>NC_060076.1:95186548-96386548 GCF_922984935.1 Meles meles
CACCATACTGTCCATCAGCCACTCCCCGAGGTACTTAATGAGTTGAAAACTTATGTTTGCACCAAGTCCTGTATATCAGTGTTTATGCCAGCTTTACTTATATGTGCCCGAAACTGGAAACAACCAGGATGTTCTCCAGGAGGTGAATGGATAAACAAACTGGCCCATCCAGGCAAGTGAACATGACTTAGCACTAGAAAGAAAAGGGCCATCAAGCCATGAAAAAACACAGAGGAAGCTCAAGTGCATATTGCTGGGTGAGAAAAGCCAATCTGAAACAGTAATGTACTCTGATGTCAACTCTGTGACATTCTGGTAAAAACAAAACCATGGAGATAGTAGTGAGAGCTCACGGGGCAAATGGCCGCCCTGAAGACGGGAGTGTTGGGCAGACATCCAGAATCACAGATTGCCGTGAGCTGAAGCCACTGCCAGAGCCACTGTCTGGGGGACAGCTGTGGGCAGACAACATGCCGCCATGCACTGAGCATGGGCTAGCACAAGACGTGAAACGTTCATTTTTATGAGTTCCACGTCCTGGAATAGCATGGGACCCTCAGGATGAAGACTGAAAAGAAAGCTCTCGTACTTCCAAGACGGGAAGAGGAAGGGCAACCCAGAGTATTCTGTTCTCCGTCACAATGAAAACACTATTAAACTTCTTTAAGATGATCTAGGAAAAAATCTAGATGACTTTGAGTTTGGTGAAGTTTCTTTAGACACAGTGTCCCAGTGCCTGATCCATGAAAGGAAAACATAGTACGTTGGATTTCATTGAAGTAAAAAACTTCTCATCAGTGCCTGCGTGGCTCAGTGGGCTAAAGCCTCTGCCTTTGGCTCAGGTCATGGTCCTAGGGTTCTGGGATCGAGCTCCACATTGGGCTCTCTGCTCCGCGGGGACCTGTTTCCCCCCCACCTCGCCTGCCTCTCGGCCTACTTGTGATCTGTCAAATAAACAAAATCTTTAAAAAAAAAAAATTCTCATCAGCAGAATACACCACTCAGCTAATGAAAAGACAAGCCACATACTCAGAGAAAACATTTGATTAAAAAAAAATACCCCATTTCATAAAGGGTTTGCGACTAAAACACACAAAGAACTCCTAAAACTCAATGAGGAGAAAACAACCTAATTAAGAAAAAGGAGCAAAATACCTGAGCAGACTGCTCCCCAAAGAAGACATACAGATGGCAAATAAGCATATGAGAAGAGGCTCAACAATTCAGAGTTGCTAATTAAAACAAGGCGACTCCACTACACACCTACCAAAACAGCCAAAATCCAGAGCACTGACACCACCAAGTGCTGGGGGGAATGCTGAGCCGTAGGAGCCCAGTTGCTATGGGAGCCGCTTGGGAAGACAGCTTGGCAGTTTCTTAGAAACCCAAACAGTTTCTGATCCTATAATCCAGCCATCATGCTCCTCGATATTTTTCCCCCAGCTTTACAGAGATATTATTGAAATATAACACATGTAAGTTTAACATGTACAAGGTGATGTTTTATTACATGTACACACAGCAAAATGACTACAATAAGGTTAGTTAAGACCTCCATCCCCTCGCATAATTGGCTTTTTTTTTTTTTGGTGGTGGTGATAACATTTAAGTTCTACTCTTTTAACAACTTTGAAGTATATAATAGTATATAATACAGTGTTCTTAATTATAGTCGTCATGCTGTGTATTAGATCCTGAAACTTACTCATCTTATAACTGAATGTTTGTACCCTCTGAGCAACATCTCCTTCCTCCTCCAGCCTCTGGCAATCGCCGTTCTGACTTATTTCGCCCAGTACAATGTTATTGGGGTCCATCCTTGTTTCAAATGGCAAGATTTTTTTCATTTTTATGGCTGGATAATATTCCATTATATATATACACCATATCTTCTTACTCCATTTATCTATGGATGGACCCTTAGGTGTTCCCGTTATCGTGGCTACTGTGAGAAATGCTGCAAAAAACATGGCGGTACAGATATCTCTTCAAGATCATGAGTTTATTTCCTCCGAATATACACCCAGAAGAGGAATTGCTGGATCACATGGTATTTTTATTCCTATTTTTGGAGGACCCTCCATACTGTTTTCCAGAGCAGCCCCAGTTTGCGTTCCCAGCAACAGTGCAAGACGGTTCCTCCATTTCCACATCCTCACCCTCTCACCCACGCTTTCTGTTTATTGTCTTTTCAATACTGGCTGTTCCGACGGGTGTGAGTAGAGAGCTCATTGTGGTTTTCATTTGCATTTCCCTGATGAGGAGCAAAGTTGAGCATCTTTTTATGCACCAGTTCATCATCTGTATGTCTTCAGAAAAAATATCTCTTTATAGAGAAAGGAAATAGTCCTTTCCCTATCTTTTAATCTGATTTTTTTTTTGCTATTGAATTGACAGAGGTCCTTGTATATTCTGGATATTCATCTCTTATCGAATAGACAGTTTGTAAATATTTTCTCCCATTCTGTAGTTGCCTTTTCATTTTGCTGGTTTTTTGGAATGTAGTTTTTTTTTTTTTTACTTAATGTAGTACCACTTGTTTATTCTTGCTTTCATTGCTTCGGATTGGGTGCCATATCCAAAAAATTTTTGCCAAGGTTAATGTCAGTGAGCTTCCCCCTATATTTTCTTCTAGTTGTTTTGTAGTTTGGGGTCTTATACTTAAGTCTTTAATGCATTTCAAGTTAATTTTTTGTGAGTGGTGTAAGACAGGATTCCCACTGCATTCTGCATGTGGTTGTCCCACTTTCCATCACCTTTTTTTGAAAAGACTATTATTTCCCCCATTGAGTCTTCTTGACTCCCTTGTCAAATATTTGTTGACTGAATATAAATGTTTTGGGGGGGGGCCTCAACTCTTTCCCACTGGTCTATGTGTCTTTTTTAATGCCAATACTATGATTACTATAGTTTTGTAATCAAGTTTAAAATCAGGAATTGTGATTCCTTGCACTTTGTTCTTTCTCTGGATTGCCTTGGCTACTCTGTCTTTTGTTGTTTTATATGAATTTCAGGGTTTTTTCCACTTCTGTGGAAAATGTTGGTATTTTAATAGGGATTTTATTGAATCTATAGATGATTTTGGGTAGTGTGGACATTTTAACAATATTAGTTTTTCTGATCCATGAATATAGGCTATCTTTCCATTTATTTCTGTCTCTTAAAATTTCTTTTATCAGTATCTTGTAATTTTTAGTGTACAGATCATTCACTGTCTTAGTGAAATTTATTTATAATTTTTTGACTCTATTGTAAATGGGATTGTTTCTTTTTTTTTTAAGATTTTTATTTATTTATTGGACAGAGAAAGAGAGAGATCACAAGCAGGCAGAGGCAGAGGCAGGCAGAGAGACAGGCAGAAGCAGTCTCCCTGCTGAGCAGAGAGCCTGATGTAGGGCTCGATACCAGGACCCTGAAATCATGACCTGAGCCTAAGGCAGAGGCTTAACCCACTGAGCCACCCAGACACCCTGTTTCCTTTATTTCTTGTTCAGATAGCTTGTTGTTAGTGTATAGAAATGCGTTGACTTTTTTTTTTTTTTAAAGATTTTATTTATTTATTTGACAGATAGAAATCACAAGTAGAGAGGCAGGCAGAGAGAGAGAGAGGAGGAAGCAGGCTCCCCGCCAAGGAGCCCGATGCGGGGCTCGATCCCGGACCCTGGGATCATGACCTGAGCGAAAGGCAGAGGCTTTAACCCACTGAGCCACCCAGGCGCCCCAGAAATGCGTTGACTTTTATGTGTTGATTTTGTCTCCTGCAACTTCACTGAATTTGTTGATTAGTTGTCATCAGTTTTGGTGGAGGCTGTAGGGTTTTCCGTGTATAAAATCATAACATCTGCAGACAGAGACATTTTTATTTCTTGCTTTCCAGTTTGGTTGTCTTTTATTTCTTTTTCTTACCTAATTGCTCTGGTGAGGACTTTCAATACTATGTTGAATGGGAGTGATGAAAGTGCAAAGTTTTGTCTTATTCCTCATCTTGCCAGGAAAACTTCAATCTTTCACCTTTGAGTATGTTTTCTGTGATATACAATCATATATGTGTGTGTGTGTGTGTGTATATATATATATATATATATATATATATATATATATATGACCTTGTTATGTTAGGGACATTCCAACTATACCCAATTTGTTAAAGGTTCTTTATCATGTTCGGTTTTGTCAAATGCATTTTCTGCATCTATTGAGATAATCATGTGACTTTTATCTTTCATTATATTATTGTGGTGTATCACATTTGTTGATTTGTGTATGTTGAAATATCCTTGCACCTGGGAATAAATCCCATTTAATCAAGGTGTATATCCTTTTATTGTATTGTTGAATTTGGTTTGCTAGTATTTTACTGAGTACTTTTGCATCTATGTTCATTAGGGATATGAGCCTCTAGCCTTCTTTTCTTGTATCATCCTTATCTGGTTTTGGCATCAGAGTGATTTGGTCTCATAAAAGGAGTTTGGGAGTGTTCTTTCCTTTTCAGTCTGGAAGAGTTTGAGAAGGATTGGTGTTAATTCTTTTTTTTTTTTTTTAAGATTTATTTATTTGACAGATAGAGATTACAAGTAGGCAGAGAGGCAGGCAGAGAGAGAGAGAGGAGGAACCAGGCTCCCAGCCAAGCAGAGAGCCCGATTCGGGGCTCGATCCCAGGACCCTGGGATCATGACCTGAGCCGAAGGCAGAGGCTTTAACCCGCTGAGCCACCCAGGCGCCCCGGATTGGTGTTAATTCTTTTACAAATGTCTGGTAGAATTCATCAGTGAAACCATCTGGTCTGGGGCTGTTCTGTGTTGGTTTTTGATTACTGTTTCAATGTCCCCACTCAGTATTGGTCTGTTCAGATGTTCTATTTCTTCATGATTCACCATTTCTTTTATATCTCAATAAAGCTGATTTTAAACATCATATCCCAATCCATCCCCTTACTATCTTCTCCCACCACCCCGGGCTCTCTCAGGACAAGTGCTCTTGTCCCTGCCCTGGAGGTCCCTCCTGTCCCTTCTCCACACACAGCCACAGGGTCCTTTGACACTACAGAGTGCTGGACTGAATCTTTATAAACATATACATCAAAATCTCATAATCTCTTCACTTAAATCCCCATAGCTGCTTCTCGTTAACTTAGGAGAAAACCCATACTCTCCTGTGGCCTTTGGGGTCCCCCTGACCCCTGACCAGTCCTCGGGGATCTCTCCCTTGTTCATTGCCCTCCAGCCATGCTGGCTGAGCTTGCTTCAGGGCATCTGGACAGGCTATCTCCTGCCACCTGACCTTGCCCCTCCCCTCATAACTCAGTCCCACTGGTGCCACTTCCAAAACCCTTCAGGTGTTGTTTCTTCAACTTCACCCATTTGTGAAGTTCCCTCCCGATTTTTGCTACCTAACATCTATCGTCATTTTGTAATATTTTATTTAACATCTATCCCATTTTTGTTTGAATGTGTGTACTTCAAAGAGGGACTAGGGTGTGTAGGGGGAGGAAGGAACTGGGTGGGGCTCTGAAAGGCCCACATGAGGAGTCCTTCTGGAGGAAACACTGTGCAGCTTGACCCGAGCGCTGGCAGCATCCTGGTTGTTATCAGTGGCCAAAACTGGGTGAAGCGCACCCTGGATCGCTCTCCTCTCAAAACAGTGCACGTGAACCTAGCATCATCTCAAAACACAAAGTTTACATAAAAATGTGTAGAACAAACGTGCACAGCAACAATGATACAAGAGGCTGAAGGAAGTCAACGGAGGTTGTGTGTTGCAAGGTCCCTGCGCTGCCTAGCGATTGGTAAAAATACAAATTCAAATTAGATTTTAATAGGGTTACAGGTTGTAATCTCTATGGTTACCATGGAAAGAAAGTAAACAAACGTATAACTAAGAGGCTAATAGAGTAGATAAATGGGAAAATAAAATGCAGAAGAGAGCAGGAGAGCAGAAAAAAAAGAACACAGAGCAGGTGAGACAAATAATAATAAATGGTAAATTCAGACCCAAAATATCAGTAATTACATTAAATTGTGCCAAACGTTAGTGGGCTGAAGATCCTGAGAAATCAACAATATGTGGCTTACAAGAAATATACCTTGGTTATAAGGTTCAACAGTAAAAAGGTATAAAAAGTATATCTTTCAAATGATCAAAAATTAGCCAATACCAGGCAAGAAATACCTTTAGTAATAAATATAGTTAAAAGTGAAGGACAGTATCACATAACATAATTCAGTTTTATTGCTTTAAATTTATGTATGGCTTATTAATAGGGCCTCAATATACTGAATGCTCAGAATCGATGAAATTGAAAGGAAAATGAGATGAGGCCAGGAGGGAGTGGGAGACCCTCCCGTATCTCTCTCTCTGGGTAACGGATGGAGGGACCGTAAACCCATCTGCAAGTGTGGCGAAGGACGAGGGGACAACAGGCGTAAGACAGCACCGCTTGCAAGAGCAAGGAGCCATGGTTTCTCTCCGTTCAGTGAAGCCTCTGACGGAGCTTTCCATGTGAGCCTTCCAGTAAGAGAATAAAACAGTGCGAGTGTACAGCTGGGAGCACCTCGGGAACTGGAACAACTCCGCAGTGTGTGGCGGCAACCAGAGCCGAGAGTTAGGTTCCCATTCAATTTAAATCGTGCATAGCCAATACCGGGGTGATAGCATCAGATTCACAGCTTTTCCGATGGTTGAAACAGAGTCGAGAACTTAATTACGAAGGACCCAAGTCCTGTAGGTGGTTTTGTTAGTGTGAAAGGACTTTTGTGTGTTAAACTTGAGGAATGGCGTATGTATATATACAACATGCCCCTCTGGGTGACTTTCTCCTGCCACCTACATGTGCCTAAGCAGGACACAGAGTTTCCAGCACCCTGGACAGGTCCCCACGCCTCTTCCCGGCAACACCCTGCCCGAGGTGAACCGCTTCCATCCCCATCACGTGGCGGCTGCTCTGCAACGTGACACATACGTGCACCTATCTGTGTGTGCATGTGTGTGCATGAGTGAACGCGTGGCTCTCTACCTGCTGCCTTATGTCCTCTGTCATCTTTCTGTCTCCCTGTCTTGCTCTCTGTCTGTTCAAGGGAAACTAAGTCATGCTCCTGAAACAGCCTCTCTTCCCAGAAACTGAAGTCACCTGTCACAATGAGCCGAGGGGAGCTTGGGTTCCACATGGCCTGCAGCTACTTGGGGGTTGGCTGAGCAAACTGAGATGCTCTCTTGGTCACATGCCTAGCAGGGCATTCGGGAGGACAGAATCCCTGAATGGGGCGTTTCTCCCTGGTGTCAATAGACATGAAAATGTTCTTGCCCTGTGATGCTCTCATTCAGCTCCGCATCCAGGAGCATCTGGGCTGCCCCGGGGGACAGATCCCATCGCTGGCAGTCACAGCTGACGCATTTCTCTGAGTATTCTGGTGAGGGTCTGGGGGCTGAGACCTCTCAGGGGGTACCTCTGCTCCGGGTCTGCCTCAGTCTACACCAGGCCCCTGTGCCTCGGTCTACACTCCTAATGCACATCTGGGTTCCAGGTGGTGGCAAGCTGCACCCCAGCAAGGTGGGTCAGAGCTGCAGAGTCTCCCTCTGGCCCGAACTGTGCCACCGGGGAAGGGGGCCCTGAGCTTTCCAGGACAGTAGGTATGAGCAGTCGTCATGCCTACAGCATAGACCAGAGCTGTGACCTGTCCCAGGGCCCACTCCCTGAGTGTGTGTGGAGGGGGGCATCCGACTCAGGTGTGCCTTTCCACGGTTCCATTTCCAAGGGGTCCACGTTGCCCCACTCTGAGCTTCCCAGGTGGCCTTGCTTTCTGGTGTCCCTGTGACCACAGCAGGGCTCTCCCAGAGCTGGTACTGATGGAGGCTGTGCAACTGGGGAGCCCGCCCTCCTGCTCCACGGACTTGACCTTCTGCAGTGGAGGCTGAGGAGGTGACCTCAGACCTGGCGGGAAGTTCCTGTGCTGAGTCTGGCCCCGTATCCAAGGTTAATGACCACCTGGGGAGGTGAGGCCCGGAGGGCAGGGCTTCAATGGGTGGCTGAGGCCTGAGTGTGAGTGCTGTGCAGACCTACGGATGTGCGTGAGCCGGAAGCCCAGTGTCCTTGTGCGGCTGGCCTCGCCCGGCAGGGTACATGGGTGGCCCCCGGCACCTCCCGGGCTGCCCTCAGCTCCAGGCCAAGGCCTGCACCTGGCTTCTGGGCCTCAGCTGGTTCTGAAAGTCCTCAGCCCATAGCAGGCCCAGAGACCCACCACCTGGGAGTGCCCTCTGTACCCAAGACAGCTCCGGGTGGGGGGTCCTGGTGTCCTGGGGGACGGGACCCCAGGGAGGGGCTGCAGGCTGGGCACTTCGTGCTCCTGAGCGTCCGCGGCTGTCCTTGGGGAGACCGTGAGGCTGCCATGTTCCTCCTTGGCATCAGTATAGGCCAGACCTCACCCCTTCGTTTAGTGTGCTGGGCCTTCTACTGTCCAAGCCGCATGGCTTATGGTGGGAGAGACATACCTGCAAAGAGATGGTGGCCTTAATATTAAAATCTACGACGTCGTTGTCCTGGGGGCCCAGGCTCAAGCTTCCTTACATGACTCAGCACATTTGTCCTTTCCTGGAGGCCAATTGTGGGACATCAACCCCAGCCGTTTACACGTAGCCAGGAGTCGGAGGTCTGAAAATACTCGCGCGGGGGGAGAACCACGGTTTAGAGGGGGAGCGAGCCTCAGGAGGTCCCGGTGCCGCACAGCAGCCAGGAGCACCCCGCGGGAGTGTGGGGTTTCAGCTGAAGACGCTGGTTCAGACAGCATCGGTCCTGCTGTGTGGCCCCACACACAACCCCCACCCACTTGGGGTCTCCAGAGAACAGACGTTATTTTATTCTGGATGGGCTCCTCCCAAGACCTGCCCCACCCCGGCTTCAAGGTCACCTCTTGGGGAGTGCTCCCTGGCAGGGCCTGGTGCTCCTCTGGCCCCAGCAGCGCCTTGCACATCCCACAGCGGGGGCCTGCCTGCCTGCCTGCAGGAGTAGCTTCCCCCAGACCGTGAGCTGGGGGCTTCACGAGCTCCAGAGCCCAGCGAGGTGAGCTCCCAAGCAGGTGTCTTCCATCCTCCAGTTACGAGCCTGAGCTCCTGGGGACTGTGGCTACCTTGTCCCGTGACACCTCTTTGGAGTCAGCAACACCTGGCAGCCAGATCCTGAGCCGCTGCTGGTGTGTGAGCCGGGGTAGTGATGCCCCCATTCTGACCTCAGTCCCCACACCTGCAAAATGGTGTCATCATGGAGTGAAGTAAGGCACCGAGGGTGGAGCCCACGTCAGATCCCCCAGCCTCCTCCCCCGCAGGGCCTGAGGTGGCCCAGGGTCCTGGCGCCTGTAAGCTGCAGGGGGCACCCCACCCCATCCAACCCCCCGTCAGGGCGCAGGCCTGGCAGGCTTGCAGTGAATTAGGAGCTGGCTGGCTGTGCTTCTCTCACTGGACCTGGCAACAGCGTGTTCCTGTGCTCAGAGCACATGCCCATGGCCTCCACGGAGTCAGCCTCCTTCCAGCAAGGGTGACATGGTGCAGTCCACTGGGGGAAAGGAAGGGCAGGAGACCCACTCCAGGGCGGGCCCAGAGACAGCCCCACTCCCTGCTGGGACCAGGCCTCTTGGGTGTGGGCTGTGACGGGAGCTGACCCTGGCTTCGCTGTGGCCTCTGCCCTTGACTGCGTGGCTGCTCTGTGTCCATCTCCCAGACCCACTGGGGTGCACACTAGGGGCAGGCCTGGCAGGGAGCAGGCAGGGAGCCAGCCAGGGTGCCCGCTTTCCCTCCATTCTACAACAGTAGGAATCCCAGTGGCTGTGGGCCGACCTCCAGGCTGCACTTAGAAGCCCGTACCACATGATCTCACAAACCCGACGACGCAGAAGGCATGCGTGTTCCGACTTTCCAATGAGGATTTGGGTGTGGGGGGACACAGGACCTTGTCTGGGGTCCCACAGTTGCACTTTTGAACTCCTAGGGCTGACAAAGCATTGTTCACACCTAGGTCACCCCGCTGGGGACAGATGTGAAGACTGAGACAAAGAGAACAAGGCTCAGAGCGGTCAGCATCCTCCAGCGAGAGGCCAGAGATAGCAGATGGAAATGTCTGCTGGGACCACTCTGCAGCCTGCCCTGGCTGGGGGGGTCTCCTGTGGTCAAGCTCATGGCAGCAGCAGCAGCTGTAATGGTCACAGCAGGTGCTGACTCCATCCATCTTGAAGCTCTCAAAGCCCGCACGGCCTTCAGGTCAAGGTCCTCAGGCCTGGCCTCCTCACACCCTGTGCTGGGTCCTGTCTGGGTCCACGGGATGGGTGTGCTTGCCAGGGAAGTCTGTGACCCCGGGATTCCCAGGCTTCCTCGGCCCCAGAGGCATGTGTTCCTGGGGAGGACGCCCAGCTGGGGAAATAGGTATGGGGTTGGCAGTGCCTTTCTGGGCAGCTGCTCAGGGGACAGTGAGTTTCAGGTCCAGGCTCACACCCAACACCACCACCCGCTGGACGACGTGGCCACCCACCTCATATCTCTGCGCCTCGGTATTCTTCTCTGTAAATGGGGACGACACAGCTCAGGTAGACCTGCCGTGCCGCACCAGGAGCGGATGACTGGTGAGCGCCTGTCAGCCATCGCAGGCCTGATTTCAGAGAGGGCTATGGTGGGCCCACCGACACACAGCAGGCAAGGGCTGACCAGGAATCGCCCCCAGCCGTGTGGGACTTGATGCTCTCATGACCCGCCTTGACCCAGACAGGGCTCACTGTGCTCAAAGTATTTGATATGGGTTCTGTGCGTTAGTCCTTGCAATGGACCGGGTGCCCTGTCCCCACACGTTGCAGCCCCGCCTCCAGACACCCCAGGGTGTCTGGAGGGGGTTTTGGGGAGTGATTAGGGTAAGATGGGGTGGGGCCACGGTGGAGAAGAGACACCAGAGCTTGGTCTCCCCGTCTCCACCGCATGAGGACACGGCGAGGGGCCCTGTCTGCAAGCGGGATGAGCTCCCATGGGGTACCCGCCATGCTGGCCTCCATGACCCTGAGAGTCAGATGCAAATGTGGTGTCTTACATTTCACAGGTGCGGAGACAATCCTTGTAACAGCGCTGAGGTGGGTCATCGTGCCATTTTATAGATGGAAACACTGAGTCACAGAGACTTAGCCGCTGGCCCTGGGTGTCTGGCTTACGACTGTGGCACTGGGGACGTGACCCTGGGCGTCCTTCCTGGCCTGGCATCTGCGAAGCCCACACGCAGAGAACAGAGCTGCTGGCTTCTGTTGCCCGTGGGATTTCTCTGCACACGTGGTCAGTGAATCCGGAAGAGGCGCTAATGTTTGTCGAATCTGTATGAAACGTTGACAATGTCACAGTGTCAATGACATACATGTGTCGAGGGACTTGACATCAGGAATGGATGCTATTTGGAGGGAGAGGCGCCAGGCTGAGCCCCGAGTGAGACTTGTTCACCTGGCTCGTAGGATGAGTGTACGGTGCTGCCCCACAGAAGGGAGGGGCCAGGGCACCAGCTGGTGGGGAGCTCACAGTGTACCCCAAAAGTCGGGACCGGCATTGCCATCCTGGCCCCCTCCTCCTCGGGATGCCCCTGCCTAGCTGCTCACCCAGAGACCTGCAGGCCCCTGTGGTTTGAGGGTGGGGAGACCTGCCCCCTTCTCTTCCTACCAGGGGCCCAGAGCAGCAGCTTGGCCCGGCCCCGCGGCCCAGGGGAACTTGCTGTAGCTAACCTTGGCTCCCATTTCCCCGGCCCTGGAGTCCCGGAGAGCTCCTGGTGCCGGCCAGGACCATCCCACTCCGCCACGTGCTCACCTGGCCCTTCCCGTGCCTACACCACCACCATCCTCCTTGTGGCCCCTTTGCACCCCTGGAGCCCTCACCAGCCCACCTGCTTGTGGCCTGCTGCCTGTGCCGGCCGCCCCCGTCCTCCCTGAGCCCCCGCTACACTCTGGAGGTGTAGATGAAACACCCTTGCCGAGGCCCTGCTGTCTCCGGGCCTGTGAGGGGCCCAGCCACTGTAGCTGAGCTCCCTGCTGTGTCACCCAGGGCGCTGGTGGGCCGCTCTGTGCCTCAGGCCCCTCCTCTGGAGAGTCAGGCCAATGGGAGGTGCCCCCCTCTTGGGGCTGAGGATTAATGACAACTCCTATAAACAGCAGGGACTGCATAAGTGCTCGTTTTATCTGCCAGGTCTTGCTGACTGTGGCTGATGAGCCTTGGGAAGGGGGAAGGTCTGGGGTCACCTTCCTCCCTGCACCACGCCCCCCTCAGGGACTCCCACATGTCACCCCCCAGGGAACCTGTGCCAGGCTCTGTCTGCCAGCAGAGGGGCCTCCTGGGCTGGCCTGGCCCTAGTGACTGTGCCCTGGCATCGGGCTGCCTGCCCCTTGGCAGTGAGCGTGTGTCACCCCTGTGTCCAGCAGTGCCCCTCATTGCCCTCCACCCAGCTCGGGGCCACACCTACCCTGGGACTCAGAGCAGGACACTGCACGCAGCACTTTGGACTCAAACAGACCTGCCCCCTCCCCCGGATTCTGCAGTGACCACCAGTCACCCTGCCCACAGCACCAGCAGTCCCGTGGCAAGGTGACTTTCTAGCTCACACAGTGGACAGGCGCTCAGACTGGACAATCACCAGCAGATGGGCTGTTCCTACCCCTCCCCTGGCCAGTACCCCAGTCCCCCCCACCACATCCACTCCCCACACCCTTGCAAGTCCCCTCTCCCCTCCCCCATGTCCACTCCCCCCAGTCCTCCCCCTCCCCCATGTCCATTCCCCCAGTCCCTTCCCCTACCCCATGGCCACTCCCCCTCCCCAACTCCACTCACCCCACCCTCGCAGGTCCCCTCTCCCCTCCCACATGTCTGCTCCCCCAACCTCATGGGTCCCCTCAGCCCTGGGGAGTGGCTGGTGACTGTGTCTGCGTAATTGGGGCCCCTGTTTAAGGAGAGGAAGCAATAATAGTGACTGTAATTGTCCAAATTACTGCTGCCCCTTTGAGCTTGACATCTGCCTGATGGTGGTGGATGGAAAACTGACCAGGGCAGCGGTGGGGCGTGGCCCCAGGAGTGGGGCGGTCCTGTGCTGGCCCAGGCGGGAGACCGGAGCACCTGGCCGGGACCCCTCATCTGTGGAGAGAGAGGACAGCGCACCTCTCGTGGGCAGGCGGTAAATGGCTACTGGGAGCCTGCTGTGCGCCAGGCAGGGGGCAGGGCAGTGCCTGCGTTTCTGGTCTCTGAGCGCCTGTGGAGGGCAGCGAGGCGGCCTGCACTCTGCTTCCTGCAGCCTAAGTCTCCTCGCCGCCTGCCAAGTGTTACCTGAGCCCGGAGGAGGCTGGGGATGCCTGCACGCACGGAGTCACGCTAACGGACTGGGGTCGGGGGCCCAAAACACCAAGGCTGCGGGTAGGCTGAGAGGCCCTGGGGCGTCGGTGGCAGAGAGCCCATCCGGTCTGCGAGGCTAATCACTGAGTCCCCAGACACGCAGACGGCTTGGGCCTTTGCGGGGGGTCCCCGCCCTGGATGCTCAGGTGCCTGGGCCTTTGGGGGATCCCCACCGTGGATGCTCATGTGCCTGGGGCTTTGTTGGGGGGCTCCCCACTCTCCTCTGAGAAGTGCTTGGAAGTGGCATGGCTGCCCTGAGCCTGGTGTCACAGGGGCGGTGGACACTCCTTCCTCGCACGCTCAGACTCGGGGAGGGGCGCAGGGGGAAGCATCAGTGAGCACCCAAGCCGTGCTGGGCCTGGTGAGGGGCTTCCGCAACCCCACTGCTGCCGACCCTCAAACCACGAGGAGGGCCTGGAGTCGCAGGCAGACCACGACCCTCTGTATTGGGGATGGCGGTGCTGCCGGACCCGGCGGCCTGGGGACAGCCAGTCTGTGCCGGACTTGGAGTCGGCCCACGGCCCTGTGGGAAGGCACGTGCGACCCGCGCGCTCTGCTGGCTCTGACAAGAGCCCCCCCCTGCTCGGCGCGGACAGGCTCGCAGAACTTCTTCTGAGGAGCGGTGTGGCTGACTCAGGTGGGAGGGGGGCCCTGAGCGGTGCCCAAGTCCCGACCCCCAGCTCCCTCTCAGGCCTGGAACCTGCTAAAAGCCGCCGCTTCCTCGGGCCACGGTTAAAAGCCCCAGGTCCTTCCGGCCGCGAGGCAGCTGGGGCTTCGGAAGAGCATAAAAATGTCTGGATGACACTCTTTCACCTTTATTATATACAGCGGGCCCTCATCGCCCGCCTCTCAAGAGGGCCTCTCCGCTGGCCGCTGTGGGGGCGGACACTCGAGGCCGTTTATCTGGAGGAGGAATGTCTGCGCAGAATGGAGCCTCCTGCGCCCATCCATCACCGCCTGCCCCTCGCTGGGCCGGGCCAGGGTAGGGTCTGGGGGGGCCGAGGCCCAGCCGGCCAGCCACAGCCTGACACGAGGGGCTCCCGCCCAGCTGGGTCCCCTGGAGGGCCAGGCCTGCCTCCCGAGGGCAGGGTCGGTCAACATGAGCGGGCTCTGGGGCTCTGCCCACTCTGCCCGGAGGGGGCAAGGCCAGGGAAGTTGGGGTGCAGCTTAGGGGCAGCATGGAGGCCGGTGGGGGATTCTAGAGTGTGGCAGAAGTGCCAGGCCAGGACACCTGCCAGGGTCCCCACACACATGTGGTGAGAGTCCCTGTAAGGTCCCAGCCTGGACCCCCAGCCCTGTGACAACATGTCCTTCGCATGCTTCTGGCCCATACCGAGTGTCCCAGGAACAGCGGTGTTGGAAACGTCTGTCTCCCCAGGTGCTCTAACATTTGCAGGAGGCTGGGACCCATATGCGGAGTGGCGGGGGCAGGGGTGCATTGCACAGACATGCCATCACAGAGCCCTGATCCCCGAATTTCACGTAGGCAAAAACAGGGTTGGCCATCCCGAGCCGAAGGCCATCGGTGCTCAGTCTGAACTTCTGCGCCGTGCTCACGGCTGGACGCCTCTGGCCGCCCCGTGTGGCTGGGCCTCCTACACGTTTGCTGGTTGAACTGCATGTTTGACGTCGGTGTCCTTTCCTTTCAGTCCTTCCGTGGCGGCGGAGGCATCACGTGATGTGCACGGGGAGGTCATGTTGTCTATTGACTTCACCCCAGGATGGTCACGGGTGTCACTAGGCCAGGTTCTGGAAGGGCAAATGGGGGGCCCCATGGCTGTGGTCCCTCAGTGGTTTCCGGGTCCCCACAGAGCGTGGCCATGGGCGCGCCCACATGCCATGCTCGTGTGTCCTGGGCGGTCACTGGGTTTGATGGTGGCCCGGCCTCCACTGGTGGGTTTGTAGCCTGGGGTGTCCCAGGGGAGGAGGTGCGTGAATGGTGCACACAAGGCCCCTGGGTGCTCCATCAGGGGCAGGCTGAGTGGATGGCGGCCCTGGGACGCACACAGAGGCTGAGCACTCGTTTGTGTACTGGACATTCTGGGTACCCGTGTTGTGCCGGCCCCTGTTCCAGGCAGCACACGCGTGGGAGCCTGGTTCCCTGAGCTGACGAGGAAGAGATGAGGACGGTGAGGAGCAGTCACACAGGGCATGGCTGGGGTGACGTGACGGGGGTGCCGCTGTTCTCCCCGTCTGGGTGCAGTGCCTCCTGGGCACAAGGTGGCTACCAGCACTTCAGACAGCTCGTGCGCACAGGACCGCAGCCAAAGGACAGGCCGGGGTGGCGTCTAGGTTGGGACTCTCTCATCCTCTGTGGGAGAATCAGCCTCTCAGACACCCCTTCCTCAG
The DNA here is from genome assembly GCF_922984935.1 of Meles meles. Lineage (NCBI taxonomy): Eukaryota > Metazoa > Chordata > Mammalia > Carnivora > Mustelidae > Meles > Meles meles. The sequence continues at coordinate 95,202,278 of NC_060076.1, forward strand.
GGACTTCTCAGTGGCCAGAACTGTCTGCCACTTTCCCACCTTGTTTTGCTGCGAAGTGAAGTGAGGGTCTGGCCCTTTCTCCCTGACGGTGGGTGGAGGAAGAGGGCTGGGGCTAGTCGAGGGCCAGATGGTCCCATAGCAGGGCTCTTCCCCTACTCCCCTACCTACCTCCCTTGCTCTTTGCCTCCCTGTCTCTCCCTCACTGGGCTCCAGCCTTGCTGGCTTTTTCACTGTTCCTACAACTCCCAGGTCTTGCCTCAGAGACTTTGCATAGGCCACTGTCTGGATCCCACTTCCCCAGATGTCTGCCCTCACCCCCTTCAGGTCTGTTTCCAAGCATGCACCCTCCCCAGCTGACCCCAGTGCTCCCCGAGGGTCTCCCACAGCAGGATGGTCACCTGCCCCCTGAGTGCGGCTCCTGCCTGTGCTCCCGCCTCCACGCCGGGCCTGGGCCTGGCAAGGGTGGGGGGATGGGGGTGGTGTGCAGAAGCATTCATTCATTCCTTTGCGCATTCATTCAGGAAACACTGATTAGCGCTGACAGGGGAGGTGGAGGTCATTAAAATCCCTCAAGAGCCCCTCCGTCTGGTGCGGAAGACAGCATTGTAAACAGACCATCAGGCAGTGTGCTAAGTGCTGGGGGCAGAGAGCTGCCACAGGAACCCCTGAGCTGAGAAGGACTCAACACCATCTGGACACGGAGCCGGGGGGCCCGGTGCCAGGCCGCCATAGGAGGGGATGTGGCTCCGGCCTGCAAGGGTGGGCTTCTGCGGAGCGGGCAGGGGTGTGCTGGGCACATCTTCACCCCTGCGTCTTCCTAGGTGCACAGAAGCCCCCCAGGTGGCACCTGGCCCTGCCCCTGCTCAGGTGTCCCAGGTGCATCCCTGCCCCATCCGGAGCCAGTGCCCTAAGCCCTGTGTTTACACAAGCAGCAGCGGGAGGCACAAATCACCTGCCTCCGCTAATGGACACCGGGCTGCCCCTGACAGCTGCGAGATGCTTTTGGGAAAGGCTTTTGACATCAGGGTGCAACCTCCGGCCTAAAGTCCCCTCCCCCAGCCCGGCTGCCCCACACAAAGGGCGCTGGCAGAACAGGGCGCTGCGCCACTGCAGGGATCCCAGGAAGGGGAGCAGGGAGGGGGTGCAGCCCCCCCACCCCGCACAAACCACTCTGGCAAGGGCCCCACTGGCCCAGGGGAGAAGCTGTGAGGCTGGGGCCCTGGCGTGGGTGCCCTGCTGGGGGTGCGAGCGGCACCCCCTTTCCAGCCAACTGCCAGGGGATCTCCGCTGGCTCTGGCAGTGAGCCTCCCAGCTTCCGGCTCTAGCTAGAAGTTAGCCCCGTTTTCCTAGTCAGGCTTCCGTGTGTGGGTTTTCCGGGGCTGGTAACCGTCCCCTTCGAAGTGACTCCACCTGAGGGAAAGGGGGCAAATCCACGGAAGGGGGAATCGGGGAGGCGCCCCAACCTGAAGGTGGCTCGGGAGACGTCGGTCCGCAGGCGGGGTCACACCCCGTGTGGGGGGCCACCTGGCATCCCTCCCTCACCACCCTACCCAGCATTTTGGGGGTGCATTCCTGGGTCATGTGGCAGCTCTGCGTTTCCCGCGGGCGTGAGGGGCCCTGGCTCTGTGTCCTCGCCAGCACTTGCTGCTCGCGGGCGTCCGGGCTCTGGGGGCAGTGGCGTCTCCGTGTGCACTTGGCTGGCATGTCCCGGGGACGGGCCACACGCTGCCTTCCCATTCCTCTGCAGAGTCTCTACGTCCGTGAGGGAGAGCGCACCCGTGGATGGCGACTACTTCCCATTCTGTGGTGTTCTTTCTACTTTCATCACGGGGGACTTTGAAGCACAAAAGATTTTAATCTGGATGATTTCTACTGAAGTTATTTTTTTCTCATTGCACATGCTTCTTGGGTCACATCCAGGGGACCGCCCTCAAATCCAAGGTCATAAAGATTTACTCCTGCATTTTCTTCTAAGAGCCTCATAGTTTCGTCTCTTACACTTGGGCCTGCTGTCCATTTCGAGTTAATCTTTGTGGGTGTGGGTCTGTTCTTTGGAACGCTGACTCCTGGGGGCAGTAACTTTAGGAGGAACGTTTGTGAGACCTGGTTCACGTGGGCTGTCGAGTTTCGGAGGGTGCTCAGTATGAGGAGGGAGATGTCCTCCCCCTGTCCCCTCCCCAGCACAGCCCTCATGAGCAGTCAGCGGTCCCACTTTATGGGGACGGAAACTGAGGCTCCTGGGGTCCAGGAGGGAAGGAAAGAGAGAAGAAATAAGGAAAGGAAGGAAGGAGAGAGGGAAAGAAGGAAGGGGGGAAGGAGAAAGCGAAGGAAAGATGGAGGGTGGGAAGGAGGGAAGGAGAGAGGAAGGGAGGAGGGAAGTAAGGAAGGAGGGAGGGAAAGAGAAGAGGAGGGACGGCACTTCCTCAGAGCTGGACCTGAGCCCCGTCCCTGCGTCAACCCTGACACAGAAGTCTGGTTAAGCCACACAACAGCCTGGTCCTAGAGAGGGCCCTGGTTAACCAGCTGTGCAGGGACAAGCAGACAGTGGTGGGTATTTGGGGCGGCTGACACAGGACAGGGCAGCCCTGTCCTGGCCCTGTGGACCCCTGGGGGCTCTGTGCTCATCTGTCACATGCTCGGCTGGATGGGACCCTCGGGCTGACAGGCTAAGGGCTGCCGGATGGACCACGGCAAGACCACCGGGGGCCTGCGGAGGGACGCCTAGTAGCTGGTGTGAGTGATGGTCCTGGAGGATTGACCGCTGTTTGGGCGTCCCATAAACATGGGCCTAAAGTGGCTGGGTGGCGCCCATCCATCACGCCCGAAAGGCCTGGCAGCTCTTGCTGGGGCCCTCGCCTCGGCCCCTTCCGGGTGGTGGTCGTGTTGCGTCTGACCCTTGATGGCTCCTTGATGGATGGGTCCCTCCCTGAAGAAGTGCCATGTCCAGTGGGCCCGAGGGACATTGGGAGCTTTAGCAAGGAGAATCTGGGTGGAGGGAGATTCTCACACCCTGCTGATGCCAACACCAGGCAGCCCTCTGGGTTGTCTCCTGGATGCAGATGGAGCGCCAATGCTGGCTGGCAGGAAGAGGCTGGCAGAGGGCCTCCAGTGGGGACAGCAAAGAGTGGTGGGGACAGTGGCAACCGGAGCGCAGTCTGGCCAGGCCCCCAGGAGGCCATCTAGAGCATTTGAGTCTTCTGATTCCTCCAGGGACCCCTGAGTGATCCCCACACACCGTCCCCCTGCAGCCTCTACCCTGACCGACCATGGACAACCGGCCAGGTCCTCCTTGCCTCTCTTGCCATCAGAGAGAGGACAAAGTCACGTAGGTCCTGCCCTGTCCTGACCTCATGAGGTCACTCAGAGCGGGGCTCCAACGCCTCGCAGTCGCATGCTGAAACTGGGGAGGGCATGACCCAGTCGCGTGGGACCCACACACTGTGGGCACCTGGGATTGAGCTGGTGGGGCCAGGGCTGTGGAGACAGCCGGGGTCTTGCCCCGTCTGACAGCTCACCCCATATCCTGCCCTCTTTCCAGGCCCTGCCACAAATGCAGACTTTGGGGGACACAGAAGCCCTTGGCATCCAGGAATTCCCTGGGCAGAGTCCCTGGAGTATGGGCGGCTGCCCTTCCGGACATGCCTTGGATGACGGGGAGCTCACCTCCTATGGCACAGCCCTCACAGCCCTGTTTGCTTGCCTCTGATTGCATGCCTCCCTCCCTCCCCATGCCTGTCCTGCTCTGTCTCTCCTGGGGTCCCAGCTCCGTTCTCTAGGCCATTCTGTTTTCACTGTTTATTTGGAAACCATTTAGCACAGAGGACATAGTTCTCGCCAATGGCCGACTGGTTCGGGGATGCAGTGCCCCTGACTCCCTTCCCTCTGTCCCGCACACACTGGGCTCATGGGCAGCCACAGGCATCGGGTCCCTGCCCCCGCTGTGCCCACAGCTCGCTGTCTCTGAGGAAGCCGGCCCTAGAGCCACCCTGCTTCGCTCGGCCATCTGCAGATGTCTGCTGACCCCATGCTGTCCCTCACAGGCCTGCTGGCCCCGTCCAGCACCGTCCCCTGTCCTTTCTCTAGTCCGAAGCTGGGCCCATGCCTTCTTTTTTGGCAGCGGCGTTTGGGATGAATGCAGCGTCCTTCGCAGAATGCCCCTCTAGGAGTGGGTCTGGGGTTCCTCCCGTTTGGGCTGGTTGTGTCTTCCTAGCTGGTTGTGAGCGCCGTGAGGGACGTGTCCTTTCGGGGCACTGCGCGGAGGCCTTCGTGGTAGTGGTAAATGTTAGCATGAGCCAAATGTTAGCATGAGCCTGACGTCCCACAGTGCCGTTCCCCTTCCTTGTGTCTCACCCACAGTGAGCAGGCGGATCCGCAGGAACGCGAAGCGTTCTGCTCCTGGGGGCAGCTTCCGGCGGCGTTAGCACCGGGGCGGGTTGAAGGGGACTCTTGCCTGAAACTCCCTTTGTCACAGAAGCTGCAAGACGCTGATTTTCAACACAGGTCCCCCCACATCCGCCCACTGGTAACAGAAGCTGCATGTTGCCTCAGACCCCTCCTTGCTTATCCATGTGTCACAAGGATGGGTCTTGAATCGCGGGGTCCACTGCTCCTCACCATTGCTGTCTCTGACTTGCCCATGACCAGCCCCCCTCGCCCCGCGAGCGCCGCCTCTAACCTTCCATAGCGGCCAGCAGATTCTCCCGGTGCTTCCACGGAACCCAGGAAACATGGTCCAGGCCTGCATTGTGCCCCCCCCGCCCCAACTTTGGAATTGGCTGTATTCGGAGAATCCGGGCTCTTTTCCCTGGGCCTGGGCGGGCCCGCAGCTCCGAGGATGGCTTGCCTTCGTGGGTCCCTCACGACTCAGAGCCAGGTGCACAGACCTGACGTGTGTGCACACACCACGCCGCGTTCCCACGTCCCTCCCCGCCCTGGGCCACACAGGATGCTCGGGGACAGTCTGGTGTGCTAAAGTGTCCCCCAGGCCATCCCCAGGGCCCCCAGAGGCAGGGCTTGGCAGCGTGCCCAGGGCCAAGGTGGTCTTTAGGAGGCTGTGCCCCTGTGCCCTGACGTTTGCCTGAGGCTGTGGGTTTGAGGTGGGGGTCCAGGCAGCAAGCCCTAGGCTAGGCTGCGTGGCTCAGCCCCCGACTGTGGCAGACAGGCTTGCCCCTTGCAGCATGTGTCCCTGGTGCCTGCTGCCCAGCTCTCAAGCCAGGGGGTGGCCCCCCTGGGGACCGAGCCCCATGTTTCAGATTCGGAAGCCGAAACTCAGGCTCTGGCACTTCTGTGGAAAGAGGTCGTGGAGCAGATTCTGCCCTCGGGCTTCGGCCCCGACTCATGGAACGCCCACCAGGGCCCCGCGCCCTCGTCCACGCTGGGGCAGTGACAGCCTTGGCCCCCGGCAGCCTCTGCACTTCTCAGATGGACACCTGAGCACGAGTCCGTCCTCAGCGGACATCCCGGCACCGCAGGCTGGTGTGGGACAGACTCCTGCCTTGCCTTGTCCCAGTCCCAAGGGCTGAAAGTCCCCTGGGCCTGCCCGGTGGCCCGTCCCCACCCACCATCAGGTCTGACCCTCTGCCTGGGCCCTCACTTGGCCTGCGCGTGCTGTGTGTCCTCGGCACACGGCCTCGCCTCAGTCTCCTTACGTGTGGCTGGGGCCAGGCGGGATCGTAGGGGAGGGCGCCCCACCTCCCTCAGAGGCCTGGAAATGAGCCCCGTGGAGGTCCCATCTCTGTCCCCCAAACGTCACTGGCTGTGCGACCATCGTTCACGAGAAAGGAGAGGGCAACTCATTTTTCAAGCAAAACGGTATCAGATGTGTGATTTGGTTAAAAAAAAAAATTCTGGCAATGGCTTGAGCTCTGCTCTGGGGAGCGCGGGGTGGGGGGAGGGGACTGTTCCAGTGGCTTAAAAACCCCAGATAAGTGTGTGGTGATTAAGCGCGACCATTAGCTCTAATGGGCAATAATTGGCGATGAGAAATAATTTTCTGGGGCACAACTGCCCCTGTGCCCCCACGCCCCAGCCCGAGGAGGGAGGGCCCAGGGGCTGATTAACTCTGGGGCTAGAGGAAATGTCGGAGGCACAAAAAGTTTCCAGATTCGAGGGTAATTGGGAGGAGTTATTCCACTTTCCACATCAGGCTGATGAGGGGCCACCCACCTGCTGCCAAAGGAGGGGCTGAGCTCGAGCTGCTTCCTGCCTGGAGGACAGTGTGTGTGCAAGGGGGCGGGGTGTATGTCCCTCACCCCCCCTGTGGGGCTGTGGGGTGCGCTCCCAGTGAAGGCGCCTGCGGGGCTGGAGGAGGGGACATGGAGGCACCAGGGAAGAGCCCCAGCTTGGAAGAACCCCCGGCTCTCCCTCCAGACCCCCCACCAATGGGGTCCTGTCCTTCTCACCCTACACTCAAAGACAGTCCTCCAAGCAGGCTTCCCTGGGGTCCAAGCCCTCTTCCCCAGAGCCCAACCAAGGCCCATGCTGGCTCAGGGTACCTTTGTGGGACTCCAGAAAAGATGCCCTGCTTGCGGGGATGGGGCATAGGGAGAAACGGGGGGACTCCACACAGCCCTTGTGAGCCTGCCTCTCCTGCCCACCTCCCCACGCCTCCCACTTAGTCCTACGCCAGACCCGGCTCCGGTCACCTCACCTGGTTGATCACAAAGACCTGCTTCCGTCCACCCACCTGCTCACTGTTCCCAGGCCTGGCTTCCCTCTCTCCCCACCTCACTTTCCACCTCCCCAGTCCAAAGGACAAATTCCTCTTCTGCCTCTCCTTCCTGTCCCTGTGTCTCTCCAGAGTTTCACAGTGACCCTGATCCCGGCGAGGTGGTGAGCAGGGGTCCCGCCCTGGTGCAGCTGGTGTTCTAACTGAGATGCAGACGGGAGCCAACCAGCCCGTGAAGCCCATCACCTCAGAGAGGAATGAGTGCAGAGATTACAGCGGAGCACGCGCAGGGGCGAGGAGACGAGGTGGGTGGGCCAGCGGCTGCTGAATGAATGTGTGCAAATGGGTGAGAGGAAGAGAGCTCAGGTCCGACTGGGGCTTCGGAGCAGAGACCCAGAACCATTGGGAGGGGCTTCATGCAACGAGAAGACCTTTGCCCTCAGCTCAGGGATGGGACTGAGCTCCCCGGCCCTGGGGGTGTGCGGCCCAAGCTTGGTTGTTGCAGAGGGGGTGATCCGCCCTGTGTGGGATGAGCTGGAGGGCTCTGGGCTGTCCTCAGAACACCCCCCCTCCAGGCAGTGTCTACTGGATACACCTGTCTGCCATCTGCCAGCCAGGGCCTCGACTCAGGTTCTACACGTGGGCCTCTCAGGCCACTGTGTCCTTCTCTGAAAGTGAGACTTTGAGTGTCTCCCCTCCAGGGCTGGCTGGTCGGGAATCTCCAGGGATGGCAGCCTGTGTAGGGAGTGGTGAGATGCCTTTGGACTGGGTCCAGGCTTCCCCACGGGGATGACATACCGAATGCTCTGTGTCCCCGGAAGGCACAGTGAGTGACTGTGACTGTGCACGGCCATGCCCAGCACTGCTCTATGCATCTGTCTGTCCTGCCTCCAGCACCCCTGGAGGCAGGGGCTCGGGAGACGACATAAGGACCCCGCCTCCTCTGAGCCCAGGCCCTGCGGCCCTGGCTGTGGGACCCACGCTCACCCTGGCTGCATGCCCTCTCCACGGACCAGTAGACTGAGGCTCAGGTGCGCCACCCCCAGGGGCCCGGGGGCCGCAGGTGCCTCCCCTGGCATCCCGGGGCCGCACACACCTGTGCACGGGCCCCCGCAGGGGCCGCAGGAGCTGGCAGGGCTGTGGGGCTCTCGGCAGCTCATTGTGGAACATTTGCATGTAATTTGGGAGCGGGTCACATGTGGGAGTCATCAGGCAGAGGAAAGGCTCAATCAGGGCCTAATCACTGTCTGTTTGGAGGGGTCTGGGTCCAAGTGAAAAATGAAAACGGGCCTATTTTGCTTGAGTGACAACCATCAGCGGTCACCTTTGACCTCCCCACTGGGCTCGGGTCTGCGGAACTTTAAAAACCAATCACCAGATAGGCCCTCCCCCACTCCCTCCTGGGGACCTGGGCCGTGGGATTCATGCTGTCATCCTTCCCTCTGTCACTCCTTCAGCTACCCAGAATCGGCAATATGGCCCGGTGGTTAGGGCCATCTGGAGCCAATCCGGGGTCTGAGGAGGCCCCGGGCAGGTGACTAGGGAGGGCTATGTTCTTCCTGTGGGAGGGTCACATGTGGCCTGGGAGGACAGCACTCGGTGAGTGTGGTTCAGGTCCTAGAGGATGATGGGGGGGGTGGGGCTCCAGGCTGCAGCCCTCCCCCTGCCCTCCCCTTCCAGGACAAGGGGCTGCATGGCCCCCACCCAACAGAGTGGGGCTGGGGCTCGGCCGGAAGCCCAAGGGTGTCTGCCGGGCATCAGGAAGGGGGCATTGCCGGCTGAGGACGAGGGCTGGGAGACCAGACACAGCAGGGCAGACACGCCTTGAGAGGACCCCCGAGGGCAAGGATACTCAGCCAAGTCCCCATTTGTGGGGCGCAGAGTTCTGGCCCTGCTTCACCCCTGCCGCAGGGACTCCCTCCACCTGGCCACTTCCTGCAGTCCAAAGACCTGTAAAGGGGCTGCCAGGCCCCAGGCCCTTCCCTGACCATCTCCGGAGCTGGCCTAGGGGCCGACTCCACCAGACAAGGAATGACTAACAGCCGAAGGCACGAATGAATGAAACAGCATTAATAAACAAGCCGCAGGCGCGCGGGCGCCGAGGTGACCCAGCTCTCCCGAGGCGCCAGGCACTGGCCCGGCGCGGGGCACTGCCCACCGGGCCCAGTTCAGGGGACAGGCCAGGGGCTGTGGCCCACAGCGGCACCCCCCCCCCCCACATTAGCACCCGCCCTAGGAGCCCTGCCCGCGAGTAAACAGGGCTGTGGAGCGAGGCGGGCCTCCAGGAAGCCGTCTGGCAGGCTTGGCTGCAGCAAATGGATTGCCAATTAATCAGCATCTATTTATGAGAACGTTTAAACCATTATTAATGTCGTGTAAACACGGAACCGCTGGCGGGCCTGGGCGGGCGGGCGGGCGGGGGCCCTCTGCAGAGGAGGAGGCTGCCACATGCCTGGGGTCTGTCCCCGCCCCTGCTCCTGGACAGGGCCTCTCCCCCACTGCCCCACCCCTGCTAACCTACTGACCTGCCCCGCCCGGCTGTGGGGCTGCCCCCAGGCGGGCTCCTGGGCCCCAGCGCACCCCCCGCCCCATGCACGGGGCTTTCAACACGTTCTCACTTCAGACGCTGAGCGGGACAGGAGGCTCTAGTCCCGTCATTCTGTCACTTAGCAGCCCTGGGCCCTCTTGGCTGGGTGCGTCTCCACCCTTGGGGAGCCCTGGGGCAGGAGGCCCCACCTTGTCCTCCTCCTCTCTCCCACCCCGCTCCCGGCTCGGCACCCACTGACAGCGACCCTGCAGGAGTCTGCACTCTGGGAGGCGGGCGACGGTGGTGGCCTTCCCCAGTGCCCCTGGCCATCTAGCACCCACCTGCTCCCTTGGCCGGCCTCAGAGCCAGGTGCGGGGCTGGGTGGGGGCACCGGGGGGCCTCACAGGCCTCGGACCTGCGGTCCCTCCCTCCTCCGTCAGCGCCACCTCCCCTGGCTTTGCTTGCCATGTGCACCCATTTTACAGATGAGAGACCGTGGCCCCTGAGACACAGCAGGCCCACCTGCGGCCCTGTGGCTGCTTCCTCAGGGAGAACTGACCGCCTGGCCACACATCTCTCTGACTGGCCCTTCTAGGGCATCCCGGTGGCCCTGCTGATGAGAAGCTCTCCGTGCCCAAGGTCCGAGGGCTTGCGCGGGCACGGGACATCTGAGAACTGGGTCGCCAGGAGCAGTAGCTGACTGGTTCCCCTGCACAAAGGAAAATCCGTTTGGTAACTGGGGTGCTCGCTGACCTCGGCCCCCACGGGTTGGGGAGGGCCTCCTTGCGCCTCGGCGGTCTCGCAGGGCAATGGCATGGTGCTTGTCGCAGACAGACTCCGAGGCCCCCCTCCTTGCTCCGAGTGATGGTGGGCCATCCCTCCCGACCCCGACCTGGGAGTCTGGGGCCACGGCTGCCAGGTCAGCGGCTGATGTGCTGCTGCTGTCCTCGTCAGACCCTGTGCCCTCGAGGGTGGGGAGAGGGTCCTCACCCCCTTCACATCCTTGTGCCTCAAGGGGGCACCACCAAGCGTTTGTTGACTGACTGAGGGACTCTGGGAAAATTTTGCTCAGGCTGGCTTCCCCAGGCTCTTCTCCTTTCTCCCTGGCCATCTGCCCAACTGACCTCTGCCACTGCACCCCGCCAACCCCTACAGCAGGCCCGGGCGCTGAAGCCTGGACGGGACTGTGGGGCCAGGACCACACCCTGAAGAGCCCATCCATGCCCAAGGCTACGGCAAGAACAGCAAGCCCCACAGAAGAGGGTCTCACTGCGGTCACTCAGCACCCCAGAAGCCTTGGTTTCTGCTGTCCCGAGGCCCCCCAAGCTGGTCTGCTCCAGACCCTGGCCTGGCTGCTGGGTCCAGCTGCTGGGGCGTGCCGGGGGAGAGAACAAAGAGGCCGCGTGCGCCCTATTTCCCGGCCCTGCTCCCCCGCCCCCCATTAGCTGAGCAAGCCTTGTTTATATTACAGCAGGAATTATTCCAGCCCTAATCAGAGGCCCTGCGAGGTTTCAGCATTCCACGTATTTCTTTACCCAAGGACACTCTCCAATCCTATAATTTCCATTTCCCCAGACGCCCCTGATTGAAAGCAAACATTTTATATTTGGAAAGGAAAAGGGCCGTGTGCTATTCATAGCCCAGGCGGGCTGTCCGGAGGTGGGTCCAGGGGCCTGGGCCTGGTGGAGTTGCAGAGCCGAGAGGGCGGCAGGGGCCATGGGTGGGCCCCCGGGGAGGGGAGGGAGACTGAGGGCAAGGGCAGGCGTCCCATGGCGGGATGGGGCTGAATCCAGTATGATGGCGGAGCCCATGAGGGCTCACCATGGGGGGCCGAGGCCAGCACTGCCTGAAGGCACTTTGAGAAGCTCGTGGTCACTGGGACCCTGGTCTCCACCTTGGGTCCCCAGGTCGCAGCTCCCGCTGCCCCGGTACCACACACCCTCCCAGGTTTACTCACCTGCCCACTGCTCTAGGACCGTATGGGTCACCTGGCCCAGCTCCTCCCCTCTCCTTTGTCCCCTGATGTGGGAGATGTGCCCCTCTCCACTCTGTCCACCTGCCCTTTACTGGGAGCCAGAGCCCCCCTGTAGTCAGAGCTGCTGTGTGCTCGACGCTGCTGAGCCTTCTCTGAGACGCCTCTGCAAATCCTTTGCGGCGGTCACCGTTGCTCTTCCTGTTTTGCAGAGAAGAAACAAGGCACGGTCCCACCTCTGTCCCTCACGCCTCAGCACCCCAGCACCTGCCCCCTGGCTTGCGCGAGGGGCTGCGCCTCATTCTTACTTGAGTGAGTGACTCCCAGGGCAGCAGGGGTGTGCCGAGAGATGGTAGGTTCTCTTCTGTGGCAATCTGTATCATGGGGTTACTTAGAGATTGCGTTCATACATTTTTTTCTTAAAATTTAATTTTTATTTTTATCAAAGTAATGTGTGCATGGTTTTGCTAGCTGCTTTATTGAAATATAATCGACATACAATGAAATGCTTAAATGTCAAGTGAAAAAGGTGATACCTTTCACAAACAATTCACCCACTTAAAGTGTATGGTTCGGTGGAATTTGGTGTATCACGTTATTATTCTCAATTGTGGTAAGACAGGACAACATAAAATTTGCAATTTTAACCATTTCAGGTATACGATTCAGTGACCTTACTTACATTCATATGTCATGCAACCACACAGAGAAATCCTGTCCCCATTAGACGCCGGCTGCCCATCCCCCGCCCAGACCCTGGCCACCTCGCATCCACTTTCTATCCCTGTGAACTTGCCTGGTCTGGATGTCTCATACACGTGGACTCCACGCTATTGTCCTTTTGTGTCTGGCTTGCGTCCTTCCTCATAGTGTCCTCACGATCTGTCCACACTGTAGCAGGTTCCAGGACCTCTTCCTTTTCTAAGGCTGAGTAATATCCCACTGTGGGTGTAGACGGCATTTTTTTCATCCATCCATTAGCAGGAACAGGTTGTTTCCACCTTTTGGCTGTTGGGACAAGCGTGCTCTGAACACACACAAACAAGTATCTGTTCGATATCTGTTCAAGTCCTCGTTTTCAGTTCTTTCAGATGTATACCTGGGCATGAAATTGCGGGACCATATGGTGATTCTTTGTTTAAATTTTTTGACAAACCACCAAAATGTCTTCCATAGTGGTCTAACCACTTCATATTACCACCAGGATTCCAATTTCTCCGTGTTCCCTCTGACACTTGTCACTGTTCGTCTGTTGCTTAGTATTGTGAGGTGGTGTCTCATTTGGTTTTAATTTGCATTTTGCTAATTACTAATGATGTCAAGTGTCTTTTCATGGGCTTGTTATTCACATGTATGTCTTTGGAGAAATATCTGTTCAAGTCCTTTGCCCATTTTTAATTAGGTTGTTTGTCATTTTGTTGTTGAGTTTGTAGGGGTTCTTTATATATTTTGGCTGTTTAACCTTTTAAGGTATATGATTTGCACATATATTCTTCCATTCTGCAGGTTGTCTTTTCATCTTGATGAATTTGATACATTTTTACATACATCCCCCTTCCTCCTTCCTCCCCCCTCCCTCATCTGTCTGTCTTCATGGAACCCTCACTGCACTCAAGATACTGAACATGTCCATCATCCAGGAGAGTTATGGACGGCACTTTTTCTCTCTGCATGGTTATGTGGAAATTCATTCCTGTTACACGCCTCAAAACTTCATTCCTTTTATTGCCAAACATTGTTCCATGGAAGGAATAGACCAGTTTGTTTACCATCCAGCTATTGAAGCGTGTCTTATCCTTGTTGGTTCCAGGTTTTGGCTACTATTTTTGGTTGTTAAGGCTGCACAAAACATCCCTATGCAAGTCTTTGTGTGCACTTATATTTTCATTTCTCTTTGGGTAAATACCTAGGAGTGGAATTGCTGGGTGATATGGTAGTTCTACATTTAGCTTTTTGAGGAATGAACTGCTTGCTAAAGCAGCCGCCATTTTACATTCCCATCAGAATGTATGAGGTTTTCAATTTCTCCACATCCTTATAACACCTGCTGCCATGTCCTTTTGGTTACAGCCATTCTAGCGGGTGTGAAGTGGTGTCTCATAGTTTTGGTGGGCATTTCCCTGATGGCCAATGAGGGTGTGCATCCTTTTATATTCTTATTGGCTATTTGTATATCTGCCTTGGAGAAAGGTCTGTCAGACCCATTTTTAAATTGGTTATCTGCTTCTTATTGACACAGTCCTTGGATAAATCTTACTTGGTCATGTGCATAATTCTTTTTATACATTGCTGGATTCCATTTAATAGCATTTTGTTGAGGATTTTGTATCTATATTCATAAGAAAATGTTAAGTGAATGGTGTACCATTTTCTTGTGATATCTGTCTGGTTTTGATATGAGGGCAATACTGGTCTCATAGAATTATTTGGAAATTATTTGGAAATTATTTGGAAATTACCACCATTCTCTTTTATTTTAGGAGGCATTCATGAAGAATTCATAGTAATTCCTTTTCAGATGTTTGGAAGAATTTACCAATGAAGCCATCTGGTCTTAGACTTTTCTCTGTGGACATTGTTTGATGTTTGATGTCTAAGACAAACTCTTTACTTGTATAGGTCCATTTAGATTTTTTATTTCTTCTTGGGTCATTTTTAGTTCTTTTTTCAAGGGATTTGTCCATTTCATCTCAGTTATCACCTTTGTGGCATATAATTATTCACAGCATTCTCTTACAATTTTTTTTTTATTTCTGTAAGTTCAGTAGGTATGTCTCCTCTTTCATTTCTGACTTTAGTAATTTGAGTCTTCTCTCTTTCTTTCCTCTTTGGTCTAGCTTAACATTTACCAATTTTGTGGATCTTTTCTGAGAACAAACACTTCGTTTAGTTGATTTTCCTATTATTTCTATGTTCTCTGTTTCATTAATTTCTAGCTGTAGTATTTATTATTTCATTCCTGCTACTTGCTTGGGATTCAGTCTGCACTTCTTATTCTAGGTCTTGAGGTGGAAGTTTACCGATTTGCAATCTTTCTTCTTCTTCCCTGTAGTTATACTTATAAAATTACCCTCTAAACTGCATCCAGAAATATTCATGTATTATTTTAAAATTTTTTTATTAACCTCAAAGTATTTTCTTTTTTTAAAAAAATATTCTATTTATTTATTTGACACAGAGAGAGGTCAGAAGTAGGCAGAGAGGCAGGCAGAGAGAGAGGGAGAAACAGGCTCCTCACTGAGCAGAGAGCCTGATGCGGGGCTCGATCCCAGGACCCTGAGATCATGACCTGAGCCGAAGGCAGAGGCTTAACCCACTGAGCCACCCAGGCGCCCCTCAAAGTGTATTCTAATTTCCTTTGTGATTCTTCTTTGTGTCACTGGCATGTAGTACTATGTTGTTTAATTTCCACATATTTGTGAATTTCTGAACTTCTTCCTGTTATTAATTTCCAGTTTTACTCCATTGTGATTGCAGGTCATACTTTGTACAAGTTCAGTTTTTTTAAAATAATTTAAGCTTGTTTTGTGACCTACCATATTATCTGTCCTGTAGAATGTTCCAGGTATGCCTGAGGAAAATGCATGTTCTGCTCTTGTAAGGTGCAGTGTTCTATTCATATTAGTTAGGTCATTTGTGTATATTGTTGTTCAAAGTCTTCTATTTCCTTGTTGGTCTTCTGCCTAGTCCTATCCATTATTGAAGGTGTAGTATTGAAGGCTCTGATGATTATTGTTGAATTGTCTACTTCTACCCTCAATTCCATCAGCCTCTGCTCAATGTGTTGCAGGGCTCTGTTGTTTGGTGCATATACGTTTACAGTTGTTATAGTATCCTTATGGGTGGGCACTTTTAGCATTATAAAATGTCTCTCTTTGTCTCTAGTAAAAAAATGTTGAAGCTACTTAATCTGTTATTAATATAGCCACTCCAGCTTTCCTATCGTTGGTATATACATGATATAACTCTTTTCATCCTTATGCTTTTGACTTATGTGAATCTCTGTGTCTAATGCTGTGTGTCATGTAGCCAGCATGTAGTTGGATATATTTTTTTTAAGATTTTATTTATTTATTTGACAGAGAGAGATCACAAGTAGATGGAGAGGCAGGCAGAGAGAGAGAGAGAGAGAGAGGGAAGCAGGCTCCCTGCTGAGCAGAGAGCCCGATGTGGGACTCGATCCCAGGACCCTGAGATCATGACCTGAGCTGAAGGCAGTGGCTTAACCCACTGAGCCACCCAGGCGCCCCATAGTTGGATATTTTTTATCAACTATGATATTCTTTGCCTTTTGATTGGATTGTTTAATCCATTTATATTATTGTGGTTATGATATAGTTAGACTTACACCTGCCATTTTACTTTTTCTTGTTTTGTTTTTTTTTATTTTACTTATTTATTTGACAGAGAGAGAGACAGATCACAGGTAGGCAGAGAGGCAGAGAGAGGAGGAAGCAGGATCTCCGAGGAGCAGAGAGCCCGATGTGGGGCTCGATCCCAGGACCCTGGGATCATGACCTGAGCCGAAGGCAGAGGCTTTAACCCACTGAGCCACCCAGGCGCTCCGCCATTTTACTTTTTCTTTACTCTCTGTTTCCTTTACTTCTTTTGTTCCTCTCTTCCTCCTCCTTTCTTTTGTATGAAGTGAATGTTTTCTAGTGTAACTTTCCTTCCTTTAGTGATTCTTTATATATATATATATATATATATATATATATATATATATATATACACACACACACACTTTAGTGGTTGCTTTAGGGCCTACCACACATATCTTATTTAAAAATCTAATTTGGATTTCTACCAACTTCATTCCAATGTGATATAGAAATGATATTCCTAAATAAATCTATTCCCTCCCTGCCCTTTTGTGTTATTGTTATATGTATTAAATTTAAGTGTTCCAAACCAAATAGTAGTACATTGTTATAGTTTGTGTTTATATAAAGAATTTGAGAAAAGAAAGGAGAGCAACAAGTATTTACTGAATTGTTCAGTTTGTCTTATTATTTACCATTTCTGTTTTTTTTTTTTTTTTTTAATCAGTTCATGCAGGTTTGAGTTACAATCTGGTGTTGTTTCCTTACTCTCATATAACTCAGCTCCTACCTGTCTCATTGCTGTTATTGTCAAATATGTGACATTTGTGGCCCACCAATACATTGATGTGCATGTTGTTTCATACAATTGTTTTTTAAGTCAGTTAAGAAAGAAGAAAACAATATGGTTTTTTTTTTTTTTTTGGCTTTTTGTTTATTTTGTTTTGGGGTGTTTTTGGTAATTACATAGTATCTTTAACAGTGCTCTTTTTTTTTTTTTCATGTGGATTATAATTTTCATTTGGCTGTAATTCCTTTTAGCCTGAAAAAACTTCTTTTAATATTTCTTATAAGATGGGTCTGCCAGAAGTAACTTTGCTCAGTTTTGGTTTCCTGGGAGCATTATTATTTCACTCTCATTTTTGAAAGATAGTTTTGGTGGGTATAGGATTCTGAGTTAAACAGTACTCTTCTTTCAGCATTTTAACTATGTCCTGACACTGCCTTCTGGCCTCCATTGTTTCAGATGAGAAGTCAGCTGTTATCCTATTTGGGTTCATTTGTATGTGACCAGTCATTTTCTCTTGTTGCTGTCAAGATTTTCTCTTTGTCTTTGTCTTTCCAGTTTTACTCTGTATCTTGCTGTGGATTTCTTTGTACTTGCCCTGATTGGACTTTGCTGAGCTTTGTTGAGTGTAGATAAATGTTTTTCAGCAATTGGGAAGTTTTCAGCCATTATTTCTTCTAATATTATTTCTGCTTTCTCCTCTCCTCTTGGATTGTCATTGCATGTATGTTCTTGTGCTTAAAAAGGTCCCAGTTTTCTCTGAGGTTCTGTTCAATTTTCTCCATTCTGTTTTCTCTTTGTTCTTTGGATTGCATAATCTCTATTGGTCTGTCTTTAAGCTCACTAATTCTTTCTTTGCCCGTTCAATTCTACTATCTGAGCCCTTCTAATAAATTTTTCACTTCATTTATTATACTTCTCAACTCCACAATATTTATTTGGTCCTTTTTAATATTTTCCATGTCTACTGAGATTGTCTATTTGACGAAACATTGTCTTCATATCTTAAGTTCCTGAAGAATGTTTTCCTTTAGTTCTCTGAACATATTTATAATGGTTGCTTTGAAGTCTGTCTATGGCATATGACCTAATGGTCCTCTTAGAAGCACTTTCTTCTTTCTTTATAACCTATGTTAAAAAATGTTCTTATTTCTTTATATGTCCTAAATTTTTTGTTGAAAACTGGACATTATAGGTAATATGTTGTAGGAACTTTGGATTGCCCTTCTTCATCTCGGGGACTTATTTTTGCTATTTGTTTTGTGATTTGGCTAGACTATTTTAGTGAAGTCTGCTTCCCCTGTAACATGAAGACATTGCTGTTGCTCCTCTGGGGGCAGAGCCTTGAGCATGTACACAGGTCCCCTGGGATGGTGGTGGCTTGGTGGGGCTCTTTGAATGGTCTCTTTCTCTGAGTTCTCTTGGGCTGTCATCTTCATTTGGTGTTACTCTGCACCCCTAAGGTGCAACTGATCACCAACTGCTTGCTTTATAGTTTTCAACAGTCCCCTTGGACCATGTATTTCTCAGCAGTCTGACCTAACTCAGTGTGCACAGGACTATATTTTGAAGCCAATCTTTGAGGTTTGTTTTGTCCCCAGAGTGTCTTCTTAGCTGTTTCTTTCCCTAGTTCTCTATAGGCTTATGAAATAGATGGCCTGTGGTTTAGCTTGTTGCTCCTAACTAAGAGGACTGTTGTCTTCTTAATTTAAGCCACCTTAAGCTTAAATTTCTCCATGCCTTTTTTTCAAATAGTGTCAGTTCCTTTGTGGAGAGCTTTGGAGCTCTTTTCTTATCAGATGCTTTTCTTCCTAGACAATGTCTCTGAACCACTACTCTGGGCCCTGAGTAGGACACTAGACTCTGGTCTGCATGACTTGACTTTCTTATTCTGGAAATTCTGCCCTAATCTGGGGCAAGGATCATGAGGGCCCCAGTATTCTTGGCTGGCTGTACATAGGGCAGAGCCTCTATCCTATGAGTGGGAGATGGTGGAGGAAGAGAGCTCCTGACCTCTTGGCCCCACTCACCAGGAATTCCTCAACTTGAAACTGAAAGGGATATGAAATGCTGGTGGCCTGCCCTTCCTGGTGAGGTATATTAAAACTTTGTTGGGAGCTAGGAGAAAGGGAGGGGCCACCATCTTCTTGGCCATACTTACCCAGAGTGGAGCCTCTATCAAGCTGAGAGTGGAGAAGGAAAGAAGGAGTGGGCTATGGCTCCAATGTCACAGATTCTTGCTGTTTTTACTAAGTTTTAGTATGTTTCTTTGAATAAACTTTTTTTCATTTTTTATATGCCCCCAGAACAACTTCCAGAGACTTTAAATAATTGTGTTTTTTAATAGCTATTACCAGGTATTTCTTTTTTCTGGTGAGTGAGTCCATGGAGTTCCTCATGTTGACATCCAGTATAACTTTTTAATGAACTATCAAATTGTTTTTGAGTATTTGTACCATGTTACATTCCCACTAGTCCCAGTTTCTCTACAGTCTTAGTTAGTCTCTGGTCAGTCTTTTCAATTTTAACCCCTCTCCTAAGTATGTAGTAGTATCTCCTTATGTTTTTAACTTCATGTTCTGATAGCTAATGGTGTAGTGCCTATATGCCATCCATATATGTTCATTGGTGAAGTGCCTTTTTAAAGCTTTTGCCCATTTTAAAATTGGATTATTTTCTTATTGAGTTTTGAGAGTTCCTTATCTATTATGGCTACAAATTCTTTATTGGACATATGCTTTGCCAAGTTTTTCTCCCAGTCTGCAGTTTGTCTTTTCATTCTCTTAAGAGTGTCTGTTGCAAAGTGGATGTCTTTACTTTTGATGCCGTCCAGGTTATCAATTTGTTCTTTTATGGGTAGTGCTTTTAGTGTTATACCTAAGAAATCTTTGGCTATCCCAAGATCATAAGGTTTCTCCTAAAAGTTATAGTTTGGGGCTCTGCACTAAAGTATATGATCCATTTTGAGTTCAATTTAGATACGAATTTTGGATGGAACTTCAATTTTTTTCCCTATTGATATCCAATTGTTTCTGCATAATTTGTTGAAAAGACTATCCTTCCATCCCTGACTTGACTTTGACGATTGTTAAAAGTTAGCTAACTATATTCATGTATTTGTGAGAATTGATTTTTGGATATCAATGTACATTACTATATTTGTGCCAATATCACCCTGTTTTGATTACTGTAGTTTTGTAAGTCATGTGATCAGCTAGTATTAGTCCTTCAACTTTGTTTTTATTTTTCTAGATAAGTTTAGTTTTGGATCTTTTTTATATCTTCCATGTCTCTATTTAACTTTTTAAACATAAAGAATATAATTACAATAACTGCTTTAATATTCTTCTCTGCTAATGTTAATATATGTTTCACTTTTGGTTTTTTAATCTTTGAGAAGAAAATATATTTATTTTGAATTAATTTGAAAAAGTGAAAAATATTCCTAGAAAGGAATATGAGTCTATTATGTCCATATGTGGATTGGATGCAAGCATAAATAGAAAGTCTCACTTTGTACTTGAAGTATCATCATAATTTAAATTCAGTTTCATTCTAAGTCTCCTAACTTCAGAAGGTTATTATTCACGTATCATCTGGATCAGTTTTGGTTAATTAGTTTTTCTCCTCATTGTAAGTTGATTATTCCTGCTTCTTCTAACGCCTGGTAATTTTTTATTAGATCCCAGGCATTTTGAATTTTATCTTATGGGGTATTGAATAATTTTGTCTTTCTATAAATATTAATGTGCTTCATTCTGGAACACAGTTAAGTTACTTGGAAAGAGTTTGATGATTTGAAGTCTTGCTTTAAGATTTATTAGGTGGGGTCACAACATCATTCACTCTAGGGCAAATGACTACTGACAAGGCGAGACTTTTCTTGTATTCTTTATAGTGCCCTGTAAATCATGAGGGTTTCCAGTTTAGCTGGTTGGAACAGGACTCTTCTGGTCTTGTGAGAGTCCTGGGCATCATCGCCTCTAATCCTCTCGGGTGGCTCTTTCTCCATCCTTAAATATTTTCTCCGCATGCATATGCTGACCCACACTCTGCCTCTCCCTTCAAGGGAGCCCTCTGAAGTTCTTTCTTCGTGCAGGTCTCTGCTCTTCTGGTATTCTGTCTGATGACTCTTGCCATCTCGCCTCACCAGTCTCAGTTTTGTCTCTCAACTCAGTGAGACCACTGTACTCTATCTTTTCCCTCTGCCTGCATCATGACATGGAAACTATCAAAGGCAGCAAACTGGAGTAGTTAACAGGGCTCACCTCCTTTGTTTCCTGGCTTTTAGAGATCAGTCACTTTCCTTCACTGTCTGATGTCTTGAAAAAAAAACATTGTTTCATACATGCTATTTATTTTTTTATTGTCTCATGTGGGAATGTAAATCTGGACTCTGTCACTCTCTCTTGGCCAGAAGTAGAAGTCTTTTCATTATTTAATTTCGTAAGTTAACTTTCATAAAAATTATTACTTTGGGGAGGTGTGGAGGGTAGACTGGAAGGCTGGAGTTTGAAGGGGCTGGATCAGGCTCAGAGATGAGTGTGGAGGCAAGCAAGAAGAGTGAGAGACCAGGAGGTCTCCTCTTAGGCATACTGGGATTTGACTCATGATTCCTGGTCCAGGAAGATCTCTGCTTTTGCAGCCACAGCCCCCGTCGTGTCGCTCAGGGTTGTTGGAGACGTGGCAGGAAGGGTTTTGCCTGGGGGTTATGGCAACCTTATCCCTGGGATGAAGGACCCATTTCTGGCCCCTTTGGTATCTGAGCAAAACTCTGTCCTGGGCATATCTCCCAGATGTCTTTCTATTTGTTTACCTATAGTAGGCAGGAACATCTTAAGGCCTGGCTATGGTCTGGCCTCAGCCAGGTGTTAACAGCACACTTCAGCTATCACCTAAGGCTGCCAGCACTATCTTGGTGACTGGCAGTGATTCCTCATATAAAAATACAGTTGTTCTGGACCCATTTGTTAAAAAGACTTTCTTTCTTCCTTCAGTTCCTTTGGAGCTCTTGTCAAAAACCAATTAACTCTGGGGTGCCTGGGTGGCTCAGTGGGTAAAAGCCTCTGCCTTCGGCTCAGGTCATGATCCCAGGGTTCTGGGATCAAGCCCCACATCGGGTTCTCTGCTCCGCAGGGAGCCTGCTTCGCCCTCTTTCTCTGCCTGTCTCTCTGCCTACTTGTGATCTCTGTCAAATAAATAAATAAATCTTAAAAAAAAAGTTAACTCTGTAAGAATGGGTTTATTTCTGGACTGTTTCTATTCCATTGATCAGTTTGTCCATCCTTTTGCCAGTACCATAATGAGACTTGAAATTAAATAGTGTAAGTCCAATAATCTTTCCCTTCTTTCCAAGATGGCTTTGGATATTCTAGGTACTTCACATTGCTACATAAATTTTAGAATAAACTTGTCAATTTCTAAGAAAAAGGCTACTGAGATTTTGGTTGGGATGCATTAAATCTATAGATGACTTTGGGACTCAACATCTTAGCGATGTTGTCTTTCAACCTAAGAGCATGGTATGTATCACATTTATTTAGATCTTACTCAATTTCTCTTTAACAGTGTTTTGTAGTTTTCAGTGTACATGTCCCTCACAATTTCAGCTAAGTCTTCTGCTAGTCATTGTACATTTATGATGCTACATAGATAGTACTGATTTTTTTTAAAGAATCATATTTTAATTATTCATTTCTATTATATGGAAATATAATAGATTTTTTATGCGATGATGATCTTTATCATGAAATCTTGCCTAACTCATTTATTATTTCCAGTAGATTTTTTTGGGTAAATTTCTTAGACTTTTCTATGTACATAAGGTGACATCTGAAAAATGAAGATATTTTTGTTTCTTTCTTTCCATTCTGTATGTATTTGATATCTATTTTATTGCCTTATTGCACTGGCTATAATCTCAAATTCAGTGTTAAATGGAAAGAATGAGAGCAGACATCCTTATCCTCTTTTTTAATTTTTTTTAAGATTTTTATTTTATTTTATTTATTTGACAGAGAGAGATCACAAGTAGACAGAGGCAGGCAGAGAGAGAGAGAGGGAAGCAGGCTCCCTGCCGAGCAGAGAACCCGATGCGGGACTCGATCCCAGGACCCTGAGATCATGACCTGAGCCGAAGGCAGCGGCTTAACCCACTGAGCCACCCAGGCGCCCCCCTTATCCTCCTTTTAATCTAAAGCAAAGCATGTAATCTTTCACCATAGCTGGTTTCTTTTTTTTTTTTTTTTTTTTAAGATTTTTATTTATTTATTTGACACAGAGAGATCACAAGTAGGCAGAGAGGCAGGCAGAGAGAGAGGAGGAAGCAGGCTCCCTGTGGAGCAGAGAGCCCGATGCGGGGCTCGATCCCAGGACCCTGAGATCACGACCCGAGCCGAAGGCAGCGGCTTAATCCACTGAGCCACCCAGGCGCCCCCACCATAGCTGGTTTCTTATAGATACCCTTTCTCAGGTTTCCTTCTGTTCCTAGAATTGGCTTAGAGTCCCCCCACACACACGAAATCATGGAATTTGGACAGGTATTGAACTTTTCAATTTTTTTGCGTTTATTGATATGATGATATATTTTCCTTCATGGTTAATGTAGTAAAATGTACCAATCTTTAAAATATTAAAGCAACTTTGCATTTCTGCTATTCCCATGTAGGCACTTGCTTACATATGGACACACACACACACACACACACTTTTTTTTCTGCAACTGCTTTGTTAATATTTGTTAAGGATTCTGTGTCGGTATTCTTAAAGAATATTGGTCTGTAATTTTCTTATAATGTCCTTTGCTAGTTTTGTTATTCACGTTATGATTGCCTCATAGAATGGTTAGAAAGTTTTCTTCCTCCGTATTTTCTAAAAGAATTAGTCTAAGATTGGTATTTCTTCCTTAAAAATTTGATATAATTCACTAGGGAAGCCATCGGACCCTAGACTTTTCTTTGTGAGGAAATTTCAAAGATTTGGTAAGTACAGGGCTATTCATGTGTACTGTTTGTGTGTGGGTACATGTGCGACGCACAAACACATGCATGTGAATTATGGAATTTTGTACCTTTTAAGGAATTTGTCTATTTTCTCTAAGTTGTGAAATCTGTTGGCATAAGGTTGTCCATAACATTCCTTTTATTTTTTTTTTAAGATTTATCTATTTATTAGACAGAGATCGCAAGTAGTCAGAGAGGCAGGCAGAGAGAGGAGGAAGCAGGCTCCCTGCTGAGCAGAGAGCCCAATGCGGGGCTCGATCCCAGAACCCTGGGACCATGACCCGAGCTGAAGGCAGAGGCTTTAACCCACTGAGCCACACAGGCGCCCCCATAACATTCCTTTATTTTTGTTTTACTGTCTGCAGGACCTGTAATTACACCTCCTTTTTTCATCATTAGTAACAGCAACTTATAGTTTTTCTTTTTTCTTTTTCTTTAATTGAGCTAAGGGTTTTGTCAATGTTACTGATCTTCAGATAACCAGCTCTGTATTTTCTTGATTTTTCTGTATTGTTTGTTCATTTTATACTTTGATTTCTTTTCTTGTCTTTATTATTTCTTTTCTATTTTGATTTTGTTTTTTAAATTCTTAAGATGGAATTTAGATAATTCATTGTAGGCATTTCTTCTGTAGGTATTTAAAGCTATAAATTTCTCTTTAAGCACAACTTTTGCTTCTTCCCAGAGATTTGGATAGGTTTTGTTTTAATTTTTACTACTTCAAAATCTTTTCTTTTTTTTTTTAAGATTTTATTTATTTGTCAGAGAGAGAGAGAGAAGGCAGAGCACAAGCAGGCAGAGTGGCAGGCAGAGGCAGAGAGAGAATCAGGCTCACCATTGAGCAGGGAGCCTGATTCGGGACTCGATCCCATGACCCTGGGATCATGACCTGAGCCGAGGGCAGATGCTGAACCAACTGAGCCACCCAGGTGTCCCTCAAAATATTTTCTGATTTCCTTTGTGATTTTTTCTTTGACCTATGGATTATTTAGATGTGTGTTACTTTTAAAGATTTGAGGATTTTCTCATTAACTTCGTATGGATTTCTTAATCTCTACTAGTAGCTAGGGAACATACTCTATTATTGCAGTGCTTTTTAATTGAGTATGACTCGTGTTACGAAATTGCCATGTGCCTTTTTAAAATGTATATTCTTTAGCCTTGTGTTTTACAGATTTCGGTAAGGTTAATGTGGTTTATGCTGTTTAGCCCATATCCTTATTGGATTGTCTACTTTTATCAGTTACGCAGAAAGGAAGGTTCAGTCTCTGTGGATGTGCCCATTGCTTTTAGTTCTTTCGGTCTTTACTTCTCTGCATGTTGAACGTCTGTCATTAGGTGCGTTAGTGCGTACAACGGCTGTATCTTCCTGACGAATCCACTTTCATCCTTATGAATCGATCCTCTTCCGCTAGTGATACTTCATCGTTCTTTCTATCCTCCCACGTATTTGTCCTTTTTGGCACTCCTCACTGCTTCATGTGAGTGAGTAAGCTTGCATCTGATCTTTTTCCTTGTCAATCTGGGGGACTTCCTTTAGCATTTGCAGTTTTAAATCCCTGGAGAATGAATTATCTCAGCTTTTGTTTGCATGAAATGTCCTTATTTTCCCTTTATTTTTAAGGGGTGGTTTTGCTGGCTGTAGAATCCTAGATTGAATTTTTTTGGTAGCCTTTCAAAGATGTCTAGATGTTACTTTTCTGTAGAGCGTGTTGACTGGTTTTCTGACAGGAAGTTAGCTCACAGGCAGATGAAATTGATCTTGTAGAAGTTTGCAGGTGGGTGTTTTAGGGTGCATCCAGAGTCACCCTCACAATGGCGAAGCAGAACACCAGGGTCCCTGGGCACGGTGCAACCTCCTGGATCCCCACCCAGCTCTCGGCCACCCACTAGCTGTTCTCTGCCAGACCTAGCGGAGCTCAGCCCTCTGCATGCATAGCAGTGTTCGGCCGGCCCGGAGGAGCTCTGTGCGGAATTCTGTGCCGTGCGTCTCTACACAGCTTCCTCCTTCCCGCACCTTCCCTGGCCGATCTACCATCCTCAGAAGTCTGGAGCACCATCTCCTCCCTCTTCCCAGTGAGCTGTCTGCTTTATGTTCTACATCCCTGTGCCACGGTTGGGTGAGTGCGTCAGGCCTAAAGCCAGAATATGGAGCTCACCTTGTGTGTTTTTCTTCTCTCGAGAATTACAGCTCTGCTTGGTCTGGCGCCTAGTCCTTGAAACGGTGGCCTCATATATGCTGTGCCTAGTTTTATCGTTGCTTGTGGGGCCGGGGTAGATCTTACACTCAGTACTTCATCATGACTGGAGCTGGAAGTTAAGGCTTCCTCTTTATTCATCTTTTTGTATATAAATTCTTTTTTTAAGGTTTGTATTTATTTGACAGCGAGCGAGAGAGGAGAGAGTAGCAGAGGAAGAGGGAGAAGCAGGCTCCCCACTGAGCAGGGAGCCTGATATGGAAGGCAGATGAGCCGAAGGCAGACGCTTAAGCAGCTGAACCACCCAGGCGCCCTTATATTGTTCATCTGTTGTATTTGAACTGTTTTTTTTTTTTAACCTGTGCATGAATTTATATCAATTTTTTAAATGATGGCGTAAAAGATCCTAGTATGCTAGTGCTCAGCTTGCCTGTAGGCTTACGGACTGCTTGCCTAACAGTGATGACACAGGTCGCCTTGAACCCCTCCTTTTCACTGGGAAACCTGGGAGTTTGGAATGAGCTATCCTTCACTGTGAGTGCTGGTTCAGCCACTGACGAGTCCTCTGGTCTTGTGGAAGCTGCCTGGTCTCTCTAATCTCCAGTTTCTTCTGGAAAAAATGTAGAGGAGAATCCCTCCATCATAACGTAGCTTCGAGAAGCAGAAGTCATTTTTCTGAAGTGCCTACCGCAGTCCAGGCTATAGTACAGGTGTTCGGGGAGTCTTGTTTCTTTCATTTCTTCTTCCTCGCCCAGTGCCCGAGCAAGGGAGAGCCTGGTCCAAGCCTGGAGTTTTTCTTTTCGCACTTTGCAGTCTTCATCTTGAGAGAGTGAGTGCAGAAAATTATCCAGGCTATTGGGAAGCCAGTGGAGCCAAGCCCTGCGGGGACATCCCTGGGTGGATGGATGATGGATGGGTGGGATGGCGGATGGAAGGATGGGTAGATGGATGGCTGGCTGGATGGCTGAGTGGAAGGATAGGTGGATGGATGGATGAGTGGATAAAATAGGAGAACTAATGTTTATCCCATCTGCCTCTCTAGGGTCTTAGCTCTTTGAAGGCAGGGCCATACTTCCTTTATCTTGTGCATCGAGAGCCTTTGTACGGGAATGTTTGTTCTCCTTTTGTCTTTGCCACCTGGAAGTTGAGGACAGAGTTTTCAGCCATCGAATTTTGTTCTGTACCACCACAGGGTCTGCATCAGACCCTTCAATGACTCCCTAGACAAAAATATCCCAGCTCCTCACTCTGCCCAGAGGCCTCATGACCTCACCACCCTCACTGGAGCCCTCAAGCCTATATACAGACCCACGAACCTCCTTGCTCTCCCACAGAAGTGCTGAGCCGAGGCCTGCTTTAGGACAGCTGAGCACACAGGCTTGGTAAACCTGGTCGTTTCAGATGGTGAACACTCCTGCAAGCAAAACAAGACAGGGTTATGGGGCAGGAGGGGCTTCCAGCAACCTCAGCCCTTCTCTCCAGGACAGGGGGCCTTTCCTGCGGGATCCAGCTCAGCACCCGTTAGCGGAGGTACCCAGGCTCCCGGGAAGAAAGGGGAATGATGGGGGCAAGAGGGTGCCTGCCAGCCACGTGGTGAGGGGCAGGAAGTTTACACACTCATTTGTTTATTGACTATGCTTTTATTAAGCACCTACTATGTGTCAGACACTGTTCTGGGCCTGGAGGGTAAAGCAGTGAACAAATCAGACACGGCCTTAGGAGTAAATTTCATTTGGGGGATGGGGTGGGGGAGACAGATAATAGAGGGACCCATTAGGATACAATGTAAAGTCAGGGAAGGGAAGGGCAGGCGGGAAAGAAAGCAAAACGGGGCAGTGGTCAGGGCCCTCCGAAAGGAGAAGAAGCCAGCCCTGCAGTCGCTGGGCAGAGGAAACAGCATGTGCAAAGACCCTGGGCAGGGACAGGAGGCAGCTGGAGCATGGCAGTCAGGGGAAGGATGGGAGGTGGGATTTGACATGCCCAGTGTTTAGAAACATGAGGTGAGGGGCCACACTTGGAAGACTGGGCTCTCCGAAGCTAGATTCCCAGCTCCTTGAAGTGGACACCGCTGGTCCTTCAGGCCCAGGGGCTGGGGTGAGAAGCGCTGCTCCCCAGACTGGGCACCGGTCTCCCTCCCCACCAGCCCCACCTGCGCCTGTAGTGAGGGATGGGCTCTGCCCATCCATGCCCTGCACCCCTGCCCCTCATGTCACCTGCACCCCGACGTGTCCTGGGAGCTCCAGCCTGTCATCTCCTTTCACTGTCCAGCCGCTGCCTCTGTCCCGCTCAGCTCAGCTCAGCTCCGCTCTGCTGGGGCCTGTGGGTCTGCAGGCTTCTCATCCCTGGAGGTGCCCTGACAGCCCCGCCCATGAGTGAAAGCCCAGGGTGCTGGGGGCTGCATCCTGTCCCACAGCTTGTCCCCTCCCCAACCTGAGAAAAGACTGGCCTTCCTTCTCCCGCAGGAGGGGTACAAGCCCCCAGGTGCCCTCACTGCCCCCTGCCCCTGTGGCTTCTGAAATCTCTCCATCAGGCGTCCTGGGCAACTCTGGTACCCCAGTGACCTGCGGGGGGGGGGGGCGGCTCAGCAGGCCTCAAGGAGGTACCCCCTGGCTCTGAGCCATGTGGAAGACTTGGAGGTTTGGAGCAGGAGGGATAAGTCCTGGCTAAGGGGCAGAGTGGAGCGTGGGGACCGACAGGGTGGAGGTGGGGAGAAGGCAGGTCTCCAGTTCCCATCAGCTGGGTCATCAAAGGCAGAGCCAGAGAGAGGGGTGTCTGGGGCTCAGCAGAGGCAGAGGAGGGAGAGAGGGGTGTCTGGGACTCAGCAGAGGCAAAAGAAGGAGAGGGGGCATCTGGGGCTCAGCGGGGTCAACAGAGGCAAAGGATGGAGAGAGGAGATCTGGGGCTCAACGGAGGGAGAGAGGGTGTCTGGGGCTCAGGAGAGGCAGAGGAAGGAGACAGGGGTGTCTGGGGCTCAGCAGGGTCAGCAGAGGGAGAGAGGGGCTTCTGGGCTGTATCCCATTTGTTGTTTGTGCACCCTTCATCCTGTTCCCTCTTGAGGGGCCTAGCCCAGGCAGTCCTGTCTGCCCTGCCCTGTCCCCCACTCTACACACGCAGGCCACTAAGTGGCCAGGCTCAGGCGCAGCTGCACGCCAGCCGGGGCCTGCTGTCCTGTGACAGGGGCCCTCACCTGCGTCACAGACCCCAGGGGACCCCCTCAAGCATCCTGCTTCCCCAGCGGACTGTGAGCAAGTCATTAAGACAGAGCAGGACTTTATAAATGTGGCTTAAAGTTAAGTAGGCAAGAAAATCTCTGTAATTTCCCGCTGGGCAATGGGGATGTTGTCTGATTCCTACAGGCCATAATTTTTGGGGAGAGAAACGTTTTTTTCCCCACAAATGATGGGAAGTCGGTGGTTACGGTTAGGCTGGCTGTTGACGTTGGGAAGCTGTTCTGATGCCCAGAATCCCACCTACCTCAGCTAAATGGTATCTTTATGAAATTAGCAGAACGCGGCTGCACGAGGGGAGGCAAAAAAGAAAAAAATGAGCTTTCAAATTTTAAGTATAATTGGAAAACTGACCTTTGGAAAATATTTTCCCACCCCAGCCCCACGCTGGGGAAGAATGGGCGCTTTATGCTGTCGGTGAGTGGCGTTCGTGAATGTGCGCGTCTCTCTGGAGGTGGGGGCGGAGGGGCATTAAGGGTGGTGGGGTCCCTCGGGGCACCTTCAGGTTACAGGGCTGGTGGTCGCTGACCAGAGGGGCTGGGGACACCAAGGCTGCCATGGGCGGGGGGGGATCCACCAGCCGCTGAAGAGCCGGGCCCTTGGCAGGTCCAGCAGAGAGTGCTGGGCGGGAAGGCAGGAGCCTGTTGGGGGCCGGCCTTGCACACCGCTGTCCCCCAGCTCACCTATGTCAGAGGTCAGGGTTGCTGCAAATGGGCGTGGTTCTCGACCGATGGGGCCGGGGTGCTGCTGAGCCTACAGGTGGAAAAGACAGGGTGTCCGGTGGACTTTGCGGCTAGGGCAGGCTCTGAGAGGCTGGGGTCATGGGGTAGGTAGATACAAAGTGGCCCGAAACCATCCAACAACCTGGCAAATGTCTGTCCAAGCTTTGAAGGCACAGTTCTGTCCCCTCTGAGCCTCGTTTCCATCATCTGCAACATGGGGTAATAATGGGAGGAGCAAATGACAAATGGTCACTTTGGGGAGCCCCAGTGGCCCTCTCGTGGTTTAGGGCATGCACCCGTGTCCCTGCTGGCCGTGGAGCCCAGACTATCCAGCTCACGGTTTCACCTAGACCCGCACTGAGACTCTCCCTGAGTGGACGCTCTCCCCGCCGCAGAGCACCTGAGGGCACGCGGCCGGGACGGAGCCTCCAGGACTCCTATTCCCCGAGGCCCAGCCTGCTTGTTCTGTGGTCAGCCCAGTGACTTGGTGAAGTGTATGCGTGTGACCGCCGGGCTGTCCTGGGGCCTCCTGGAGGGCAGCCCGGACCCCTCCTCGAATCCGGCCTGGGTGTGCCTCTGTTTCCAGGTCCTTCAGTGAGAGGCCACTTGTTTGGGAGCGTTTCCCCACCAGCATGCAAGCCGAGTGATTGCTCCCCTCCGCTGGGCCTCATCTGGCCTCCTCCGGTGCCCACACTGCTCCAGGCCCTGTATGGAATGTGCTCCCTGTATAACCCGCTAGGACTGTTGACCGCTCTAGGAGGGAGAGAGATAATCAGTCCTATATCCCCAGGAGGAGCTCCCCGCCCCTGCTCTGGTAAGGTGCCAGGAGAGTGTGGGGCAGAGCTGTGTTGGGCCCGGCCATCTGGTGGATGTCTGTGCCTTCAAAGCCAGTCCAGGCCTCCTTGCCTCCTGGGGGCTGGTGTCGCTGACTCACTGCTAGGTAGGAGATGTGCTGTGATGGGGGGCACAGTGGCAGCTACTAAGTGACTTAAGCTAGTTGGTTTGCAAGAGGCGTGGAGACAGGTGGTAGGAAGCAGGTGGCAGGACCACCCTTCACCCCCCGCCAAGAGCAGCTTCTGGGCTCTTTCCCCTCCCTCCTGGATGGCGTCTGCATCCGTCCCTTCTCTCCCTGCAGCTGCCCTGGCCAGCCCCTGGGTGCAACAGTGGGAATGAGCTTTTCTACGCTGGCTATTTGCCGTGAACCATTCTAAGCTCTTGGCGCCCTTTCCATGCCCTCCTCAGGACCCGGTGCAGGCACCATCATCCTCGTGCTTGCCCGCGGATGGGAGACTGAGGCGCAACCAGTCCCTGCCCTCCCCCCCCCCCCCCCACAAAGCCCTGGCCTGGGAAGCCTAGCAGGGACACAGGGTGCCATTCGGATTTCCCGTGGTCCTCCTTGGAAGGAGAGCGTTTGCTAATTACCATTCACTAATTACCCTTTAAGCTTTCTCCATAATTGACTGGAGAAAGGATTTTAATGGCCAAATGTGAGTAGAAACAGCCTCAGGGAGAGACGCCAAAAGCACATGCTCTGGAAGCTAAACCAAGGAAATTAAGTGCATGGCCCGGAGCCCCATCTGGGTCCCCATCCCACAGAGAGGGAAACCGAGGTCCACCAGACAGGTGACGGGGGCCGCCATCCGTCTCGCACACTGCAGGTCGCTCTCGAAAGCCCCCAAAGACAACGCGTGTTTCCTTGAAGCTAATTGCTTTAGTTTGAGGTAATATTGGTCACAGAAACACCAGCAGTAACCTTTGGTCTTGGCAAATTCTCCCCTCAATCATGGAACGTAAACAGCGATAAACGAGGGCTTTTTAAGGCTTTCTTCGTAATGCGTAGCACATGCATCGGTTACTCAATCTGCCTGCATTCAGCCCGGAAACCTGAGCGTGGCCAGGAGGGGAGCTGAGGGCGCCCCGTGGGGTCAGGGCTCCCGGGAGACTGCCTCCGCCCAGCCCAGGCCAGCACGCCTCCCCTCTTCCTCCCCTCCTCTTCCTCCGTTCCCTTCCTCCGTTCCCCCCTCCTTATCCTACTGCCCTCCTCCTCTCTCTTCCCCTCCCCCTCCTTCCCCTTCCCCCTCTCCCTTCCTCTTCTCCTTCTCTCTGCCCTGCTCCTCCCCTCCTCCCCCCACCCGCTTTCTCCTCCCCTCTCTCCTCACCCCATCCTCCCTTCTTCCCTCCACCCTCCTCCTTTGCCTTCCTCCTTCCTCCTCCTCTCCCCCTCGCTCCCCTGTTCCCTTCTCCCCCATCCCTTTTCCTCCTCCTCCCTCCTCCCCTCCTCTTCATTCCTTCTCCTAGGGGAGGAGCAGGGAGTTTCTCTAGCTTCTTGGTTTCTCTCATTCCGTGTCCCTGTGTCTCCCTCCCTCTCGTCTCCCTCTGGCACCCATAGCTCTCTCGGGCCATGAAGTGCACCAGGACTGCATGACCGGTGCACCCTCTGCCCTGAAGTCTGACCCACCTGGGGGACACAAGCCTTGGGGCAACCTCTACCCTTCCTCCACCTGCTGTCCAGACCCACGGGAGCTCCTGACACCAGCCCTCAGCCCCTCTTGTCCACTCCCTCCAGCTCCCAGCGGCTCCTCTCCTCCCGGTGGGGCACACAGTCTGCTCATTTCTGGGGACTCTCCCTGGCTTGGACATTGTCTGTGAAACAAGCGAGCCCATTGCTCAATCCCACAGACTCCCCAGCCTCAGCTGTACAGGAGCAGGGAGGAGGCTGGGTGCTGGAGGGGAGGGCGGTGGGAGGGGGCTACATCTGGAGGGGAGGGGAGGGGTCCCAGGCTGGGTGACCAGGCTGAGGGGCAGAGTTGACTTCCCTCTCAGAACTCAGGGGGAGCCGGGCCTGTGTGCCCTTCCTACAGGCACCTCTGGCCCCCAGGTGCCCTGCACCCCATTTGCTGGGCTCTGGGATATCCCAGGCAAGGGCTGCTTCAGGAAGGGAGCCAGAAGGCCTCGTGCTGCTCAAATGTCAAGCAAATTGAAAATTGAGGCAATTTAGGTAAAAGGCAGTTCTCCAGCAGCACTCACATTAGTGAGCTGGAGCGAGATCTGAAAGTGATTTCCTGAGGGGCCTGGGTCCAGGCACCGTCCCCCCTTGTCCTTCATCCCTCATCCCTGGAGGCCAGCCGAAGTCTGGGGCCACCTCTCTTCAGGGCCCTCGGGTGCCTGCCCCAGCCCTGAAGGTGCTTGTGTCTGTGGGGCAGTCCATCCAGCGCCCCCCACCCCACCCCCGCCCAGAGGCCACTTCCTCAGGGGCACGTCCCCACCCCAGCCTCTGACCTCTGGCCTGCCGTCTGCATCCCCTTCCTCCTCCTGCTGGGGTGTCCGGTGGGTGGTGCGGGGAGGACCACAGTGACGGTGAGCACTCAGGGTGTGGGTGTGCACCTGCATGCGCGTGTACACACGTGTGTGTGCAAGAGCATGTGTGCATGCGTGCATGAACGCACGTGTGTTTTGTGTGTCTGAGCGTGTGTATGTGTGAGTCTGTGTGGCATGTGTGTACTTGTGTACGTGTGTTTCCATCACTTACTCTGTCACGCCAGCCCTGTGGGTTTCCGATTCCAGAGCCCGCATTTGTCTCGACCGTTCCTGTGGGGGCCTGGCTGCCGTTAGCTCAAAGCCAAAGGACGTGGGAGTCTTTACCGGGATTCCGTTCTGAGCTTGCTGGGACACCGAGGGCCTCTGCTACTTCTGAGCATGTCCCCACAGGTCCTGGGGTGACCGGGAGGGCTATGAGGACAGCCTGCCAAGCCCCGAGGCAGCCAGGACTGCACCCAGTGGGCGCACAGCACAGAGGGCGAGCGGCTGCAGGAGGCGGAGCGGAGCCTCCCAGACACAGGGCTGCGTGGAAAACGTAATAACCCACATCGAAGACTCTCATGCATGGAACACTGTGTGTTTGAGGACCAAAGCCTGGACAGACCATGACACCAGGGACATCAGAGCGGGCCTCGGGAGTGGGATGTGGCAACAAGGGGGTCCAAAGCAGCCACGCACTGGACACTCTGCTCACTGTCGCCCAGATGACAGCAATCACCATTTCACACACAAATATGCCCACCGATGCACAGAAGACACGAACCTGTGAACACGGTCAAAGTGAGGCCTGAGCACAGCCCCAGACTGTGAGCTCCTGGGTATGGTCTACACTGTGGGGCTGGCTCCTGCCTGGTGGCCTCTGCCTGTTCTCACCAGGAGTCCTGGCTCTGGGAGCAGCTCCTTGGAGCCAGTGCAGGCCTCTGGCGCCTGAGAAGTGGGCGCATTTGCAGGAAAAGGACCTGACCTCAGAACCAGGCCCGGGGCTCGCTGTGCAGTGGACCTGAGGGCGGAGAGCTCTGGAAAGTGTGTGGGAGACCAGGCTGTTTTCTGCTCTGGGAACCCCTATCCTGTTCCTACGCTGGCAATGGGGAGGCTGAGGAGGAGCTGGAGCTCCTACGTTGGCCACGTTAGTGGAGATGGCTGCTGGGGGGCCCTACCCTGATGGACTGGCCCTGTGGGGAGGAAATGCCAGCCGGCCAGTCAGGCTGGGCTCCTGGCCCCGCCTGTCCCATGTGTCCTGCCTTTCCTCCTCTGAGAGTCCCAGACTTGGCCCTGCACACCAGCTTTTTTGCTACTCAAGAGGCCAAGGCTGGGGCAGAAGCAGCCCAAGGGGACAGGCCTAGTGACATGCTCACTGTGTGCCCCGGCCAAGGTCCTGCAGCTTGTAGGGTTCACCTGGGGGAGGACAGGAGGGTAAGGGATGATGTGCACAGACACATGACACACATGTGCACACACCACACACATACGACACGCACACACCACACACACAAACTACACGTGTCCCCACACACATACATGCCACACACACGGCACACTTGCACACACAAACACATACACCCTGCCACACACACACACACACACGCATGCACACTCACACGGTACTGAGCCCCCGGCAGCCCCAGGCCCTGGCAGGCTCTCCTTAGCCCTCCTGGTGGCCCTGGGGCTCCAAAGCAGGGAACTCGGCATGTGAGGCTGGGATGCTGGACAGTCACACACTCACCCCTGGGATGGAGCCCCTGCTCCAACTCAGCCATCTCCGTCCCCTTAAGGGGCTGGTGACTTCCCTGGCCAACCAAGCTGGCAGGTGACTGGGTGTTCCTGCCACCACTAGGCTCACAGGCCCCTCCCGGCTTCTGGTGCAAAGGGAACCCCATCTGTAGGATGATTTTTTTGCTGTCTTTAGATAGAAGATCCCCTTAGCCACCTCTTCTTCCGGGAAGATTTCCTCAGTACCTCCTCCCAGCCAACTGTGGGACTCACAGAGCACCTCGTCTTCCAAGCAGGGATGAGCACAGCTGAGTACCAGAAACAGAAGAGGTAGGTGTGTACAGATGAGTAAGTGACCAGTGGGAGAACATCTCAGTGTCCTTTTATTCATTTAACAACATGGAGTAGTATGGCCACTCAGCCCCTCATCCCCAGCAGAGGGCTCTGGAGGACAGTCCATCTGTCTCCTTTGCTCCCTGTAGGGTGCACCGGCCTCACAGCTGTGCTAAGAGCCTCTCATCACCTGCAGCTGGACAGTGGGCTGGGAGGAACTGAGAGTGGCCAAACCACAGGGAAACCTGAATTCTCAGCTGCCGTAGGGGACCCTGAGTCTTGGGGGGGGGGCACAAAATCATCCTCTCGCTGTTGCATAGG
Source organism: Meles meles (assembly GCF_922984935.1). NCBI lineage: Eukaryota > Metazoa > Chordata > Mammalia > Carnivora > Mustelidae > Meles > Meles meles. The sequence goes on from NC_060076.1 coordinate 95,237,383, forward strand.
CCAGAAGGTCAGGAGTCTGGGTCGGTGGGACCCAACTGGGTCCTCTTCTCAGGGTTAGGCCCTCTCCTGGAGCTGTTTAGGCCCCCAGCCCATGGCTTTTTGTTATAGCGGCCTGAGCCAACTAAGATCCTGGCAGCTAGGATGCCCGGAACTGGTCTTCATATCCTATTGGGATGGCTTCTGGAAGCTTGTAAGGAATAGTGGCCTAAATGAGATTGCAGATGTCAGAACTGCTTTGGTTGAGTGACATGCTTGGGATCAGATACTTCAAGAAGTTGTGGGCCTGGAACAACCTCTACTAAGTCCTGAGAACCGTCCTGCTGACTGTGCTCCCGGAAAGGAGTCAGAGGATGTTTACCCTCTGAAGCAATAAGGATGAGGAACTGCTGTGAATCTGGACACTGCTGTGACACTGGGCTCAGCAGCACCAAGGAGGGCTCTGGCAACAGCCCTGGATCATTGTGCATGGAGAGGCAGAAAGGAGGGGGAGCCAATAAAGGTAGTATTTGAGATACTTAATCAAACAAGATTAGGAATCCATGAGGAGAGTGATGTCAGCAAAATGGTGCAGAGGAGCTCTGTCTGTCCCTCTACAGAAACATCGAGAAACAAGTAGAAACTGTCAGAATTTTGGAAAACAGTAAAAGTTGACAGCAACCGAATGAACAGCGAATCAAGAAAAAGACAACTTGAAAACAGCAGGAAAGCTTTGGGACATTTTCCTTGGCTTTGGCCTGTCTACCTCTTCCCTGGTACAGTGAAGGGGTGACAGCCCAAATTCCCAGTCTGAAGTTCTATCTGGTCTGGGAGCCACCTGGAGGACTGATGCAAGGACCTCATCTCTGTTTCCCCTGACTCAGACCTCAGGCCAGAAAAGGGGTGAGCATTGCTTTTAGTTTTGCAAGCCATACTAACAACCCACAGATGGTTTGGACAAAAGACTACGGTTGAGACATATAACAACTGCCTAAGGCCCAAGAAGAAAAACTGAAATGCTTGAAATGCTTAATTCTCTGGGAAAATAAAATACTCAAAAGCACCAAAAATATAGAGGATTTTTGAAAGCCACACGAATACCCAGGACAAGACACTTGCTCAGAAATGACAAGAAGACCATAAGATTTCATGTTGGGATCATCCTGAAGCTTAGAGCAAGCCTGCCTAAGTGTTGGAGGGCCCCAGCACAGAGACAATTCACAAACACTGGGAGAGATGCTTGCTTTGGTTTATTGTTTGTGTTTGTGCTTTTTCTCTCCTTCTCTTTAAGTTCCTGACATGAAGGAAATCTCTGTCAAAATATTAGCTGAACGTGAGGTAAAGGAACAAGAGTTCAGTAAGCACACATGACAAAAATTAAAGTCTTTACAAAAATACTTTGAGAGAGTCCCTAAATAAATATACTACCAAAGAAAGCTACATCTTTCAACACTCAAAACAAAACAGCAAATTGAGAAAGAGGAAGAATCTGATTTTTAAAGTTACCATAGTATAGCATCAAATGTTCAATTTTCAACTACAACAAAATCACAAGGCATATGAGAGAGAGAGAGAGAGGGAGGGCGGGGGAGAGAGAGAGATCTATTCAAAGGAAAAAAATATATTAATAAAAATTGTCCTTGAGGAAGTCCAGACACCAGACTGACTAGATGACAAAGACTTTAAACTCAAACAAAGAACTAAAGAAAATTAGAAAAATCATATATAAATGACATGAGATTTTTGAATAAAGACAAAGGAATTGTGGAAAAAAATGAAACCAAAATTTCATTTTTGGAAGTGAAGCTGAAAAGTACAATAACTGGAATGAAAAATTCACTAAAGGAGCTTAACAGCAGATTTGCATGGCAAAAAAAAAAAAAAAAAACAAAAAACAACAACATCAAACTTGAAGATAGGCCAATTGAAATTATTGAATGTGAAGAGCAGAGACAGAGACCAAAAACGTGCAGAAAAGCGAATGAAGCCTAAAGAACCCGTGGAATGCACCAAGTGGGCCAACATATGCATAATGGGAGTCTCAAACAGAGAGGAGTGAGAGAAAAGTGTAGGAAGAATACTCCAAAAAAAAAAAAAAAAAAGCCAATTATTTCCCAAATTTGATAAGTCTACAAATCCAAGGAGCTCAACAAACTCAAAGAGGGATAAACTCAAAGAGACCCACACTGAGACACATCATAATCAAACTGCTGAAAGACAAAGACAAAGAAAAAAATATTGAGAACAAAGCAAGAGAGAAGTGACTCGTTGCATACAAGGGTTCCTTGATAATATCAACAGCTGATTTCTCTTAAGAAACCATGGGAGGCTGGGGTGGGGGAGAGGCAGTAATTGGGTGATGGGTATTAAGGAGGGCACATGATGCGATGAGCACTGGGTGTTATATGCAACTAATGAATTACTGAACTCTACATTTGTAAATAATGAGGTACTATATGTTGGCTAATTGAATTTAAATTTAAAAAAGGAAAGAAACCTTGGAAGCAAGAAGAAAGTGCCAATATGTCCTGTGTTCATGGATTAGAAGATTAATATTGTGAAAGTGTCCATACTAACAAAATATATCTATAGATTCAATGCAATCTCTATCAAGCCTAATGGCATTGATTACAGAAATAGAAAAAACAATCCTAAAATTTGTATAGAACCACAAAAGAGCTCAATAGCTGAAGCAATCTTGAGAAAGAAGAACACAACTAGAGGCATCACACTTCCTGATCTCATACTATATTACAAAGCTATAGTAATCAAAACAGTTTGGTACTGGCATAAAAATAGACGCTTAGACCAATGGAACAAAATCAGTAGATGGGTAACCCATGTATAGATGGCCAACTAATATTTAATAAGGGTATCAGAAATAGTCAGTAATCTCTTCAATCAATGGTATTGGGAAAACTGGATATCCCCATGCAAAAGAATGAAATTGGACCCCTATCTTACACCACTAGCAAAAAGTTAATCCCAAGTGGATTAAATACTTAATTATAAGAATTGAAACTGTAAAAATCCTAGAAGAAAACATGGAAAAATCTCCAGACATTGGTCATTACAATGATTTTTTTTATATTATACCTAGAGCACAAGGAACAAAAGCAAAAATAAACAAGTGGGACTACATCAAACTGAAGTTATTCTGCACAGTAAGGAAAATAATAAAATTAAAAGGCAGCCTATGGAATGGGAGAAAATATTTGCAAACCATGCATCTGATAAGGTGTTAATATATAAAACATATGAGGAACACAACAATCAAATAGCAAAAAAGTTTGATTAAAAAATGGGCTGAAGACATGAATAGATTTTTTTTTCCAAAGAAGATATGTAAATGGACAACATGTACATGAAATGGTGCTTGATGTCACTAATCACCAAGGAAATACACATCAAACCACAATGAGATATCACCTCACACATAGTAGACTATTATCAAAAAGACAAGAAATAACAAGTGTTGGTAAGGATGTGAAGAAAAGTTAACCCTCATGCACTGTTGGTGGGAACATAAGTTGGTGCTGCCACTGTGGAAAATAGTATGGAACCTCCTTAAAAAATTTAAAATGTAGTCTCCACACGATCTATTGATTCCACTTCTGGATAGACATCCAAAGGAAACAAAATCAGTTTTGAAGAGATATCTGCCTTCCCATGTTCATTGCAGCACTCTTTACAATAGCTAAGACATGGAAACAACCAAAGTGTCCATCAGGGGACAATTGGGTAAGGAAAATGTGGTTGATGTAAAGAGATATTATTCAGCCATAAAAAAGAAGGAGATCCTGCCATTTGAAGCAACATGGATGAAGCTTGAGGACATTATGCCAAGTAAAATAAATCAGAGAGAGGAAAACAAATACTGCATGAAATGACTTATATGTGGAATCTTAGAAAAAACAAAGCTAGAACAGAAAGTAGATTGATATTCGCCAGGGGATGGGATGGTGTGCACTGGGGTGAATGGATGAAGGTTGTGGGTGGTACAAACTTACAGTTATAAGATGAATAATTCTAGAGATCTAAAGCACAGCACAGTGACTGTGGTTAACAATTCTGTGATGTATATTTGAAAGTTGCTAAGAGAGTAGGTCTTAAAATTTCTCACCACTACCAAAAGGGTAACTATGTAAGGTAATGGAGGTGTGAAGTAACCTTATTGTGGTAATCATTTTGCAATATACGTGTATCAAATCATAACATTATACACCACAAACTTACCCAGTGTTACATATGAATTATGTCTTGATAAAGCTGGAAAAAACAGAGCCCAAAAGTATATGAAGAAACTTTGTCAGATTTCAAGGAAGAAATAGAGAGTTGTACATTAATAACTGGAAACTTCAAAATTCTACTTTCAGTAAGAGATAAAGCATATAGACAGAAGATTAACAAGAAGATAGAGGAATTAAACAATACTCTAAACCAACAAGACCCAATAAGCATATAAAACACTCAACCCAATAACAGCAAAAGACACATTTTTCTCTAGAACATTCTCTGGGATATAACATATGTTAGACCACAGATTTTTAAAAGATAAATATCATACAATGTATGTTCTTTGACCACAATGGAATGAAGCTAAAAATCAATAACAGAGGAAATCTAGGAGATGTACAAATATATGGAAATTAAACAGCACAGTCTTAAACAACCAAGGGGTCAAGAAGAAATAAGAGAAATCAGAAATACATAGAGACTACTAAAAGAGAAAACATAACACACTGAGCAAAGAAAAATTCAGACCATATAGCTCCACTAGTGAATTCTACCAAATACTTAAAGAAGATTTAACACCAATTTTGTCAGATTCTTCCCAAAAAAAGAGAAGAGGAGAGATTCGCCTGGGTGGCTCAGTCATTTAAGCATCTGGCTCTTGATTTTGGCTCAGGTCATGATCTCAGGGTTTTAAGATCCAGCTGTGCATAGGGCTCCATGCTGGGCATGGAGCCTGCTTGTGATTCTCTCTCTCCCTCGTCCTCCCTCCCTATGTCTCTCTCCCCTTCAGAAAAAAAAAAGAGAGGAGGACACTTCCTAACAAGATTAGTACTATCCTGATACCAACACGAGGTAAGACATCATGAGAAAAGAAAATTACAGACTGTGACTCTTACGAGTAAAGATGTAAAAATCTTCAACAAAATACTAATGTCTTAGTATACCATAATACTATAGACTGGGTGCCCTAAATAACAGACATTTAATTTCTCACAGTTCTGGAGGCTGGAAGTCCAACATCAGGATACTAGCATGTTAGGATTCTGGTGAGAAACTTCTTCAGAGCTCCCAGATGGCCACTTTCTCACTGTGTGCTCATATGTCCTTTCCTTGGTGCATGTGTATGGAGAGAGAGGGAGGGAAGGGGGAAGAGGAAGTGAGAGCGTGAGGAAGGGAGAGAGAGAAAAGAATGAGAGAGATAGAATTCTCTCTCTTCCTCTTTTATGAGGGCACTAATCCCACGATGAGAATCCCAATTCATCTAAACCCAATTACCTTCCAAAGGCCCGGCCAAATACCATCCCACTGTAGGTTAAGACTTTAACATATGAATTTGATGGTTGTCGAGAAGTGATGCAAACAAAGTCCATAACAACTAGCAAGCTGAATCTAACAGAGTATTTGAAAATTATACACCAAAGTGTGCACTAAGTAAGATTTATCCTATGAATACAAAGTTCATTCAACATAAGAAAATCAATGCAATATGTCAGATTAATAGAAAGAAAGAATAAAAACCACACAATAATCTCCACTGATGCAGAAAAGACATTTGACAAAATCCAACACCATTTCATGATAAAAATACTCATAAAACTAGAAATAGAAGGGAATTTCCTCAACATGATGCAGGGTATTTATGAAAAGTTCATAGCAAGCATCATATACAATGGAGAAAGTCTGGTCCAACCTATGATCAAGACAAGGATGCCCACTTTCATCACTGCTGTACATTACACTGGACTAGCCAGAGCAATTAGACAAGAAAAAGAAATAAAAATACATTTGAGTTAGAAAGGTTGATGTCGAATTATCTCTGTTGTAGATGGCATGGTCTCATATAGAAAAAATTCCAAAGAATCCACAAGAAAACTACTAGAACTAATTGAAAAATTCAGCAAAATTTACAGGGTGCAAAATCAGTACATAAAAGTCAGCTGTGTTTCCATTTACCAGCAGTGAATGATCCAAAAAAAGAAATTAAGGAAAAGATCCCATTTATAATAGCACTTAAAAGAATAAAATGTCAAGGAATAAATTTAACCAAGGAGATAAAAGACTGACACACTGCAAACTATAAAACATTGCTGAAATAAATTAGTGAAGATCTAAACAAATGAAAAATGTCCTTTGTTCTTTGACAGAAAGGCTCAATATTGTTCAGATGTCTTGACCCCCCATGGACTCTACAGATTCAACACAATCCTTATCAATATTTTATAGCATTCTTTTTGCAGAAATGAAAAATCTGATTCCCAATTTCACATTAATTGGAAGGAGCCATGAATATCCAAAATAATCTTGAAAATGAACCATTTGAAGGACTCACAGTTCTCAATTGCAAAACTGACTACAAATTTATAGTAAACAATATAGTGTGGCGCTAACATAAAGACAGATGTGCACGCCAGTGGGAAAGAACTTTGAGTCCGGCAGTAAACCCGTGAACCTCTGGCCAGTTGACTTTGACAAGGATGGCAAGTCCATTTTTGGGATAAGGATAGTCTCTTCAAAACATGATGTTAGGACAACTGAATTTCTACAAGCAAAATAATGAAGTGGGATCCCCACCCCATGCCATATATAAAATTAACTCAAAATGGATCCATATCCTGAATATAAAAGGCTAAAACCATAACACACTTGGAAGAAAACACAAAGGTAAATCTTTATAATCTTTTTAGTAACAGATTCCAGATGTGATGCCAAAAGTGTGAACAATACAAAGATAGATAAGTTGGACTTCAATAATATTAAAAATTTTTATACATTAAAGAATGTTATTAAAAAAGTGAAAAGACAGCCTACAGAATAGGAGAAAATATATTGCAAATCATATCTGATAATGGTTTACTAGCCAGAATATTAAAACAAAAAACTCTACAACTCAAGAACAGAAAGACAATTCAATTAAATAACAGCAAAGGGAGCACCTGGGTGGCTCAGCCAGTTAAGCATCTGCCTTCTGGTCAGGTCATGATCTCAGGTCCTGGAATAGAGCCCCGTGTTGGGCTCCTTGCTCAGCAGGGAACCTGCTTCTCTCTCTCCCTCTCACTCTGCCTGCTGCTCCCTCTGCTTGCGTGCGCTGTCTCTGTGTCAAATAAATAAATAAAATCCTTAAAAATAGGTAAATAATGAACAAAGGCTCTTATCCAAGGCCACATCATTAAAATGGCCAATGAGCACATGAAATGATGATGATGTTCAACATCATTAGACATGAAGGAAATACAAATAAATCAGAACTACGGTGAGATACCTCTTCACACCGACTAGGATAGCTATCATTAGAACAGAAAACAACAAGCGTTGGTGAAGATGTGGAGAAATAGGGACCGTTGTACAATGCTAGCGGCGATGTAAACTGGTGCAACCACGCAAGTTAGGCAGTTCTTAAAAAATCCTCTCTGAAGAGATGGCCGCCTGAGTACGGACCTGAAGCAGGTGCGGAGTGAGTCGTGAGGGTGTCTGTGGGAGCAGCAGAAGGGACAACCAGTGCGGAGGTCTGGAGGCAGACGGACAGGGACTGGAGCAGAGACCAGTGGGGAGAGGGGCTGGATGTGGGGTCAGAGAGTGGCCCTGCAGGGCTTTCAGACAGAGGAGGCTCGGGGAGGGGGGCCCTGGGTAGAGGGGGACCGTGACCTGTCTCTGGTGGCTGCATGGAGTGGACACAGGAAGCAAGGGACAGAGGGAGGGAAGACAGCGCAGAGGCTGCGGCACCAGCCAGACCCCTTGGACGCACGGAACTGGGTGATGGGGTGGTGAGATGACATAACCTCCCTATGTATGATGCCAGCTGCAGGGCAGCCTGGAAGGGGCAGAACTCAGGAGGCGTCGAAGAGACCAGGGGCTGCCAGACCCTCAGGAGAGGGATGGATGACGGGACATTTTTGGGCAATGAAATGCTTCCGTATGATTCTGTCATGGCAGACACAAGGCGCTCTGCGTTTGTCACAGCCGTAGAACTTGACACAACAGAGAGTGAGTCTTCGCACGTGGAGAAGAATGTGTAGTCATTTAGGATGCCGAGGACCTCAGGACGGGATGCGGACTTGATGAGGGAGCTGTGCCGCAAATGCTCGGGACAGCCCCACTGAGGGGGCGGGAAGGGGAGCTAAGCCCGAAGCGAGCCGGGCCGGCGGCTGTCAAGGGCCTGCGTGGTCGTGGATTCGAGCGGGAGCCATCAGTGTGAACTTGTGTCTGACTTGTGTCTTGCTATAGATACGATGGTCTGCAGAGAAATATCTGTGGATGCCCGCAGACACACCAGTTAGTAGGAAGACATCCATCCTTTGCTCTGACGGCGGAGGGGGCCCGGGACGAAAGATGCCCCAGCAGCAGTGAGCACGTGGCCCTCTGATCTGGGTTTCTGAGGCCAGGGTGCCGTGGAGAGAGGAGTGATTCGCAGGCTGGGGTGAGACACGGCCAAGACATCACTGGCCTGGGGCATCTTGAAGCTGCCGGAAGCAGGGAAGTGCTCCGAAACACACACGCACACACGCACGTGTGTTCACACACACGCTCACATGAGCATTCCACAGGTGCACATCATGGAAGCCAACTGGAAAAGCTCCGCACGGCCAAAGCTGGGACAACTTGAGCAACAGGGTACGGAGGGCAGCCCTGGGTCATGGCCCACACTGTAAGAAAATCACCCACAGAATCACACTGATACAAAGACGTGACTGAGCGACGTAGGAAGTGGGGAGAGACACACAGTTCTTCCGTCCAGGAGAACTTCAGATAATTTATGAAGAAAGTCTGTCCTCAAGGACGGGAGTTCGACCCCCAGCCCTTCGGCGTGGGCTGACAAAATGACTTTCTGTGTGGAAAGGGGAAAGGTGGTTTTCCAGCAGAGAGACCTGACGAAAGATTTCCTCAGCCAGCTGGGCTGGGCCGGCTCCAACCGTGAGTCGTGTGGACAGCAGCACCCTTGCTGGGATGTGAGGACGTGGGTGGGTGTGTGCCATCCCTGTGGTTTGAGCCTGGACCCAACACACTGTTGGCTCCTCTGCGGCCCAAGCACGTGAGGGCAGCCCAGATTTCCAGCCGGCAGCTGGGCCCCCACTCCACCCTCAGGGGGGCGCTGAGCCTCACCCTGCACAGGGCGTGGGCACGGGAAAGCCTGAAGAACTTTCAGCAGTCAGTCTAGCACCAGGGACCCGGCCCACAGCCTGTTTGGACAAATAAAGTTTTATCGGGACACAGACACCCACCTTTGTTTACAGTCACCTATGGCTCCTTCCACGGTGAGTATTTGGGAGAAGCGGGCCACCCGCCCGCGCCCAAGGAGGAAAGCTCCCTGGCAGTGTCTTGGGATGGACCTGGCCTGACTGAGGAGCCAGCCGACTCCCTGGCGGCCCTGGGAACGGACACTGATTTCCATGAAGAGGCAGAAACCAGTGACGTCGTCAGTGCTCCCCACTTGCTCTTGGCCGTGTGTCTCGGGTGGGCCACCTCCCTACCTGGGCTTAGAGGACAGCCCCCTGGGGTGTGCAGGCTCCACAGGGAGCACCTGTAGACTCGCCTGGTCAGGTGAGTGCTCAGCAGAGCAGAGCAGAGCCCACGGGCCTCCAGACCAGCAGGCAGGGGAAGGGTCCCCTGTTCTAGGCCCTTCCTGCCGCCCTCTGCTCTGCTGGGAGGGCGCATTCCTGCAGCTGCGCGTCTGTGGGGGAGATCTCCTTCCCTATCTGTGTCCTGCTAATAAAGAGAAACACACTTGGTGAGGTTAGACAAACAGCAGCGAGTGATTGACACAGCCACAGCCCGTGGCCCAGCCGCCCGGCCGCGCAGCGTGCTGCTGAGTAAACACCGTGTGGGCTGCCTGTCCCTCCGTGTTTGCTTTCCATTAGCCTCACGTTTTGCCCGTTAGTCACACTCTATCAGGCTGGCCAGGCTGGGAGCCTGCTCGTCCACCGCAGGTCTCAGGGTGTCCCCCGACGTGCCCTGGCTCGTCCCGCGCCTGCGAGGGTGGCTCTGCCGGGGGCTCTGGGCCTGGCGCCTCCGTTGCAGTCACAGCTGGGCCACCCTGGGAGCCGGGCTGAGCCGGCTGGGCTGGAGCCCAGGTTTAATAGCTCCCCCTATGCACCCCCTGTTCTTCCTGCCAGGAATCTACCTAGGGCCCAGCAGCCAGTGAGTCCGCAGGCCAGACTGGCCACGGGAAGGCAGGACACTTGTCTCGGGCAGATAGCCCTTGTCTCGGTCTGCAAGCCGTCACTTGGTTTCTTTTTTTTTTTTTTTTTTTTTTTTAAGATTTTATTTATTTATTTGACAGAGAGAGATCACAAGTAGACAGAGAGGCGGGCAGAGAGAGAGAGAGAGAGAGAAGCAGGCTCCCCGCCAAGCGGAGAGCCCGATGCGGGACTCGATCCCAGGACCCTGAGATCATGACCTGAGCCGAAGGCAGCGGCTTAACCCACTGAGCCACCCAGGCGCCCCCGTCACTTGGTTTCTAACGAGGGCCTACACTGGGTGGGAGGCTAGGGCCCTGGACCCAGCCTGGTCCCCCCATGTCAGGGAGGCTCTGAGCTCAGCACTCTGTGCCCCTTCCTACCCCTCCCTGGGGGCTTCTCACGCCCGCTCCTGTCTCCGGCCTGCGTGTCACGCAACACCTACCACGGGATGCACACAGGGCTCCCCATGGCCGTCTCCTGAGTGTCCTTGGAGGTGACGGGGCAAAGCTGCAGGCCGCGCTCCGGGGTGCTGAGTAGTGGGCAGGGGAAGACGTCCCAGAGCCTCAACTGTGGGCATCCCTGGTGGCAGGAGCTTCATTCGGTCTGACTCAGACAAGCCTGAGGGCCAGCCCCCCCGCCCCCGAGAAGCAGCTCCTGTCAAAGCAGAGAAGCCGTGGCTTGGCACAGGCAAGCCCGCTGCCCAGAGCCCCCAGAGCAGAGCTGGGATTCCTGCCTGGGGCCTCCACACTGTTCTCCATCCCACACCAAGAATGGTTTCAGGTGCCAAGACTGGTGATTTGGAAATCTGACTGTTCTGCACCGTTCCTGGGTTCTTGGTCCCTCTTCTGGTTCCTGGCATTGTTGACAGCACAGAACTACGAGAACACCAACCCGGCCTCTCGCTGCCTCAGTCTCCCATCTGCTCATCAGGATCCTGGCAGGAGCGGGCCAAGAGGTAAGTCGGCCGTGCCCACTGGGTCCATGAGGCTTCCCGTGGGAGGGCCGCATGCTGCCTGCCTCCCCCAAGGCTCTTTCTCCTTCCTCCCCCACTCAAGGGGAAATTACCCATTAATGAGAGAGAATTACAAACGCAGCGTCTGGCCCCACGCCCAAGGTCCTGGGGAAAGCGGGGAGGGAGAGTGTGCTGGAAGGCAATTGGAAACAAATGCACGGGGGTGTTCGCTCTCGTGGATCCAGTTCTTTCCCACCCCCGCTCCTACCGCTGTCCCAAATTTGGACTTTCACGGAAACAGATTTCATGCCTGGGCTTCCCGTGAACTCTCTTAATTCAATTGAGGGGCCATTATCGGCCGGGTGTAATGGGCGGTTTCCGCAGCCTGGGGGAGGCCCACGGAGGCGAGGAGTGGACGCATCTCCCCTGTGCAGGTGGGGGCCGAGCTGGGCGGGACTGTGGTCGGGGGAAGAACTAGGCTGAAGTCCCTGTCCTGGCAGGTGCTCCCACGGGCACAGGGGAGGCTGCAGCTCCCTTGAGTGGGGGGGCACCAGGCCCACGGTGGCAGGACGGGAAGGAATAGCCGGTGAGTCTAGAGCTGAGAGGGCCACCGGAGGCAGGGACAGCTGTGGGGACGGGGGGGACGGGGGCTTGGTGGGAGATAGTGTCAGGGCCCTGGGCAGGAGGAACCGTCTGCCGAGACCTGGGGCCTCTCTCTGCTCCACTCAGAATTCTTTCCCCACTGCACCACCCCTGTGCAAGGCCCTTCTTGCTCACCCTTTGGTCGGGCCCAGCACCTCCTCTTCCAGGAAGCCTTCCAGGGTCCAGCCCAGGAAGCTCCGCTTCTGCCCTGCTATCTCTGGCACTGTGACTGGCCCCATCTCCCATTGTCAGGGCTCTGGGGGAACAGAACCAGCACAATACAGGATCCCAGAGGGAGGGGTGGAGAGGCAGGGCACAGCATGGGAACAGGCCTCTGGAGCTGACTGTGGCCTGAGCCAGCCCCTCGTGCATCACAGCAAGCTCCCAGGGAGCCTGAGGGTCAAGTGCACAGAGAACAGCGACAGGCAGGAGGAACATGTGGACACCAGCCCTGGGCCTGTGGCAGTCCCAGGGGACAGGTGGACAAGGTGCCCTGCAGAGCCCCTCTCCACGGAGGCCCTTGTCTCCTGGTCAAGGGCAGGATCTGGCAGGCAGCCCTGAGCTTCAGAAAGCAAACCCTGTGGGGGCCTTTGGTTTTTGCTTTTGTTCTAAACCTGATCCAGAGCAGAGGCTTCCAATGGCCAGGTCTGCCGCCCAGAAGCCCGAGGTGAGTGGCAGGGGCTGTGGCAAAGGGCAGCCCAGGCCCCATATATACTGAGCAGGTACAGAGGGGAGGCGGGCTACCTTGGTGTCCCCACAGCCACCTGCCTCTGTGGATGTCTGTCTAGCTCTCCCCACAAAATGGCTGGAGGTCAGCTGCAAATCCCCAGGCTCCTTGCGGCCAGGCCTGGCTGCAGGACTAGGTCTTGGCCAACGGCCAGTGGGCAGGGACAGGTGTCACTCCCGGGCTGGAGCAGGGTAGAGCCAGGCCCCACTTCCCGTTTTCTCTGGGTTTTTTGGTGCTGCTGCTGGCAGCCTGGGGCCCCGAGGGACCTGTGGGGTGCAGGCCCTGGCGAGCTGTGTGCAAGGTGGGGTGTGTGTGCATGAGAATAAACCTTCGGGGGTGAGGCCTGAAAACCAGGGTAGACGCCATCTTCCCCATGTCCTCGTGTGGTCATGGCTCTGTGCGTGTCTTTGTCCTCATCTCGTCCTCAAAGGGACACGGGTCCTGCTGGATCAGAGCTACTCTGAAGGCCTCGTTTTAGCGCCGTCCCCCTGTCAAGGTCCCTCTGCAGACACAGTCGCATCAGAGGTGCGGTTGGTGGGGACACCAGCCCATGTGCCCTGGGGGCCCCAGCTCAGCCCACGCAGAGAGAAGGAGCTGGAGGAAGGAGAGGTGGGAGGGAGGGGGAGGGCTGGGGACTGGAATGCCAAGAGCCAAAAACCGAGGCAGGGTGTGCTTGGGAGGGTCTGGCAGGCTCCTGACCAGGCCAGGGTGGGACCTAGTCTGGCAGGACGTTCCTCACGTGGCGGAGGTGCCGAGCCTCTCCCAGAGGCCGGGGAGCCCTATCAGGAGTCCCGTGAGATCCCGAGGCTCCGTGAGCTCGTCTCTGACAACTGGCGGTGGGCGTCTGCACCCGGAGCGGGTTTCCCAGGGGTCCCACCGGGCCAGGCACACGGAGGGTCACAGGAAAGGGGGTTCAGGGACCCCAGTCTGAAGCCGTGCCAACCCAGCCCCCAGGGAAAGAGGCCAAGGCAGGCAGAACTTCAAATGCTTTGGGTTATTTCATTTTATTTTATTTTACTAAGTGGAGGCAAAAATTGGTTTCTCGTGTGGGCTCCTGCTTTCCAAACCATGACTTCACCGCTGGTCCCACTCGGGGTGGAGCCTGTGCAGCCCGGGGCTGTCCCCCCAACACCCGCCGTTCCGGGCCCCCCGAGGCTGTGTTTGCTGTTGGGCCCGCAGTCTCCCCGGCTGTAAAATGCGGGCGGGGGCTTCCATGCGTCCGCCCGTCTGCGGCTCTGAGTTTCTCAGTGGCCGGGGCCATCCAGAGCTCACCTGGGAGGACCCGGCTTGCTGTTCAAACTGGAGCAGGGACCCCCGAGGGAGCCCACCCTGGGGAGGTGTTCCGCGGCTGCCCGGACCCCCTTCCACTGGTCCTCTGCCATGGCCTCCCTCCCTCTTCTGCCTCCTCCCACGACCAGAGCTCTGCCTCAGTTTACCACCCTTTCCCAGGGCCCCTGGAGAGGAGGCTGTCAGGATAAGCACCCCAATTCCTCTGACTGGTCCCCCGCCACTGTCTCCCCTTCACCCTCATGGCCCCTGTCGTGGCCTGTCCCGGTGGTGCTGAACTGCCACCCTTGGGACGGGTCCCCTAAAGCCCTTGAGGTCCTACCTATGCCGGCCAGCAGCCTCATCTTCCTCCTCCTCCTCTCTGAAGGCCGTGCTCTCCTCCTGTCCTCTAGGTGCTCCTCCTGTCAGAAACGCCCTCCCTCCCTCTCCCCTCCCCTTGTCCCTCCTCCTCCCTTCTTTCCCTTTCCTCCCTCCCTCCTTCCTTCCCTCCTTCCTTCCCTACCTGCCATCAGCTCGGACTTACCGCCCGCCTGAAGCTTCCTGACCCCCACACTCTACCCTCGAAGCCTGTGGATTTGCCCAGCCTGTGTTCTTCTGGCCTTACTCTCTCCTGGCTTACAGGAGCTAACAAGCCCTACCAGCTCCTGCTGCTTAACAAAGCCCCTGGACCTCGAAGGTCCACACTGGGCTCTCTTTTGCTTGAAAGTCTGTGGTAGTCTCTCCCCCAGTCTCCACTGACCCTCGCTGGACCCACAGAGGCACCTATGGCCAGGAGCTCTATTCAGTTTCTCTGCTGCAGAATCACCCCATGCTTAGTGGCTTGAAGCCACACCCATTCGCCAGCTCGGGGTTCTGCAGCTCGGAAGCCTGGTGGGGTGCGGCTGGGTCCTGTGCCTGGGGTCTCTGAGGCTGCACGGTGTTGGCCCAGCCATGTTCTTGTCCAGAGGCATGAGGGAAGAACCCCTTCCAAGTTCATCCTTGCTGCTGGCAGAATTCAGGTCCACAAGGTCAGGCCTGAGCTCCTGTCCCAAGCAGAGGGCCAGGAGCTAGATTCCACCTTGAGGTGACGGGAGCTGCCTGGGCAGCGGGCCGTGTCCCAGCACTGCTGTGGTTGTGCAGGTGTGTCCCCAAGTGGGGTCCTGAGGAGGAGGGGCTGGATGTGTCCTGCCTTCACAGCGGGGAAATCAGTGACCCCTCCAGGCCGAGTCAGCAGCCCACAGACATCGGCGCCCCTGGCAGATACCTGTTGGGCCCCCCCAGAGAAGGCGGGTCACAGGTACGAGAGGTGCCTGCTGGGGGAGAGGCAGCCCCGCCCCTGGGGGCACCACCCAGGCCTTTCCTGGCTCAGTCACTTGCTGCACGTGGCCCATCTGCCAGCTGAGCACGGGGATGATGGGACAAGGTATGGACAGAGCCTCAGTGGGGAAGGAGCCAGGGTCCTTGACGACCGTGGGGGCCGAGCTGGCCCAGGCTATAGTGTAGCTCCTCGGAGGACATGCCCACCATGCCTGCCCCCAGGCCCTGGCTTGGCTACTCCCTTGGAGCTCTGCCAGCTTGGGGTCTGGGGACCCACGAGGGGGCTTCACCACAGACATTGGGGCGCTCAGCCATGAAGCCTTCTGAGTTCAAGACCAGCTGCAGGGGGCGTGGGGGGATGGGGGAGGAGGACGTAGAGGATTTGGGGGAGGGACGTGGAAGACCAGCGGGCACCAGGAGAGGAACAGCAGGAGCCAGTCGTGGTGGGCAGGCCCTGGCCAGGCACCTGTTGGCCCCCGGGCCCCGTGTCCTCAGCCTGGCTGTCCCCACCATGGCCCAGCAAAGCAGGAATGACCACCCCATTTAGAGGACACAGACCCGGGAACTCCCAGGCTATCACAGGTAGACTTTGCGCCCCCCCCGCCCCCCACCGCCCTGCCAATGCAGCAGCTGGTCTCAGAGGCTGACCTGGACTCCAGGCTGTGGAGCTGGGGAAGCTCTCCCCATCACAGGCACGACTGATGCTGAAAGGGCCACTGGGCTCCCTGGCTTCCCTCGGGAGGACATGTCCCCCAGGGCTCCTGACAGCACTCCGGGACCCTCTAGCACCCCGGGTCCCTGGCCTCTGTTCAGCAGGTGTCCCAGGCCCCTAGACGCTGGGCTGCCTCAGTTTGCTCATCTGCCTGGGGGGGCCTCTGGAAGATATCAGGGCGGCACAGAGATGTGCCCTCGGGGTCTGTCGGCTTCAGATCCTGGCCTTGCCCATCTCTAGCCGGGTGATGGGCACAGGGAGCAGGACTGCAGGCGCGGCACGTGGCCAGATGAGAAGGACGAGTGTTGCAGGAGGACGGGGCCACCCTGGGAGGGAGCAACCCCAGACACCTCTCACGGCGGAGCAGCCCCTGCAAGGATTTACCCAAGGCACTGTCGGGCCTGTCATTCAGGCCTAATCCCTGCCCTTTGTCCGCCTGCCACTGAGGCTTTGGGCTGCCACCTGCCTGTGCCAGGTGATGTCACAGGAAGGGAATGTGGTGGGTGGGGCGGAGCAGGGCTGTCCTGGAGAGAGCCTGCCCATCCCCACCCCACAGGTGGGCAGAGGGCTGCAGGAGACCGTGTGACAACTCAGGATCACCGGCTCCCTGGGCCTCAGGCGTCACCCTGTCCCACAGGTGACACGGCTCCATAAGGTCAAGGATCCAAAAGTCAAGGAAGCTTCCAGAGCCTTGTGAAAGGGATGTATGCCGCCTGGCTCCTGGTTACCAGCCAGCCAGTGGAAACGTAACAGCAGGGGTGTCTGTATCCGGGCCTCCAGGGACGCCCTGACAGGGGCACAGAGCTGGGCCTGGACCGGTTCCCCCGGGGAGTGACCTTGCTCTGTCAGGTTTCCAAGTCTCCATGGCAAGGCTCGGCAGTGGCGGGGAGCTGCTGTCCTGTGGGCTTAGAGTAGGGGCTGCTCCGGGGCTGTGTGTCTAGGCCTGGGATCGTCCCTCTTGCTGGTGCTACACCTGCAAGGCCCTGTGTCTATAGAGAGTCCTTCCCTGGGTGCCTGGGGACCCAGCCTCCTGCCCGGGCTCCAGACACGTCTCACAGCCTCAGCTCCGGGTCTCCTGCAAGGGCCAAGGCAGGATAAGAGATAGAGGGTGCAGGAGGTTTGGGGTCGAGCTGGGAAAGACATTCATCTGTCCTGCCCGCCTAGTGCTGGCCAGAGCCCTTCATGGAGGCAGGTGTGGCCTCCAGGAGTGAGGGTGACGCCAGGACTGCCAAATCCCAGCTGCACAGGACGGCGTTCTGCCAACCACAGAGGGAGTGGAGACGCCCCCCGGCCCCAGGCGAGACTGTGGGGTTGTCAGTCTGTGTTGTCGAGGCCGCGAGGTACGTGGCAGCATGTTTGCGGCTTTGAAGACACACAGAGGCCCCTCCTCCACCTGTAGGGTTGAATGGTGTCCCCCCAGATGTCACACACACACACCCAGGCACCTGCAAACGTGACCTTATTTGGAAACGGGGTCTTTGTAGGTACAAGGAGCTGAGGATCTTGAGAGAGCTCTTCCTGGATTGTGTTGGTGAGCCCTAAGTCCAGTGACAGGCGTCCTTAGAAGAGATGAAGACACGGACACACACACGCAGGGAGAGGGTGACCCCGTGATCATGGGGGCAGAGATTGGAGGGACACAGCTGCAAGCCCAGGGAACTGGGGTCACCAGCAGCAGGAAGAGGCCAGAGGCGAGCTCCTCCAAGAGCCTCTGGACAAGCCTAGCCCTGCTGACAGCTCGAGCTCAGACTTCCAGCCCCAGAGCTGGGGGAAGACACGTTTCTGCCGAGAGCCCCCAGCTTCTGGGGCTTTTGTAGGGCGGCCGTGAGAAACCGTGCGGCCTCGTCAGACAGCACTGACCCCATGCCCGGGTCTGCTTGCACTGGGGCCAGCCAAGGAGAGCCTGGGACGGAAAACAGCCCGGAACTGAGAGGAGCCTCGTCAGCCACAGATCTCTGCCAAAGAGCAGAGAAAGACGAGGCCGTGGGGGTGATTCCGCCTCCAAGCTGGAGCGCAGCACCTTTTCTCCCCGCAGGGGACAATGCGGGCTCAGCAGGTGTGACCTCCTGGAGCCTCCTAGAGTATCAGTCCACTCCCGCCCTCGCCGAGGGGAAACCGAGGCTCAGAAAGAAGTTTGCCCGAGAGCCAGCCATCATCCCTAGAAAAACACTCAGAGGACGCAGAAAGTGGAACAAGAATGTTAATTGCAGCCTTGTTTTTGTAGCAAAACCCCAGACCAGCCTCAATGTGCCTTCGTGAATAGAGGTGTCACTAAATCAGTTAGGAGCCCTCTGAGGCGCCCTGCAGGTTCAGACAGGACGGGTCTCCGAGACGCGCTGGAGGAAGTGGGTGCAGAAACACAATCCGCTGTCGCCTTCACAGCCCGGCAAATCCCGAGTCAACACGCGGACCACAGGAGGACGATTGTGGAACAAGCGGGCGCCCTGCGCGCTGAGGCGTGTTCAGTGACATCACGGAAAGCCTGCTTGCTTTGTTAAGGGAGCTGATGGGATTGTGCAGGTAACGGGGAAAGGAGCCCAACCTCGGGGACAGCGATAAGACCCTAACACCCAGGGTTGGGCTGGAACTGGTGGTGGGAGGCAGGCACAGAGGTGCCAAGAGTGGCCCTGACGGGGTTGTGGAGCTGTGCCTTGGGGACACAGCTCTTCACGCCATCCTATTTGAAAATCCCCGCAACTTGGTTAAGCCCTGTCAAGTCGTCCTATATGTTCTCCACTCCTGTGCGCGCGTGTAGCCCCAGGGATGTCTCAGTGTCCGGAAGGTTGTGCTCCAGACAGGCAAGGGTGGACGCCCGAGGCCGGGGCGGGGGCCAGGAGGGCGTGGCCGTCATGGGGACGGGAATCTTAACTTTTAAGGTTTCCAGTTTTTTGGAGGGAGGATGCCTTTCCTCACGAACGCTGCCCCCCAGCGCATAACCTAAGAGAGGAGAAAGTGGTGTGTACCAGGGTTTAATTACCAGAGTGAGTGCGGGGGACCCAAAACTCAGCACAGTGACGACGGGTGACAGGACGGTACACTTGGAATTTGCGAAGAAGAGATCTTCAGGGTAGTGCGGGGATGGGGGATGAAGCCGCTGACCAGTGTGGGCCAACTGTCACTTGCGCCAGTCCTGGAACAGGAATGTAATGTCCCCACACACTGTGGTGGCCACAAACCAACAAGGGTCTCCCCAGTGATGGTGTTGGGGACGGGGCTTGTCGAGGAAGGAGCCGCCACACAGAGCCCACCCTCTGGTCCCAGTCTCCGTCGGCTGAGCCTCTCTAAGGAGTGCCAGCTGCCCACTCCTCCTGGTTCTGGGGGCTGGAAGCCAGAGGCTGGGCTGCGGGCATGCCGAGGTCTGGGAGGCCCTCCTTGCCACCTGCAGTCGGCCGGGCCTTCTCGTTGTGTCCTTGCGGATGAGAGAGAGCCTTGGTGTCTCTTCCTCTTGTAAGGGGACGGGTCCCACTGGATCAGGTCCCTGCCCCTCTGGTGTCACTACCCCAAGCCACCTCACTCTGTGTCTGAGACAGCCCTTGGCGACCAGGGCTCCAGCTGTGACTTTGGGGGACCATGGCGTCCCTCTGCTTCTCCCCACTCTCTCCCACCATATATGCGCCCTGAAGACCCTGTGACCTTGTTGTCCCTGCCCTCCGGCAAGGCTGTCCCCACCTCTGTCTTCAACAGAGGACTGTGGCCTCCTCTGTCTGCACAGTCACTCCTCCCCTCGCACGTGGACGGGCCGCGTGGCTCCCTGACTGACAGAAGGTGGCAGGGTGGCCTCATCCCTGCAGACTGGGCCTGTCGGGGCCTCGTGCTCCCTGGTCCACCTCCAGGAGGCCTGCCTGGACCCCAGCCGTGCAGCGGGAGGGCCCCAGGAGGACACCGTGGTGGGGAGAGGCCCCAGGCCTGCAGGGGACCACCATGGAGCAGAGAGTGGCTGCAGAGGCTGGAGCAATCAGCTGCTGGTTTCAGACCCTCGGTCTCCTGGGGTGGCCGTCAAGGGACAGCACATAGCTGGTCCAGGCCTCCACTCACCCTTGGGGCTCTGACGGGATGAATGAGACAGGGTGCACTCTGAGAACCAGCTGCTGCCCCGGGCGCCTTGAAGACATGCTTCAGGGGGGGCGGCGGGTTGAGCGGAACCCGAGGGCGGGAGCCTGGAGTTGGGTTCGACCCATCCCTGCTCTGGGCCTTGGTTTCCCTCGGCTCTGAAGTGAGCTTCTGGGATGGCACTGGGCTTCCAGGCACGAGGTGCTCCTTCTAGTGGACACAGGCGATCTTGGCACCTGCTTCTGGACGTAACACAGGTGCTCTTCCCAAATCCCCAGCCCCCTCGGAGATGGTTGGCTTGGACACGACTCCAGTGCGTCGTGCCGTCTGTCCTGCCCCAAATCCCACCATCTAGCCTCGTGCGTCTCCAGCAGGGGGCTCTCCCCCTGCAGCCTGCAGGGGTCAGAGCCAGCTGCCTGATCCACGACGGTCCCAGCCCCCCCACTCAGCAGGTGTGCACCCTGGAGCAGCTTGCGCACTCTGTGCCTCGGTTCCCCCACCGGTACAGCAGTACAGCTGTACACCGGTACACCGGTACAGCAGACCCATCAGGGCTGTCAGAGGACCGCCCGGCTGTGTAGGGTGCCCGGCACACCAGGAGCGCGGGTGAAGCCTCAGCCGGGTAGCTGGTGTTGACTGACGCCGTCAGTCCTGGCTTCACGATCCCCTGGGGCTGACCTACTTACCCTCTCCTTCCAAACCCAACACTCAGGTCTCCCCTCACCCCACAAGCTCATCCCCTCCCTGCTATTGCTGGCAGCAGAGCTCACCTGGCTGTCACGGCCCACACGCAGCCCCACAGCACAGTACACAAGGCCCAACGGGGCACAGGCAAGCAGAGCCGCAGCAGGACAGGGCAGAGCAGCCTCTGGCCTAGGGCTGCCCCTCACCCTCCAGGGCTGCCGAGGGTCTCAGTGCTCAGGCTCCAGCAGGGGTGCGGGACCCCCAGTGTGTGTGCACCACCCCTCCCCTGGGGCCATGGAGGCCAGAGCACCCACCCTGCAGGAAGTCCTGTAAGGGGAATGGCGGGGAGGGGCACGACCCCCACAGAGCCCCCAGCGTGTGCCAGCCCTGTGCCTGGGGGTCCCGCCAGTTTCAACAAAGACGGTCACGGCCCATGGCCACCCTCCTCACTCGGGTTCATGCCGAGAGGAGGGATGGGCAGTGTCCCATTTCACAGATGCGCAAATGAGGCTGGTGGGGTCAGTGTTGGATGCAGACAGCTGTCCGGTGCTCGGTCTTGATCCCCAAGGTCCAAGCCCAGGCCCCCGAGCTGCCCAGCCACGCTCCACCTCTGGTCATCCCGGGGTGCAACGAACACAGCGGGGCGTTGGATGGGGGCTGGGGGCCCTGTGCCTACCTCCCCCCGCCCCCCACTGGAAGATTCAGGGGAAGCCATGGTGGAGCCTGGCGTCGTGGCTGCCGCCTGCCGGAGGCCCCGTGGCCACAGAACCTGCAGTCATGCAAATGATTAATGTCAGCTCCTTGGAGGGCCGGGGTCCACAGGAAATTGGAGTCGATGAATTTAAGAGAGGAACTCCTTGTTTAAACAGAACTACTTTAGAAAATAAATACTGCCCAACATGATGGCGAATACAGATACTCGCGCAGAAAGGAGGTGGAAATATGAATTTAATGAAGCTGGCGGCACGTGGGCCTGCTCCGTGGGCCTCGGAGCCACCATCCAGCAGCGCCAGCCGCTCAGAGCACAGCCGGGCGGCCCAGCTTCCCGTCCGGTCCCACCACCAACTTGCTCTGTGGCCGTGGTGACTTGCGTCCCCTCCAAGCTTCAGAGGGGTCTGCAGACTCTCTGTGGGCAAGTCTGGAGCTGTCGGCCGGCCACTCCCCTGTCCACAGACTCACGGCCACCAGAGCCTCTGCCACCATTCAGGTGCTCGGGCTGCGAGGCTTTGGTCCCGCTGCCCCTCCCATTGGGGTGTCCTTCCTAGGTCTCTCCTCGGAGCACTGCCCTTCACGCACCTCAGAGGTTTCCACGGCCCCGACGGAGGCTGCTCACATGGCAGGCCACAGCCTCCCTGCTTCCCTCCTGGCAGAGCCCCTGGGTGACAGAAGCGCCCAGAACGCCTGGCAGATACTCCAGCACCTCGACGTCTGGGCCCTCGGAGCAGGTGTGGCGGCCACCTCCACCTTTCCTGTGAGGGAACCGACGCCCGTGGAGGCCGAGAGCCCCGCACACGGTGGGCACAGAGCCCGGGGCAGCCCCAGGATGCATCTGAGCAGCCAACCAGGGCCTGCAGGGCTGGACTACCAGGGGACTGAACCCCCATGTCCCCTGCCTCCCTGCACTGCGCACGCGGGCCAGGCTCCGCTGCGGAGCCCATCTGAAGCCAGCAACCCCTGCACGCGCCCCTTCCTCAGACGAGTAGACTGAGTCGCCAGCGGACTACCCGCCTGCAGGGTGTTGAGGCTCCATGAGGGAACCCGTGCCCCGCTGAGGGTGGCCGCGCCCCGGCCCTGGGCCAGGTCTCTGCGCGGCGGCCCTGTTAGGTCCACATGTGTGGCGAGTGATGATGGACAGGGGCCCCCGAATCCCCGCCGGGCACGCCTCCCGTGCCCACGGGTGGACACGCACAAACGGCCCCAGGGGTGCTGCTGGAGCTTTTCCTCCGCCTTCCTTGGGATTCGTCAAGCCGCATGCTGTTCGCGCCCACGCCCGCCCGCAGAGCCCGTGCCAGATGGGCCGGCTCCCCACGTGAGCTCCAGGCGGCAGAGTCACACATCGGCTTCAGTTTTATGTCAGACCTTTAAAAGGGGAAATAAAAAAGAAGACGGAGGAGAGACTTTTTTTTAAAAAGAAGAAAGAAACGAGCCGGAGTCTGAACAGACAGGGCTGTGATCATGCGCAAATCCTGGCTCGCTGGGGCCCAGTTTTATATGGAAACTCGGCCGTGGTAAATAGACCTTCCCGGCTGTCAGGCCCTTCATTAGCGAGGTGTGCATAATTTATGTGTAAGAGCCGCCTTCAGCCAAGCTATCACACGGCGAGCATGCTTCATAGGTGTTAGTGTTTATACGGACAGTAAATAAATGTCAAACACACACAAAACCCACTCTCCGGCGAGGGCTGACACTGTCCCATCCATCATCCGCCCAGCTGGAGGCTTCGCCAGGTGCCAAGGCCCGGGGGCTGCCTGGCCTCACCGGGGGGCTGGCAGGGCCGGAAAAGGCTGCCTGAAGGCGGGAGGGCTTGGGGCTTTCACACCTGTCCAGAGGCGGCAGGAGCCCCCCAGGCGGGGAGGAGGCCGCCCATCTGGAGGCCCTCTGAAGCAGCCCGTCCCCCGTGTCCAGCTTCGTGGGGCCAGACTGGGCCAGGCTGGCTCCAAGAGCTCCCCGGGGCGGGGGTTGGAAGGACCTGGTCCATCTCTGCTCCGCCAAGGCAGCCGAGGTTGGAACCACCTCAGAGCTCAGCACAGCTTCAGAGCTAATAATAGCACAGGGCTCTCCGTGTTTCCATCCGCCGGCTCCCTGGCTGGTCACCATTGCCTACCAGGTAGGTCCTGTTTTTAAGGTTTAGAGTTATTTTTAATAAGAGTTTAAAGAATCTTTTTTGCAGTTCTTTCTCACGGTCCACCACTGAAACGCGCACGTGGGCGGGTGACCAGGGACAGGTCTCCCCCCACCTCCAGCAGAGTCCCTGTCCCAGACGCATGGTCTTCTGCAGCCGCGGAGCAGGGGTGGGGGTCATCACAGGAGAGCATGTGCGTCGCAGCACGCCCCTCTTCCCTGCTCCACACAGCCCTGTCCCTTCCTTGCTCCTTGAGAACCACGCCTTGGCCCAGCCCTCAGCACACAGGGGAGCTGCCCTGGCTTCCTGGGGATACCCCACCAAGTGGTCACCCCGCAGTCCCCTGGTGGCCAACCAGCAGCCAAGGTGACAGCACAGCAAACTGAGAGGCTGCCGTAGGTTGAATTAGGTCCCTCCCCAACTGTCTGTTGAGGTCTTAACCCCTGGTACTTTGGAATATGACCTTGTTCGGAAACAGGAATATGCCAGAGGTGATCAGTTCGGATGAGGTCATGCTGGAATATGACTGGTGTCCTTACAAAAAGGGGACTTTGGGACACAGACAAGGATGTGAAGATGAAAGTGGAGACGTGGGGTGGGGGGCAATGCCAGAAACCATGAAAGCCAGGGGAGCACCTGGACCAGCGCCTCCCTCAGGATGGTGGGCGGAGCCAGCCGTATGCACCTTGATCTCCCCCACTCCAGAGCAGTGGGAGAGCAAAGATCCGCCCTGGGAAGCCTCTAGCCTTTGGTACTTTGCTGTGGCAGCCCTAGGAGGCTAACACAGAGCCGCGGGGCGCTGGCACACACCCAGACATCCCGGGAAGCTAGTTAAGGGCAAAGACTTTGGGACTGGACAGGACTCACCCCCCTGGTGTGAGCTTGGCCAGGTGGCCTCCCCTCTCTGGGCTCAGCCTGCTCCTCTGCACAGTGGGACCTGGCAGTTGGGTGTCCTCAGTGCCAGCCGCTAAATGGTATTATTTAGAGATGGCTCAGGGAGAGCCATGATGAGGTCCATCTCTAGGGACCACTCTGCAGTGATGCTGTGTAACAAACACCTGACTGAGGATGGGTTGCTCCGCTGGGTTTGGCCACGTCACCTCCTGCGCCAGCAGTCAGACTGGTGGCCAGCATTTGAGGGTGGGCCCACAGTCCCTTTGTGAAACAGGTTCTCTGAGCCCCATCACAGCCCCTTCCCCATCCAGGCCCCGCCCCATCAAGGCCCTGGTCACCTTGCTCCACCACAGGCCCCGCCCCCAGGCCCCACCCTCCCGGCCCCCGGCCCGCCCATCCAGTCCTGGATGCCTCCTCCGCACTGCTCTCTCCCGCCTCCCCTGCTCCCACCTCTTCCATGTCCTCCACACTGGCCGCTGGTGTTTCCCTGCTCAGGCCCTCGGGGCTCCCCATTACTGTCACTTCCTGCCTCAGAGGTCTTGGACACAGCACTGAAAACCCTAAACCTCCGTTTTTTCTTTTGCAGATTAGGTTATGGAGCCTTTTGGGGTCTGTTTCCCTCTGTGGTCCATGTGGTCCTGGCGGGGCGGCCCCCACAGACGCAGGGCCCATCAGCACAACCCACCGCCCCAGCGCCGAGCTGACCCTAGTCCGGCCGTTGCGTCATGTCGGAGCCTCTGGGCCCAGCTGTGCCTGCAGACAGACCTCGCTCCCCTGCAAGTCAGCTGCACACTCTGCGCTCTGACTCGGGATCTGGCAGCCAGGGGAGCACTGAGTCCGAGGAAGCCTGGTGCCTCCGCTGTGCCCACGTGAGTGGATATATACCTCGGAGTGTGTGGCACCACGTGCCGTCCTCCACCGGACAGCCCTCCGCCCAGAGGCTCTGGAAAGGTATGCACTTGTGTGTGCTAGTGAGTCTGTGTGCATTTGAGAGAGTGAGCGGCGTGTGCGCACTGTAACCACCGGGACCCCCGGGCAGAGGAAGCTGTGACAGACGTTGCCAAAGACGGAGGCAGGAGCCAGAGCAGGTGTCCAGTGGCAGGTCTGGCTTTCGGGTGCCCCCCTGCCCTGCACCGCTGCTTCTCAGGGTGCACTGGGAGCCAGGGGACCCATTCCAGTCATGGGGGAGGGAGATTCCAGGCACCCGTCTGGGCAGTGCCACAAAGCCTCAGGAGCCTCTGCTCCTGGACCGTCCACTCTGGCTCAGGCCAGCCTGGTGGGCAGGTGGGTGAGCAACTGAGGTCACCATCCAGCTCTGGGACCAGAACACTGTCCGCTGCCCAGACCGCTACCTCCCTACTTTCCAACACCTTTCACCCACCAGGAAGTGAAAGGGCTGGGCTCCTAGGAACAGACTTCACACATCGGTTTTCAGAGGCCTAGACAGGGGGCCTGGATTCTTGGTAAGGAGGATTCCATGGCGATGGCCAATGAGGGTGACCTCGTCTCCCCCCCTTCCCTGGGACAGGTGGCTCAGAGGTGTCTACACCATGGGCTGCAGGACCTGGGCTTTCTGCCACGACCTCACCCCCCCCCATCCTCCAGAAGTTTCTGTGTGGACCCCATCCCACTTCCCCACACACAGCCCCACCCCACTGAGTTCACAGCCCCTACTCCTTGACCCAGACTTTCTAAAGCCCAAATCATATCTGCACCCTGAGGGACTCCCTCACCTTCAAATTCCTTTTGTCCAGTAGTAGCCCTCCAGGAAAGGAACGTGGGGATGCCCATAAGTAGGTTTACTGGAGACTTAGGGCGAGTTGCTTAACCATTCTGTGCCTCAGTTTCCCATCTGTGTGGCAGAATACTAGTGATCATACCTTCCTTCCAGAGCTTCTCAGAGTATTAACCTTAAAAATAAGATAGCCAGAAGCCAATTTCACCATATATGTTCACTAGCTAGAATTTAAATTAAAACTTGAAATAAAAAAATTAAAATTAAAAATAAATTAAGAAACAAGATAGCCAGCTATTTTACCAGCGAAATGGGTTTATTCAGGAATAGCAGAGAAACTACAGTTTGGGACACAAAAACTATTTCAAACCATAGGCAAGTCTGGAGAGCAGAGAAACATCACTTTATAGAGAAAAGGGAGAAAGTTTAGGAGCAACAGCTGCTTTGAACAAAAGTCCATTGGAGGAAGGCCAGACCTTAGGGTGGTGACCTCTCTCATTGGCTGGGCTATTATCGTCTCTCGTTGTCTGGGCTGCGACCTTCTTCCATTGGCTGGGTTGGGACCCTCTCTCCTTGGCTGGGCCGTGACCGTCTCTCATTGGCTGGTCTGTGACCCTCTTTCATTGGCTGGCTGTGACCCTCTCTCATTGGCTGGCTGTGACCCTCTCTCATTGGCTGGCTGTGACCCTCTTTCATTGGCTGGCTGTGACCCTCTCTCATTGGCTGGCTGTGACCCTCTCTCATTGGCTGGGCTGTTGGCAGATGAGGAGAAAATCTTCCTTCCTCTTGTCAGCAGAGATCAAATGGATTTGGTCCTGTGGGAATGCAACCTACGACTCTTCCTGTTGCATCTGCAAAGGGCTGCAAAGAGTGGTAGGCATGAGAGCTCCCCGGTCTGACACCCCGCCTCCACTTTAAATGAGGTTTCCTTCACTCATTTCCATGTTACCTCCTTTTAATCAAGATCTTTTCCTAAAACTATCACTGGTCCTGAGTCCGGTTTTCTGTATTTAGTCGTTTTGTCCCTCAGTGCCAGGGAGGACCTTCCCTGGTTGTCCTGTCCTACGTCAGAGGGAAGGCGCATAGCAGCTGGAAAGACTTAAGGCCCCAGCTGAGTAACAAGGAAGGCGAAGAGGGAGAAACATTCAGGTACTTCCCATCGAAAGTCTCTGTCTTCTCAAGGTTGTAAGTGTTGGAAATCATCTGGAAGCATGAGCTAGAGTCACCTTATTGGGCACATTGTTTTTGCAAAAGTTTGACAGGCAATAAAATGCATAACCTAAAAATAATTAGGCAAAATGGAATTGAAAGTAACATGACAAAACCAAATTCTAATTTTGCATTGTGAGCTTTCTATGTTGAAGTTCATTTTTCATTTTAATCTTAGCCAGTTTGATTACACATAAAATTCCCTTCCCAAGATTCCTTTCCTACAAATCTTCTACAGTTTTCTATGTCCATTTTAGTTTATTTCTTGTTTTCTTTCCCTTTCCAAAATAACCAGGGACAAAATCATATATATTTCCCTAAACAAAATGCACTTCCATTCCTCAAATCTTCTTTTACTGAAAACACACATCCTATATTTTCATATATATTTTCTTTCATCCTTATTGTTATTAGTAGTTTTAATTTTATATATATTGATTAGAATCCTTAATTCCTAGTGAAAATTAACAAGTCAGCAATTGTGCACTGCCAAACCTATAAATACACTTCATAAATTCTAGAAACAAAATTTTCTCAGCATGGCATAAAATTTAGTAAAGAACTCAAATATCTTTAGTTTCTCTGAAATAAGAAGTCAAAGTTAGATAAACCTATGTTCAGTAATTAATGTTTTCATATTTTATCTTGCTTAGAAAGTGATCCAGATATTTACAGAAATTCCATCATTTACTTTAACTTAGAAAAACTGTGAAGTTTAAAAAAAAAAACTGTGAAGTTTTGAGTTACCACAGTAAGATTTAGGATAGCTATTTGTTTTAAGCACACATATCACAAAGCACCTAAAAACCTTCATCCCATTTGTATTCATCTATCTAAAGCAGTCTGTTCCCAACAGTTAAGTTTAGATCATTCACAAAAACTTGATGAGATACTAGACAAAGTTAGCATCATCTCAAGCAAATTTTCTTGCTGGCAAATTTTGCAACAGAGATAACATGCACTTAGGTGAGTAATAAACTCAAGGAAAATAAAATTTTCTACTTGCATTATATTCAAAGTTCATAATCCTAATTCATGTCTCCATTAAAGCAACAAACTTAAACTAGCATTTAATTATCAAAGATTATCCCAGATCATGTGAACTTGAGAAACATTTTGTTAGTTCACTTAATTTATATAAGCACTTACTTTCTTTGAATGGAGCCCATTGAATGGAGCTCTTCACAAATTAATTTTGGTAATATTATCTGGGGATAAAGAATATCATATATAAACATATCGGCAGATACAGAAATCTTATAGATTTCTTAGCCATGTCTCAGGTGCAAAACTTAAAAGAATAGTTGGGTCTAAGTTGTGTTTCTGGCCGATGGGTAAGTTAAGGTTACTTGCTCAGATGGCCAAAATTTTTACCAAAGTGTTTGTTTTTATTGATGTATAATTAAAATACAATGCTGTATTAGTTTCAGATGCACCACATATTGATTCAACAATTCTATTCATTACTCAATGCAAAGATGCTTTATTTGTATGCTGTAAAGACCCTTTTAGAACTGTTTTTGAAGTCATTTTGTCTTTTAGAAGTTTCTTCATACCAATCAAACCATGCTTTCAATTGTCTCCCAGAGGTTTGGGATCCTCTCTTTTATGGGTGCCCTTTAAGGTGGACTTATCTAAATTAAAGTTTCCCCAGAATGGCCATTGCAATTCCAAATTATTGGAAATTTCACCCACTTTTCCAGAAAAGTACAAGATCTTGGCCCAAAGACCAGGAGGAATCTGTCCTGCCTTTGGATTCCCCAAAATGACCTAACATTGAGAGTCCCTGTCTACCAACAGCTGCTCCAAATCACAGGGGATCTCATGTTTTATCCATTTTGAACAGGATGGTGATGTACCAAGAAGTTTCAGCAAATAGAAACAGAGAACAAACGCCCAGAAGTCGAAGCCGGGCTTCCCATGCGGAGCCGATTCACTGCAGCACCAGCTGCCCGTCCCCCAGGGGCCACGGGCCACACCACCCAGGCCAAGGCCCTGTGCCGCCCAAGCTGGGCTCCGGGGGCCCTGACTACCCTGAGTCCCGCAGCCCACTCCTCCTCTGGGAAGGGCCGGTGCCGGAGGCATTCCTTTCACTAAAACAGGACAAGAAGGAGGAACGAACAAACACCGGAAAAGTGGCGTCCTGGGAAGCCGCTCGAGGGGCCACGGAGCGAGGCTTCTCCCTCCTCTCCTGACTTCCCGGCCCGCTCCATCTTGGTTAGACATTCAATACTTCCTTTTGGAGAACACATAGATTTGTTTGACTTGGAATACTGAATTTGGAGGCTGTTCAGCAATTTCAAATTTCAGGAGTGGAGCAGTGGGGAGACACTGTAAATTAAAAAATTCTTTCCTCTTCGGTTTCTACCCAAGATTGTATATTTTTTGATGGCAAAATTAGGGATTAACTATAAACATCTGTTTGTTCAATACTGACATGGTTGGGAGAACAATGACCACACCACGGGCGGGGGGAGGTTTGGTAGAAAGCTCCAGGGCTCCGACCAGGACTCTGGAAAGGTAGAGGAGGGAGCGGTGGGGGCAGCAACAGGGAGGAGGAGGAGAAGGTCGGGAGGAAGCAGCAGAAGACCCAGGGCTCCCGGACAAGCCTCGGCCACCACCTGTCCACACCCTGCCTGGGTGTCCCTGCTCTGCCCTTCCCCCTCCACCCTTCCCGTGGGGCCTCCCTTCCTCACCAGCCTCCTCCCTGCACAGCCGGTGTGCAGCGGGCACGGCACTGCGCTCTGAGGACAGGAGGGCATGCGACGACAAGCCGTGGCACTCCACGTGGGAAGGCACTACTGAACAATGAACGACGCTTGGCGCGATGGGTCGGCTCACGATAGGTGACAGGTAAGAGCCCTAGCGGAGACAGACAGGGCGTGGGGATGGACAGTGAGCCGCGTCCGGCTCAGCGGGGCTGAGCAGAAAGAGCTCTTCCCAAGGAGTGTGGCAGGATACAGAGGCGGGATGCGGGGAAGGCCTTCAAGGCGGAGGCGGCCTGTCCAAGGGTCCCAGGGTGGGAAAGCATCCAGATTGGGTATTAAGACAGAGCTGCTGAGTGGGGGGCGTGCAGGTGTGGAGGGTGCGGCTGCAGGCTTAAAGCCCAGAGAACCTGGAGCTTTGTAAACGGCTGAGAACAAGATGAGCTCTTTCTGGGCGTCAGGGAGATCCCGGCGTTTGGGAAGCAGATGCAGGGATGAAGCAAGGGCCATGGGAAGACCACGAGGAGCCCGAGGTGTCTGTGGAGGCGCTGGGCTCAGGTGAAGGTAGGCTGGGGTGCCTGCAGCAGGGGGGCTCAGGGAAAGGGGGGTTTGAGGGAGAAGTCGGTGAGTCTGCCCCGGACAGGGTGGGTTTGGGGTGCTTTAGCGATGAGACGTGCAGGGAAGCCCTGCAGCACGCGTCCTGTCCGGTGCTCTGGGCTGAGCCGGGGACGCGCGGAGCCAAGTGGCCTCCGGCTCGGTCAGCACCCCCAACCATCGCGCTCACTGCCCCCCGTCATGGGGGCCCCCAGACTCAGATGTTCAAGTCCTGACGGCAGAATGTGACCTTATTCGGAACTAGGGTCATCGTGGATGACTGGGGTCAGAGGAGCCCCAATCCAGCATGACTGGCGTCCTCACAGAAGGGGGACATGTGGGCACAGACATGGTTGGGCAGAACGCCGTTTGCAGATGGAGGCAGAGACTGAGGGGGATGCTCCTCCCAGCCTCGGGCAGCCAGGAAACTTCCAGAAGATTAGGTGCGGGCCTGGAGCACACTCTCCCCTCTCCCTCAGAGCCCTCAGGAGAAGCCAGCCCACCCACACCTGGATCTTGGGCTTCTGGCCTCTGACAGAGAAACAACGAATTTCTGTGATTGAAGCCGCCCAGTGGTGGTGCTTTGTTGTGGTCGCCCCAGGAAGGTGAGGGAGCCCAGAGCTCAGGACAGAGGGCGGCTCTGGAGGGCTCCAGGGAGGCTGAGGAGCTCGGTGTTCTGCGTCAGCAGAGAGCCAGGGTCTCCCCTGAGAGATGGGGTGGGGAGCAGGGGCCCTGAATGGCAGTGCACCCCTCAGCGACTGGCGCATCAGAAACCTGCAAAGCTTAGGGGCTCCGCACCATGACGGCTCCTTATCGCTGCCATGTCTGTGAAGGAGCCAGACTCCCCCACACTGGTGGCTTGTCAACGTGGGTGGGTGACCTAGGATGTGGCAGGAGGCTCCAGCTGATCCAGCAAAGGGTTCAGAGGGATGGAGAGCCAGCCTGGCTACCCACTCTCTGTCTTTAGTACTGGAAGGCACCATGCCAGGTAGGAACTACCCTTTGCCCAAAGAATGAGTGAGGGAATGAAGGAATGAACGAATGAATGAGTGAATGAGTCAGTGAGTGAGTGAATGTGTGTGTGTGAGTGAATGTATGAGTGAACAAGTGAGTGAGATAATGAATGAGTGAAAGTATGAGAGAATGAACAAGTGAGTGAATGTGTGTGAGGGAATGTATGAATGAGTGAGTGAGTGAACGTATGAGTGGACAAGTGAGTTAATGAATGAGTAAGTGAATGTATAAATGATCAGTGAACAAGTGAGTGAATGAATGGGTGAAAGTATGAGAAAATGAACAAGTGAGTCAGTGAATGTATGTTTGTGAGGGAATGTATGAGTGAGTGAGTGAAGGTATGAGTGAGTGAGTGAACAAGTGAGTGAGTGAGTGCATGAATGAATGAGTGAATTGAATAAGTGAATGAATGAGTGAGTGAGTGAAGCAGTGAGTGGGTGAGTGCATGAGTGAATGAGTGAATTGAATGAGTGAGTGAGTGAATGTGTGAATGAGTGAGTGAGTGAATGTATGACTGAGTGGAGGAGGGAGTGAGTGTTTCACCCGCTGCCCCACACTCTCTTCTGTGTGGCCTGCAGAGCCTGGCCCCTGGCAGTGCGCAGGCATTGAGCCCAAGGGGAATGACCAGAGCCCTGGTCACCCTGGTCACCATGTCCCTGAGGCCCCAGGAAGTTCCTGCAAGAACTTCTGAGACGCGGAGGGCTCGGCTGCCTGGGGCGCGAGGGAACACCGCAGGAGCACTGGCTCTGGGATCTGAGGCTCTCAACTTGTTGCGATGTGCTTGTGAAACTGAGAGTCCTCCAGTTCGGAACCACGACTCTATACAAACAGGAAAGCCTCCAGCGGACGCGTCAGTCTGCTGGGGCGGCCAGAACGAACCACCACAGACAGGGTGTTTTATCCTCTCCCGCCCGGAAGCAGGCAGTCCGAGGTCCAGCGAGGGCAGGCCAGGTTCCCCCGGGGCCTCTCTGCGGGCGGGCAAACACCGTCTTCCCCATGTCCTCACGTGGTCGTGGCTCTGTGCATGTCCATGTCCTCATCTCCTCTTCAGAGGGATGCGGGTCCTAGTGGATCAGAGCTACTCTGACGGCCTCGTTTCAGCACCGTCCCCCCGTCAAGGCCCCTCTGCCGACACCGTCCTACTGGAGGTGCGGGTGGTGCGGGCTGACTGCACTGTGACCGTAGGATCGGCGGTCACCCAAAGGGGCTGCCCGCTGATGTCCGCGCAAATCCCCGGGTTTACACGGAGGTCCACAGCAGCCCGGCCTGTAAGTGCCAAGACTCGGAAGCATCCAGGACATCCTTCCGTGGGTGATGGACCGATGAACTGTGGTCCATGCAGACGAGGCACTATTACCCTGCACACACAACGAATCAGACCACAAGGCAGGAGGATGCCCGGGAGCTGGAGTGCCCATCGCGGGGGGAGGTCTGCACGCCATGGGCTGCACTTCCGTAGGAAAGCCACACTGTGGACGCAGCGACATGACCCGGGCTGTGAACGGGCAGAGCGCACAGGGTGTTTAGGGCAGTAAGGACGCTGTGTGTGATGCCACGGTTGTGGACATGTGACATCATGAGTGTGTCAGAGCCACAGAACACACAGCACCCAGTGAGCCTCACTGTGCACTGGGGACTCGGGGTGAGGACCACGTGCCCATCTGCGTGCATATAGTCCAGAGGGGGTGTGGACAGTGAGGAGGCTGTGCCTGGCGGGGTATTTCAGTACCTTTTCAGTGTGCTGTGAGGCAAAAACTGCTTTAAAAATAATGTTTATTTTAATAAAAAACATACCGAAAAATTCTGAAATACGGAAACAAGAATTTATGATTTTTTTAAATGAAGAGATTTACTGACGTGGGGGACACAGGTGTCCTCATTCTGCGGCCTCTGCTGGCTTGACCAGGGAGAGGACACAGCTCCAAGGTGCAGGCTCATAGACTCCCCAGCACACACGAGCACCTGCCACACGCTGGGCCTATCGTGTGTGGGCAGCAGGCTCTGAGGGCCAGGGAAGCACTGGCCCGGGCCTCCCAGGTCTCCCACTTGGCTGGAGACAGGCATGTGGGCAAGGATGGTGCAGCTGAGTGAGCTGGGAGACTCCAGGGTAGGAAGATCTTGGAGGGCTTCCTGGGGGAGGCAGCCTTTCAGCTGAATCTGAAAGGGAAGCAGGAGTAAACCAAACCAGGGGGCCAGGGGGGCATTCCTGCAACATGTCAAGGACGCGGCAAGCTAGGGAGGGTTGGGGGTGGGCTGCAGCAGGGGAACCTATGCTCCTGAGCACATTTTCTAGAATGCCTCCCTACAAACGACTTTTGCAAGACACTGTGTTAATATAACCATTGATGATGGCAAACATGGCGGTGAGCGGCCCATTTCTGTGCATCCTGCCCAAGGGTGGGAGGAGGACCGTGGTGGCACTCCTCAGGCCAGGTCCTCCTGGCAGCCCCCGGTGTGACCAAGGATTTCATCTAGAATATGCACAGTATCCCACAATTTAATAAGGAAAAAAGCCAGAAAACAAACCAGGTAGCCTATAGGAAATGGAACAGAAGTCCTGAATAAGCATGCCACCGAAGGGGACGCCCAAGCAGTCATCACCGTAGCAGAAGGCACTAGTGGGAATTAATCCCAGTGAGCCATGGCTACAGCCACAGAGCAGGACCCTGAGGGGCCAGGGGCCTCGGGGGAGCAGTAAAGACAGAGGGCGGGAGCGGAGGGAGGCAGGACTGGCTCACACGCCCCTTGGCACCCCGGCGAGCTGTCCCTTGGCGGGTTCTTGAAAACACAGCAAGCTGGCCCCGCAAGGACAGGTCCCTTGCTGCCTGGTGCACCCCGATGTCTAGCCTAGGACCTGACCCTTCTTACCTGACCCAGCCGGCCCTTGGAGCAGGTCCCAAGGTCCCGGCCCTGGGTCTGCGGCACCCGACAGGGACCCACAGGGCGCGGACACTGCCCAGAGCCCACGCAGTGGAGCAGCCCTGCTTGCTGTTTACCACTCTGGGTCCCTATAAATACCCCAGCTGAGGCAGAAAGCCTCCTGATCATATTATGACCAGCTAAATAAGACGCCTTTAATAAAGAGAAACACACGGCCCCCTTTATACACAAGTGTGTAAAATATATTAAAATAATTTTAAATGCATGAGTCACTCAGAGTGTGTTTTTTAAAAACTCACAAACAGCACTTTGTGGTGAAGATGGCAGGGAATAGGGGCTTGCCCTGCAGACACGGACCGGGCAGGGAAGGGGCACAGACGTTCGGCCAGAATGCTGGCCGGCGTTCCCTCGGTGGGCGCACCGAGTCGCAGCTCCCACCTGGACAGCAAAGGGCAGCATCAGTGTGGGAGCCGGAGTCTCGCCCACTTTCCACACTTCACACCCCTCCGCCACACCACAGGCAGAGCCGGGAACCCCTTGGCGTCTGGGGCAGAGGGAAGAAAGACTGCTTTGCATTCCATCGGCTCCTCACTTTCCTGGTTTATAGACTGGAGAGAAGAAGCCTGACGCTAGTAGCCAGAGAAGACCCCAGCACAGTGATCCTCTGACGGTTCCTCTCGCATCTCACACCACCAGTGATGGGGAGCTCGCTCCCTCACCGGCATCCCTAGCAGCAGAACAGAGCCCCAGGATGGCCCTGCTCCTGCCCAGGGCCCAGCCCATCACTTTGGGGGTTAGCATTTCCTCATGTGGGTTTGAGGGGGACACAAACATTTGCAGTCCATAACACCTAGCTTCCTCCAAAAGCAACTAATTGGTTTTCCTTAGTATCATTATAAACTCTTGAGTTTTCAAATATTTGATGTGTTTCAAACCATTGTTGCAAAAGTATCCCATTGGCCCATCAGGATCTCTCCTCATTGGCCCCCTTGGTCCTCTTCCTGTGGCCCGATAGTCCCACCACCTCCTTCCTGTTGCTTATGACAAGAAGCTCATGGCATCTTGCCCATTTCTCACCCCAGACACAGGCCAGCCGTTTCTAGAAGAACCCCTGGCTCTGTATAATGCACGTGATTTACGGAGCCCAGAGTGGGGCACAGGCGTGCTTGCCATGACTGGATTTGTAGTATTTTGGAATATTCGGTGCAAAGAGCTATCACATTTGTATTTTTCTGAAGATTGTGTTTGATCGTGCTAAAATACACACAACAGGAAAATTTACCATAAACCATTTCTTTTCTTTTCTCTCTCTTTTTTTTCAAAGATTTATTTATTTATTTGACAGACAGAGATCACAAGTAGGCAGAGAGGCAGGCAGACAGAGGTGGGGAGACAGGCTCCCCGCTGAGCAGAGAGCCTGATGCAGGGCTCGATCCCAGGACCCTGGTACCATGACCCGAGCTGAAGGCAGAGGTTTAACCCACTGAGTCCCCAGGTGCCCCTCTTTTCTTTTTTTTTAAGACTATTTACTTATTGGACAGGTAGAGAGAATCTCAAGCAGACTGCGCTGAACACAGAGCACGATGCGGGACTCGATCCCCTGACCCTGAGATCGTGACCCGAGTGAAGACCAAGACTCCCATGCTCCGCCGACCGCGACCGTCGTGCGCCCTCCATCAGTTTCTAAGTGTACAGGTCGGTGCTTGTGCGCGTGTCACCAGCACTCTGTCCAGAACTAAACTGCACGTGTGAGCCACCACTTCCCACCCCTCCCCCAGCTCTTCCCCGCCCCCCTCCCCGTCTCTGTGAATTTGACCACTGCAGGTCACTCACAGGAGAGCCATCCTTGGGGATGCATCTTTGTGTCTTTCTGTGACTGGCTTATTAGGCTCAGCACAGTGCCCTCCAGGTTCACCCGAGCTGTGGCAGGTGTCAGAATCTCCTTATTTTTAAGCTGAATACTATTCCATCGTATGGATATACCACGCTCTCCTTCTCCACTCCTCCACTGATGGATACTTGGGTGGTTTCCACCTTTCGGCTGTTGGGAATAATGCTGCTGTGAACATGGGTGTGCAAACAGGCGTGAATATGTTTGTGTTGCCAAATCCCAGGAGGCAGAGAGGATGGGCGTGCATGCATGGGGCGTGCTCAGAGTGTGCAGGCTGGGGTTCCTCCCACAGACCCCCTGGTGCGGCCTCGTCGCCTCCCTCCACGCCCACCAGCCCCGGCTGGCACACCATCCAGCATCGAGGTTGCCGCCCACCCCACGGGACCCTGGCTAGAGAGATACACAATGCCCCTTCTTTCCAGGGCTCCTCTCAGTTTGCTTCTCACAACACTGTTTACCGCTCCGGTCTCCTGGATAAGCAGGATGGGCAGGCCAGTGTTCAGAAGTCTCTGAATGGCCGCTGTTGGCATCACATGGCTCAGGACCCTGGGGCCCTCCTGGGGGTCCTCCTTTCCCTTCTCCACCCTCTGCCTCCTTCCCTCTCCCTGTCACACACCAGGGGGCTGCTGATGGCGGACGCAGAGCCCGCAGTGCTTAAAGGTAGGTGGACCACATCAAGGGTTCCAGAAGCTCTGAGCTGGGAAGGGTCCTTTGATATCCGACAGTCCTCAACCCCATTGCTCAAATACAATCCTACCCAATCCCCACTCACCAGAGTTGCCAGGGAAGCGGCTTCTGTGTACAGAGGGCAACATGCCACACAGAAGACAAAGGGTGTGATTTCCAGCAACTTCCACGGTGGATAACTGGGGGTCCATGCTCCCCCTCCCGTCCCAGCTGTCACTGCTGGGGACCGTGTGCTTGCTTGCTCCCTGGAAGCCTGGGTGTGAGTTCCTACACGGGAGGGGCTGGTGACAGCAGAAGCCGTTGGCCAGCCCAAGGCCTGCACTTGCAGGGGTCATTCATTCATTCATTCACTCATTCATCCACTGCAGCCCTGCAGGTGTCTGCCCACAACCTGGAGGGGACATGAATTCGTGTCCAGGTTCTGGGCAAGCCTGGCGGCTGTGGGAGCACCGTCTGGGGCCCAAAGCCCACAGGGATGAAGTCAGGGAGGTCTATGGAGAAGCTTTCTCTGGAAAGGATCTGTGTCTCTGTGGCTGGCCAGCCAAGGAGGAGCTGAAGCGTGGGGGCCTGGACAGGGTGCACCCCAGCAGGTGGGACAGGAGCCAGCCAGGCAGAGTGTGTGTTCAGAGAAGAGGGTGCAGGGGTGGGCTGGCCTGGATAGGGGTGTGGGGGGCTGATGAAGAGTAGGCTAGAGTAGTCTCCCCCCACCTTCGCAGTGAGTGGAGCCCCCTAGGGCCACAGCCAGGCTGCCGGGGCCCTGCTACCACCAGGCCCTGGGAGGAGGAGGCATTGCATTCTAGAGCCTGTGCGAGCGAAGGCCAGGCGAACTTTTGTCATGTGAGACCTTCGTGTCCCTCCTCAGCGCACTCTGGGGTTTGGCCCAGGGTCTCCCAGCTTCTAAGTGGCATCTACTCCTGTGGCCCACAGGTGTTTCTGGGGCACTCAGCATGTCCCAGGCACTGTCCCAGGAGGAGGGGCGCAGGGGAGAGAGGACAGACAGGGCAGACATGCCTGAGGAGAGACGGCCAGAAATCCATCCAGCGATGACCTCTCAGAAAATCCCCTACACTTGGGTAAGTGCCATGATGACGTGCGGGGGTGGGGCAGAGCAGGGGGCTGCTTCCCTGAGGGCCCCCCCCCCCCCCCGTAGCTCCCACAGCCCCGAGACACCACACCATGGTGTTTCAGAACTCCTTTGTGAGGAAGTTGCGCTGGCTACAGCCGTCAGGCCGCTCAAGGAGGACATGGGGTTTTATTATTGGTCATTATTTTAAGGAGAGGGAAACTGAGGAATGGGGAGAATGGGTCACACCGCCCATGAGTGGTGAAGTCAGTCTACTTGGCTTACAAGCCATGCCCTTAACCACTGAGCCAGCTGCCTCCACTGTTCCCAGACACAGAGCTGGAGCAGGAGGAGCTCTGCCCCTGGACCTGAAGGCAAGTCCCCCTTTTCTGAGCTTCCGGTTCCTCACCTGTGACAGGGAGTTCGTGGCATGTTTCTGAGGGTTTCAAGGCTATTCCGCAGGCAGGAACCCAGGTGGTGCCCTGAGAAGGGTGGGGCGGTGTGTGGCCCAGTTATAAGCCTGGAAGGGCCCCGGGTTCCAGCTGGGCTCCAAGGCTGGGGAAGAGGCCACACTGAGCTCCCACACCTCCCAGGCAGCACCCCGGAAGACGCCTGAGTCCCACTCACCCCTGTTCAGACAGGAAGGAAGGAAACTGCTGAGACCCTGGCAAGGGGAGAGATCCCAGCCAGGTGTCTTCCGGGCACTGGGAGTTTTCCTGAGCACCTGCAGTGGGTGCGAGGTCCAGCAAAGGCCCGGAAGTCTGAATCCAGGCCTGCCTGTGCACGGGCAGACCCAGGGTCCCTCCTCCCGCAGGAGGACGCCAGGGATAGGGAGCAGCCCGCGTCCCAGCACAGACCTCAGGCACATGCACAGGGCAGCCAAGCAGAGAGGAAAGACAGCGGCCAAGGCAGCTGGGGCTGCGCGCTGGGAAAGACAGGGCCCCGGGAAGGAGGGAGCTGGGTGCCCTTGAGGAGCTGAAACACCGCGCGAGCAAGCTGCCGGCCGAGGGAGCGGAGGCTGCTTTCCATTTTCGCCTCCATCTACCAGGCCACACCACCCTCCTTTTCGTGCACTAGATCACCTGTCGGTCTGGGGACGGGGACCGGGAAGAGCCTGTGGCTGGGGCCCATTCCCTCCTTCCCTTCCCGGTTCCCGTCTCCCCTTCCAACGCCTCCCGCGCCCGTCTTTCGGCCGCCGCTGTGCCGTCCGCCGCGGTCCGTGCCCACGGCGCCCACTCCCACCCGCCCTCTCCCCGCCTCCCTCCGACATGCATCCACATGTGTTGGTCCGTTTCTGCATCTTCGGTCTCTGCACGTCCCTCTCCCCTGTCTCTCCGCAACCCTCGCGTCGCCGTGCCCCCCCCCCCCCGCGGTCCCCAGGGCCCGCCCCCGCCTCCACCTGCCCCTTCCCTGCGCCGCGCCGCCTCCTGTGCACAGCGCCGAGAGCCCCGCTAATGCGTTTCGCATGGCGCGTCAGTCAAACGCCCTTCTAATGTCCTTAAAGCACGCAGAAAATTGCATCCTTATGAAAAAAAAAAAAAAAAAAAAAAAAGCAAATTGCCTGGTGGAGGCGGAGCTGCCGCGGGGCTCTGGTGGCCAAGCACTGATCAGGAGGCGGATGGAGGCGCCGGCCCCCAGGGCTCTTAGGGCTGCAGGGCAGAGGGGTTGGGGGTGGGGGTCAGTGGGGGGCGCGTAGAGGAGGAGCCAGGGGTGCTGCCTTCCGGGTAGCTAGTGCCTGGGCCCACTACCCTTGACCACCTCCTCACACTTGTTTCCTCTGCTCTGACCCAGCCCCGCGGCCCCTGAGCCTTTAAGGCCAAACTCCTAACTGCCTCAGGACCTTCGCATTTGCTACGTCAGCTGTCTGGCATTCATTCCTTCAGGTCTCAACAGCAGGATCAGCTCCTGACAGGGAACCTCACTGATGATGCTGAGTAAAGCCACCCTCCTACTCATTGTCTATCACATGCTTTATTTCCTGTAAGACATGTGTGACTCTCTGAAATCATCTTGTAGGGTTAATTGTGATTCCTTTGGGACCTATCCAAGTGCCCTCACCTCCAACATGAGCTCCGTGGTTCAGAGGCTGCATGCCGCATGCCTAGCACAGTGCCTGGTACACACACACACACAACAGGCATTTAATAAATACTTAGTTCGTTCTCGGTAGGCAGAGGCTGCTGGGGACCTTAAGGCATCTGGGACACCCCAAGCTGAACCTCAAGGCTGCTGGGTAAGGGGCAGTGGAGACCCATACAGGTGAAGTCAGATCCAAATTCTGCTGCTAATAGCTGTGTGTCCCTGGGCAAGTTGCCTAACATCTCTGAGCTATATCTTCATCTGTGAGACAGGAGTAAGTTACGTACCTTACTGGGCTGTCACTGGATCAGCATAGGGGAAGGGCCTGTGTCACAGTGCTGGGAACTGCTGGCCACCCTCAGTCACTGCTTTCTTCAATGAACCAGTGGCCCAGGGAAGTGCTTGGTTAGTATCAGGATCCATGATGCCACCGAAGTCAGACTCTGATATTTCCAGAAGCACTAAGAAAGAAAACGTGTGAAGACACTGCCAATAGTCATGACCCAATGCTTTCATGTCGCCAGAATTTTTATGTTATACTTACTCAAAGGCCTCTTTCAGACCTATTCACGCATTAATTCTGCTGCTGCCCCCCCCCCTTGCCCTCCACAGATCTCCAGTGGGTTTACATAAAAAGGAAGCTATTAGGGAAATCAATGGTTTGAGGTGTTCCTAAAACTCCTCTGAGGTCAGAGCTGCCTCGGAATCTGAGCCACCCTGCAGCCAAAATCCTGAGCCCCTCGGCCTCTGCCTGGAGGGTGATCAGCTCCCCCCACTTACCACCCACCCCATGTCTCCCTGCACCTCAACAAAGGTCTCCCCTCCAGCAGGCTTCCTGGCTCTCTCCATGGGGGGAGGGAGTCAGTGCACCTGCTGCGGGGACAGTCACATCTTGCAGACACAAGGCCCCCAGTGCCCTGGACACCTCCCCACAAACTGTTGTATGAACTCAGATTTCAGAAAAGGGAAGACGTCTTAAGCTTGATGAGGTTCAGTAATATTGTGTAAGAATTAGGAGGGGGACTTTTTAAGTCATACGAGGGAGAGGCCCCTGCAGAGCTAGGCCATGAGGTGACCCACTGGGCCTTACTGCAGACAGGAGGAGGACCTGCCTTTCACTGCATTTTGTGTGTCTAGGGCCCAGGGACTCGCCAGCAAGGAGGCTGGCCCAGAGCCAGGCTGACTCCACAGATGGCCCTGTCTCTTTGGTCACCT
Source organism: Meles meles (assembly GCF_922984935.1). NCBI lineage: Eukaryota > Metazoa > Chordata > Mammalia > Carnivora > Mustelidae > Meles > Meles meles. The sequence goes on from NC_060076.1 coordinate 95,278,926, forward strand.
TTCTGCCCCATTCACTCAAGGAGTAAGGCTCCCCCACTCCCTAAACTGGGAAGGTAGTGTTTGAGACATTTCCTTCAGCTCCAAGACCAGGCTTGACTGAACTGGACAGGCCATTGAGGCACTTGTGGTCCTCCTCAGCCTCGCTGTGGCTCCTGGAGAGGCCTTGGGGACAGAGGCTTCCTGGATTCGCTGGCACACTCTTTGGACACGGGACCTTGGTGTGTGTGTGTGGGGGGGGGTGTCCTTACTTCGGAGGCAGGAGCTGCTCTTGAGTGTAGAAAGAAAATCAGGCAGCAGGGCGACCAACAATGAAGGAGACACGTGGTTTCTCATCCCGCGGGAGTCTCCGGAAGGCGCGGCAGTGGTGCTGAGGCCCGAGGGGCTCCCTCCTCCCTACCCCTCCCCCCATGGGTAGAGGAAGGGAGCGCCCTCCCTCCAGGAGGTTAAAAACCTCATACTGGCCTGATTAGTTTGATCCGGGGTCCGACTTTCTTCTCTTCCTATTTATGGGTTCCCACCAGAGAACTTGGAACAGGGAAAGGGTTAAGCCAGAGTAAACTTTATATTTTACAAAGAGGTGTGGCGTGTGGAGCACCCCCGCACTCCCGAATGCACCTGTCACGTCCTGGCGCTGCCCAGCTTTGGGCGGAACCTGGGGACTGGCTGTGGACTTCAGGCCCGCCTGGATCCGACCGTCCTCTTCCCAAACGCTCCGGTGTGCCTGCCGAGCTAGGCTCCCGCTTCCACCGATGAGAACAACTTGGACAGGCTCGTGGTCACAGTACCCCTCCCCGGCTTGGCCCTGCAGCCAACCCTCCTCCAAAGCCTCCCCTACTGCCCAACCCGGCCAACCTCCCTTGCCTCCGCCCTAGAAGCTCCGAAAGCGCAGATTTGGCGGCTGTCGCCCGACGCGGCAGCCCGGCTAACCCGGCGCTGCTCAGCCCTGGGGCGGCCCCAGACACTGCAGCCGGGAGGGTCCCCGACAGGGAGCTCCCTGCAGCCCCCACCCAGCGTCGCGGCTCTCGCGAGACGCCCGAGCCCGCTCCCTCCCCGGCCGCCGGCCCTGCGCTCCCCCGGCGCAGCCGCGACCTCGTTTGCCCGCGCAGTCCCAGGGTTGTTTCCCAGGACCTTGGGGCGGGGAACGGGGAGGGGGCGTGGAGACCGTCCCTTCCCGCCGCCTGGCCTGCGGTGAGGGGCGCGCGTGCTGCAGTGCGGGGAGGGCCACCGCGGGGGTGGCCTCCCGCCGACGCACCGCATGCCCTCCGTGGGGAGGATGCGGCCCTTCTCCTGGAGTCTCGGCTCTGCCGGCCGCCGGCAGCGAGCCAAGTCTGGGCGCCCTGGGCACGTCGTGGCTTCTCCGGGAAGCGCTGAGCTCCCTCCTGGGCTTCCCGATCAAGGAACCCCGAGCTGCCCGGTCGGCCGCCCCTTCCCCTGCCCGCGGAGGGGCACAGCGGAGCAGGCAGTGCCAGAAACCCCCGCCCCGCCACTCCGCCCGCCTGGGGACCCAGCGCCCCCTCTGATGAGCTGGTGACCTCTCCACAGCACGACCCGCTCAGGCGCCCCATCTGCATCTGGAGGGGCTGCCGTCTGGAATATTGGGGCCCCAGTGCTCTGGCTCTCAATTCGCTGGACGCCGCCGCCCTCTCCAACCTCGTCCCTCGGGGCCCTTCCGTGCAGTCCAGTGAGGGGGCTGCCTTGGGCAAACGCCGCAGAACCGCAGGGCAGTCTGCCTAAGGTCGCTTCCTCAGAGTGAGTCCAGCCCGTGGCCCCAGAACCCACTGCGAGGCTGGGTCGGAACCGCTCCTCTTCTCTTGCAGCCTCCTTCCTTGTACAGCCCCGCGCGGCTGACAGAGGCTGCGGCTGGAATCTGCACCCAGGGCCCACCCGGGACAAAACTTGTGGGACCTTCCCTTTCCTCTGACTGGAAGTGGAGAGAAGTACACGCAGCCTCGTGCCTCTCTGGGCTGCTCCCGGCCTGGGGCAGGAAGGTTGTAGCCCCCTGAGGGTAACCCTGGGGGGGGAAGGGATCAGGGTCGCAGCCCTACACTGCAGATCCGATCCCTCCCGCGCCTGGACGCTGCGGGATTTCTCCCGCCACTGACGGGCGAGGAGGCTAGCAGCTGCTTGCAAGGTGGAGCTAAAAGCCCGGGAGCTTGTTTCCCTGAGACTGGCAGGGCTCGGGGGAGCGGAGAATTGTCTGCAGCCTCAGAAAGAACCCACTCCCTCGCTCCTCCCGGCCTTGACCCAAGGACACCCGCGGTGCTCGGGGACTAGACACCTAATCACTGATTTTCCCGGGGGAACGCTGAAGCCGCAATTTGGAGGGAAGCCGTGGCCACCACAGGTGGAGGCCGTAACCGTCGTTTTCACACTGGAAAATGCCAAACCTGAATCTGGGTATGCTGTTCCTCTGTCCCCCGTATTTGCGCCTGGTCGCACTCGGAATCTGCAGGGCCAAGATGGGGTCTCTCCCTGAGCCTCAACCAGCAAAGTGGCCATCTCTCCATCCCCATGCCCTGATCGTCTTCGTAGGATTTGCAAGGACAGGATACCACAGGTCTGCCCAGTCCAACCTAGAGGGACAGAAGTCAGCCAAAGCCTTCCCATGAGGAGAGGACACCCGCGGGCACACGCCATCGAGCTGCAGCCCTGGAAAGGGCGCCCTGCGAGAACTGGGGAGGCTCTGGGTCATCTGCCTGGGTCAGGTGCCCCCGCTGCCCGCTGGCGGACCTCCGGGCTAGGCGCCACCGCTGGGCGTGCACCGCGCAAAACCTGAAGACGCAGCGGCAGGCCAGGCTGGCGGCGCGCCTCTGTGAGGACCTCGGACCCCGGGCTTTCCTTCTGCCTCACGAAGAGCTGGCCGGGACCATCTCGAGGACCTCACAGGCGGTTCTTCAAGTCCCCAAAGACCGAATCAACAACCAGAAGAGGCTCTCAGCCCCGGGACACTTCCCGAGCCAGCTCCGTGGCGGCCTGGGGTTCCGGCCCCTCTGGGCGAGCCCAGTGCTACCGCCGGAGCCCTGGCCTGGGAAGTTAGGGGAGGAGGCTCAGCCTGGCCCCTCACACGGAGAGCAGGCGACTCCGGAGATCCTGCAGCAACGGGTCGCCTGCCCTGCCAGTCCGAGCCCGTGGGGCAGGTCACAGTTCGTTCCCACGAAGCCCGGGGACAGGATGTTTCAGAAGCCAGTGCGAGTGTCCCCCTTACGTTGCCGCGACCCCCCTCTTCCAGCCCCGCAGACTCAGAAACCCCTTCATCAAGCCCCGCTGTGTCATAAAATATTTTATTGGAAAAAAAATCACTGTCTTCGCAAGAGAGGGGTAGGAGCTCCAGCGACGTGGGGGACCGGACTCAGGGCAGAGCCGCGGGCTCTCCGGGCGCCCTGTCGGGGGGTAGTGGCCTGAGCCGGCGGAGGGGCCCCCCGACGGGCGGAAGCTGGTGTGTGCCGGCGGCGTCAGGACGCAGAGGGCCGGCCGAGGCGGGTGGGGTGCGGGAGAGGAGCGGGGCGTGAATGCGCGCGGAGCTCCGGGACCAGGTGTCCGTCCGCTGCGTGGGACACGAGTCTCCAGGCCGGGGCTGGGAGCACACTGGGGCCGGGCTTGGCTGCAGGGTCTGTGTCCTTTCTTGCTTGGCCCCTAACTGTCCGCATTCAAGGTAATAATAAAACGTTTATAGAGTAAACGGCGTGGCCGCGGAAGGGCCGGCTCGCGGCTTCCAGCGGGCGGAAGGAGCCACGGTCGTCGCTTTGCGCGCTCAGTCCTCGCGGCTCCTGTCGATGGTTTCGCCTGGTGCCTCTGCCGGCTTCTCTGCCTCCTTGGTGCGCTCCTGCTCCGTGAGCTGCTCGCTCGTGGGAATGGAGTTCTTCTTGGGCCGCCCCTTGGGCTTGGTGGGAGACTCCAGGCCGCCGCCCTGCAGCACCTGCGTGTAGGACGGCCCCGCGGCCGTGAGCTGCGACCCAGGAGCGGGACAGCGAGCCCCGTGCCCAGGCAGGGCCTACCCGGCTCAACGAGGCCATCTGAGGCCGCGCCTAGCCCGGGGAAATGGCGGCCATTTGAGCGCTGCTGGGGAAAAGCAACCTATGGGTCGAGCCTAGGGGTTCTAGACGGCCGGAAGGCCTGAGGGTGCAGCGGAGCACAAAGGAATGTGGGCTGTACTAGGGCACCCAGAGGCAGGGAGAGAGCAGAGAGCGTCCCTGCCGGCACCAGGCATGGAGGGAACCAGAAGAGCTGGGTAGAAGTCTCCGCGGAGGGGGTGGGGATGGGAGCTCCGGGAGGGCACAGGGGCCTGGTAGCGACGGGGTGTGTTGGGAGGGCGGCGCGAAAATCACAAGCACACTCACTATTTTCTTCCACTTCATCCTCCGATTCTGGTACCACGTCTTCACCTGCAACTGGCTCAGGCCCAGGGATTCAGCGAGATCTATTCTGGAAAGAACAGGGTGCACCTTCAGCAGAGCAAGCCGACCCCTCCCACTACCCGCTGGGCTCAGCCTGGCCCCACCGCTACCTGTCTGGGGTGGAGAGGTACTTCTGTTTCTCAAAGCGTTTCTCTAGGCCCATCAGCTGCAGCTCAGTGAACACCGTGCGGCTCCGACGCCCCTTCTTGGCCTTGGCGCCCGGCTCCCCGGTGCCCGGTGTCTCCAGCTTTCCGCGGAGCTGCAGCTCAAGAGGCAGGTGCGGCGCGCCAGGGGCGCCGGACAGTCCAGGCCCTGCGGCCAGTAACGCGGAGCCTAGCCCGGAGCAGCCCAGCGGCGCCAGCGGGAACTTAAACACCGCCGCCTGCTCCGCCTTCAACACGGCTGCAGGGAGAGAGAGTGCGGAGCCGGTGAACTTGGGCCGTGCTCCTCCTCCTGGAGATCCCCCGCACTGTGCTCGCCGCAGTTGGCCAGTGCCACCCAGCGTGAAACCTTCCTGCCACGACACAAAGCTCGAGATTTGCGCCTTTTGCCTAGGGTGACCCTCTTCAAAGCCAGCTTCAGTCGCCGCAGTCTAAGAGGGGGACCTCCCCCACCCGGGCCTCTGCCTGGTGTCCCCCAGGCCCCAGCCGCCTCCCGGATTCTCAGTGAACAAGGTCGAGCTCCAAGAAGCACAGTGTGTCTTTCACAGAAAAGGGAAAGCAAGAAGAAATGGCAGCGAGTCGGGAAGGTGAGCCTTTGCCCCAGCCAAGTCGGCAGGGCTGAGTCCGAAACCAGAATGTTAACTGCGTGAGCGCATCTGCTCCTCGGTGCGCGCGCCACAGCCCCGCGGCTGGCAGGCGGGGGTCGCTAGCGGGGGGTGGGGGTGGGCGCTTCCCGGAAACTCCAAGCACCCGCGCCTGTCAGGAAATTGTCCTTCCTGTTTTCTGTTTAGACCCTTCCCGCGAAGACGTTTCCATTTTTCACGAGTCCTGTGATGATTTTTTTTCCCCGCTTCAAACGAATTGTTAGCAACAGTGCAAAGAGCGGCGGAGGGGCTGCATCAGAACTGTATTAAAACGAATGAACTGGCCCTGCGGCCCTCGGCGCTGGCGGGGCCCTGGATGTTGGGTTTTGGGTGCAGAGCAAGGCGGTTTGCAGGGCCGGGCGCCTGCTGGGACGTAGGAGGCCTCCCTTCCCGGGCAGGCATCTTACTGTGGTGGGTGCGCGCCCCTCTGGAGTTGTCCGGGGCAGGGCAAGGCGCGAGCAAATGTGAGGAGGGGACGATTGATCCTTGGGGGAAGGTGGGAGAGGGAGGGCAGACAGACCCCATCGAGAGAAGTCCACCGACGGGCGGAGAGAGACCGGAAAAGGCCAGAAGAAGAAGGGGTGCCGGGGAAGAGAACCGGCAGGAAAAAGCATGATCAGCCCAGTATGGAAGAGAACTGGTGGCAGCAGAAAAAGCCAGAGCAGGCAGCTCAAGATCCAAGGAGGCCCAGCCGACCTGGACGGAAAGAGCCCGGCGGTCAGCGGTGCACAGCCAGGCCTCTCGTCTGGAGGCAAGGCCCACAGGAGTCAGCGCTGCGGCAGAGGCCGTGGCTTCCCCCCACATGAGACCCGGGGAACTGGGTCAGCTACCAGAACAGCCCTTGGAGACAGGGGCTTCTGCCCCGAAGGTCCGGCTTACCCGCCGTGGGCAGCCACAGCCTCTCAGGACCAGCCCTCTGCGGCTTAGGCCTGGGAGTCGGAGGCCTGAGGTCCCTTAGACCCACAGTCTGACGTTAGCAGTCTGCTCCCGCGCTAGGGATGCGGGCTCGGGGCCCGACTGGAGGCCACAGGTCGGCGGTGAAGGACAGAACGGACTCCCTCCCCGCCGGCCCGGCCCGCGGGGACCAGGCCTGCTTTCTGCGCGGCCGGGCGCCTGCTCCTCGTTTCCCCGGCCGGAGCGTGCCCTGGGAGCCTCTGCGCCCAGAGCTGCGTCCACGAGGCAGCGCGACTCGCTCCCCCAACACCCGGCCCCGCACGTACCCAGGTGGCTGTGGAAGGGCCGCGCCGCCAGCAGCGCCTGCACGCCGAACTTGAGCAGCTCGCCCGCGGCGGCGGCGGCGGCGGCGGCGGGCGCGGCGCCCTTGGGCCCCGGCGGCTCGGTGAGGATCTCCTCGATCATGAAGCTGCGGTAGCGATGCGGCGGGTGGTCGGCGCAACCCTCGGGCAGTCCGAAGCGCGCGGCGCCGGGCTCCCCAGGCCGCTGCATCGCGGCGCCCGCGGCTCGGTGGCGGTGGCGGCTCGGGCACGGGGCCCGCGCGGGGCTCTAAGCCGGCCCGCAGCTCCGGGCGGCGCGCGGGCACCGGCTCATGCCCCCTCCCCCGCCGGCCGACCGGGCGGAGGCGCAGGGCGCGGGCGGGGCGCGCGGGGCTCGGCGGGTCGGACCCGGGACTGCGCCCCCGCCCCGCGCCGCCGCGCCTCAAGCCCGGCCAGCCCCGCGTCACCGCCCCGCCCCGCCCCGCCCGGCCGCCCCGCCCCGCGCCGCCGCCCCCACCCCCCAGGCCGAGCCCGAGGGAGGCCGGAGAGGGGAAGGAGGCGGGAGGGAGGGGGCCGCGAGAGGGGCGGGCCGACGAGACCGAGGGGACCCAGCGGAGCGCACGCCCAGGAAGGAGAGAGCGGGAGAGCTCGGAGACCAGACCCCCAGAGATGGGAGAGAAGGGTTCGAGAGAGAGAGGTGAGAGAGGGGCCAGCGCGAAACAACGAGGCCACACAAGACGCGAGACAGCGATGAGAGGGAGCCACGGGCGCCGAGACGTGCGCGCAGAGAGGCCGACGCAAGCGCGGGAACCAGCGGGCCGCGACGTGCCGGAGGGTACAGAGGCAGGCAGGCCCGGGCAAGGGTAGTAAAGAAAGGCCGGGGACCGGACCGCTAGGAAGGCAGCGGCCTGGCCAGGGGCTAAGGAGCCCTGGAGAGGTCGGGGAAGGAGAGGCAAAGTCCACGCAGCATGGCTGGGAAAGAAGTAGCCATGCGCAGCCTCCCGGCCGGCGCTCAGAGCCACCCGTCATGGTGGGGTGCAGCCGCAGGCAGGTGTGCAACTCTCAGAGCAGCGGCCGCACCTGTGCGCTCCCGCCTCAGTTTACCAGACTCGGCCTTATCTGTCTCGAGCTGCGGTGAGAGGTTCTCCAGCCCGGATGTGCTTATATGACCAAGTGATGCAGGGACACATTCTTGGCGATCCCCCTCCTGGTGGAATGGGTCCTGTCCTCTTACTTGGAGGAAGAGAGAGACGCCCGGGAAGGAAACGCTGCAGCTCTACCTTTTCCCAGCTTTAGAGTAAGAGCACGGGCTGCACTGGGTGAGGGGCCACAGGCTGTCCCGGGAGCCTGAGGACAAACTCTGGCATCGCCCTACTGGTCTCTGAGCTTTAGAGTCCCCACACATGACTGAAGGAGGTCCAACCTTCCCTGGCTCCCCTTAGTCACTGCAGAAATACAAACCCAAGCTGTGGGGTGAACAATCTCCCCAGCTCTCTGCCAAGTCTCTCTCTCTTGGGCTCTGCCCCTCCTGGCAAGTCACTGTCCCTTCTGGGACTCAGCCTCCTGACCTGTCCTGAGGAGCTGCCACTGTGGGGCTCCAGGGAGGCCCTGATGACTGAACAGGGGGTCCTGCACCCATGTGCCCCACAGGTCTGCTGGGGAGGAGTACACAGTTTGTCTGGGCAAGTCGGGTGGGTTTCCAGTGGCGTGGATGGGTATCTCTGGAGGCTGCGGAGAGTGCCAGCCCTCCCTCCCATCCCTCTGCTGAGGTCCTGGACCATTTCCCCACTTCTCCCACTACGTGAGCTCTGCCCGTCCTCTGTGTTTGCTTCTGGAAAATACCAGAGTAGGACCTACCATAGCCATGGCCCTTCTCTCTGCAAGCTGATGCAATTTCTCCAGCTCCAGCTGCTGGCAATGAGACCCTGAGGCCAGTCCCAAGCCCTGGCACCTGCCCTAGACCTTTCATTAAGTAGATGGCCAAGACTCTTTGTCCACAGGGTCAAAGAGAATGTCTTACCAGAGGCTCTGAGGTCGCAGCTGCCCCTCGCCACAGTGGCTGAGTGCCTTTTGCTGGCAGTGCCCCTTCCTGAACATAACAGCCATCTCAGGTCTGAGAGGTGGCCTCCAGGTGCTCCATGTGCGGGTGGTCCTGTGAGTCACACAGCGGCTGTTTGGAAGGGGACAGTGTAGGACCCACAGAGGATGACCCACATGAGCAGGCCTCCCTCCCCGTGAGAGGCTGGAATGATGGGGGGTGGGGGGGGCACACACTGCCACCAATCCGAGGGAGGAAAGCCAGTGTCTCCGGTGGCGCTGGGCAGCCCGGCCTGGACCGCACTGGCCTCTAGGGCCTCTGCCTCTTTGCTGTTGCTCCTGGCCTAGATCTGCCTCACACTCTTCCCTTCTCAGCTCCCGCCACCCCTGTAGGGCCCACTGGCCGCTGCCATCCCCCCCCACCCCTTCTTCCCTTTCTGTCGCTACCCCTCCTCCTGCTTCTCCCCACTTTGGGGTCTTTCCAAGGGCATAACTTGGGGGTGCTCTCACTGGAGGGTGAGGCCCAACCATCCCCATTCTTCCCTTCACTCCTGTCTGGGCCCCTGATGGACTCTGCTTAGCTTTGAACCATCCCTTCTCCATGCATTTGCTCTTCTGGGGGGAGGGGTGTCTCAGGTCCTTTAGATGAAGACCACTTCAGGGTCACACTGGGTAGCGAGCATCCGTCACCAAACCCATTTGACTCCTAGTTGGACTCCTAGGTCAGGCTTGGGGAAAGGAGGTCATTTTCAGGGTGAGACCTCATCTCTAGACTTAGGGGAATCAGAAGAGCAGGACAGCCCAGCCCGCACCTCATTTCACAGGTGCCAAGGCCCAGAGTGCCTCCCCCCAGCTCTTTGGACCCCCGCCAGGACGCTCTCTCAATGGTCCAGTGAGGTCTGCCCAGCGGGTAATGAGGCCTCGGGTCTCTTTGGAGATTGCCCTTGGGGAAGCAGTCAGAGGCCTCCGCTGGCGCAAAGTACTAAGAGAGCCCGGCCCGGCCCAGCCCGGTCACCCCCTCAGACTCTCCCAGGGGTGGGAAGGCCCCTGACACCCCCCCTCCACCCCGCCGCCAGTCGAGATCTACCCGCGCGGCGCGATCCCAAAGCAGACCCGCAGATAACCCCTTTTAGGCGAAAAAATGTGCGCACACAGCGGCAGGGCCTCCTGTGCTCCGGAACTGCGGCGTTGTTGGCCGGCAAAGGGTTCACAGCGGGTCCCTCCTCCCCGAACGAGCCCCTCAGCCCCCACCCCAGGGGTGCAGCAGCCCGGCCAACGCCTGGGACCCGGCTGGGGCCTCCAGCCGCCGCCGCCGAGAAAATCCCGGAAACCGTCCGCTCGCGGCGGGCGCAGTGGAAAAGGTGACCTCAGCGCCCGAGGCCTGCCACCCTCTCCCGGCGGCGGGCGGCGAGGGGCTTCGGGTGGCAGGGGGGTCCCGGCGCCGCCCCGCCGCCGGCTGGGCCCCTTTCCCCCACTGCTCTGCCCTTCCGGACCCCACAGCCGAGCTGCAGGGGAGACGCGGGGGAAGGGGGTTACCTCCCTCCCTAACCAACCCCCTGGCCCGGGTGCGCAGGTCCCGGACTTCCCCCCTCCGCCAGCCAAGCCTCCTCCTCCCCCGGTGGGATTCTGAAGTCGTTCGCCTTAGGGGTCCTACGTGCCGGGGGAAGCTGAGACTCGAAGGCGCAGGCCTGGGCGAGGTTGGCGGCCTTTGGCGGTGTTTCTGCACGGCCGGGAGGGGCCTGGGACCGGCTCCCCTCGGACCCCCACACGACCCCGGCCGGTGTCCTGGCTTCTCTCCTGGCCGCGCGATGGGATCTTACGAGGCAAAAACGGCGACGGGGAGGGGGGAAGGGAGCGTAGGTTGCTTCTGGACCTGTCCGGCTCACCTCCGAGCGATCGCCCAGCAGCTGCCTGCGGGGAGTCCCGCACCTCCTCCCGGTCCACAGAGCGGGAAACCGAATTCCGACGGGGCCCCTGCAGCTCCGCGCCCCGCGCCAACCTCCTTCCCGAGCGCGCGCGACGCAGCTCCGATGCCCGGGACACAGGTCCTCCTCCTGTCCCTCCTTTCCTCCGGGAAGTCTTCGGTTCTGATGGCCCCCAGCCTGGGGCGGCAGGCGGTGAGGACCCCCGCATCCGCTGGATCTCGGGTGGGAAGCGGCAGGAATGCGCCGTCCGGCTTCGGCCCGCGCTCTGCTCGCGCCTGATGCGTAAGTTCGAGACTGGCGACCTCTGGCCTGCCTTCAATGTGGAAAATCTCCGGGTGCTCACGCTCGCAGGTCACATCTCCCAGGGACCGCAGAGTTACTGTCTCGCTGGAGAAGCCGGTCTCTGTGGTACCTTCATGAAAATTTCGATGTCAAGTGTGGACTTTTCGTTTTGGATCATTTCAAATCGCTGTGAGCTGGAGGTTCCAGTCGGGTTTTGAGGCAGCGCCTTAAGACACATCCCTCCCTCTTTCCTTCAAATTATCCCTTTTCGGGTATTTTACAAACTTGTTCCTTTGGAATGTGTTACTTTATTTTTGCTTTGTGGTTATTTTTGTTAAACGTGTGGTTTTCTTTAAAAGTGTGAATTTTAGAAGATTATAGGCAGGTAATAACTGGCCTGACCCAGAGAAGACCCAGGGCGACCCTGCTGGACAGGCAGAGACAAAGGCCACCTCCGCTTCATGCCCACCCCTCCCCTGGTGCGGTGGGCTCCCGCAGGGACCTTAGAACGCAGTCCAGCTGCGCCGATCAGGGCCTGAGTCCCTACCCCGGCGGAAGCTTTGGCCACTGGGGCCTCGGTGCGGTGGGGCCCGTCCGCATGCGACGGCGGCAGCGAGGCCAGATGTGGGCAGTCTGTGGGAACTCGGAGATGTGGGCTGCGCTCTGGATGCTGCGCACCGGGATCTCAGCGCCAGGCCCCAGGGAGACTGGGTCTGTCTCCTGCGGGGTGCGGGTCTCGGACCACATTCGTACTCAGAGCTGCTCCGCCTTTGGGGAGAGTGAGGGTCAGTGCCCGCCCGCCGCAGGGTCCTTGAGGCTTCATCCCTGCAGGTGCCAGGTCACCCACTCACCAAGTCACTGGTCCCTGAGGTGGCAGAAAAGGAGAGGCCCTGGGACGGCTAGATCCTCTGGCGCCACAGGCCAGGTCTCCTTTCTTTCGTTTTCTTTGTCCTTCCTTCTTCGCTCTCCTGCTTCTCTTCCCTCCCGCCATTCAGTTACTGGCTTTCTTCCTTCTTTTACTTTCAGCTATTCCTTCTCCACCTCACCCATCTTCTGCTCCCCTCGCCTCCCTCCCCCAGTTTCTTTTAGCGAAAAGGAAGGGGCCACGAATGGCCTCCCAGGTACCAGATACACAGACGCAGAACCATTGGAGGCGTCTGTGGTCCGAGTGTCTGGTTGGGGGTCTCCTTCCCAGCCAGCCAGTGGAGAGGCTGCCCAGGGGGCCGGGCTGAAGTCAAGTAACCTCAGCCCCCAGGGTGGTTGCCAGGGGCATGCTGGCTTCTCCAGCTTCTGTTAGGCAGCAGGTGGGAGGCCGGATCGCGGTTGTCCTGTTCAAGTAGGGACTCAAACGTGCTGCTCTCATCCCTGACACACAAATCCCTTCTTCGGAGGACTGGGGATGGGGATGGAGCTCCAGGGGACAGAGAGGCCACCGCTGTCCTTCCTCAGATACCAGGCCAGGAAAGCCTCCAGTCCCCAGACTACAGGCCAGGAGCTCAGGACCCCTGTTTTCTGGTCCTTCCCTGCTCCTGCCCTTGAGCAAGCCCACTCCCTGTGCAGGCCTCAGTGTCCCCAAATGAGACAAAGAAAGGGGTGAACTGGATGCATCGTCCTCCTTGCCAGTTTTAATAGCCTAATCGGGGCTCCCCAGCGTTTTCTGTAGTGAGCCAGTGAGGTCAGTGCCTTAGGCTTTCCACGAAGACAGTGTGTTGCCGCTGCCCCGCTCTGCCCTTCAGCATGGACGCGGCCGAGGTAACGCATACAGGCTGTGTTCCACTACACTTCATTTCTGCACACCGACACTTGGGTTTGATTTAATTTTCACATGTAACAAAGTATTATTCTTATTTGTATTTGTTCTGGCCATTTAAGAATGTAAACCCTGTTGTCGGTTGACAGGCGGCTTGAAGCCTGGCAGGACGAAGTCCTACCATCTCCTCGCACAAACACATGCTTCCACACCAGAAGTGTTACCTGATCCCAAACAAAAAAATTTTTTTTTCTGTTTGTCCCCCACAAAAGCACCCATTTGTTTTATGCACTGGAACTTGGGATATGTAAATTATGTGGCTCATCCCCTATGACCACGTTTGACTTCTCAACGATTTAAAGTCTTCTCAAAGCCAATACCTTCTTGTACCTGGCTGGTGACAATCGTCAGCTCACTTTTTGCTTTCTTTTTTTAAAATTAACATATAATGTGGGGCGCCTGGGTGGCTCAGTGGATTAAGCCGCTGCCTTCGGCTCAGGTCATGATCTCAGGGTCCTGGGATCGAGCCCCGCATCGCATCGGGCTCTCTGCCCCCCGGGGAGCCTGCTTCCTCCTCTCTCTCTGCCTGCCTCTCTGCCTCATTGTGATCTCTCTCTCTGTCAAATAAATTTAAAAAAAAAAATCTTTAAAAAAATTAACATATAATGTATTATTTGCCCCAGGGGTACCGGTCTGTGAATCGTCAGGCTTACACACTTCACAGCACTCACCATAGCACATACCCTCCCCAATGTCCATAACCAGCTACCCTCAGTTTGTTTCTTGAGATTAAGAGTCTCTTATGGTTTGTCTCTCCCCGATCCCATCTTGTTTCATTTTTTCTTGTTTCATTTTTTCCTTCCCTACCCACCACAACCCCTGACGTTGCCTCTCAAATTCCTCATATCAGGGAGATCATATGATATTTGTCTGTCTTTCTCTGAATGACTTATTTCACTTAGCATAATACCCTCTAGTTCCATCCACATCGTTGCAAATGGCAAGATTTTGGTTTTTTGATGGCTGCATAGTATTCCATTGTATATATACACCAGATCTTCCTTATCCATTCATCTGTTGATGGACATCTAGGCTCTTTCCATAGTTTGGCTATTGTGGACTTTGCTGCTATAAACATTTGGGTGCACATGCCCTTTCGGATCACTACGTTTGTATCTTTAGGGTAAATACCCAGTAGTGCGATTGCTGGGTCATAAGGTAGTTCTATTTTCAAGTTTTTGAGGAACCTCCATGCTGTTTTCCAGAGTGGCTGCACCAGCTTGCATTCCCACCAACAGTGTAGAAAGGTTCCCCTTTCTCCGCATCCTCCCCAGCATCTGTCATTTCCTGACTTGTTAATTTTAGCCATTTTGACTGTTGTGAGGTGGTATCTCACTGTACTTTTGATTTGTATTTCCCTGATGTTGAATGATGCTGAGCATATTTTCATGTGTCTGTTTGTCAGCTCAGTTCATAGATGGACTATCAGAATAGTCCTTAGGGATTATTCAGCCCACTTTCCAGTGCCTTGGATACTCCTGGTGACAGGGTGCTCACTCCCTTCAGTGGTAGCCCTAAGAGACTCTGAGAGCTGGATCCTCTGAGAACCCTAGCTACTGAGAGCCCAGTGACCTGTCTGACAGCTGTGGAAGGACAAAGGCCACCGTGGCTATGAGTGCTCCCTCCAGGGCCTGTCCTTTCCCATCTCTGCTCAATTCCATCTAAATCCTCTCCAGCTGTTGAAATGTGGATGGACAAGGGGGCCACAGCCTTGATTTTCTGGAAGTTTCCCAAGCCCTGAGACTTTGCAGGCCTTTGCAGCTGCCAAGTGACAGATCTTGCAAGGAATAGGCAAAGAGAAATAATATGACAGAGAAATAGCTATTATAAATGTGTTTCTTGCTAGAAATATTTCCAGGAAATCTCATTCTTGTAGAGGCCTCACAGCGCCCCCGTGCCCCACGTGCATCTTCAATGGCTCTCGCGCCCTCTGCTGGTCAGATGGAGTACTAACTGGGCTCCCTAGGACAGTCTCCTCATCCAAAGGAAAAACAAGCCTGAGCGCTCTCTCCTTTTCTGTACCAGGCGCTTACTGGATGCTAAGGAGACAGAGGAAAAGGCATCTTATCTGTCCTCAAGGAGCACAGTGGAGCCATGGAGAGCGGTAGACAGACGTGCTCACAGCCAACGGCGAGGATGAAGCTGTAGACACAGGTGGGGACAGGTGGGGAAAGGGGGACAGCTGCCCAGAGCCGGTGATGGGCAGGGGCAAGGAGCTTCCAGACCCAGACGTGATGAACTCACGGGTATGGAGGGTGTTCACGTTCCAATCAGGGGGCTGGCGGCGCATGTCGGGTTTTGCATGTTTGGAGACTTTTAGTGCCGGCCACAGTGGGCCTTTGGAGCCAGGCTGGAGCCCCATGCCCTGTGCTCTCTCCCGAGGGCCATGGATGCTTTCTGTCCCCTGCTGCTGAGAAGGGACATCTCAGCGCCCAGCTGTGGGCTCCTGCGTGTGCTCCCTAACTGGGATCGCCCTGGGGACTGTCTGAGGAGCATTGTCCTCTGAGTACCAGCTCCCAATATTATGTCACTGAATCCCACTGGAGGGCACCTTTACCCCAAAGTTACAGGTGAGGAAGCAGATGCAGAGAGGCAACCTCATTTGCTAAAGTGGCAGAACCACGGTTTGAGCCAGCGCTCCCTCCAGAGCCCCACCGAGGCCTCCGGGGGCTCCTCCGCCTTCTGACTTAACCCCCATATTCTCTGCAGCCCTGAGTGCTCCTGAGCTTCAGACTAGTCCTCACTGCCGAAGTTCACCTCCAGCCAGGTGTCCATAAGCACACGGTGCTCACTGCGTTGAAGTCCAGACGCCTCATCCCTTGCGTCTCCCCAGGCTGCTGCTCCTGCCTCCCCAGGCAGGCCGGGTGGGGAAGATCTGCTGAGAGCAGGCGCGGGGCAGACATACTTTCCTGCCTGCTGGCCAGGAGCCTTGGGAGGCAGGCCCCATTCCACCCAGAGAGCACGCAGCTGGCAGGGCACCCCATGTAGGGGGCATAGCAGCCAGGGTATTGGGCCTCTTCCACAGGCCGGGCCCTGTGCTGGCCCTGTGTGGGGCCTAGCCTGGGTGGGCTCGAGGACCCAGAGGGGCACCATTTGCTGGGGCTGGAAACCTGTCTGGAATGGAAGCTAGGAGAGGGGGGTCCAAGCCCTCCTGAGAGGTCTGGGTAGTCACCTGCTTGGAGACTGAAAGGCTTGTTTCGGAAACATGGCACTTCCCAAACAGTTTTGCATTTAGTGGTACACACAGTAGTGTCCTCAGCCAGGGAGTCACAGCTGGAGACCGTTCTGGTGCCTGGGGACAGCTGCTGGAGGCCAGGGGAGGTCCAGAGATCTCTGCTATAAGCCGAAGCAAGAGGCCCATGTATAAACTGCGTAGCTCTCGGGGGTGCATTGCCTGCACGATAAAGGGTACTTCAGTGCACAACCCACACAACTGTCCAGGAGTCCTGCCAGGTATTCACTGCCTTCTGTTCTCTCGGAGCAAAATGGGGTTGGAGAGACGGATGTCGTCCAGCTTATCCTGTTGTGTGGGCCCCTTTCCCAGATGATGTGCCACGTCAAAACAAGGGAGGAGAACATCCTTTTACCACACATCACCTGAGGGATCTACCTTCATTCAGAAATTCAATTTTTAAATGCTTTGCTGTTTTATGCTTCTATTACAGATTAGAATACAATTTATCTCTTGACATTCTGAGCAGGGACAAACCCAGAGCTGGCTGAATTCCACGAGCGCCCCCTGGTGACATGCCCTGTGTAAGCCCCGACTGGGGACAGACCTGTGGTCTGAAGGGCTGCCTGTCCACTAACCACTATTGGGCAAAAGGCAATAGTTTGCTAACGTAATTGAGGTCCCTAACTGGTTGTGTTGAATAGATCAAAAGGGAGATGATCCCGGACCTGACCTACCTGGGGGACAGGGCCTCCCTGAGGTCAGAGCAGTTCTGCAGGCCTAGAAATTGGCTGCCACATGCTGAGGGGTCCACGGAGGGGCCACGAGGCCAGGACCCCAGGGTGGCCTCCAGTTGTTGAGAGCAAGGAGGTAGACTCGGCCGACAACCTGAGTGAGCTCCGGAGTAGTTCCGTGGTCGGCGGGGCCCGCAGCTGGGCCTCTGAGAGTCTCCAGCGGAGGACCCTGCCTGCTCGCCTGACCACAGACGCGCCGAGGTGACGAGCCCGTGCTGCTCTGTTTACGGGAACCTGTTAGGCAGCAGTAGACTCCGATTCAGTAAGGAGCCCTGTGCAGTCCAACAGGACTTCTGCGGGGGGAGACAGAGAACATGAGAGAACAGGACACTCTGGGGACGCTTCCCGTGACTGGGACCCGGGGGGCAAAGCTGGGAGTCCGCCCTGCTGAGACCACCGCGTGCTGGTCCGCGCGCACGGGCTGATACCTTTAGCAGCAAGCCGGCCGCAGGGGCCGGGACCTCTTCCCACTTCTTGCCTGGGGCACAGAACAAAGGACATCACTCTGGTCACCTGGTACCCTGCTAACCTGGTACCCTGCTATCCAGAGACCATCTTGCTGTGCGTAAGAGTGAGTCCGAGGAAGCCCTCCCTGGAAAGGGGAGGCTTCCCCCAACCCTGTCTGAGGCTGCAGGGCTGGCGGACGCAGACGTGGGGCCAGGGTGTCCAGCTCCTCTGTCCCCCATGCCAGGTTGACTCTCCTGGGCTCCGGGAGGCAGGACAAGGTAGCACGTGGCATTTAAGTCTGTTCTCCGACCTGGGGTCTGGTGCGCTGGGCCAGCCTGCTCTGTCCCTACCCGCCGTCTCAGCCCCCCACCCCACTGCCCTGCAGACACCGCCCTGCCCACAGGAGACCTCCCCTCCCTGGCTGCCACAGAGTTCAACTTCTGCCAGAGCCCGGCAGCCCTGGCTTTCCTGTACTCTTGCTTCCCTTGTTCTCCTGGCCAGAGGAAATGCACAGCGGTCCCCGGCGGGGGGCCTTCCCACCCCGTGCAGGGGAGCACATGAGGCGTCAGGAAGGCCCTGAGTATGCCACGTCGCTATGCCGCCGTGTAGATGCCGTGTGTGCCCACCATGGGAGGGGCGCGGAGCTGAACCCAGCCCCGCAGCAGGTGTCCTGCAGCGCGGTGGGGATGGCGGTGCTGGGGCCACCCCAAGAGCATGTGTCCAAGAGTCAGGGCGCAACACTATATCCACTAGCATCCCACACGGACAGCGCAGGGAACCTGCCCCCGGGCAGCTGGATGGACCGTCCGTGGCCTGGAAGGTCCAGGGTGGGTACCGGTGGGTAGGGGCTCCCAAGGCTCGCACACACCCTGCAGGAGCCCGGCCGGGGGAGGCGTGCAGCTGGGCCAGAGCGTCCGCAGGGCCTGGGGAGAGGCTGGCAAGGCAGCTATGATGTCCTTCTGGAAAGCTCTCAGGGCTGGGAGCCAGGCGAGTGTCTCGGGGTTTGGAGAAGACAGCCGAATAACCCCTCCAGGCCTGCCTCCCTCCAGCACTGCCAGCCTAGAGACCGTGTTCTGGGGAAGCCCTGCGGCAAAGCTGCCGTGTGGACTGTCCATCCTGAAGGCCAGGCGTGTTGCTGGGAGGTGCTGGTTCCCGTGGAGCTCCAGCTCCTGGAGAAATCGCGAGGCCGGGAGGGCCTTGGTGCTACCTCTGTCCTGGCCGCAGACACTGCCCACCGCTTGCCTCCCTGGAGCCTTCCAGCCCTGCGTGGCTCCCGGCTCCCTGACGGTAAGGCTGGGCGGGCCTGAACCTGCAGGCTGCTCTCCGCGCCCAGCTGAGGTCCCCTCCATCTCTTGTCGGTAGTGCCTGTATTCCCGTGCCACCG
This sequence comes from Meles meles, assembly GCF_922984935.1. Classification (NCBI taxonomy): domain Eukaryota; kingdom Metazoa; phylum Chordata; class Mammalia; order Carnivora; family Mustelidae; genus Meles; species Meles meles. Next base: position 95,297,190 of record NC_060076.1, read on the forward strand.
GCGTGGGGATGGGTGGTGCTCACGCAGTCACCTCGCCCTGGGAGTGCCGTCCTCAGAGGGTAGTGTGGGGGAGAGAAGGCTTGACTGACCTTCCCAGCCTCACCCACAGCAGGCGCTGAGTGAACAAAGTTCTCACCCCACACACAAGGGACCTACCAGAGTCTCCCCACCCTCCCCACGGGGGCGATTCCGTAGTCTCCTTCCGCGGGGGGTTCCAGCCTTCCCTGACTCTCATTCTGTTCACGGACACACACCCCCCCCCCCGACCCCGCTGCCGCCGTTGGCCCTGCTTTCTGCCTTTCCTTCCTCCTCCCCCAGATCCCCATCCTCTGGCTCCTTCTGGATCCCACTGTCCAGCCTCATCACTGGATGGGCCACTGATAATGCCCCTGCACTTCCCGATGGGGAAACTGAGGCTCAGACAGGGACTCCACCCCAAGCCGCATAGGCAGTGGCAGGGCTGGGAGGACGTGTCAGCAAGACAGCGCAGGAGAGCTCCCCACCCCTCCAGGCAGACGTGGCTCCCTCTGCACATCTCCCCTCTTGGACTCCTTGGCAGCTCTGGCTCCCCCTCACCAGCCTGGGACTGTGAACAAGGAGCAGGACCTGGCTCAGCCTCAGTTTCCCTAGCTGCCTGGTGGGATGGAAACAGCCCACGTTCGGGGATAACTGTGAATAAAATGAGATGCTACGTGCAAGGTCAGGTTCAGAGGAAGTGCTCACAAGACTGGAACAAGGAGACACTGTTAGGCACTCAGAAAATCCCCGCCAGTGGTCGTGGTGGACCACGCACATGGTCCTGCGCGCGTGAGCCCTGTGGAGCTGGGTAGCGCTGTCTTCGTCTTTCTGACAAGGAAGCCAGCTTGGAGGCATTCCCCACACGGAGCAGGGCAGCTAGGCACTAGGCTTCAAATCCTGGCTAGGAGACCAGCAGGTGTCTGGGGTGGGGGGAGCTGAGGGGCCCAGCAGCAGAGAGGAAGCCCGAATGTGCCAAGCCCAGGAGTAGGAGGTGGAGAGATGCCCCCGGAGGGCAGGGGAGGTGCGGGCGCTGGGCGTGGGTATGTGAGAGCAGCTCAGAGGCTGGATGCAAGGGCACTGCGGTGGCCATTTGGGGCACGAAGGTGGTGTGGCCCCCATGGCCCCGGTCCTTGTGGGCCCTCTCCCCATAGAGAGCTGTGTGCTCACCGGCTGGAGCCCCTGGCTGGCTGCTGTCGCACGCCTGCCCCCCCCCTTTCTTATGCAGGGCCCAGCCTTGGGTTTCAGGTCTTGGGGTGAAGCCAGGTGCCTTCTCAGGACAGGTGGGGACAGAAGAGGTGCAGCTGCCCAGCCTGGACCCTCCCTCCCTCTCTGGAGCCTCGGCCTCCTCCCCTGGCACTGTGGGTCACTCCTGCGCCGGGAGGACTTGGGACCCTGGGGGACGGGGTGAGGAAGCTTCCCAGAGGCTGAAAGAAGGGGGGTGGCATGGGAAGAGCCCCCATGGCCTGGAGCTCAGCCTGCTACCCTACATAGGGCAGAGTGGAGGCGCTGAGCCACCGGCTGGGCGTCTGGGAGCAACAGGGTAGCTCCAGCCCTCACTGCCTCAGCCAGCCTTTCAGGCCACAGGTTTGTCATCCCTCCCTATTAGGCGTCTCTTGTTTTCTCTCTGCCACAGGCCCTTATGGCCCTTGAGAACAAGATTTCCCTGGCCCCACCTCCATCTCAGCTGAGAACCTCATGTTTCTAGGGGGTTGGGGTAGTTCTGATCTTTAAAAACACCCACAAGGAGGGTTCTGGAACAGGGCCGTCACTGGCCGTCACAGAACTCAGTCTGTTCTCTCAGCTGGAGGCTAGAAGTGCAGGATCAGGGTGTCCTCGGGGCTGCGCTCCCCCTGAGGGCCAGCGGAGGATGCGTCTTTGTCTCCTCCAGCTTCTGGTGGCTGCGGCCGTTCCAGTGTCTGTCTCTGTGGTCACGTGGCCTTCTTCCCCTGCGTCCGTGTCCCCAGATCTCCCTCCTCATGAGGCCTCCAGTCACTGGGCCAGGACCCACCCTGATCCAGCCTGAATTCATCTCAACAAATTACATCTGCAAAAACCCTGTTTCCAAGTAGAGTGACATTCAAAGGCCCCGGGGAGTTAGGACTTCCATATGTCGCTTTGTGGGACACAATTTACCCAGCACTGCCCACAGAGTACAAATTAGATAAAGACACCCCGTCTTGCAGGTAGGCATGGAGCAGCAGCAGAGCACAGGCTGGGATTGAGCCCTTCACTTGCCCTCGAGCTTGATACCCTTGTGCAGTGAACAACCTGCACAACTGTAAGCAGCAGCCCTGTTCTAGAACCTCTCATTTATAGGTTTAACATCCATCCCAGGTAAAATGTCCAGGCTGGAATTTCAATTTCAACCTGGGCCAGAGGCTGTTTTGAAGCCCAAGGGAGGAGCCGAGATAGGGGGCCAAGGCAGGGTCTGCAGCAGGTGAGGCCAGGGGTACATTGTCTGCAGAGAATTTAAGAACAATCACAAAGCTCAGTATAAGGTGATCTGCTTTTTATTATCACCATGCACCACTATTCTAAACAGGGTAACCCAAATCTTCCATTGGTTTTAGTTCTTTTTTTTTTTTTTTTAAGATTTTATTTATTTATTTGACAGAGACAGAGATCACAAGTAGGCAGAGAGGTAGGCAAGGGGGGCGGGAAGCAGGCTCCCCGCTGAGCAGAGAGCCTGATGCGGGGCTCGATCCCAGGACCCCGAGATCATGACCTGAGCTAAAGGCAGAGGTTTAACCCACTGAGCCACCCAGGTGCCCCTCATTGGTTTTAGTTCTAAACAACCACTACAGAGTTTCCAGGCGAGCACGTGCTTAGTCTCTGTCTTTTCGTGAACACTGTGGCCGATGTGGAAGTTGCTTGGAGAACTGGGACATTGCAGCCACCCAGGCATTCACACCCATCTTGAGGGTGGGGGGCTTTGGGACCATGGGCGGTCATGACGCAGTGGAACTGCACACCCCTGACACCCAGGGTAGTCAGTGTCCCTCCGGAAAGCACAGCGACCACAAAGACAAAGACAGACCTCGAGCTCCTTCAAGTCTGCTGTTCTGTGAGACTGCTGGGAGTTTTTATTAGTGTTTAAACCTTCCGACAGTGAAAGGTGTGAGGTGAGGGGTAACCCTTCTATATTCTGAACATGGTGGTCGCTACTAACCTGTGATTAAATGGTAAAGAACGGGGGCACCCCGGTGGCTCAGTTGGTGAAGCATCTGCCTTCAGCTCAGGTCATGATCTCAGGGTCCTGGGATCGAGCCCCGCATCAGGTTCCTCATTCAGCAGAGAGTCTGCTCCACCCCTTCCCTCCATCCCTCCCCTTTCTCTGTCTCACAGAGACACTGTCTCTCTCAAATAAATAAGTAAAGTCTTTTTTTAAAAAATGGCCAAGAGCAGCATGCATGTACCAATGTCAGCTTCCTGCTGTGGATATTGGTTAACTACAGTTTATCAACCTAAGTTGTCACCACTTGAAGAATGGCCAGAGGCCACTCGGGGACTCTCTCTACTACCTCTGAATCTGTAATATAGTTCAAAATAAAAACTTAAAAAGGTAATGGGGGACAAGAATGATCTCAGAGACCAAGCCAAACCAAACCAACAAACAAACAAACAAAAAAAAACCGAAGACACCACAATGGTGCAAATCACAAAGCATAATCATTTTGTTCGTGAGTGTACCTTTATTCTGGATGTGAACTATTTTACTGCATTCAGATATCTTTGACATTGAGATTTATTATTCCTTTAAAATTATGTCACTTACTTGATTTCTATTTAAAGGTTATTAAACTATAACAGACCAGTATATAGGTTGAAGGTTTTTTTCCCCTTAGAAAAAGTGCATTCAAGTCGATTAGAGGTATCAACCCACTGGCTTCTTCCTATTTTGTGTGATATATACATATTTGTACTGTCATGTAGTTCAGAAAAGGTCAACTGAGTTCCTTTACTGCCATGATGGTGGCTATGACTAAAGTCATTTCATGATTGTAACAGAAAACAGTTTTGTCACGTAGTGGTGGGGGCGCTAAATAAGGAGTCACTCAAGCTGGCTGGGTGCAGTGCTCGGCCCCGGTCGACCTGTTAGCTGGAATCATCTCTCCCCTCTTGGGGCCTGAATCCAGCTCTGCCCAGAGCCATCCACCCTGTGACCCATCTGTACATCTGGAGCTTGTTATCTGCGAGGTAAACACAGGCGCACCGATGGCCCAAATGTCAGGGCAGACTGGCTCTGCGTTTGGTTCCTGGGAGGGAGACAAGTTGCAGGAAGCTTTGCACCCAGAGATGAAAGCTGTCCCACTCAGATGTACTTACCAATGCTCCTGTAGGGGTGACTCTTGGTCATTTGGGACCCAGTGCACGTGGACACTGGGTTCAGGCGGGAGTCCAAACAGCAGCCGTTTTCCCTCCGTGGGCCTCCCACATAAAAAGGTCCACAGGCGGGGGCGCCTGGGTGGCTCAGTGGGTTAAAGCCTCTGCCTTCAGCTCAGGTCATGATCCCAGGGTCCTAGGATCGAGCCCCACATCGGGCTCTCTGCTCAGCGGGGAGCCTGCTTCCTCCTTTCTCTCTGCCTGCCTCTCTGCCTACTTGTGATCTCTGTCTGTCAAAAAAAAAAAAAAAAAAAAGGCCCACAGACACTCATCCTCATGCTGTGGAAAGGAGCTGTTGGGTCCCATGTGGGTGTGCTGTGTTCCACATCCTCACCACCTCACACGCGTCACTGCTCTCAGCTGCCCTCTACACAGCCCAAGTACCCCTCCACCCCTGGGCCTCAGTTTCCCTGTCTGCAATTGGACGGCTCTCCAGGTGCCTGCCAGTGCTGATGTCATATTTGCCCCAGATGTCATTGTCCAGGACCCACCCATTCCTCCCTGCAGCTACTAAGTCCATGAGCGAGCCACCCACAACGGTCCTAGGGGCTGGGCACGGTCTTCTCCCCCTTCTAGGTGAGGAAACTGAGGTGAGCTACGTCGGTAACTTGCCCGTTTACTCTGTAGTGAGCATGGAGCTTGAACCTCAGCGCTCACAGCGCTCACTGACCACCAGGCCTCCCTTCCTCCACTGCGGGCAGAAACAGACTTGAAGTTCCCGGGACCAACTGTGTACCAGTGAAATTGAAAGCCTGGTATGGTAGGGAGCCCACTAACACTGCAGGCGTGCGAGCAGCGGCAAGGTTATTTGTCAGGCAGGTTGTGGGAGGTCAGATAGAGGAGTGGGTGAGACCCACAGGTATCGAGGCAGCATCGTATTAGTATGGGAGGCAGACATTGTAATAATATTAACTCTTCCTATCCATGAGCATGGAATGTGTTTCCATGGATTTGTGTTTTTTTCAATTTTTTTCATCACTATCTTATAGTTTTCAGTGTACGGGTCCTTCCTTGGTTAAATTTATTCCTAAGTATTTTATTCTTTTTTGATGCAGTTTTAAATGGAATTCTTTTTTCTCTTTGAGAGCGCGCGCGCACACACACACACACACACACACACACACGTGGAGTTAGGGGGAAAAGGGCAGAGGGAGAGAGAAAATCGTAAGCAATCTCCACGCCCAGCTCAGAGCCCAATGCAGGGCTCAAGCTCACGACTCTGAGATCGTGACCTGAACGAAAATCAAGAGCTGGAGGCTTAACCCACTGTCCCGCCCAGGAGCCCTGGGATTATTTTCTTCATTTTTTCTTTCCAATAGTTCAGTGTTAGTGTATATAAACAGAACAGATCTTTGTATATTGATTTCATGTCCTGCAACATTACTGAATTCATTTACGAACTCAAGAAATTTGGAGGTGGAGTCTTTAGGGTTTACTGTATATAATACCATGTTTCTGTACCTAGTGACGGTTTTGACTTTCCCTTTCCAATTTCAGTGCTTTGTATTTCTTTTTCTTTCCTCATGACCCAGGCTGAGAGCTTGCGTTTTTATATCTAAATGGATTTTTTGTTGATGACACTTAATTAGGTCTTGCTTTTTTATCTATCTCTGCATTTTAGTATGAGCATTTAGACCACTAACATTTAATATGGTTACCATATAAGTCTACAATATAGATATTTTTTTATTTTCCTTTATTGCCTTTTTACTTTTATCCTCGCCTCCTTTCAGGGCAAAAGTTTTTGTGGTTTCAGTATGTCTCCATGTTTGTTTTATTAGTCACTCTAGGGTTTACACCAGTCACAATCTATGTTCAGATAATATTATATTATCTCATTTGTCATATATGAATCTTAAAACAGTCAACTTGCATGTCCTCCACTCCCACTCTGCGTGTTGTTGTTGTACGTTTTAATCCTGCATGTGCTGTAAACCGCAGAATACACTGTTGGTTTTTGCCTTAAACAATCCATCTTCCTTTAAGACGATTTTTTTAAAAAGGAAAAATGTATTTAGAATTTATGTACAATTTGCCAGTGTAGATGTTCTACGTTACTTTTCTGTAGGAACACAGTTTCTTCCTGGTTCCGTTAGTTCTGGAAGCAATGGCTTTAACATTTCTTGTAGTTCGGGTCTGCTGGTGAATAGTTCAGCTTTTCTTTCATCTTTCTTGAAAGATGTGTTCATGGAGTATAGAATTCTGGGTTGATACATATTTTTTTTCTTTCAGCACTTAAAAGTGGTGCTGTATTGTGCTCCGGTCTGTGCGGTTTCTGGACAGAAGACCACTGTCACCTCTAGTCTTGCCATGTGCCTTTCCGTCTCCAGCGGCTTCACTTATCATGTACCTTTGTGGAGTTGTCTTTATATTTCTTCCTTTAGCATTTGCTGAGCTTCATGGATATTTGGGCTTGTCATTTTCCTCAAATGTGGAAATTTTCAAGTATAATGTCTTCAAATATTTTTATGTTTTTCCTCTCCTCCTGGGACTCCAATTACAAGTCTGTCAGACCACCCGATATTGTCCCACAGCTCACTAACATTCCTGGATTTTTTCAGTATTGTTTTTCTCTGCATGCTTTAGTTTTGATACTCCCGAATTGTGAGCTCCGAGGTCGCTGAACTTTACTTCTGCAGAATCTCATCTGCTCTCAATCCCATCCAGTTTATTTTTCACCTCAGTGTCACAGTCTTCATCTTTACAGCTTCCACGTGGGTCTTTTTCACACCTACCATTTCTTTCCTCATGATGTTCACATTCTCCTTTACAGCCTTGAAGACAGTTACAAGATTTTTAATATAGCTGCTTAGTATCTTCATCCATTAGCGCCATTACCTGTCACTTCTCAGTCTGTTTGTATCGACTGATTTTTCTCTTGGTTGTGGATCCTTTTCCCTGCTTCTCTGCATCTCCGGTCATTTGAGGATATTATCAGCTCTGCAGTGCTGTTCAGTGCTGCGTAGCATTATGTTATTTTACAGAGTGTTTCATTTTGTTCTGGCTGCAATTACTTGCAGATGAATCCAATCCTTTCTAGTTTTGATTTTAAGATTTACTACAGGGATTTCAGAGCATCTCTGGGTCTAGGGATAATTTAGCCCTGCTACTAGGGATGGCCCTTGTGAACACATTGCCCAGTGCCCTAGGCAGTATGAGGACTATGGGAGCAAAGACTATTCCCAGCCTGATTTAAACTCCCAAGAATTGTTGTCTACTGCTTTCTGGATCTCTTCCCTTACTCTCAGAGAGTTTCCTCTCCTATATGCATGAGGACTCCGACAAAGACTTGGTGGGACGCCTCTGTAGACGCCTGGAACTCTGTCTACAGCACCGACCGCTTCTTCACTCTGTCCTGAATTGTCTAACTCTCTTGATGCCACCACCTGTGTCCTGAGCTCAGCGGGACCTCTGAGTCCTGCTCTGCTGCACAGACATCACCCCAGGCAGTGATTCAGGACACCTGTGGGGCTCGCCCGACTTTTCACTTCTCAGTCCTGCGCTACCTGCTTTCTGATGCCTGGAAACTCTTGCTCCAGACATTTCCCCAAGTGTGCTATTTCTGTATGGCCAGAGGACGATTCCCATAACGTTTACTCCTCCATGGACAGGAGTAGATGTCATCCACTGAGTTCTTAATTTCAGTTATTACGGCTTTCAGTTCTAGAATTTCTGTTTGATTGTTGTTAATGGTTTCCAGTTCTCTGAGAAGAATTTTCCATGTTCTTATGGGATGTATTGAAGACATGAAATACAAAACTTAAGTATTTTAAATTTCATGTCTGATAATCCCAGTATCAGGGCGTTCTGTGGGTCTGTCTTCAGTCTTTAAGAGTTTTTTCAGTAATTAAGAGTTTTTTCTCTTAATTTTGGGTCAATTGTTGTCTTTCTGTGTGCCTTCCTAAATTTGGCTAAGTGCCAGACCTTTGTGGTTTATAAACTATGAAGACAGCTTGAGATTTTGGATTCTTTCTTACACAGAGATTTACTTTTGCTTCTAGTGGACCATTAGGAAGGGACAGGCTACCTTATTCCATGAGACACTGAGCTGCCTTGAAGCTGCCTTTTGTCCTTGTGATTGATGATCCGCTTCCTTTCTGCCCTTTCAGTTAGAGTGTACCCCTCCAGGGACCCAGTAGAGAGCCTGGGGTATTGGACATCCTCCTCTCCTTGGCCACCTCGAAATGACAATTGTCCCCAGGCCCATGGAGCCACCAACAGTGAGCTTCACAGCCTCTGCAGCAGCAGTAGCGTTTGTGACTGGCAGATACTTACCTTGAGGGGGAAATGTACAAGACCTTGGGCTCCCCTCCCTGGACTCTTTGCAATGTTGTCGAAAGACACTTATTTGCACTGGGTCCGTCTTTTATTAGTCGTTCTTGGTTTGAGGGTTAGTTTGAGACAAGCTGGTTCACTTTTACAGGAAATAAAACTCAGTCCTGATTTCTTCCTAGTAATATCTTTTGAGCCTGAGATGGCAGAGGCTGTGCCCAGTGGTGAAACCCACATAACTGAAAACTTCCCTGTAGTCGAGGCTGACTCAGAGTTCCTGAACACCGAGGGTGGAAATGTGAACAGGACCCTCCCCACCCCGTAATGAAGGCAGGCAGCAGGGTCCTTGAACTCCAACAGCTTCCTACGAAGAGATTTACCGCTATGACACATGCAAATGCCTTGTTAGAAAGGGCGTGGCCAGCTAGGCATCCTAAGCTTAGGGACACGGTTAACCTATTAATATCCAGGAACTAGATATTAATATTCATTCAAGGGGCCGTTGCTAGCAAATCTAAGTCAGGTTTCTGAGGATATATCATAAAAATCTAGTCCAGATGCTTGCATTAAGCTCTGGACCTCTTTCCTCAGTTGCCCCCCGAGATCTACCCCCCACACAAACCTTGATGTCCAAGAGTACCTCAGGCTCAAGGGTCCAGGCTAAAATTTCTTTTTTTTTTTCTTTTTTTTTTTTTAAAGATTTTATTTATTTATTTGACAGACAGAGATCACAAGTAGGCAGAGAGGCAGGCAGAGAGAGGGGGCAAGCAGGGTCCCTGTCAAGCAGAGAGCCCGATGCGGGGCTCAGTCCCAGGACCCTGGGATCATGACCTGAGCTGAAGGCAGAGGCTTTAACCACTGAGCCACCCAGGCGCCCCCAGGCTAAAATTTCTGTCTTTCCCCCAGATCCCTCTTTTTCAGAGAGAAACTTCTGAAAGGACACTGATGATACTATTTTAATAGGGGTCCCATCTGAGGGGTTTAACTGTGGGACCAGAGAAGAACAGAAGGTGGGGGCTACTTCTGCTTTGTAGCTTTTGCTCTCTCTAGTCTTGAAAACAAATTTAAACAATGAATTGGTATCACCCTCTGGGCACGGCTGGCACGAGGGAGGGAGAGTGGATCTGATGGGCAAGCAGACTACAAGTGCACCAGCCCAGGTTCAAGTCCAGTGGTGCCCAAATGCCCCGTGTAGCTGGTTTGGTAAAGCCAGGTTCCAGTCAGGCAGCATGACTTGGAGAAGGCTGCGCATCCCAGACTGTCTGGTCACGACACTCGTCCCCGCAGTGGGGAGACGTGGGCGAGAGTGAGCTTGTATGGGCTGAGAGAGGACAGACAGACGATGGTGATGGATGGTAGCTCACTGTCTGCCCCCGTCTCACCTGTCGTAGGTTCCACCTGATTCCTCAGCCGAGAGCAAGGCCGATGGCGGGCGTGACCAGCTGTCCACCAACACTGGGACACAGCCACCCTGCAGCCTCCTTTGTGTCCCTGTGTGACCCCTTGAGTCGTTGTGGCCAAGGGAATGGGAGCAGAATTGCTCTCCTCTCTTTCTGTCCCTGCTGTGTTGGTTTTCTCGGGCGGTGGTAACAACGCGCTGCACACCAGGAGGCTTTAGCATCAGAGACCGTGGTCTCCCGGTCCCAGAGGGGACGTCTGAGGTCCAGCGCCGGCAGGTCGGTTTCCCCTTAGGCCTTTCTTCTCCCTAGGCCGTCTTCCCCGTGTCTTCACACGGTCGTCCCTCCGTGCGTGTCTGCGCCCTGACCTCTCCTCGGTCCTGCTGGCTTAGGGCCCGCCCTAACGACCCCATTAGAACCAGTCACATCTGTGAAGACCCCACTTCCAGAGAAGTCACCAGCGCTTAGGGCTTCGACTCAGAAATTCTTTGAACTGAAAAAAATATTGAAATATGCGAGGTGTCCAAACAGCAGCGCAGACGGTGTCTGGCGCCCCGCAGACGGGTAGAGAGGGGACGCCTTTGCACGGTGGGTACCAGCGGCCGCAGGGACCTGCCCAGTACAGCTGCCGTGGCTGGGGCAGTGGCCGGAACTGGAGCCACCAGCCACTTGGGTCTGCGACAGCCCACTGTCCTCCTTCAGGAGCTCCCACATGCGTCTGACTGCCGAGGGCAATGGGGACACTGCAGGTGTTGCCGGCTTCCCTCGGGGCTCCGAGGGCAGCATTGGTTTCTTCAGTCTCCTGGGAGGGGGTCTGCTTCCTGTTCGCCAGCCCGTGGGGAGCAGAGGGTGCCGGTGGACCACTTGGCCTTTCCTGCCATGATGTTGAACCTGTACCCTCCCGGGGCACGGCGTGTAACTGTTCCCAGAGATCATGCTGACCTCTGACCTGACTGTGGGTTTACAGGCAACGGGGAGGGGCCGTGCTGTGTCTTGAACGGAATGAGGCTCCCTCTTGGAGGCGTTTGCCCCGGCAAAGTTAGCAAAGGGACATAAAGCAGAAGAGCCTCTCCTTGGACAGCAGAAGATGTCACTCCGCTGCTGGTGGAGGCTGAGAGGGAGCTGTGGGCTCCGTTCCACCAGTTTCTTCCGGGTCCAGCCAGATTTCTCCATTCTGAGTTTCTCCACTGTCAAGTTTCAAGATCTCATTCCTTCCTGATCAATACCCTAACTTTTACATGAGAAACTTGACAAGACTGAATTCCACTGCCGACATTAAGCAAACTGCATTGCTAAATACTGTGTTCGATTTCCATCTAAGAAGTGATGCTCTACAGGATCTGTTGTGGAACCTCTGTGCTTCCCAGAAATGGCTTGGGCCAAGATTAACACCTCCCACCTCCTCGTTTTCTCCCCGAAAGAGCTCAAGTGCACCCACTTCTGCTGTAACAATTAAACCCAGCAGCCACTGGGATCACAGTCCTGTGCTCTGGTCCACGGCGTGTCATGGTTACCAGCCTCTCGCTTCCCCTGGGCAAGGAGCTCAGCACTGCACAGGAGCCCGAGGGCACCCGACGACCTCCAGATCCCATCTGTACAGTCCCAGCACCCGTCCTCTCTCAGTTTGGATCCAAGCGAGGGACAGAAACCACATAGCGATTTAAAGGGGAAGTTTAGTCTGAGGAATTGGTAAGCTGTGATTAGGGAGTAACGCAAAGATGAAAGGGGATCTCTAAAGGGAACCGGATGGCTGGATAAACAGACCACGGTTCGTCATGGGGCGAACACACAGGCCACGTTGTTCTCGTATGGGGCGCACAGGGAAGCACGGACTTGGAGGGAGTCCTGGTTCCTTCCCCAAGCCTGGGGCTCACATGTCATCAGGGGAGATGTGGCTGCAATCCCCCAGGAGGGCCCAGGGTTTTGCTCGTTGCCTGGCCAGCGGTCACCTGCACGCTCTGGGCAGCAGGAAACAGCCTTCTGGGTTCACCTTCTCATTGCCAGGACAGCACCTGGTCTCAGGAGCAAGGGGTTCATGCGGGGTGAACTGCAGTGCAGAACCACCAAGCCAGTTCCGGGGGCCGTGAGATTTCGGGGGACATGCGTTCTGGGGCTCTGGGCGTGTGCCTGGGCAGAGCCCCACTGGGGGTTCCCAGGAGATGCGGATGCAGCCGCGCGGCTACCCAGGGGCTCGCGCTGGCCCTCTGGCGCCCTCTGCTGACAAGGCTTGACCTCACACCCAGGCCGGGGAAAGCGCTCGGAGCCCGGGCTGTCCGCGAACGTGCTCTGGGGCTGAGTCTGCGGCTCAGAGGCAGCGAGGAGCCCTGACGCGCGCGCCAGCCCAGGAGCCGCGCCGGTGCGTACCAGCGGGGGAGCGGAAGAGCGACGGGGGCTCGTCGATGGGACGGAGACCGCCACTCAGCAGCAGAAAGTCACGGGTTGCCGGCACGCGCACCGGCGAAGGCGTTCTGCGGAGCAAGACGGGCGCACGGCCGGGCGCAGAGCGCGCGACGGTGGAGAGGCTCAGGGCGGGGTCGACGCGTGGCGCTCCGGGAGAGGTCGTTGCCGCGGGCACGCAGAACCTTCTGGGATGCTGGGACCGGAGTCCTGCCGGTTAAGTGGCTGGACGTTGTTCCAGACGCAAAGCTCTACGCGGAGACGAGTGCATATGCTTCCTGTAAGTTATGCCACAGTGAGGCTGTTTTTTTTAAAAGTTAGCGGCAAAGGATGGCCTCTCAGGAAAAGCAAGACTCCTAGGAATGCAAACCATCCGATACGGGGGCGAGGACGCCACGCCGAGGCGCCGGCAGAGAGCGCGCACGGGCGGCGGGAGCGGGCAGACGCGGGCTCTGGCTTCAGGACCAGCCTTCAAAGGAACACCGTCAACGCCCACTTCTTGGTGGCTTTCCTTCTGGGACGGGGTGTGTAAACCAGTTCTCCTCCTCCTCCTGTTTGCTCAGCGATTTGGCCGTGATGAATTTCCATGACTTTTGGCCCGAGGTGGGGGGGGGGGGTGCACAACATTTCCAGGTAGGACTTTGAGCTAGAACAGGAATGAGCCTCCAGACGTTATTATGGGGAGTGACGGGACTTTGTGCATCCCCTCCTGGGCGTGAGAACGGAGAATCCCCCCCACAAAGCGTGACCATGTCCTGCTGGAAAAGTGTGAGGCTTCTATTCTTTGCGGATCACAATTTGGACACAGGTGGTGGGTGGTCACATGCTAGGTTCCTGCTGCTGTCACTGTGACCCACCCCTGCGTCCTGACCGAGGTTGCTCTGCAGGGGGAGGGGCATCGCGGTTCTTCCTGGACCCCAGGGAGGGCAGGGCGACTCTGCATCCCAGCACCTGTCCCGGGAGTGGACGGAGGTCCCAGAGCAGGAGCAATGGCAGCCCCTGGGGTCCTGGTTATGGCTCCTTCCTTTTTGCTCTTCTAGACCTTCTCCCTCACTGGTAACCCATTCTCTGTATGAATGTTTCTGTGTAAACTCCTGGGGTTTCTGTTTTCTTGACTAAGACTGTGGCGAATACAGCGTCAGAAGCAGTGGTCCTGCATTACACGGTCGACACAACGGCCTTGCACAGGGCCGGGTGGAGATGGGCCGATGACCTGACACCATTTAAATGGGTGGTTTTAAAGTATTTGTTCAACACTTCCTTAGCAGAAAGGCTGAGCATGCTAACGAAATGAAGGCAGGGCCCAGAAGGAAGAAGGGCTCCGGGTGGGGCCCCTCCAGCCTGTCCCCACCTCCAGAGAACTCATTTCTGGCCCCGAATCTGCAGTCTCTCCTTAGTAAAGAAAGCGCTGCAAGGAAGGGCAGCATCCTCTCTGGAGGTGACCTTCCGGCTCAGGCCCTTCAGGACCCTCATCCCTGGCCCTGTGCAAGTATCCCTTACCTCCTCTGCTCTCTCCCCTGAGGGCAGGTCTGGAAAAGATGCTGTCTCTACCTTGCTGCCGCCTTCCCTGACTTGGGCTGTTCCGCTCTGGCTAAAAGGAAACGTGGTTTTTCCTAAGTGCTCGGGTGCTCCTGAAAGGGGTGGCTTGGCCCTGCACGTCCCTCCCACCGCTCCTGACCCCCCACCCCAGACGTCCCCATCGTAACCTTGTAGGCCGTGACACAGAGGGCACACAGAAGTTGGAAAAGAGCGGAAACAAAGGATTTGAATAAGAATCAGTGTCTCGGAACATCTTCATATGTCCAGAGTATAATAGAAAACCACCAGTTCAACCAAGATCCAGGCAAGTCTAGGTCATTGAGAAAAGACAATGAACAGAAGCCAACACTGAGAGGACACAGATGCTGGAATTACCCAGCAAGGCTTTTTTTTTTAAAGATTTTATTTATTTATTTGACAGAGAGAGATCACAAGTAGGCAGAGAGGCAAGCAGAGAGAGTGAGAGGGAAGCAGGCTCCCTGCCGAGCAGAGAGCCCGATGCGGGACTCGATCCCAGGACCCTGAGATCATGACCTGAGCCGAAGGCAGTGGCCTAAACCACTGAGCCACCCAGGCGCCCCCCAGCAAGGCTTTTAAAGGAGCCATTGCAGAAATGCTCCAGTGAGCAAGTTGCAGCCTGCTGGCGACAAATGAAAAAAAAAAAAACAAAACAAAACCAGAAAGTCTAAGTAAAGAAATAGAAGATGTAAAGAAGGATCAGAGGAAACATTTAGGCATGAAACCTACAAATGAACAACTCAGTGGACACACGTGGCACGTGGACAGGAGAGGACGGAGGAAAGAGTGAGGTCAAAGGAAGAAGGACAAATTACTCAGCCCCAACCATGAGAAAATGGATCAGAGAAACAAATGAACAGAGCCCCCAGTGGAACGATGACAAAAATCTCACGTGGACACACTGGCGTCTCACCTGGAGAAAGAAGGTGGGCTGAAAGATGCTCAAGGAAATCCCCGCGAAAATTCCCCAAATTTAGCAAAAACATTAACCTGCAGATAATACAGGATAACCTCAATGAAACCCACACCAGAACACACCACCGTCAGACAGAAAACGGAAGCAGAAATCTCAGGTGGCCGGAGAAACGAGGCCTCGTCTGCATAGTGAACAGGCCGCCTGCCGGCTGACTCGCCGCCAGAAACAGCGGCAGCTGGGGGATGCGGCGCGCCTCCCCGTGAGCGGGGACAGAAGACAGCTGGGGGCCCGGAATCCTGCCCCCCCCCCCCCGTGGGGACACCTGTCAGGAACAAAGAGGAGAGCGAGACAGGCCCGAAACAAGGAAGACCGAAGTCAGTCCCCAGCAGATTGCTCTAAAAGATCTTCTCGAGACTGAAATGACAAAGAAGGATCTTGGAAATAGCAGGAAGGAGGCAGAGAGACGCAAAGGGTAAAGGTTTGGGCAGATCCAGCGGTCTTCCTTCTCCCCTGGAGCCCTCTCAATCATGCTTGATGGTTGAGGCAGATCGGTGTTGGGGTGGACCGGGGAGCAGGAGCAGCCAGGCGAGGCGTGCCTGGCCCTCGAGCGGCTTGCATGTGCTAGCTGGCCCGGCCCCCCGCAATGCCTGATGCTCTAGGAAGCAGCGCAGGTCATCATCGGTAGCTAAAGCAGGAGATGTGCGATCACAGCACAAAGCCAACAGAAGGCCATCCACCGGCAAAAAGATTAAATCCTCCTGTTTTCTCCCATAAATGTGGCAGCAAAGTACAGGGAGGACGAAATCCGTCCAGCATGTCTGTTCTCAGGCGGCCAGAGTCCAGGTGGTCGGGAAACCTTCAGGAAGGGGCAGGTTCTTCCTGGCCTTCCCCCTGCCCTCGCCCCTCTCCAGAGGCCTCTACATCGCCCGCCGGGTCAGAACTCCAGCATCTAGCAAGGTTTTTCTCCCCATCTCCCCATTTTCTGTCCTGAACACACTTTGACCCGAGCTCCCACTTTGGAACATCAGGAAAAAGCTCTGTGTGCTGCCTTTTTCATCTGTTAACACTAATTAGGTTGTGAGCTGATCAACAAAGTCACTGGTTAATTGGCTTTCATTTCTTCCAGAAATCAGGAGAAATGACATTTTTCAGAGGATCAAATGCATTCCCCAACCTGAAATCTGGGTCTGGGCCCCATAAGAAGGTTTCCTGCTGGGGTAGCCTGGTGGCTCAGTCATTGAGCGTCTGCCTTTGACTCAGGTCATGATCCCAGTGTTCTGGGATGGAGCCCCGCATCAGGCTCTCTGCTGGGCCAAGCCTGCTTCTTCCTCTCCCCCGTCTGTGTTCCCTCTCTCGCTGTCTCTCTCTCTGTCAAATAAATAAAATCTTTAAAAAAAAAGTTTTCCTGCTGGGCCAGGTGAGAGTAAATTGGGCAGACCGGGGTGGGAGCCGGTCAAGAAAGAAGCTGTGTCTTGCGGCCCCATTTCCTTGATGGGGTCTGTTTCACAGCGGGGAGGGGACAAGCCTGCGCTGGGAGACCTGTCACTAATGAGCTGTGGAGCCTTGGGCAGGTCAACTCCCTGAGCCCTGCCCACACGGTAGGTACAAATCCACCCGATCTAGCCTTTGCAAAGAAGTAAAACATACTGTCAGCTGTGACGCACAACGATACCCTCCTTTTCAGAGGCTGGAGCCCGCGCACAAGTGCAGAGATCAGTCACGGAGCTGAATCACGAAGCAGGAAAGGAGAGGGGACGTCTCTGGCCCGGAGAGCGGAGTGGCGAAGGTGAGGAGGGGCAGCACGCTCCTGGAAGACTGCCTGGAGTTGGCAGGGCCAGGTCTGAGGGCCCGGGGGAGTGCGCGGGAGGGGAGAGGGTGCTAGCATGGGCCGGCCAAGGTCATGAAGCCCTTCTCGAGTTGCCTGGGAGCCGCAAGGGCTTGGAGGCTGTGGGGGGCCATCCACGCATCTGAAGAAGGCAAGGACCACATCAGAAAGTGGCTGGAAAACCCTGCCCCTAGGAGAAGGTCTCAGTGTTATAATGCCCTAAAGTAACTGGAGGGCAGGTCAGGGGGCTTCTCTGCAGTCCCCTAGCTTCAGTCTGGCTCAAATCGCTCGTGCAGGGGCGCGTCTGGGTGTTGGCCCTGTGTCTCCCTGGGAGCTGGTCGTTCTGCAGAACAGACCCATTCTTTCCCTGCTGTGGTCCCTCCTCCTCGCCCCCCACAAGACACCCTGGTCTGTTCCTGGGATCACTGCCTTCCAGCTGGTACGGCGAGGCTCTCCATCCAGGGCTCCCCAAACTGCCCACCCTCATTTCTCAGGATTTCTTTATAGAAGAAAACAAACAGGGAACACCAACATTAAAAGCACACTTTAAAAGTTCTTTAGACAGTTTAAACCTTCATCTTGCATGGTTCAGTTTGAAAATTCTGATTCCCAACCATCCCTCCTAAGAATTCTACTGCCCCTATATGCTTTTCCGGGCCTGGGGTCCTCGGTCACGTGTCCCACGCCCCACAAGGCTTGCAGGCCAGGATTTCCATTCACATCCAACCCCCCCATCTCTTTAGTCTGGCGAAGCCCGTTGCTTCTGGTTCTTGTCTTGATTAGCATCCGATGAATTTCTTGCCATAAGATGACATAATAATAGCTCATACCTTTAAAGTGTGATTGGGCTCTATCAGACATGGATACAAAATTTAAAATGTCGTTGTGAAGGTGTTTCCAAATCTCAACCAACAACGCCTGCTCTTTATCGGCTCCCTCTGCCCCTGAATGAGAGACTGAGTACTTGGAGGGGCCCAGCAGGTCCAGCTTTGTGCTTCCGCCTCCCCTCAGCTGCTCCTCGCCACCCCCCACCCCGGGCTGCGCTGCATTTCTGGGGGGCGTGGGGCCTGATTTCCGTGAACTCCTGTTGTATAATGACAACAAATAAGCTGACATCCAATTTCAGATCCAGGGCAGAAGTGGGGGCCCAACCTTTCTCTCGGGTCTGGGTTCCTCCGTCCACAAGGCTGGACTGGACTGGAGCTGGACCCCAGGGATCCGGGATTCCCAGGGAGCCTCGGAGATGTGAGCAATCAGCAAATGGCACCCAGCACGGCAGGGGGAGGGACTTGCCCTGCGCGCCCGGCTCGCGTTTCCTTAGTTACACGTGAAGGAGCGGCCACTCTGTTAGGCCGTGTCCACGTTCAGAAGGAGAAATTGTCCACAGACGCGAGACGGGGTTCTACAAGCAGAGCTGGGGCTCTGCGAGGCCGAATAGAACCAAAGCCATGTTTCTCTGCTTTTACATGGAATTCTGTCGGTTTAATAACGTGACTGGATCATCCAGGCAACAGGGCCAAGAAAGGAAAAAGAAGTATACTCTGGCCTTACAGATACCTTCAACACGTGGCCCGTCCCGGGAGATGGACACCGGTGCCCATCCTTCTACTGAAGATGGAAACCAGTGGAGGAAGCTCAGGAAATACTGGGCTGGAAGAAAACCCGCACGCAGTGCACACGCCGTGGTCACGGCCCTCAGTGCTCCCGTGCTCCTGCTTTCACTCAGAGCACCCATTTCCTTTAGAAATTCAGTCTTGGTCATTCTCTGTATTAAGGACGAGCTCACATGCGTGTGGTTACTCCTTTGACCTGGAAACATCCCCAGTCTCCCCGCGATCACTCACATTAGTAAGAAAACCAGTGAGCCCCACCTAGACCTCCCACTCCCCATCCACCACTCTTTCTAGTACATTCTGTTTCCCCCGTATTGGCCTGGTGGCTGCCTTTTGAACAGATTTAATAAGGATCAGGCTCTGGCTAAACTCGAGTGAGCCAGCACCCACAGCCACTAGGAATCCCAAGCCAACCTGTCAAGTTCACGCCGTGTCTGGAAACAGCCATGGGGCTGAGAAGGAAGCAGCATATCGACCCTCCCCTGTCCTCCCTCGCCAGCGGCCGAGCTGAAGGAATGCAGGAGAGTAAGGAGCTCTTGCTGGCCCACGTGGTCTCGCACCATCTGTGGGTGTGGGCCTTGTCCATTCTGGAAGGTGAACACCCTCATGAAATGCCTCAGGTGTGCCCATGGCAGGACGATGGCCGGAGTTCCCCTGCCTCAGTGATTTGTGAACTTTTCAGAGGCTGTAAGGGAGCGTCGGGAAACTGAGTGGGCTTTGTAATCAGACCATCCCAGGTTTTAGACCTTGATTCCTCCACTTAATCAGATAACTCGGTTCCTCTGGAAGCTTCATCTGTCTGTGTAAAAGGGAGCGATCCTAGTGTTCTTATCTTGTGGGGCCTCGTGGAGGCTGAACGAAGTGTGCGGAGCACTTACTCAAGGAACAGGCACTCCACAAATGGGCTCCTTTGATTGTTGGAATGCCACTAAGCTCCCTCTTGAATACCTACACATTGATTTCCTCAACCCATCAATCACTGATTCCATAAACATTCACTAAGTGCCTAAGAACACGCCAGTTGCGGAGCTGCGAGCCAGGGGCTGAGACCGGCAGGAGGATGGGGGGAGACCGCACACGGCGCTAAGTGCTGAGGGTCCCCGGAAGATAAGCCCCAGCATCAGACTTTTGTATTTGCTTTTCCTCCTTCTTTTCACACATTCATGCATCTAAGAGACAGCAAGGCTCACGGGAGCTCTTGCCGCTTTCTGGTCTCCAGGATTTCTTATGGAATCAGGGTTCTCAGGAGAATGCCCCCCCCCCGCCAGACCTGCTCTGTTCTGCAGCCTCCCCGCTGCGGCGAGAAATAACCGTGTTCTCGGACAGTCTTGGTAGTACCGAAAGCGGTGGTGCTGTGGCAAGATCATCCTGGCCTCTTACTTAAAGGCTGTTGTGCTTTGGTCCTTGTCCCTGGTCGTCCTCATCTGTCATGTTGGTTTATTCCCGCTGCCGGTCCTGTCGACAAGCGTGTCCTCATGCCTCATGTTATTACAGCAGAAGTGACACACGGAACATTTCAGGGAACAGTGCGCATTCCTGGAAATCAGATTACTCAGAGACCGCATGCTGGAGACATTCCACTGCGCTCATTTGTTCTGTTTCCCACAGATCTGCAGCCACGAGGGACTCATCTTCAAAACAGCTCTGGAGTTGCTCATCTGGAATAACTCGAGGAAAAAAAAAAATCCAGACCTTGTCATGGTCATCACTGAAGCAACCGATCTTACAGCACAATCATCCCAGGACAGTTAAAACTTCAAATGTGACATGAAACCAGAAGAATTTTAGAATCACGAGGTGTGAAGATTTTTACACCTCTGAGGTGGAAAAGGTATTTCTAAGCAGGACATCAATGGCAAAAAGCATTAAGAAAATGACTAATAGAACTGGTTTCTGAGAAAATCTTAAAACTTTTAAAAAAGATTTTATTTATTGGAGATAGAGCACGAGCAGGGGGAGCAGCAGAGGGAGAGGGAGAAGCAGGCTCCCCACTGAGCAGGGAGCCCAATGCAGGACTCGATCCCAGGACCCTGGGATCATGACCCGAGCCAAAGGCAGACACTTCACTGACTGAGCCCCTCAGGCATCCCAAGCTTAAAACTTTTCTATGACCAATGATTCCCCAAAATAGTGATGTAAATTAGGAAATAAACAAAGTGCTTTCACAATTGCAACATGAACAAGTCATTTAAGGACAGTTCCCCAAACAATGTCCAATAAGCATAAACATGTTTGACCTCACCAATCAAAGAAATACAAACGAAAATGATGAGATATAATTTTTTACCATTAAAATGGCAAAGCTTAAATTTATGGATAAGGCCAGTGTTGGCAAGTATGTGCACAAACCTGCACTCTCACCCATTCTTAGTGGAAATATAGTGGGATTAACTTTCTGCATGGCTATTTTCTAAATATGAAGAAATTTTATTTATTTTTAAAATTTCACTTAAGTTTGAATAAATTCACGGAAAAAATGTCATGGATGATATAAACTGCTATATGAATTCCCCATGCTCTTCTGCCTTTCTTGAAATTTCTTTATTAATAAAGATTTAATTTATGAGAGAGAGAAAAAACACTCTTGAGGACACACAGTGCAAGCAGCCAGGGGTGGGGGGGAAGGACCAGAGGGGGAAGGGCAGAGGGAGAAGCAGACTCCTCGCTGAGTGCAGAGTCCAGCATGGAGCTCCGTCCCAGGACCCCCGAGATCATGACCCAAGCCTAAATCAAGAGTCAGACGCTCAAACGGCTGGGCCACTCAGATGCCCCCAAATTTATTTTTTTCAAATATTTTTGAAACATGTATTTTATATGTTTTTTATAATTGAATGTATTTTATAATTGAAGATAGATGTATTCCTTCTTTTAAAGAAGAAAGAAAAACTACATTCAAGAGCGTGGAGCAGAGTTTACGTATTATGGTGTCATTTTTTGCCTTGGAACATATCGACACTCACTTATTTAAAGATAATGTGTCATATTAGTGTTCATTAAGGTAGTCTGTGGATACAGTTAAGCATGAATGCCCGTCGTATGTTAAGAAATAAAGTGAAAAAATTTGCAATCAGAGCTTTTGCGCTGCTAAAAATGGCTCATATTAAATTGAGGAAATTGCATTATGGCTATTTCAAACACAATTGCAAGGACTATAAGGAAACAAAATCACAACTTGGATGACTGCTATGCCAGAACATTCATTCTACCTAAAAGAGGACATTGGAGCTAAGCTAACGGTCATCTGCTTCAATACAAGCCCTCTGTCTGTTCAAGAGTGATTGTCCCTTCATCTCCATTGCACTGGGGGGATGCAGAGAGGTGGGGAAATAGTGAGTACAGTATATACTTCAGAAGAACATAACTGGAGATGATGCTATGCAATAAACGGTTTTAATATTTTTTAAACATTTTATTAATTTGAGTGAGAGAGAGAGATCATGAGCAGGGGTAGGTCAGTGGGGCAAGGGCAGGCTCCCCACTGAGCAAGGAGCCTGACATGGGGCTCAATCCCAGGACCCTGGGATCATGACTGAAGCCAAAGGCGGATGCTTCACCGACTGAGCCACCCAGGCGCCCCTAAACTGCTTTAATATTAGCCAAAGAACGCATATGGTGGAAGGTGGCAAATATGGCTTAAAGATTCATACTTACATCAGAATTTTCTTATTAATGCTCTAATTCATCCACCAGGCTACCGACTTGCTCCAGTCAATCACTAATTTTCAAAGATTCACATCTGGAAAGCAACACCACCACCACCAACAAAACCCAAACAACAGAAGTGGGGATTAAAATAAATGGAAATGCTAAAAAAAAATTATCATTTTAATGTAATCTTTTTGGTGCCCTAAGAAAACGCATTATTTTGAAGGTGTCGCCGGAGACGCCGTATCACATATCAAAGCTAAATTAAAGAGTTTCCTTGCAAGTGGCTCTAATTAGTGGCCCTCCTGATACTTAACAGAGCTGTGTTTTCATTCCGTACCACCCACACTGTAGTCTTATCTCAACTTTACTGCTCTTTATCCGAGAGCACTCGAGAGGGTTCCCGTGTTTCAAAGTTAATACCCATTTGTCTGGGCAGGGTTTCCTCTTACAGAAGAATAATGAAGAAGCTTCACTGATGGATCAAATAAGTCATTTTCAGGTACACCAAGAAGCTGCTAGAGAGATGAGAAATAACCTTTTCCTCTGCGTCTTCAGAATTCTGTGTGCGAGAGGCTTCTCACAATGACACTTTTGCTCTAGGGTAGCAGGGAAAGGTAAGAAAGTGTATGTCACCGCGCGTCAGTTCTAATCGACTCGCCCCGCCAGAACATGCACCTGCGCACCAAACCCGCAGCCTAATTTGCTGGGAAAGAATGACTCAGGCTCCTGGGACTACATTTAGCTGACAACTAATTCTCTGATTGTGTTTTTCTTCCTTTATCAGTGTTTTGACTAGAAAACCGGTATGATTTGCTGAGAAATGTAAAAGTGCTTAAAATCAGGGTTCGTATGTGGTAATGTATTATCTCACTTTTTAAAAAAGTAGAATGTGCCTTGAATTTCAAGGCGTCATAAGTGAAGTGCATGGACTCCAGCCTAGTTTCTGCGCCCGCAGTCTCCCCAGGGAGGACGAAGGACAGAGTGAGATCTTGACATCCTTCCTCCTCCAGCCCACTGAGGAGTGTCTCGGTGTGGTGGCCAAAGCGAACCGGCACGCACGGTTTCCATTCCATCGTCCTGGCTGCAGCTGTGGAAACCACTTCCCACATCCTCTCGAAGCTAGGTTCTCAGTGTAAATTAGGATTATGGGATTTGGGGGAGAAGCGAGCCTGGGGCACAGCTACCAGCTGTGTCTTGGAATCACAACCCTAGTGTGTCTCCAAGGTCGTTCTCCTGGGCAGTTAGTTCTGTTTCCTTCTGGGTGGGAGGCTGCAACAGTTTTAAGCCCTTAGAAATTTACAAACCTAAAGAATTTGTGTGTAATATAAATAACGCAGTAACCATGTTTCCACTGGAGAAACTTGTTTTTCCGTCGACACCCCAGGAAAGTTGTCCAGAGAACATAGAACGAGGGTGAAATTGGATGGGGCATTTGCACATATTGGTCAAAAAAAATTTCTGGTAGAACGCCCCATCCGAATTGTCATAGAGAAATGATGTCTATGTAGTCCAGACTTTCCCTAACAGTGCTGATTTAAAATACTAAGTATTTAATTTGGGGTTGGAAAACATGATCAAAGTAAGTACAGAGTACATCTTTCCAAGGACTAAAAATATAGTCTTCATAACCAGTCGTGAGATGTGAAAATGAACTATGAGACTACAGGTTACTACTGAGTGGGCTGAGGAAACAGCCCACACGATGCCTTATCCTCTGTGGCGCTCTCCACCCCATTTTGTACACTTTTCACGAGCCCATAAGGCAGCCCCCTCGCCTGCTCTCCAGTGGGGATGTTTCAACCCTGACTCCCCATCCCACTACTTCCCCTCTCACTTCTGGTCGAGCATCCAACTGGCTTAGCTTGAGTCAACTGCCCATCCATTGGCTGGGGGAGCAGAGCGTACCTCAATTAAGAATGCCGCCAAGACTGCACACGGGGTGGAGTAGCTCCCCCCAAAGCAAGGAGGGAACTACACTCGTGGCCATAGGAGGCAAACCCCTTAGCATACATGACCCATCATGACGGGGCACCATCTGACGCTTCAGGATGCCCTTCTTTCTAGTCCTCTCTTCATACCCAGCTGTCCTATAACCGACACCCTTTCCCCTACATACTTTCGTACTATCATTCCCTACGCTTAGCCTGTCCCCTCAGTTCATTTTCAAGAACCCCATTCAGTTATCACCTCTTGAGGCCTTCTCTGATAGCTCCCTCCTTCCTTGTCTCCCCTCTAGGATGGACATGTTCCCACACCACTCAGCGTTATCCTGATAAGTTCAGGTCCTCTGTGCTCCTAACTTTCTCCCCATAGACTGTGGGCTCCCTACAGGCAGGACAATGTCCAGCTTACCCCACTAACCGCCAATGCTTAATGCACCATCAAGTAGTGGAGAGCCATCTAAACCAGTCCCGTTGCTTATTAATAAACCCAGTATGGGTACTCTCACCTGGACAGTGCTGAGAAAAAGCAAGCTCAGCTGTTCAACTCTCCTTCAGACTCTACTGTTTGTCTGAGACCATTCCTTTCACAATGTTACTATAGTTTTGTCTTTGACCATATGTTTACATCGGTATATTATGTGAGGTCTGCTCCTTGAGCTAGAAGAGTGGGCTTGTCCCCATCTTGTTACTGTTGTCAGCCCTAGAGCAGCGTGGCCCTCCTTGATTTAGCACGCAAAATTATATTCCTTAGTCCCTGTGCTTGTGACGCCGCACAGCAGCTGATACCGGTTTGCCACCAGGTATGTGCACCGCGGGGCTAGTAAGGCCTGTCGCGGGCTTGTTGGGAATTCATTAGGAAAAGACACGTAAAGCATCTAGTGTGGGTTCAGCCACAGAGCATGCCCTCGCCCAGGACGTCTGTAGTTCAGCATCTGCCGGAGAAGGGCTTGTGCGCACGGAGCTGCGAGATCCGGCACCAAACAAACCGCAGCAGCAGACCTAGCGATCCGCCGCTCTTCAGCCGACCGCATCCTTCCCTGCTTCTCTGGAACATTCCCCTGAGGGCAGAAACGTGCTCGGACCCCATTTCCCAGCCGAGTGAGGTGCTAAGTCTGTAAGATGTGGGTAGAGGCTGCCAGGTGGGGCTTCTGCAAGGCCGAGCTCCCAACGTCTCGCCCCGGATTTGCGGTGGGAAGCCCAGCCGGGAGGCCCGAGCGGGGACAGCCCGGGCCCCGGGGTCCCTGGCTGACCCTTCCTCTCAGGAGGGAGAGAGGCAGCCTTGCGATAAGGCTCGGGCCTGGCGTCCAGGGGTTCTGTGACACACTCCCGCGTGTCGGGCAGCAGGTGCGGGGCCGACGGCCGGGCCCCGCCGGGTCCCAGGACTGCCGCCCGCGCGGGGGTCCCGGGCACACCGCTGGCCGATGGGAGCGCGGCCGTTGGAGCGGGATGGCCGGAGAGCGGGACCCAGCTCCCGGTTCCCCGTCCGGCGGACACCTGAGGGCCGAAGCCCGGACCTCCCCTCTTTTCCTTCTGCCGAAGCCGCCCCACCGCGCCGCCGTCCCGCTGCCGCCGCCGCCCGCTTTAAAAGCGCGCAGAGTCGCTGGCAGCCTCCCGGGCCGCCTTGGGCTGCCATTGGCTGGTGCGTGTCACGTGCGGCGGCGCACGGCAGCGATTGGCTCGGGGGGGCGGCGAGGGCGGGGCGGCGGGCGCGGCCCGGGAGCGACTCTCAGCCCCTGCGCCGGCTGCTGCCGAGGTGGGCGCCGGCGGTTGAGGGGGGCGCTGGGGGCGCGGCGCGGGGTGGCGGCGCCTGCAGCTGCGGGAGCGTCCTCTGTGTGCGCGGTGAGTGCGGCAGGGCGGGGAGGGAGGGCCGGCGGACCTGGCGGGTCTCCGGAGAGATGGAGGTCGGCGCTGTGTCGCCCAAGGCGGGATCCCGACGCGTCAGCCGCGGGTGGAGAGCGGGTGAGGAGCGTGGGGGCCTGACGTGGGGCGGGGGTCGTTCCGCCATTGCACCCGGCAAGCTGACGCCGGGATAGAAACCCAAGCCCGCCGTCTGCGGCCCCAAGGCCCCTGCGCGCGACCCCGCCGCGGGCGCCTTGGGACCGCGCCGCCCCTCGCCCCTAGTGCTGGGGCCCTCAGGTGCAGGGGCCCCCAGGTGTGGGTGTTCTCAGGTTCAGGGGCCGCCAGGTGCGGAGACCCCCAGGTGTGGGTGGCCCCAGGTGCAGGGGTCTCCGGGTACGGAGGCCCCAGGTATGGGTGTCCCTAGGTGTGGGTGTCCTCAGGTGCGGGAGCTCCTACGTGTGGTTGTTCTTAGGTGCCGAGGTCCTCAGATGCAGGGGTCCCCAGGTGTGGGTGTCCCCAGGTGCAGGGTGCCTCCAGGTGTGGGTGTTCTCAAGTGCAGGGGCCTCACCCTCGAGGGTCCCCAGGGGCAAGGCACCCCAGAAGCGGGACCTCCAGGTGCCCGGCCGGTGCCGGTGCTCAGGGGCTGCATCTCTCCCCTGGCCTGGCAGGGACACAGCTGCGGGCCTTGCCGGGGACCTGAGTAGGCGCGCTAGGTCTGGGAAAGCGCCCTCAGGGTTGCTCCCCTCCTCCCTTCCCTTGGGTCCGTGTAGCGCTTCCTTCCATGCTCCTCTGACCCTCATAAAAAATCCAGGTCCAAGGCAGTTCTTTTAAAGTTCACATTAGATCTCAGCACGTCGTGGTAAGGCGTCTAGAAGCCACCGTTAACCCCCGAGGCCGCCAGTCTGGCTCAGTTACTTGCACGCCCTGCCGCGTCGCTCTGCTGTACGGAACAGCCTCTCGGTCGTGCAGATTGCTCAGGGTCACAGGAAAATTCCAGCTAGAAATCTGGAAATTGGGGTGCCTGGGTGGCTTACTGGGTTGAGCCTCTGCCTTTGGCTCAGGTCATGACCTCAGGGTCTTGCAGGGAGCCTGCTTCCCCCTCTCTGCCTGCCTCTCAGCCTCCTTGTGATTTCTGTCTGTCGAATAAATAAATAAGATCTTTAAAAAAAAAGAAATTTGGAAATTATCCTGAGGACAGACCCTAAATTACAGTTTTCTTAAAGGCACATCTCATCCTTTTTGCCAACTAAAAATGCCTCAGAATCTGAAGATTTTCTTTAGCTTTAAAGTAAGCTGTACAGTAGGTGTGAAAATGTACATGTTGGAAAGTTTCTTTTCTAGTGACTTCAGCTGTTCTTTCTCACATCATTTCAGTCTTACCAAAGATACCTTTAATTATTTAGTTTGCTCACCTTTTCTAAAAAGTTCTTAAGTTGAATAATCACAGCATTTCTTTGTAAATGTAAACTCTGGCATTTAATGCACGTACTGTGTTGTTACTGAAGAAAAAAAATAGGTATTTTTTTCTGGTTCCTGTGAGGCAGCATGGAGTAGAGGAAACACTGTGGGGTTTGGTTGAGGAAGAACTGATATTCTAATCTCAGTTCCAACACTTTCTTGACTTTGGGCCTCGGACTTCCCGGACCATTGTCACTTTGCTCATCGTGAAGATGGGGCCGTGCCTCCGGGTTTTATTGAGACAGTGGGGAGAAAACCCTTGGAGAATACGAAGACAAGTGCTTTCCTACTCTTCTTTCTCCTTCACTGTTTTTAGAGCAGATTTGTGAGTTCCAATCGTGCTACAATACTCAATGTCATTTTCATTTCCAAAAAATATGCAATTTATTTTTGAGAGTCTACTCTGTGTGAGGCAGTAAAAAATCCATAAAAATAATGAGGGGCCACCTTTTACATTTTTTGATAAATTTGAGGGCATGGACTATTTAACTCCTAATCGCTTTCCTTTCTATGATCAAAATCACCCATTTGTTAAGTCAGTAAATACATATGAACACTTTTTAGTATTGGGTCTTATGTTAAGTGGAGGGGATATACCAATGAGGAAGGCAGAGAAGGTCCCTGATCTTACAGAAATAGTATAGGAAAAATAATAAATAAAACGAGATAATTGCAGATGGAACAATAAAACTATATAGCCTCTGAATGTTAACATGACGAGGAACTGTGTTTCTCACTGAGTTTAATTTGTAACAAAATAGTGGTTGGAAAATTCTCCTAAAAACTCTTGAGTCTCAAGTAATCTTGTTACAAGTACTTTGTGTGGGACGCCTGGGTGGCTCAGATGGTTACATGTCTGCCGTAGGTTCAGGTCATGATCTCAGGATCTGATATCTAGCCCCATACTGGGCTCCCTGCTCAGAGGGGAGTCTGCTTCTTCCTCTCCCTCTGCCTCTCCCCTTGCTTGTGCTCTCTCTCTCTCTCTCTCTCAAATGAATAAAGTTTAAAAAATCTTTTAAAAATTGCAATTAAAAATATAAAAGTAGTTTGTGTGTCAGAAAATAGGAAACTCCAGGAAAATAAATGAGCACAACTGAAGATTTTGCAGGTCTGAAGTATTTTTACAGTTGATCTAAGAGATGTAACTTACGCTTGTTCCATAAAATGTCAATGCTTTGATAGTTCTTTGGCTTAATTTCTAAGAAGTTATAATGTTATTCTGTCTTGGAAATCATTTCCTTTAATGGCAATTAGAATGGACACCTAATCTGATAGAAAATTGTGACCCCCAAAATCTATCTTTGTGGTCTCTAAAATTATCTTGTTAAAGGTTTATTTATTTATTTTAGAGAGCATGTGAGCAGGGGTAGGGGCAGAAGGAAAGGGAGAGAAGCAGGGTCTCTGGATCTTTTTACTGGAGAATGGTATTAAAAACCAGGATTTGCTCTGATGTGCTCATTGCTACGGGGTGTTATTGTTTTTAGGTCCTGTGAGTGAGCAGAGCTAGGAAATAAATATATGTGTATTATTTACCTGTGTATGCATATATCTCTATTATTTTTACTTTTACTCATCAGTTTCTGTATTAAGCTAAACAGAAGCTCCCAATGATGTCTCAGACTCTAATTCAGAACTCCACAGTTCATTCTAGCCTTTGACCCTTTACTTACCTGTTATCTGTAACCTCCCACTCCCAGCAGTGAAAAACCTGGCTTCTGCCATTCACCATGTTTTTACTTATTTTTTCAGCCCCATTATATTGTCCACTATCAAAATCATTAACCAGCACCTCCATGAGAAACAGTGTTTCCAGCTGTAGTGGGAATGTATAGTTCCTTTTGTTTTGTCTTTCAGTTTCCAGTCTTTTCCAAACTATACAGGTCCCTTTCTCCTATCCTCCCTGCAGGTTTATGTCATATATTTATATATTTGAAATACAGTTAAATTCTTTTTTTTTTAAGATTTATTCATTTATTTGAGAGAGAGAGAGAGAAAGCGAGCAAGTGTGTGCACACATGAGCAGGGGAAGGGCAGGGCGGGAGAGAGAAAAATCTGAAGCAGTCTCCATGCTGCATATGGAGCCTGACTCAGGTTTTTTTTTTTTGTTTTTTTTTTTAATAAGATATCTTTTTTTTTTTTTTTTTTTTTTAGGATTTTATTCATTTATTTGACAGAGAGAAATCACAAGCAGGTAGAGAGGCAGGTAAAGAGAGGAGGAAGCAGGCTCCCTGCTGAGCAGAGAGAGCCCGACATGGGGCTCGATCCCAGGGTCCCGGGATCATGACCTGAGCCGAAGGCAGAGGCTTTAACCCACTGAGCCACCCCTGACTCAGGTTTAATCCATGACCCTGAGACTGGCCTTAGCTGAAATCAGGAGTTGAACACTTAACTGACTGAGCCACCCAAATATCCCATAATACAATGAAATTCTTTTGCCATAGTCTGCATCCCCCTTCTCTTCACTCCCCAGTTGATTTTTTAATTTGCATTTTAAAATATTGCATGAAAGTTTATTCTTCATGCTCTAAAATAGTTCTGGAGGTTTTGACAGATAGATAGCATCATGTATCCATCACTGTAGCTGCCTTCCAAATGGCGCTACTGTGCCACACTCATCCCCACCAGCAGGGAAAGAGGGTTCCTGTTGCTCTCCACCGGTGACAGCATTTGATATTGCTGGGTTTTTGTGTGGTTTTTTTTTTTGATATTCTAATGCTTTTAACTAGCTTCCCCATAATGAGAATCTTTTTATATGCTTATTTTCATCTGTAGATCTTTAATAAGGTATCTGTTCAGATCTTTTGCCCATTTTTTTTTTTGTTTCAGTAGAATCTAAAAAATATAATAACAGGGTTTTATTTTTAATTTCAAAGTAAAGCTCAAACAATACAGAAGTGTATAAAGGAATAAAATAAGACAAATACTTCCTTTCTTGTTCCAAACATAAATCTTTTAAAACTGGTATCAGCAGTTTGACCCATGTGCCTCCAGTTTCCCCCTATGCTTCTAATGCACAAATGCATTTTTCTATCATTTTGAAAATTTTTACAGATAAATGTAGCTAGATTAAAATGATTACTCTGCATTTGCTTTTATTTTTTAACTTACCACTGTATTACAGTCAATTTTCCAGCTCAGTACGTGTAAACCTAACTTGGAAACATAACTGGTTTGTGTTCCTTGAGAAATATTAGAATGTGTTAGAATTTGTACAACTGTTTCTTACTCTCAAAAGTATTCAAATTAATACCAATTTCTTTTCTACAAGAAAAATACAGCAGTTACAATTTGTAAACACTGATGGCCTTTTCAGGTTTTTTTCTTAAATAGAAATACTATATGTAGACACCTATAATATCTCTAATTACCCAACCAATATATGAGCAGGAAACAGTAGTAGTCAGTCCTCCTGCGAACGTTAGATTCACCTTCTCTCTATCCTGGAACCTGTCGTTCTTGCTACCATGTTCTTCTTCCCACCCCTGCCCTCTCCGCTTACCCTCTCTCTCATTTTGCCAATTTGGAAAAATTGAGTTGTCTTCTTATTATTCAGCCTTAAAAGTTCTTGGCATATGCTGGGTGCATGTCCTTTATCAAATGTGGGATTTGCAGATATTTTCTCCCAGTGTGTCTTCTCTTCCTCTTCGCAGTGGCTTTCACAGAGTTCAGGGTTTTCATTTTAATTAAGTCCAACTTGAAAGTTTCTTTGTTCATAAACTTCCTTTTGCTTTGTACTTAAAACTCATCACCAAACCCAAGATCGTGCAGATTTCCCCCTGCATTTTCTTCTAGAAATTTTATAGTGTCTGCATTTTACATATAGGTCAGTGATCTGTTTCGACTTGATATTTCTGTGAGGTTAGTTTCTTGCATATGTACTTCCAATGTCTGGCATCAATTGTTCAATGACTGTTCTTTATTGATTTGTCTTGGCACCTCTGTCAAAAGGGACTGTGTTTTTGTGGTCTGTTTCTAAGCTCTGTTATGCACCATTGATGGATGAATCCATTCTTTTGCACCTTTGTGGTCATTGCTTTATAGTAAGTCTTGAAATCAGGTAGTATGAATCCTCCAACTTTGTTCTCCTTTTCTAGAATTGAATTGGCTGTTCTAATACCTTTACTTGTTCATATGAATGTTAGAGTCACCTTACTGGGCACATTGTTTTTGCACAAGTTTGACAGGAAATAAAAGGCAAAACTTGGGGCACCTCGATGGCATAGTTGGTGGAAGGTCCAACACTTGATCTCAGGACCTGATTTCAGGTTTGTGAGTTCGAGCCCTGTGTTGCATGTGGAACCTATTTTAAAAAATGCAAAACTTAAAAATAATTATACACAACAGAAAAAGTAATATGGCAACTCCAAATTATATTATGGTCTCTGCAAATGTTCCCAGCGGAGACTCCGTGTCACCGTCAGTGAGCACGAGCTCTGAGCACCGAGGACGGTGTACGCAGGGCAAGTGTCGTAACGCCCGCCGACAGCACAGATCTGCCGAAGGCCCTGCCCAGTAAAATGTGTTCCCCGATTGCGGAGACATTGGAGAGGGGCCCCCAGGTAGGGATTCTCTTTCTCATGGAACTTTAGCCACACGAGAAGCAGTGGCCTGTCTACAAGGGAACCTTTCGGTCCAGTGCCCAAACAGACCACGACTGAAATGTCTGTCTGTCCCTGAGTTAGGGAGGCTGTAGGAGATCCACTTGCCAAACCTGGAGTGGCCCAGCAAGCGGTCCAGAGTCTGGGAGAAGAGCAGTTTTCCCCGGAATGGGCTCGGAACGGGTGGGACCAGCAAGGTAGGCACTTTCTGTGGCCCCATTAGCTCCCCCCACCACCCCAGTACTGGTTCATGAATGCTGTCACGGCGTCGGGAGACCAGTGGTTTAAAGCATGTACAGTGGTAAGTAGTGGGAATTTTGGAACTTCTGGTGGGCAGATTGTTATTTGGCCCAAACCAGAGTTCTCCCTTTTTATCAAACCAACAAGTATTAGATTTCCAATACTGTTTTTCCTTTTCTGGGGCCAATTTTTGAGGTCTTTGGTCAGTTTTTCCAAATTATCATTTGGGAGACTATTCCTTTGGCCCATGATAGAGGTCTGGCTGTTGGTTCCCTTGAGAGCAGCTTCCCCCCGCCCCCCCTGAAATATCAGTGAGGTGGTTCCCTTTTGCCTCCAGGGAATCATATGCAGAATGCCCAGGAATGTTAATAATGGCCAGAGCAGCCAGTGAAAATATGGCATGTAATAAATTTTGGATATAGCCATTTAAAATTTTATCTCCATTGGAGGTAAACCTCACTGTTTCCATAGTATTTCAAAGTCAGGAGCTGCTGGAGAGCATACCAGCTCTTGATGTAAATGCTTGTTATTTTACCCTTGGCTAGGGTGTCAAGTCAGGGGGTGCAGTTCAGCCTGTTTGGCTGAAGTAACCAAAGGTAAACGTGCTGCCTCAGTGACTTCAAAGGGAGTTTCCCTGGCCGACCCAGCACGATATTTAACAGTTCCATCCTTTAATAAGAACCATCAGTAACCCGTTAAAAATCTGCATTTGATCTGCAGAGAAATTCCTGTAAATTGTCACAGGGTGTCAAAAGGTGATCTGTCAGCATTAAGCAGTCACGAGGGAGGGGAGAAGAGTAGCAGGGGTAAGTCCGTGCAGGGAGGAAGAGTTACATGGGCAGCAGTTAGCAGGAGGATGTCAGGAGGCGAGGTGACTGGCTGGAAATCATTGAGGGTGAGGAGAATTCAGGAGGGCTTCTACGTCATGGGGCAGAGGGATGATTAGAGGGGACCCTGTGACTGTTTCTGCAGTGGCCTTAACTAAGAGGGCAGTGGCAGGTAGGGCTGTGAAGCAAGGGGGCTTATACCTGAGCATATTCAGGCTCCGTTTGTTGGCTGTAATGCCCCACGGGGCGATGATGGTCCCTGGTGGGGTGAGTGCTCCAAGGGCATTCCTTCCCTCTCACAGACAAAGAGGGAAAAGGGAAGCTGATGGTTAAGATGTCCAAAGGCAGGGGCCTTATTAGGCTTTTCCTTGGAGTCGTGAAAGCTCTGTCATTCTGATCTTTCCAAATAATAGGGTCAGGTTTGTTGATTTTTCAGGAAAGCAGTAGAGGTTGAGCTCTAGGAGAAAGTTTGGGATCCAGTCTCGACGGCAGTCAGCCAGTCCAAGAAGACCTCGTCATTGGGGTTCAGTTTTAGGTTTAGGGATGTTCAGGATGCCTCGAGGTCTCCCTGGATCTGAATCTAGTCCTGGTCCCAAGATCAGGGGCCCTGAGTATCCAACCTGAGTTTGAACACACGGCAGTTTTTTTTTTTTTTTTTTGGAGGTTTTATGTCCCTTGAAAGGCAAAAGTTTTAACAGATGAACGTTCCCTTCCTGTGAAGAGTCTGAGAAGCGGAGCAGAAGAGCTGATCGTTTCCTCACTGGAACAGAGTAGAGCCTGCAGAAAACCTTCTGTCGTCCGAATCCGCTTTTGTTTGTAACAGTAAGAAGGCCTCTGAGAAATCCTGGGGCATACCTGTCCAGATGGATCTTAATTCTTCCCAAGTGAAAGCAAAAAGATTTTTGTTATCCTTATCTACTGGAATACTAAAAAAAATGCACTGCAGTGATCAGTTACAGTAAACAATTTAGTTTCAGTGGGGTTGGGTGTCAGTGTGTGTGGGGTTAGAACAGCAGGGTGCTGAGGGATACCAGTGGTATTTATTGCTCAGGTTCCTGACAAAGTTTCATCCTCAGCCACTGAGTGTTCTTACAGGTGAGCTAGGGATACTACAGGGTCTGGTGCCGGAGATAATGAGTACCTGATCCTTGTGATCTTCTGTGATGGACGTGATAACTTGAAGGGCTGCTTTGTTTATGCAGTATTGGCTAGTTCTGGGGAGAGGTTCGGAAGGATCTGTTTGAGTCTGGATAGGAGGTGCCCTGTGGATTCTGCCAATGTCTTTTGGAGATTTTGCCCGTAAGGAGGATGGCAGCTGATCTGATTGGGACAAATGGTTCGTGTCTTTGGAATTAATTCCAATTAGCTCAGAGATGGAGCAAAGCTGAAGGGGCATTTGATTTACTTCATATAAATGGAGTTACTTGTATGTAGTCTTCTGTCTGCCTTGTTTTATTCAGTAATTTATCTTCTTTTTTTAATTTATTTTTTTTAACTTTTTTTTTTTTTTTAATTTATTTGACAGAGAGAGATCACAAGTAGACAGAGAGGCAGGCAGAGAGAGAGAGAGAGAGAGGGAAGCAGGCTCCCTGTTGAGCAGAGAGCCCGATGCGGGACTCGATCCCAGGACCCTGAGATCATGACCTGAGCCGAAGGCAGCGGCTTAACCCATTATTCAGTAATTTATCTTATCTTGCTTTTGCATCTTTGTCAAAAATCGTTTGTCCTGCAGGTGTGGGTGTAT
Source organism: Meles meles (assembly GCF_922984935.1). NCBI lineage: Eukaryota > Metazoa > Chordata > Mammalia > Carnivora > Mustelidae > Meles > Meles meles. Next base: position 95,331,865 of record NC_060076.1, read on the forward strand.
TTTTGGAGCTTCTTTTTTGTCCCATTGCTCCATTTATCTGGCTTCAAGCTCCTACTTCACTGTTTTTTTATTACTGCTGTTGGAAATTAAGTCGTGTTAGATGGACAACTTTTTCTTCTTTTTCAGTGGTTCTATAAAAAGCAAAAAGTTTTATGGGATTTTGGTTGGGATTGTGATGGCTCTATTGGTCATTAGGGAGAAAACTGGTATCTTAACTAGTCTTCTGAACTATGAGCACAGTAGATCTTGCCCCTCCCCACCCATTTTTTAGGTCTTTAATTTTTCTCAGTAGTGCTGTATAGTTTTCAGTATACAAGCTTATCTCTTTTATCAGATATATCCCTAAATACTTCATATTTTTCCATGCTAATGTGTGTTTTTAATTTTAATTTTGTTATTTGTCCTCATATAAGAATGTGATCAATTTTTATATATTGATATGTATACCATAGCCTTACTAAATTGGCTTACTATTTCTAATGGGTTTTTTTGTGGATTGCATCAGATGTTCTATGTAGAAAATATGTCATCCTTGAATAAACATAATTTTACTTTTTCCTTTCCAGTATGAAAGTCTTTTACTTCTTTTTCTTGTATTATTGCTCTGGCCTCCATACTGTGTTAAAGAAAAGTGACAAGACTGGATGCGCTTGTCTTGGGGAAGATACATTGAGTTGAACAAAATCTCAACATATCAAAAATTTGTGGGCCTGGGGCTCCTGGGTGGCTCAGTGGGTTAAGCCTCTGCTTTCAGCTCAGGTCATGATCTCAGGGTCCTGGAATTGAGTCCCGCACCAGGCTGTCTGCTCAGCAGGGAACCTGCTTCCCCCCACCTCTCTGCCTACTTGTCATCTCTGTCAAATAAATAAATAAATCTTTAAAAAAAATTTGTGGGCCCTCTAACGCAGTGCTGAGAGAAGGTCCAGGATGGTTCAGTATTCAGAAATCATTCAGAGTATCCACTGTGTCAACAGGTTGAAGAGACAAAAATCATATATGTATATCAATCGGAGAAAAAGCATTTGACACAATCAAACAGTGATACATTATGAAAAACTCTCAGAAAATTAGGAGTAGAGGGAACTGACTCAACTTGAAAAAGAGCATTTTTAAACAGTTTTGTAGAAATAAAACTATAATTTAATTCAAGCTACAGAAATAAAATTGGGTTTATGTATCAATCTTATATCTTGCCAACTTGCTGAACCTGCTTATCAGTTCTGTAGTTTTTTTAGTCAGTTCCTTAGAACTTTCTAAGTACAACATCCTATCTACAAGTAGAAATAGTTTTACTTCTTTTTCAATGCAGAAGTCTTTCCTTTCTTTTTCTTACATTATTGCACTGACTGGAACCTTCTTACAGTGTTAAGTAGATATGGTAAGAGTACATATCCTTATCTTATTCATGATCTTAGGAGAAAGCCCTCCATCTCTCTGTAAATCATGATGTTAGTTGCGGATTTTTCATAGGTGCCCTTTATCGAGTTGAGGAAATTCCTCTCCTACTGCTAGTTTATTGAATATTTTTACTGTGAGAGGATGTTGGATTTTGCCAAGTGATTCTTCTGTGTCTATTGAGATGATCACATGGTTTTTGTTTTTATTATTGATACATTACATTGATCTTAATATTGATATGTTACATTGATTTTTGAATGTTAAACTAACCTTGCCTTCCTGAGATAAATTCCACTTATTCATGGTGTATATATATACTTTTCTATATGCTGTTGGATTCAGTTTGCTAACACTGAGGATTTTGCCTCTGTATTTAAAAGAGACATTGGTCAATAGTTTCTTTTCCTGTGATAACTTTCTCATTTTCATATCAGTTTAATACTGTACTCATAAAATGAATTATGACATGTTCTCTCCTCTTCTATATTTTGGAAGAGTTTGAAAAGTGTTGGTATTAATTCTTTTTAAAATGTTTGGTAGAACTCACCAGTAAAACCATCTAGGCTTGGTTTTTCTTTGTGTGAAGTTTTTGAAATTATTTAATTTCTTTACTTGTTGTAGATCTGTTCAGATTTTTCTATCTCTTCATGAAGATATTTTTGGTAGTTTCTGTTTTCGTAGTAATTTATTTCCTCTTATTTTTTTTGCATACTTTTCTTCATAGTATTTTGTTATCCTTTTTATTTCTATAAGGTTAGTTATAGTGTCCCTTTCCTACTCTTTAATAATTTGAGTTTCTTCTTGGTTAGTCTAGCTAAAAATTTGCCAATTTCCTTGATCTTTATTAAAGAACCAAATTTTGTTTTTTTATAGATTTTACTTATTTGAGAGAGAGAGAGAGAGAGAGAGAAGGAGTAGGGTGAGGGACAGAGGAGTAGGGAGAAGCAGACTCCCCATTGAGCAGGGAACCCAGCAAGGGGCTGGATCCCAGAACTCCAGGGTCATGACTTTAGCCAAAGGCAATCACAGAGCCACCCAGGCGCTCCTAGGAAGAATCAAATTTTGGGTTTGTTGATTGACTCCATTATTTTTTGTCTTCATTCTTTTATTTATTTCCACTCTACTCTTTTTCATTTCTTACTTTCTGCTTACTTGGGGGTTCATTTTATTCTCTTCTTCACATTACTTAGGGTGAAATGGTAGATTATTGATTTAAGTTTTCTTTCTTTCTAAGAAAGTACTTTGTATGTTTTAGTTCTTTTTAATTTGTCGAGGTTTGTTTTATGACTTCGCATATGGTCCACTATGAAGAATGTTCTTTGTGCACTTGAGAAGAATGTGTATTCTGCTCTTGTTGGACTTAAAGTGTTTTGTAGATGTCTGCTACAACGAGATAGTTTATAGTATCCTTTAAGTCTTCTGTTTCTTTGCTGGTCTTCTGTTTCCTTTCTGTTCGTTATTGAAAGCGGAACTCCGAAGTCTCCAGCTATTTCTGTTGCCTTGTGTATTTCTCTCTTCAGGTTTTCAGTTCTACTGTGTGTATTTTGGGGTTCTGTTCTTTTTCTTTTAAGGTTTTATTTGTTTGAGAGAGAGAGAAAGCATGAACAGGGGGCAGGGCAGAGGGAGAGGGAGAAGCGGACTCCCTGCTGAGCGGGGAGCTCAACACAGGCCTCCATCCCAGGACCCTGGGATCATGACCTGAGCAAAGGTAGATGCTTAACCGACTGAGCCACCCAGGCACCCTGGGGTTCTGTTCTTAGGTGCATGGATATTTAGTCGTTATATCCTACTGGTGAATTGATTTCTAACCATTGTAAAATATCCTTATTGTGTCTATAGTAAAAATTTTTTTCTTACTCTGTTCTATATAGTATATAGCCATCTTGGCTTTATTTAGGTTACTGCTTACTTGGTATCTATTTTGACATCTTTTTTTCTTTCAGCCTGTGTCATTGACTCTAAAGTGTGGTTTTGTAGACAGCATATACTTAGGTCATTTTTAGATTCAAATGGAATCCAATTTATATTTTTCTTAATTTATGCTTTTGGGTTCATTTTTTAAAAGCCTTTATTTTTTTAGGGAAGTTTTAAGTTCACAGCAAACTAGAGAGGAAGGGACGGAGATTACCCATATATCCCCTGCCCACACACATGCACATGTGATCAACCGCACGTACCAGAATGGTTCATTCATTACCAGTGATGAGCCTACATTGACACCTCATGGTTACCCAGACTGCTTACCTTAGAGTTCACCCTTAATGTTCTATGGATTTGGACATCCTATAGATTTGGACAAATATATAATGACTTTATCCATCATTATAATACACAGAGCATTTTCACTGCCCTAAAAATCTGTGCTCTGCCTATTAATCCCTCCCTCCTTCCCCCAGCCCCACTGATTGCCTCTGTAGTTTTGCCTCTTTTGGAATGTCGTGTAGTTAAGTCCTATATCATGTAGCCTTTTCGGATTGGCTTCTTTTACTTAGTGACACGTTTTTAAGATTTCTCTATGTCTTTCCATGGCTTGGTAGCTCATTTTTTTTAGTGCTGAATAATATTCTATTATTTTAATGTACTACCATAGTTTATCTATTCACCCGTTGAAGAGAATCTTAGCTGCTTCCAAGTTTTATGAATAAAGCTGCTGTGAACATGTATGTGCAAGTTTTTGTGTGGACGTAGTTTTCAACTCCTTTGGAAAAATAGAAATGCAATTGCTGGATTGTAGAGTATATTTAGTTTTATAAGAAACCACCAAACTGCCTTCCAAAGTGACTGTACCAGTCTGCATTCTCACCCACAGTGTATGAGAACTCCTGTCGCTCCACATCCTCATCAGCATTTGGTGTTGTCTTTTCTCCACAGTTTTGCTGTTCCAGGAGGTGTGAAGCTGTATCCCAGTGTTTTCATTTGCATCCTGGTGGCATATGACGTGAAGCATCTTTTCACACGCTTATTTTCCATCCGTGTATCTTCTTTGGTGAGGTGTCTGCTACGGTCTTGGGCCCATTTCTGCAATCAGGTTGTTGGTTCTCTTACTGTTGAACTTTAAGAGTTTTTTTTGGTATATTTTGGATAATAAGTCACTATCAGATGTGTCTTTTGCAAATATTTTCTCCCACTCTCTGGCTTGTCTTCTCATTCTCTTGACATTGTCTTTGCAGAGCAGAATTTTGAAATCAAGTCCAGCTTATTAATTGTTTTCTTCATAGGTTGTGCCTTTGGTATTGTATCTAAATAGGCGTCACTATACCCAGGGTCATCACGGTTTCTCCTGGGCTATCTTCTAGGAGATTTGCAGTCTTACATTTTATGGTGAGGTCTGCCATCCATTGGAGGTAATTTTCGTGAAGAGTGTAAGGTCTGTGTCTAGATTTTTTTCATGTGGGTGCCCAGTTGTTCCAACACCATTTGTTGAAGAGACTGTCTTTGCTCCATTGTGTTGCTTTTGTCTCTTTGTTAAAGAGCATTTGCCTTTGTTTATGTGGGTTTATTACTGGGCTCTCTGTTCTACAGACCTATGTTTTTGTGCTTTGGCCAATTCTACACTGTCTTGGTTACTGGAGTTTTATAGTAAGTCTTGAAGTTGGTTAGTGTCAGTCCTCCAGCTTTGTTCTCCTTAAGTGTTGTGTTGGCCATTCTAGGTCTTTTCCCTCTCCACATAAATTTTAGAATCATTTTAATGATGCCTATAAAAGAACTTGAACTACCTGTAATTGAAAAAAATGTTAAATAATATGTCATAGAAATGTATTTAAATGTGAACATAATTATATATCCACAATATTTATATACTGACTAAAAGGAATAATCAACAAACATTTGTTGGTTAAGATTCCAAATTATGCCATCCAAAATGGTGTGGTATCTGGTGCTTGACCCCAAAGCGGCTGCTGTGGGGAGTCTTTCTTCCTGTTGATACCACCTGCAGACCAGTGACCTGACTCCAGGTGATCGCTTGGTCCAAACTAGGATTTGGGGAGCAACATTAGTACCCAGGTCGCACCCAGGATAGGAAGCTTTTTCTAGGTTTGATTGATGATGTGGGGCTTCTTAATGCATTCTGGGATTTTGTGAGGATTGACCAAGGAGTTGTAAAAGGCAGGTTTGCTTTATTTATTTATTTATTTATTTATTTATTTATTAAAGATTTTATTTATTTAATTGACAGAGATCACAAGTAGGCAGAGAGGCAGGCAGAGAGAGAGAGAGAGAGAGGGAAGCAGGCTCCCTGCTGAGCGGAGAACCCAATGCCAGACTCCATCTGAGGACCCTGAGATCATGACCTTAGCAGAAGCCAGCAGCCCAACCCACTGAGCCACCCAGGTGCCCAAGGCTGGTTTTATTATTTGCCAACAAAACAGAACCCAGGAGACACACCTTTACAGTGACCTGTAGGAATACTGGCTGTTAGTTAAATGCAAATTGCTTCTCTCACGCAGCAGTTCTCAAAGCATCACTGGAAACCAGGTAGAAATGCAGATTCTCAGCCCCACCCAGACCTACTAGGTGGAAATTCCGTGGGGAAGGCCCAGCAGTCTGGGTTTTTACGGAATCCCTTCTGATGGGGTTGAATACGTCACTGTTGACATCTTGATGAGTTTGAGGGATCTGCGGGGGTGACAGCTGGGTTCAGACCTGTAGGAATGAGCCTCGTGTGGCTGTGGGGCGAGCACAGGCATGGGGAAACCTTGCTTGCAAAAATCTGCTCCACCTACTTTTTACTTTCTTAACTTTTTACCCATTTGTTCTATCATACCATATTTTCTGAAGACTGTGAACCAAACAGCACGTTTCTTTAAGTGATGAAAAAGAAGATCCTGCTCTGGTGTTGTTTTTCCCTGATCTGTGATGAGTCTCCTGAGAGCCCAGGGGCCTTCCCTGAGGTGCATTCAAGGTGTGAGATCACAGAAGCAGGTGCAGTTCATGGCAGACTGTCAGACAAGGCAGCCCTTAGTCCTTTCTGTGAGGACTTAGCTTTCTAGAAAGGCTGGAGTGATGTCAAGAAAGAAAAAGCATTTTTTAAAAATATTGCCTGCCTGCCCCCAGGGGAGATTTCAGGAGAAAAAGAATTTTATCCAATTTCCTCATTTTTTTTTTTTTTTTTGAGGTACAGATTCAGAAGGGAGGATGTTTCCATTTAAAAGATATTTGGTGGGGGGTGGGGGGCGCCTGGGTGGATCAGTTGGTTATGCATCTGCCTTCAGCTTAGTTCTTGGTCCCAGGGTCCTGGGGTCGAGCCCTGTGTCGGGTCGCTGCTAAGGAGGGGTGTTAGCTTCTTCCTCTCCCTCTGTCCCTGCTCATGTGCTCTCTGGCTTACTCTTTCTCTCAAATAAATAAAACCTTAAAAAAAGAAAAAAAAGAAATTTTTAAAAAAGAAAAATTGGGCTTTTTGTTTATTATTTTTATTTTTTTTTTAAAGATTTTATTTATGTATTTGACAGACAGAGATCACAAGTAGGCAGAGAGGCAGGCAGAGAGAGGCGGTGGGGGAAGCAGGCTCCCTGCCGAGCAGAGAGCCCAATTCGGGGCTCAATCCCAGGACCCTGAGATCATGACCTGAGCCACAGGCAGAGGCTTTAACCCACTGAGCCACCCAGGCACCCCTGTTTGTTTATTTTATTAAATGTGGAATCATAAAGATTCCTTAAGGACAAAAGACTAGTGTGGTATCAGGAAGCTATGTTTTATAACATCCAAGCCACTAGGTAAATCTTTAGTCAGCCCTACATGATAAGAGGATGTAAGAGAATGGATAATTGGTACTAGGGAAGCCATCCTAAAGCAGAGAAAATCTGGGCAAAGTATTGAAATTAAACAGACCCACCCCTCAAGGAATTAGAAGGAACACACGTCTGTCAGGTTGAAGACCTGCAAGAAGTTGGAGATATACATATGATCAGAAAAACTAAGATAAGGAAAATACCACTCCTTGCCTTCGCATGGTGGTGCCGTCGTGTCATTTCCGTGGTCTCAGCAATAACCTTGACATAGGGAAGGCGTGATTACTGCTTCCCCTTCGCTGATGAAAAGGATGAGGTTTGGTGAGATTAGACGGTGGTGGTGGTAGTGGCAGCTGCCTTTGACTGAGCAGTGATCTGCGTATTCGTTCAGTACCGCTTTGCTGAGGACCTACTGTGTGCCCGGCCCTGTTCTGTACAGTAGTTGACAAAGCAGACAAAACTCTGTGCCTTCACGGAGCTGACATTCTGGTCATGGAAGGCAGACAGTAAAGGGGATAAATCAGCAAATTATATACCATGTTAGGTGTGTTTTCTTCAAAAGTCCTGAGGGAAACAATGAAACAGGGAAGGGGAGCTGGTTTGAATTGGAAACAGGGCGGCTAGATGGGTCTTGAAGAGAGGGGGAGCATGACCTGGCTGAAGTTAACAAGGTCACTCTGGCTGCTCTGTTGAGGAGAGACTGAATTACTTCACTGTCAGGCACAGAATGAGTCTGTATGTGGCCTTGCAGGTCATCTTTGCAAGGACTGTAGGGCACATGTGAGGCTCGGAGATGATGGCAAATGTGCTTAAGATCATAGAGCTGGTAAGTGCCAGCAACTCTATCCATGTGTGTGTGGATTCATGACCGTACGGTTAGACCAGCTGCGTTTCTCTTAGGAGGAGGACGCCAAAATGTATAAAGGAGGTTGGTTCTTGACACTTGTCTTTGGCACAGCAGTGAATTAAGTTTTGGATAAAGGATTAACAAAGTACACAAAGCAAAACAAATCTGAAAATCGTGCTGTGGATCGAGAGCTCTGCAAAGTTTCATGCAAGCTAAGGAATTATCAGTGTAGCAGAGTTAAAATGCGTACAGTGATATTGAAATTTCTTTTATCCAGTTTGAGGTCTTTCCTGTTGAGAGGCTGTGTGTGCGGTGGTGGAGAGCACCAATTCTGGAGTGAACGGTGTGAGTTCAGAGCCCAGCTCCACTATCTAATAGCTGTGTGACTGTAGGCAAATTATTTGACTTCTCTTTGCCTTCATTTTCTAATCCATAAAATGGGAATAATGTATGAAACTAACCACAGTTTTACCACACAGTCCAGCAGTCATGCTCCTTGGTGTTCCCGTAGGAGCTGAAAGACCTACGCACACACCAACACCCGCACGTGAATGAACGCAACAGCTTCATTCATAACTGCAAAGCCTTGGAAGCAAGTCAGATGTCTTTCAGCAAGTGACTGGTAACTAAACTGTGATTCCTCTAGATAATAGACTATTATCCAGCACCGAGAAGAAATTGACCGCCAGGCCATGAAGATGTGTAGAAACCTTAAATGCATATCACTAAGTGAAAGGTGCTAATCTGAAAAGGTGACACGCCATGATTCCATTAATTTGACATTCTGGAAAAGGCCAATCTGTGGAGACAGTGAACAGATCAGGAGTTGTTGGCATGGGGCAGAGAAGGGGATGACTGAGCAGCAGAAATTCTCTGTAATAGCAGATACACGTCCTTATACATTTATCCACATCCCATAGGGTATCCAGCACCAAGAGTGCTTCCATAAGGTGAACTGCGGATGGTGGGTGATGACAGATGTGTCTGGGTGGGCTCATCCGCCGTGACCGGTGTGCTGTCGGGTACGGGGGCTGATGGTGAGGGGGACCGTGCATGTTGGGCTGGGACAAAGGGTACAGAGGAATCCTCTGTACTTTCCACTTAGTTTCGCTATGAACCTCAAACTGCTCTAAAAATACACTGTTTTCTTTTTTAATTGGAATAATAGTAGTCCTCACCACATGGTGGTGTGGTGAGGATTATGAGTAAGGCAAAGAAGGGACTTGGAACAGTGCCCGGCATGGAGCAAGCTTATGTGTTTTAGTTATTATTAATCTATTATTTGTGGACATAAAAGTATGTAGCTTTCATAAGTTCACTCACGAACTTGGAGATCTCTATTTTTGCCCATACAAACTTAAATTTTTCAACCTCAAATTCTCCTACCACGATTGCCACATAGAAAGTAATCCCGTTGGCCTGTGTCTTTAATGTGGGCAGAGGGCCTCTTGCAGCAGGAGGAGGTGGAGGGCAGGTTGACTCCTTCCCAGATGTCCCACCTCAGACATCTGGACCCTGATGGCCGTGGAACGCAAGTGATCTGCCCCCCCGGGAGGGATGCTGCCGCACGCCTCACCTGCAGGCACGTCTGACCCAGTCCCCGCCCGCTACCCCCCAAAAGTACACGTGCGGGCTTTTTGCCTGGGAGGGGGAAGGCAAGGCAGTGTCCTCAGAACTCCTCAGGTCACTGCAGAGCCTGTCTCTCGTGTGAAATGGCTTTTTTATGAAGGAGAACATTCTTTTTGTCAAACTCTTACTTTGTGATGACTCTTCTGAGTAGTATGAGTGACCGTCCATTCCTGTTCTGAGTTTTAAGTATTGGGTACTAATTAGTGAGCCTGTGATTAATCCTAAATGTTGAGTCATTTTGAGGAACATCTTGGGATGAAAGCAAATTGTAGGATAGAGTGAGCAAAATATCTGTCATTAGCAGCAGGAAATGAAATTAAAGAAGATGATCATGCAGTGAAATGACAGGATTACTGTTCAAACCCCGTTTCTCCTGACTCTGCAACCAGGCACATGAAATGAATTCAGTTGTGAATGAAGTTAATGTTTCATAAATCTTCTTGAGAAAGTCAGCCATTACTAACTACCAGCAGGACTGTTTTCTAGGTAGTGAAGGGACTACTTTACAAAGTCTTATAAAATACTCTGCTACTGGTTTGCAAATTAAAATAACAGTAATATATTGGATACGTGTATGCCAGACATTGTGCTAGAAATACACACACAATTGTTCTTTATCCTCACAAGAAGCTGAGAAAGATATGATAATCCTCATTTTACAGAAAAGAAAATTGAAGCTCAAAATGGTTCGTATAGCTGGCAATGAACAGAGTCAAGGTTTAAACGCAGAACTTCTGACTTACAATATGGCTTTAGCCTAGCGGAGCCACGTGTACTTGGTCCGTTACCCACAGCTGGGGGACACATCCCTGCTTTCATGCAGAGTTCATGCGCAGAGAACACTTGCAGACTTCCCTTGGATGCCAGTTATGCAGAGAAGGCCAAGGGGTTTCTGCTTCCAACCACAGTGAAATCGCAGAGACCAGGGTTACACTTCTGCCTTAAACAACTAGAAACAACTAGACAATATATAAAATATATAAAAGGGCCTGCAGTCTCCGCCGGCCTGGGTGTTTGACTGAGGGCTGGTCTGTGCACGCTGTCCAAGGCTGGGACAAACACAGGAAGGAGCGGACAGTCCGGCTCTCAGGGCTCATGTGCCCACCAGCCGGAGAAGGAAGGCCTCGTGGTACGCAGAGCGGCAGGTAGAAGCCTCGGAAAGATGTCACGTGTGCGATGGGACTAAATTAGCTACAGTGAAGGCTGCTGTGAGCTGCCCTGCCATACCGGCTGCAGAGCGTTAGTCTCAGGAGACAAGGGAGAGCAGTCAGTGGTTGAGGTCTGTTGGCTAAGTAATGGGGGTTCCTGGAGGAAGCCGGAAGGGGCAGCGGGACAGGAGTCGGGACTGGCGTTTGGGCGAAGAGGAGGGCGGTTTATCGCGTCAGGCAGCGGAGCTGGGGCTGCCACTGTTTTGATCAAAGCAGGTGTGACACGTGCAAGGAGTAGGGGAGGAGCCTGCACGGAAGCTCTCGAGTTTCTGTTTTAACTCGGAGACTTTGAAAGGCCTTTGAAAGGTCTGAAGTCCCGTTTCCCAAACCGATGTTTATGAGATGTCGCCGACCTTTGAAAATGAATAGTTTAAGTCTAAGCATATACTAACTCTCAGGTAAGTAGACCATTAAAGAAAACTCCGTTTTCCCACTGTTTTTCCTAGGACAGAAGAATTACTGTTTCATAAAAAGCATGTATTCATGTTATTTTATTAAATTAAAATTTAATATTTAAACAATACAAATGTAAAAGATTTGCAAATAAAGAGAGCTCTTACCGTTTTTAAGATGACTTTTATAGTCACATTTGGATACATATGATATTCCTTTTTAAGATTTTGTTTATTTATTTGACAGGGAGAGAGAGATCACAAGCAGGCAGGGAGGGAGGCAGAGGGAGAGAGAGGGGAAAGCAGGCTCCCTGCTGAGCAGAGAACCCGATGTGGGGCTCAATCCCAGGATCCTGAGATCATGACCTGAGCCGAAGGCAGAGGCTTAACCCACTGAGCCACCCAGGCTCCTCTATATATGACACTCTTTGAAGATGGGCCATCTTTAATTTTGTAGACTAACTGTTATGTTTTAGCAATACTGTCAGCCTGCAACAAAGGGAAAGCATTTATCTATTACCTATTATTAAATTGGAATTTACATGTTACTTTGGAGATGCTCTCCTTTTCTTTTTTTTCTTAACATATATATATTTATTTTTATTTTATTTTTTAAAAATAAAATGTTTATTTAAAAATATTTTTATAATGTAATAAATAATCTGATAAATTATTTGTTGTTATTTATTAATAATCTGTTATAAATTAATAAATTATCAATAAATACAATTATATATAATATTAATATTATACAATTTAATAAATTATTAATAAGGATAATGAATAATTTTATAATAAATAATAAAAATATTATTTATTTAAAAATAAAGTATTATTTATTTATTTCACAGAGAGAGAGAGAGATCACAAGTAGGCAGAGAGGCAGGAAGAGAGAGAGGGGGAAGCAGGCTCCTCGCTGAGCAGAGAGCCTGATGCGGGGCTCGATCCCAGAACCCCGATATCATGACCTGAGCCAAAGGCAGGGGCTTAACCCACTGAGCCACACAGGAACCCCAATATATATATAGATATATTTTTAATTTATTTATTTGACAGACATAGATGACAAGTAGGCAGAGAATTAGGCAGAGAGCCAGATGTGGGGATCCATCCCAGGACCCTGAGACTGACCCAAGCCAAAGGCAGAGGCTTAACCCACTGAGCCACCCAGGCGCCCCTCCTTTTTTTTTTTTTTAAGATTTTATTTATTTATCAGAGAGCGAACAAGCAGGGGGAGTGGCAGGCAGAGGCAGAAGCTGGCTCTCCACTGAGCAAGGAGCCCCATGTGGGATTGATCCCAGGACCCCGACTGTGACCATGACCTGAGCTGAAGGCAGACGCTTAACTGACTGAGCCACCAGGTGCCCTATTAAGTTTTAAATTTAATTCCAATAGTTAACACAGTGTTCTATTACTTTCAAGTGTACAATACAGTGATTCAACACTTCTATGCATCACCCAGTGCCCATCATGACAAGGGCAGTCCTTACTCCCCATCACCTGTTTCCCTGTCCCTCCCCCACCTCCCCTCCGGTACCAACAGTCTGATGTCTGTAGTTAAGAGTCTGTTTCTTAGTTTGTCTCTCTCTCTCTTTTTCTTTGCTCTTTGTTTCTTAATTTCAGCACAAGATCTCATTCTTTTTTTTTTTTTTAAAGATTTTATTTATTAATTTTGACAGACAGAGATAGATCACAAGTAGGCAGAGAGGCAGGCAGAGAGAGTGAAAGGGAAGCAGGCTCCCTTCAGTGCAGAGAGCCCGACGTGGGACTCGATCCCAGGACCCTGAGATCATGACCTGAGCCGAAGGCAGCGGCTTAAACCACTGAGCCACCCAGGCGCCCCAAGATCTCATTCTTTTTAATGGCTGAATAGTACTCCACTGTGTGTGTGTGTGTGTGTGTGTGTTCATAAATGAACATCCCGTAGGCAAACTCTCAGAAGCTTTCTCTCTTTTTTTTTTCCCCCAACAGACTACCATGCCTGCAGGAATCGTTGCCGGAAATGAGGAACCGAATTCCACTTCAGTGAGTAGCAGTGCGAATGCTGCCAACATGAAAGGTGAGAGAGCTCTGATACACTTGTTGCCTCCTTGTGCAAAGCGCCATCTAATACAATGGTGTGAGTAGACATGACAGAAGGCTCGAGGCCTCATACAGGGATCCCAAGTGCAGCTGCTGTTTATGGCTTTTGTTTATTTCTGCCTCCCTGTTTTGACCTGTTAAAAATTCCTTTTCAAAATCTGGAATAACGGGTCTTTTGAGAAAGAACGTTGCAAACAATGTTTGTCTCCTGTATCGTCCTCCCAGACTGAAATTATCTGTTCCTATCATCCAACGCCTCTTTGTGAGTCACACTTTCCTTTCTTTCCTCTCTCCTTCCTCGCAAATGTCACTTAGACGCACGTCGTGCTGAGGCATGGAACCCTGCGCCTCCCAGTCTGTTTCTCTCCTCTGTCCTGTCCCAGGGTTTTGGTCTTTTCCATGGCAGCCCCGGGAAGGGAAGGTGCTGACTGGGGCTCTCGCTACCACACGTGCCCTCACTCCTTCGCGCTGCCGCAGGTGCCAAGCTGGGGGCACACCCTGACTTCCTGCCACGTTGGCCCCGCTGGTCCTGCTTCTACCACCGCAGTGAGCCAGATGTTGAGTCATTTTTCTTGGCAGTGCCCTTTGTGTGATTTTCCTGCTGCCTCCTCTAGGTTTTCGCTGTTTGCTTCAGTGTTCCTGTACAGGGAACTTTGATGGCCTGTCCCCCGAAGTGGCATTAGATGATGTGAGGATCTGAAGATAGTAACTGGCTCTGGGTGGCTTGTGCTCTTGTAACAATCCAGCCACGCCACCAGGGGGAGCTGTCTTTTTACCAGGAAAAGGAGTGTCTCCCCACCCAGACCTTACCCAAATTCCAGGTCCTCGCAGATCCTCCTTCATCTGTCCCTGCTGTGCCTGACTCTGGGGGCACCAGGGCGGCTGTTGGCTGCCTTTTGTGGACAGTGTCTGCGTGCCAGACTTACCGTGTATTAGCTTCCGTGGTTTGAGAAGGAAGCGCTGTCTGAAACCAGTGCCGGACCAGCGCCGACTTGCTGCTTCCTTTGTCGAGTGATGTGTTTTCTCCCGAGGGACTCTCCAGCTAGCGAGCGTAACAGTCAGACAACCTTCCCCCTCTCCGTTCTTCTTAGCCGGGGTTTCCCACCAGGGATTCTCTTGGCTTCTGAAGCAGGGAGGTCTTCAGTGTACAGGAGAGCGCCGGATGCAGCAGACAGCATCGCCGCATCCCCGTGGCCTCCAGTCATGCCCCAGACTGCAGTGGCCACCAGCAAGCCTGACACGCTTCCAGATGTCCAGGGAGGGCTGTACTGCCTGGATGTGATCCTCTCACTGAGCTGTTTTACCTTTTCTAAAACCATCTTTGTCATTGAAATTTTTCCCATTGTATTCATGTAGCAAATTTTTAATTAGGAAAAATCTGAAAAAATAAGAAACTTTACATCTAACTTTTTTTTCTAAAGATTTTATTTGTTTATTTGACAGACAGAGATGACAAGCAGGCAGAGAGGCAGGCAGAGAGAGAGGGGAAAGCAGGCTCCCTGCCAAGCAGAGAACCCGATGCGGGGCTGGATCCCAGGAGCTCGGGATCATGACCTGAGCCGAAGGCAGAGGCTTTAAGCCACTGAGCCACCCAGATGCCCCTGCATCTAACTTTTTTAGAGTGAGTCCCCTCTATAAAGGTAGTCAGTTATACTTTATTGGGTTAACATTGGAATGGGAAGTATTTTGTTGTTATTGGCTAATGAATCATGGGGAAATTAGGGGATATGTAAGTAAAGTTTTTAAATTATTTGTAAAGGAAAGTGGAAAACTCAACAAGAACTATCTCTGGAATGAGACAAACCTAGATTTAAATCTTGGTTCTACTTTTCGAAAAAAAATTGGGGGAAGGCAGATTTTCAAACATTCATGAAAGCATATAGACTACTGTCTGTGGAGGTCCTGATCTTTTTGGAGGAACCACCCCCACACGTGGGCACCGTCCCCCATGGAGGCGCCACCCCGCCACAGAGGTGACTTCCCTACCAAGTACCATCTCCCAGCTTTAACATTTGAGCTCACTCACTTCCTCCCCTCCTTTCCCCGACTTCATATTACTTCATTTCATTCCTTAGCCATATCACCATTACCATAATTTAAAAATTTTAACAATTGCTCAACATTGTCAGTATCTAAACGTTGCGCAAATTTCTGTCTCATAGATGTGTGTGTTTTTGTTCACATCAGGCCCCAATAGAAGTCAGTATTTTAGGATTGGTTGGTATGTGTCTTACATCTCTCTTGCATGAGGGTTTCTCACTCTTTCCTCCAATTTGTTTGTTGAAGAAACCAGGGTTTTTTGTCCTGTAGAGTTTGCTGCGATCTGTATTTTGTTGATTATATTCAGACGTTGTTTCCTATAAACTAAACTGGCAGAAGGACATAGAGTCTAATCCAGTTTTCTTTACTTACAACCGTATTTGATGAAAGGTCTATATTCTTCCATCAGAATGCCCATGATGTCTGGTTGTCTCTCTTGTGACTTTTGTTCTTTTGAAATAATTTCAAACTCACAGAAAAGCACAAAAAATTTTCCCATATACTGTTCACCCAGAGATCCTCATTCAAGTTTTGTAAACTGTCCCAATATTATCCTTTAATAGCAAGAGGACACTTGTCATGTTTTTTCAGTTCCTTCCAGTGACCAGACACTGCTGGTTCTCTCTTGACCTTTAGGAAAATTCCAGGCCAGTTCTGTTGCAGCATGTTGCTCACTGGTGTTTGTCTGCTGTTACACTGTCGTAACATTAAGATCATGCGTTTTTGGCAGAAACATCCCAGAAGTGATCTCACTGCATCCCATAAGGAGACCCAGAAGGTCCCTGGAGGCGTTAAGTTTGATCACTCAGGACAGTGGCGTCTGCTGAGATGTATGCATTATGAATCGTGCTTTCTCGCTCACAGCTCCTATTTTGTGGCAAGGTCTTGGAGAGTGTCCCACCCCGCTCTTTGTCTAGCTCTTGCTCGGCACTTTGAGGCTCCACCTGAATTAACCATCCTGATGGTGGATAATGAAGTAGGGGGTTCCTGATCCTGTCATTGCTTCTGTGTGTCTCAGCCAGCGCTTTCCTATAAGGAGGAACTTTCTCCTCCCGTTTCTGGGTCCGGTTGTTTCTCCATTGCAGTGTGGATTCATGTTCTGGTCAGGGAAATGGGTCAGTTACTGTCATTTGTTTTCATGCTCAGCTGTCCCACACTTGGCCCGCAAGAGCCCCTCCTGGCAGGGCCATCCCTGTGTGCCTGCTTCCTGGCCCAGCTCCCTGTCCTTTCCCTGTCCTAGCCCTGAAGTCGCCTAGGTCTGCAAGGAGCTCTGGTCCTTTCAGTGGGGACGGTGTCCAGAAGCCAAAATTTGCCACTGCTACAAGGACGTTGCAGTTGCCATGCTCCCTGGGGGACAGAGCTAGGACGTGTGTGTTGGTAAGTGTGCATAGATATCTGCCTGCTTTTGCATGTGTATTTGTTTCCATGTGGTAGAAACTCTGAGTTCGTATTGGTACTTCCCATTCTCGTCCATCACTATACTGTCATCTAGCTTTTCCCATTATTAGGTTTATAACTCCCTTCTTCAAGAATGAGAAACCTCATTCTCATTATCCCCAGTTTCGTTCTTTCCTCAGGCCTCCTTCTCTTGAGCAGTCTCCCAGCCCTGGCCTGCCATCGCTTGCCTCAGCTCGCCCGCACAGTCTGCAACCCGCCAGGCCGAGTGCCGTACTCTGCTGCGGTTGACCCTTGGGCACACGGGGGTGGGGAGCACGACTGCAGCACAGATGCAAAGCCACAGATAACTTCTGGCGGCCCAAGAACGTACCTACTAACAGCTGCCTGCTGACTGGGAGCCGTACTGATGACCGCTGACCAACACACATTTGTGTGTCACGTTCTGTATTTTCACAATAAAGTAGAGAAGAGATATTAAGGAAATCACAGGGAAGAGAAAATGCACTTACAACATTGTACTGTATTTACCCAAAGACATGTCCGGATAGGTGGACACGTGCAGTTCACAGCCGTAACGCTCAAGGGTCGCCTGTAGTTACCTTCCTTGTGTTGGGGCTGACCTCTGCTACATGGCCCTCACTTAGGCCTGCCTCATAGCTGTTTTTATTTTGGTTATATATACACTTTTAATTAAAATATTGAGATAATCGTACAGTCACATGCAATTGTCAGTCATAGTGAAGACCCTTCACTCAGTTCCCACCACTAGTAACATCTTGAAGATCTCTCGTCCGCACCACAGCCAGGATGTCGACATTATTACAGTGAAGATACAGGACAGCACTGGGTGCGCTCTGGGGGGCCCAGTCAGTTACGTTGTCTGATTCTTGGTTTCAGCTCAGGTCATGGTATCGAGCCCCATGTCGGGCTCTGTGCTGGGCGTGGAGCCTGCTTGGGTTTCTTTCTCCCTCTCCCTCTGCCCCTGCTCAGTCATCACTCAAGCATTCTCCCTCCCTCTCTGTCTTTAAAAGAAAAAAAGGATAAGCGACAGCACTATGGATACAAGGAGCCCTCCTGTTGCCCTTTTATAGCAGGACACATTTCTGCCTGTGAGTCTGGCCCCTGACAAGTACTGTATCAGCAAAAGTACAATCAACACAAGAGAGAAAGAGATAAATCAGACTTCATCAAAATTAAAAACTTTTCTGCATCAAGAGATGCCATCAGCAGAAAGGAAAGTCATTCTGCAGAATGGGAGAGACTGTTTGCAAGTCACACATCCATCTAATTAGGGGCTAATCTCCAGAATACAAAGAGAATCCTAGAACTCAGTGAGCAAACACAACCCGATCCAGAAATGACCGGAGTAGGTGCTTCTCTGAAAGGACACATAGATGTCCAATATGCACCTGAGAAGCTTATTTTAACCGTTGTAGACATGCAGACCAAAACCACAATAAAATTCCAGTGCATACCCATTTGGATGACTGTTACCAAACAACCAGACCATAAAGAACAATGTCAGGGAGTAGTTGGAGAAACTAGAGCCCTAGTGTGTTGCTTTGGCATAAATGGTGCAGCCACTGTGGAAAACAATATGGCAGTTTCTCAAAAATTTTAAAAAAGAATTACTCTGGGGATGCCTGGGTGGCTCAGTTGGTTAAGTGTCTGCCTTTAGCTCCAGTCATCCCAGGGTCCTGGGATCAAGCCCCGTGTTGGGCTCCTTGCTCCGTGGGAAGACTGACAAATAAATAAAATCTTATTTTTTTAAAGATTTTTTTTATTTATTTGACTGACAGAGATCACAAGTAGGCAGAGAGGCAGGAAGAGCGAGAGGGGGAAGCAGGCTTCCTGCTGAGCAGAGAGCCCGATGCAAGGCTCGATCCCAGGACCCTGGGATCATGACCTAAGCCAAAGGCAGAGGCTTTAACCCACTGAGTCACCCAGGCGCCCCAATAAATAAAATCTTTAAAAAAAAGAAATAAAAAAATAATTACTCCGTGACGCAGCGGGTCCACTTCTGGGTCTATGCCGTAGGACGGAAAGTGGGGACTCAAGCCAGTGTCTGTGCACCCACATTCATAGCGGCATTCGCAATAGCCGAAAGTGGAGCCAGCCCAGAGAGGTAGGCACATACGTGCAGTGGATAGGATTCAGCTCGAGGAAGCCCGACGCCTGCTACAGCGTGGAGGGACCTGGAGGACACTACGCCGAGTGAGATCAGCCAGACACAAGAGGACAAATACTACATGAGTCCCCGTCTGTGAGGGACCCAAACGGTCAGATTCATAGGGACAGAAAGTGAAGGGGTGGGTGCCAGCTACTGGGTCGGGGGAGAGATGGAGAGTTAGTATTTAATGGGGCCAGAGTTTGGGTTTAGGAAGATGAAAAAATTCTGGAGACGGACAGTGGGGATGGACTCTTAATGCCAGTGAAAGTACTGTACACTTAAATGTGGCTGAAATCGCCTATTTTAAGTCATATATATTTTACCACAATTAACAAAAGGAAAAAGGAAGGTGCTTTCTCATCCTTTTCTTTTCCCTTTCTTTCCTGAACAAGTCAGTCCCAGGCCACGGGCAGGGCCGCAGGAAGTAGGCGCGCACACCAGTGGGTGAGCGGGGCAGCTGTGATAGGGCTGCACGGGACGGCGGGCGTGCAAGGCCGGCCCCACTCGGGTGTTAGAGCCCTCAGGGTATCGGAACACGGGCAGGGCATCCACACAGGTCATGGCAACAGCAGCCTGGCTGGGGTGTTAGAGCCCACACTGGGAGGGATCCATATCGAGGAGGGGGCAGCAGCAGTGGGGGGACATCGGTCACATAGAGGGGCCCAGTTAAAGGTGACGGGAGCAGGGTTCTCACCATTACAAAAGGTAGGGGGCCCGTGTGTGTCGGATTGGAATTGGCAGTGTAGGGTGAACTCTTGGTTTTGTTTGTATACATATGCGTGCATGTAGGAATAAACGTGGACGTGAATGTGTGGAATGTGCGTGTGCGTGTCTACGGCACACATGTTCTTTAGCTGTGTCTGCGGGGAGGGGCTCCTGGTGGCGGCGTGCTCAGAGCCACGAGCACATCCGGTTCCCAGACTTCCTTCCCGGGGCCATTCTTCAGCCACGAACACCTGGGCTTCTTGGGTCTCATCGTGGGGAAACAGATACATTCTGCAAAATAACGGGCCTGCACCCTTCAGGAGTCCAGGGAAGACCGAGGAGCTTGCTCTGGAGTGAATGAGCGAGACACGGGGCACCCGGTACAACATGCGGCTCTGACGTGGTGTGGCATGGTTCGCCACGAGGAGCTCTGAGACCATCAGGGAAGCTCGAGCGAGGGCCGAGGGACAGAAGTGACTGGTCACGTATCAGCCGTCATCTTCTGATTTGGGGGAATCTAGAGGATTCTTTATGGGAAACAAACGCTAAATTATTTGAAGTTATCAGGGCAGCGTGTCTGCAGCTTATTCTCAGATGGTTCAAGAAAAAATTTCTTTTTCTGTAAATTTGAGATAGCTTCAAAATAAAGGGTAAAGTCTTTTCCAAAAAATTTTTTAAATTAAACCAAATTGTCCAACCATGCTGCATGCTGCTAAGTGTTCCACCACGACAGAAACTCTCCGGAGGCCATCAGGGATCTTGGAGCAGTTGCCGCTGGGTGATGGAGGCAGGGACACGGGTTGGCCGAGACGGGTGAGGTGCCAGTGGCCACTGCCCTCAGCTGTTCAGAGGTGTTGCTGTGGAGGGGGACCAAGGGCTCTCCGAAGCAGGGGCTGCGGTGCGGGGTGTGGAGACCATGGTGTATGCAGGAATGCTTGGACAGTTAAGAAGCTATAGCCCAAGGAGGGCGAGTTGTGGAGAAGTTCTGTCTTCAGATATTTGAAGATCTTGCAAAGTTGAAGAGATGCTTTGGTTTAATTTTCGGAGGAAAGAAGAGCCAGTGTCTACAGAGCAGGGGGCTCTGACTCACGCGTTGAGCCATCCAGCCGCTGAGTGGTTGGTGGCCTTGCAGGAAATGAGCTCCTGTCACAATCAGTGGCAAGCAGAAGCTGCTCCTTGAAGTGACTCCTCTGGTGACTTATGGCTGAGGCCGGGTGGACCTCCAGCTCCCACTGCACGCTCGGGCCCATGGTCACTGTCACCTGAGTTTGTTCAAATAGGAAGTTGTCAGCCCTTTCTGAAGTCGAGTCTAAGCGGAAATGACCGGTGCTTGGGGTTCTACCTCTGCTCTAACCACCGCGTGTGGGGCTTACGGAGGAAAAGACCGAGCTGTTGGGGTCCTCTCAGCAGGTTTCTTTGTTGCTTGCTGTGCTTACCACACGGGTAGACAGTCTCACGCTTGCAGTGACCAGGGAATCCCTTGGATCCTTAAACATGATTTTGATTGGGGAAGTTCCGATTGCCGCCTGCAGGCCAGTGACCGTGGAGCTGTTAGGGCATGGAAACTGGAGCACCGCGCCCTCCTCCTTTGTGCTTCCAGGGGCCCTTTGTGTGTTGGTGGTGACAGCAGCTTGGGGCATAGAGGATTGGTCACAAGATTATCCCTTGTATTATTTTCCTGCTTTTTCTTGGAGCTTGGTTTCTTTTTAGAGACAGTGTATTCGGAAATGAGAAGGGTAAGAACAGTAGCAAGGTAGCGCACCCATGAGTTTGCATTCGTGGGATGGAGAAAACGGACATTTGTCTTCTTACGTATTCAGAAGAATGTGTTGTCAGAGGAGCGAGAAACAGATGAGTTGTTAGCAGGTAAGTGGGAAGATAGCAGTAGTGTGGATTTGTGTGGCCCGCAGAGAAATTTAGGACTGTGGAGGGACAAGGAATTTAGGATACTGATGTTCTTTCTGTGGCTGCCAGAAAAAGTACTCTACCTTTTAAGTGTCTGCAAAAGCATGACCCTTCACAAAATTACTCTAACTCTGGAACACTCCATTTTATATATCGCAATATCACATGAAATAGGAATTAAAATAGTATTGTGGCTCCTGTTTATCTGAAGAGAAGGCCTCTATTTTTTTTTTCCTGTTGGTAATTTATGTATTAAAATATTATTTGTAAGAGTCTGAACAACTCTTCATTAGCAATCTGTAACTCATCCCAACTTAAATTTTTTAATGGATTTTTAGTTGTTCTACAAATATGCTTTCTTAACGAATACAGAAAGACCAGTTTGGTACAAGTATAATATCTTATTTTCTGAGAAATTGAAAATAATCTCTTTAAAGTTATTTCATGATTGTTTTCTGGCAACATTCTGAACAAAAACATGGTTTTCGAAGGCCACAAACTAAGGAGATGTGAGATTTCCTCAGGGAGATTGAAACAAAGCTTCTTGGCAATGGCTTTTCTTAATCCTTATTTTAATGCTGCATTTCTCTATGAACTCAGAAAAAAACCTGTGTTGAGTTTTTAAAAATATGACCTCTTTTAGCATCTTCGTACATAGTTGTTGAAACCTGTAAGGACTCACCGATATGAAAATACGAGCTTTGAAAATTCTGCTTGCAGCCACCTCAGCCTTAGGAGTTTGTGAAGGAGAAATGTGGATATCAAAAGGGTTGGGTTCTGAGATGTTTAATGTCTTTTTTTTTTTTTCAAGATTTTTAAAATTTATTTGACACACAGAGAGAGAAATCACAAGTAGGCAGAGAGGCAGGCAGAGAGAGGGGGAAGCAGGCTCCTGCTGAGCAGGGAGCCCAATGCAGGACTCAATCCCAGTACCCTGGGATCATGACCTGAGCCGAAGGCAGACGCTTAACGCACTGAGCCACCCAGGCGCCCCTAATGTCTTATTTTAAATAAGATCATGGATTACGGCCTAAATTCCAACAGCAAGGGAATGAGGACATACGTTTAGGTGCACCCACTTATGCATGAGGACCCTCGTGCATCCATTGGAGGAGAATTGTGAGACATGGAGCAAACGGGACGGTGTGGCCGTCTGCTGAGAAAAGCAGGAAGACGTGTTCGCAGAAAGTCCACGTGTCTGCAGACAGAGGCAGGAAGAGAAGCCAGTGCCGTCTTAGGGGTGGGACTGAAGGCACGCTTCCCTGTTGGAAAGCCACTTAGCATCAGTGAAAACTGGCTTTCCGAGGTGGGTTTGGCCACGATTTGGGCATTTTGCCAGTAAGTAGTCTGGTGCCTAAGACTGGGTGCCAGTCCTGCCATGGCTGGGGGAAGGCGGTGTCCACCCCGCCTGTCGTGCCCACACCCGCAGGTGGACAGGGCTTCTCTTGAGCAGCAGGTGTGCCCCCGCACTCTTTTTTTTTTTTAGATTTCTTTCTTTATTTATTTGATAGACAGAGATTGCAACTAGTCAGAGAGGCAGGGAGAGAGAGAGGAGGAAGCAGGCTCCCGCTGAGCAGAGAGCCCGATGCGGGGCTCGATCCCAGGACCCTGGGATCATGACCTGAGCTGAAGGCAGAGGCTTTAACCCACTGAGCCACCCAGGCGCCCCGGCCCCCGCACTCTTGAGTGGAGGGTGAGCACTCGAGGGAGGGTACAGCTGCCTTTCAGACTCCTGTCTGCCTTTGGCACCACTTCCCTGAAGACCTGCGCTCGGGGTCCCTGAGCGTCCAGTGACGGAGTCCACGGAGTGGTTCTAGTTGTATGGGGGGTCAGCCCAGTGTTTAAGATTCTGCAGCAGAAATTGTTCTTGAGATGATATATAGCCAGCCCTTCCTCAGCATCATCCAGACAAGGCTGACTGTCATCTTGGAGCCCTTGAGAGCAATGCCACTTGGGCCCTGGGCCATGGACGTCCTTAGAGCTGCAGACATGGGGCATCTCCCACTCGCTGGTGGAGACTTTCTGGCCGCTGCTTCACGTGCTTCTCAGCTCCACTGGAGCTCGCCTGCTGGGTTTCTCCACGGGCTGCGTGAACCAGCTTCAGACAGCTTATTAGCGCCCTGGCTGCCATCTGTCCACTCCTGCACTGTCTCACACCTCGATTAAATCCGTTCACACCGGCACTGTCCCAGCAGGCCCCTGGTCCCTGGCTCCCAGCCCGTGAGCCCCCGCTCAGAGACTTGCTTGGAACTCCTGCCCCACGTAGCAGATGCGGACCCCTGAGTTGGAGTACTCAGGGCGTCGGCCTCCAGGCACCTGCTTGCCCTTGGTGTGGCATCTTCTACTCCCGTCTTATGAATCTTTGCTTTTTGGATTGTAACATCAAAAAAAATTATTTTCCATCACAGTATGTGAACAAGGACCTGCCCCAGGGCTCAGGTAGGAATTTAGGCACCAGATGAGCTTCTCTGTCTCTGTCTCTCTGGCAGGGCCTGTTCAGTTGGGCTTGCATTTTAAAGGGCAATGCTTACAGCATGATGGATGATTAAAATAAAACTGAACAGATAAAAACGAGCCGCACCTGTGGCAGGAGGTTGTTTCTGTCTGCACAGGGCTGAAACACCATTTGGAGGGACTGAGAGAGACACGGAGACACAGAGACGGGGTGGGGTGAGCCTGACATTCACGAGGGAGGAGGCGGACGTCAGTGCTCGATTTTCTGTGTTCTTTGTGTCCTTTATCCTCCAGTTGCAACCACCTCCTCATCCAGCTCCTGAGAAGAATGTGACACTTAGTGCATTTTTTCCACGTGCCTCCACTAAGACATTCCTGAAGCTTCGTTTCCCCCACAGGCAGTGACAAAAGGCACAGAATTGCATCTTTGAGCGAGAGGCACGGCCACTTAACTGCATGGTACAGGCATGGCCGGAATCTGTGTTTTCACATTCTGAAAGCAAAAGTATGGAAGCCCGTGTCTTCTGATTGGATCAACCCTGCAGATGTCTTTATGTGTTCTGTCCAAGTATTTTTTTAGAATAGTTCTGTCGGGAAAATCATAGGGGACTTTCTGGTTTTGAAGAACTGAGTGGTGTTTTAAGAATGTTATGAGGTGAGCTACACATTCTGCTTCATTACAGTTAACTCCCTGTCCACCCTGGTCCAGGGAGGAGTAGAAAAAGAAGTTTTCTCGGACTGTTCAGAGAATAGATATGAAAGGAATAACAATTTAAACCTTTCAACATGTGTACAAAAGGCAGAGTCTGTGTCATAAACACATTTATCTAAATTCATTACAGTGCGTTACATGTAATTCTTTGAGCTGGCAGATCTTTCAGCTGTATGTGAGAAACGAAGTGGAGTAGTTGCAATTTAGTATAATCTATTTAAAATACATGTTCTTCCCTCTCTTTGAACAATCTGTCCAAAATGCAATCCATTCATGTGGGATTTCGCCTGTACAGCCCTGAGTGGGAATCAGTAGTTTCTTTGTTCGTCACTATGGAAACAAGTCAGCCTATCCCCGGTGGCTGTCAGATCTCGCAGGCTGCCGCTGCCATCCCCTCGGCCGCAGCTCTTCCCGCTGGGAGCCCAGCCATGCAGGACCTGCCCCGGCGGTGCTCGGCCCTGCCCTTCCTCAGCGCCTTCTTCCAGGGCCGCCGGCACTCATCCTCGGACCCCATCCTGCAGCAGGGCCGGCGCGGCTCGGCCGCCCAGACGCTCTCCTCGTCCTCTCTCCAGGTGATGGTGGCAGTGGCCTCTGTCAGCTGTGCCGAAAGAAACCCAACTTGCCTCCAGAGAAAAAGTAAAAGCTTTTTTCCTCCTTAAAGATTGCCAGAGCTTTGAGTTTAAATTCAGGCTGTTGACAGTTAATTCTACATCGTACTTTTTACTGTCCGTTATACTAAGAGCTTCAGTGGACATGTAATAGGAGATAAAGTGATTGAATGTTTTGTGCTTTTGCATTGAAAATGTAATTTTTGAAAAAACTCATTCCATTATAAAAAATGTGCTTTTATAGTTTCTTCTTCTGCATCAGCCGTATGACATGTAGAGATCACTGTGTGCGAAAGCGTTTTCTGTATTAAGAGGTCATGCACTCCGATGAGAAGGAACAGTTTTATTTCTGACAAAATGAAGGGAATGTAGCACCAGCTCGTCATCTGCGGTCCCGAGAGAACGTGGAAGCTATTTCTCATGTTATTATTCCACTTGGAGAGTGGAATTTTGAATCCTCCCGTCCTCGTGTGTTCTAGGAAATTCAGGACGTCCAACACCGAAGTATACAAAAGTCGGAGAGCGTTTACGGCATGTGATTCCTGGACACATGGCCTGCTCCATGGCGTGTGGTGGCAGAGCGTGCAAGTATGAAAACCCGGCCCGCTGGAGTGAGCAGGAGCAGGCCATTAAGGGGGTCTACTCATCGTGGTAAGTGCCATTAAGGGGATCTACTCGTCGTGGTCAGTGAGTCTGCGGCAGGGAGTGGTTGTGGAGGAGGGAGCGTGGGGGCTGCAGTCCCAGGACCCCGCACCCCGCACCCCGGCATTGCGGCTTGATGAGCTCACGCAGGTACTCAGACCCTCATCTGTAAAGTGGAAATAACAAAACCAACCCACAGGGGTTTTTTAATTAAGTGAAATGATGTGCGTAGAGTACCTTGAAGAATGGTAGTGAGATAGTTCTTAAATATCAGGAGTCACCAGAAATCATTGTTCAGCTCTAAGTCTGAGAGGGCAGGAGGTACACACGTGGTTTGTCAGCTTCACAGAGGTACACGTCAGCCTCAATTTTTTTGTTCCCTTCTTCTGTACGAAAGGCACGCTTCCCCACAGATACACCGCCCGCGTGCCTCAGTAGAGAGCCGTGCGCGCTGTTGGCTCAGCAGACAGCGTAAGGTGCGTGCGCGGTTGATGGTACACGGATGTGACTCCTGTGGTGACTCCTTCTGCTTCTTGTTATTCGTAGTAAAGTGTCAAGTAGACCTCTTTTGATGCAGTGACATCTCTGATGAATCCTGATAATCAAGCCAACTCACCTTTGTTAGTTTTGTTTTTTCAGGATTTTTTATTTTTTCAAGATGGCACAGGTGGTGGGGGCAGGGGAGGCGCAGAGAGAGAAGGAGAAGCAGATCCCTGCTGAGCAAGGAGCCCAACGCGGGGCTCAGTGCGGGGCTCGATCCCAGCACCCCGAGATCATGACCTGAGCTGAAGGCAGGCACTTAACCGACTGAACCACCTGGGCATCCTCTCAAATCACCTTTGAAACCCACGAAGAGGAATTCATGGTTTGAAGAACTCTAGTAGTGCGTGATTTTTCTGTAGCAAGAATCCATTTCCAAGCTAGACTTTTGTTGCCCGGCCTACTCACTGGCAGCCTGTGCGTGGTGCTAGAGCTGGGGTCTATTGTCACAGCCTTTCCCCACAGGTCATATCCTCGTCTAAGAGTGTTGTGCAAAATCAAGCACTAGGCCTAAGGTGTGGTCAGACTGTAAATTCCCAATAATATAGCTTGAGATCACAATAATATTTTTGGTTTATTGTTGACCAAACATCTGAGTCTTTTTCATCTGTCATGGCTTCATGGTACTTCTCTCCTCATCTTATGCTAAGTACTACTGAATTTGGGGGAGTCCCCATCAAATTTCAGGGCTTGCCCCAGCGGGGGGCGTGATATCTTTTGGATTGTGCGCTGCTCAGCTGATGTCTCTGTTACTCGTCAGGCTCACGTGACCCATAGCTCCCGACAGACTGCCTGACATGTCTTTCACCAGACCCTGAGGAGGGGTAGCTGTCTGTTGGGGGGGTCTCTGTCCATTTGTCTTCAGGCCAGGTACTGTGCTAGACGCTGTCAAATTATTATGTCATCTTCATAAAGCTCCTGGAAAGAAGACATGGTTTATGTCATCTGTCGATGAAGGAATTGAGGTCCAGAGAGACTAAGTAACCTACTATCCAGCTAGAAGTAGAAAAGCCAATATTTGAAACCAGTCCCAACTGATTCCAAAGCCCATATGTTTTGCCGAATTAGAATAACTCAGCATTTATTCATCACCACATGCCAGGATTTGTGCTAAAGACTTACACCCACATTGTGTTGAATTCTCGGGCCAGCCCTGTGAGGAAGGCGTTACCCCTACTTGACGTAATAGGTAACTGAGGGGCAGAGTTACCTTTGGTGCCCAACGAGGTTCTTCCACCACACCCACTAGAATCTCATGAGAGTCCTTGAAATCACACTGCCAGAGTCCACGAATACTTTACATCCCGGAATTTTCCCCAGGGATCCAGGGGTTCTTAGAGCCCTCATCATGATGCAAAATTGAAGCCAGAATCTGTATAAGAAAATTGTGTCTAGAATTGTTAAAATCAAAGAAAAAGTAGGGACTTGATATCTCATTCTCTTAGTTCTTAGAGCTGGAACATTCCAAGTTTTGTGCATCTCACCAGCCCCTCCCCCCTCCCAGGGTCACTGAGAATATCCTGGCCATGGCTCGCCCGTCCACAGAGCTCCTCGAGAAGTACGGCCTCATCGAGCAGTTCCAAAGGTAAATGCCGTGTCGTTGACACACTCGCTAAGCCAGTTCATGTTTTCTCGTCCATTGCTTTGGACTCCAAACAGTCAAACAATAGGCAGTGGAGAGCTTATTTCAGTTAGGAAATTGAGGTTTTAAGAATGATTAATAATGTTTATTAATGCCAAAAATGCTTAATTTTTTTAAACACTTGCTCTCAATATGATAACTTTTTTCTTTTCTCCTGTAAGTCATGGCATAAAAACAGTCATCAACCTGCAGCGCCCTGGCGAGCATGCCAGCTGTGGGAACCCTCTGGAACAAGAGAGTGGCTTCACATACCTTCCTGAAGCTTTCATGGAGGCTGGCAGTAAGTCCCTCCACCTCCCCTCCATGAGGTACCAAGAAGGGCACCCAGACTCGTCTGCTCAGCTCTTTCATCACAGGGAGATAGAATGACTGCTTTCGGGGGGTGGGGGGCACCGTGGGGGCGGTGGGCTCCCTACAGGGAAGACGAGCTGACTGATTCTAGATAATGCCACCGTTCTGCTCGTTCTTCTTCTCGGGTGGTGCTGCTGAAAGTACAGGATTTCTTTTGTGCTGGGAGAGGGATCTCGGGAGGAGCCCCGCAGAAACAATGCCCGCGTTAGTTACCATAACAGGACACTGGCCCTGCTGCTCGGCCCCCCCACCTCCAGTAGTCCCCGTTTTTGCCTCACACATGGGCCTCGCAGGGTCACACAGCGTACACACGGCAGCAGGATTGGAACACGGCACTCACTCATGCTTTTACTGCTGCCCAGCTCTGACTCTGGCCAGGACCCAGGGATTCTTCACGCAACAGTCCCAGAAGCCCCAGTCTTGGGAGCCTAGGGACGGAGTCCACCGAACGCGTGCCATTCAGAACCAGGCTGGAGAGGACCAACCCTGGCCACTTTTGCGACTTGTTTTTAAGAACTGTGTGTCTAGCTCTTTTTGTCTCCGCTGGGTGGGAAATCTGAGTGTACCCACCTTGTGCCATTTATCAGTCCTTTAAACGCATTTCCACACTTAAACAAGGTGCCATGCTTTCCCTCTGTAGCTGAGTAATTTGGGCCAAGGTCGTGGACTCTGTTAATTTGTAATCCTGTTTCACCTTAATTCTTTCTGGCTGAGTTTTAGCAGGCAAAATCTTAAGTAACATAGAGTGTACTTTGTAAGAAATGTTAACAATGAACTTGCTGGAAATATAAAAACCCTATCATTTTAGGCCTCCGCATCTAGTCTTACAGCTTTGCACTTTTCATGAATTCACTCACCTTCTTCAGATGGCTGTGCAGGTACTTTTCCTGCATGTTAATTGTTTTTTCTTGTTTTCGTTTTTCTCATTGTCCAGTTTATTTCTACAATTTTGGATGGAAGGATTATGGTGTAGCATCACTCACAACCATCCTGGATATGGTGAAGGTGATGATATTTGCCTTACAAGAAGGAAAAGTAGCGGTCCATTGCCACGCAGGGCTCGGCCGAACAGGTAACTAAGTTCTAGGAGTGGATGTATTGTCTTGTAGCACATCTAAACATGTAAAGAATAGTATTTCGTAATTCTAGAGGATAGTATTTTTCAGAATCCTATCAAAGTTTTGGAGGCAAATGGTAGAGGCCACTGAAAAAAACTGGAAATATCTTAAATAAGTAGTTCCAGTGATCCTTTATTTGTGAGCGTGTTTTTGAGAGACTTAAGCCAGAAAACTTGTCATCTTTACTGAACAGGTGGGTTTCCACAGCCTCACCAAGTGACCTCCCTGGTTTTTCTTCTTCGAAGGAAACAACCCTAACACTTTATTTATACTGGGTAATGTCTTTTAAAAATGTAATTTTCCTTAACGAAAATAATGGAAATAGAAAGCATTGTTTTAGTTGTTGTGTTCTAAGCACTTTATACTCGCTGTTTGGGTTTTTTTTTTAAGTCTTTAACAACAATGTGAGTTTTGAAGGAGGTTAAGTAATTTGCTACACTGAGTAAGTGACAGAGCCA
Organism: Meles meles; assembly: GCF_922984935.1. Classification (NCBI taxonomy): domain Eukaryota; kingdom Metazoa; phylum Chordata; class Mammalia; order Carnivora; family Mustelidae; genus Meles; species Meles meles. Next base: position 95,361,893 of record NC_060076.1, read on the forward strand.
AGATTTAAATTCACGGCTGGAAGGATTTCATTTGTGGAGGGAATCTCTCTGTGCCTAAAATTCTATATAGAAAGCAGTGACTTTACTTACAGACGCAGCACGTCTCAGTGCAGTGCTGATACAGGGGCAAAGATGAATATCATAAGGTTAGAATATTAATTGTCATCGGGTCCAGCCAGACTCCGGAGGTCAACACTGCCCACAGTGTATGCGTGTACCTGCTTCCGGGCCTCCCACCTGCTTGGGCGTGTGTTCAGGGCGGGGGCTCAGTTCTGCCCGAGAACGACAGCTCTTAGGGTCCAGCGAAAAGCTCACTATTCCAGGCGATTCCCCGTGACAGCACTGCAGATACTTCCTACTCACACCAAAGTGCCAAGTCCTGGTGAGAAAGATTTGTGGGACGATGTCCCTACTGGGAACCATGCAGTTTGCTGAGGTCCTGATTTTCATGTGTGACGTGATGAACAAACTTGGTGAATCACACAGATGTCTGCTGATTTGCCTTTCACCTTGATATTAGTCAACTGTCAAAGTTGGATTAATTGATTAATTATCACCATTATGTTATTTGTTTTAATTTAATATTAATTGACAAGAATAATAATGTTTATAACATTAAGGTCTCCTTTAGTAATAAGTATTTATAGAATAAAGTTATATCTTGGTCTGGAGAAAAGCACTGTTAGTATGGACAAAAGTCCAGAAATAAACTGTCAATGTGAATAATCCCCAATGCCCGAAAAGGAAGAATGGCAGGCTGGGAATGTGGCAACAATTCTGCAAAGATGGCAGAAGTGGGAAGTAAGTGCGCAGTCAGGGCGGGGAATGGAGTGAACTGTGCTCCTTATCCTCTTTAGACCAACTTTAACAGGGATGAAAGCAAATCCTGCTCTATTTCCTACTCTGAATTGCTTTTAAAATATTCCTTCCAGTCAATCCATACACTCCGTTTGGACCTTCCCCTAACCCCCTTTCACTCCCTCAGGCCCTCACCACACTTTCTGTCTCATCCCCTCACCACACTCCCTCCTTCAACACCTCACTGCATTCTCTCCCTCATCCCTTCACCACTCTCTCCCTCAACTTCACCACACTCTCCCTCATCCCCTCACCTCTGCTCACCCCTCATCTGCCTCACCACACTCTCTCCCTCATTTGCCTCACCCACATACTCTCCCTCATCCCCCTTACCACACTCTCTCCCTCACCACACTCTCTCTCCCTCATCCCCTCACCACACACTCTCCCTCAACACTTCACCACACTCTCCCTCATCCCCCTCACCCCTGCTCACTCCCTCATCCTTTCACCACACTCTCCTTCATCCCCCTTACCCATATTCGTTCCCTCATCCCCTCACCCCTGCTCACTCCTCCATCCCCCTCACCCACACTCGTTCCTCATCTCCTCACCATATTCTCTCCCTCATCCCCCCACACTCTCTCCCTCAACACTTCACCACACTCTCTTCCTCATCCCCTGACCCCTTCTTACTCTTTCATCCCCTCACCCACACTTACTCCCTCTCAGGGTACAGAGATAACTGTGGGTTCTCAGGGGGAGAAGGGACATACAGACCAGTGAATAAACACTCGTACAAGAAGTCAGTAAGTTTTAATTGTCCTTAAAATGGTCCTTTATATGGTTTCCTAATGCATATTCAAAATTCAAATCTTAGAGTGTGGTAAAAAAGTAAGTGATAAACTTTTTCATACCAGTCTTCTCTTCTTTACCCCTAGGCGTTTTAATAGCATGTTACTTGGTTTTTGCAACAAGAATGACTGCTGACCAAGCAATTATATTTGTTCGGGCAAAGCGACCCAATTCCATACAAACTCGAGGACAGCTACTCTGCGTAAGGGAGTTTACTCAGTTTCTGATTCCTCTTCGCAACATATTCTCTTGCTGTGACCCCAAAGCGCACGCCGTGACTTTAGCACAGTATCTTATTCGCCAGCGGCATCTGCTTCACGGGTCTGAGGCCCGACTCCTGAAACACGTACCCAAAATTATCCACCTCGTCTGCAAATTGCTGCTGGACTTAGCCGAGAACAGGCCAGTGGTGACGGCAGAGGTGGCCGAAGTGCCCAGCCTGTCTGCCGAGATTGAGAAGACGGTTTCTGAGATGATCACCCTGCAGCTGGACAAGGAGTTGCTGAGGCAGGGCAGCGACGCGTCCGACTGCTTCCCCGCCTCCGCGGTGGCCACGGATTTTGAGAATCAGGATGTGATTCTTTCCAGCGAGCAAGGGATTGACCCTCTCTGGAAGAGGCGGAATGTCGAGTGCCTTCAGCCCCTGACTCACCTGAAAAGGCGACTCAGCTACAGCGACTCGGATTTAAAGAGGGCCGAGACGCTTCTGGAGCATGGGGAGACTCCGTGGACCGGGCCTGCCCAGGCCTTGCTTGGCCGTAACCCCGGGCCACAGAAGCCCGTAAGCCAGTCTTACACCCCCCAGTCTCCACAGCTTGATCCAAGTAAGGAAACGCTTGTCCGAAATACATTCTCTTTCTGGAATCAGGCTAAATTTGGAGGCCTGGAAGGACTCAAAGATGAGGGGTCACCGCTTTTCCAGAGGGAGACTGTTGCAAAGGAAGTACAGCGGAGTAGAACCTTCTCTTCAGGTGTTTCAGGTTCATATAACCCTAGGGAGCCAGTTACACGGAACCTTGCAGATACCCCGACGGAATCAGACAGTTCTCCCCAGCAAGCGCCCCGCTGTCAGTACGAAACTCCCCCCGGTTGCTGCTCTGACACGCCCCGCAGGCCCCTGGACTGTGGCTTCAGCCCCAAAGCACCCTTTTCCGGCGGACGCAGCCAAGCCCAGGACAGCAGAGATGCGTCCGCAGCTGCTGCACCCAGTGCTGCGCAGTCCGGACTGAGTGCCGAAGCCAGGAGAGTACTGGCAGCCAAAGCCCTGGCAAGCTTAGATGAGTTCGCAGAGAAGGAGGAGGTGAAGAGGAAGGTAGAAATGTGGCAGGTACTTGTATCTCATTTAATTATGCGTGGGGGGTACTTATGTCAGAGCAAAATGGAATGCATTTTACCAAATTGAAGGGTTACGGGAATTTGAAGACCTGTTCCGGTAATACCTGGCTTCGGAACCTTGGGTTTCTCGGTGTCTCTGTGAAAGAGAGCGCGCAGTGCTTAGACTTAGCCGGGTCCTCCGAGCAGGGCACTGATGCCCAGGCCTGTGGCAGCTTCTTGCTTTCCTGCTGGCTTTGTGGGACAGACAGACCACAGCAGACAGCTTTAGGAACTGACTTGAGCATCTCTAACCTGACTCTGGTGGGGAACCACACCTGGAGAATCACTGACTGAGACACATGAGTAAAATCAGAGAAAACTCTTGTCCAAAGTCCCCAACACAAGTGTTGAGTGAGGTCAGGAGGACGCACGATGGCTGCTGTCCGCTCGCGCCCCTTCCTGCAGACCTGCCGGTGCTCCTGTGTGGCAACGGTTGGATTCCACGAAGCACTGGGAGCGAGCCACAGAGTGCCTTTGTGTGGTTCGGTTTCTTAAAGAGATGTTATTTATTTATATAGAGCGAACGAGAGAGGTGTGGGGGCAGGAGCAGAGGGAGGGAAAGGGTCCCAAACTCAGCACCATGCCTGACCTGGGGCTCCGTCTCCTGAGCCTGAGCTCATGACCTGAGCCGAAATGGAGTCAGACACTGAACTGACTGAGCCACCCAGGCACCCCTGTGCCATTCGTTTTACCCACAGTTGTGTCTTTGGGGTCCATTCCTGGGCTTTTACTTACGTTAGAATGTGCAATTTTAAATTTTATCCCCTCTTTGTGGTGTATTTTCATTAGAAACAGTCTTAAATCAGTTGTGCTCTTCGCCCTGAATGAACAGCTGGTGTAGACAAAAGGCCTTAACCACCTGGTTACCAGAAACTAGTGAACTGCCCAAACGTTGGGCTGACCTGGGGAGGCCTGGCTCAGTGAAACCTGGACTCATTAGTCTGTAATGTCCCGCGAATTATCAGTGTGGCTGCTCCTCTGTGTTCTGCATTAATTAAGCAAGGCGTGTACACTTTTCAGGAGGGTCAGAACCTTCCAGATGCAGAGGTGGGAAAACTAAGCACGGAGCCTTGCACCCACTTACTGCTGTGGGACTGCAGAGCACGTGCACGTTTGTCGGAACTGCAGGTGTTTGCTGAGCAAATACGTACGGATACTGATTTCTCACAACATGAAGTATGTTTTCTTATTCCAAACTGAACAGGACTTTGGGTCCTTCTGGCTGCTTGGTCTGCGAGCCTTTCCCTTGCAACACCGTAGCCATGAGAGCTAGTGGTCGGACCCCTCAGAGGTCAGCCTAGTGGGGGGGACTGTTGGAGCACTTTGCATACAAAAGCATTTTCCAGAGGTGAACATGATCCTTTTGTTTGTATAGACTTGTCCTTTGTTACACTTTCTGGATTTTATTATGAGTCTTTCAGCAGTAAAACAACTTAGCTGAGTTCTGGAAGGAGTCCCGAGCTATGATTTGGGTGGAACCGTACTGCCCGTGCCCCTGCTGGGACCTCTCTTGGCTGCTGCGTCACCTGCTCTCACGGTGACCCAGAGGACAGGATATCCCAAGATTCTTCCTTAATCTTCACAACCCTTATGAGTTAAGGATCACACACAGGGAAGCTGAGGGTCACAGGGGTCAAGACACATGCTCAAGATCATGTGACCCGAATGTGGCAGGGCCGGGATGCAGCTCATGAGTTTAACGGTTTGCTCAGCCCCCTGGAGGATTTCAGAGAACAAAGTAACCAGCATTTCCCTGGGAGGGCCTTCGCTGTGCTGCTCTGCCGAGCTTCTGGTTACTGCAGAGCCGATCGGCTGTGTGTGTGACCCGTGGGGACCGGGGCCTCCACACAGCTAAACACAGTGGCTTCTTCATGAAAGAATAAAGAGGAACCAGAGGAACCCAGAGCCAGAGGACCCTGGCAGCAGGGCAGGAGCGTCACGTCAGGGGTCAAGCAAAACCCAGGGAACGCCGTCTGCCCCGTGCTGCTTTGGGCTCCTGGCCCGGTACCCTCTTCCCTGGGCCCGCACGTCTGCCGTCAGGGCCCGGCTGCGGGTGCTGTAGGAGTTGGATAGGCCGCCTGCTACAGGCTGTCCCAGTCTGAGTCTCGGGAAGCGACCGATGCGTGAAGGAATGAATGAGCAATTATGACGCTTATGCCCGTAACACACACACACTTGATTTAGTAACGCATAAACCTGAGCCCCGTCAGAAGCTGGCATTCTTCCTGTTTGTCTCCCGCTCTCTGGGAGGTAAACTGTTCGGGCCTCCTGCTTTTAACTCGTCTCGAGCATTTGGGCATGGGCCAGACTTGCTCGTCCCCTTTGCTGTCCAGCCTCAGGATGTGGGGCTGACTCTGTGTCCGGGCCTGTGTGGGACTGTGCAAAGGAACGTGAGACAGGTGTGTCTGCCACAGTTGCAGACTTTCAGCGCTTTTCTGGGGCCCGATTTGAAGGTTTAGTCAGCTTTTCCTCGTCCCAGGGTAATTTGCAAATGTTGCCTTACACATGCTTTCTCGTCTGCCCTTCTACTTCCTCACAGCACGTCTGTTTTGTTCCAGGGGACCTAAGAACGAAGGCTCCCTCTTCCTGAACAGTATCTGTGGTTTCAGAGTGGGGCAGAGAGCTTAGCGTTTAGGCCAACGGAGCCCCCCTCTGAGGGAGCTTTAATGCACACGTGGGGCAGGGGTCAGCTTCACAGAGGGAAACTGAGGCTTGGAGAGACTCAGCATCTCAGCCCATGTGCCACCTAGAGGTGGGGGCACTGGGAGGGGTCCCTGTCCACGCTGAGCCTAAGACTGTCGCTCGTGGACAGCCTGAGGGCCATCAAACCTCAAATGGTGCTGCCTCTCTGTCCCTCCCCCCTCACCCCTCCCTTCCCCTTTCTCCCTTCCCTCTCCCTTCCTTCCCTCTCTTCTTTTCCCTCTCCCTCCTCCTTCCTCCATCCCCCCTTTTCCTCCCTCCCCCCTTTTCCTCCCCTCCCCTCTCCTTCTCTCCATTTTCCTTTTTCTTCCCTTCTTTGTAGAAAGAACTAAATTCCCGAGATGGAGCTTGGGAACGAATATGTGGCGAAAGGGACCCTTTCGTCCTGTGCAGTCTGATGTGGTCCTGGGTGGAGCAGCTGAAGGAGCCCGTGATCACCAAACAGGACGTGGACACGCTGCTCGGCAGCCGCAAGGACGCCGCGGACGCGCTCTCTCTGCTGGAGAAGGTAAAGGGGCTGTGAGGCGGTTGAAGTTAACCAAGGGCCTTAGCATAGGCTTCGTGCACAAAAGCCCATTCTAAAGAAGGGGACTTGTGCGGAATCCCCTATCTGGGTCTGATTTAGGCTCTTCCAAGGTGAGAAGAAATGCACGCCCGGCATCACATGTTGAAGGTACAAAGCCAGATGAGAACCCCCGTAATCCCAGCGGCCCCGCTCTGAACATCTGCAAGTCCTTTCTGTCAGACTTAGTGCATTTGTTCCTATGGTCAAGGACAACCATATACTTCATTTTTTTAATGATTTTTTATTTTTTATTAACGTATAGTGTATTATTAGCCCCAGGGGTACAGGTCTGTGAATTGCCAGGTTTACACACTTCACAGCACTCACCATAGCACATACCCTCCCCAATGTCCATAACCCAATCACCCTCTCCCTACCCTCCTCCCTCTGGCAACCCTCAGTTTGTTTTGCGAGATGAAGAGTCTCTTATGGTTTGTCTCCCTCCCGATCCCATCTTGTTTCATTTATTCCTTTCCTACCCCCCAAACCCCCCATGTTGCATCTCAACTTCCTTATATCAGGGAGATCGTATGATAGTTGTCTTTCTGACTTATTTCGCTCAGCATAATACCCTCTAGTTCCATCCCCATCATCGCAAATGGCAAGATTTCATTTCTTTTGATGGCTGCATAGTATTCCATTGTGTATATATACCACATCTTCTTTATCCATTCATCTGTTGATGGACATCCAGGTTCTTTCCATAGTTTGGCTATTGTGGACGTTGCTGCTATAAACATTCGGGTGCACGTGCCCCTTCGGATCACTACATTTCGTATACTTCATTTTTTAGACACAGACACGGATGCTGGTACACATGCACGCGTGCCTTCACAGATGAGGATGCCCTGGATCCAGAGTCCGTTTCATAGTCTGCCTTCTCGCCCCTGTGTGAGGGAATGAGAGAGGTCACCCCTGGGGCAGCGGCCAGGCCCTTGTCAGGTCGTAATTTCCATTTTCCCCTCCATTCGTCTCCACGGCCCAGGATGAGGCCCTGTCTCAGGAAAGGCAGGCAGCGTGTGTGAGAGCAGGACTTGAACTCCGGTGGCTCTGCACACAGCTCACACCTGTCTGTCACAAGGCGCCCACCGCACCTTCCTCATCCTTCACCCCGACCCCCGCACGTCGGGTGTTTACATCATTTCAGGTTTTTGGTAGCCATCCCTGTAGCGACCGCTTGTGCTTGCAGATTTTCTGCATTTCCGGTCAGGCCCTCAGGGTAGATTCCCAGAAACGCAGTCAGTGGCGCTCGGGCGAGTGCGCCAACATGTGGTGGCTCCAGAGGTGCAGGGTTTCTTCTGCTTCTCTAAGTCAGCACTGGGAGTCGAGTCGGACACGTTCCTCGGGCACCTTCCCCTGAAGTTCTGTCCTCCCTCTGCAGCTCCTGCCGCAGGCAGGGCTTGCCCGTACTGACGCTGGCCACCCGCCACTGGTCCGCGTACCGCCATGGCACGTCAGCATCCGTCAGCGGACCCGAAACAGTGTGCCCAGAAACGAGTGGGGCCTCTCATCAGTTCACTGCAAGGAAGACGTTTGATTTGAGACTGCACTTGTGTTCATATCCAGTTATACCTTATGTACTAGCTAAGCAGCTTTGATTGTATCTTCCCGAAAGCTTTTCAGATTGTATGAACACGTAACAGGAAGCATTGGCAGAGCCCTTGGGAGAGAGTTTGGTGTTTGTGGTTACGCGTACTTGGTCCCACATCAGCTCCTGGCTACGCAGTTGCTTTGAGCTTATGTCTTGAGGCATTTTTCAAACCACTTGTTTGATTTTAATTTCTGCAAACACAGGGCCAGCACCAGACCATTCTCTGCGTGTTGCACTGTGTCGTGAGCCTGCAGGCAATCCCTGCCGACGTGGAGGAAGCCATCCTCGCCCGCGCCATTAAAGCCTTCACCAAGGTGGGTCACATGCTGCCATCAGCGTAAGCGCAAATCAGAACCCAGAGGCCCCTCACCTGCTCTAAAATAAAATTCAGTGTGTTTTTCCATATGGCCATGTGTTGGACACTTCTCAAGCGTAGTTGTAGACATTGGCCAAAAAATAATAGTTTCTCAACAGTGATATTAGAAAAAGCTGAACTGTGGGGTTTTTGAAGGGGAACATTGAAACAAAGAGCTTTCATACAGAAACAAGTGGATGTGGAGAAAATTATTTTCAATCATGTGCCAAGTAGGAGAGATTCTTTTCTGGGTGAGCCCATTCTACTTTGGGCCTAAACACGTAACTGACCCCTGAGAACCCAGCATCAGTGACCCGGGACCCTGCCCTAGTTGGCAAACCAAAGTAGAAGGTAATAAAAGAGTTTCTTTTCTGTGCACACCTTTTGGCTTGCAGCAGTCCGTCCTGGCTGAAGCAAGAACCAGGGCTGTGCCGGGAGAAAAGACCCCCATCAGCCTTTCGGTCTGGTTTTTCTAATAGGGGATGTGACCCTGTCCTGAGGCCCAGAGCCCCGCTTCTCCCCGTCTGCGGTACACAGGAGTGATGCTGCCCCTTACTGTTTGAACGGTTGGCCGCAGCTCCCCCCAGCGCTCCAGAGCGCGCCCTTGCAGGCGTCCGGCAAGTGTCTGGGTCACTCTTGGGAGCTTTGCGGCTCCAGGTCTGTTCTCAGCAGTTTCCACAGCCAGCGGCTCAGTTGTCCTTTGCACCTTACATGGATGTCGTCACAGACCGCGAGGCCACCAGCCCTTGGGGAGGTTGCAGTTGGGTGCTTAGCAAAGTGAACGATTCACACACACAAACATGAGAGGTTTTTCAGATAGGATAAACAATGTAATGAAATTTCCGAATTTAATTGAAAAAATCCTTAGTATTGGTTTCTCTGAATGTGGTCGGAATTCTTTTTAATTTCTGTTGGCCTTTTAGGGGGATCCTGATGAAAAGTTAAACATAGCAGTTGTTCCAAATCCAGCTTTGAAAAGGTTGGGAAACATTTATGGCCATTCGCCCTGTGCACAGTCTCAAGGGCAGAGGCCCCGGCCGCTCTCATTCTGGGCCAGCTCTTCAAGGAGGCTGCTTCCAGTGTGACGACGGTCCTGTTTCCCTTCGGCCAGAGCTTCCCAGGCCTGCGGCCCCTCAGCAGACACTGGGGTCAGCTGCGCTCGGAGAGACCGGCTAGGATGCAGAGCCCCTGTTTGTGCGGCCCACAGCTCTTCGGGGGCCGGGGGGCTTGGAGGGCGAGGGCGACCGTGTGATTGTGGCACACGTGCTGCCTGGTGTCGTGGAGTTGTGTGTCTCTGACCCGGCCGTCTTGTGTCCACAAATGTGATGGCCAGACCCGGACCCTCCGCAGCACGGCCCAGGGAGCCATTGTTTCTGTGGGAGTGGGAGCGGGTAGACGTGTGGGAATCGCTCGGCTTCTCTGTCCTCCCATCACCCGACCCTGCAGCCTGCTGAACTTGGGCAAACAGCCCAAATACAGGACTCAATGTGTCCCCACTGTAGAGCAAAGCGACGAACTTCCATGGAAGTTCTCTTTGGCCAACAAACACGTGAGCCTCTCACGTTCACTGCTCGCAGAAACGCCAAGGCGGTGGACATTGTGGTGTGCACGTCACAGAGGTTGGGTGTGAACCGGGCTGGCGGAAAGCGGGCTCCGGGCGGGTTGCCACAGGGCAGCCCTTATAGCTGGCGAGTGTTGTTTTATAGACGCCTTCCCTTGCGCCCGCGGCCGTCAGCTCCAGACTCGACACTCTGCCCTCACGGCTGCCTGGCTTTGTGACAACCTATGAGATCACGTGTCCGGGCTGGGGGTTTCAGTTTTTGAGTTTTCGTTCACAAGTTTGGTATTGACGTGACTGGCAGTTCTAATACAGTCTTTCAGTTAAAACTGATGAGTGAACTGTGTTGTGTGCCCTTCGTTGTACATATTTGTGTTTGGAAGTCAGAGTTTTTCTCCACCCTCCTTTTTTTTTTTTTTAAAGATTTTATTTATTTATTTGAGAAAGAGAGAATAAGAGAGAGAGAGAATGAGAAGAGAGAGGTCAGTGGGAGAAGCAGACTCCCTGCCTAGCAGGGAGCCCGATGTGGGCCTTGATTCCGGGACTCTGGGATCATGACCTGAACCAAAGGGAGTCGCTTAACCAACTGGGCCAACCAGGCACCCCTCCACCTTCCTTTCTCTTCTCCCCAAATCAGCTGATTAAAATTCTGCTACTGTGTCCTGAGTCTATTCATTCTTTGTCAGCAGGTTAATTTTGACTCTGAAAATGGACCAGTAGTTTACAGCACCCTGAAGAAAATATTTAAGCACACACTGGAAGAAAACAGGAAAATGATGAAAGACGGCCCTCAACTTGACGTTTAGTGACGCTTCCCTGGTGGCGGACACCTCAGACCCGGGGACCCAGATGGCTTTTCTGCGCACAGATGAGCAGGTTGGAGCCTGGAGCCACTTCATCTCATAGCACTTTATCTCAGACGCTCTTGGTTTGGCTTGTGCTAAGAACGCTCATTTCTGTTGGAAGCAACTATTTATTTTAAAATATCCTCAAGCTACATTTTTGTGCTAAAAAATTGCCATAATGTTGGTGCCACTTTTTTGTATTTATTTAACTGAATTAATATTGTATTATTAATATGTAAGTATGTGGTGTTTACATCTTTATTCTTTTTGACATTTTGGAAAAAGTTGTAACTCTTTTTTCCAAAACAGTTATTTTGTTAGTGGAATCCTTGCTGGAGCTTTTACCAAATAGGTAATTCTAGTAGTAAAATTTCACTGTGGATCCATCCCCCTGATCCAGGACCTAAGGAAGTCACAAAGTGTCTTAAGCTGTTTTGTATTTGTTAATAAGAAGGCTATTGATATGACATTTTTTAAGGATTTTTTTTATTTGCAAATTTTTTGTTTTTTTCTTTTTATAAACGCATCAAAGGATTTCTCAGAGTGATTTAGTGATTTAGTTTTGTGTTGAAGGTTGACTGAGGTGGTGGGATTTTTTTACCACAGGAAGTAGACTTGCTCTTGGTTAGGCTTCCAGACCCCCCCATGCCGACCCCCGCTGTCACAGGAAGCAGGAGCACCTCTGAGCACGTCCAGCCTGATGCCCACCAAACAGCATCTTCACAGAGGACCAGGGGCCACGGTGGGCAGTGTGGGCAGCTGCTTCGACTCCACAGGGAGGACCATTGGGCGGGGACAGGCTCAGTGCAGCAGCGTGACCACTAGCCCACACCTCCCACGTCTGCCCTTCGGTGGACCCCGTCGTCTCAGAGCCCTGTCTTCGGCCACTTGTCACTCAGAGAACTAAGAGTCTTAAAGTGAATGTGGTGCACGTAGACCGCAATCACCCTGTGGGCCCGAGATAAGAAACAAGTGAACTCGTTACTGCCTGACTAGTTCGCTGTGGACCGAACTGTCTTTCAGCAGTGGAGCTGTGATGAATGTGGGCAGTACCAGAGGTCAGGTCCCAAGGAGGGTCCTCACTTTTCCCAGGAAATGTGATACTTACTCATCTAACCGATTTCATACTAAGGCAATGACCTATTTTAGAGACGGAATTTCGGGGGAAGCGAGGCTAACCACGGATGAGTCTCCCCCCCTCCTGCACCTCCTAATCAGGCGCACCGGGAAGATCGTCATCCTCGTCGGTCTCACGAGCTCTGGTGGCAGGCGCTGCAGCCTCCCACACTGTTTCAGTTTCCTTCGGAAACCAGATCCAGTGAATCTTAATGAACCGGGTTACCCGCTCCTGAAATGTCTCATTTTTAAGTGCCTGAAAGGGAAAGGAAGAAAAGATTATGTTTTATCCAAAGGTACATTACAAAAAATAGGTTTTTTTACCCAAAAAGATGTTTACTGTCATTTCTGTCAGTCTCACATGGGCAGGTGCCAGAACGGCTCATTGGACAAGTGGCTGTTGGCCTGTGTGTCTGAGACGGTCCCGCGCAGCCCCGACGTGACCGTGGCATTGCACCAGACTGAGGAAGAGAGCTGGTGGGAGAAGGAAGTCAGGCTGTCTGCAGGCTTTGTATGTATTTGAATAAAAGTGAAAAGCACAACCCGTGACCCTCGTGTATCTTTCGCTCGGAGCTCCTGATGACTCAGGCGTGGTTGGTGATGGGACGATCCTGATGGGCGGACTGGGTCATGGGCTGGACGTCAGCCGGGCTCTGGTGGGTCCCAACTCTGTTGGTCCAGATGAGCAGGCGGGGACAGGAGGAGAGAGTTAGGGTGAGCGGAGTCTTTAAGGCCAGCAGGTTTCCTGCCTTTCTGCATTTGAGTGGATGAGGAGTTCTCTGCAGCCCAAAGGATAGTTCCACTGACCAGAAGAACTTCGGGATTTAGCTCAACAGAAGTGTGGAGGGTCAGGAGCGCACACTCAGAACAGATGGCCGTGGCCATGCCCATGCACTGTCTGGGTTCCTTCCATACCCGGGAGAAATATTGTTCATACCTGCCTGTTGAAGGAGTCCCAGACTGACGACTCCAGCCCTGCCTGCCTCCCTCCCCAAGCCACCTGCCTGTCTTTGGTGCTCCTGACAGAGGGTCCGGCTGGGTCAATGGGCCCTGTCACCCCTGGGCTCCATGGTGGCTCCCTAGAGCATCGTGTTGTCACTTAGTGAAAGTACCCATCTTCTCTGTCCTCTGGAGCCGGCTGAGCTGCTGTGTTACTGTCGTTTGATCTCAGCCTATCTCACTTAGGAAGTGCAGGACTTCCAGCCACTTACGGTTTTCCTTCCATCCGAGAGCTCGCTGATGCCCTCTGCGCCAAAGTGCTTCTGACTTTGAGGTTGCTTTATCTGTTCGCAGAGCTCAGAAACACCCCGTGATGTGCTTGGTCGTGTCTCGGGCCAGCTCCCCGGTCTTATCTTGGGAAGCGCATGTGCTTCCGTCATGCCAGGCTCCATGCAAACCAACGTTTCATACTTCAGAGAAGTTTCTGTTTTCTCGTAAATGGAGGACTCCCTCTCCTGAGCTTGCCTGCGGTTTCAGCCAGTTCTCTAGACGTCTCAAGACATCTCCGGAGACAATATGCTGCAGACAGTGCACACCCCGAGTTCCCGATATCTGAAGGCCCACAGGTGATTTTCGGGACTGATTAAATCCCACAGTTTACTCGGGACATCTTTGTTCTTCACATGAACAAGGGTTGATATATTTTCAGTGCAAGTAAATCAAGAATGACATTCCCTTTGGTGCTTTTTATGAATATGGCTCAAGAGTATCGCCTTCTCTAAAGGAACCTACTCGGGGCGCATGAGTGGCTCAGTTGCTAAGTGTCTGCATTCAGCTCAAGTCATGACCCTGGAGTCCCAGGATCGAGCCCCATGTCAGGCTCCTGCTCAACAGGGAGTCTTCTGCTCCCTCTCCCTCTGCCCCCGCTCTATTTCTCTCTCTCTTGCTCACTCTCCCTCTCTCTTAAGTAGATAAATTTGAAAGAAAATAAAGGAGCCTTCTCAATGCTAGGTGGTTGAAAATTGTTTACAGATAATGTGGCAGGAGAAAAATTCAACAAATCCTGGGACGCAGTTGTATGTTCTGTTTTAGTTATGCTTTTAGGCATGAGCTGGCCTCTGACTGCGCAATACTGGCCGTAAAACTGACTTGTGAGCGATCACGATGGAGGCCTTGAGCAGCGTGGCTTGGGGAAACCTTCGCTGTCAGCCATCGCTGAAAACATCCCGTCATGGAAGACCACGTCCAAACCAGACTTTACGATCATAAGGCCTTGTCGTGCACTGGAAATAAAAGTTTCCTGCATCCACGGCAGGTCCTATCACAACGAAAGGCTGGTATGTGCTTGCCTCCTGGTTTTGATGATTAAACTGAAAAGACATTTGACCCTTAAGAGTGCCTGTTTGGGGGAGAAATTATATTTTTGGAATAGTTTCCTACTTACATTCTGATTACAGCCCGAAAATACTCCTTGGCTTTGATTGAGTGAGTTGCTTTCTCGTTTTCTTTCTTCTCTTAAAAATGAAATTAAATTAAAATTACTCAGACGTTGAATTAGACTGAACCATGTGGAATAACCTGCAGGTCAAAAATGATCAAATGTGGCCATTTTCTGTGGTTCAACCTAATATTAAATTTAATGCTCCTGAGACAAGTAGGTGACAGTTCCTGAATTACTCTAACGAAGTTTTAATTAGGCGACCAGTTATTGTCTAACAATATTCTATATGCTCATAGTGGGCTTCAAAACAAGTGGAAGAGACCAACGCGAAATTCCTTTCAGCAGGCAAGGCCGTGCCTCCTCTGTGCGTGGCACTCCGCTGATGCTGGGAACATGGGGTCCTTTTTTCAGTCATTCGTTCTCTGTCAGGACCCAAGTTTAGCACATGCTTGGAACTAATGCTGCAATCCTAATTCTCAACATTGTCACTCACTTAATTCTGAACATCCTTCAACACTCATCTCTAATTCCTTGGAACAGAATGTGTTAACTGTAGTCAAATTCAGCTACTTGACATACAGCCCAAGGAGACAGACGGGTATTACAGGCTGGATTAGGTCCTGAAATTCATGTTGAAGGTCTGATCTCTGGTGCCCTACAACGTGACTGTATTTGGAGATGGGGTCATTGCAGATGGAAGATGAGGTCACTAGGGTGGCCCTAATCCAGCATGACCAGTGTCCCTCTGAAGAAGAGGAGATGAGAACATGGACACGCACAGGACCATGACCACATGAGGACACGGGAAGATGGCCGTCTACCTGCCAGGAGAGAGGTCTCGGGGAAACCTGTCCTGCCCATACCTGGACCTCAGACTTCCTGCCTCCAGGTCCATGAGAACATAAACTTCTATCGGGTCAGCCTGGGCTGTGGTGTTTGTTAGAGCAGCCCGAGCGGACCAGTGCAGTCCTCAGTGCTTCCGCCGTCCCTTGTGTGTGTTTCTCTGTCGCGTCACCTCGAACAGCACAGTGCTTGGATTTGCATGTCTCTCAACTTCATAGAGATTGCAGAACGCAGTGTGTGTTCTCCGGTGACTTGCTCACATTTGTCCCTGTTGGATAACGTTTACCCCTCCCGGTCTCACACTCTGGGGACTAGGACACAGACGTAATGGAGCCGGGGGAAGGAGGGTGGCGTGATTCCACTCACCACACCTACACATGAAAACTACCAAATATTTCCAAGCGAGACTTAAAAAGATGGAGAGATACACCTGTCCATGAGTCGGAGGAGTCAAGATTGTTAATATGCCAGTTCCTTTCAGATTGATCTCTAAGTCCATACAATCCTAATCACAGTCCAAGTGAGTTTTTCTTGAAGGAATTGACAAACTGATTCTGAAATTCCATATGGAAAGGCAAGTGACCTAGAACAGCCAAAAGAACTTCGAAAAAGAACAAAGTTGGCAGGCTAACACTACTTGACTTCGAGAATTATTATAAAGCTGCACTAAGTAAAACTGTGTGATTCTCATACAACAATAGGCAGGCACATCAATGGAACAGGATAGTCCAGAGAGAGACCCCACACACACATGGACTCCTGAGTTTGGACAAAGTTTGAAAAAGCAATGAGGAGAAAGGACAGTCTTTCAACAAATGGTGCTGGAACAATTGGACAGTTATAAGCAACATAACAACAATGGAAAATCCTTGGACCCATATCTTGCATTATCTACAAAAATCAACTTTTTTAAAAAAGATTTTATGTATTTATTTGACAGAGATCACAAGTAGGCAGTGAGGCAGGCAGAGAGAGGAAGGGAAGCAGACTCCCTGCTGAGCAGAGAGCCTGATGCGGGGCTCGATCCCAGGACCCTGGGACCATGACCTGAGGCGAAGGCAGAGGCTTTAACCCACTGAGCCACCCAGGTTCCCCTACAAAAATCAACTTCTAAATGTAAAGTCTAAAACTATAAAATTTCTAAGAGAAAATATATGTGACCTTAGGTTAATCGGAAGTTTATTGGATATAACACCAAAAGTACAGTCCGTTAAAGAACAAGCCGATAATCTGAACTACATCAAGATTTAAAACTTTCGCTCTTCAAAAGACACCGTGAAGAAAATGAAGGCAAGCCATAGGCTAGGGGAGACTCTTTATCAAAGCATGTGTCTGATAACAGACTATCTGAAACCTCTCAAAACTCAACAAGATAAAAGAAAAGCAGCCCAAACTTATAAAACTGCCAAAGATCTGAATACACCACCAAAAATACAGGATTGGCAAATATGTTCATGAAAAGATGCTAAGCAATATTAGTCATAGAGGGTGCCTGGGTGGCTCATTCTGTTGGGCGTCTGCCTTCAGCTCAGGTCATGATCCCAGGGTCCTGGGATTGAGCCCCACATCGGGCTCCCTGCTTAGTGAGGAGCCTGCCTCTTCCTCTCCCTCCGCTGCTTTGCCTGCTTGTGCTCTCTCACTCTCTCTATCAAATAAATAAAATCTTTAAAAAATATGTTAGTCATAGAAAGCCAAATGAATCTGCACAGCGAAGGAAACAAAAACTAAAAGACAACTACAGAATGGGAGAAGATATTTGTAAATGATGTATCTGATAGAGGGTTAGTACCTAAAGTATATGAAGAACTTATATAACTCAACACCAAAACAATCCGATTTTAAAATGGACAGAAGACAGACACATGAAAAGATGCTCAACATCTCTCGGCATCAGGGAAATGCAAATCAAAACCACAGCGATACCATCCCACACCTGTCAGAGTGGCTAAAATCAACACAAGAAACAGCAAGTGTTGGCGAGGATGCGAAGAAAGGGGAACACTCTTACACTGTTGGTGGGAATGCAAACAAACTGGGGCAGCCACTCTGGAAAACAGTATGGAGGTTGCTCAAAAAATTGGAAATAGAGCTACTCTACAACCCAGAAGTTGCCTACTAAGTATTTACCCACAGAACACAACACTAATTCAGAGGGGTACATGCATCCCTATGTTCATAGAATCATCATTTACAATAGCCAAATTCTGGAAAGAACCCAACTGTCCATCGACAGATGACTGGATAAAGAAGATGTCGTGTATACATACAATGGATTATTACTTAGCCATCAACAAGAACAAAATCTTACCATTTGCAACGACATGGATGGATCTAGAGAGTATTATCATAAGTGAAATAAGTCAGAGAAAGACAAATACCGTATGACTTCACTCCTATGGAATTTAAGAAACAAAACAAATGGACAAAGGAAAAAAAGACAAACCAAGAAATAGACTCTTCACTACAGAGAACACACTGCTGGTCCCCGGGGGGGTGAGAGGGTAGGAGAAACGGGTGATGGGGAGTACAGAAGCACTTGTGATGAGCACTAGTTGACGTAAGGAAGTGTTGAATCACTTTATTGTACGCCTGAAACTAGTAGAGTACCTGTGTTAATTGTACTGGAATTGAAAGAAATGCAAATGAAAACCACAAAGAGATATCGCTACACACCTTGTAAAATGCTGACCGTGCAGAAGCCGGGTAGCCCAGGTGTTGGTAGGGATACGGAGAAGTGGGAGCTCACGCTGCGACTGGGGACATAGAGTGGGGCGCACTTTGGAAGCAGTTCGGCTGCGGCTTCAGAGGGGGGTGACCCAGCCCTTCCGTTCCCACGTGTGTGCGTCCCAGCAAAGACTTGTGCAGCGGTCTGGAGCAGCTGCGTGTGGAATACCCAGAAACTGGGACAGCACAAACGTCCGTGCACAGGAACGTGGAAAGCCACATTGTGGCGGATCCACACGTGGAACGCCATGTGGCAATACGAGTGGACTGTGATTCATGCGACAGCAGGAATGACTCAGCCTCACGGCGCTGAGCGAAAGAAGCCGGACGGAAGGAGTACGTGCCATGTGACCTCCTGTACACGAAACTAGGGAATGCAGAGCAATGTGTCCTGACCAGGCACAGATCTGGCTGCCCCGGGCCAGGGGTGGCCCCGGGGGTGTGCGGGGATGTACCCCGTCATGGTGGTGACTGTGCCGTTGGATTCGTGGGTGAAGTTCATGGTTTCATGTCAGAAGGTATCAAGTTGCACACTTTAAACACCGTGTGCCAGTTTTTCTGTTCCAGAAAATAGACTACGTTTGTAAAAGAGGAAACAATGCCTTGGAAGGAGGAACACTGGAGTGGTCATGTGGGTTTTCTCTGGGAGGGGACACGCGGGCCATCACGTTCCAGGGGCACGGGAGCTCCGACTGTACTTGAATTTCTATAACACGAGTTTGCTCACAGTGTAACCGTGCTGTGTTTTGCACGTGAAAAGCAGCGGCTCGCTCGCAGCTGGTCTCTGGCGCTCGTGGAGCTGGACCTGAGAGCCTCGGAGTTGTGTTTTTGCAGGGGGAGCTGTTTCTGCAACCCGAAACCAGCTTTACATGAAGTGAAATGCGTTTCTCGGATTAAATGTTTGTTTCCTGAAGATTTCTAAAGGACTGATTTGGGGCAATCTGCTCTTGCGCAGACGTCCCACACTCCCTGCTGCGGACCTCTGACTCGGGCGTGGACTTCAGCCGCCGCCCACTCGGAGCACACGCTCCGGCCAGATGTTTGTCTTCCTGCTTTCTCTGGGGGAAGGTTCAGAGGAGACTTAGCAGCTTTAGCCACGTAATTACTTTCTCAACAGTTAAGAGCTTTGGCAGCTGGCATCCGCGAACTGGTGTGAAGACGCGGAACCCGCAGTTTAACCGCAGAGCCTCCCAAGCGCCTCCGGAGCGGGTCCGGGCCGCCGCCCCCTGCCAGGGTGCTGCTGGTGTGCCCGAAAGTCGCCCCCGGGAATTCTGACAGCCTCCTGGCCGCCGCCCAGGGACTGTGAGTCATGAAGAAACCCCGTGTGCAAAAGAAACCGCCGGCAGACAAGAAATGGCTCCTGAGAAGGTCTGTGTCTGCGCGGGAGAGGAGGAAGTCGAATTAAACATGGGACCATGTTCATTCTTCCCCCTGCTGTCCCTCACGCGGGCCTCCCCGTGGCCCCTTCCAGCCCTGGCCCTGGTGACATGGATCCAAGGCCGTCCCCCTGAGGATGCAGGTGGCCCTGGGAGGCAGGACCGGCTCTTTCTGGGGAGCGGTGGGCCCTCGGAGCCGAATTCCTCTGGGAAGAGGGAGGACACAGGCTCGGCCTATGGAAAGTTGGGAAATGGAGGGTCGGGAATTCTGGACAAAGTGGCAGTGTGCAGAGGTGCTTCTGGCCCGTTGTTCAGAGACCAAATCCTTCTTTGTCCCTGGACGGTAGGAGGGGGCTGGGGTCATTCTGCTGCCAAATTTCAAAGGGGTCTCCCCCACCCTGTCCAGTGTTTTAAATCCACAAGCACAGGTGAGCACAAGCGGCCTCTGTCTTGACTTTCTTTCCTCAATGTGGATTCCAGGCCCTTGTCTCCCCCCGGCTGGGCCCCTGACTGTGCCCGAGGTCCTGGAGAGGCCTGGGCCCTCTGCGCCCCACCCCCAGCTGCCACAGGGGCTCCGCAAGCCTGGAGCGGGCACATGTCTCCCCTGAAGATACAGAAGTGTGTCCTGGAGGCCAGCCCCTCCCCAGCAGGCAGGGTGCTGCCGTCCAGCCAGACCAGGGCACGTCCCCTCCCCGAGGAACCCAGATGGACGGGGGTGTGTGCTGTGGAGCGGGGCTCCAGGCAAGTGGGGCCTGTCTTGTCATTTGGGATCCTCCCTTGACCCTGGCAGAGGCTGGCTAAGGAGGTGTCTCTTGGCACTCTGGGGAGAGGGGGAGAGGAGGGGCAGGAAGCATGGCCCGCCTTGCTGAGGATGTTCTGGGCTTGGAGCTCTGACGGGGAGACCGGAGGAGATGGAGCACCAGGGTGTGTCCCTGCCCAGCTCCCAGGGCCTGGTCTGGAGGCTGCCCCTTCCCGCCGTCCCCGAGAGCTGGACCTGGTGGTCCAGCCCCTCCTCAGCTCCGCAGCTCGGCCACCTCCCCCCATCCAGAGATGCTTGTATATTGAGATGATGTAGTCAAATGCCCTTCCTTTCACGTTCCAGGTTTTGCAAACACGCAGTCCTGTAGCCACCACCACGGTGGCACCGGGTCAGGAGGTCCCTGCCGCCCCCACACAGCTCACTGCTCTGTCCTCCGACTTTGCCTTCTCAGCTGTCACACAGCGGCAGGCTCTGGCCCCAACGATGTGCCTGTGCCATCGCGGGGGTCGGCGGTGACTCCCGTCTGTGGTTCAGACGCTCCTGCTGCGTGAACTGGCCACAGCCTGTGGGTCCGTTCTCCCAGGAACACTCAGGTTGGTGCCACTTTGGGCGATTGTGAATAGGACATGATGCCCTAGCCAAGCCCCAGCAGGCTCTCCTGGGAGCTCAGCCTGGATTTCTGTTGGTGAAAAGTCGAGGCTTTGGCTCCCTGTCTTCGTGGCCCCTGCCTCGCTCCTCGTCCACAACCACCATCCATCTCCTCTCCGGCTCGTGGCCCGTGTGGTCTGTGCTCCATCCTCTGGTCCCCATCCCCACACACTCAGCCTTTCTAAAGAAAGTCTCTTCATATCCTCCGCCTCGCCTTCCAAGTCCCAGGGTCTCTCAGAGGTGCAAGACCCCCACACCTCTGAGCCCCTCCTTCCTTCTTCCAGTGACGTCAATCCTCCTGGGCCCCTCCCAGGGACCCCCACCCCCACCCCTTGCACAGCCTCCCAGGCTCCAGGCCGAGTGGCCTCTGGACCGGTTCTCCTAGGACAGCACTCACGGCTGCGCAGGGCCTGGGGTCTGCGTGTTGTTGCCCCCACTGGACTCCGGGTTCTTGGAAAGCAGGGCGCCTTCTGATTGAAATCTGACTCCCAGCCAGCAGGCACCTGGTGGTGGCATCCAAGGGGGACACAGAGAAGTCTGGGCCAGAAAGGGGCTGGTGTACCGAAGGGGCAGAGGGGGAAGCCCCACAAGCCAGAACGCCGCGAGGCAGGAGGGAGGACAGAGAGGCAGCAAGGTGTTGGCCTTTCTCAGGCGGGCACCTGGGCCCGTCCCCACAGTGCACGCTCTTGCTGCTGGCCTCCAGCCCCGTGCACCCCAGAGGCAGCATGGACCCCGGCCCTCTCTCCTTGGTGCTCTGCCTCCCCTGACCCCGCCTGCCCGGAGGGGCTCACTCTGCTGGACCCACCCCCTCTAGCCCCCGGGATGCCCCCTGAGTGACTCGGTCCTGGAGGCTGTCCAGCTCCGCACACTGCTCACGGGGAACAGAGTTTCAGTTTGGGAAGACGGGACAGTCTGGAGACAGATGGTGTGGATGGCTGTGCACGTACAAATGGCCCGAACGGCCACTTCAGGGGCACCTGGTAGCTTAGTCGGTGAGTGACCTGACTCTTGGTTTCGGTTCAGGTGATGATCTGAGGGTCGTGGGATCCAGCCCTGCGTCGGGCTCTGTGCTAGGCACAGAGTTTGCTTGAGGGTCTCTTTCCCTCTGCCCCTCCCCCACCTCAAATAAATAATTTTTTTCATTCTTAATGCCTGTCACCCGTTACCCATCCCCCCACCCGCCACCCCTCCACAACCCTCAGTTTGTTTCCTGGAGCTAAGAGTCTCTTATGGTTGGCCTCCCTCTGATTTCATCTTGTTTTTCCCTCCATTCCCCTTCTGTTTTGTTTCTTAAATTCTACACAGAAGCGAGATCATGACTGACTTAGTTCACTTAGCACAGTGCCCTCTAGGTCCACCCCGTTGCTGCAGATGGCAAGACTTCAGTTCGTTTGATGGCTGAGTATTGGTGCATTGTATATATATACCCCGTCTTCTTATCCATTTAACAAATAAATCTTTAAGGGCTGAGGGCAGCGGGGCGGCAGGGGAGAGGAGAGCCCGCCCAGTGGCAGCACCATGGCGCCCACGTGGCCATCACATGTCTGCATGTTGGGCGCCAGCTCTGTGCCTGTCGAATGGAGGCCAAGGGCTTACGGTGGGTCTTCATGGCTTTCTCCCCACTGCCCGTGGTCCTGCAAGCTCGTTCAGGAGTGCGAGGAGGCCGTGCATCTCCCTGGGAACGTCCCCGTCTACAGGCCCTCACTCGTGAGCCGTGCAGCCTGTCGGAGGCCAGGGGAAAGCCCGCACGGGACCCCAGCAGCCGGAGCCCGAGCAAGCCGGCCGTGCACACGAGGTGGGGACCCGTCCCGCCGTGTTCTTCTGCATCACAGAGGTCCACAGATTCACTGAAGAGCTAAAAGTAAGTACTTTAGACTTTGCAGGCCACATATGGTCTTTGTTACATAGTATGTGTTCCTGTTTTTGTGTCTTACTGTGTCTTACTGTTTCTTTCTTTTTTTTTTTTTTAAGATTTATTTATTTATTTATTTGACAGATAGAGATCACAAGTAGGCAGAGAGGCAGGCAGAGAGAGAGGAGGAAGCAGGCTCCCTGCGGAGCAGAGAGCCCGATGTGGGGCTCGATCCCAGGACCCTGAGATCATGACCTGAGCTGAAGGCAGCGGCTTAATCCACTGAGCCACCCAGACGCCCCTGTCTTACTGTTTCTTAAAAATATAAAACTCACCTGCGTCCAGTGAGCTATACAGTAGGAAGCTGCGAGCGGGCCATAGTTTGCCCCTATACGTGCTGGTGCCCTGGGCGTCTGGGGGACAGCCCTGGAGGAAAGCCTGGCATGTGTGTGGTGATGTGTCTCTCGTGGCTGTGTCCGTGGCCTGATGTAGAGGCCTGGTGGGGCAGGCCCTGGGCACTGTGTGCTCAGTCCTTAATGTCCCCGCATCCCTGGCCGCGGGCGTGGCTCGTGCTGGCTTCCTCCGCCGGCTGAGCCCCCATCTGGGAGGCTTCACACCACCTCTGGTCCTGCCGGTGTGGGTCTAAGTCACACACTGAACAGTAGGGACAAGGGGATTCCCTGTAAAACAAGGTTTCTCCGATGTTTGTCCACCGGACTCAGGAAAATCGAGGTGCCCACGCTGAGCTGGGTGTGGGATGTCCCCCAGAGGAACGTGCGGGAGCAGGGCTAGCGCAGATGGCCGGGGCACGCACACGTGTTATTTCTAACTAGTTTCTTCCACTCGACGTCTCTCTCGGCTTCTTCGTGCTGTGTCTCAGCCATTCCTCTTCCCGCGGCCGCACACCTACTCCCCACTGGCCTCCTGACTGAGCCCCGCGCAGCTGGGCCTTGGCGCGGGGCGCTCCCTCCCGACCCCGGGCTCGGTTACTGCGTCTCCTCGGCTGAGACGCGGACGCACGTACTCGCTCACGCCACCCCCGAGCAGCGCAGGTGGGAAGGGCGGCTTTGCCGGTCAGGCCGGAGACCCGAGGGTGGCACTGGCACGGTGGCTGTGTGGTATGTGTGTCCCCCTCAACGCTCAGAGCCCAGCCCCGAGGGGGGACCGGGTGACTGTCCCCTCCCCCTCATGTCCCCATATAGCCCACCTGAGTGAAAGTGTGCTGAGCAGGTGAATTCTGAGATGCTGGACTGTGATGGTGGCACTGGGCTTGTCTGTTGTGCTTTAAAACCTGTTTCATTACTAGTCAGGTGGCAGGTGGCAGGAGGCCATCAGATCAGAGGGTAGCTCGCTACCCACAGTCCCTGAGGGGTGGCTTTCCCACGGGGACCACACTGGTGTCAGCCGGCGAGTTACCTTATTTCCACGGGAAGGAACAGGCGAGGCAGAGGGCAGTAGGTCTGGGATTAGTGGGTGAATGACCTCAGCGGGCTCTGGGCCCAGGGGCTGGTGACCCTGGGTGACCAGGGCGGGCGCACTGACTGGGGGGGCGAGCGCCGACGGAGGCTGCAGTGTGGCTCCGTGTGGGCTGGTCTGCACGCGGAAGCAGCCCCCAGGTGAGTCCTCCACCGTCTCCAGGCATGGCCCGTCCCTCCAGGGTCTGCAGGGCCCCAGATGCCAGACCGAACGTGGCAAATGAGAGATGCAGTTAATACACTTGGGTCCTCGGTGCCTGGTTGAGGCGCCCTCTCCTCAAGGCGGCAACCCTGGTCTTCGCGGTCACCCCAGGAGACCCGCTTCCTCCCTGTCGGTGCTCCCCTGTGCCTCATCGTCACCTGGGAGCATCCCCGGCAACAGGCGGGGCACAGGCTACCAGGAGGGGGCTGCAGGGCGGTGTCCCCTCCCCGTGGTGACAGCACAGTTGGCGACGGGCACTTGCCACAGGCTTGCGCCTCTGTGTTTTAGCTCGTCCTCTGAAGGGAAGGGCAGGAAAGGGGCTGCAGAGGGACTTGC
Organism: Meles meles; assembly: GCF_922984935.1. Classification (NCBI taxonomy): domain Eukaryota; kingdom Metazoa; phylum Chordata; class Mammalia; order Carnivora; family Mustelidae; genus Meles; species Meles meles. Next base: position 95,386,246 of record NC_060076.1, read on the forward strand.
TGGCTGAAAACGCGCAGGACCAGTCTGAGGAGGTGCCAGAGACCGTCCGCACCACTGAGCACAGCCAGCTCAGATGTGCGGAGAGCCTGGGGATGCCACCATCCCGGTGCCCAGTCACAACTTTCTTCTTGCCAAGGCCAAATTACTCAGCAGCCTTACAGCTGAGATCAGGTGTTTGCTGAGGAGTGTAGCATCAGGTTCCTTCCCAAAAACATTCCACACCCGCATTGACTACACTTCGCTCCTCACACTGGAGCCCAGGGACGGGACGTGCATGTCATTCCGCCACGCAGCCCAGGCAGGATTTAGGGGACCACAGAGAGCGGGGCTCAAGCAGTCGGTCTGACGTTCGGAGGATTTGGCTGCCCCTCGTCATCCCAGTGACAGAGGGTGGGGGAGGGGAGCCAGCGAAGCGGCCGGTCCTCCTGCTGCTTCCCGCTCCGCCTGGAGAGCTGAGCGTCTTGCTCGCACCGGCTGGCACGGAGCCCTCGCTGTGTGCCGTACAACACTCAGAGCGTCACGCGCTTCCGCGCACATGTCTGCACACGACCCAGGCAAAACCCTGTGTCCTCTGCATCCCAGATCCCACTCAAGGGACCTTCAAAGGTAATTCGACGGATGTAGTCTTCGCCTTTGTAAAGACCTGAGGACGACCCCGTGTCAGTTAAAACTCAGGTGTGACTTGGACATAACACCAGTCGGCTTCAGTTGTAGCGCATCTGAGTCCCTCAACGACCCTGGAGGGCCGGGGTGCTCCTTGTCCCCCGATTCCAGGGCACTGCCCTCCAGCTTTCGGCAGCCTTGTTAACTGCAGGGCATGAAGTAAGCTAGTGATTTCTTTGAAGGAAGTCAGGATGATACCCTGATCTTCATAATTTGGCTCCGGCCTGAAGCTCTGCAGCCAACTCCAGGAGCACAGGTGCGGCCCCAAGAGATAGTCTCCTGGTGCCAGGGGCTCCGGGCTCGCCGGTGCAGGGACCTGGGGTTCCACCCCCACTGAGCAGGGTGTCCCTTTGACTCCCCACTTCAGCCGACCTCCTGGGCTGCCAGGCCACTCCAACCTCTGCAGTGTTCCTTCAACTGTCCCTCCTCCTCCGAGGGCGTGGTGGCAGTTTGGGGCAGGCCAGCCGCATCAGTGAGAGGGCCCGAGAGGAGAGTGTGCCGTTTGGCGTTGCTGTTTGGACTCTGCCTCTGAGAGTCAGTTTCACCTGCCACAAATTCTCAGTGGTTCTGCAGCGCAGTCAGTGGTTATCTCCCCTGCTGAGGCGTGAGTCCTTGTCCTGGCCCCCCACTGGTGGAGGGAAAGTGAAGGGTCCTCCTTCCCTCCACCCACGTGGCGCTCACCATGAGCCTGCAGTGGGCCTGATGTTGTGGAGGCAAATGCGTCTAATGTGCCCAGTGCCGCCGAGGGACGGGCGTCTCACCAAGCGGGCTATGGATGCTGCAGCCAGGCCTCCTCGCAAGCCCCAGGAGGCTTGGCATGGCAGAGTGGAAGTGACTTTGCTCTTCTTCTAATTCCGGTGCTGCCCCTTCCTGGTGGCGTGTCTGTGGGCACGTTACCTAGTGTCATGGAAGCTTCCCGGCTTCCTCGCACAATTACCGTCTAACCTGGTCATTGTGAGGGTTCCGTGGAAGACCCAGCGTCGTGTGCTTCTGCTGAATGACCAGTCGAGCATCCCCGGACTACCATCACCTCTGTCCTCCACCTGCCAGGGCGTCCTGTGCAGTGACCCTTGATACCTGCTGAAGAATGCTTCTCACAGGTATCACTGGCCAGGGACATGGGGGGTCCTGAGCACATAGTGCTGGGACATGGGGGGAACAAGAATCAATCAGACGTGCCTCAGCGATGGAGAACCAGTACGTAGACGTGCAGCCTCTTTGAGGACCACAAGTCTCAGCAGGTGACCAATACATAAAATTTTTTTAAAAGTGATGAAAACCAGAGATGAAGAAAAAAATCTTAGAAGTGACCAAAGGGGGAAGAAAGATGTTCCATACAGAACAAAAGTAAGGATGACATCAGATTTCTCATCGGAAACAATCCAAGCAAGAAGACAGTGGAGAAAAATTTTAGAAGTAGTCAATCTAAAATTCTATATCCACTGAAAATATCTTTCAAAAAGGAAGGCAAAACAAAAGTCTTTTCAGATACACAAAATCTGAAAGAATTCCTCCCCAGCAGACCCACACTTCAAAAAGTGTTAAAGAGAGTCCAGGCAGAAGGAAAATCTGGATCTGCCCAGAGAAACGAAGAGCCCCGAAGCCAACACAAAACTTTCAAAGGTTTTTCTTATATCATTTGAACCCCTCTAAAAGATAATCGGTTTAAAAACAACAATAGATCGTGGGGCTGACAATATGTAAAAGGGAAATGCAGGACAAGAAGAGTACAAAGGCCAGGAGGGGTAGGTGGGAGGGCGGGGGTGTGAAGGGCGGCAGCATCCCTCGGAGGCAGATTGGGACAAGTTAAAGACAATTCGATCAGCCCCTAAAGCAACCACTACGCTGGCAAAGACAGAATTATACAGAATAAACCAGCAATGGAAATAAAACACGATCACAGAAGAATACTCGATCCTAGAGAAGGTAGAAAAAGAGGAAAAGGGGAACAAAAAACAGATTAGACAAATAGAAACAAATATCAAGATGAAAAAACTCAAATCTAGCCACATCACATGCAATGAAAATGATCTAAATCCTCCAATTATGATACTGATTGCCAGAATGGGTTAAAAAATCAAGACCCAACTATATGCTGCCTGTGATAAATACACTTTTAAAAGGAAGGCACACACAAACAGCTTAAAAGTAAAAAATGGGAAGGAACAAGTCCAAAAAGAGATCTCACACCAAATAGTATTATCAGAGGTAAAGAAGATCACTTCATTTTTTAAAAGATTTTTATTTATTTTGAGAGAAAGGGAGGGGCAGAGGCAGAGAGAGAGAATCGCAAGTAGACTCCTTGCTGAGTGCAGACCCCAACTTGGGCTCAGTCTCACCACCCTGAGACCATGACCGGAGCTGAAATCAACAGTGGGATGCTCAACCGACTGCACCACCCAGGTGCCTTGAAGGTCACTTCACTCTGACGAAGGAATCAGCAAATCAAGAGGACATAGTGATCCTATGTTTGTGCATCTAATATTTCAAAATGTATAGAGCATAAACTGATAAGTCCCAGGAGAAATAGACAAATCCATCATTTTCGATAGGATTCTCCCGGTCGCTGGCAGAGGAAGTAGGCGGGAATTCAGCAGGTGCCTCGCAGACTCAGACCAGATGCTGCCCAGCAGCCGTGGAGTGCACAGTTTGCCAAGACAGACCATGGAGACAGTCCCCCTGTTTGAAGGGCTTGAAACCACGCCAAGTGCTTCTCCAGCCACAATGCAATTCAGTTAGAATTCAACCAAGACAGACCATGGAGACAGTCCCCCTGTTTGAAGGGGTCTTCTTCAAGTCTTCTCCAGCCACAATGCAATTCAGTTAGAATTCAACAACAGAGATCTCTGGGACAACTCCACGTATTTGAAAACTAAAGAACCCACAGATCAAGGAAGAAACCAAAATGGAAACCACTAGCTGTTCTGAACGGGATGGAAGTGAAAACACAACGTTCGCACTTGAACACATCCCACTTGGCCACGGGACGGTATTACGTCAACGTGCTGCTATAGTTTCTATCCTGGTATGATATTCACTGGAATTGCACTGATATTTATAAGTAGTGTTTGTTTGTAAATTTTCCTCTTTTGATACCATCTTTTCAGAACTGTCTCTCAACATCCTACTTGTTTCACGAAAGACACTTCAAAGTCCTTCACGGCCCATGCTCTGGAACAAGTTGAAGATTTGGTAGAATTCTTCTTTGGGAACAATGGGGCTGCGTGATTTTTTTTTCAAGATTTTATTTATTTATTTGACAGAGAGAGAGATCACAAGTAGGCAGAGAGACTGGCAGAGAGAGAGAGAGAGAGAAGCAGGCTCCCTGCTGAGCAGAGAGCCCAACGAGGGACTTGATCCCAGGACCCCGAGATCATGACCTGTGCCGAAGGCAGAGGCTTAACCCACTGAACCATCCAGGCGCCCCGGGGCTGCATGATTTTGAGTGGGCTCGTTCCTCAGTAACTTTATTTTGTTGTTCAGAAACTATTCTGCTCCAGCTGTCTCTCTCCAGTGGGATCAATCATGTTAAGCTATTGTTTCTCAGGAAGTTATCCATGTCATCTGGATTTTACATTTAATTAAAAGTAGTCTTCTGTTTAACAAAATATTCATTGGATTCAATTCAATTTATTTCTCCCTTCTCATTTCTTATTTAATGTTTTTATTTTCTCTCTCTTTTTCTTGATTAATTTATTCAGTGCTTTGTTTCGTGTTGTTTTAGTAAATCAAAATTTTATTTTGTTATTCGTAGTATCGTAATTCTCTAGTATTTTTTTAAGGTTTTATTTATTTATTTGAGAGAGAGAGAGAGCGCGCATGAGCAGGGGGACCAGCAGAGGCAGAGGAGAAGGAGAAGCAGGCTCCCTGCTGAACAAGAGCCTGATGTAGGACTCGATTCCAGGACCCTGAGATCATGACCTGAGCTGAAGGCAGAAGCTTAACTGAATGAGCCACCCAGGTGACCCTCAACTCAAAATAAGAAAACAATCGAAATAGGCAAAGTATTTGTACAGACTCTTCCCCAAAGAAGGTATACAAATGGCAGACAGCTCCTGAAGGAATTCTCAGCGTCACTGGTCACAATGAGATCCTGCTCACACCATTAGAAGGAAAAGGCCACATCAGTGTTGGCAAGGATGCAGAGGAAGTAGGGTTTTCGTACATCATCGCGGGGAACGTAAAACGGTGCAAACACTTTGGAAAACAGTTTGGCCATTTCTTTAAAAAGTTAACATATGATCCAGTCATTCCACTGCTGGGTCTCAATACCCAAGAGGAAAGGAAATATAGATGCCTACAGAGACATGCCCACAAACACCCATAGCAGCTTTATTTGTAATAAACACCGGAAACAATGCAAACATCCAGATGAATGCATAGACAACGGTAACTGTAAATGTGTCTGAAAATCGCCGCATGAAAGAAGGCAGGCGAAAAAGAGCACAATTCCATTTATAAAAAGAGCACAATTCCATTTATACAGAATCCTGGAAACTGCCACGCCGCATGAAGGGAGGGCAGGGTCTGCTGGGAGCCAGTGGAGGGGCAGAAGGGAGGCCACGGCCAAGGGAGAGCAGGACAGATGCGTTCACCACCCTGGCTGCGGTGATGGCTTCCCCTCACCCCCTAAGCTTCGAAACCCATCAAATGGTATGCTTTTTGCGTGTTAGTTACAAGGACTAAGGTTGTTTTAAAAACTTAAAGAGTGAAGAGCTGGGCTTATGGCACTCCTCCGAGCCTCGGGCGTCATCAGTCAAGGAAGCACCACCTCCTTCTTTCGCTCACTTGGGTGTTGGTATCTGTTGGGTGCCTGTTGGGTGCTCGGCCCCAGGTGTCCGACAGCAAGGGAGATAGGCGTCCTGCTCCGTGAATTCACGGCCCGGCGGGATGGACCGGTGGGCAGGGGTCATTAGTATCTTGGCTCTGTCCAAGGACCGGGGACGTGTTACACGGAAGTTCAGGGACCGACCACCCCCACAGGCCCCGCTGAGTGGGGGCTCCGCTCCAGGCCGCCCGCTCATCTCGCTCGCCGCGCACTCCAGGGTCCGAGAAGCGGTTGTATTTTAAATGGGATCCACCGCTCGGAGATACGCAGGTCCGCTCTCCCGCCAGCGTCTCCATGGGAGTTGCTGTCACATGACAAAGCAATTTCACAGCATCACATACTCCTTATCATGGAAACAGAATTCAAATGACTCACTCAGTGTTGGAATCTGTGTTAAACTTTTTGTTGTTGTCTTTGTGGTTCTGTTCTCTCTACAATGCCTAAAATACTTAGAAAATACATCATTTTATATTTATCACAAATAGATCCTTTTACAAGTGTAAAAAAAAGTCCACAATTTGTAGTGTTTAACATTTCTTATACAGCACGGAACTGTACGTTTTCTTGGAAGCCAAAGAGACACCAAACTAACATTAAAAACTTACAGAGAAAGAGATATTTAACATCTCGCGAGGCCCAGGTGGGGGAAGGGTACCGGCGAGCTCACCGGCCAGTTCTTCATCCTCTTTGTTCTCTCTTGCCTGTGGGAGCCACGATCCCAGACCACCCTCATTTCCGTGGCTCTAACCCTTTGTGGACCTGCGGGAGTGGCCATGGCCTCTCCTGGCCGTGCCCACTTGTGCAGCTCCCCAGGTCCCTGGTCAGCGGTGCCGCGCTCCGTGATGGCCCTGACGGTGCTCAGTCCTCCCCGTGGGTCCCACTCTCATCGCCTCGGCCTGGACGCTGCAGTGGCTCCCACGGGGGCTCCCCACTAACCGCCAGCGCTTTCACTCATCCCAATCCCTTGTCAAAATCAAATTCCCCACTTGGTGGCAGGGGTCCACAGACTGCGAATAAATCCACGGCCTGGCCCCCCAGCCGCTCCCCCAAACCCTCCCCCCGCCGGGCCCCCACTCTGAGCCCTGCTGTGCCCCAGCCTCAGTGCTAGGCTGCTCCTCAGACGTCCTTCGTGCTTTGTGTCAGAAGACCAGGCCTTGGCCATCATCTGGTCCTGCCCTCTGAGGACAGCTTCTCTGAGATGCCTTTCCGGGGTGCCCCAAGTCCACGGCCGCCTGCCCCCACCCCGCTCCACGTCCCTTCATCTTTGGGCGGCATGTCTGTCTGTGCCGCAGCTCTGCTGTGTGGCGGTCAATCTGCGTCGGCTGCCCGTGGGAAGATCCCTCGAGGGGCCAAACAAGACGCTCCTGCGCTTGCCGGGCCGGCCGCACGCAGCGACGAAGGAGGCAGCCACCTCCGTTTCTCAACTCAACTGGCAGCTTGAAGGCGTTGGAAATGGCGATTCCTGATAAAGGCTCAGTGGTGCGAGAGTGACGTCGTTTTGAGGTCGGCTCACAATGTTGGGATGTGTTCCTGTCATGCTATGGTGACCCATGGTGACACGTGCAGGACTGCAGGGACACGCAGGGCTGGAAGAACCGGTGGCTCCCCGGAGCAGAGGAGGTGTGGGGAGGGCAAGCCCGGTCTGCTGAGGGCCTGCGGTGTGCCGGGTGTTCCTCTCACTCCGTTCTCTGCAGGGCCTGGGTCCCTCTTCACCGGGCAGGAATCTTAGAGGCGGGGCCCTCCAGCCATCAGAGACCAGAAGACACTGGGGGCTGCGGGATGCGACCGCGCCTCCCGCGGCGGACGGCAGGCCACAGAGCTGGCGGCAGCTGAGCTCGACAGGATGACTGGGTGACCGGCGGGTGGGCCAGACAGGGAGGGCCTGGGCCGTGGCCAGGTCAGGGCAGGAGATCTTGACCTTTTCTAGAATGATCCCAACGGACAGGTCTGAGGTTTCATTCCCCTCAAAGTTATTTGGGCCATCCTTCAATTTGGCCATTCTTTCCGCAAGGATCTGCCCTTGATTATAATGAAAGCTCACGAGTGATGATTTTTTAAAAAACTAAGCGTTCTGTTTTCTGACTGAGATATCCAGAGCTGGGGAGCCTGCCCAGGCCGCTCGGTGCCCTCGAGGCTCTGCCCTCTTCTTCAGCCATGCTGGGGGCGCCCTTGTCACACAGTCACAGGATGCCGCCCACAGGGGCACCCGCCGGAGGAAGGGGATGGGCAGGGGTCGAGACTTGTCCCAGAGGCATCTGCCCACCTTGCAGCCGCTTTCCCAGCGGCCCCGCCCAGCCTCTCCTACTTCTGCTTCGGTTGCACGCCTGGTTGCCCCTAACTGCAAGGGAAGCAGGAAACCAACGTAGTATTTTTAGTTCCCACACACCGCTGGCAGGGCTCAGGGTTCTTTGGGTAGGAAAGGTGAAAAATGGGTGCTGGGCTGGCGACCATGGGTGCCAGCCACACCTGAGGAGTCCCCGGTCCACGGAGGATGGGAGGCGGAGCCCGTGCTGTGAAGCGTGGCCCTCCGGAGGTCCTTCCTAATGATGCGCCCATGCTGCCCCCGCAGGACTCGCAGAAGCTCCTCCGGGAGCTTCTAGCCAGGGCCACTGACACGCGGGCCACAGTCTGTGACACTGGAGTGCCCTAGAGCCACTTGGAAAGGGCAGCTGGAGAGCGAGCTCTCCTCCAAGTCGGAGAAGTGAGAGCTGGTTGCCCGGGAACTGGGGGCAGCCCGGCCGCTGGGCCCGCTGACAAAGACACTCGCAGCAACACTGCAGCGCCGTGCGGTTTCTCCGGGAGCATCAGAGGCTCAAGGTGGACAGGCAGAGACTGGGGGGGCGGTGTGCCCCCCCAGAGCCCCGCCACGGACACGGTTTCCATCGGGTGTTATTTTCAAAGAGCTCAGCAACGGAAGAGACCCCGCTGCCTCGGTCACCCCCAAGACTGACCCCGTGCTGGCCAGCTCCTGGCACGCGAGCCGCGGCACCCAGGGCCACGGATCCCAGCAAGTGTTTGAGGATACTTTGTGCCAGGCAGGTCAGGCATGGTGCCGAAACCGGAGGAAGAGACAAAGCTTCCCAAGAGCCCATCTGACCGCTTTCTTCCCCATCCCACCTGCACAGGGGAGGGAGGCTGGGTGCGGGGATCGGCCACACAGCACAGTACCGTGGCCTCAAAATGCCTGCGGCTTTCATCGTTTTGGCTGCAACTTGAAAGTTGCCAGACTTCTTAAAAAGAAAAAAAAGATTCTTTCTACATTGTGATTTCTCTCTTGACTTGGGGGTCTTACATTGCTAGTTGACCATCCAAAGCTTTTCCTTTTCTTTCTTTCTTTCTTTTTTTTTTTTTAAAGTGGAAATCCGCTGTAACAGCTTGTGTGAAGCTCACATCGGAGGTTCTGAATCGCGGGGGCCGCTGCGTGGCTGTGGGGTGAGTGCCGCGCGAGGGAGTTCTTGGCACAGCTGAACAGAACGGCTTTGTGCTCTGACGACTTTCATGGCTCCGTTGGGCCTCAGATACTAGAAATCACAATAGCAGTGATTCTCCAGAAGTGAAGTCTTTGGCTGGCTCTCGCCCATGGCCTTCTGACGTCCATCATAATAACAATTTGTTGAGTGCTTAGTATAACTATGAGGCACTCTTTCTGCAGGGGAGTTACTTCCATTCTCAAAGTCACTGAAAGAGATGAGATTTATTACCTCTACTTCATAGGAGGAACCTCAGGGTCCAGGAACTGAGATAACTGGATGACACACTCCTTGCAGGGATGGGACGTGATGCGAACCCCAGTCCAGCGGGTGGAGGCCTGGCTGGTTCCAGCCCGCCCCAGAGACCTCAAATGCCATGCTGACCTAGAAGTGTCTCCCCAAAGGACTGGTGCTGTTCTTCGGGAGGGAGGGGACTCGTCTTAATGCCAGCCCCCCTGGGGTTAAACATTTGCCCTAAAAGTAAGTGCTTATGGAATCCTTGGTAATCCCAGTTATGCACGAGCGTTGCGTTTAAGTCTTCACGTGATGACATAATCCACATCGGAAGGTTAGCTGCAGAGTCCCATGGCACAGGTGAAGAAATGGGGGTGGGGACAGGGGGTTGGGGGAGGGCAGAGATCTGTGGGTTTGTCCAAAACCACAGCTGGCCGCCTGCGTTCCAAAGGTCTTTCTCAAGCCGCCTGCTTCCACTACCTCCTGGCCGGGGGCGGGGGGGGGGAGCATCTGAAACGCAGGGGCACAGGGTGGGGTGGCCTCGGGGATGGCGGTCGACAGAGACTCAGCCCTGTCTTTCTTCTTTCTCTGTTGTCGATACTTGTTTTGTGTATTTTCTGCAGAATGACTTCTCCCCTCCTTACAGACTGGGGTTGAGGCTGTGGGTGGGTGGGTGAGGTCTCTTCTTCCTGTTCCTGTTTGATACATTCCCAGGAAAGGTTCCTCCTCGGCCTGGACCCAAGTCAGGCCTGAGCCATGCCCCAAAGAGGAGGCGGTGGGGGACGTGAACTTCGCTGACCACAGAGGAGCCAGGCTCATAATAAAAATCAAGCAGGCAGGGGGTTTACTGTGACAAACAGCAGAGCCCACGCTGCGCATAAAGAAAAGATTGTCCTGTTGGAATGTAGGCTGAGTGTAGCCAGAGATCCCGGGTTTTTTTGAGAAAAGCAAGAAATCCAGATTTTTTATGTTAAATGTCTTGATTCTTTTGAAAGCTGTCAGCTAATTAAAAATAGATTTAAAACATTGCATGGGCGGAACAAAGCCCTTCTGTGGACCAGATGGGACCTCCTGGCCATACCCAGTTTGCAGCCTCTGGTGGAGGTGGACAATTTCATAGCTGCCCCTCCCCCAGGGATTCTGGGGGGCATTGGCCAAGCGAAGTCTCTCCCCCATCTGACCGTGACTTCCCAGGCCAGCACTCCTCCAGTGGGCGTGCAAGGAAGCAGGAGGCCCCTGGAGCCACAGGCAGGCAGAGTAGGGGGCCCTCAGGAGGCACTGGCCAGACATCTTCCTCCCGATGGACACATACCAGAGCTCTGCTGCAACCTGGGCCCGAGGCGGGGACCCAGGCGCAAGGGTGAGAAGACTGAGCTTTGAAGAGCAGGGAGGCCCGGAGGCAAGCTGCTCATCTGCACCCGGCTGAGTGTCAGGGCACAGGAGGGGAGCCCAAGACACCCCCAGTCTCACCTGGGCACAGACGGCGTCATAGGTAGCTGCCAGGACTGTTTGTTTTAGCTCAAGTTTCGGCTGCCAGACGAGGGTGGGCAGTGGGTTCTGTTCTGAGGCTGCCTGCAGAGAGGTGTGAACCAGCAGTGGGATCGGGACAGCAGGGCGGCAGGGACACTGGGCCTTGGGGGCCCCGTGGGAGTTTGGAGGTCTTCTCAGAACTCCGCGTCTCCTGCTCACTCTGTCTGCCTTTTCACGTTGTCTGCTGGCTGTGGCCCCACGACCTGGATTCCACTGTGACCTCTCCACCACTGGTGTCCTTCGAGCTCAAGCACTGGGAACTGCCCTTGTCGCTTCCCTTTTGATTCCACATGAAGAGACGGAGCACCTACCGTGTGCATGGGGCCCTGTTCTAGGAGATGGGGACACATCCGTGAAAATGCAGACACGCAGGCCAGGTTCGGAGAGTGTGAAGAGGGCCAGGTGTGTTCAAAGTGGGGGGCTCAGGCTGCGTGGTCAGAAAAGGACTCTCTGAGCAGGCCAGACTTGAGCGCCGTCTGAATGACGGGACCTGCCAGAGGTCCAAGAATTCCAAGCAGCTTGAGTAGTCCTGGGCACAGGGAGTGGGGAGGGAGGCTGAGGCCAGGCCATGGCACAAGCTCTCACTTGGACCCAAGGATGACCGCAGGCTGGTCGGCGTTGCCAGCAGCTCTTTCTGCTTGTGTCCCGGGACACGTGCTCCTCCTGCCTCTTCCCCCTCGTCTATTTGTCACGAGGTGTTCCACAGCGCGCCCCTGCTGAGAGCTAAGAGAACGCAGCGTCTGTGCCTGAGGGAGCCCTGGGACACAGACACCAGGACTTTCACCCATGCTTGCTCTATCCCAAAAGCTGCAGGGCTTTTCTACAAAATGCCCTCTCCACCTTCCCCAGAGCCACCTGCAGGACGAGACATGGGGTGCTCAGGCTGGCTTGCTGTGAAGCGTCCCCACACTTGAGGGGCGCAAATCAGATGGAAGTCGTGTCTCTGTCACAGTCCAGGGTTTTGTGGAGGATGCCCTGTGATACCACTGGAGGACTGGGGTTCACCCCAGGTGGCTCTCCGCTACACTCCACTACACCCAGCCCGCTGGGAATCAGAGGGGGAGAGAAGAGGCAAGCCCTTTCCTTGGAGGACAGGGGCAGAAGGATGGGTGAGGTTTCTGGGTCCATCCTGGGGCACTCTACTGCTTCCATTATCTAAAAACTGGGTTCCTGTTTATTGCAGAAAAATGGATATTGGGGAAGAACTGACCATATCTGGATAATTTTTATATTCTTTCCTGATTATGAAAACAGCACATAGTCAGTGCTAAGAATCCAGAAATGGGGGGGGGGGCCCTGGGTGGTGCAGCCGTTGTGTCCGACACTTGGTCTTGGCTCGGGTAGTGATCTCAGGGTCGTGAGATTGAGCCCTGTGTGGAGGCTTGTGTCAGGCTCCAGGCTCAGCAGGGAATCTGCTTAAGTTTCTGCCTTCCTTTCCCTTTGCCCCTTCTCCCCCCAGCTCTCTCTTTTTCTCAGATAAATAAATCTTAAAAAAAAAAAATCAGAAATAGGTGAAGACAATAAAGACCACGGGTAATTCCAGAGCTAACTGATGTTTAAGACTCAAAGGGTCATACCATAGACATGATTTTGTAGCCTTACTTCCTGCTTAACAGTGTAACCCTGGTAACTTCCCCGAATCAGTAGAGACCTACATTACCATCATAGTTTTTCATGGCACATTTAAGTAGTGACTATGATGAACTTGGAGAGGGCTGTGATTTGTATTTATTTGACTACTAATGAAGGCCAGCATCTTTTCACATTTATTGGTCATTTTTATTTCTTCTGTGAATTGCCAGTTCATATCCTTTGTCTCTGTTTTAATGGACTGTCCACTTTTATTCCTATTGATTTGAGAAGAAAATCCAGGTTACATATCAAGGATAACACGTTAGCACTTCTATAGTGCTTATGTGCACCAGCTCTAAGTACTGGTAATGTAGGTTCACCTAAACCTTAGGACAGTTCTGTAAGCTCAGTATTACCGGAATCCCCATTTTATCCTTCCTAAGCACAGAAAGGGTAAGCAGTGTGGCCAGTGCTGTGTTGTGGTGTAGTCGGGGGAGGCAGAATTGGGATTTTTTTTTTTTAAAGATTTTATTTTTTATTTATTTGACAGAGATCACAAGTAAGCAGAGAGGCAGGCAGAGAGAGAGAGGAAGGGAAGCAGGCTCCCCGCTGAGCGGAGAGCCCGATGCGGGGCTCCATCCCAGGGCTCTGAGATCATGACCCCAGCCGAAGGCAGAGGCTTAACCCACTGAGCCACCCAAGCGTCCCCAGAACTGGGATTTAAACGCAACCTCTGGTTCAGGTTCCTGCTCGTAACTGCTAAACATTTTAATTAATGTTTTGCCAGTTATAGATTTTACGAAATCGTTTTTCCAATTTGTCATTGGTCTTTTAACAGTAAGTTCTTTTTTTAAAATTGGTTTTTCCAATTAATCTTTTCCATCATGGACTTTGGAGTTGTTTGGTTGGCCCGGACTGGAAAGTAGAGGGTAATATTTCATATGCACTTTACCAAAGTTCCTGAGAACTTTCAGGGGAGTGAAGAAAATGTCAGAAAGACTCATAGTGCTATGGGGCTCCTAGTAGACGTCCCCGGCAGCACCTGGGCGCCCAGCCTGGGCCACGCGGTTGAAGCCCACCGCACCTGCTAACCGGGTGCCCGGTGGGCATCCGCATCGGGGCGCCACGAATGCAGCCGGCTCAGTGGGCTCGCGCTCCCGCCTGGGCACCTCTTCCTCCCAGGAGTCCTCCCGGAATGCTACCCAAGCTCAAGCGTGCCCTCCTCTAGGCTCCCACGGAACTGTCCCCCGCCTCTGGCACGTGTGGCGGGCAGCTCTGCGGCAGCTGGGAGGTGTGAACGCACCGGGCAGACGCGACCCGCTCGTTTCACACCGTGCGCACCGAGTTCCCGCGAGCGGGAAGGAGCCCCGCGGGGCCGGGGGCGGCTCCCAGCGCAGACCCGCCCGCGTGGGCAGCGGCACCGCGCGTCCCGGGTCCTGGCCCGAGAAAGTCGCCGCGCGCGCGGGGCAGCTCCGCTGAAGGTTTGACTTGAAAGTGGGAAGAGTAAGGCTCGCTTTGAGAAGCGTCCGAAGACAAGAATCTAAGAAAGCTGGGACAGCCCGCAGACTCGACTGCCTCAGCCACGAGCGGGTAAACTGAGGCATGGCGCGCAGCCCGGCCTCCGCGGGGCGCCCCGGGGCCCAGCGCGCCCTCGGCGCCACGTGACGGCGCCCGTCCATCACGCGCAGGGGGCGGGGCACCTCTGCCACTCTCCGGCCCGTCCAATAGGTAGCGGGTTACGGACAGGGTAGGCGGGCCCGCCCATCCCTTCGCCGGCCGCCCAGCGCGGGGCGGGCCCCGCCGCCGCCTTCCAGTGGGGGCCCGGCGAGCCCGTCTCGGCCGAGGCGAAAGGGCGAGGCACATGTCAGTCAAGCGGCCCGGCCAATGCCCTCGTGCGCTGTCCTCGCGCCCGCCCCCGCCCCGGCCTCCCGGCGCCCGCGCGGCTTTCCCTCAGGCCGCCGCGGCCCGCCCGCCCGCGCCTCCATCCGGGTCCTCGCGCTCGGCTCTCGGGCGGTGGCGGGCGGCGGGCGGCGGGCGCGAGGGCTGGGCGGTCCCCGCGGAGGGCGGCGGCGGCGGGCGGCGGCATCCTCTGCGAGCTCGAGGTGGGTACGAACGCGGACGGCAAGCGCAGCCCCGTCGCCATTTTTCTTCCCTCCGAACCCTAGTGGTGGTGGGAAAGGGGAGCGCTGCGGGAAGACCGGCGGGGGTCTGAAGCCGGAACGGGCGGGTGGTGAGCGGGGACCGTGGGTGGCGGAGGCAGCGGCAGCGAGCGGGCGGGGGATGGGCGCCGCGTGGCGCGGTCGGCCGGCCCCAACCCCCCTCCGCTTCCCGCCCAGTGCCTCACGGACCGGGGGGAGGGGTCATTCTTCACATTCTTCACCCCGCCCCTCCCCCCTCGCCTCAATCAAACTTGGGCGGGGGAAGTCCCGCCCCCGGACCGCGCCCATTGGTCGGCGCCGCCTCTCGCTGTGGCGTGACTGGCTGTGGGAACGGCCAGGTCCCCCTGACGTCACTTCCGCTATCAGGTTTGTGGGCCGGGGAGACCTTGGCCTTGGGGGCTGGGATGCAGGAGGGAAGGTAGGAAGTGCTGGGGGAGGGCCGGCGCGGGCGGGCGCAGGCGGGCCCTGGGCTGGCTCCCTGCCCCTAATCCGCCCGGCCAAGCACAACCTCGGTCTTGGAGCAGCTGTGCGGCCGGCTCCGCCGCCGCGACTGTCCTTGGCAGGGGTTCGGGGCGGGCAGCGGGAGGAAGTGGGATCCCGGGGGACGGACTCGTGTGCTGCAACCCGGGCCCCCGGCGGCGGCCGCAGCCCCGAACCCGGGCCGCTCGCCCTGCACGCGGGCTGGCCAGGGCTCGTCCCCGAAGGGCCCGGGGTGAGGAATGCGTAACCTTTCTGTCCTTGGCCCGCGATGGCCTTGGGTGTCCCAACTTTTACAGTAGGGCCTGGCCCCCTGCCTTGTGTGTCGGAGGGGAGGGGAGGGTGTGCTCGGTGCTCCGGCCCTTCCTTGGTGGCGGACTTCTCCCTGCCGTGGGGGCGGCCCGCGAAAGACGGCGTCCAGGCCGCGGGTGTGAGATGCCCGCAGCAAATCAGGAGACCGGACGAACGTGCTGCTTTCTGGGCGCTCGGTTCCTAAAGTTAACCGCTCACTGAGCAGCCCCTGCCGTTGTTTCTGTTGGCCTGAAAGCCATGCAGTAGTATACGATTTACGGTCAGATTGTAGATTTGTGTGTCGTTTTGTCCGTATCCAGGTTCTTCCGCTGGCTGGCCTTTACGTTCATTTACGGTGCATTCAGGGAGTATGTGTAGTTAAGGAAGGAAAGACTTGTGGTTACTTTGGGTTTTGTGAGGTTTTGATTTATTATACAGTCTTGAAGCTTGTTGAGTTTTTTGAAAGTAGACAAATATTGATCTCTCCTGGGTTCGGTTACGACTAAATAGTATTTTAAAAATTTTTTAACGATTTTATTTATGTATTTGACACAGAGCACAGGTAGAGCAGAAGGCAGAGAGGGGGAAGCGGACTCCCCGCTGAGCAGAGAGCCCAATGCGGGGCTCCATCCCAGGACCTCAAGATCGTGACTTGAGCCGAAGGCAGAGGCTTAACCCACTGAGCCGCCCAGGCGCCCCTAAATCGTATTTTTATTTTTTTATTTTTTATTTTTTTAAGATTTTATTTATTTATTTGACAGAGAGAGATCACAAGTAGGCAGAGAGGCAGGCGGAGAGAGAGGAGGAAGCAGGCTCCCTGCTGAGCAGAGAGCCCGGTGGGGGGCTCGATCCCAGGACCCTGAGATCATGACCTGAGCCGAAGGCAGTGGCTTAATCCACTGAGCCACCCAGGCGCCCCTAAATCGTATTTTTAAATGTGTCGCTTGGGTACAGGCAATTACAGTTAAGGTGGGGGAAGAATTTAACCCTTTTTGGATATTTTGCAGGGATAGTTAGTGTTTTTCTTTATGATGGAACGGCTGTGGGTCCTTCCCTCCTCTCCACTAAGTTCAAACTGTTAAATTTAAGAGATTCAAGAGTTATGTAGGTGTGAGGGAAAACACCTGTTCATAAATAAAAGGAAATTTGTAAATGAGTTCAGACCTCTGGAACGAAGAGATCAATATTTTACAAGTTGGTCTTGTTTACGCCTTAAGAGCATTTTATTCCTGTTAGCCGGAACTAGAATTTCTTGGTTTAGAGTATAGCATGTTAGCTCTTTGTGCCTTTTCTTTCAAAAGTGAATACAGTAATAGTTTTACTAATAGTGGGAAATACTCTTTATTAAGAGCTCTACGACGATGTCTCAAACTGTAGGTCTTGACTCATTGGGTCATGAAATCACTTTAGTGGGTGATGGTTAGAATTTTTTAAAAAACAAGAATAGAAAATATTAGGGTGTTACATGAGACTTGGTTCACTTATCTGCACATATATTCCTGTAAAATCTCTTTCTGGGGGTGTCAAAAAACTTCGAAAAAGAGCACTTCTAAAGGGTATTTTTCTCATTTATAGTACTGGTCTTCTGCAAGGAATACTATAAGCCCTGTTAATTTATCACTTAGCATTTTTAATATTTTGAGCAGCTTTTATTTAGACAGTAAAGGATCCCAGAATATTAATTCCAGTGATGAGTGTGTGTGTGTCTAGATAAGTGTGGAAGAGTCTGGATCCCCAGTAATGAGTTGCCAACATTGCCTCATGTGACCCTAAGATTGGAGTCAAGGAGGCCTGGTCACTCTTGCCCTTTGCCTGTGTGGGTGTTCTAAGCATTGCACAATCCCGTAAGAGTGGACTTCATTAAATAACCAGATACAATGAAAGCCACTACTCCTTTTTTTGGTGCCAGATCTTTGAGGTCTAGAGTGTATTTTACAGTTACAGCACATTTCTCTTTGGGCTAGTTGGAATCCAGTGCTCAGTAGTGACAAGTTGCTCATGGCTACTGAGTGGATAATGTAATTCTAGTGGGTTGTCTGGTTGCTTTTTAAACATTAGCTTTCTCTAGCTGTTTGCAGTCTCATATTATCATCAGAAATGTGCTCTGTCTCCATAGCCTCATCTCAAACGTGAGGAAATTGCATCAGGTGATTTCTTAGGCTCTTTCCAGGTCTAAGATTTAAGTATTCCGGAGCAGCTGACAATTAGACTTCTGATAACTGTTACTTTTGCTTCTCTAGAAATACTTTAAGAGATTTTAGATGATCTGTTTTAAAATGACATACTAAGGATGAATATGATTTGGGAACATTTTGTTCTGTTAAGAAACCATCGTTTTTTTGCTTTGTGTCAGTATTCATTATCAGGAAGTTATACCAGTTTCCTGCTCACTTGGTAGGTGTGTTTTTATTCGGTCAGTTACATGAGCGTTTTTCTTAGAATTCACTCTTGTACAATGTAGGCTATGAATTATCTACCTAGAATATAGGTAATTATAGTAAACTGGAATCTAGATTTAAAAACCAGAACCTACTTTTTCTTCGTTTTTAGGGATGTGTAGATAACGTAGTGATTTTTCAACCTGGGTTCATACCAGTATAATGAAAGGTCGGAAGAGATTTTAAAGGATTGAGAAGTAAAGGTGTATATACGAGGACTGTTAAGCAGAATAAGTCACCTAAGTGGAACATTGCCTCACTCTTAGTATTTGCATGCATTGTAGTGTTTGTCGCAGAAATTTATTAGTTATACAAGGGTACCATAGAGAGGTTGGCCCCAAATTAACATGCAGCACTGGAAAATTTACAAAGGAATACCAGGAATTGAGTTGGTATTAGTTACTTTTTAAAGAATTTTCAGAATTGACGTGTTTTGTCTAATTAAAAGCATCTCAGAGTGCCTGGGTGTCTTAGTTGGTTCAGCATCCAACTCTTGAACTCAGCTCAGGTCTTTATCTCAGGATCAGTGAGTTCAGGCCCTGTGTTGGGCTCCACACTGGTTGTGGAGCCTAGTTTAAAAAAAAAATAGCATCTGTGTACCTGCTGTATGTTTAAGTGAGTGAAAGGAAATTGTCCTTTTGGAAAATAAGACCCAGTACTTCACAATTTAATACTTGACATGGATCCTCAGTGCAGTGTTTGGTAGGGTAGGAAATTGAGATCTTAGATTAGAATTGGGTTAACTTTCACTAGCAGAACTTACTTATATCTGAAAACATTTTGTCAGTTTTACATCAGCTTATATTGGAGTTGATTCTTTGCTTGAAAATAGTGCATATGCTCTGTCAAATAAATGAAAATGTTTTACTATTCAGCCAGCATCATCAAATAAATGATTTCATTGATACTCAGCTGAATACTTGAGATTGAAGGAAATATTGGTAAAGTAGCCAGTATTCTGTTTGGTTACCAGCAAGTGAAACAGGGATAGGACTGAAGGAAATGTTTTACTTTGTGTGGAAGTTTGTGAGAAATGAAATTTATACAGCCATACATAGAAGGGCATGTGAGTGTGGATTTTTAAAAGTAAACTTTCTGAGCTCCTTTGATGGGAGTATGTAGATTCATGTAAAGTCTAGGAAACTAGACTTCTAGAAAATCGGCATTTCTGCCCAGAACTCTTAATAAGTATGAAATGTATTGAAGGTAGAGCATGACTGCCACTGGACTAAGTTTAACATATTTTCAGAATTTTAGAAGCTAGTTTGTGTAAAATACGGTCTTTGTAAAATTGTGAAGTAGAGAGGTGATATTTACATATTTTACTTTATTAACATGTAGCCTTCACAACGTATATTCAAATGTGTTTTTTGAACCATGATACTTACCTGTTTTGTCCTAGACTTTCTTGCAAATGTGGTAAAAGTTATAGATTATTGCAGAAAAATTGTATATAAATTTCTGGAGGTTACTGTAACGCTTCTTGAAGCCTGCTATGGGTGCAGGTTAAGAACTCTGACTTTGTCGTGATGAGCACTGGGTGTTAACACGCAATTAATAAATCTTTGAACATGACATCAAAAATTAATGAGGAACTGTATGTTGGCTAACTGATCATTAAAAAAAACAACAACAGGGGCGCCTGGGTGGCTCAGTGGGTTAAGCCTCTGCCTTTGGCTCAGGTCATGATCCCAGGGTCCTGGGATTGAGCCCCGCATCGGGCTCTCTGCTCGGCGGGGAGCCTGCTTCCCTTCCTCTCTCTCTCTGCCTGCCTCTCTGCCTACTTGTGATCTCTGTCTTTCAAAAAAAAAAACAAAAAACAACAACCCTGACTTGAAGGTGTTGGCTGTGTAAGTAGTATGTTAAGTATTTTGATATATAGTATGATTTACTAAAATATAAGTGGACTTTAAAAGGCATTAAGTATTGAATCTTTTAGTTATGGAACCTTAATACAAGTACAGATACAGGCAGACAAGCTTATTGATAATGAGTAACTAGCCTCTTCACAGTACATTTTAAGTTGACAAAGCAAGTTTACATTGAGCAGAAGTAGTTCTGACTATCACAAGTGAATCTGGGCAAGGAAAGCTACGTCTGAGACAGTTTCTTAAATTGATTTAATTTAGTAAGAAGAGTAGTTAGGATTTGTTGAGTACTTCTGGATCATGAAGGTGTTCTGCATATGTTCCCAGTTCTTAAAACGACCCTGGGGGTGTGCCTGTTAGTTCCCTAATCTGAAATGAGAGAACTGAATCTCAGGGAGGTTATGTTTGCCCAAGAACACAGCCACAGGGTACCTGCTCAGCCCCAAAGTCATTGGCCCAAACTTCTTTCTTAGATGATACATTTATCCAAATTCGGTTGTAACTTTTAATGACTACAATTTTTAATGTGTGAGGAGTAGTTCAAGCTACGAATTGGGATAGTATGTGAATAAGCATTGAAAGTGGGTATAAAAGTATGTTACTTTCTAAAAATTTTATCTGAAAGATAAATTCAGATAGTTTTAACTAAGAGAATCTTGTCTGCGAACTTTCTTTTAAGATTTTATTTATTTGAGACAGCATGAGCAGGGAGAGGGTGAGAGGAAGGAGGGAGACATAGACGCCCCACTCACTGAGCAGGGAACCCAATGTGGGGCTCAATCCCAGGACTCCAAGATCATGATCTAAGCCAAAGGCAGACACTCAACCAACTGAGCCACTCAGGCGCCCCTTGTCGAAGAATATTTTAGTTAACAATCTAATAATTGAGGGTTGCAGCTGCCAGATACAGAGCATGCCCTGTACCCTCAGCGTTGTACTTGGTGCATTTTGTATTTTACTTCTAATCCTTCTTAACAGCCCTGTAAAATTTGTCAGATTTTTATAAGTTCAAATAATAGATGCCCGGAGATTACCTGATGTAAATTAAGTAAATATATGGTAAAAGAAAAGGGTGGGATTCAAGTCAGGTCTCTGAAATCCACTATGGAAGGAAAAATCTCAGCTGAAAAATTGCTGGCGACATGCCCCTACTGCTTTTTCTTTCCCAGTAGCTGAGCATTTTATAGTTGTGGTTGTGTACATGGTAGGGTTTTTACTTAACCTTATTTCTTAATGAACATTTCCATGGGTCCTCATAATCCATAAGTTCTAGTACACGGATTGTGTTCTTGTTTCTGAAAGCTTGCTTAATTAAAAATTGCCTCCTCTGAGGTGTTAGATTTTAGTTTCCAAAATTTTGCACTTCTCAGTGCTTTCTAGAAAACTGAGGCTGAGAACCATCCATCATAAAATCAATTTATTCTGTATAATAGGAAATATAAGAGTAAGGGATGATGTTCATTTGTGAATGTTAATATTTTATACTGGTATTACCTATTTATAGACACATGAATATGGTTTAGAAATATGAAATACTTTTCTTGCTGTGGATTGTGGAAAGGTGGAAACCACTGTTCTAATTAATAGTAATGCTATGTAATAGCTGTTTCTTCTTCCCCTTGTACCTAAACACCCAGCATTTGGATTATATTCGTGTATGTTTCCCCCCAAACTGAGCAGCATTTTAATAGCCCATGGTGAATAAATTGCCAGATTGCTTTCTACCAATATGGTACTAATTGATATTGCTGGATCAAGAAAAATAGTACAAAGTAAGCATGCCACACTTGCTGAGTTGAAAAATGAATAAATTTTAGATTGTAAATTATGTTTTTTAATATTTTATTTATTTATTTGACAGAGAGAGAGCACAAGTAGCCAGAGAGAGGGGGAAGCAGGATCCCTGCTGAGCAGAGAGCCAGATGCGGGGCTTGATCCCAGGACCCTGAGATCACGACCTGAGCCGAAGGCTTAACCCAGTGAGCCACCCTTGGCGCCCCTAGATAGTAAATAGTAAATTATTTCATTTTCGATTACCTATATTTGATGAGGATTCAACCTTTTTTTTCTCCTTTTTTTTTTTTTCCTTTTTTAAAGATTCTGTTTATTTAAGAGAGCTGCAAGAGTGAGGTCGGGCAGAGGGAAAAGCAGACTCCCTTCTGAGCAGGAAGCCTGATGGCAGGATGTGATCTCAGGACTCCGGGATCATGACCTGAGCCAAAGGCACCCTCAGACATGTTTTAGATGAGAAAAATTGATTGGGGTAGAGGTACCAGCTGGTTTTACTTGCTGGCTGTCATTTTATTTTACTTATTGTTTATTATTTATTTATTTGAGAGAGAGCATCAGAGGGAGAAGGAGACTCCCTGCAGAGCTGGAAGCTGGATGAGGGACTTGATCCCGGGACTCTGGGATCAACTGAGCCAAAGGCAGTTGCTTAACCAACAGAGCCACCCAGGCGCCCTGGTGGCTGTCATTCTTTCAAAAGAACCATGCTGGTTCTAAGAAAAGATTTCGACTTATAAAGGCTTGGCTTTTTAGGGACAATCATCTGCATGTTCATACCTTGGATCATCTGGCCTTGTAGAATGGAACTGAGCTCAGGTATAGTAAGTTTGGGGATCTATGCTGTCTTCTGTAGTTTGGGGCAAGTTACACCTGTGGAAATAGAGAAACTATTACATAAGGTGACGATGGCACATGTGAAGGGCTTGACGTGGGCCGTGCGTGTGTTGGGTGTGATAAATGTCCCTTAGCTCACCGAGCACTGAGCCCCGTATACTGATGTAACAGTGAGTGAGCAGGGCCAGAATTTCAGTCTTGGTTTTAGATGACTCCAGACGAGGATTGCTCCTATGAAACATTCATGTACAAGTTTGTGTGTTTAATTTTCTAGGGACTATACCTGTGATTTGGAATTGCTGGTCATTTGGTAACTGTAACTTCCTAGTGAACAACTGAACTTCTCCAAAAGCTCCTGGCCCCATTTCACATTCCCACCAGGTGTATATGAGGGCTGGAATTTTAATTTCTCCATATCCTCACCACCACTTACTTGTCTTTTTGATCGTAATTATCTGAGTGGATCTGAATGTGGCATCCTATTGTGGCTTTGGTTTAGGTGTACCTAATGTCTCCTAAATAATGTTGAGTGTCTCGTGTACTTGGCTATTTGTGCTTGTTAGTCATTGGAGAAATACCTGCTTAAATCCTTTGCCCTTCTTTAAAATAGGTTATTTGTCTTAAGTAACTTTTATATATGGTGTGTGGTAGGGGGTCTAAATTCATTCTTTCACGTGTATATTTCCAATTGTCCCAGCACTATTTGTTGAAAAAACTATCCTTTCCCCCATTGAATTGTCTTGGCACTGTTTTTGATGGAACTAATGTGATCATATTGCTTAGTGCAAAAGTATTGTACTAAGGTCTTAAATATGTTGGTCTCTACCTTTAACACCCTCACAGCACCTTTCTGGCTAAAGGAAGGATGCTGGTCCTGAGTCAGACTCCGTTAATTTTCTGTTAAAAAGACTACTTAGTGTTAGCTGGCATGGAATTATGTGCATTGGGTTAATTTAATTTAATTTTATTTATTTATTTGACAGAGAGATCATAAGCAGGCAGACGGCAGGTAGAGAAAAAGGGGAAAGCAGGCTCCTCGCCGAGCAAGAGAGCCCGATGCGGGGCTTGATCCCAGGACCCCGAGATCATGACCTGAGCCAAAGGCAGAGACTTAACCCACTGAGCCACCCAGGCGCCCCAGCATTGAGTTAATTTTGAAATTTAAGTTCTTGGGGTGTCTGCATGGCTCAATTAGTGTCCTGACCTGATCTCAGCTTGGGTCTTAATCTCAGAGTCATGAGTTTGGGCACTGCATTGGGTTCCATGCTGGTCGTGGAGAATGAATGAATGAATGAATGAATGAATGAATGAGAGATTCTCTTTGTGTATTTTTTTATATCATCCTCCTGCATGTATTACTGCATTTAATCATAGATTATACATAAGGTGTATAGCACTTCTGGGTTTTGAGGGCATTAGATTTCGTTAGAGGTTCTTTTATAATGGATTTTTGTTTGTTTCTCATGGAAAGATACGTGATTTTATGAATTTTCATTTCTGACAACTAGAAAAAGTCAGGATGATAGTCAAGAGATAACGTAAGAAAGTACTTTCTGTATCTTGTAAACATACGGCATTAGCAGATTCAGATAAATAAGCATTTAATACTAACCAAATAATAGGAAATGAAAGTACTGCATAGATGATAAATGTAGCTAGAACTTAAAATGCTGGTTTTAGAAGGTTTGTTCTGTTAAACTTGGGTTCAAGTTGAGTGAATGAAATTGTTCTAATATTATTTTTTTTCTCCATCACACAGGGAAACCAGGATGACTGAGGAGAAAGCCTTTGTGTGGTGCTCAGCTGACCCTGGACCTCCTCTTCACTGTGGGATGAGGTAGTAGGTTGTATAGTTTTAGGGTCACACCCACCACTGGGAGATAACTATACAATCTACTGTCTTTCCTAACGTGATAGAAGCATCTGCATCCCAACGGCCTCACAGAAAGTTAATAACTATTATACAGTATTTTAACTTGTGTAAAAATGCTGTAGTGCAGCGTTTATGTTTTGTAGGATAAGTGTGTATTTTTAATTTGATGCTAAAATTTTTATGTCGTATTTTTCTTTTGAAAAAGACTGTGTTCTCCATTCCAGAAGAAAAGATTGCTCTGTCAGAGTGAGGTAGTAGATTGTATAGTTGTGGGGTAGTGATTTTACCCTGTTCAGGAGATAACTATACAATCTATTGCCTTCCCTGAGGAGTAGACTTGCTGCATTTTGTCTTTATCTAGATGATGTTAAAACTCAGAAGAATTAATTTTGACATGATTTTGTATTCTGTTTGTATCAGTTGCTGGTTTTTTTCTGTGGAAGGATAGTGTACCTACAATAGATACAGTGATCTAATGTTTTTTACATTTCACATAGTGTGTTTCGGAAATTTGAATTTAAATGAAAATCTCAGAGTGGAAAGAATAAATCTTAACAGGGGGCTAAGCCCCTCTGGAATTCAGAATAGGTCGATCGCTCTGCATCCCACTGCGCGTGGCCAGGGCCGGGGCCAGGACCAGCAGTAAATGCAGACTGGAAAGGCACTGTCTGAGCTGAACTGGACTCGGGTTGCTTATCAGTCCCAGTCACGGGTTTTGGGTGGCCTTCGGCGACGTTGTAAGCAAGCACTGTTTCACTTACGTTGACTTGGACAGCTTCACCTCCAGCCTGGGAAATGAGAGATGGGCTCTGGGTCCTACCATTGCTCCTGGTAAGTCACAAAGACCTCAGCTTTGTCCCCCAAACCTGAAGGGGCCCTTGTCACAAAGGGGAATCCCCCGAAGCTGTCAGATGGGGAAATCCATAGTTGATTGTTTTAAAGGAAAATGTAAGGGTCATGCTAGAAAGGACTACTTGAGTTTTAACACCCCCAAAGGCGCACATTTCAGCCTTCATCTGTGACCAAACCGTATCCTACCTTGGGCCTTTAGAATCAAACTAACAGTAAAAGCTCCCGTTGAGAGCACTTGCTGTTTGTTTTGTTTTGGGAGAAGAGAAAGAGGCAATGTATGGAGGTGAGGAAGAGGTTACCTCTTCCCAAATGTTTCCTCCATCTCTCCTGAATCTTACTGTCTAAGATAATTCCAGTACATTGCCATAGGCAGCAGGAGCATTGTACAGAGAAAACATCCAGTTCTCTTGGGTGGGCCTTTTATGTTCATTGCCTTTTGATGTGCCAAAGAAATGTGGGAATGCCTGAGAAATTCTCTTTGGCTTAATTTTTTGAAGCGGATAAGTTGGGTGTTTCTCTTCACTGTGTGGGTGGTTTTGTGACACACGTTCTGCCCCTGTCGTGGACATCCTGGCCGCTCTGCAGTTGAAATAATTAGGTCTGGAGAAAGAGGAATCTGTATCTTCTAGCCAAGCCCACTAAGTAAATCAGGTTGTAGAGAACTGATACATTCTGTAAAAGCACTTAGGTCAAAAACTCAAATCCCGGGGCCCAGGAGGGGCCTGGAACTGAGCAACTTGGTGTCCAAAGGGAACTTGGTAAGTTAACGTGCTTCCGTGGATGGCGGCAAGCAGCATTTATGCGTACAGCGTCACCTCATTTTCCAGAGGCTCAGGAGAGGCTGGAGAGTTTGTGAAATTAGGTATTTAAATTTTGGTAATACTTTGTTTTTAGAAGTCTTTGGCTCCAATATAGGTGGGCTGGGAGGTACTGGGCTTCTAAGATTTGTATCTTCTGATGTAATTGCATTTTTGTTCTTTTTAACAAGAGGTTTGGTTTTAAGCAAATGCTTTTGTGAATATTACCAAGGTCATGACCAGTAATTTACTTAAAAGCCTCAGTGAAGAAATTCTAATTGATGTGAATTTGAAATAAAGCCCAAAGAATACGACCTGATTGAACAGGTTAGTTTGAAGTACAACTGCCAAGTAGAAGACCAGCGTGGGAAAAAATGGGTTCCTAGGAAGAGGTAGTAGGTTGCATAGTTTTAGGGCAGGGATTTTGCCCACAAGGAGGTAACTATACGACCTGCTGCCTTTCTTAGGGCCTTATTATTCCTCGGTAACCTGTTCCTTGTCACCTTGTTTTGGCATAAGCACGGTTCTTCCTGCGGGTTTTCTTAGAAGTGAAAGCATTGCAGGAATACCACAGGAAGCCGTGTTCGCCTTAGTGATTTACCGAGCGCACCGCGGTGCCAGTGTCTGTTACTGCAGGTCAGCTAGTGAGCGTGTAGGCCTCTGAAGAGGACCTGGTTGCTTACGAGTCTCACTTTGAGGTCACAGGAAAGTTTTGAAAAACAGGTTTTTTTGGTTTTGGTCAAGTTCCTGTTTCTGATCTAGAAACCACCAGCTGTTTTCCTCTCTGTAGCCTGTGTTAAACTTGAATGAAGGCATTGAACAAGGCTCTCGGAATATTTGCTGTTTCCTACACTGTAAATATTTAGCTTGCAAGGGTCTGGAGCTGGACTTGAAGTCTGGGCGGCTCTGGAGTGTGTTGCATATTGTGGGAATCCGTCATTGCATTGAGCACCATTCTGGTATGTAACCTTGTGAGTGAATCTTGAATGTGTACATGGGCACTAAGTTTTCAATAAAATACTGTTTTAAAACTTGTGGTTTTAAAATCATTTTTAAATCATCTCCATCCTTGCAGAACTAGATGTGTTTAAGTCTTTAGGCTTGTTTTAAGATCTGTTAAAGGACTTAATTTCATTGTTTTATTCACAGTAATTTGCTGATCATACTACTCACAGATGTGCATTAATGAAGCCAACTTGAGCCCTATCCAACACTTAAATTTTTACAAGCACTTGTGTGTCTCTGTGCACACAATTATATATGCTCAGGATGCCCCCACTTTATGGGAGTAATTTTTTCACATCTACTCAAGCAGACACCACCTTGCAAAAATTGCTGTCCTCCTCTGATCCCCCCCGTCTGGCTCAAACATCTCTTGAGCCTGGGATGTGCGTGTATTCACGTCCCAGCACTAGGTTTAATTTACTCCATACTACTGTGAACAGTAATTTAAAGATTCCAGAGGGGAAAGGTTGAAGGGGCATTCAGTGGAGTTTCACATCCTGGAAGAAAGGTCAGGAGGTGGGTTCCAGGCATAGTTCACACCTGACTGGGGCTTTAAACTTCTCTGTAGATTGAGATAGTTAGATGTGGCTTTTAAGACGTTTTTTACGTTGTATATCCTTTTAAAATAAAAGATTTGAAGGATTCTGGTTGATGGGCAAAATTACATAAATGTCGTGTGCACTGATTTGAGTGAAAAATGCATTGGGGAAAAGCGAGAAAGTGGAAGTGATATGGTCTGTATACTAAGATTAGAGGTGATACTTTCATTAACATTTCGGATTTCTTCCCGTTAAGCTTCCAGAAGTATTCTAAATTATTTTCTAACCATCGTCATTGAAACACTTGGGCCATACCAACCAGACTTCATTCTTGCCTCCGTCCTGCTGAACTGACTTCCGTGTGTTCTTGCTCCCCATTTTGTGTCTCCTAGTTTGCCTTCCTGTGTCGGGGTCTTGGCGGGAGGGGAGCTGAGGGGCCGGCCCCGCGCGCTGGCCAGCAGCGCTCTCAGCAGTGTTGGCCGGTTGGATGGTCCACCAGAGCCATCTGCTGAGTGTGGGTGCTGGGGTCCTGCCTCTTGTTTGAAACCCGTAACTGACAATTTTAGTTTGACTTAAAGGCTAGTTTTCCCTAAGTAAGAGGGTTGTGGGGGTAGAGTGATGGCTGTGAGCCCTATTAGTACCAGAAGAGTGTGGGTTAGGGAAGTCAGTGTTTCAGAAATGCTGAGGCTGCCCACTGCCTGTGGGAAGCATCCTGACCAACATCCTAAAAGCTCTAGCTTTGCCATCCCCAGGACATCGTTTCCCTTTTCAAGATGTCCACTCTTTGTCGCAAAGACTGCTCTAAACTGTCAGCCTTTTGAAGATTACCGGGCAGTGCTGCTTAGTGACCCCTCTGCGGACAGCGGGTGGGGTCGCATGGGCAGGCCCATTGCCGGGCCAAACAGTCCTTTTCCCCAGCAAGGAGATGGGGGAGGAGGTGTGTGGGGAACTGCAGCAGAGGGCGTTAGGAGGGAACGGGGTGTAAAGAAGGTGAGCAGGCCCTGGTCCATGCCTGCCATTAAGGCCTGGACAGCAGATTTCCAGCTGAGGCAGGAGGTCCAGTCGAAAGGGCCATGGGGACTCCACCTCTCCAGGGAGCAACCCAGCTGCTCAGGAGGCCCGTGTGGGTCCTATGATGCACGTTCTTTTGGCTTGGTACAGAACTAGAGCTGATAAGGCCTTTACCCCCACTTAAATGAACATTTTGTTTAGAACAGTTTTAGGGTTGGGGCTCCTGGGTGGCTCAGTTGGTTAAGCATCTGCCTTTGGCTCAGGTCGCAATCCTGGCGTTGTGGAATGGAGCCCTTCCCTGCCTGCAGCTCCCTGCACAGCAGGGAGTCTCCTCTCTCTTACTCCTCATCCCCACTCATGCTCTCAAATAAAATCTTCAAAAAAGCGTTTTGGGGCCCCTGGGTAGCTCAGTCCTGAAGCATCTGCCTTCAACTCATGGCATAATCCCAGGGTCCTGGGGTCAAGCCCTGCATCGGTCTCTGATTGGCGGGAAGCCTGCTTCTCCCTCTCCTACTCCTGCTTGTGTTCCCTCTCTCACTGCCTCTCTCTGTCAAATAAATACTTAAAAAAATATTTTGTAGGGGCACCTGGGTGGCTCAGTGGGTAAAGCCTCTGCCTTCGGGCTCAGGTCATGATCCCAGGGTTCTGGGATCGAGCCCCACATCGGGCTCTCTGCTCCTCAGGGAGTCTGCTTCCTCCTCTCTCTCTGCCTGCCCCTCTGCCTACTTGTGATTTCTGTCAAATAAATAAATAAAATATTTAAAAAAAATATTTTGTAAAAAACAAACCAAAACCAGTTTTAGGTTCATAGCAAATGAAGTGGAAAGTGGGAAGTTCATGTATACACTACTCCTCCCCTCCCAGACTTTCCTGCCCCGGACACCCTAACCAGTGTTAGGCCTTAAAGTCTGTCGTTTCTCCCTTTTCGGGAAGTTCTTCCACCCCTGGGATTGGGATCAGAAGCTTAGCTTGTTGCTTCATGGAAGCAGACAGACAACAGCAATGACCAGGGCAGATTTCTTGGCTGCGAAAGCCAGAGTCAACTGGAAAGGAAGTGGCAAAAGCAGGTACTTGAAATTATGTTTTGGCGTTTTATATAAACTTGTCAAGAGAGGTAGACCTGGAGGACTGAGGGCAGTGAGTCGTGTTGTAGCCAGAGCAGGGGGAAGGGCATGATGAGCTGTTCTCCCCCAGAGGGCAGGCCGGTAGGTGGGGATGGGACTGGTGGGTGCTGGGGAGGAGTCTCTGGGCTCAGCTCTCTGGGACAGGCCTGGTGGGAGCCCAGGGCCAGTGGGTGGCAGGTTTGCTGCCCTTCCCCAGAGTGCAGCCTGGAGAGAAGACAAAACTTCCAGGGAAGCCTAGATAGAAGGTGGCGTTTCAGCTGTGAAGGCTGGAGGAGAGCTGTGGCTACCCTGAGGGAGGTGCTGGGACCTCTGAAAAGGTACCATAGCTCTTGGTCTAGGGATAGGTTGTAACGATGCCACCAGTGAGCTGTAAGGAGTGGTGAAGGGTGCCCTCCAGAAGGCTGTGGAGGAGAAACGTGCTGTACCCTGCTGCTTATCTTCGGACACAGTTGTGTGAAGACCGGGGCTGCTGCAGCCGTCTTGTGACCATGAGAGCGAGGGATGCCATGCCAGCCTAGAGCTCTGACATCACTGAGCTTCAGGGACAATGCCAGTACTTGCCCACCTCCACACTTGAGTTACGTGAGAAAAATGAAGTATGCCACGCTGAGTGGGTGTGCTGTTACTTGGAGAGGAAAGCTCCCTCACAGGATCCCACCTAGCTCAGGGAAGCCCAGGGCAAGCCCCCAAGTGTGCTTACCTGTTGGGGAGGAGTGAAGGTGCTGAGATCATCGACTAGGAAAGAGCCTTATGGCTGAGCCGAGGATGCTAAAGACTGGATCGCATACGGAGGCTGCGGTAAGACCTGAATATGAGCATGACCTGTGGCGGAGATTGACACAAAATTACCTATATATAAGGTGTACAATTGGTGGTGTGCTGTAAGCATATCTTATGTAACAATTGCCACAAATTAGCATATCCATCACCTCCTAGACTTAGATTTGTGTGTGTGTTGAAAACTCTTAAGATCTACTCTCATAGCAAATTTCAAATATGTAATAAATTATCAAGTGTCACCATGCATACAGTGGATTCCTAGAACCTACTCATTTTATAATTGAAAGTTAAAGTTAACCCTGTGATCAGTATTTCCCCATTCCTACATGTCCCAGCCCCTAACAACCACCATTCTATACTGTTTCTCTAAGTTCAACTTTTTAAAATTCTGCATGTAAGTGATAATGCAGTATTTGTTTTCGTGCATCTAGCTTATTTCATTTAGCATAATGTCCTCCAGTAATTCACATTATCGTGAATGGTCCTCCTTTCACGTACCTATCATGATTGATGACGTATATACCACAATGGATACATTCATCTGTCAGTGCGCATAGGTGGTTTCCATACCATGGCTATTGTGAATGTTGCTGCAGTGAACATAGGATAACAGATACCTCTTGAAGATGCTGATTTCATTTCCTTTGGATAAATACCTGGAAGTGGAATCGATGGATTATGTGGTTATTTCTATTTTTAATTTTTGGAGGAACCCCCATACTGTTTTTCATGGTGGCTGCACCATTTTATATTCCTACCAACGATGCACAGGGTTCTCTCTTCACCACAGTCTTGCCCACATCTTTCTTTTTTTTTAAGATCTTATTTATTTGAGAGAGAGCATGAATAGGGAGGGGCAGAGGGAGAAGCAGGCTCCCCACTGAGCAAAGAGCCTGATGTGGGACTCGATCCCAGCACCCGGGAATCATGACTTGAGCCGAAGGCAGACGCTTAACCGACTGAACCACCTAGGCATCCCTCTTGCCAACAGTTTTCTCTATTGCTGTTTAATGATAGCCATCCTAACAGGTGGAAGACGACATCTCATTGTAGCTTTCATTTGCATTTCCCTGATAATTAGTGATGTTGAGCACTTTTTTATGTACTTGTTGGTCATTTATAGGTCTTCTTTAGAGAATGGCTATTGAAGTCCCCTGTGTGTTTTCTTAAAATTTTAATTCCAATATAGCTAACATACAGTGTTGTACTAGTTTCAGGTGTACAGTATAGTGATTCAACAATTACATCATTCAGTGCTCATCATGATAAGTGTACGTTAATCCCTTCACCTAGTTCACCCCTCACAACCCCCTCCCTGTCAGTTCTCTGTAGATAAAAATGTTCTTTGGTTTATCTCTTTTTCTCTGTTCATCTATTTTGTTTCTTAAATTCCACATATGAGTGAAATCAGATGGTGCGTGTCTTTCTCTGACTTATTTCACTTAGCATTATACCCTCTAGATCCCTTCATATTGGTGCAAATGTGAAGATTTTGATTTTTTATGGCTGAGTAATATTTCATTGTATAAAGATATATCTTTTATCCATTTCGTCTTTATCAGTGGACACTTAGGTTGCTTCCATATCCTGACTACTATAAATAATTCTACAGCAAACATCCGGTGTGTGTATCTCTTCAAATTTGTATTCTTTGGGTAAATACCCAATAGTGAAATTACTGTATCATTTGTTAATTCTATTATTTAACTTTTTGAGGAACTGCCATACTATTCTCCAGATTGGCTGCACCAGCTTGCATTCCCACGAACAGTGCATGAGTGCTCCCCTTTCTCCACACCCTCACTAACACTTGTTTCTTGTTTCAACTTTAGCCATTCTGACACATGCAAGGTCTCATTGTAGTTTTGCTTTGCATTTCCCTAATGATCAGTGATGTTGAGCATCTTTTCAGGTTTCTGTTGGCCATCTGGACGTCTTCTGTGGAGTTTGTTCATGTCTTTTGCCCATTTTTTAATTGGGTTATTCGTTTCTGGGGTGTTAAGTTGTATAAGCTTTTTTTATATTTTGGATACTAACCATTTATTGGATACATCATTTGCACATATCTTCTCTCATTTTGCAAGTTGTCTTTTAGTTTTGTTGATTGTTTCCTTTGCTGTGCGGAAGTTTTTCTCTCCTCTCCTCCCTACTTCCATGCCCTTCCCTCCCCTCCTCTCTTTTTTTTTAAGATTTTATTTACTTATTTGACAAAGAGATCCCAAGTAGGCAGAGAGGCAGGCAGAGAGAGAGGGAAGCAGGCTCCCTCCTGAGCAGAGAGCCTGATGTGGGGCTCGATCCCAGGACCCTGAGATCATGACCTGAGCCGAAGGCAGAGGCTTAACCCACTGAGCCACCCAGGCGCCCCCCACCCCCGTTCTTGATGAAGTCCCAGTAGTTCATTGTTTCCCTTGCTTCAGGAGGCGTATCTAGAATAAAGGGGATCCTTTTTGAATCCCCTATGACTGATGGCAGAGAAATTACTGCCTGTGCTCTTTTCAAGGATTTGTATGGTTTCAGCTCAGACATCTAGATCTTTAATCCATTTTGAGTTTATTTTTTGTGTATGGTGTGAGAAAGTGGTTCAGTTTAGTTCTTTTGCATGTTGCTGTCCAGTTTCTACAACACCATTTGTTGAAAAGACTCTTTTCCCACTGTATATTCTTTCTTCCTTTATTGAAGATTAATTGTGGGTTTATTTCTGGGCTCTCTATTCTGTTCCATTGATCTGTGTGTCTGTTTTTTTGTGTGCCAATACCATACTGTTTTGAATACTACACCGTTGTAGTGTATTTTTAAATCTGGGATTGTGATAATTCCAGTTTGTTTTATTTTTCAAGACTGTTTTGGCTATTTGGGATCTTTTGTGGTTCCATATAAATTTTAAGATTCTTCTAGTTTTGTGAAAAATGCTGTTGGTCTTTTGATAGGGATGATGTTATTATCTGTAGATTGTTTTGGGTAGTATGGCATTTTAACAATATTTGTACTTCCAACCCATGAGCTTGGAATATCCTTCTATTTGTTTGTATCCTCTTCATCTCTTTGCTCAATGTTCTGTAGTTTTCTGAGTATTGGCCTTGCGCCTCCTTGGTTAAGTTTTTTCCTAGGTATTTTGTTATTTTTGTGCAGTTGTAAATGGGATTGTTTTCTTTTTGGGGGGGGGGATTGTTTTCTTAATTTCTCTTTCTGCTGTTTCATTATTAGTGTCTAGAAATGCAATGGGTTTCTATATATTGATCTTGTATTCCGTGACATTACTGAATTCATTCATCAGTACTAGTAGTTTTGTGTGTGTGTGTGTGTGTGTGTGTGTGTAGAGTCTTGGGTTTTCTGTATATAGTATCATGTCATCTGCAAATAGTGAAGTTGTACTTCTTCCTTACCAATTTGAATGCCTTTTTTTTTTCTTTTTGTTATCGATTGCTATGGCTATGACTTCCAGTGCTATGTTAAATAAAAGTGGTGAGAGCGGACATCCCTATCTTGTTCCTGACCTTAGTGGAAGAGCTCTCAGTTTTTCACCATTTAAGATGATGTTAGGTGTGGGTCCTCTAACCCACTTTGTTGAGGGTTTCTGCCATGAATGGTTGTTATACTTTGTCAACTGCTTTTTCTGAATCTACAGAAATGATCATGTGGTTTTTATCATTTCTCTTGTTGATGTGGCGTATCACATTGATTGGTTTGCAAATACGGAACCACACTTGCATCCCAGGAATAAATCCCACTTGATTGTGGCGAATGATTTTTTTAAAGTATTGTTGGATATAGTGAGATAATACTTTGTTGGTCAGTGTTCATCAGAGATACTGGCCTGAAGTTCTCTTTTTTTGGTAGTCTCTTTACTGGTTTCTATTTTGGTATTAGGGTAATGCTGGCCTCATGCAATGAATTTGGAAACTTTCTGACCTCATCTTTTTTTTATTTTTTGCATAGTTTGAGAAAATAGATATTAATTTTCTAATCTTTGGTAGAATCTTTGGTAGAATTTACCTGTGCATCTGCCTTATCCTATACTTTTGTTTGTTGGGATTTTTTTTGATTACTGATTCAATTTTATTGTTAGTAATTGGTCTGTTCAAATTTTCAATTTCTTCCTGATTCAGTTTGAGAGGTTATATGTTTCTAGGTATTTATATATTTCTTTTAGGTTGTTTAATTTGTTGGCATTTAATTTTTCAAAATATTCTTTTGTAATCCTTTGTGTTTCTGTGGTGTTACTTGTTATTTCTCCTCTTTCATTTTTTATATTATTTCCTTGAGTCCTCTCTCTCTCTTTCTTCCCTCCTTTCTTCCCTCTTGGATGAGTCTGTCTAAAGGTTTATCAGTTTTGATCTTTTGAAAGTACAGGATGCTGATTTCATTGATCTGTGCTATTATTTTGTTTTTAATTTTTTAAATTTCCTGGTTGAGCCATTCATATTTTTATAGATTGTTATTTAACTTTCATGAATTTGTGGTCTTTCCAGATTTTTTTCTTGTGGTTGACTTCTAGTTTCATAGCATTTTGGTCAGAGAAGGTATATGGTATGACTTTGATCTTCTTGAATTTGTTGAGACTTGTGCCCTAATATATGATCTGTTCTGGAGAATGACCCATGTGCATTTGAAAAGAATGTGTATTCTGCTCTGTTAGGATGGAACGTTCTAAACATGTTTGTTAAATCCATCTGGTCCAGTTGATCATTCAAAGCCACTGTTTCCTTGTTGATTTTCTGTTTGGATGGTCTGTCCATTGATGTAAGTGGAGAGTTAAGGTGCCCTACTATTATTGTATTATAACTGATTAATTTCTTTATATTTATCATTAGCTTCTTTATGTATTTGGGTGCTCCTATGTTAGGGGCATAAATATTTATAATTGTTATTTCTTCTTGTTGGATTGTTCCCTTTATGATTATGTAGTGTGCTTCTTTCTCTCTTACTACAAGTCTGTTTGTTTTTAAAGTCTATTTTGTCTGATTTAAGTATTGCCTCTTTGGCTTTCTTTTGACAGTCATCTGCATGATAAATGTTTCTCCATCCTCTCACTTTCAATCTGTCTTTATGTCTGAACTGAGTCTCTTGAAGGACAGCATATAGATGGGTCTTGTTTTTTTAATTCTATCACCTTGTGTCTTTTTCTTTTTTCCTCTTTTCTTTTTTTTTAAATCCCTTTATTATTTTTATTAACGTATTAACCTCATGTCTTTTTATTGGAGTGTTTAGTCCATTTACATTCAAAGTAATATATTTTCTAAAAATTCCAGTATAGTTAGCGTACAGTGTTATATTTTAAAATGCTGAAAGGGACTCGATCCCAGGACGCTAGGATCATGACCCGAGCCGAAGGCAGCCGCTTAACCAACTGCTTCGCCCTCTGCCTCTGCCTGCCACTCTGTCTGCCTGTGCTCTCTCTCTCTCTCTCTAATAAATAAATAAAATCTTTAAAAAAAAAATGCTG
Source organism: Meles meles (assembly GCF_922984935.1). Taxonomy (NCBI): domain Eukaryota; kingdom Metazoa; phylum Chordata; class Mammalia; order Carnivora; family Mustelidae; genus Meles; species Meles meles. Next base: position 95,421,822 of record NC_060076.1, read on the forward strand.
AAAGGGAAAAATCTACAGCAAAGTCATTACTGATAGGTATGTACTTACTGCCATTTTCTTAATCATTATGGTTGTTTTATAGTTCTTCTCTGTTCCTTTCTTTTCACTCTCTTTATTCTTTTCATATCTATTACTGGTTCTTTATTTGTGGTTACCGTTAGGTTTATATGTAACATCCCTGCATATGGCAGTCGATATTAAGGTTGATCATTTAAATGTGAACCCATTATTTTCTCATCTCCTCACCACTTTTTAGGTATGTGATGTCATACCTTACATTCTTTTATTTTGTGAATCCCTGACTGATTTTCACAGAGATACTTATTTTTACTGCTTTGGTACCCTCTACTTTTCTTACTCTTACTTACAGTTTTTCTTTTCCATTCATTCTCCTTTAACATATTTTGTAGGGCTGGCTTAGTGGTCATTAATTTCTTTAACTTTAGTTCATCTGGGAAGCTGTTCGTCTTCTATTGTGAATGATAGCCTTGCTGGATAGATTAATGTTGGTTTCATATTTTTTTTCCTTCAATCTTTTGAATATATCATGCCACTCCCTTCTGGCCTGCAAAGTCCTTCCAGAAAATCAGCTGATACCCTAATGCGGTTTCCCTTGTATGCAAATGTTTTCTCTCTTACTTCCTTTAAAATACTCTCTTTATCACCACTTTTTTTTGCCACTTTAATCCCCACATGTCTTGATGTGGAACTTCTTGGGTTGATTTTACAAGTCTGTAAATCATCAGGCTTACACATTTCCTAACACTCACCATAGCACATACCTTCCCCAGAGTCCATAATCCAGCCACCCTATCCCTATCCCCGTACCCCCAGCAACCCCCAGTTTGTTTCATGAGATTAAGAGTCTCTTAATGGTTTGTCTCTCTCCCGATCCTATCTTGTTTCATTTTTTTTCCCCTCCATACCCCCCGCAAACCCCACCCTGCCTCTCAAATTCCTCATATCAGAGAGATCATATGGTAATTGTCTCTCTCTGATTGATGTATTTCACGTAGCATCATACCCTCTAGTTCCATCTATGTTGTTGCAAATGGCAAGATTTCATTTCTTTTGATGGCTGTATAGTATTCCATTGTGTATATATGCCACATCTTCTTTATCTATTCATCTGTTGTTGGACATCTAGGTTCTTTCCATAGTTTGGTTATTGTAGACATTGCTGCTATAAACATTGGGGTGCACGTGCCCCTTTGGATCACTACATTTGTATCTTCAGGGTAAATACCCAGTAGTGGGATTGCTGGGTCATAGGGTAACTCTATTTTCAACTTTTTGAGGAAGCTCCATGCTGTTTTCCAGAGTGGTTGCACCAGCTTGCATTCCCACCAACAGTGTAGAAAGGGTCCCCTTTCTCCGCATCCTTGCCAGCATCTGTCGTTTCCTGACTTGTTAATTTTAGCCATTCTGACTGGTGTGAGGTGGTATCTCATTGTGGTTTTGATTGGTATTTCCCTGATGCTGAGTGATGTGGAGCACTTTTTCATGTGTCTGTTGGCCATCTGGATGTCTTCCTTGCAGAAATGTCTGTTCATGTCCTCTGCCCATTTCTTGATTGGATTATTTGTTCTTTGGGTATTGAGTTTGCTAAGCTCTTTATAGATTTTGGATACTAGCCCTTTATCTGATATGTCATTTACAAATATTTTCTCCCATTCTGTCAGTTGTCTTTCAGTTTTGTTGACTGTTCCCTTTGCTGTGCAAAAGCTTTTGATCTTGATGAAGTCCTAATAGTTCATTTTTGCCCTTGCTTCCCTTGCCTTTGGTGATGTTTCTAGGAAGAAGTTGCTATGGCTGAGGTCGAAGAGATTGCTGCCTGTTCTCCTCAAGGATTTTGACGGATTCCTGCCTCACATTGAGGTTGTTCATCCATTTTGAGTCTATTTTTTGTGTGTGGTGTAAGAAAATGGTCCAGTTTCATTTTTCTGCATGTGGCTGTCCAATTTTCCCAACACCATTTGTTGAAGAGACTTTTTTCCACTGGATATTCTTTCCTGCTTTGTCAAAGATTAGTTGACCATAGAGTTGAGGGTCTGTTTCTGGGCTCTTTAAGAATAGAGATTGATCCATTGATCTGTGTGTCTGTTTGTTTTGTTTTGTTTTTTGCCAGTACTATACTGTCTTGATGATGACAGCTTTGTAATAGAGCCTGAAGTCTGGAATTGTGATGCAACTCACTTTGGCTTTCTTTTTCAACATTCCTCTGGCTATTCAAGGTCTTTTCTGGTTCCATATAAATTTTAGGATTATTTGTTCCATTTCTTTGGGAAAAAACTAATGGCATTTTGATAGGGATTGCATTGAGTATGAAGATTGTTTTAGGTAGCATAGACATTTTCACAATATTTGTTCTTCCAATCCAGGAGCATGGAACATTTTTCCATTTCTTTGTGTCTTCCTCAGTTTCTCTCATGAGTACTTTATAGTTTTCTGAGTACAGATTCTTTGTCTCTTTGGTTAGGTTTATTCCTAGGTACCTTAAGTTTTGGGTGCAATTGTAAATGGGATTGACTCCTTAATTTCTCTTTCTTCTGTCTTGTTGTTGGTGTACAGAAATGCCACTGATTTCTGTGCATTGATTTTATATCCTGGCACTTTACTGAATTTCTGTACAAGTTCTAGCAGATTTGGAGTGGAGTCAATTGCGTTTTCCACATAAAGTATATCATCTGCAAAGAGTGATAGTTTGACTTCTTCTTTGCCAATTTGGATGCCTTTAATTTCTTTTTGTTGTCTAATTGCTAAGGCTAGGACTTCTGGTAATATGTTGAATAGCAGTGGTGATAGTAGACATCCCTGCCGTGTTCCTGAGCTTAGCATAAAAGCTCTGTTTTTCACCATTGAGAATGGTATTCACTGTGGGTTTTTCATAGATGGCTTTGATGATATTGAGGTATGTATGCTCTGTCCCTACACTTTAAGGAGTTTGATCAAGAAAGGATGCTGTACTTTGTTATATGCTTTTTCAGCATCTATTGAGGGTATCATATGGTTCTTGTTCTTTCTTTTATTAAGTATTGTATCACATTGATTGATTTGCAGATGTAAACCAACCTTGCAGCCCTGGAATAAATCCCACTTGGTCATGGTAAATAGGTCTTTTAATGTACTGTTGGATCCTATTGGCTAGTATTTTGGTGAGAATTTTTGCATTTGTGTTCATCAAGGATATTGGTCTGTAATTCTCTTTTTTGATGGGGTCTTTGTCTGGTTTTGGGTTCAAGGTGATGCTGGCCTCATAAAATGAGTTTGAAAGTTTTCCATTCATTTCTGTTTTTTGGAACAGTTTCAGGAGAATAGGTATTAATTCTTCTTTAAATCTTTGGCAGAATTCCCCTGGGAAGCCGTCTGGCTCTGGGCTCTTGTTTGTTGGGAGATTTTTGATGACTGCTTTAATCTCCTTACTGCTTAGTCTTTCCAGGTTTTCTGTTTCTTCCTCATTCAGTTTTGGTAGTTTATACCTCTCTAGGAGTTCATCCATTTCTCCAGATTGTCAAATTTGCCGGCGTATAGTTGCTCATAATATGTTCTTGTAATTGTATTTCTTTGGTGTTGGTTGTGATCTCTCCTCTTTCATTCATGATTTTATTTGGGTCCTTCCTCCTTTCTTTCTTTCTTTCTTTTTAATTTGACAGGCAGAGATCACAAGTAGGCAGAGAGGCAGGCGGGGGGTTGGGGGGGGAGCAGAATCCCTGCTGAGCAGAGAGCCCAATGCAGGGCTTGATCCCAGTACCCTGGGATCATGACCTGAGCCGAAGGCAGAGGCTTTAACCCACTGAGCCACCCAGGCGCCCCACCTTTCTCTTTTCTTTTTGATAAGTCTAGCCAGGGGTTTATCAATCTTACTAATTCTTTCAAAGAACCAGCTCCTAGTTTCATTGATTTGTTGGTTTCTATTTCATTGATTTTTGCTCTGATCTTTATCGTTTCTCTTCTCCTGCTGGGTTTAGGCTTTCTTTGCTCTTCTTTCTTTAGCTCCTTTAGGTGTAGGGTTAGGTTGTGTACTTGAGACCTTTCTTGTTTCTTGAGAAAGGCCTGTATCACTATATACTTTCAGGACCGCCTTTGCCGTGTCAGACAGATTTTGAACAGTTACATTTTCATTATTTATTTCCATGAATTTTTTCAATTCTTCTTTGATTTCCTGGTTGACCCATTCATTCTTTAGAAGGATGCTCTTTAGTCTCCATGTATTTGGGTTCTTTCCAACTTTCCTCTTGTGATTGAGTTCTAGTTTTAGAGCATTGTGGTCTGAAAATATGCGGGGAATGATCCCAATCTTTTGGTACCAGTTGAGACCTGATTTGTGACCCAGGATGTGATCTATTCTGTAGAATGTTCCATGTGCACTAGAGAAGAATGTGTATTCTCTTGCTTTGGGATGGAATGTTCTGAATATAGCTGTGATGTCCATCTGGTCCAGTGTGTCATTTAAAGCCTTTATTTCCTTGTTGACCTTTTGCTTAGATGATCTGTCCATTTCTGTGAGGGGGTTGTTAAAGTCTCCTACTATTACTGTATTATTGTCGATGTGTTTCTCTGATTTTTTTTTTTAATTTAAGATTTTATTTATTTACTTGTCAGAGAGAGAGGGAGCACAGGCAGACAGAGTGGCAGGCAGAGTGGCAGGCAGAGGCAGAGGGAGAAGCAGGCTCCCTGCCGAGCAAGGACTCAATCCCAGGACGCTGGGATCGTGACCTGAGCCGAAGGCAGCGGCTTAACCAACTGAGCCACCCAGGCGTCCCTCTGATTTTGTTATTAATTGGTTTATATAGTTGGCTCCTCCCATGTTAGGGGCATAGATATTTAAAATTGTTAGATCTTCTTGTTGGACAGACCCTTTGAGTATGATATAGTTTCCTTCCTCATCTCTTATTATAGTCTTTGGCTTAAAATCTAATTTATATGATATAAGTATTGCAACCCCAGCTTTCTTCTGATGTCCATGGTAAATTGTTTTCTACCCCCTCACTTTAAATCTGGAGGTGTCTTCAGGTCTAAAATGAGTTTCTTGTAGACAGCATATTGATGGGTTTTGGTTTTTTATGCATTCTGATACCCTGTGTCTTTTGATTGGGGCATTTAGCCCATTTACATTCAGGGTAACTATTGAAAGATAGGAATTTGGTGCCATTGTATTGCCTGTAAGGTGACTGTTGCTGTATATTGGCTCTATTCCTTTCTGGTCTACTACTTTTGGGCTCTCTCTTTGCTTAGAGGACCCCTTTCAATATTTCCTGTAGGGCTGGTTCGGTGTTTACAAATTCTTTTAGTTTTGTTTGTCCTGGAAGCTTTTTATCTCTCCGTCTATTTTCAGTGAAAGTCTAGCTGGATATAGTATTCTTGGCTGCACATTTTTCTCATTTAGTGCTCTGAATATATCATGCCAGTTCTCTCTGGCCTGCCACGTCTCTGTGGATAGATCTGCTGCCAGTCTGATTATTATTTTTTTAAAATATTTTATTTATTTGACAGAGAGAAATCACAACTAGGCAGAGAGGCAGGCAGAGAGAGAGGAGGAAGCAGGCTTCCCGCGGAGCAGAGAGCCCGATGCGGGGCTCGATCCCAGGACCCTGGGATCATGACCTGAGCCAAAGGCAGAGGCTTTAACCCACTGAGCCACCCAGGTGCCCCAGTCTGATTATTTTTACCCGACTTCTTGTTACAGACTTCTTGTCCCGAGCTGCTTTCAGGATTTTCTCTTTGTCACTAAGACTTGTAAGTTTTATTATTAGATGATGGGGTGTGGACCTACTTTTATTGATTTTGAGGGGGGTTCTCTGTGCCTCCTGATTTTGATGCTTGTCCCTTTGCTGTATTTGGGAAATTCTCTACAATAATTCACTCCAATATACCTTCTGCCCCCCTCTCTCTCCTTCTTCTGGTGTCCCAACTATTCTAATATTGTTTCATCTTATGGTATCACTTATCTCTCGAATTCTCCCCTGGTGTTCCAGTAGTTGTTTGTCTCTCTGTTGCTCAGCTTCTTTATTCTCCGTCATTTGGAATTCTATATCACTAATTCTGTCTTCTGCTTCATTTATCCTAGCAGTGAGAGCCTCCATTTTTTATTGCACCTCATTAATAGCTTTCTGGATTTCAGCTTGGTTAGATCTTTGTTCTTTTATTTCTCTAGACAGGGTTTCTCTAATATCTTCCATGCTTTTTTTGAGCCCAGCTAGTACCTTGAAAATAGTCATTCTGAACTCTAGATCTGACATATTGCCAATGTCCATATTGATTAGGTCCCTAGCCTTGGTACTGCCTCTTGTTCTCCAGTGGTAGTTTTTCCATTTGTCATTTTATCCAGATAAGAAATTATGAATGAGGGGGGCCTGGGTGGCTCAGTGGGTTAAAGGCTCTGCCTTCAGCTCAGGTCATGATCCGAGAATCCTGGGATTGAGCCCCACAGCGGGCTCTCTGCTTGGTGGGGAGCCTGCTTCCCCACCCTCCCCGTCTCTCTGCCTACTTGTGATCTCTCTGTCTGTCAAATAAATAAATAATCTTTAAAAGAATATATGAATGAGAGAATAAAATACTAAAAGGGTGGCAAAGACTCCAGGAAAATATACACTAACCGAATCAGAAGAGACCCCGAATCGGGGGAAGAAAGGGGGTAAAAAGAAATTTTTAAAAGATATGTATATATATATTTCAGTCTGGTGAATAGAACAGAGCCACCCACTTGATTTTGGGTGTATTTTGGTCTCTTAGAAGAAATCACCTCCCAAAATTTTAAAAGAAGAAAACCTTACATGTATACAAAAATAAGGGTAAACACAATGAAGGGATAGAATATGACTGTAAAGATGAAAATTCAAAAAATTTTCCTAAAAAAGGAATTGATAAGTTGGTTGGCAAAAGAAAGAAAAAGTAGATAGAATTTGCTCAGGCTGGAGACTAGAACAAAGCCCTGGGCTAGATTTAAGGTATATTTTGATCTATTAGAAGAAATTGTATCCCAAAATTTTTTAGGGAAAAAAAAACCCTATATGTATACAAAAAATAAAGTTAGGTACAATGAAGGATAAAATATGACTATAATAATGAAGGTTCAAAAAGATTGTTTTTAAGAGAGGTATTGTTAAGATAAACTAGTTAAATAATGTTAAAAGAGGAAAAGTTAAAAGAATAAGAAAAAAAATTAAAAATTTTAATTAACTTTGCCAGACTAAAGAATCATGGAGAGAAAGCCATGAATTCCATGCTTTGCTTTCCCCTCCTCTGGAATTCCGCTGTTCTCCTTGATCAGTGAGCTTGGTCTTGGCTGCATGTTCTTGCTGATCTTCTGGGGGAAGGGCCTATTGTAGTGATTCTCAAATGTCTTTGCCAGAGGCAGAATTGCACCGCCCCTGCCAGGGGCTGGGTTAGGTAATCTGCTTGGGTTCGCTCTTGGGAGCTTTTGTTCCCTGAACACTTTCTGTAGAGTTCTGGCAGACGGGAGTGAAAATGGCGGCCTCCCAGGAGCTTGGGCCCCACTCCTCAGTGTGTCCTTGGAGTAAAGGGGTCAATCCCTCCTGTCTCCCTGGTCTCTGGCCGCACTCTGAGCTCACCTGGCCTGTGACCAAGTGTTTCTGTCTCTGGCACACAGCCCCATTTGGAGTCTCCAGGCCCAGCAGATTCCTGCCACGTTGCTCTTCAGGTGGAGGAATGTGAATCTCCCCAGATCTGCCACTTGTGGGGTCCCTGCTCAAAGAGCAGTGATCCGACTGTGCCAGGGATCACAGTTTAAGGTAACCCAGAGCTGAGAGCTCACTCCTCAGCTCTGTCTCTGCAGCCGGCTTCCCCCCTCTAATACCTGAGAGCTCTGCTACACTCACACCCCAAACCTCTGACCCCGCGGGACCTGAGACCACGCTGTCCCTGCAAGGGCTCCACCCCCACTTCACCTCTGGAGTGATAACCCCTAGTAGAGCAGACTTCTATAAGTTCGGATTTTTTGCTCCGTTGCTCTACTGCTTGCCAGGATCCGGCCCCTACCCCCACAGTCTATCTTCCCGTCACTTCGGATTCACTTCTCCGCACATCCTACCTTCCAGAAAGTAGTCAATTTTCTGTTCCTAGAATTGCAGCTCTTCTCTTCGATCTCATTGCTCTTCCTGACCTTGGCTTTCAAGCTCTTCATGTTTAGTCCATTCAGCTTTCCCAAGCTTTAGAGATTTTTCAACACCCCATCTAGGGGAGGCTCCAGGCACCCTCAAGCTGTGCCATTCCACCCACGGCTTGCCCCAGGAAAACACGGCTGCTGAGCTCACTTCCTCTATTTCTTCAAGTAAACGTTCTGCGCCCTTTTCTCTCTTCTCCCTCTCAGATCCCTGTAGTGTTAATGTTATTACTCTTGATGGTGTCATTATGTTTTCTAAGACTGTTTTCACTTATTATCATTATTTTTCTCTCTCTTGTTTAGCTTGATTGCTTTCCATTGCTCTGTCCTGCAGGTCAGTGATCTGTCCTTCTGTTTCTTCTAGTCTGCTGTTTATTCTTTTAGTGTATTTTTAATTTCAGTTATTCAGTTCTTCATTTCTGATTTGTTTTTTATGTTTTCTCTTTTTCGAGGGTCTCACTGAGGTCCTCCACTCTTTGAAAGTCCAGTGAGTATCTTTATGACTATCACTTTAAATTCTCTATCAAGCCTATCACTTATCACTTTTATTTAGCTATCTTGCCATGATTTCGTTCTCTTCTTTCATTTGGGAAATATTCCTGTGTCTCCTCATTTTGTCTAACCCCCTATGTGTGGTTCTGTGTGTTAGGAAAGTCAGCTATATTTCCTGCTTTTGAAAGTCATGCTCTTACGAAGAAGACGTCCTGTAGTGCCTTCCAGTGCAGTGCCCCCTGCTCACTGAACCTGGTGTTTCAGACACGTCTCCTGTGTGTGTCGTGCGTGCCTTACTGTTATGGTTGAGCTAGGTTTGTCTTCAGACCAGTCATCTGCAATGGCTCTCTTCGCCATTGTTGAGGGTAGGGTTTGGTCCTTTGTTGTTATTGGGCCAAACTGGGACTGCCTTGGGCTTGAATTGAGTCAGACCAGGCCTTTGCCAGAGATTCTATAGTACAGAACTGCAGGGCACTCTCCCTGTGTTGCCTCAGAGAAGCTTTTGGTGGGCGGGGCCTGTAGTCAGATCTGGTGTCTGCTCCTCTACTCCAAACTGAGGGTTTTAGTTTTCTTCCCCTCTCTGGGGCAGGAGTCCCTTTGGAGTGGTTCTGGCCCCATCAGGGCTGTTTGCACACTGCCATGCTTGCAGCACCACTTTGGATGGGCTTGGCGAAGGGTGTATTTCAGAAGATAGGTGCACAGGAGGACATGGGGGTAGGACACAGTGCCAGTCAGGTCCACTGGTCTGCTGTGGGAGGATACCTGGAACCAAGGCCTGGCTCTAAGGGGCAGATCCACAGGAAAATATAGGGCAGGACATGCAGTGTTAGCAAAGTTTGTGCTGGTCTGCTGTGGAGCGAGGCCAGCTGGAAGGGGCTGTGTCCACAGAGACCACAGGGGTGGGGCACACTGTTAGCAGGTCAGGTAGAGCATGTTGGTGCCGCACTAGTTGCTATAGGTATCCATGTGTCAAGGCTGGGCGGGGTGTGGCATAAAATGGTGTTTGCCAGCTCTTCTGTCTTGGAGAAGTAACCCAGTGATCCGTGCCCCTACAGCACATGCTCTAAGATGAGTAAACAAATGTCCCCTCTGTAGGCCCCAGACATTTTCCAAACTGCTCCTTTTTGCTGTATTGCCACAGGGCTATTTGTTGTGCTGCCTTTTTGAGGCCAGGGACTCCCATTTTCTGCCACCCTTAGCTCTTCCAGAGCTGAGCCTGTAATTTTTAAAGTCCCTAGTGTTAAGCCCCACGGATTTTAAAAACTTGGGAAATACAGCCCCTCTGGTTTTTGAAGTCAAATGTTACGGGATTCATCTTCCTCCTGCGGTTCCCTGTGCCCAGGTACTTTGTGTGAGGGTCTGTTTCTCTTTCTCTGTACTCACACCATCTCCTCCTCCTGAGTCCTGTGCATCTGCCCTTCCTACCTCTTCCTTGTGGCCTCTTCTCTACATTTAGTGGTGGAAATTCTGTTCTGCCAGTTTTCAGGTCATTTTCTGAGTTATTACTCATGGGGTGTTAACCTACTTGTAACCATGGAGCGAGGTGAGCTTAGAGGCTTCCTACTCTGCCATCTTCCCCAGAAGTCTCCTCTGCCCATTTTTAAATCAGAATATTCTCAATTGATCTCCTTACATATTTTGGATATTGGCCCCTTACCAGATAGATGGTTTGTAAATATTTTCTCCCATTCTGTAGGGCTCCTTTTAATTTTTGTTGATTTTCTTTTGCTGTGCAGAAATGTTTAATTTGATGTGCTCCCACTTGTTGATTCTTGCTTTCTTACTTGTGCTTTCAATGTCATCTGAGGAAGCACTGCCAAGACTGATGGCAAGTGATCCAAAAATCGGTATGGAACTACAACAGACTGTGAATAACAACCAAAGCAATCTTGAGAAAGAAGAACGAAGCTAGAGGTATCACAACCGCAGGTGTCAAGATATACTACAAAGGTGCAGTAGTCAAAATAATATGGTACCAGCACAAAAGGGCACATAGATCAATGGAACAGAATAGAGAGCCCAGGAATAAACCCATACTTACGTGGTCGATTAATCTATGACAAAGGAGGCAAAAATATACAATTGTGAAAAGGCAGTCTCTTCAGCAAATTGTGCTGGGAAAACCAGACAGCTACATGCAAGAGAATGAAACTGGACCATTTTCTTACACCACACACAAAAATAAACTCAAAATGGATTGAAGACCTAAATGTCCTTTCGTCTGTTGAAGGGCATCTTGGCTCTTTCCACAGTTTGACAATTGTGGACATTGCTGCTATGAATATTGGGATGCACATGGCCCTTCTTTTCACTATATCTCTATCTTTGGGGTAAATAAATACCCAGTAGTGCAATTGACTCTGAGAAACAAACTGAGGGTTTTAGAGATTAGCCCAGTGATGGATATTTAGGAGGGCACATATTGCATGGAGCACTGGGGTGTTATAAGCAAACAGTGATCATGGAGCACTACTTCAAAAACTAATAATGTACTGTATGGTGACTGACATAACTTTAAATAATTTTTTTAAAAAAAGGAGAAAAACCCCTAAATGTGATACCTGAAACCATGAAACTCCTAAAATAAAACTATAGGCAGTAACTTCTTAGACATCAGCCATAACAACATGTTTCTAGATAGTTTTCCTGGGGCAAGGGAAACAAAAGCAAAAATAAACTTGGGACTAAATCAAAATAAAAATAAATAAAAAGGGTTTGCTCAGTGAAGGAAACAAGGAACAAAAAGGGAACCTACTGAATGGGCAAAGATATTTGCAAATGATATACCTTGTAAGGGGTTGATATAAAAATATATAAAGAACTTACATGACTGAACACCAAAAACAACAACAAATAATGTAGTTAAAATGGGCAGAAGATCTAAAACATTTTTCCAAAGAAGACATAGAGATGGTCAACAGACACATGAAAAGACGCTCAACATTACTGATCATCATCAGGGAAATATAAATAAAAACTGCAATGAGATATGATCTCACACCTGTCAGAAAGACTAAAGTAAAAAAGACAAGAAAAAAGTGTTGGCGAGGATGTAGAGAAAAAGGAACCCTTGTGTACTATTGGTGGGAATGTAAATTGGTGCATCCGCTGTGGGAGACAGTATGGAGTTTTCCCAAAAAATTAAAATTAGAACTACCATATGACCCAGTAATTCCACTACTGGGTCTTTACCCAAAGAAAACAAAAACACTATTTTGAAAAGATATACGCACATCTGTGCTTACTGCAGCATTATTTACAATAGATAAGACATGGAAGTAAGCCATGTATCTAAAAAGATGTGGTATATACCCATAATGGGATATATGCAGCCATAAAAAATGATGAATTTTGCTGTTTGTGATAATGTGGATGGACCCAGAGAGTATTATGCTAAGTAAATAAGTCAGACTGAGTAAGATAAATACTATATGATTTTACTTGTGTGAAGAACCTAAGAAACAAATGAATAAACAAACAAAAATCAGAAACAGATCCATAAATACAGAGCAAACTGGTGGTTGCCAGAGGGGAGGTGGGTGGAGGGATGGGCAAAATGGGTAAATGGGAGTAGTAGGTTCAGGTTTCGAGTTGCAGAATGAATAATCACAGGGATGAAAGGTACAGTGTAGGGAATATAGTCAGTGGCACTGTACTAGTGTATGGTGACAGAGGGCATCTGTGCTTCAGGTGCGCATATTGTAACATTTGGAGTTGTCAGATCACTGTGTCGTACACTTGAAACTAGCATAACATTGTGGGTCAACAATGGTAAAAATAAAATGACTTGTCAATGACTGTATCCCTCTATTTGCTCTAAGAGTTTCACGGGGACAGGTCTCGTGTCCTTTTGTTTCAACTTGAAGAACTTTGAACTTTTCTTGTGGGCAGATCTAGGAGTAATGACTTCTCTCCGCTTGCTTGGGAATTCTGAATTTCTTTCTTATTTTTAAAGAACAGTTTTGCCAGATATAAAATTCTCAGTTGACATTTTTTTCCTCCTTCTCCTTCTCCTCCTCCCTCTCCTCCTCCTCCCTCTTTTCTTCTTTTTAAAATATATATAATCGCATTGCCTTCTGTCCTGCAAAGTTTCTTCTGAGAAATCTACTAATAATCTTACTTGTGATTCCTTGTACATGCTGAATAGCTCCACTGTTGCAGCTTTTGAGATTCTCTTTTTGTGTTTGGTTCTTCACAGTACAGCTATAATGTGTCTTGGTGTGTGTCTCTGGATGTATCCTACTCGAGCTTGCTGAGCTTCTTGAATTTGTAGAGCTTTGGTTTTTTCCTCAAATTCCAGAAATTTTCTTCAAATAATCTCTCTGCCCCTTTCTCTCTCTTCTTCTGGGATTCCTATGGTGTATACCTTGATCTTCTTGATGGTGTCTGATAAGTCCCTCATATTCTAGTTTCTTCTTCTTCTTCTTTTTTTTTTTTTTCTTTTTGCTCCTCAGAGTCAGTAATTTCAAATGACTGCCTTCAAGTTTACTGATTCTTCTGTTTGCTCAGGTCTGCTGATGAACCTTCCAGTAAATTTTTCACTTCATTGTATTTTTCATCTCCAGAATTACTTTTTGGCTCCCTTCTACTATCCATCCCTTTGTTTAGTAGTATTTTGTTCCTGTATTATTTTCCTGATTTCCTTTAGTCTTTGTCCAAGTTTCCCTTTATTCCTGAGCATATTTAAGACACTTGTTTTAAGGACATTGTCTAGTAAGACCAGAACCTGTTTTTTTTCAAGGTCAGTTTTTGGAGATTTATTTTGCAGTTTTGAATATGCCCTTAGTTTCTGTGTATGTTTTGTGATCTTTTGTTGAAATTGGGCATAGGGGAAAACAGCCACCTTTCCTTGTCTTTGGCAGACAAACCTGGGTGGGCACGTCCTTAGCCTTAAGATCTGTCTAGCATGAAACTAGCACCTTCTCAGTTCTTTTTGGACATGCATCTTGCTTCAGCCATATGTGTGCAGTTTTTCCTTCTAGTTTCTCCAGAATAAATATTAACTTCCCAAAGAATGTCACCAAAGCTTCCTAGGGCCCTAGATGGTCTCTTGTGTTCCTTTGCCTGTAATTCTTGCTCCAGGTGTCCATGGGTCTGCATTTTTCATATGCTGCTGTATCCTCCACTGCCTTCAGTGACCTCTGCCAATCTGAGTTCTGAGCTATGCTGTTCCCTCTCTGAGCTTTGAGTTGGGCAAGACAGAAACCAGTCCTTCAGGTAGCCCACAGATTAGTCCTTCCAGCTTGAGGGAGGGAATGGGGAATTGGGTTACCTCCTGTCAACCATACTGTGCACCTGGGAGAAGGCGGGGTGAGGATGAATTTAAAAATGCCACATTTCCTACCATTTCAATGTGGCCTTTTCTTCATTGGGCAATTGCTTGGTTGCTATAGAGTTTGGTTTCCAGAACTCCTATAAAATTACATTACTCAATCTCTAATTGTATTTTTAATGTTTCCTTGGAAGAATGAGGGCCTGGAGCTCCCTGGTCTGCCATCTTGCTAACCCTTCTTTATTTTAGTGATTCTAACTGGTGTATAGTTATATTTTTTTTGTGATTTTAATTTGCATTTCTATAAAGATTAAAATAATGTTGAACATGTTTTCATATGCTTATGTGCCATAATTATTTCCTGTTTGATGAAATGTCTATTCATATATTTTGCCCATTTTCTAGTTGGCTTGTTTTTCTAATGTTGAGCTTTCAGGATTTTAAAATATATTGTAGATAGGAATCTTTTATTGAGTACATCATTAGCAAATATATTCTCCCAGCCTGTAGCTTGTTTTCTCTTCCTTTAACAGGATCTTCCACTAATGTAGATTTTTTTTATTTTGATAAATTCCAATTTATCATTTTTATTTTATTTATTTAGCAATGTATTTAAGAATTCTTTGCCTAGTCCTAGATCCCAAAGATTTTACCCTATATTTTTGGTAATGTTTCATAGTTCTATATTTTACATTTCAATCCATGATCCACTTTGAGTTAATTTTTGTGGAAAGTTTGAGGTTTGGGTTGATTTTTTTTTTTTTTTGTACCTATGAATATCCAGTTAGTCTAGCACCATTTGATGAAAAGACCATCTTTTCTCCATTGAATTGCTTTTTCACCTTTGTGAAATGTCAGGTTCATATGTATGGGTCTGTTTATGGATTTACTATTCTGTCTCATTGGTCTATGTGTGTATCTTTCTGCTAGTGCTATCCCGTGTTAATTATGTTAGCTATATAGAAAATTTTTGTCTTATTGTATTATGCACACAGTATACAGCACACAGTATACCATCAGTTTTCAATGTAGTGTTCCATGATTCATTGTTTGCTTATAATTTTTTATTTACAGAGAGTGGTTTCTAACTGTTCTTTTTTTGTTTCAAAATTATTTTAGCTATTGTTATCCCTTTGCCTTTCTACATAGTCTATAAGAAGTTTATGTCTTCAAAATATGTAGCTGGGATTTTGATAGGAATTGTGTAGATCATTCTGGAGAGAACTGATATCTTCACTATGTTGGGCAACCAGAACATTAAAAAAAACTTAATTTCATGAACATTTTGTAATTAAAAGGATATAGGTGCTTCATGTATTTTGTTACATTTCTAACTAAGTATACATTTTAAATTGTATTGTGTTTTAACATTCAATTACAGTTTAATGCTAGGTGGTAGAAATGCCATTGCTTTTTATGTGTTGATCTTATATCCTGTGACATTACTGAACTCATACTAGTTTTAGGAGATTTGGGGCTGGATTTTGGGTATGTGTGTGTGTTTGTGTGTGTATGTGTCTTTTTAGATTCTTTGTAATTTTCTACATAGGGAATCATCTTCAAATAAAGATACTTTTATTCTTTTGCAGTATCAATGTCTTTTATTGTCTTTTCTTTTTAACTGAGATGAAATTCACATAATGTATAATTAGCCATTTTAAAGTTAATTCTGTGGCATTTAGTACATTCACAATGTTTTTAACTTCCTGAGGAACCTCCATACTGTTTTCCAGAGTGGCTGTATCAGCTTGCATTCCCACCAACAGTGTAAGAGTGTTCCTTTTCTCCACATCCTCACCAACATTTGCTGTTTCCTGACTTGTTAATTTCAGCCATTCTGACTGGTGTAAGGTGGTATCTCACTGTGGTTTTGTTTGTATTTCGCTCATGCCAAGGGATGTGGAACATTTTTTCATGTGTCTGTTGGCCATTTGGATGTCTTCTTTGCAGAAATGTCTCTTTATGTCTTCTGCCCATTTCTTGACTGGGTTGTTTTTTGGGTGTTGAGTTTGATAGGTTCTTTATAGATCTTGGATAATAGCCCTTTATCTGAGGGACCTTCTGTCCCTCTCTCTCTCCTTCTGCTGTGACCCCATTAATTCTAATATTGCTTGGTTTTATGGTATCACTGATTCCTTGAAGCCTCCCCTCATGATCCATTAGCTGTTTTCCTCTCTTGTTCTCAGCTTCCTTGCTTTCCATCATTTTGTCTTCTATATCACTGACTGTCTCTTCTGCCTCATTTACCCTAGCCTTTAGAGGATCAATTTTAGACTTCATCCCAGTTAAAGCATTTTTCATTTCAGCCTGATTAGATTTTAGTTCTTTTATTTCCTTTCTTTTTTTACAGATTCTATTTATTTATTTGACAGAGAGAGAGCGATCACAAGTAGGCAGAGAGGTAGCCAGTGGGGGGGGGGGGGGGAGCAGGCTCCCTGCTGAGCAGAGAGCCTGAATGTGGGGCTTGATCCCAGGACCCTGAGATCATGACCTGAGCCGAAGGCAGCGGCTCAACCCACTGAGCCACCCAGGCGCCCCTAGTTCTTTTATTTCTGCACTAAGGGATTTTCTAGTGTCTTTTATGCTTACAAGCCCTGCTAGTATCTTTATAATCATTTTTCTGAAATCTAGGCCTGACATTTTGCTATATCCATATTGATTAAATCTATGGTAATGAGTATTACCTCTAGTCGGTCCTTCTTCCTTCCTTCCTCTAGTCATTTTGTCCAGAGAAGAATAGATGAACAAGAGAACAAAATTAAAAATATCAACCATGACCCCAGCAAAATACACACTAGACAAATCCAAAAAGACCCAAAACAAAAAAAAAATTTTAAAAAAAGGAAAAAAAGAAAGAATATAATCTCACCGGTGAACAAAACAGTGTGATATACTTGGTCCTGGGTGTATTTTGGTCTGTCTGTCAGAAGACACTAAATCCCAAAATTGTAAAGAAAGAAAAATTTGTATATATATAAAAATAAAATTGAACACAGTGAAAGGAAGCCCAAAATGAAGAATATATCTATAGAATCTAAATGTAAAAATGAAAATTAAATAAGACTTAAAGAGTTGATAAAATAAGAAACTAGTTGAGAAGGAAAAAAATAGAAAAAAGAAAATTTTAAACTGAAAGACTTACGACTAATGAGAAAGAAACCCTCAAATTCTATATTCTGTTTTCCTCTAGTGCAGGAGTTTTTCAGTTCTGTGTGATCCATACACTTGCTATTAGCCTGATGTTCCTGCTGGTCTGTTGCACTGATTCTCAGGTATCTGTACCTGGGCGGAGTTGCACTGCCACTTGCTGGGGGCGGAAGGGGGCGGGGAGGGGGCTGAGCTCAACGTAAGCTGTTTGGGGTTGCTCTATGTGGCTTCTTTTCTTTGAAGGCTTTCCACGTGGCTTTAGAGGATGGGAAAAAATTAAAATGGCGTTGCTCCGATTTACAGCTGGGGAGCTGAACGATCATAGCCCTGACTCCTCAGTTCACCCTCAGGGAAAAACAATCAATCGCATTCATATGTGCCAAACTCTGCAAAACCTTGCAGTGTGCAGCCCTGCCCATCTTCCCCAGGGAAGGAGGAGGGTTGCTACAGTTCTGCTCCTTGTTGGGCGCCTGCTTGGAAAGTGGTCGCCCAATCCCGAGAGCCCACTCCCAGGCTTGCTGATTATAACTTGCTTCCCTGCTCCAGTGCTGGGGAGCTCTGCTGCACTCAGGCACCCCAGTTCTTTCTGTGACCCCAGGGATCCTGAGACCACACTGTCCCACCTAGGGTTCTGCCCTGCTTTACCACTTGAGCACCTTTCAGGCAGGACATCCCTCCCTTGAGCAGACTCGTAAAAGGTCCGACTTTGCACTCTGCTGCTCTATCGTTATTCGGTAGCCTGCTGACAGAGGCTCCCTCCCCCCATGGTTTATCTTCCTCTGTGTCCTCAGAGTCACATTTCTGCACCTCCTACCTTGCAAAAAGTGGTCATTTTTCTATTTGTAGAATTACAGTAACTCAGGTCGAATTCACAGGTGTTCAGGATGATTTGATAGACCATCTCGCTGAATTCAAGGGACCAGATGACACAGGGTCTCCTATTCTTCCTCCATCTTCCCTCTCCTCACAAAGCATCTTTCAACTAATGCCTTTTTTTTTTTAAAGTACAGACATTTTAGAGAATGCGAAGTGGTACCTCATTGTAGATTTGATTTGCGTTTCCCTTAATGACTTATGATGTTGAGGATCTTTTTATATGTTTGTTGCCCACTAGTAGGCCTTTAGAGAAATGTCTGTATATGTCCTTTGGCATTTAAAAATTTTGTTTGTCTTTTGTTGTAAGAGTTCTTTAAATATTCTGGATATTAGTCCCTTATTAGAGATACACATTGCAAGTATTTTCTCCCTTTCTGTAGATTGTCTTTTTACTTTCCAGAAAATGTTCTTTGATACACAAAAGTTTTAAGTTTTGATAAAATTTAAATTTTAAATTTTACAATTTTGCTCATGCAAGAATCCATTGCCAAATCCAAAGTCGAGAAGATTTACTGATACATTTTAAGAGTTGTATAATTTTAGATCTTATATCAGGTCATTGATCCATTTCTAGGTAGTTTTTGTATATGGTATGAGATGGGGTCTGACTTCATTCTTTAGTATTTGGGCATCCAGTTGTCCCATCATGTGTTAAAGAGACTATTTTTCCTCCCATTGAATGGTTTTGTTCCCTTATCACAAATCAATTGGCCATAGATGTGTTGTTTTATTTCTAGATTTTCAGTTGTATTTCACTGGTCTAAATATCTATTCTTATGCCAGTACCATGGTGTTTTGACTACTCTAGCTTTATAGTAGGTTTTGGAATAGGGAATTTAAGTCCTCTAAGTTTGACCAATCTTTCTACCTCCCCCCGCCCAACCTCAAGGCTCTTGGAATTTCATAAGAATTTGAGAATTGGCTTTTCCATTTCTGTGAAATAGGGCATTCAAAAAATTTTTAGGTTTTTATTTAGTTCCAGTTAGTTAACATACAGTGTAATATTCCAAATGTATAGTATAGTGGTTCAGTACTTCCATAGAACACCCAGTGCTCATCACAACACCTGCCCTCCTTAATCCCCATCACCTGTTTAACCTAACCCCCCCCCCCCACCTCCCCTCTGGTAACCATCAGTGTGTTCTTTATAGTTAAGAGCCCGTTTCCTTGTTTGCGTCTTGTCCCCCCTACTTTGCTCAGTTGCTTTGTTTCTTAAATTCCACATATGAGTGAAATCATATGGCATTTGTCTTTCTCTGACCTATTTCATTTAGCATAATATTCTCTAGCTCCATCCATGTCATTGCAAATGGCAAGATTTCATTCCTTTCCATTGTGTATATATACCACATCTTCTTTATCCATTTATCTCTCAGTGGATACTTGGGCTATTTCCATAATTTGGCTATTATAGATAATGTTGCTATGAACATTAGTGTGCATGTATCCCTTTGAATTAGTATTTTTGTATCCTTTGGATAAATACCTAATAGTGCGGTTGCTGGATTTTGGGGTAGTTCTATTTTAATTTTTGAGGAACCCCTCCATACTGTTTTCCAGAGCAGCTGCACCAGTTTGCATTCCCACCAACACTGCAAGAGGTTTCCTTTTTCTCCTCACCTTTGCCAACACGTATTGCTTCTTATATTGTTGACTTTAGCCATTCTGACAGGTGTGAGGTGACATTTCATTGTAGTTTTGATTTGTGTTTCCCTGATGATGAGTGATATTGAGTGTTCATGTGTCTGTTGGCCATCTGGATATCTTCTTCTTTTTTCTTAAGATTTTATTTTATTGAGAGAGAGATTAGGGAGGTGCAGAGGGAGAGAGAGAATGCTAAGCAGGCTCCACACTCAGCACAGAGTCTGATGCAGGGTTCAATCTCATGACCCTGCGATCATGACCTGAGCCAAAATCAGGCATCAGACACTTAACTGACTGAGCCACCCAGGCATCCTCATCTGTATGTCTTCTTTGGAGAAATGTCTGTTCATGTCTTCTGCCCATTTTTAATTAGATTATTCGTTTTTTAGGTGTTGAATTTTATAAGTTCCTTACATATTTTGGATACTAAACCTTTATTGTATATGTCACTTGCCTATATGCATTCCCATTCCGTAGGTTGCCTTTTCGTTTTGTTGATGGTTTCCTTCACTCTGCGGAAGATTTTTATTTTGATGAAGTCCCAGTAGTTTATTTTTGCTTTTATTTCCCTTGCCTCAGGAGACCTGTATAAAGAAGTTGCTACAGCTGGTGTCAAAGAAGTTACTGCCTGTGCTCTCTTCTAGGATTTTTATGGTTTCAGGCCTCACATTTTGGTCTTTAATCCATTTCAAGTTTATTTCTGTGTATGGTATAAGAAAATGGTCCAGTTTAATTCTTTTGCCTGTTGCTGTCCAGTTTTGCCAACACCATTTGTTGAAAAGACTGTCTTTTTTCCATTGGATGTATTGGATGTTCTTTCCTGCTTTGTTGAAGATTAGTTGACCATATAGTTGTGGGTCCGTTTCTGGATTTTCTCTTCTGTTCTATTGATCTATGTGTCTATATTTGTGCCAGTACGATCTTTAAAAAAAGATTTATTTATTTAGTTATTCATTCATTCTAGAGTGAGACAGAGAGAGTGTGAGTGGGGGGAAGGGCAGAGGGAGAGAGAGAGACTCCCTAAGCAGATTCCCCACTGAATGCAGAGCCTGACACAGGGCTTGATCGCATGACCTGAGATCATGACCTGAGCTGAAATCAGGAGTCAGATACTTGGGGCGCCTGGGTGACTCAGAGGGTTAAGCCTCTGCCTTCAGCTCAGGTCATGGTCTCAGGGTCCTGGGTTCGAGCCCCACATTGGGCTCTCTGCTCAGCAGGGAGCATGCTTCCTGCTCTCTCTCTCTGCCTACTTGTGATCTCACTATGTGTCAGATAAACAAATAAAATGTTTAAAAAGAAGAAGAAGCAGAGTAAGATGCTTAACAGACTGAAGTACTCAGGCACCCCAGTACCATACTGTCTTGATCATTACAGCTTTGTAATATAGCTTGAAATGTGGAATTGTGATAAACCTCCAAGTTTGCTTTTCTTTTTCAAGGTTGCTTTGGCTATTTGGGGTCTTTTGTGGTTCCATACAAAATACGGGATTATTTGTTTTAGTTCTGTGAAAAATGCTTTTGGTTTTTGGTAGGGATTGCATTAAATCTGTAGATTGCATTGGGTAGTATAGACATGTTAACAGTATTTTTTCTTTCAATCCATGAGCATGGAATTTTTTTTAAGGATTTGTTTATTAATTGTAGATATAGAAAGATCATGTGAGTGGGGGGTGGAGGGGCAGAGGGAGAGGATGAGAGAGACTCTCAAGCAGACTCCCTGCCTGAGCCTGACAAGGGGCTCCATCTCACGACCCTGAGATCATTACCTGAGCCAAAATCCAGAGTTGGATGCTTAACTGACTGAGTCACCCAGGCGCCTCTAGAATGACTTTCCATTTCTTTGCATCTTTTTCAATTTCTTTCATCAGCATTTTATAGTTTTCAAAGCTCAGATCTTTCACTTATTTGGATAGGTGTATTCCCAGGTATCTTGTGTGTGTGTGTGTGTGTGTGTGTGTGTGTGTGCGCGCGTGCATGCATGCGTGCACACATCTGCGATTATAAATGGGGTTGATTCTTTAATTTCTCTTTCTGCTGCTTCATTATTGGTGTTTAAAAATGCAACAGATTTCTATACATTGATTTTGTATTCTGCAACTTTACTGAATATGTGTATCAGTTCTAGCAGTTTTGGGGTGGAGTTTTTTGGGTTTTCTTTTCTTTCTTTTTTTTAAGATTGTTTGTTTGTTTGTTTGTTTGCTAGAGAGAGACACAGCGAGAGAGGAACACACAGCAGGGGCAGAGCGAGACGGAGAAGCGGGACTTGATCCCAGGATGCCAGGGTCATGACCTGAGCTGAAGGCAGCTGCCCAGTGGCTGAGCCACCCAGGCATGCCTGGGTTTTCTATATATAATATCATGTCATCTGCAAATAGTGAAAGTTTTATTTTTTCCGTGTTGATTTTTATGCCTTTTATTCTTTTTATTGTCTGATTGCTGTGGCTAGGGCTTCCAGCACTATGTTGAATAACAGTGGCAAAAGTGGACACCCTTGTCTTGTTCCTTATCACAAAGGAAAAGCTCTCAGTTATTCCCCATTGAGAATATTAGCTGTGGGTTTTTCACATATGGCCTCTATTATGTTGAGGTATGTTTTCTCTAAACCTACTTTAGTGAGGGTTTTTATCATGAATGAATGTTGTACTTTGTCAAATGCTTTTTCTGCATCTAATGAAAGGATCATGGTTCTTATCCTATCTTTTACTAATTCAGTGTATCACCTTGATTGATTTGAGAATATCGAACCACCCTTGCAACCCAGAAATAGATCCCACTTGATTGTGGTGAATGATTTTTTTAAAGATTTTATTTGTTTATTTGACAGACAGGGACCACAAGTAGACAGAGAGGAAGGCAGAGTGAGAGAGCAGGGGAAGCAGGCTCCCTGTTAAGCAGAGAGCCCGATGCGGGGCTTGATCCCAGGACCCTGAGATCATGACCTGAGCCGAAGGCAGAGGCTCAACCCACTTAGCCACCCAGGTGCCCCTGAATGATTTTTTTTTAACATGTGTTGTTGAATTTGGTTTCCATCCAAAACCTTTGGATAAATTTTGCGCCTATGTTCATTAGGGATATTGGCCTGAAGTTCGTTCTCTCTCTCTCTCTCTTTGTTTTTAAATACAGTTTTTGAAAGATTTCATTTATTTATTTGTCAGAGAGATAGAGAGAGTACAAGCAAGGGGAGAGGCAGGCAGAGGGAGAAGCGGGATCTCCCCTGAGCAAGGGGCCTGATGCGGGAGTCAGTCCCAGGACCCTGAGATCATGACCTGAGTCACAGGCAGCTGCTTAACGGAATGAGCCACCCAGGCATCAACCTCCTTCACCTTTTTTTTTGTTAGTGTCTTTGGATAGTTTTGGTATCAGGATAATGTTGCCCTCATAGAGTGAATTTGGAAGCTTTCCTTCCTTTTCTACTGTTTTGGAATAATTTGCGAATAGGTATTAACTCTTCTCTTTTTTAAAAAAATATTTTATTTATTTATTTATTTGACAGACAGAGATCACAAGTAGGCAGAGAGGCAGGCAGAGAGAGAGGGGGGGAAGCAGGCTCCCCGCTGAGCAGAGAGCCCGATGTGGGGTTCGATCCCAGGACCCTGAGATCATGACCTGAGCCAAAGGCAGAGGCTTTAACCCACTGAGCCACCCAGGCGCCCCTGTATTAACTCTTCTTTAGATGTTTGGTGGAATTCACCTGTGCAGCCATCTGGTATTGGACTTTAGTTTGTTGGGAGTTTTTTGATTACTGATTCAATTTCTTTGCTAGTTATTGGTCTTGCAAGTTTTCTATTTCTTCCTGTTTCAGTGCTGGTAGTTGATATGTTTCTAGGAATTTATCCATTTTTTTCTAGGTTGCCCAATTTTTTGACATACAGTTTTTCATAATATTCACTCATAATTATTTGTATTTTTGTGGTGTTGTTTGTTATTTCTCCTGTCTCATTTGTGATTTTATTTGGGTCCTTTCTCTTTTTGATAGGTCTGGCTAAAGGGTTATTAATTTTATTACTTTTTTCAAAGAACAAGCTCTTGGTTTAACTGATCTGTTCTTTTGTTTCTGTATCATTTATTTATGCTCTGATCTTTATTATTTCCATCTTTCTGCTGGCTTTAGCAATGTTCGTTCTTTTTCTATCTCCTTTACGTGTAAAGTTAGTTTGTTTCTTTGAGATGTTTCTTGCTTCTCGAGGAGGCCTGTATGGCTGTATACTTCCCTCTTAGGACCGCTTTTGCTGCATCCCAGAGGTTTTGGATCATCGTGTTTTCATTTTCATGTATTTCCCTGCCTTCTTTGATTTCTTGGTTGACCTCTTCACTGTTGAGTAGCATGCTGAATACCTCCTAGTATTTGTGGTCTTTCCAGATTTCTTCTTGTGGTTGACTTCTAGTCTTTAACATTGTGGTCAGAAAAGATGCATGGCATGACTTAGATCTTTTTGTTTCTGTTGAGGCCTGTTTTGTGTCCTAAAATGTGATCGGTTCTGGAGAATATCCCATGTACATTTTAAAATAATGTTCTGGGGGCACCTGGGTGCCTCAGTCAGTTAAGCATCTGCCTTCAGCTCAGGTCATGATCCCAGAGTCCAGGACTGAGTCCCACATCAGGCTCCCTGCTCAGCGGGGAGTCTGCTTCTCCCTCTGGTCCTCCTTCATCTCATGCTCTCTCTCTCACTCTCTCCCTCTCAAATAAAAAAAATCTTTTAAAAAAGAATGAAACAAAGGATATCTCTACATACTCTGAAGCCCCCAAAAGAATATCCATCCATAAATCTCACAACGTAGATGAAATGAACTGCTTCCTTGAAAAACAAACTTGCCCAGACCAACTATTAAGGAAGTCTAATTTGCAATCTAAAAATTCCTACCGAAGGACTCTATGTTTTCTTTACTTTTCCTTTCTTCTGTGATGGATAGATTTCAGGGATATAGAACCCTTAGCTGACACACGTCCTCCCACTGTCTCTGATTTCTGTTGTTTCTGATGAGAAGTCAGCTATTAATTATATTGCTCTCTATGTCATAAGTCTTTTTCCCTTGCTGGCTTCAAGATTTTCCCTGTGCCTTTGGATTTCAACAGTTTAATATGGTGTGTATAGATGTGAGTCATTGTGCGTCTTAGGTATGTAAAATAACAATTTTCATCAAATTTCGCAAGGTTTTGGCCATGGTTACTTCAAATATTTATTTTCTGCACTTCTCTGTTTCTTCTCCTTCTAGAGCTGCATTACATATATTTTGGTGCACTTGGTGTTGTTTCACACTTCTCTGGCACTCTTCACTTTTCTTTTTTTTAATTTTTTTTATTTTTTCAGTGTAACAGTATTCATTGCTTTTGCATAACACCCAGTGCTCCATGCAATACGGCACTCTTCACTTCTGAAAAAGATTTTATTTATTTATTTGAGAGAGAGAGAGGAAAAAAAACACAAGCAGGAGGTGGGGCAGATGGAGAGAGAGAAGCAGGCTCCCCACTGAGCATGGAGCCCAACTCATACCTCGAACCCAGGACCCTGGGATGATGACTGAGCCAAAGGTTGCCACCCAGGTGCCCTAGCACTGTTCATTAAAAAAAAAATCATTTTCTCTCTGCCTGTTTTATTGGAAGATTTCCTTTGAACTGTCTTCAAGTTTTTTTTTTCATTTTATTTATTTTTTCAGCGTAACAGTATTCATTCTTTTTGCACAACACCCAGTGCTCCATGCAAAACGTGCCCTCCCCATTACCCACCACCTGTTCCCCCAACCTCCCACCCCTGACCCTTCAAAACCCTCAGGTTGCCCCAACCTCCCACCCCTGACCCTTCAAAACCCTCAGGTTGTTTTTCAGAGTCCATAGTCTCTTATGGTTCGCCTCCCCTCCCCAATGTCCATAGCCCGCTCCCCCTCTCCCAATCCCACCTCCCCCCAGCAACCCCCAGTTTGTTTTGTGAGATTAAGAGTCATTTATGGTTTGTCTCCCTCCCAATCCCATCTTGTTTCATTTATTCTTCTCCTATCCCCCTACCCCCCCATGTTGCTTCTCCATGTCCTCATATCAGGGAGATCATATGATAGTTGTCTTTCTCCGATTGACTTAGCATGATACGCTCTAGTTCCATCCACGTCGTCGCAAATGGCAAGATTTCATTTCTTTTGATGGCTGCATAGTATTCCATTGTGTATATATACCACATCTTCTTTATCCATTCATCTGTTGATGGACATCTAGGTTCTTTCCATAGTCTGGCTATTGTAGACATTGCTGCTATAAACATTCGGGTACACGTGCCCCTTCGGATCACTATGTTTGTATCTTTAGGGTAAATACCCAGTAGTGCAATTGCTGGGTCATAGGGTAGTTCTATTTTCAACATTTTGAGGAACCTCCATGCTGTTTTCCAGAGTGGTTGCACCAGCTTGCATTCCCACCAACAGTGGAGGAGGGTTCCCCTTTCTCCACATCCTCTCCAGCATCTGTCATTTCCTGACTTGTTCATTTTAACCATTCTGACTGGTGTGAGGTGATATCTCATTGTGGTTTTGATTTGTATTTCCCTGATGCCGAGTGACGTGGAGCACTTTTTCATGTGTCTGTTGGCCATCTGGATGTCTTCTTTGCAGAAATGTCTGTTCATGTCCTCTGCCCATTTCTTGATTGGATTGTTTGTTCTTTGGGTGTTGAGTTTGCTAAGTTCCTTATAGATTTTGGATACTAGCCCTTTATCTGATATGTCGTTTGCAAATATCTTCTCCCATTCTGTCAGCTGTCTTTTGGTTTTGTTAACTGTTTCCTTTGCTGTGCAAAAGCTTTTGATCTTGATGAAATCCCAACAGTTCATTTTTGCCCTTGCTTCCCTTGCCTTTGCCGTTGTTCCTAGGAAGATGTTGCTACGGCTGAGGTCGAAGAGGTTGCTGCCTGCGTTCTCCTCAAGGATTTTGATGGATTCCTTTCTCACATTGAGGTCCTTCATCCATTTGGAGTCTATTTTCGTGTGTGGTGTAAGGAAGTGGTCCAATTTCATTTTTCTGCATGTGGCTGTCCAATTTTCCCAGCACCATTTATTGAAGAGGCTGTCTTTTTTCCATTGGACATTCTTTCCTGCTTTGTCGAAGATTAGTTGACCATAGATGTCTTCAAGTTTATTTATTCTTTCTTTCACCATCACAAATCTTTTCTCTTTTTTTATATTTAAAAATTACGTATTTTTCAGAGTTCATATCTATTGAAAAGAATGTTTTCTTAATTACAGATACCTTTTCCCCCCAACCATTACAGATGAAATTAAGTATCTTCATTAAATATAAATAAATACATTTAAAAATTCTATTTTACAAATAACCCAAAGTTCATGTTTTCCTATCCGGAACAAATTTCTTGGAAGAGTTAGCTTGAAAACTGCGTAGCAAAGACTGCGGTATACACAATATTTACTTTTAAAGTTTTAGCATCATTTTAGTTTTCACTGCAGCATTTACTGTAAAGCAAAACAAAACAACAACAATGAAACTGCCAGATATCAAATACCGTGTGTCCACTGGTGCTGCTGAGTTTGCTAGATCACAGGAAGTTGTTACGCACAGGTGTCAACCAAGAGCCCGGACCGGGATACACACGTTACAGCGGGAGCGAAACACTGTGTGTGACTATCTTATCTAACTCTCTGTCCGAAGAGGAAAGGCACTACTTGGCCACTTCTTAACCTTTCACATGCCCTCAATAAAGGGCACTTGTACTTAGGTCTTTATGAAGCAACCTGAGAATATGCAAGTGTCCCTTTTCTCATTAGACAAATAAGGACAAGTCAGTCCTGCAGAGCTACTACGGTCCTTTCAGCCCACCGCACCCTTGGGCTCGTGCCATGATTTAAATTCGCAGCTCTCGATCTCCAAACCTTTACCTGCTCCAGCCACCCAACCACAGGTAACCATTCCCTAACCTTGTTTGTCAAATTGAGCCAAGAATCAGAATTTCCAAGGGTTGACCTAATACTACCTCTGATGGACTGTAACCGGCAATTACTGCCCTACTCCTGAGCAAAGCAGCTCAGCCTGCC
Source organism: Meles meles (assembly GCF_922984935.1). NCBI lineage: Eukaryota > Metazoa > Chordata > Mammalia > Carnivora > Mustelidae > Meles > Meles meles. The sequence continues at coordinate 95,449,404 of NC_060076.1, forward strand.
TTTTCATACTCAGACATCTAAAGTGATGGCACAAACGATGAGGAGACCAGTTTGTATGAATATTTTTTACACCACCACGTAATATTATCACCTGTCCTCATTCCTTTAGAGGAATTCTGACCTCAGTCTCTAACTTTCCTTTGTTAAACAAAATCACATGCGGCGGCCTGGGAGGCTCAGTGGGTTAAGCCTCTGCCTTCGGCTCAGGTCATGATCCCAGCGTCCTGGGATCGAGTCCCGCATCGGGCTCTCTGCTCAGCAGGGAGCCTGCTTCCCTTCCTCTCTCTGCCTGCCTCTGCCTACTTGTGATCTCTCTCTGTCAAATAAACAAATAAAATCTAAAAAAAAAAAAAAAAATCACAGATTTCAAATCCACCTGGAAAACAAATCAAATATACATAGCAAAAAGTAGGGTTACGCTTCAATTAATGGAGCTTTAACAGAAAGCTGGTCCGAGGAATCGCTGCCTATAAAAGAACAAACAAGTCATGATAACTACTTATTGAACATGACTACCAGATCAGTCCCTTTCTCTATTTCATAAAGTATAATTATCAAATACAAAGCACAGCCTTCTTCAGACTTGCCGGTAAAATTTTCATTTCAGTTATTATAATTTTTCATCTCAGAATTTCCACTGTGTTTTTTTTAAAGATAATTTCTTTTTCTTAATGATGTTCCCTGCTTGAATACTGTCATTATTTATTCCTTTAATAATTTAGATGTTGTTTCCTTTATTTCTTTGAAATATATATATTTAAAATAGTTTTCTTTAAAAAGTAAAGTGGTTTTCTTGTATATCTTTGCCAATTCCGTTGTCTGAGATTAGTCAGAAATAGTTTCGATTGACTGCTTTGTTTCCTAAGTATGAATCACACTATTTCTTTACATGTCTTGTAATTTTTTTGCATGAAAGTTGACATTTTAGACCACATCTTGCAGGAACTCTGAATTTTTGTTTTTCCCCCTGTGGGTTATTGTCATTGCTGTTCGTTTTTTGTTTAGTAAACTAGTCCGGACTAATTCTGTGGTAATCGTCTTCTTGACAATGTATGGCTACTGGTGTCTGTGCTCACCCACCCCCCACCCCCACCTCCGGGGCTTTTTTTTTTTTTTTTTTTTGGTAAGCCTGGCTTTCTAAAAGTTGCTTCTGCTTCAGCTTATCTTAGTTGTCAGCCAAAAATTAGTCAGAGGTTCTGTTCAACCCCCCTGAGCCATTAAGGTTCCCACTCATTGGGGATATATCTGTGCGTAGTTTGGGGTAATGTATTCAAAGTTCAGGCCATTTTCAAGTCTCCTTTAACTTTTACTTTTCTTGGGCCATCTCACGTCTCCACATGTATGGACACTCTTACGGTCATCCAAGAATGTACAGATGGCTTGAATCCCCTCTGGTCTTCCCTGCACATGTTGCCGCCTTCCAGTAAGCCTGGGACATGTGGAGAGCTTATTAAAGTTCTCCTCTTGTATCCTTGTTAAATTTCTGGCTAGTCTTCTGGTCCTTTGCTTTTCTTAGCCAGGACTGAAACTCTGGAGTAGTTGGTTCGCTGGTATTCCTCTCCTCCCTCACCTTTTTTTGTTCCCTAGATGCAAATCTGGTAACATGGGTGTAGGGGTGTTTGTTTGTTTTTGCCTTCTGCTCCAATGAAAGTAAGTCTCCCCTCACAGTGAATCTTTTGGTTTTCAGGGTTTGCCCCATCCTTATAAACCTGAAACTGACCCAGGTGGGTGGGGGAGTGTGAACAGTCCCAGTAATAATGCCACATACCACATCATTCAGTAGTTTTTCATGACTAAATTATTTTTTTAAAGATTTATTTATTTGACAGAGCGAGAGAGAGCACAAGTAGGCAGAGCAGTAGACTGAGAGAGAGAACCAGGCTCCCCACTAAGCAGGGAGCCCAATGCAGCACTCGATCCCAGGACACCGGGATCATGACCAAAGCCGAAGGCAGACGCTTAACCAACTGAGCCACTCAGGTACCCCTTCATGGCTAAATTATAAGTTTGTTGTCTCTTTATCAACTTTCAGAGTCCTGAAATCATTGTTTTTTGACAGTTTTTATCCAGTTTTATTTTTGGAGAAGATTTACTGAGCTCCTAACTTCCCCATGTTGGAATCCCCATCTTCTTAAGTTCCTCAATTCTTTTTTTTTTTTTAAATCATTTTTATTTATTTACTTGACATAGAGAGAGAGAGATCACAAGTAGACAGAGAGGCAGGCAGAGAGAGGGGGAAGCAGTCTCTGTGCCGAGCAGAGAGCCTGATGTGGGGCTCGATCCCAGGACCCCAAGACCATGACCCCAGCCGAAGGCAGAGGCTTAACCACTGAGCCACCCAGGTGCCCCAAGAACTTCAATTCTTAGCACTGTGAAAGATGTTCTTTTGGAGAAAGAATGTTTTAATTCAAGTTAGCATTGTACCAGTCAGTTCCAGAAAGATGCTCAAGGGTGGCTTTATGTCGGCTCCAGATAACTGTCTTGATTAACTGAACATTTTTGTATCGCAAATGCCAGTTTCCTTTTACATGGACCTGCTGGAATAAGCCAGGCCTTTCTCTCATCAACATAGTAAATAAGTCCTTTCCCTTCTCAACACTGTTGAGATTAGTATCGCTTGTCCAGCATTTTACTAGTCACAAAGTCATTCCCTCATTTCCCTCTTTTTACATGCAGCACCATAGCCCTAGCAAGGCCATGATTAACACTGTTCCTCTGTTTTAGATGCAGAAGATACAGCTCAAACCTCAGGCTTTGGAACAGCCTGGAATTCAGTTTGAATTCAGAGCCAGCAACTAAGAACTTTGTGATCTCAGGTGAGCTGTTTTGCCTTCCTAACCTCCAGCATCATGATGACAATATGCCCCTCAAACACGGTCATGTAGATGAAGAAAATTTTATTATTTTTATAGGATATTTCAGATGCTGTTTGCCTTTATGAATGTGTTAACCTTCACACAGATGGTGCAAAGCAATAAATAAAACTGTTGGTCCTTTCAGCATGAATTAAGGCAATGGCACTAAATTGTACTAGTAGTCATTCTTCACTGCCACACACTCAAAGGTTTTTTTCTCCTAAAAACCTAAGATTTTCCTTGATGAAGTAAATTTATTAATTCTATTCAAATCTTTTTTCCTGAATTAATTATATTAAATATTCTTTTTTTTCTAAATTCTATTCAAATCTTTTTTTTCTAAAAACCTAAGATTTCCCTCGATGAAGTAAATTTATTAATTCTATTCAAATCTTGACCATTGAACACATGACTATTTAATACTCTATGTGACAAAATGGGAAGTAGCAGAAAGCATTTTTGAGCAGTTATTTGTGTTTGTGACTGAAGTAGCTGATTTTTTCTCCATGGGAAAACTATTTCTTCCTTGAAAGAACTACTGACAGATAAAATATGAATATGCAGACATGGGTATTTGGCAGACATTTTCTCAAAAATGAATAAGATGAGCCTGTCATTTCTGATGCTATTTGTTGCTAATGATAAAATTTGAGCTTTTAGGTGAAATTTAGAATTATGGAAATTAAAAAAAAGAATTGTGGAAATCTGTAAAAGTGTGAGAGTTTAGCACTTTCCCAGTATTTAGATATGTTTCTTTCTAGATCATTGGGATACTAATGATATATTTGATATTCTATAATGAAATGTGTTAACATTTGGAAGGCTTGCATAGCTCAGTAAACCAGTATTTTCCAAATAACCAGTGAGTGATGTAACAAAATCATGTATGAGTAAAAGATCTATTCAATGTGCAAAAATAGGCTAATGGATTTTAAAATTATTATTGAAGTATGATTGACAAAGAGTATTGTATTAGTTTCAGGCGTAAAACATGCTGACTGGACAATTTATATGTCACTCAGTCCTTACCATGATAGATGCAGTCACCATTGGTCACCTTACAAAGTTATTACAGTATTATTGTCTATGTTCTCTTTGGTGTACTTTTCATCTCTGTGACTTTTCATCTCTATATTTTACAATTAGAAGTTTTATCTCTCAATCCCCTCCATCTCTTTGACTTTCCATGCCCTCCTCTCTTGCAAACACCAGTTTCTTCTCTGCATTTAAAAGTCTGTGTGTTTGTTCATTTGTTTTGGTATTTAGATTTCATTTATTAGTGAAATCGTATGGTATTTGTCTTTTTCTGTCTGATTTATTTCACTTAGCATAATACCTTCTAGGTCCATCTGTGTTATTGCAAATGGCAACATCTCATTCTTTTTTATGGCTGGGTAATATTCCATTGTACATATGTTACATTTTCTTTATCCATTCACTGACCAGTGGACACTGGGGTGGCTTCTTTTTCTTGGCTATTGTAAATCAGGTTGCAATAAACATACAGATGCATATATTTTTCAAATCAGTCCCTTCATTTTCTTCAGGTAAACACACAGTGGTGGAATTACTAGGTTGTATGATATTTCCATTTTTGATTTTTTGAGGAATTTACATACTGTTTTCCATAGTGGCTGCCTCAGTTGCATTCTCATCAACAGTGCATGTAGATTCCTTTTGCTCCACATCCTTACCAACACTTGTTTTTTGTCTTTTTTATTTTAGCCATTCTGACAAGTGTGAGGTGACAGCTCATTGCAGTTTTGGTTTGCATTTCCCGGATGGTGAGCATCTTTTCATGTGTCTGTTGGCCTTCTGGATGTCTTCTCTGGAGAAATGTCACTTTAGGTCTTCTGCCCATTTTAAGATTGTATTATTTATGGGTTTTGTTTGTTTGTTTGTTTGTTGTTGAGTTGTATGAACTCCCAAATACATTTTAGGTATTAACCCATTTTAGATATATCATTTGCAAATACCTTCTCCCATTTAGTAGACCGTCTTTTTGATTTGTTGGTAGTTTCCTTTTCTGTGCAAAATGAATTATTTTGGTGTGGTCTCAATAGTTAATTTTGGTTTTGTTTCCCTTGCCTGAGGAGATATATCATAAATATGTTGCTAAGGCTGATGTCCAAGAGTTTACCATCTATATTTCTATGTCTTGAGTTTCTCCCTTGTATCCTTTCTTTTTTACCCTGAAGGACTTTTCACATTTTGTATAGGTCTGGTGTACTAGAGACAAAATCTTTCAGCCTTTGCCTGATAGTATCTTGTTTTGCCTTCATTTTTATCTTTATTTCTATTTTTTTAAAGATTTTATTTATTCATTTGAGAGAGAGACAGAGAGCACAAGCGGGGGTGTGGGGAGGCAAAGGGAGAGGGAGAAGCAGGCTCCCTGATGAGCTGGGATCCCAACATGGGGCCCAGTCCCAGGACCTGGAGATCATGACTTGAGCTGAAGGCAGGTATTTAACCGACTGAGCTACCCAGGGGCCCCTTGCCTTCATTTTTAAAAGAATATTTTCATGGGATATGGAATTGTAAGCTGACAGACTTTGTCTTTCATTTTTTTAAAGGTGTGCTTCCATTGTCTTCTGGCTGTCATTGGTTCTGATGAGATGTCAGTCATTTTTCTTCTCACTGTTCTGCTACATGAATTATGTCTTCCCCCGTCAATCACCCCCCACCTCTGGCTGCTTTCACAATTTTGTTATCTTTTATTTTAGTAGGTTTTTTTTGTTTTCAGGTCTCATGTCTATGTCTTTAATCCAATTTGAGTTCATTTTTGTGTGTGATGTAAGAAAACAGGCCAGTTTCATTCTTTGGCGTGTAGCTGCCCAGTATTCCCAACACCATTTGTTGAAGAGACTGTCTTTTGTCCCATTGCATATTCTTGCCTCTTTTGTCTAGACTAATTGACCATATAAGTGTGAGTTTATTTCTGGGTTTTCTATTATGTTCCATTGATTTATGTGTCCATTTCTGTGCCAGTACCGTACTGTTTTGATTACTATTAGGTTGATGGGTTTTAATGTAGACAATATTTTAATGTAAACAATATGAGAATTTATTGATAGGTATTCAGATTCCACATTGCATTCCTTTAAGAAACTACCAGTTGTTGAATTTCTGCATATTATTAAAGTAGAATACCCATAATTATCTTTAAAAACTATTAAAACAACTATTAAAACAACTCCCACATTCCAGCTATATATTGGTATGAGGCTAGATTTTGATCATATACTTCAACAAAAAAAGTGCCACAAACTGAAGAAGTAGATACGAGAATGAACTTGCCTTCTATTAAGTCAGACATTCAAGAGAGATTTGCAAATGTAAAATAATGTCAGTCTTTCAAAACCATTTTTTTGGTTTTGAAAAGTAGTTATTTTTCATAAAATCTAATTTAACATGTAAATTAATTTATTAAATAATTTAATATATAATTTAATAATTTAAATAGAATGTAAAATAACTAAATAAGTATTTTAAAATTTTCTTAGTCTTAATTTTTAATGTGTAAATAGTGATAGACTTAACCCATTTAAACAGAAATTCTTTGGTGTCTTTGATAATTTTTAAGTGTCTAAAGGAGTCCTGAAACCAAAAACTGTGGACCCGTTGCTCTGGAGATTACCATAGACATATGGAACTCACCACTGTCTGCCTTTAAAATAAAATACACTGCTTCATGGGTGACATGAGACTTTTACACAGGGTATGTGCAAGAGTCGCCCTCCTGTACACTGTGCTTTTGTTGTCATAGATGTTATTTCACTATAGACTAAAATTCCCATGTTGTGCTGCTATTTTCACTTGATACAGTTTAGGAATCCATAGACGAGGTGTGCTGCTCAGATCGGCTTTAAGAAAGCACTCCCTGTTCAGCTGGGAGAAGTGCAGGTGCTTGAGAGCCTCTGGTTAAAGATCCTCCAGGACCTGCCTCAGCTTTAGAACTGAGGTCATGGTTCATTAGACAGCTGCAGCTAATGAATAAGCGTGGTGGGCTGGTCAGGACGTGGCTGTTCCAGCATAGTGCGTAGCTTCTCTGGTGCATTTGCTTTGCTGTGGAGCTCCCTATTATATCGGCTAAAATTTCAAGAGAGCCTCCTGTCAAATCCTGCTCTCTCTCCTGTTCCTTTCGCAGGTGTTGAATTTACCTTGTGGTCTGAAGGCTTCCTCTGCCACATTCTGACCCCTCTTCTTATCTTTCAAAGACGTCACCTTCAATAAGCCTCTTGCATTCCAAACTCTATCTTGTCATTTGCTTTCTGGAAGATCCAACTGACACAGTGCTATGTCTTTCAAAAAGGTATTACTCCGCCTGATGTTTTATTTCTCCCTGCAGAATTGAATTTCTCCCGGTATCCATTCTCTTTAACCCTAAAGGACTTTTTCACATTTTGTATAGGTCTGGTGCACTAGAGACAAAATCTTCCAGTCTTTGTCTGATGGTATCTTTATTTTGCCTTCATTTTTGAAGACTATTTTCACTGGATATGACACTGGATATGACAATCTTTGTCTTTCATCTTTTTAAAGATGTGTTTCCAATGTCTTCTGACTGTCATTGCTTCTGATGAGGTGTGTTAGTCATTCTTCTTCTCACTGTTCCTCTACATGTATTGTCTTTTTTTTTTTTTTCCTGACTGCTTTCACAATTTTGTTATCTTCTGTTTTTAGCAGTTTGACCTGAATGTGACCATTGTGGACTTCTTTGCATTTATCTGCTTGTGGTTCATAGATCATGTTGGACTTGTGGGTGGCTAGATTTAATTAATTTTGTTACATCTTGGCCATGGTATCTTCAAATACTTCATCTGTCCCATTCTTTTTGTTGTACTCCAATAAAACATAGGTTAGAATGATATTGTGTCACATGCCTCAAAGACTCTATTCTATTTTTTAAAAACAGCTTTATTGAAAAATAATTGACATGTCCTAATTGATACATATTTTAAATTTTTATTTAAATTCAATTTAATTAACATATAATGTATTATTAGTTTCAGAGGTAGAATTTAGTGATTCAGCAGTGGATGACAACACCCAGTGCTCATTACATCAAGTGTCCTTCTTAATGCCCACCACCCAGTTGCACCATCCCCCCATCCCGCCACAACCCCTCCAGCAACCTTCAGTTTGTTTCCTAGAGAATATCTTATGGTTGCCTCCTTCTCTGTTTTCATCTTATTTTTCCTTCCCTTCCCCTATGTTTATTTGTTTTGTTTCTTAAAATCCCCACGATTGAAATCATATGATATTTGTCTTTCTCTGATTTATTTCACTTAGCATAAATGACACATATTTAAAATTTGATAAAGTATACATTAAAATTTCATATAAAATTTTAAAATTTAGTAAGTTTTGGCATATGTATGCATACATAAAACCATCACTCCATCATCTCCAAATGTTTCCTCAGACCCTTTGATTTTAGCCATTCCATAGGTGTGTGGTGGTATTTTATTATGGTTTTCATTTTGTATTTCCCTAATTACTAATGATGTTGAGCTCCTAATTCATGTGCTTATTTGCTATCTGTATATCTTCTTTAGTAGAATTTCTGTTCACACTTTTGCCCATTTTAAGAAATGAGTCATGTGAGTCTTTGTTAATTGAGTTTTGAGTGTTCTTCATACATTTGGATATGAGTTCTTTTTCAGATATTTGATTTGCAAGTACATTTTTTTTTCCAGTCAGTGGTTTCTTTCCCATTCTTCTTAACAAGTTCTTTCAAAGATCAGACTTTTTAATTTTGATGAAGACCAATTTATTAATTGGTTTTCTTAAGGATCATGCTTTTGATGTTGTATCTAAGAAATCTTTGCCTAACCTAAATAACTTTTGTTGAAGCTAAAGTCATAAAGAATTTCTCTTGTGTTTTATTTATAAGGTTTTGTTGTTGTTGTTCCTTAAACTTTTTGTTTTGAGATAATTATAGATGCATATGCAACTAAAAAAATGATACAGAGGAGGGGCACCTGTCAATCAAAATACTGAGCCTGGGTGGCTCAGTGGGTTAAAGCCCCTGCCTTCAGCTCAGGTCGTGATCCCAGGGTCCTGGGATTGAGTCCCACACTGAGCTCTCTGCTCAGCGGGAAGCCTGCTTCCCCCTCTTTCTCTTCTGCCTGCCTCTCTGCCTACTTGTGATCTCTGTCAAATAAATAAATAAATACCTTTTTAAAAAGAAATAATACAGATTAATACAGAGGAATCACATATACTCTTTACCCATTTCCCCTGGTGGTAACATCTTACATAATTGCACTATAATGTCACATCCAAGAAATTGACATCAGTACAACCCATCAGCCTTGTTTAGATTTCATGGTTTGGGGGCCCTCATTTGTGTGTGTCTTTGTGCATGTGTGTGTGGTTTTATGTGATTTTATCACAGGTGTAGATTCATGTGACTAGCACCACAATCAAAATACAAAACAGGGGCACCTGGGTGGCTCAGTGGGTTAAGCCTCTGTCTTTGGCTTAGGTCATGATCCCAGGGTCCTGGGATCAAGCCCCGCACTGGGCTCTCTGCTCGGCAGGGAGCCTGCTTCCCACCCCTCCACCTGCCTCTCTGCCTACTTGCAATCTCTGTCTGTCAAATAAATAAATAAAATCTTTTAAAAAAATACAAAGCAGGTTCATCATAAGAATCACTATCCTTTTATAGTCACAGCTACCTTTCTTCCTCCCCCTTCCTCATCCCTGATAACCATTAATGTGATCTCCATTTCTATAATTTTAACATTTCCATAATGTTACGGAAGTGAAATTACTTTTTTTAATATTAAAAAATAAAATAAAATATTTAATTAGTTCAGAGAGAGAGAGAGAGAGAGAGCACAAGCAGGGGAAGGGGCAAAGGGAGAGAGAGAAGGGGGAAGCACAGTCCCCGCTGAGTGTGGAGCCCATCAGAGGGCTCAATCTCATTGAGACTGAGCTGAAACTGAGAGTTGAATGCTCAACTGACTGAGCTACGTTGGTGCCCCTAAGTGAAATTATTTATATGTTACCATCTGAGGTTGGCTTTTTTTCACTTAGCATAATTCCCTTGAATCCATTCAAGCTGCTGTGCTCCTATTGATGGCTGAGTAACATTCACTCATTGTTCCTAGTTTTTGGCCATTAGGAATAAAGCTGCTATGATCATTTATGCACATGTTTTTGTGTGAGGGCAGGTTTTTGTTTCTCTATGATAAATTCTACAGAGCATAATTTCTGGGACATACTTAGTTTTATAAGAAACTGCCATAATTTTTTCCAGACTAATTGTATCATTTTACATTCCCAATAGCAATGTATGAGCAATCCAGTTTTTTCATATCCTCACCAGCATTTGGTATTATCACTACTTTTATTTCGCTCATTTTGATAAGTGTATAGTCATACGTCATTGTAGTTTTAATTTGTATTTCCCTAATTGCTAATGATACTGACCATCTTTTTATGTGGTTATTTGTCATCTGTATATCTTCTCCAGTGAATTTTTTTTTCTTTTTTTTTGACCTTTCAAAAAATTGGGTTAATTTTTCTACTTTTGAGTTTTGAGATATTCTAGATACAAGTCTTCTGTTGGATTTGTGGTTTGAAATTATTTTCTCCCACCTGATAGTTTGCCTTTTTGTTCTCTTTTACAGAGTGAAAGTTTAAAATTTCAATTGCGTTCAGTTTATAAATGTTCCTTTTTATGAATCATGCTTTTTGTGTCAAGGATAAGAATTCTAGGCCGAATCCTACTTGTCTTAGGTCTCAAAGCCTTTTCTCCTTTTTTGTTTTGTTTTGTTTTGTTTCAGGTGTAGAATTTAATGACTCATCACCTACACACAACACCCAGTGCTCTCGCAAGTGCCGTCCTCAATACCTGTCACTCATCTAGCCTATCCCCCACCCACCTTCCTCCGTCAACACCCATTTGTTCTCCACAGTCTAGAGTTTCTTATGGTTTGCCTATACCCTACCTTTCTCTCTCTCTCTCACTCCTTTGGTAGAAGTTTTTTGCATTACATCTAAGTATATGATCCATTTCGTGTTAGTTATTATATACGGTATGGGGATTAGTCTGAGATTCATTCTCTTCCTCCCCAGGAATGTCCAGTTGCTCCAGCACTATTTGCCAAAAAAGCTAATCTTCCATCCCAATACTTTTTTGCATCGATGTTGATGCAAAAGTTGGGTATTCATCCTTTCTGATGGCTGAGTATATTTCATTGCATATACGGACCACCTCTTCTTTATCCATTCATCTGTTGAAGGGCATCTCAGCTCTTTACACAGTTTGGCTATTATGGACATTGCTGCTATGAACATTGGGGTGCATGTGGCCCTTCTTTTCACTACATCTGTATCTTTGCGATAAATCCCAGGAGTGCAGTTGCCAGGTCATAGGGCAGCTCTATTTTTAACTTTTTGAGGAATCTCCACACTGTTTTCCAGAGTGGCTGCACCAGCTTGCGTTCCCACCAACAGTGTAAGAGGGTTCCCCTCTCTCCACAATCTCTCCAACATTTGTTGTTTCTTGCCTTGTCAGTTCTTGTCACTCTAACTGGTGTAAGGTGATATCTCAATGTGGTTTTGATTTGAATTTCCCTGATAGCCAAAAAGTAAATAAAATAAAATAAAATATTTTCTTTTTAGAGGAGGAGGTGGGGGAGTGGCAAAGGGAGAGGAGAGAGAATCTGTGTTTTTGCTTAGTAGGTTTCTTGGTGACCTCAGCTTCTTGATGGGCTAAACCATCATTTTGTCGTTGTTGTTTCAAATTTCTGTTTAAATTCTAGTTAGTTAACATACAGCATAATATTGCTTTCCGGGGTAGAAGTCAGTGATTCATCGCTCACGTACAACACCAGCACTCATCGCAAGTGCCTCCTCCATCTCTGTGGCCCTCTAGCCCCTCGTCCACCCACTCCCTCCATCAACCCGCAGTTTGCTCTCTGTTGTTAAGAGCCGCCTCTGGTTTGCTTCCCTCTCTCTCTCTCTCTCTCTTTTTTTTCCCTATCATTTTTTAAACCTATGATTTTGTAGAGTATCTGACTCCTGTTGTTGTTACTGATCTTAAAGGTAAGATAGATGGTTTCCTCATGACTTTATGTCCTAAACAGGAATGGAAGCTCTTGGTGTCTCCTCAGTTCCAGTCCCGTTGATGCTGAGGTCCAGGGACATTGTCACCCCCTCATCCTGCCGTCCTTCCCTTTTGCTTAAGCGGAGGAGGGTCTGGTTGACCTCACTGCAACCCCACAGGCCCTGACGAATAGCAGCGGGAAAGGCACTGTGGGATGTTGTGGACAGTGGCACTGCCCTGGGCCAGAAATGCCTCTGCTGCTCCTCTTGCAAAGCAGGGAATTGAAATTCTGCTCGCAAAGCTCTCGGGAGATTCTTCCGGAATAAAGGATGTCAATGAGCTCTGTAACACGTACCTACATATATTACTGCTAATGATAAAGTGCTTTTTCCCTAAAGCTTCAGTTTCTGTGGAACCCCCGTCTTCTCCCCATTGGAACTTCCATGTTTTGGCTCAGGCCATCACGTGAAGTTTAGCATCTGGTAGGTGTCCTGGATGAACACTTCAGGCATCTGCGCCTGGGCTATTCTTATTACAGATGGGGCCTATGGATCCCTGCTACCAGCTCTTACCAGCTGTGCGGTGTTCGAGAAATAGTATAACATCCAAAGCCCCAGTTTCTTTATTTGTAAGAGATAAAAATAGCACATAATCCCAGAGTAATTGTAAGAATTAAATACCATTTTGTCATGTGGGCTTGTCACACCCGAACTGACCTGCCCAAGACCGTGTGGTTGGTTTGCATCAGGTCTCGGCTGGAACCCTGTCGGGGACACCTACGGCATTGTTTGGCGTCCCTGAGTTCTGTGGTCTCTGAATAGCTTCCCTGGGTGCTCTGCCTCGCCTTGCCCTCATACTCCAAAAGACCAAGCTTTTAAGGTCTCTCCCCTGCACCCAGACCTTTGCTCATTCTTCAATGCCAGGAGCTCTCTCCACATTGATTATATTAGCATTCGGGTCTCCTGACAGTCCTGCACAAAGCTCACCTCTCTGTCAAGCACACTTATTGTTATGTGTAGCTCACGCATTCTCTGGCTGTGCCTTGAGCAGTGGGTAAGCTACGGACAGGCAAAGACAGAGACGGCTGTAGCAGGTTGTGTGGGAGAGAGCCTTTCTGGTGGGAAAATAATGGGAGCAGAGGCCACGGGACAGGTAAGCAGGGAAGCGTGCGTATGAAGCAGGGCACAGGCTGCTGGGGTGCATGAAAGGTGTGTATTGTGGAAGGTGCTAGAGTATCATCCACAGCTGGACTGTTCGAACCGTAAGCAGATCTAGGACCCCTGGCTCTTAGTAGTAGTTGAAGAGGAGTCCACCAAAGTGGTTCGAAAGGAAAAGACACGAGCATCTGCATTCCCTGCTGGCGTCTTTCTCCTGGCTTTGCTCCAACCGTGTCAGAGGTCACTCAGTTGGAGTAGATTCTAAATGTCCCCTCCCTCTTCATTCCCTTTGTGGGCTCTGCAAGACCCCCGCCCCGCCATCAGAAAGATACTATCTGCACACTCACACCGTTGAGACCGAAGACCCGAGAAGGGCACAGACTGTGACCACGAGGTCTCAGCTTCTCCTGCTTGTCCACATAGATCTCTCTGTGCCTTAGTTTCCTCAACTGTGAATTGGGGTTAACAGCACCACTTTAGGGGGGTCCTGTGTGGATTACAGGAGGTAATGTAAGCAAAGTGCATAGCACAGGGTCTGGCATGAAGCCAGACTCCAGGAAAGCCTTCTGCTCGGGGCCTCCCCTGGCCAGTCTTCCCTCCAGCATGTCCCACTCACGAACAGCGTGGTCTGAGGACACAAACCAGCTCTTCTCTCCCCTGGTTCAGCATGTGGGCATCGCCCGAGAGGTGAGCTGCTCCATTTCTGCCTTCAGGAAATCACAGGTGACCCTGAGCAGCACAGAACTGAAACGACTGGCAGTCCAGGTTTCTAGCTCAATCGGGTATGCGGAAGGATAGGCCCTTCCTTCCTCTGTGACCTCGGTGGGTTTGCGAGGACAGCCGTGTGATGCAGAGGAAGACACAGTCTGCATCTAGTGACATCTTGCGACAGCTCTGGGAGTCACTGCGGGAGAACTTGGGCATACTTCTCCACGTCTCCCCTCCTGTGTCTTCACTGAGGTTGGGCTGAAGGGAGGGGTCAGTGAGAGAACACAGGAAAAGCGCACTGGCTGGCCCTGCCAGTGCCCAGTGGGGATGCCTTCTCCCACTCGGATTCCCCACGAGACTTGACTGAGGGGAGGAGCAGTCAGGATAGTCAGAGGCTCCTCGCTGATCCGGGGCCTTGCTGTGATCTGGAGCTCTGTGATGGGGAAGGAGTTCTGGGACATCCACATGCCATGTGTCTATCCATCTTGGGGCAGCTCCTTGGCTCTGTGTGAGAGAGGTTCTACAGAGAGTCTAAACCCAGCACTGTCCAGTAGAAATATAATGTGAATCACATGTGTAAGTTCAGGTTTCCTAGTAGTCACGTTAAAAAAAGTAAAAAGAAAAAAAGTGGAAATTTTAATGTGTTTTATGTAAACCAGTATATCTAAAATATTGTTTCAGTATGTAACCAATGTAAAAGTATTATTGAGATACTTTTGTCATATACAGTCTTCAAAATCCCATGAGTGTTTTCGTGTAAAACAATCTCGATTAGGATTAGCCACATTTCAAGTGCTCAAGAACCATGATGCAGCTAGTGGCTACCATATTGGACCCATCCAGCATCTAAGACCTGGCCTCCAGGAACAGAGCCATGCTGCCGCCTGGTGGTTACACCATCAAATAGCAGCCTGAGCTCCCAACCTGGGCCAGGTCCTGCACGGCGCCAAAGAAGTTATTGCTTCCCACCCTGGGGTGCCCTCAACCTAGTGTGACAGAAAAGGCAGCAGAAAGAACCAAATTTCAGAGGTTACCCTGGGATTTTGAAAGACTGAGGATGATAATCAGCCAGAGAGGAGAGAAGGCCCTAGAAACAAGGAGTCATTTCACAGATACGGAGATTAAGGGGAATGACCTGCTTAGGGTCATGTTATAAATAAGCAGCTGCCCTGAGGGGAGGAAACCCTCACCAGGACACCAGCGCCTCTCACCTGGACCAGGGAAATTGCTTTTAAAAATTCTCTTTCTTTCCTTCTTTTCTTTAAAATTTAATTTTATTTTTTCAGTGTTCCAAGATTCATTGTTTTATGCACCAAACCCAGTGTTCCATGCAATAAACGCCCTTCTTAATATCCACCACCAGGCTCACCCAACCCCATACCCCTCTCCCCTCCAAAACCCTCAGTTTGTTTCCCAGAGTCCACAGTTTCTCATGGTTCATCTCCCCCTCCGATTTCCCCCAATTCTCTTTTCCTCTCCTCCCAGTGTCCTCCATGTTATTTCTTATGGTCCACAAGTAAGTGAAACCATATGATAATTGACTTTCTCTGCTTGACTTGTTTCATTCATCATAATCCCCTCCAGTCCCGTCCATTTTGATACAAAAGTTGGGTATTCATCCTTCCTGATGGAGGCATAATACTCCATTGTGTATATGGACCACATCTTCTTTATTCTTTCATCTGTTGAAGGGCATCTTGGCTCTTCCCACAGTTTGGTGACTGTGGCCATTGCTGCTATGAACATTGGGTTGCATATGGCCCTTCTTTTCACTACACCTGTGTCTTTGGAGTAAATGCCCAGTAGTGCAATTGGTGGGTCATAGGGAAGCTCTATTTTTAATTTCTTTTTTTTTATTTTTTATAAAGATTTTTATTTATTTATTTGACAGATAGAGATCACAAGTAGGCAGAGAGGCAGGCAGAGAGAGAGAGAGAGGGAAGCAGGCCTCCTGCTGAGCAGAGAGCCCGATGCGGGGCTCGATCCCAGGACCGTGGGATCATGACCTGAGCCGAAAGCAGAGGCTTTAACCCACTGAGCCACCCAGGCGCCCCTATTTTTAATTTCTTAAGGAATCTCCACACTGTTTTCCAAAGTGGCTGCGCCAACTTACATTCCACCAATAGTGTAAGAGGGTTCCCCTTTCTCCACATCCTCTCCAACACTTGTTTACTGTCTTGCTAATTTTGGCCATTCTTACTGGTATAAGGTGATATCTCAATGTGGTTTTGATTTGAATCTCCCTGATGGCTAGTGATGATGAACATTTTTTCACGTGTCTGAGAGCCATTTGTATGTCTTCTTTGGAGAAGTGTCTGTTCATGTCTTCTACCCATTTTTTGACATGATTATCTGTTTTGTGTGTATTGAGTTTGAGGAGTTCTTTATAGATCTTGGATATCAGCCCTTTGTCTGTATTGTCATTTGTGAATATCTTCTCCCATTCTGTGGGTTGCCTCTTTGTTTTGTTGACTATTTCTTTTGCTGTGCAGACATACTCTTTCTTACCTCCAATGTGGAGTAGTGGTTCAGCTTCTCTAGGTACCCAAAAGCAGTCAGCCCAGCCAGCATAGCAACTCCTTTCTCTGCCTGTTGATTGAGAGTCATGAGAAGTCCAAAATGGCCAGGTGACAGTCTTAACTCCCAGTTCAATAAAATCATTTTGGTGTTTCCTAGTGGAAGCATTCCTGCCTTTGGAACTAAGACTTCTAGGCCAGTAGAGTAGAAGACTCTGGGAACAGGAAGTAAAACTATGGCTAGCATGTTACTAGGAGGGGTGGTTATCAGTGGTGTCACTCCCAGTTCCACCCCTTGATTCCCAGACCCATGAATCTTGGCTATGGGATAAAAGCAACATATATTGGGAGTAGGAAATCTAAATTTCATCTGGTCCCAGAGATTCAGCTAGGTAGTTATCAAACCATTCTGAACACCCATGAACTCAATAAGAGATCAAAGAAAAGAAGAGCAGCAACTCTATGAACAGAAAAGTGACCACTTTCTGGAAAGTAGGACATGCAGAAAAGTGAATCTGAGGCGATATTTGGAAAGATAGACCATGGGGGTGGGAGGAAGGGAGCCTCCATCAGCCAGCTAGTGGCAAGTGAGAGAGCAGCAGAGCACAAAATCCAAACTTTTAGAAGTCTATTTCTCCAAGGGATGTTGCTCCAGTGGCTAAGTGGGGGGTGGAATATTTGCTGTGTGATCTCAGGACCCTTGGAGTCACAGAAAGACTGGGTGTGCCTGAGTGTGGCAGAGCTCCCAGGTGTTGGAGTGGGGAAGCCAGTAGCAAAGACTGATGCTGTATCTTTTATTCCCATGATTTATTCATTCCATAATTAGAAGCCTGTATTCCAACTCCCCTTCGCCCCTTTTAGCAATCAGTTTACCCTCTGTCTCTGGCAACCATCAATTTCTTCTCTGTATTTATAGTTCTGATTCTGCTTTTTGTTTATTCATTTTTTAAAGATTCCACATATGAGTGAAATCTTATGGTATTTGTCTTCCTCAGTCTGACTTATTTCATTTACCCTAATACTCTTTAGGTCCACCCATGTTGTCGTGAATGGCACGATCTCATCTTTTTTTATGATTGTATAATATTCCACTAGTGTATGCATGTATGTATGTATACAAACCACACCTTCCTCATCCATTTGTCCAGCAGTGGACTCTTAGGTTGCTTCCATAACTTGGCTGTTGTTGGTAATGCTGCAATAAACAGAGATGAATGTAACTTTTCAAGTTAGTGTTTTGATTTTTGAGGGTGAAGAGCCAGTAGTGGAACTATTGGATCATGGAGTAGTTCTACTTTTAATTTTTTTGTGGAACCTCTATACTCTTTTCCATAGTGGCTATACCAGTTTCTATTCCCACCAAGAGTGTATGAGGGTTCCTTTTTCTCCACATCCTTGCCAGTACTTGTAATTTCTTGTCTTTTCGATTTTAGCATTCTGACAGATGTGAGGTGATCTCTCATTATGGTTTTGATTGGCATTTCCCTGATGATTAGTGATGTCGAGCATCTTTTTATGTGCCTTTTGGCCGTTTATTTGTCTCCTTTGGAAAAATGTCTATTCAGGACTATTTATTTATTATTTATTTAATTGGATTGTTTGGGTTTTTTTGGTGTTGGGTCATATAAGTTCTTTATATATTTTGGATATTAACCCATTATCAGATATATCAGTTACAAAATATCTTTTCCCATTCACCAGGTTACCTTTTGTTGGTGGTTTCCTTTGCTATGCAAAACCTTTTTATTTTTATATAGTACCGATAGTTTATTTTGACTTTTGTTTTCCTTGCCTTGGGAGACATGTCTAGAAAGTACAGATTTCCCAGAATTGAAGTAGACAACATCTGACCAGACAGCTTTTCCATAATGTCTGGACCAGGCTAGTACACCTTCTTCTTACTGTTGTTTCTTCTCTCTTCTGTAGGAAGACAGTACCCCTTTCTGCTTTATCCGACTTCTTGTGAAAGGGGGGAGTATCTTCTTATTGTGTGTGTGTGTATTTTAGAAACAACCTCATTATGATCCCAGGACAAGTAAATTTCACTTGTATTTTTCAAAGGGTTAGAAATTTCAGAATCCACAAGTCTTCTTTCTTCTGAACTATTAACTGACTTTGGATCCTTATCCAAATTCATCATCTCTGAATTTACAAGCTTATAAACTGTATTATCAATAGCATATTTGGTCCCAAACAGTTTTTTTGAGATAACAACACTGCTTTAGAATGTTTTTGAAGTTGCGCCGTTTTTGCAAAAAGTTCATCAGCTGTTTCATATTTATATCTGCATGGTATCTTCCCAAATGTACTTGGTTAATTCTTTAAGTGTGCTCTTGCAGTAGCCACTAAACAGCTTTTGTGGTTATCTTTTAAAAAAAGAGTTTATTGGGATGCCTGGGTGGCTCAGTTGGTTAAGCCGCTGCCTTCGGCTCAGGTCATGATCCTAGCGTCCTGGGATTGAGTCCCACATCAGGTTCCTTGCTCAGCGGGAGCCTGCTTCTCCGTCTGCCTCTGCCTGCCACTCTGTCTGCCTGTGCTCACTCTGAGAAATAAATGAATAAAACCTTTAAAAAAAAGAGTTTATTTATTTATTTGAGAGAGAGAAAGAGAAAGTACAAGCAGGGACAGCTGCAGGAAGAGAGAGAACCAGACTCTCTGCTGAGCAGGGAGCCCAACGCAGGGTTCGATCCCAGGACCCTGGGATTATGACCTGAGCTGAAGGCAGATGCTTAACTGACTAAGCCACGCAGGCATTCCACAGTGGTTATTTTAAGCAGAAACTTCCAGGAAGGGACGCCTGGGTGGCTCAGTTGGTTAAGCGGCTGCCTTTGGCGCAGGTCATGATTCCCAGCGTCAGGGGATCGAGTCCCACATCGGGCTCCTTGCTCCGCAGGGAGCCTGCTTCGCCCTCTGCCTGTGCTCGCTCTCTCTTTCTCTGACTAATAAATAAATAAAAATCTTAAAAAAAAAAAAAGAAACTTCCAGGAAGTATACATGATCCCATGTTTGTCTTCATGAAAACCATTCTCCCCTAAGTTGGAATAAAGGCCAACAGATATTTCCTTTGGCTACTTTCAGACCTCAATTCCTGGTTTAGAACCATGGTACAATTTGGAAGTGTTATGTTACTTCTGTTGTGTATAATTACGTTTCATATTTTATTGCCTGGGGAAACTTAAAGAAAAACCTTTCATGTAACCAAAAAAGCAATGCTGGCTCAACCCTTCACGATGATCTTTAACACTTACACTCTTGAGAAGATACGGACTTCAGGTTCGGGTACCTGAGAGTTCTCCCTCTTAACCTTCCTTGTTCCTCAAATGGGGCCGGAAGTGTTTTCCACCTGCTATGCATTTTCCCTCTGATGTAGGCCGTGACAACCAAGAAACATTTTTCCTGGCATCTAGGGACAAAACTACACACAAAAAACCTAACACTTGATCAACAGTGCTTTTGAAGAAAAATCTTGATTGAAAGAGGGAAATGTGAAAATAAAAGGAAACCTCATTTAGAATGGAGCCAAAAAAAAGAGTGGAGCCAAGAGGCAGGCAGAGGGAGCTCTCAATTCCTATCACACAGGGACAATTGCAGACAGAATAGGAAAAGATACTACTTTACTACACCAGGAGGAAATTAGGTAGTTTTCCTCCTCCTCTCCACACCCCTGCAGCAGCCCAGCCAATGAGAAGCCACTACACTTCCAACTCCTGGTTCTCTCCAATGGACTTTTAGGTTTTTGTTTTTGCTTTAAAGATTTTATTTATTTATTTGACAGACAAAGATCGCAAGCAGGCAGAGAGGCAGGCAGAGAGAGAGAGGGAAGCGGGCTTCCTGCTGAGCAGAGAGCTCAATGCCGGATTTGATCCCAGGACCCTGAGATCATGTCCTGAGCGGAAGGCAGAGGCTTAACCCACTGAGCCACCCAGGCGCCCCATGGACTTTTAGTTTTAGAACAGCCCCTCCCAAGGCCTCCTTTCTTCCTTAAAAGAGCTCCTTCTTATTTGTTCCTGGACTTGATGGTTTTGCTAAAACCTGCTTGTGTGGGATTGCAATTCTCAATTTCTTAGTGAACCCGTTTCTGCTGTTAAAATAACTGGCAGTGTGTGTTGTGTTGTGTTGTGTTGTGTTGTGTTGTGTTGTGTTGTGTTGTGATGTGATGTGTTGTTATTAGGAGGCTCCACCCCCAGCTTGGAGCCCAGGGCTGGGCTTGAACTCTCAGGCTGAGATCAAGACCTGAGCTGAAATCCAGAGTCCCACACCTAACTGAGCGGCTCAAGTGCCCCCTGGCAGTTTTATTTTTTAAAGTTAACAAGTTTTTCCTCATTTTTCCTCTAATTACTTTATGAACTTCAGTATCTTCTTTAAAAAAGAACAATGCCAGTACGCTTGGCATTTTTTTAGGAAGTTCGTTCATCTTGCACTGTTACTTAAGTGTAAGCTCGGCTGAATCTGCAGGATGGAGGACAATTACACATCCAGCTCAGCATTTCTTTATTATTAAACAAAAAACACAAGGGCCCTATAAATTAAAAAGATTTTCTGCTCACCCGAGCCACCCCTCTCTTGTAGGGAAAATCTGTTTGATTTTACTTCCTGATTTTTCACAATTTCCGCAAAAGCCTAAAGGACTGTAAATCAGTCCCTGGAGTTGAGGGGTGCAAGGGGTGCAGCGGGCAGCTACCACATGGGGTCGCCCGAGGCGCGGTCTAGTCTTGAGGCGTCCGCGCAGGCGCGCTGGGCTCTGAGGCACTGTGGGTGTTGAAGCTCTTCGCCCGGGGCCCTGTGGGAACCGAAGTCCCGCGCCCCGGGGCACTGTGGGTAGTGCTGTGCCGTGCGGGCCGGCGTCGCTGGTCCCTGGTGGCCGTCCTTGCGCGCTTTTGGTAAGCGAGTCACCCGGCGGAGGGTGGGGAAGGCCGGGCGAGGGCGAGCGGGGTTGGTTTTCCCGGCATGGCCGGAGCGGTCCACCTGGGAACGGCTGTGGGCGGGAGCTTGGGCGCGCGCAGTCCGCGGGTCTGGGGTCCCAGCGTCCTGTCCCGGAGGGCTACGCGGGCGGTGGGCCCGCGCCCACCGCCGTGATGCCGTGGCGTTTGGCCCCAGGCGCCCAGGTCTTGGCGGGGAAGATCGGCCTGGGGCGAGCACCCAGCTTTGCCTCGGCGGTGGGGGCAGCCGGGGCAAGAGACTCGGGTCAGTGGCCTCGGGCCCGCGGACCCCTGAGGGCGCTGGAAGGGTCCAGCGGGGTCAGATCCCCGGGTTGCGTGCTGCGTCCTATCCCCGAGGCTGGGGCGGCGCAAGTGCAGTGGAGTCCGCCGGCCAGGGCTCTTTCCCCCAGCGCCTGGCGGGGCTCACCCCCTGGATTCCTGGAAGTGGGGGAAGCAATGGAGGTTCCGACCTCCGTACATAAGTTCTAATTTTTAACTTTCTTTAAGAAAATGAAACAACCATACCCAGAAGTAGCTGTGAAGTTCATGAGTTCATCACTCAGATTAACGAGTTGAGAACCCTAGCCTTCTCCCCCAGTCTGCAGCCCCGAGTGTACATCTCTTTGGGCAGTGCCCCTGTCCAGGGGGCCTCTGCAGGCCTTGCCATTGGAAACTCCCCCTCCGCACCCCACCCTCATCCCGCCCAGGACCCCCCAGCTGTCCCGTTGGGAGAGTTCAAATCCAGGTCTGCCCCTTTTTCACTGACTCATCCTGAGCGAGTACTGAACTTCCTGGAGCTGATGTGAGTGTGGAAAGAGTTAAAACTTGTGTCTGACACATGCTAAGTGACTGATAACATTCATGTGTGTTTTTCCTGGGCCCCATGGGCTTGTAGAGGATTAATATACCGGGTATCAGCCTGAATTCAGAGCAGGTTTGCGCTAAAACCCACCCCCTCTACTCCCGAGCCTGTCCATCCCCTCCTGCCTCCTTCTGATGCTTCCGGAAAGTGGAACCCAGCTGCGGCCTTGGCAGTTTAGCCTGCTCTCTGGGCCGGGAGAGACTCCTGAGGTGGGAACTGCCTCTCCCGGCTGGAACTGCTTCTGGTGTACCCGGGTGGGCCCTGGAGCAATCTGCCCTCCCCCACCACATCAGGGGTAATTAATTGCCTGATAGGGAGGGGAGAATTCCCAAGGGCCAGGCAGCCCATCTCAGGTGCGTGCACTTCCTTGTGTTCTTGTGGTGCCACCTTTGCCGTGTGTGGAATATTCCCCGTGGGGCCCAGAGCTGCAGGTGGATTCCCAAGAAGCCTGGCCTGTTCTTGAAAGGACACATTCCTGGGGCACGTGTCTCTGCCTTCATTCAGGAGCTTTTCAACATCTCCATACATTCACTCTGCTGTATTCTCGGGGCCTTGGCAGTGCTAGCAAAACAGAGATGGGGAGAAACGCTGTTTCGAGAACAGTAGGTTTGTTGTTGTTTTTTTTAATTTATTTGATAGAGGTCAGAAGTAGGCAGAGAGGCAGGCAGAGAGAGAGGAGCAAGCTGGGGCTCGATCCCAGGACACTGAGATCATGACCTGAGCTGAAGGCAGAGGCTTAACCCACTGAGCCACCCAGGTGCCCCGAGAACAGTAGTCTTGTATTGGCCATAGTTTTATTTCCTCAGCCATCTTGCACGTTAGGTGGGAGAATTTTCATTGTGTAGAACGGTAAATGGGGCAGCAGAGGATTAAATAACTTTTACCTTGGAGGTGGCTGTTCTTTACTTTCAAAGTTAATGAACATTTAAAAAGAGGTGCTCTATTTGTAAAGATTGTCTCATACCTCTAATGCTGTTTAAATAACATTCATTCATTTTCTTCTGATCCTGGTTCTCAGCCCCTATGGACATTAACAGAAATCAGGCCACCCCGTGTTTGCGGTCCACATATCCCCAGCCTTTTAAAGTTTCTTCTACTTTCTTTATTTTTGGGGGGTGTGAAGTGAGATGGAATTATTAAATTTAAAATTTATTATGGGAATTTTACAAGTAGCCAAATGTAACAAGAGCACTGAAAGAGCATCTCTGTGCCCCTCCCTTGGCTTCAGCAGTTGTCACTTTCTGCTCTTCCTCTTCCTTTTCGGTTTTCTCTGATGAAGTATTTTGCAGCAAATCCCAGATATCATTTTAACTGTGAATACTTCAATATGCATCTCTTATGAATAAGGAATTTTTAAAAATATTTTTATTAAAAATTTACTAAAGTATAATTAACATGCAATTATATTACTTTGTGTACAACATGTTCACTCAACAACTCTATGCGTTACGCATGCTCACCATGATAAGCGTCGTTACCATCCGTCATACAGTGTTATTACAGTATTACTATTCCCTATGCTGTACTTTTCAGCTCTGTGACTTACTTATTTTATAACTGGAAGTTTGCACCTCTTAATCCCCCTTTTCTATTTTGCCCATATCCCCACCACCTCCCCTCTGACAACCACCATTTTGTTCTGTTCATGAGTCTGTTTTTTGTGTTTTGGTTCGTTTGTTTTGTTTGTTCTTCATCCACTCATCTATTGATGGACACTCAAGTTACTTCCATGTCTTGGCTATTGTAGATAAAGCTGTAATAAACATAGGGATGCATGTATCTTTTTGAATTAGCATTTTCATCTTTGTGTAAATACCCAGTAATAAATTACTGGATCACATGGTAGGTCTATTTTTAAGTTTTCTAGAAAATTCCACACTGTTTTACATAGTGGTTGTACCACTGTATCTACTTATATTCCCACCAACAGTGTGTGAAGGTTCATTTTTCATCATATCCTTGACAATCCTTGTTATTTCTTATCTTATTAATACTAGCCATTCTGAATGGTGTGAGGTGATATTTCATTAATATGCATTTCCCTGATGATAAGTGATGTTGAGCATCTTTTCATGTGTCTGTTGGCCATCTATATTTTTGGAATAATGTCAGTTCAGGTCCTCTTCCAGTCAAATGTTTTTTGGTGTTGAATTGTATAAGTTCTTTATGTATTTTGGATGGTAACCACTTATTGGATATATCATTTGCACATATCTTCTCCCCATTCAGTAAAGGTTGTCTTTTTGTTTTGTTGATGGTTTCCTTTACTGTGCAAAAGCTTTTTATTTTAATGTGGTCTAAATAGTTTGTTATTGCTTTTGTTTTTACTGCCTGAGGAGGCATATTTTTTTTTTTTTTTAAGATTTTGTTTATTTGTCAGAGAGAGAAAGAGAGTGAGAGAGAGCACATGCGTGTGCACACAACCAGGGAGAGTGGCAGGCAGAGGGAGAAGCAGGGTCACTGCTGAGCAAAGAGCCCAATGTGGGACTTGATCCCAGGATCCTGGGATCATGACCTGTGCCAAAGGCAGATGCTTAATTGACTGAGCCACCCAGGCCTCCCAGAGGAGGCATATTTAGGAAAATGCTGACAGCTGATATCAAAAGAAATTACTCTGTTTTCAGTATAGTACAGCATAAAGAATATGAAAATATGTACAGCATAGGAATTTTATGGCTTCAAGTTTCACATTTAGGTGTTTAATCCATTTTGAGGGCCTTTCTCTTTTTAAAATTTCAATACAATTAACATCAGTGTTATATTAGTTTCAGGTGTACATATAGTGATTCAGCAATTCTCGACGTTACTCAGTGCTCATCAGGATAAATGCATTATTAATCCTCTTCACCTGTTTAACCCATCTCCCTATCCACTTCTCTGGTAATCATCACTTTGTTCTCTATAGTTAAGAGTCTGCCTTTTGGTCTCTTTTTTCCTTTGTTCGTTTGTTTCTTAAATTCCACATACAAGTGAAATCATATGGTATATGTCTTTTTCTGACTGGCTTATTTCACTTACCATCTAACCCTTTAGATCCGTTCATGTTGTAAATGACAATATTTCCTTCTTCTTTATGGTTGCGTAATTCCGTGTGTGTGTGTGTATCACATCTTCTTTATTCATCTGTCATTGGATAATTAGGTTGCTTCCACATTTTTGCTTTTGTAAGTAATGCTGCAGTCAACATAGATGTACATATATTTGTTCAAATTAGTGTTTTCATATTCTTTGGGTAAATAACCAATAGTGAACTTACTGCATCATCTGTTCTATTTTCATTTTATTTCTTTGAGGGACCTCCATGTTGTTTTCCACAGGGGCTGTACCAGTTTGTATTCCCACTAACAGTACAAGAGGGTTCCCTTTTTCTCCACATCCTCCTCAACACTTGTTGCTTCCTGTATTTTTTATGTTAGCCATTCAGACAGGTGTGAGGTGGTATTTTGCTGTTTTTAATATTTTATTTATTTATTTGAGAGAGAGATCAGAAGTAGGCAGACAGAGAGAAAGGGGGAAGCAGGCTCCCTCCTGAGCGGGGAGCCGGATGCGGGGCTTGATTTCAGGACCCTGAGATCATGACCCAAGCTGAAGGCAGAGGCTTAACCCGCTGAGCCACCCAGGTGCCCCTCGTTGTGGTTTTGATTTGCATTTCCCTGATGATCAGTGATGTTGAGCATCTTTTCATGTGTTGTCTTCTTTGGAGAAATGTCTGGTCTTGTCTTCTATTTGTAATTGGATTACTTGGGCGGTTTTTGGTAGTGTTGTATAAGTTATATATTTTGCCTACTAACCCTTCATTGCCTATGTCACTTGCCAATATATATTTCCATGCAGTGGATTGTCTTTTAGGTTTGTTGGTTGTTTTCTTTGCTGTGCAGAGCTTTTTATTTTGATATAGTCCTAATAGTTTATTTTTGCTTTTGTTTCCTTTGCCTCAGGAGACAGTATCTAGAAAAATGTTGCTATGGCTGATGTCAGAGAAATTACTGCCTGTGCTCTTTTAACAGGATTTTTTGGTTTCAGGTCTCACATTTAGATTCTTAATCCATTTTGAGTTTATTTTTGTGTATGGTGGAAGAAGTGGTCCTGTTTCATTCCTTCATTATGTAGCTGTTGTCTTCCCAACACCATTTGTTGAAGAGACTTTTTCCCATTGGATATTATTTCCTGCTTTGTCGAAGATTAATTGACCAGTCATGGGTTTATTTCTGTGTGTTCTTTCTGCTGTTCAGATCTATGTGTCTACCTTTTGTGCCAGTACAGTGCTATTATTTATTTATTTGACACAGAGAGAGAGAGAGATCACAAGGAGGCGGCAGAGAGAGAGAGAGGAGGAAGCCGGCTCCCTGCTGAGCAGAGAGCCCAATGTGGGGCTTGAGCCCAGGACCTTGGGATCATGACCTGAGCCACCCAGGTGCCCCTACAGTGCTGTTTTGATTACTACAGCTTTGTAGTAGATTTTGAAATCTGCAATTGTGATACCTCCATTTTTGTTCTTTCTTAAGATTGCTTTGGCTATTTCTGGGTGTTTTGTGTGTGTGTGTGTGTGTGTGTGTGTGTGTGTGTGTGGTATGTAGTTCCATACAAATTTTAGGATTATTTGTTCTAGTTCTGTGAAAAAGGCTATTGGTGTTTTTGTAGGGATTGCATTAAATCTGTAAATTCCTATGGGTAGTATGGACATTGTAACAATAAATGTTCTTCTGAACAATGAGCGTGGAATATCTTCCCATTTGTTTGCGTCATCTCCAGTTTCTTTCATTAGTGTTTTATGGTTTTCGGAGAACAGGTGTTTTACCTCCTTGGTTTAGTTTATTCCTTGACTTTATTAATTTTTAGGCAATTGTAAATGGGATTGTTTTCTTAATTTCTGTTTCTGCTACTTCGTTATTAGCGTGTAAAAATGCAACGGATTTCTGTATATTGATTTTATATCCTGTGACCATACTGCATTCATTTATCAGTACTATTAGTTTTTTGTTTTTGTTTTGTTGTTTTGGTGGAGTCTTTAGGGTTGTCTTTATATAGTCCCATGTCATCTGCAAGTTGTGCAAGTTTTACGTCTTCCTTACCAATTTGGATGCCTATTATTTCTTGTCTGATGGCTAGGACTTCCAGTATCATGTTGAATAAAAGTGATGAGGATGATCATCCATATTTTTTTTTAAAGATTTTATTTATTTATTTAACAGACAGAGATCACAAGTAGGCAGAGAGGCAGGCAGAGAGAGAGGAAGGGAAGCAGGCTCTCCACTGAGCAGAGAGCCTGATGCGGGACTCGATCCCAGGACGCTGGGATCATGACCTGAGCCGAAGGCAGAGGCTTTAACCCACTGAGCCACCCAGGTGCCCCAATCATCCATATTTTTGATCTTAGGGGGAAAGCTTTCAGTTTTTCTCCATTAAGTATGATGTTAGCTGTGGCTTTTTCATATATGGCCTTTATTTTTTTATTTTTATTTTTTTAAGATTTTATTTATTTATTTGACAGAGAGAAATCACAACAAGGCAGAGAGGCAGGCAGAGAGAGAGAGAGAGAGGGAAGCAGGCTCCCCGCTGAGCAGAGAGCCCGATGCGGGACTCGATCCCAGGACCCTGAGATCATGACCTGAGCCGAAGGCAGCGGCTTAACCCACTGAGCCACCCAGGCGCCCCCATATATGGCCTTTATTATGTTGAGGCATGTTCCCTCTAAACCTGCATTGATCAGGGTTGTTTTTTTTTTAAATATTTTATTTATTTGACAGAGAGAAATCACAACTAGGCAGAGAGGCAGCAGAGAGAGAGGAGGAAACAGACTCCCTGCTGAGCAGAGAGCCCGATGTGGGGCTCGATCCCAGGACCCTGGGATCATGACCTGAGCTGAAGGCAGAGGCTTTAACCCACTGAGCCACCCAGGCGCCCCTTGATCAGGGTTTTTATCATGAATGGATGTCATTCTTTGTTAAATGCTTTATTTCCATCTATTGAAATGAACATGGTTTTTGTGCTTTGTCTTATTGATGGGATATATTATGTTGAATGATTTGCAAATACTGAACCGTTTTTGCAGCCCAGGAATAAATCCCACTTCATGGTTGTGAATGATTTTTGTAATGTATTGTTGAATTTGGTTTGCTAATAGATTTTTTACAAAGCTGCAGAAATCATGACTGATGGTCTGGTATGATAATAGATGCTGTCTAAGAGCCCAGAAAAAGACCCATATAAGTATAGTTAACTGATTTTTGTCAAAGAAACAAAGACAACACAGTGAAGCAAATACTGTCTTTATTTTTTTGAGGGTTTTTGCATCTATGTTCATTAGAAATACTGGTAGTCCCCCCCCCCCCCCACCTGCCCTTTTTCGTGGTGTCTTTATCTGGTTTGGGTATCAGGGTAATCTTGGGTTCATAAATGAATTTGGAAGCTTCCTTCTTCTTTTATTTTTTGGAATAGTTTGAGAAGAATAGTTATTTACTCTCCTTTATTATTTTATTTGTTTCATACACGAGCTATCAATTGGGTAGAAAATCCAAAAGAGTTGACAAAAGCACTTGTGAAAATCATAATTTAGCAAATTTGCAATACAAAATTTTAGTATACAAAATGCAACCCTGCCCTATGCCATCAATGAACAGTGTAATATGAAATGGAAAACATAATATCATTTGCATTAGCACCAATGGAAAAAAAAGAAAAAGGAAGAGAAAATTGTTGGGTACAAATGTAATAAGATATGTACCAGATCTTCTACATAAAATGCTAAGAAATTCTAATGAATACAGTTATAACCAAATAAATGATTAGATGTTCCATATTCGTGGATAGAAAAACTTAATGTTGTGAAGATGTTGGTTCTACTTATTTCAACTTAAAGATTTAATGAAGTGCCAATCAAAATGCCACCAAGTTATTTTGTGGATGCCAACAAAGTGATTATAAAACTTACGTGGGAGAAAAAAAGACCTAGATAGCCAACACTGTATTGAAAAGGAAGAAAGCTGAAAGATGGATGATCTCCAAATTCAAGATTTTTTACAAAGCTGCAGAAATCATGACTGATGGTCTAATGTGACCGTAGATGCTAAGAGCCCAGAAAAAGACCCATATAAATATAGTTAACTGATTTTTGTCAAAGAAACAAAGACAACACAATGAAGCAAATACTGTATTTTCTTTTTCTTTCTTTCTTTTTTTTTTGGTGAGGATTTAAAAAAATTTTTTTATTGTGATATGTTAATCACCCTAAAATACATCATTAGTTTTTGATGTAGTGTTCCATGATTCATTGTTTACATACAGCACCCAGTACTCTATGCAATACATGCCCTCCTTAATACCCACCACCAGGTTCAACCATTTCCCCACTCCCTCCCCTCTAAAACTCTCAGTTTGTTTCTTGGCGTCTATAGTCTCTCATGGTTCATCTCTCCCTCTGATTTCCCCCTTCACTTTTCCTTTCCTTCTCCTAATGTCCTCCATGTTATTCCTTATGTTCCACAAGTAAGTGAAACCATATGATAATTGATTCTCTCTGCTTGACTGACTTCACTCAGCATAATCTCCTTCAGTTTCGTCCATGTTGAGGCAAAAGCTGGGTATTCATCCTTTCTGATAGCTGAGTAATACTCCATTGTGTATATGGACCACATCATCTTTATCCATTTGTCTGTTGAAGGGCATCCCTTGGACATTGCCGCTGTGAACATTGGGATACAGATGGCCCTTCTTTTCACTGCATTTGTGTCTTTGGGGTATATACCCAGTGCAATTGCTGGATCATAGGGTAGCTCTAGTTTTAACTTTTTGAGGAATCTCCACACTGTTTTCCAAAGTGGCTGCACCAGAGGCTTAACCCACTGAGCCACCCAGGTGCCCCCTCAATGTAGTTTTGATTTGAATTTCCCTGATGGCTAATGATGATGAACATTTTTTCATGTGTCTGTTAGCCATTTGTATGTCTTCATTGGAGAAGTGTCGGTTCACGTCTTCTCATTTCTTGACTTGATTATTTGTTTTTTTGGGGTGTTGAGTTTGAGAAGTTCTTTATAGATCTTGGATATCAGCCCTTTGTAGTGCCATTTGCGAATATCTTCTCCCATTTCATGGGTTGCCTCTTTGTTGACTGTTTCCTTTGCTGTGCAAAAGCTTTTTATCTTGATGAAGTCCCAATAGTTCATTTTTGCTTTTGTTTCCCTTGTCTTAGGAGATGCATCTTGAAAGAAGTTGCTGTGGCTGATGTCAAAGAGGTTACTGCCTATTCTCTAGGATTTTGATGGATTCCTGTCTCATGAGGTCTTTCATCCATTTAGAGTTTATCTTTGTGTGTGGTGTAAAAGAATGGTTGAGTTTCATTTTTCTATACATAGCTGTCCAATTTTCCCAGCACCACTTATTGAAGAGACTGTCTTTTTTTTACACTGGATACTTTCTCTTGCTTTATTGAAGATTATTTGACCATAGAATTGAGGGTCCCTATCTGGGCTCTCCACTCTGTTCCGTTGGTCTGTGTGTTTGTTTTTGTGCCAATACCATCCTGTCTTGGTGATCACAGCTTTGTAATTTTAGCTGGAAATCAGGCAACGTGATGCCCCTAGTTTTGTTTTTCTTTTTCAACATTTCCTTGGCTATTGAGGGTCTTTTCTGATTCCATACACGTTAAGATTGTTTGTTCCAGCACTTTGAAAAATGCTGGTGGAATTTTGATCAGGATGGCATTGAAAGTATAGATTGCACTGGGCAGCATAGACATTTTATCAATGTTTATTCTTTCAGTCCATGAGCATGGAATGCTTTTCCATCCTTATGTGTCTTCTTCAATTTTTTTTCATGAGTGTTCTGTAGTTCCTCGGGTACAGATCCTTTACCTCTTTGGTTAGGTTTATTCCAAGGTATCATGGTTTTTGGTGCTATTTTAAGTGGAATTGATTCTCTGATTTCCCTTTCTACAGTTTCATTGTTAATGTATAAGGAAGCAACTGATTTCTGTGCATTGTTTTTGTATCCTGCCACATTACTGAATTGCTGTATAAGTTCTAGTAATTTGAGAGTGGAGTCTTTTGGGTTTTCCACATAATGTATCGTGTCATCTGTGAAGAGAAAGAGTTTGATTTCTTCTTTGCCAATCTGAGTACCTTTTATTTCTTTTTGTTTCTGATGCTGTTGTATGACTTCCAGTGCTATGTTGAACAATAGTGGCGAGAGTGGGCATCCTTGTCGTGTTCTTGATCTCAATGGGAGAAGGCTGAGAGCCTTCCCCACTGAGAATGATATTTGCTGTGGGTTTTTCATAGATGAATTTTATGAAGTTGAGGAATGTTCCCTCTATCCCTATACTCTGAAGAGTTTTAATCAGAAAAACATGCTGTATTTTGTCAAACGCCTTTTCTGCATCAATTGAGAGGACCATATGGTTCTTTGTTCTCTTATTGATTTGTTCTAATCACATTTATTTGTGAAAGTTGAACCACCCTTGCATCCCAGGGATAAATCCCATCTGGTCATGGTGGATAATAATTTTAATGTACTGTTGGATCCTATTAGCTAGGATCTTGTTGAGAATCTTGGCATCCATATTCATCAGGGATATTGGTCTGAAATTCTCCTTTTTTATGGGGTGTTTGCCTGGTTTGGGGATCAAGGTAATGCTGGCTTCATAGAAAGAGTCTGGAAGTTTTCCTTCTGCTTCCATTTTTTTTTTTTTAAGATTTTATTTATTTATTTGACAGAGACAGATCAGAAGTAGACAGAGAGGAAGGCAGAGAGAGAGGAGGAAGCAGCCTCCCTGCTGAGCAGAGAGCCCGATGCGGGGCTCGATCCCAGGACCCTGAGATCATGACCTGAGCTGAAGGCAGAGGCTTTAACCCACTGAGCCACCCAGGCGCCCCTGCTTCCATTTTTTGAAACAGCTTCAGGAGAAGAGCTATTATTTCTTCTTTGAATGTTTGATAGAATTCCCCCAGGGAATCCATCAGGTCTTGGACTTTTGTTTTTTGGGAGGTTTTTGGTTTTTGTTTTTAAATCACTGCTTCAGTCTCATTACTGGTTAATAGTCTATTTGGGTTGCCAATTTCTTCCTGTTTCAGTCTTGGAAGTTTATAGGTTTTCAGGAATGCATCCATTTCTTCCAGTTTGTTTAACTTCTTGGCATACAGTTGTTGATAATAATTTCTAATTATTGTTTCTATTCCCTTGGGTTTAGTCATGATCTCTACCCTTCCATTCATAATTTCATTAATTTGGGTACTTTCTCTTTTCTTTTGGATTAGTCTGGCCAGTGGTTTATTGATCTTATTAATTCTTTCAGAAAATTAGCTTCTAGTTTCGTTGATGCATTCTCCTGTATCTCTGGTTTCTAACTCACTGATCTCTCCTCTACTCTTAATTATTTCCCTTCTCGTGCATGGGATTGACTTAATTTGTTGTTGATTCTCCAGTTCTTTAAGGTGTAAAGAGAGTTTGTGTATTCAGGATTTTTTTTTTTTTTTTTTTTTGGTGAGGCTTGGATGGCTATGTATTTCCCCCATAGGACCACCTTTGCCATATTCCATAGGTTTTGGACCAATGTGTCTTCATCTCATTGGTTTCCATGAATTGTTCAAGTTCTTTGATTTCCTGGCTGACCCAAACATTCTTGAGCAGGATGGTCTTTAGCTTCCAAGTGTTTGAATTTCTTCCAAACTTTTTCTTGTGATTGAGTTTCAGTTTCAAAACATTGTTGTCTGAGAATATTCAGGGAATAATTTGAATCTTTTGGTATTGGTTGAGACCTGATTTGTGACCCTGTATGTGGTCTATTCTGGAGAAAGTTCCATTCGCGCTCGAAAAGAATGACTATTCTATTGTTTTAGGATGGAATGTTCTGTATATATTTATGAGGTCCATCTGGTCCAATGTGTCATTCAAAGCTCTTTTTTTGTTGTTGTTGTTGTTGATTTTCTGCTTAGACGATCTGTCTATTGTTGAGAGTGGCGTGTTAAGATCTATAATTAACATATTCTTATCAATATGTTTATTTTATTTTTTTTAAGATTTTATTTATTTATTTGACAGAGAGAGATATTACAGGTAGGCAGAGAGGCAGGCAGAGAGAGAGAGGAAGCAGGCTCCCCGCTGAGCAGGGAGCCCAATGCGGGGCTCGATCCCAGGACCCTAGAATCATGACCCGAGCTGAAGGCAGAGGCTTTAACCCACTGAGCCACCCAGGCGCCCCCAATATGTTTATTTTGATTAACAGTTGGCTTATGTAGTTGGCTGCTTCCATGTTAGGGGCATAAATATTTACAACTGTTAGATCTTCTTGGTGGATAGACCCTTTAAGAATTATGTAGTGTCTTTCTGTATCTCTGACTACAGTCTTAGCTTAGAATCTAATTTGCTGATATGAGAATTGCTATCCCAGCTTTCTTTTGAGGCCCGTTGGCATGAAAGATGGTTCTCTATTCTTTCACTTTCAGTCTGGATGTATCTTCAGGTTCAAAATGCATTTATTGTTGATAGTATATGGATCGGTCCTGTTTTTTAATCCAGTCTCCAGTCCTGTGCTGGTTTATGGGAGCATTTAGGCAGTTCATGTTGAGAGTGATTATTGAAATATATGTTTTTATTGTCATCATGTGCCTTGTGAAGTCCTTTTTTCTATAGATTGTCTCTGTAAATTTCTGTTCTATATCACTCTTGGGGTTTTCTTCTTTTGTTCTTTTGTAGAACCCCCCTTGATATTTCTTGATGGTCTCATGATCTTTTAGTCTTTGCCAGTCTTGAAAGCTCTGTAGCTCTCCTTGCCAGATAATGTATTCTGAATGTCAGCCTTGCCAGATAAAGTATTCTTGGCTGCATGTTCTTCTCATTTAGTCCCCTGTGTCTTATCGGCCCCTTTTGGCTTGCCAGGTTTTCTGTGGACAAGTCTGACATTATTCTGATGTTCCTCCCACTGTCCGTAAGAAATCTCTTCCCCCTAGCTGCCCTTAAGACATTTTCTCTGAATTTACGATTCGTGAATTTCACACTCATATCTGGAGGTCTTTCTACCCTTGTTGATCTTGGGAGTGTCCTCTCTGCCTCTGGGACATGAACACTTGTTCCTGTTGGGGTCCGTTATCAAAGGAATGAGACTGAGACAAAGCGAAAGTTATGTAGAGCTTTATTCCATGCCAAGCATTAGAAGTCAGACTGACCAGCCAGGGCCCCCTCCAAAGAGAGCGACCCCCTCCCGATCTCACAGGCTGGTTTTATAGGGCATAACCGCAGACCCGAGGTACATGGCTTTTATTGTTAAGGCGTTTACTCCCGGAATCGATACCCGGAACCATACCAGGAACTACTGGGGCGTTTATTCCCGGAATGAAGTCCGTGGATGTAAACAACAATATGGCTACTTAGGCAATATGGAGTTGCTCTGGCTAAGCAGGCCCTAATAGTTAAACAGGTTTTAATATTAAATTGGCCCTAACAGTTCCATTCCCCAGATTAGGGAAATTCTCATCTAGGATTTGCTCAACTATATCTTCTGGTTCTGTCTCTCTTCACGCCCTCAGGGATCCCAGTAATTCTGACATTGGAATGTTTCATGGCATCATCTCTCTGATTCTGTTCTCATGGCTTCTAAGCTGTTTGTTCCAGGCCTCCTCCTGATCCTTCTTTTCTAGCAGTTTGTCTTCTAGATCATTAATTTGATCTTCTGTCTCATTTACCTTAGCTGTTAGAGTATTTAATTAGATTGGATCTATTGATAACATTTTTTTTTTTTTAAGATTTTATTTATTTGACAGAGAGAAATCACAAGAGAGGCAGGCAGAGAGAGAGGAAGGGAAGCAGGCTCTCCGCCGAGCAGAGAGCCCGATGCGGGACTCGATCCCAGGATCCCGAGATCATGACCCGAGCCGAAGGCAGCGGCCCAACCCACTGAGCCACCCAGGCGCCCCTATTGATAACATTTTTAAGTTCTGCCAGATCAGCTCTCACTGTTGCCACTAGTGGTTTTCTCCAACCTAGCCATTGTCTGGATAATTATTACCCTGAATTCTATTTCGGACATCTCGCTTATGTCCGTATCCAATAGCTCTGTGGCAGAGGTCGCAGTCTCTGAGTTCTTCCTATGTTGGGGTCCTCCTCTTAGTCATTCTGTTGAGGGATAGTTGAGGGAATGTACAGAGTTCAAAGTATTGACCACAGTCCAAGCAAAATGTACCTGCTTTATAGGGACTTTAGGTTTCTGGCCTCTTGTTCTTTCAGCCTGTCTTCTGGAGGGAGGGGCCTGCCATGCTGTTAGGCAACCCTGTTTGGGCAGAATTACCTTGCCCCCTGTGGTGGGGAATGGGCCAGTGAAAACCAGTTTTGGCGGGGAGGGGGCTTTTGTTCTCTGGCGGTTTTCCCTGGTGGGTTTCTGTGTCCCTTCCAAGAGTCAGAGCAGAAGTGACTGTGTCCAAACTTCCAAACTTCTGTCTCAGACAGAGAGATCGCAGCCTGTTCTCCAGAAAGCCCTCCATGTCCCACTGACTCCATTTTTGTCTGTGCTGCTCAAAAAACAGCAGCAGCCTGGGTTGTGTGCCCCACAGCAGCACTCCCATTCTGCTTCTAGGTCCAGGCATGTCTCTGCCCTCTGTGCTTCTAAAACCACCAGCCACTCCCAGGTCATATGCAAGCCCTGGCAGCTCCAGGTTTCAGCCTGGGGGGCGCTGCCCTAAAGTCCTTTCCCAGTGGCTACCAGTCTGAGTCTGTGCCCAGGTCCCAGTGCAGGAGCTTTTAGGCTCCTGCGTTACTTCAGCTTCCCAGTGCCAGCACTTACGGCAGCTCCCTCCCCCTTCCGTGTATCTTCCGATCTGTCTGCAGAATCGTGGCTCCCCGTTTCATACCTCAGAACCGGCTGCCAGAGATACTCCGTTGGTATAGATCCTGATATATTTTCTTACATCTCAGGCTGATTTCATGGGTGTTCAGAGTTGTCTGGCAGATATCCAGGTCAGTCGGTTGAAATAGGGCCCCCTGCTCCTCCACCATGTTGTTGTTTTTGAAAATCATACTCTCCTTTAAATGTCTGGTAGAATTCACCTGTGAAGCTGTCTGGTCTTGGACTTTTGTTGATTGGGAGGCTTTTATTAGTGAATTTCACTGCTGGTAACCAGTCTGTTCAAATTTTCTATTTCTTCCTGCTTCAATTTCGGTAAGCTATACGTTTCTAGAAATTTGTCCAGTTCTTCTGGGTTGTCCAATTTGTTGGCAAATGATTTTTCATAATATTCTCTTTTAATCCTTTGTATTTCTGTATTGTCAGTTGTGCTTTCTCTCCTCTCTCATTTCTGATTTTGAGTTTGCTCTTTTTTTTTTTTCTGACCAGTCTACTTTTTATCAATTTTATTTTTTCCTCCCCAAAGGAACCAGATGCTGGTTTCATTGATCTGTCCTGTTGAGTTTTTATTTGGCTTGGTTTTGTAGCTTCTGTTTTATTTATTTCTGCTGTAATATTTATTATTTATTTCCTTCTACTGGCTTTGGGTTTTTTTGTTCTTTTTCTGTCTCCTTTAGGTGTAAGGTTAGGTTGTTCATTTGAGATTTTTCTTGTTTCTTGGGGTTGGCCTATATTGCTGTATACCAGCCCTCTCAGAACCACCTTTGCTGTATCCCAAAGTTTTGGACCATTGTGTTTTTCTCATTTATTTACTTCCTCTTTGATTTCTTGGTGGACCCATTCATTATTTAGCAGCATGTTATTTAACTAACATATATTTGTACTCTTTCCAGATTTTCTTCTTGGGGCTGATTTCTAGTTTCATAGCATTGTGGTCCTAAAAGATGCATGATATGATTTTGAT
This sequence comes from Meles meles, assembly GCF_922984935.1. NCBI lineage: Eukaryota > Metazoa > Chordata > Mammalia > Carnivora > Mustelidae > Meles > Meles meles. The sequence goes on from NC_060076.1 coordinate 95,486,274, forward strand.
CTTGAATTTGTTGCATGTTGTTTTGTGGCCTAACATGTGATCTCTTTTAGAGACTGTTCTATGTGCACTTGAAAAGAATTTGTATTGTTTTAGGATGAAATGTTCTTAATATAACTGTTATATCCATCTGGCCAACTGTGTCATTCAAAGCCACTAATTCCTTGTTGATTTCTGTTTGGTTGATCTATCTGTTGATGTAGGTGGGCTGTTAAGGTCCTGTACTATTAAAACTATTATTTCCTTTATGTTTATCATTAGGTGTTTTATGTATTTGGGTGCTCCTGTGTTGGGTCACAAATATTTACAATTGTTATATCTTTTTGTTGGATTGTTCCCTTTATGATTATATAGTGTCCTTTTTTGTGTCTTGATATATAGTCTGTTTTACAGTCTATTTTGTCCAATTTATATATTGCTACTTTGGCTCTCTTATCACTTCCATTTGCATGATAAGTGCTTTCCATCCCTTAACTTTTACTCTGCATGTGTCTTTGGGTCTGAAATGAGGCTCTTGTGGACAACATATAGATGGGTTTTGCTTTTTTATCCATAATGCCACCATGTGTCTTTTGATTATTTGGCCCATTTACATTCAAGGTGTTTAGTACTAGGTATGTGTTTATTACCATTTTGTTACTTCTTTTAGAGTTGTTTTTGTAGTTCTTGTCTGTTCCTTTTTTCTTTTTGTCTATTACAGTTTGCTGACTTTCTTTAGTGATAAACTTGGATTACTTTCTCTTTGTTTTTTTTGCTTATCTGTTATTGGCTCTTCATTTCTGATTACCATTAGGTTTTATAGAATATCTTATGTATATAGCAGTTTTATTATGTTGATGATGGTCACTTAAGTTTGAACTGATTCTTTTTTCCTCTCCCTGCCATGTTTTAGATATATGAAGATATACTTTACATCCTTTTATTTTGTGAATTCCTTGACTAATGTTTTTTAAAGAATTTATTTTTATTTATTAGAGAGAGAGTGTACCAGTGTGGGGAGGAGCAGAGGGAGAGGAACAGGCAGATTCTGCATTGAGTGCATAATCATAATCTCATAATCAAGTCATAATCTCATGACCCTGAGATTATGAGCTTAGTTGTCCAAGAGTTGGACACTCAACTGAGTCACCCAGGCCCCCCTCCCTTGACTGATATTTATAAATATACCTAATTTTACTGCTTTTATGCTTCCTACTTTTCTCATTCAGGCTTATGGTCTTTTGTTTCCACTCAAAATCCCCTTTAATGTTTCTTGTGGGGCTGATTTAGTGGTCATGAATTTCTTTCACTTTTGTTTGTCTGGTAAACTCTTTATTGCTCCTTTTTATTCTGAATGATAGTCTTGCCAGATATTCTTAGTTGCACATTTTTTCCTTTTAGCACTTTGAACATACCATGCTACTCTCTCTGGCCTGCAGAGTTTCTGCTGAAAAATCAGCTGATAGCCCTATGGGGTTTCCTTATGTGAAACTGTTTTCTTTTCTCTTGATGCTTTTAAAATTCTCTTATTCACTTCTTTTTGCTATTTTAGTTACTGTGTGTTTTAGTGTGGATCTCCTTGGGTTTATTTTGTGGGAGACTCTCTGTGCCTCCTGGGTCTGGATTTATCTTTTATCCCCCAGATTCAGGAAGTTCTCAGCCATTGTTTCTTCAAATAAATTTTATGCTCCCTTTTCTCTTGTTTCTTCTGGAATCCCTATAATGCAGATGTTACTACTCATGATGGTGTTCCTGAGTTTTCTAAGTCTGTTTTCACTTTTCATTACTATTTTTTTCTCCTTCCTATTGAGCTTGCTTTCCATTCCTGTCCTCCAGGTCATTGATTTATTCTTCTCCTTGTTCTAGTCTACTATTTATTCTTTCTGGTGTATTTTTAATTTCAGTTATTAAGTTCTTCATCTCTAATTAGTTCTTTTTTATGTTTTCTATCTCTTTGTCAAGGGTCTCACTGAAGTCTTCCACGCTTCTCAAGTTCAGTGAGTATCTTTATGAGCATTACTTTAAATTATTTCTGAGGCATATTATCACTGCTTTGTTAGCTCTTTTGCTGTGATTTTGTTCTGTTCTTTCATGTGGGATATATTCCTCTGATTCTTCATTCTGTGTCTGTTTCTGTGTGTTGGGAAAGTCAGCTATGTTTTCTGCTCTTGAAAGTCATGGCCTTATCTCTTTTTTAAAGATTTTATTTATTTGACAGAGAGAGAGAGAGAGAGAGAGAGAGAGCGCGCACACACAAGCAGGGGGAGCAACAGAAGGAGAGGGAGAAGCAAGCTGTCCACTGAGCCGGGGGTCTAATGTGGGTTTCGATCCCAGGATGCTGGGATCATGATCTGAGCTGAAGTCAGACACTTAACTGACTGAGCCACTGAGATGCTCCAGCAATTGATATTTGTATATTAATCTTGTATCCTGCAGCCTTGATTTATTCACTTGTTAGTGCCAGAAATTTATTTATTCGTTGGTATTTTCTAAATAATTATGGCATTTGCAAAGTTAGTATTGCTTCTTCCTACCCAATGTGTGTACCTTCTATTTCTTTTTTTGTCTTATATTAACTAGTACTTCCAGTGTGGAATTCATAGGAGAGGTGAGAGGGGGACATCCTTGCTTTTGTTCCTGTTCTTCAGGGACAGCATCTGCTTTCTCAGCACTAAGCAGTGTATATGAGTACTGGCTTTTCCACTTTTTCTTAAAACCCAGCCACAGTTACCTGCTGAGGCCATCAGCACAGCCTGTTCTTAACCTGAGCCTGAAAAAATTAATGTCACTTCTTTACTGGTCCCTAACATCCATCCAGTGTTCATATTTCCTGGATGCTCAAAACTTCTAAAACACATTGCCTTTGGCTGCTGGGTCTTGAAAGTCCCTTCTATAAGAGCTCTCTCTCTTTTTATGCTGTTAACTTGTTGAAAGCTTCACATTTTGAAAAGATTACACTCATGTCAATTCACCCCTCAGTACTTCACCATTTTTTTTTTAAGATTTTATTTATTTATTTGAGAGAGAGAGAAAGCATGAGAAGGGGGGAAGACAGAGGGAGAAGCACACTCCCTGCTGAGCAGGGAGCCCGATGCGGGACTCGACCCCAGGACTCCAGGATCATGACCTGAGCCAAAGGCAGTCGCTTAACCAACTGAGCCACCCAGGTGCCCACTTCACCATTTCTTAATAATGACTTGTTTTCCCCATATGCTGAATATCATGATCATAGCTAACAGTGTTCACAGTACTTCTCTAATGCCCAGTTCATTTTAAATTGTCCTTTGTAATCCCCATAATGCTTTCTGGTTTATTTGTGTGAAGCGTATAATCACATCTGAAGAATGGTTATCTAGTCTTTGCATTAAGGAAAGTCTCCCCTTTTAATAATTTCTTCATGACATTGGCTTGTTGAAGTCCTGGGCCATTTGCTGACTGCCCTTTCTTAAATCTCAAGTCGCATTTAAAATCTTGGGAACTCAATCTTGGACATATAAATGGGGGGGGCAGCCAGAATGATGGCACACACCCTGCCTAACTTAACCCCCCCTTGCCCTGGTCTACATTCTCTGGAGACCTGTAGCACTCTTTCTGTTTGGATTTCCTGGGACTTGTCCTTTGGCTTCAGGGCAGATGTGGATGGTGAGTTTCTGTCTTTGCTATGATAGGTGATTTTGGCTCTCAGTGTGAGTGCTCTCCTGTGGGTACTCTGAAGCCCTTTTCTTCTTAATAGAATCCCCACAGTGAGAAAAGTCTTTTCTACCTGCAGGGGGCTGAAGGCTTAAATTCTCAACTGGGGATTGGGACAGCCTATTGCTGATCTGGCTCTAGGACCTCCCCCCCGCCCTTTTTTTGGACACTGGTTAAGAATGAGCAGCTCTGATGACCCCTGCAACCTCCCTTCCTTAACTCACCCCTGCTGAACTGGGAGGCTAATGGAAGGGTACTTCTCCCAAGCGCCCCTTCACCTCTGTTCTCTTTCCCCAGCTCTGCCCTGGAACTCGACTCTTCTCTAGGAGGAGCACTAAGCTGACCAGGAATATGGCCCCAGAGCTTCTGACAACCAGGGATGGGGTGAGTCCTGAATTTTTTCCCTAGCTCTTGCAGGATGAACTCATTGTCTTTGCTTGTTCTGGAGCTGCCCTGGTGGTGTTAGGTCATATCTAGCCCTGATTCTGGAGGTGTGGCGCATCTTACCCAGAGCCTTTTCTCAGACTCCTCTGTTCCATTCATGACTTAGGCATTCACCAAGTAGGGAACTATAATCAACACAGTTAAAATACAAATACAGGATATTCATGCTTATATGCCCAGTGATTCCCAAGGTCTAAGAAAGTGAAGGAAGGCTTTCAGGACAAAGTTCTTTGCAAAGCTACCTGAGCTGCCCCTGATGGACTTGGCAAATTGAAGAACTTCCAGTGGGAGTGTGACAGGAAGTCTAGTGCATCTCAGAAACCAGGTGACCGGCAGCCCGTCCCTGACCATTTGGAAAGATGGAGCAGCCAGTGGCCTTTGGTCACATCAGTTCTCTCTGTGTAGTAGAGAGGGTGTCTGCTTGTTACTTGGCGATACATTTAGTTTGGCTAGTCCTATGATATATATATATACATATATATATATATATGTTTTCTTTTTTTTAAAGATTTTGTTTATTTCACTTGAGAGAGAATGTGAGCAAGAGAAAGCATAGAAGAAAGGGAGAAGCAGACTCCCTGCTGAGCAGAGAGCCCAACACGGGGCTTGCAGGCAGATGTTTAACCAAATGAGCCACCCAGGAGACCCTGTACTTTATATTTAAATGAGTTTTCCACACTTAAAAATTGGAAGATTGTATCTGAAGGTCTGGATTGCCAGCTTCCCTGAGAATAGGTCATTCATCACTCTCCAGAATCCACACTCTTGGCAAATGACAAGTAGTTGAACCCAAACAGTGTCAGTACAGTGCAGTCATACTCCCTTCCACCCCCCTGACTCCAAGGCTGAGGAGTCTGATTCACTCACTCATTACTGTTCTGGACCCTGAATTCTTTGCCTTCACCTGCTCTGAGCCTGGATGGACAGTTCAGCCAGAATCTGGAAAGCTAGGCTGAGGGTTGTGGGCTTGAACTTAGAGTAAGCCGGCTTTTGAAGGATTTTGAGATGGATTTCGTCATGTTGAAATCAAGGATTGGGAAATAAATAGTATAGTTGATCCTTGAACAACATGGATTTGAACTGTGTAGGTTCATTTATATGTGGATTTTTTTCAGTAAATACAGTGCAGTATTATAAATGTATTTTTTCTTTCTCATAAGTTTCTTAATAACTTTTTCTCTAGCTTACTTTATGAATACAGTATATAATACACATAACACAAAATGTATGTTCACTGACTATGTTATTAGTGAGGCTTTCAGTTAATTGTAGGCTATTAGTTCAGTTTTGGGGGGAGTCAGAAGTTACACACAGATTTTTGAATGTATGGTGGTTTGGCACCCCTCACCCCTGTGTTGATCAAAGATCAACTGTAATTGAGTAAATACTATGTCCTAAAGGTTTTCTCTAAGATTAGGCAGTATGTGAAATTGGCATAATTGGATAAAATTAACATTTAGTAACCACCTAAATAGATACCAGATGAGATTCTTTTGTCTTGGTTATATCAGTTACACAAAATACTGTCAGTTGTATTCAGTTCTTCATTGCCTGTCCTTTCAGGTGTAGAATATTTTGCAAAAGAGCTGAACTTAATCTTAAATACGCGGCTCATACAGTGAATAGTTGCCTGTTATTGTACAAGTTAAAAATAAATGATTGGTTATCAGAACCATTGACAGCTGCTTGCCCCTCAGTTGTCAAATATTTTATACCTTTGAGGGAAAATGTTTGTGTAGCACATACAATTCAGAATGTTACTTAAGGTGAGAGAGGAAACTTCTGTATGTTTCACTTGACCATTTATGACGTTCCTAGAGAAGCATTCTTGGCCAAATGGAATGTAGCACTGGCTCACTTTTTCCATCCCTACTCTGCCACTTCCTGTGGGATCCCTAGCACGCCCTGAATCTCATCCTGTCTGTGACCAGTATCTCTCAATATACATTTTTTTCTTTTATTTCCTTATGAGAAATTGATGTGAGGGCTTAAGTATCTGAAATGCTAAGTTTTTTAAGATGAAATTTCCCTATCTGGAAGAGTGTCAGGTAAACCTACTTGTTTCAGAAACGGAACACGGTCCGCACTTTTTTTTTTGGGGGGGGGGGGGCAGAGGGCAAGAGAGAATCTTAAGTGGTTCCATGCCCAGCATGAAGCCCGATGTGGGGCTCTATCCCACAACCCTGACATGACCTGAGGTGAAATCAAGAGTTGGATGCTTAACCAGCTGAGCCACCCAGGCACCCAAAACAATCTCAACTTTTTTTTGGGGGGGGGGGGGAAGAAAAAGCATAAAGGGGTTTGTTTTTCTGTTTATTTGAGGCATAGAAATTACATTTTTAAGGATTCTTTAAATTGCATTTCCATGTACTTTGGTATGTATCTGATCTGAATTACATAAAATCTTTCGGTTTTATATATTTCGATCAATATGTTCTAAATGAATATATTGTTGGCCATATATACACATGGTATTTGGTCATGTCTAAGGAGTTTGGCCTGATAGAAGAAATTGGAATATGCTTTAGGGTTGTGACATAGATTAGGGCTGGACCTACAGGTTGTTAACTAGTAAGAAATTAGCACTCTTTCATTGAATCTTAAGAAATTGTTTTGAATGTCTGCTGTGTAAGGGAGCCTTTAGTCAACAAACAACAATATCCACAGCACAGTCTCCATTCTTATAAAACTCCCAACTTATTTAGGTGTCACTGGAATTAAACATTTAAAAGTTCCTTTATTGAAATATAATTCACATCCAGTAAAATTCACTATTTTAAAATCTACAGTTTGTAGATTTTAGTATAGTCACAAAGTTGTGCAACGCTCACCACTAATTCCATAATGTTTTTGTAACCCCCAAAGAAAGTGCACACCCATTAGGAGTCACTCCCTTTTCTTCCCTTTCCTAACCACTGGCAAGTGCTCATCTATTTTCTTTCTCTATAAGTTTGTTTTTTTCTGGGGATTTCATATAAATGAAACCATATAATATGTGATTTTTGTGTTTGTTTTCTTTCACTTAGCATAATATTTTCAAGGTCCATTCATGTTGTAGCCCATATCAATAATATTTCATTTCTCTTCATGGTTGAATAACATTCTGTTGTTTTTTTCATTCATCATTCATCAGTTGATGTAAATTTCATTTATTCCTGTCATTGGAAATTGGGATCTTTGGTCTATGCACATATTTGAGATTTTAATGATAAAATTGATCTAGTGACTACCCCAGTGTCAGATCTTTAAAGGTGAGGAAACCCAAGAATCCATCAAACTCCTAGAGGAGAACATAGCAGTAACCTCTTCGACATCAGCCACAGCAATTTCTTTCAAGACATGTCTCCAAAGGCAAGGGAAACAAAAACAAAAATGAACTTTTGGGACTTCATCAAGATAAAAAGCTTCTGCACAGCAAAGGAAATTGTCAACAAAACTAAGAGGCAACCCACGGAATGGGAGAAGATATTTGCAAATGACATTTCAGATAAAGGGTGGATAGCCAAGATCTGTAAAGAACTTCTTAAGGTCAACACCCACAAAAATAAAAAATCCAGTCAAGAAATGGGCAGAAGACATGAACAGACACTTCTCCAAAGAAGACATACAAATGGCTAACAGACATGAAAAAATGTTCAGCATCACTACCTATCAGGAAAATACAGATCAAAACCACATTGAGATACCACGTTATACCACTTAGGATGGCTAAAATCAACAAAACAGGAAACAACAAATGTTGGTGAGGATGCAGTGAAAGGGGAACCCTCTTACATTGTTAGTGGGAATGCCAGCTGCTACAGCTACTCTGGAAAACAGTATGGAGTTTCCTCAAGAAGTTAACAATAGAGCTACCCTATAACCCAGCAATTGCACTACTGGATATTTACCCCAAAGATACAGATGTAGTGAAAAGAAGGGGCACATGCACCCCAATGTTCATAGCAGCAATATCCACAATAGCCAAACTGTGGAAGGAGCTGAGTTGTCCTTCAACAGATGAATGGAAAAAGATGTGGTTCATACGTATAATGGAATATTACTCAGCCACCAGAAAAGATGAATACCTACTGTTTGCATCGATGTGGTGGAACTGGAGGGTATTATGTTTAAGTGAAATAAGTCAGCCAGAGAAAGACAATTATAATATGGTGTCACTCATATGTGGAACATTAGGAATAGCATGGAGAACCACAGGGGAAGGGAAGAAATCAGAGAGGGAGACAAGTCATGAGCTACTCTTGACTCTGGGAAACAAACTGAGGGTTGTGGAAAGGGAGGTGGGTGGGGTATCTGGGTGATGGGTATTAAGGAGGCAGGTTAAGTTATGATAAGCACTGGGTGTTAAAACAACTAATGAATCGTTGGACACTACATCAAAAATTAATTATGGGGGTATCTGGGTGGCTCAGTGGGTTAAGCCTCTGCCTTCAGCTCAGGTCATGATCTCAGGGTGCTGGGATCAAGCCCCGCATCAAGCTCTCTGCTCAGCAGGGAGCCTGCTTCTCCTCTCGCTCTCTGCCTACTTGTGATCTCTCTCTGTCAAGTAAAATCTTAAAAAACAAACCAAAAAACTAATTATGTACTGTATATTGGCTAACTGAACATAATAATAATAATAAGAAGAAAGAAACATTCACATTCAAACATTCAAATATATGACTCTTTACAGGTTAAAAACATTCACAGGTTTTCACTATCCCATCACACTGTTTCTCAGTGATTGCGAAATTTAACTTGTTCCCAATGTTTGAGAACCTTTTTTTTTTTTTTTTTTTAATATTTACTTATTTGGAGCGGGGAGAGAGCACCCAAGTAGGGGGAGGGACGGGGGAGAGGGAAAATCTTAAGCAGACTCCCCACTGAGTGCAGAACCTGATGTGAGGCGCGATCCCACAATCCTCAGATCATGATCTGAGCTGAAATCAAGAGTGGGATGCCCAACTGACTGAGCCACCCTGGTGCCCCTTGGTAACCTATTTTGGTGGGAAATTTTGTTCATGAAATCAATTGTAGTCTGACAGTTCTTCTCACCAGAAAATATGCCAAATGAGAAGATATGAGTATATTTTAAATTGTATGAGCTACAACTGTGTAGTAGAATGTGTTCTTTTGTCTGCTTTCAAAACAATCCACAGGATACTACAACATCTGATGAGCTGCTGAAATCTGCCAGAATTACGTTTTATCAAACTTGGGAACCTAGTCAAAAGGGGAAAATTTGGTGAAGAAAGAAGCTCCTACTTTGTGGCAGAAGAGTGCGGCAGCATTTTAAGCTGCCTGCCTCTCAACCATATCGATTATACACAAAGAGGTAAAGGAAGCCATAAACGTGGAACTAAAGGAATTGGGTCAACGGTGTTTGAAGAGACAGAGAATATCAATGAAGGGATTATAAAAAGGAGCCATACGCAACTTCTGGAGCTGCAAAGTACAACTAAAGTGAAAAACTTGTTATGGGAGTTTAACAGCATATTTAGGCAGGCAAAATAGAGTCAGTGCATTTGAAAATACCTAAACTGAGATTATCCACTCTGAGGAGCTGGAAAAAAAGAATATTGAAAAATGCACAGAACTTAAGAGACCTGTAAGACACCAACAGATGTACTTACATATACATAGTGGGAATTGCAGAGGGAAAGGAGAGGGATAGAAAACTTCAAGAAATATCAAAAAACTCCCCAAACTTGCTTTAAAAAACAGCCATAAAGCTATATATCTAGGAAGCTTAATAAACTCCAAGTAGGATAAACTCAGATCCACACCCAGACATGTCATTGAAATTATCAAAAAATCCATACACCAAGATAGGATTTTGAAAGCAGCAAGAAGATAACTTACATACTAGGAAGGGTTTCTCAGTAAGATTAAGAGCTAATTTCTCATTAGAAACCATGGAAACTACCAGTCAGTAGGGTAACATATTGAAGGGCTTGGAAGAAAGACTGTCAACTAAGATTTCTATATCCAGCAAATTATCCTTCAAGAAAGAAGGAGAGGTCCTTGGTGGTGGAGTTAAGTGGGTCATGTATTACTCCACTGGGAGAGTATTCTTGGATGCTTGTTCCTGGTTTCTTTTAGACATTGTCTTTTGTACCGTTTCTCTCTGGTGATTTTGCTTTGTATCCCTTTGTTTGTAGCCATGTGTACAACCATATGATGAGTCTTGCAAGTCCTAGTGAACATCAAACCTGGGGGTGGTCTTGGGGACCCCTGACACCATCAGGAAGAAAGAAAACACAGGAGAAATATGGGTAAATATAGGAGGCACTCCTCTTGCACATGAATTTTCTAAACTAATTTTGATGGTTGATGCAAAAATTATTACACAGTCTGATGTGATTCTAAAGATAGAGAGGAAATACTTAAGATTACCAGAAGGGCAAGAGGATATAATGGGAGGTAAAATGTCTATACTTCCTTAAACTGGAAAATGAAGATACCAGTAGACTGATTAGTTGTATGTATATAATGTAGCTCCTAGAGTAGCTACTAGAAGTGTTATACAAAAAAAAAAAAAAAAAAAAAAATACACAGCACTGGAGAAATCAAAATAGAATTCTTTAAAAAAAAGTCCAAGTAACCCAAAAGGAGTCAGTAAAAAGAAAACAAAGCAAAAAGAATAAAATGATCTAAATACACCAGCCAAAAGAGGGACTGGCATAGTAGAGTAAGAAATAGCAGCAGCATCAACAAACCCTATATTTTGTCTAAATGAAACTTCAAACATTATAACATAAGCAAGTTAAAAGGATAAAAAAAATCATGCAAACATTAACCAAAGGAAAGCTAGAGTGGCTATATATTAAATCAAGTAAGGTAGACTTCAGAGTAAGGAAAGTTACCAGACACAGGGTGATAAATGGTCAATTCCAGGAAGACCATGATCCTTAATATGTATGCATCACATACCAGTTTCACTGTATTTGAAGAGAAAACTGAAAGAAGAAATAGACAAATCAACAATTGGGAGACTTTAACACCCTTCTTTCAATGATGGAAATAGTGGACCCCAAATCAGTTAAGAGTTTTTGTCAATACCATCAACCAAAAGAATGTAATCTTTACAGAACACGTCACCCAACAATAGTAGAATACATGTTCTTTTCACATGCCCACAAAAACATACTAAGATAGACATATTCTGAACCATAAAACACATAAAACACAAGAATTTGTTTATCTTAACAAAAGTAGAGAATTGATAACAAACAAGGTGTGTTTTCTGATAACAGAATCAAACTTGAAATCAGTAAGAGAAAGTTGACAGAGAAGCCTCTAAGCACTTAAAAATAAACTACACACTTCTAAGTTATCCATGCATCAAAAATGAAATTTCAAGAGAAATAAAAATATACATGGAAGAGAATGGAGAAGAAAATACAATATATCAAAGTATCTGGAATACAGCTGAAGCAGTCCTGAGAGGAAGACCTGTAGCACTGAATATGTATGTTAGAAAAGAGTAAGAGTCTCAAGACAATAAGCTTCTACCTCAGGAACCTAGAAAAATAAGAGCAAAGTAAACTCAGAGGAAAACAAATAGAAGGAAATAGTAGTGTTAAAGGCAGAAATCAGCTGCTCTTCTGAAAACAGTAACACTGAAACAACCTCCAGCAAGACTAAGAAGAAAAAAAAAAGTAGACACAAATCATCATATCAAGAATGAAACAAAGGGGCGCCTGGGTGGCTCAGTCAGTTAAGTATCTGCCTTTGGCTCAGGTCATGATCTCTGAGTCCCAGGATCTAGTCCCACATCGGGCTCCTGGCTCAGCAGGGAGTCTCCTCTGGCCCTCCCAAATCTCATGCTCTCTTTCTCTCTCTCTCAAATAAATAAAATCTTTAAAAAAAAAAAAAAGAAAAGAAATAAAGTTTATCTCTACATATTCTGAAGCCACCAAAAGAATATCCACCCATATACTTCACAGCTTAGCTGAAATGAACTGCTTCCATGAAAAACAAACTACCAAAACCCACCCAATATGGAGTAATTTGAACAGGTTTATAACTATTAAGGAATTTAATTTGCAATCTAAAAATTCCTACAGAAGAACTCTACGGGCCCAGATGTTTTTACTGGGGAATTCTGCCCGATCTTTAAAGAACATTTAACACAAGTGCTACATGACTTCCTCCAGAAAATAGAAGAGGAAACACTTAACAATTCACTCTACGGAGCACATATTACATCGATACCAAAATAATTACATGCTATTACCAAGTACAGTTTACTTTAGGAATGTAAGACTAGTTCCATATTTGAAACTGAGTGTAATCCACCATATTAATAAACTAAAAAGAAAAACCACATGATTGTATCAGTTGATGCAGTAAAAGCATTTATTTGACAGAATTCAATAATAACTATAGTGGGAAAAAAATTCTTGTAACAAAAGGAATGCAGGGGAACTCCTCTACTTGAATAGGGACGTCTACCAAAAAATCTATATCTAACTTTTTTTCTTTCCTCAGTGAGGCTTTTCTTGGCCATTTACCTTTTTTTTTTTTAATTGCTGAGGTATACATAATATAAAATTTACTGTTTTAACCAATTTTAAATGTACAGTTCAGTGGTATTAAGTACATTCACACTGTTGTAAAACCATCCCCATTCTCCATGTCCAGCACTGCTTCATCTTCCCAAACTGAAATTCTGTCCATTAAAAACTGACTCATTCCCCATTCCTCCCAGTTCTTGGTAACCTCTTTTTTACTTTGTTGCTAAGGTTTGCCCATTCTGTGTACCTGCTGTAAGTGAAATCAAACACTTTTTGCCCTGTGACTGGCATATTTCACTTAGCATAATGTTTTCAAGGCTAATCCTTGATGTTGAACGTATCAGAATTTCCTTGCTTTTTAAGGCTGAATATATGCCATTGTATGCATATACCACATTTTATTTATCTGTTGATGGACATTTGAGCTATTGTGAATAATGCCATTAGAGACTTTGGTGTACAAGTATAGAGTGGTAGATAGCTAAGAGTGGAATTGCTGGGTCGTAGGGTTCATTGTACATTTACTGTTTGAGGAGCTGCTGGACTTTTCCACAGAAACCACACCATTTTACATTTCCTACCAGAAATGCACAAAGGTTCCATTGTCTCCCACACCCTGCCAGAACTTATTCTTTCCCTTTTCTTTGGTAATAGCTATCCCAGTGAGTATGGTGTGGAGTAGTATTCTTAATGCTGTGAGACTAACACCTTCCTCTTTATGTCAAGAATAAGGCAAAGATGTCTGCTTTCACCACTCTTTATTATCTATTAGTACTGTAATAAAGCAAGAAGAGGAAAGAAAATGCATACAGATTTTATGTAAGAGAAGAAATAAATCTGGCCCTATATGCAGATACCATGCTTGTCTATGTAGAAAATCTCAAGGAATCTAGGAGGGAAAAAAATCATAGAACTAAGTGAGTTCAGTCATGCTGCAGGATTTAAGGTAAACAGAAAATTGTACTTCTGTATCCTAGGAATGAACATAATGTCACTGAAATTAAAAATATCATAGCATTAGAAGTTTTTAGGTATCAATCTAACAAAACATACATGGATTTGTATGCTGAAAACCACAAAATGGCTGATGAAAGAAATTAAAGAACATCTCAGTAAATGGAGAGACATACCATGTTCATGGATTTGAGGAGTCAACGTAGTAAAGATTTTAGGTCTCCTCAAATTAATACAAAGGTTCATGCAAATCTTGTCAAAATTCCAACAAGGTGTTCTGTTTTGTTTTGTAGATATAGATCAAGATTCTAAAATGTATATGGAAAGGATATGTCTTAGAATAGCTAAAATAACCTTTAAAATGAAGAATAAGGTGGGAGGAATGAGGCTACCTGATTTCAAGACTTAAACTATAGCCAATCAAAGCTGTGTTAAAAAGTGGGATCTGTGAAACTCACCAGGGTGCCCCACACCAGCATTCTTCCTGATTTGGCCCTGGTTAGTGGCTTAGGTTAGGTTGACTAGTGCATGTGGCTGGCTTCTGGGTGAGCAGGAATGTGTTTGTGTTACAGGCATTAATGGCCTTCAGGGATGTGGCTGTGGCCTTCACCCAGAAGGAGTGGAAGTTACTGAGTCCTGCTCAGAGGACCCTGTACCGGGATGTAATGCTGGAGAACTACAGTCACTTGGTATCACTGGGTAAGGACAGTTTGTCTCAGGTCTCAGACCGCCTGTGGGCACCTTAAGATTTTATGTAACAGCTGCCATGCTTTTGGCTCAGAAAGGAAAACAGTATTTTCCCTGCACCCCCAGAGAATGTCTGGGATGGGGGGGATGTGGTCTGACACTGAATTGCCAGGCCTCTTCCAAGGCTGGGCCCTCCTCCACAGTGATTTTCCTTCAGATCTGGGAATACCAGTATTCACTTAACCACAGTGTACTGCCTTTAGATCCGGGATCCCCCCCTCCCTTTACTCATCCTTTCTCAGCACTCAGAGAGCCTTTGCACACCTCCCCGTGCTTCCCTGGCTCCTTTTGGGTTATTGCATTTGCCTGTTGACTGAGTTCTGCCATAGTCTCTTAAGCCACTAACCTAGGGTCGCCTTGGTTTCTTTCCCTGTGAGTAGGAATTGCCTTTTCCAAACCCAAACTCATCACACAGCTGGAGCAAGGGGATGAGCCCTGGAGAGAGGAGAGCGAATGTCTTCTGGACCTTTGTCCAGGTGAGTGGGAAGCAGTGGGCAGACGAGGAGACTGGGCAGTGAGGCACTCAGCAGATAAGGAAGGAGGGCACCTGAACTTCTGGGGAGGGCTCTTCTTCAGGCCCCTTCCATGCCATCCTGCTCCCCAAAGGGCTTCCCACTCGTGTGGTATCTCTTTTCCAGCACCTTTTCTACTTTTCTGATCTCTGCGTTCTTGGCTTTTGTTGGTTTATTCTGCATAGCATTTGGCCTCTGACACTAAGTCTTCTGCCCCTGGAAGACACTGTTGTTTCTGTTCTGAACCTGGTAACTTCTTAGTGCATCAGTTCTACCCCATAAATCCCCATAACCTTGTGCCTTTTATGATGGATCATTTAAGATTACAGCAGGGTGTGTAGAATTGTATGACGAGTGCCTGTGTGCCTTCCCTGTGGTCTAAGAGACAGACGTTAAAGACCAGAAAACAGTCCCTGCACCTTCCAGGGTTTGTCTTGCTCTCCACCCCGCCTGAGAATCCAGTTTCCGCATGAGCATTCTCATGTGCCTCTGTCCTTTTTACCGCATCTGATGGGTCCTTCAACCATACAGTGTTGTTTGCACGTTCATAAATGTCTCTACACATAGTATTGCAATGTACACATCCTTCTGGAACATGCTTTTTTACTGTCTTTATGTGAGAATCATGTTAAAATGGGATTTAGTTTATACTTTTAAAAACTGTTATATTGATTCCATTATAATGAATATTTCTATTTTAATGCTGTTGAATTATCAGTTCCCTTCTTTTGAACATGTATTTCCAATATTTGGCTTTTAAATAATGCTATATATTCTTGTTATTTCCATGGAAACAAGGGAAAGAGTCTCTCCAGGATGTATACCCGGGAGCGCAGTAGCTGGTTCTTAGGCATGGGCAGCCTAGAGGTTCCTGTTCCACATCCTCACCAGTCCTAGCTATTGTCAGACCTCGTTTCCAGTCATCTCTTGCTTTCGCAGTGAAACCTTAGAGGGGCTTTGCTTTTTCAGGGAGCAGGAGTATCTTTCCCTACGTTGTTGGAGCAGGAGTACCTTTTCCTATGTTTGGTGACTTGTCTGCTCAGAGTTTTCCTGCTTTTCATTTGGGCTGTTTCTGTTACGATTATATAAATTCCATATAAATTCAGGGAACATTCAGGTCTTTAATGTAGTGGGCATTAATTTTATGTGAATGTCTGGCGGTAAGAATAATTTTTTTTAATGGATTTAGCTTTTTTATTCTTTTAATAGTCCTGGCATTTTCTTGTGTTTCTAAATGCAACTATATGTCTGGACTTGTACTTTATAGTGAACTCAGTGCTTTTTTTAAGGAGAACTATTATATAAGCTGTAATTATGCCATAACACAAAAATATAAGGTGTTACAGTATAATAGTTAAGAGATGATATGAGGTATATTATCAAAATATATTAGACTACACATATTTATTTAAGACCTTTTGTATTTGAGAGAAAGAGCAAGTGGGCATGAACAGGGGTGAAGGGGGTCAGAGAGAGAAGCAGACTCCCTGCTGAGCGGGGAGCCCAACAGAGGGCTTGATCCCAGGACCCCGGGATCATGACCTGAGCCAAGGTAGCTGCTTAACCGACTGAGCCACCCAGGTGCTCCTAGACTACACATATTTAAAGGATAAAATTTATTAAGTTTTGACATATGTATGTAACTATGAAACCATTGCCACAATCCAAATGCCAAGCATACGTATCACCTCAAAGTTTCCTTGTGCCTTATTATATATAATCCCTATCTCCTGTGCCTCCCTTGGCTTACCCTCCTTTCCTCCTCGTCCCCATACCCAGGTAACCACTGATCTGCTTTCTATCATTATAGATTTGTTTACATTTTCTAGAATTAATATAAGTTGAATAATACAGAATATATACCAGATTCTTTCACTCAACAGTTATTCTGAAGTTCATCCATAATGTTGTGTGAATTATAGTTCACTTTTTACTGCTGAATAGTGTTCCAGTATACAGATACCACTATTTATTTATTTATTCATTTATTTATAACATCTTACTTTTTTTCCAGTTTTTTTCACAATTTAACCATTCACCTATTGAAAAACATTTGAGTAGTCTCCAGTTTTGATGAACACAAGTAAAATAAGTGTGAACATTCATTACAAGGCTTTCGTTTCTTTCGGAGAAATACCCAGGACTGGAAAGGCTGGGTTGTAGGATACAGTATATATTTAGTTTTTACAGAACTCAAAACTGTTTGCCAGAGGGGCTGTACCATCCACATTCCCCCTAGCAGGGTATGAGGGGTCCAGATGCTCCACATCTTTGGCAACTTCGTATTGTTAATGTTGGGCATTCACAGAGCTGTGTAGTGGCATCTGTGTTTTACTTGACGTTTACCTAGTGTCTGATGATGTTGAGAATCTTCTCGTGCTTATTTGCCATCTGTATGTACCTCTCTTGTGAAATGACTTCTCAAATCTTTTGCCCACTTAAAAACTTGGTTTCTTATATTTTTGCTAATTGAATTCTGAAAAGTCTTCAGATGTTCTGTAGAGAAGGTCATTATCAGATGTTTGGTTTACAGGTATTTCCCCTATGGCTTCCTTTTCATTCTTTTAATAGTGTCTTTCAAAGAGAAATTCTTAATTATGATGAAGTCTGATATTCAGTTTTTATCTCGTGAATTTTACTTTTGGTAGTGCATTTAAGAAATCTTTGCCTGATCTAAGGTGAAATAGATTTACATATATTTTTTCGTTTAAAAGTTTGTAATTTTTATTTTATATTTAGCTCTATAATCTATTTTGAGTAAATTTTTATACTTAGTACCAGCTTTGGATTTAAGCATATTTCTTTGTTTTTGCATACAAATACCCAAATTTTCCAGCACCATTTATTGAAAAGGCAACCTATTCTTTATTGAATTGCCTGTTTACCCTTGTGGTAAATTAGTTAACCAATGTGTATGGGGTCTATATTTGGACACTATTTTTTTTTTTTTTAAGTTGGCTCCATGCCCAGCATGGGACCCAACATGGGGCTTGAACTCAAACCCCTGAAATCAAGACCTGAGCTGAGATCAATAATCAGATACTTTTTTTTTTTTTAAGATTTTATTTATTTATTTGACAGAGATCACAAGTAGGCAGAGGCAGGCAGAGAGAGAGGAAGGGAAGCAGGCTCCCCGCTGAGCAGAGAGCCAGATGCGGGGCTAAACCCCAGACCCTGGGATCATGACCTGAGCCAAAGGCAGAGGCTTTAACCCACTGAGCCACCCAGGTGCCCCAATAATCAGATATTTAACCAAGCCTTAACTGAACCACCCAGGAGTCCCTGGACTCCTCTCCAGCACCCCCCCCCATCCTTTCATGTCTCTCTTGATGCCAATACCAAATAATCTTGATTAATGTAGTCTTATAAGTTTGGAGCTCAGATAGTATAATTCTCCAACACTTTTTCCTTTTCAATTTGTCTTAATTATTCTAGATTCTTTGCATTACCATATGGATTTCAGAATCAGCAATTTTCACCAAAAATCCTGCTGCGATTTTGATTTGTATTTAGATCTACCTCATTTTACAGATAATTTAATTTACATGTGATTAATATTTTATCACCCTATATGTGAATACAGTATATGTCCCCATTTTTAGTGGGACTTAATTTTTGTCAGCCTTGTTTTTATAATTTTTAGTACACAGGTCCTATATATCTCTTGTCAGATTTGTTCCTCTATATTTCATATTTTTGATACTATTAAATTAAGCTATATTAAAACTCAGTTTTTAGGAGTGCTTGGGTGGCTCAGTGGGTTAAGCCTCGGCCTTCGGCTCAGGTCATGATCTCAGGGTCCTGGGATGGAGCCCCACATCGGGCTCTCTGCTCAGCAGGGACCCTGCTTCCCTTCCTCTCTCTCTGCCTGCCTCTGCCTACTTGTGATCTCTGTCAAATAATTAAAATCTTAAGGAAAAAAAAAAAACTCAGTTTTTAATTGTTGAAAGTACAGAGAAATACAACTAACTTATAGATAATGATCTTATATCTGGTAAATTTGCAAAACTTACTTTTTAGCCCTTGTAGCTTTTTTGGTAAATCCTATAGCATTTTCTACATAGATGATCATATTATTTGTGAATAAGTTTTACTTCTTTACATTCAGTATATCTTTAATTTCTTTTTCTTGCCTCATTGCACAGGCGAGACCATCCAGTGC
Source organism: Meles meles (assembly GCF_922984935.1). Taxonomy (NCBI): domain Eukaryota; kingdom Metazoa; phylum Chordata; class Mammalia; order Carnivora; family Mustelidae; genus Meles; species Meles meles. The sequence goes on from NC_060076.1 coordinate 95,505,257, forward strand.
AATGATGAATTTAAATGGTGAGCCTGGACACCCTTTCCTTGTTCCTGATCTTTTGGGGAATGCTTTCTCCTAAGTGTAAGTTTTATAGCTGCCCTTTATGAGCACAGAAAATTTCTATTCCTGGTTTGCTGAGAGTTTTTATTGGGAATGGATGTTGGATTTTGTGCAGTGTTTTTTGGGCATTGTTTGAGGTGATCATATGTGGGGTTTTTTAGTCTTTCATTTTTTAAAAGTTTTTATTTTAATTTTAGTTTACAGTATTATGTTAGTTTCAGGTGTACAATGTAGTGATTCAGCAATCCACACACCACCCTGTAGTCATCTAAGTGCAGACATTTTTTTTTTTTAAGATTTTATTTATTTATTTGACAGACACAGATCACAAGTAGGAAGAGAGGCAGAGAGAGAGGAGGAAGCAGGCTCCCTGCTGAGCAGAGAGCCCAATGTGGGCCTCAATCCCAGGACCCTGAGACCATGACCTGAGTCGAAGGCAGAGGCTTAACCCACTGAGCCACCCAGGTGCCCAGTGCAGACATTTTTTTAATGGTTCAGATTTTAAATTCTAGCTAGTTAACATACAGCGTTAATATTGGTTTCATCACTAACATATAACACCCAGTGCTCATCAAAGTGCCCTGCTTAATACCCACCACCCATTTTAGCCCATTTACCACCCACTTCCCCTCCAGCAACCCCAGTTTGTTGTCTATAATCAAGAGTCTCCTATGGTTTGCTTCCCTTTTTTTTTTTTTCGCTTCCTCCCCTATGTCCATCTATTTTGATTTTTAAATTCCATATACAGAATGACATTTTTTATTAAACCAGCCTTTTGTTTTTAACACAATGCACTGACCTTATTCAGATTTCACCAGTTGTTTTTTTTTTTTTTTAAGATTTTATTTATTTATTTGACAGACAGAGATCACAAGTAGGCAGAGAGAAAGGAGGAAGCAGGCTCCCTGCTGAGCAGAGAGCCCGATGTGGGGCTTGATTCCAGGACCCGAAGATCATGACCCGAGCTGGAGGCAGAGGCTTAACCCACTGAGCCACCCAGGCGCCCACATTTCACCAGTTTTACTTCACTTTTGTGTATGTGGGTGGGGGATCTATGTTTACTTAGTTCTGTGAAAGTGTATTCCACGTACATTCCTGTAACTGCCACCATATTCAGAGATATAGAACAGCTGCGACGCCGGGATGCCTTGTGCGGCTCTTGTGTAGTCACAGCCAAGCCCCCACCCCCGCCGTCTCTCTCTTGCAACCACTAATCTGTTTTCTGTCTCTGTAATTTTTGTCACTTCAAGAATGTTAGTAAGAGAGGTCTACCCTTGGGAATGCCTTTTCAATGCAGTTCTCTTGAGATCCACCCAAACTAACCATGTATCAACACGTCATTCCTTTTACTGCTGAGCGGTATTCCATAGTGTGAATGGACTCCGTTTGTTAAACCATTCACCCGCTGAAGGGCATTTGGATTGTTTAGTTTTTGGCCATTAAAGGTGAAGGTGCTTTGAACATTTCTATACGGGTTTGTGTGTGAACATAGGTCTGATTTCTGGGATAAATGCTCAAGAGTACAGTTGTGAGTCATATGGTAAATGTTTAGTTTTGTTAAAAAAAAAGAAAAAGTGTAGTACGGATACACCATTTAAGTTCCCACTAGCAACGTTTGAGTGATCGTTTCTCCCCCTTCGCGCCTGCATCTGGTGTCAGCACGACTTTTGATTTCGGCCGTTCTGACAGATTTCTAGCAATATCTCCTTGGTTAGTACCATGATACGTTTAGGGTAAGCAGTTTCTCTCAGTGAGAGCTGGATAGCTGAGCGTATCCGAGTAAGAGCGCTGTATCACGGCTTTACTCTTCTTGGAAAAGAGACTGGTATTTTCCCCAAGGGTAGGTAAAGAGCGTATAAGGCCCTGGTCATAGGTGGCTATTGCTGTCATTTTGTGAGGTCTTTCTGGCATGTCCTTGCATGTTCATTCTCCTTAGACACCCTCTTCAAGAGCGGGTGACAGGTGTGACCTGTCTTAAGATCTGATGTGACTACTGAATGAACCTGGCTAAGACAGTCTAACAAGTGAGAGGAATGGGACAGTCTCCTGGGTTGGCTCATGTGGGTGGCTGGCAGGCAGGGACTCAGGGACTCAGGGACTCAGGCCTCGGATGTCCCCCTAAGCATCTTCAGACACTACATTTTGAGGCAATCCCTAGCAGCTCGTCTCAGCTAGTCAGAGCCGTGAAAGGTGGTAGACCCCAGGAGCAATGGGTAGATGCGTATCATTGCCTAGAGTACTGTATTTCTTGTATTTAGGTAGAATTTACTTACAGGAAATGTGAAATTTTGCATGAACTGTACATGTCTACAACCCAGACTTTATCAATAAAACAGATTACTGTCATCCCACATAGCTCCCTTCTGGCCGATCCCAGTAGACCCCCACCCTATCCCTCAGAGGTGTCACTGCTCTTGATTTTACCATAAATTAATTTTTCCCTCTGTACAGTTTTGCATGAATGGAATCATAATATTCTTTAGTGTAGGCTTCTTCCAGTACTGAGTTTCTGAGCTTCGTCCACGCTGTTGCATACATCAGTAGTTTGCTCCTTTTTAAAGCTCAGTGGCATCCCGTCAGATAAATATACAACTGTTTATCCGTTCCCCTTGGTAGATACCTTAATGGGTTCTAGTCCTTAGTTATTGTGAAAAAGCTGTTACTAGTATTCTTATGCTAGGTATTTTGTTTTGGAAACCCATGTTTTCATTTCCTTTGGATAAATACCTAGAGTAAGGTTGGGTGTTTTAGTTTCCTAGCGTTGTTGTAACATATTACCACAAACTGAGAGACTTAAAGAAATCTGTTCTCACAGTTCAGAAGCTGTAAGTTCAAAATCAACCTGTTGGCAGGGTTGATTTAGTCTGGAGGTTTTGAGGGAATTCTGTTCCTCACCTGTCTCCAGTTTCTGGTGGTTACTGGCAATCCTTAGCATTCCTTGGCTTGTTGCTGTGTCACTCCAGTCTGTGCCTTTGTGATCACACAGCCTTCCTCCTTCTGTGTACCTCTGGATCCAAGTCTCTGTCTCTTTGTAAGGATGCATTTGTTGACTTAGGACTCACCCTAACTTAGTATGACCTCATCTTAACTCGATCATATCTGCAAAGACCTGATATCAAAGTAATTCCACATTCACGTGTTCATATAGACGTGAATTTTGGTGGGATACCATTCAACCTGATACACCAGGTCACAAGGCTACAGGATATGCAGTTTTATGAGTGACCATTTCCCAAAGTGGCTGTACCATTTTTCACTTCCATGAACATATGAGAAGAGAATTCCCGTTGTCTCACATCCTGACAGTTTTTGTCATATCTGTGATGGGTATGTAGTGCTATCTCATGGGGGCTTTAATTTCTATTTCGCTAATGGCTAAGTGTTGAGCACTTTATGCTTTTTGATCATTCAGATATATATCATATACTTTACTTTGTAAGGGATCCATTCAGATCTTCTTCCAGTTGCCAGTTTATTACATTTTTAAAATTGTTGAGCTCTGGGGGTTCTTTATTAATTCTGGACACCAATCCTTTGCCATATGTACATTTTGCAAAAATTTTCTTAGTCTGAAGCTTTTCTGTTCTTTCTTTAACAGTTACTTTTGATTGGCAGATGTTTGGAGGAAGTCTGATTTTTCTTTTAAATTTTTATTGTCATGAAGATAATCTGAATTTTCTAAATGCTGTACAGTTTTAGCTTTTACATTTAAGTTTATGGTCCATCTTGAAGTAACTTTTTTTTATGGTGTGAGGCAGGGATCAAGGTTTTTCTCATTCATATGGATACCAAGTGGCTCTAGTATCATTTGTTGAAAAGACTTACCTTCCCCTCCTTAAACTGCTTTGTTAAAAATCCAATGACTGGGACGCCTGGGTGGCTCAGTTGGTTAAGCGGCTGCCTTCGGCTCAGGTCATGATCCTAGCATCCTGGGATCGAGTCCCACATCGGGCTCCTTGCTCAGCGGGGAGCCTGCTTCACCCTCTGCCTCTGCCTGCCACTCTGTCTGCCTGTGCTCTCTCTCTCTCACTCTGACTAATAAATAAATAAAATCTTTAAAAAAATAAATAAATAAATAAAATAAAAAAAAATCCAATGACTGGCTAAATGTGGATCTGTTTTACACTTTCAGTTCTATTTCTTCCATTAACAGGCCTGTCTGTAACCATACTGTCTATAATACTGTAGGACCATCAGAAGTCTTGAAGTCAGGTAGTATGTCTCCTCCCTCTCTAAGTCACGTAGTGTAAGTATTTCTTTTTCTTTTTCTTTCTTTCTTTATTTGATAGACAGAGATCACAAGTAGGCAGAGAGGCAGGCAAAGATGGGGGCGGGGGGAAGCAGGCTCCCTGCTGAGTAGAGAGCCCGACACAGGGCTTGATCCCAGGACGCCAGGATCATCACCTGAGTCGAAGGCAGAGGCTTAACCCACTGAGCCACCCAGGTGCCCCAAGTCTTTCTTTTTAAAGATTACTTTGGGGGCACCTGGGTGGCTCAGTGGGTTAAGCCTCTGACTTTGGCTGAGGTCATGATCTCAGGGTCCCAGGATCGAGTCCCACATCGGGCTCCCTGCTCAGCAGAGAGCCTGCTCCCTCCTCCCCACCCCCTACTGCCTGCCTCTCTGCCTACTTGTGATCTCTGTCTGTTAAATAAATAAATAAAATCTTTAAAAAAAAAAAAAAAGATTGCTTTGGGTAGTGTAGGTTCTCTGCATTTACACTTAAATTTTAGGATCAGCTTCTCAAAAAAAAAAAAAAAAGGAAAGGAAGGAAATGGGGAAATGGAAAGAGGGGAAAGGAGGGAGGGAGGAAGGGATGAAGGAAAGGAGAAAGAAAGAACCCCTGGATAGTTTTCACTATTAAAATTTTAGTGTACCTATAGATAAACCCACTCTATAGATCTTTCAGAATTCTATTCTAGCAAAATAAAAATGTGTGTACTGGGACGCCTGGGTGTCTCAGTTGGTTAAGCCGCTGCCTTCGGCTCAGGTCATGATGCCAGGGTCTTGGGATCAAGTCCCACATCGGGCTCCTTGCTCAGCGGGGAGCCTGCTTCTCTCTCTGCCTCTGCCTGCTGCTCTGCCTGCTTGTGTTCTGCCTTTCTCTCTCTCTCTCTGACAAATAAATAAATAAAATCTTAAAAAAAAAAAAAAGTGTATACTAACAAGGGGCATTTATAGCCTGAAGTGCTTATATTAGAAGAGAAGAAACCTCTAGGATCAGTGACTTAAGCTTTTTACTTAAGAAGTCATGGAGATGGTATATTATGAAAGTTGTCCGATTTCCAGGGATTAATTATGATTAATGTTGAAAATCTCCCTTTTACTTGTGGACCAATGTCTCAGAATTCTGAAACTTGTTTAAAAACAGTGACTGCCTGGCATGCATTCTTTCAAGGGCCAGTGTCTAAGACCATTCACATACCCACAGCTATACTTTTCATTCCTCGACTGTAGCTGCAGAAGGAAATTTTTTTTTTCTTTTTTTTTTTTTTAAAGATTTATTTATTTATTTGACAGAGAGAGATCACAAGTAGGCAGAGAGGCAGGCAGAGAGTGTGAGAGGGAAGCAGGCTCCCTGCCGAGCAGAGAGCCCGATGCGGGGCTCGATCCCAGGACCCTCAGATCATGACCTGAGCCGAAGGCAGCGGCTTAAACCACTGAGCCACCCAGGCGCCCCAGAAGGAAAATTTTCTTTAAGGAACCATTAGGCATTGATTTTTCTCTTTCCTGTGTAAAGTTTTGAGTTCATTTACAATTACTAAAGTATTTACTGGTCTAAAAAGTCAACTAGCACAAGAGCAGTTGGAAATTTTAAGTTTAGAAGCTGCTTAATTTTCTTTTACATCCTAAAAAAATTGTGATTAACTATATTCTGTTGTTACAATTTTATTTTTTATGTTTATTTTTTAGAGAGGGTGGGAGAGAGACAAAAAGAGAGGTGTGGGAGAGGGGCAGAGGGAGAGCAAGAACCTTAAGCAGGCCTGATGCAGGCTTGATGTCAAGACCCTGAAATCATGACCTGAGTTGGCCACTTAACCGAGTCACCCAGGCACCCCTGTAAAATTTTCTTTTATTCCACAACTTCTACTTGTTTGAAAGCATGTTGAATTTTAGATTCCCAAAGTGAACACTGTAATTCTAAATAACTTTTAGTTAAAATTTTCCACGTTACTAGATAGACACAAAAGTTGTGATGGGGCGCCTGGGTGGCTCAGTAGGTTAAGCTTCTGCGTTCAGCTCAGGTCATGATCTCAGGGTCCTGGGATTGAGCCCCGCATTAGGCTCTCTGCTCAGCAGGGAGCTTGTTTTTCCTTCTCTCTGGCTGCCTCTCTGCCTACTTGTGATCTCTGTCAAATAAATAAAATCTTAAAAAAAAGAAAAAGTTGTGATGAATGAAGCTATGGTTTCCATAGTATGATGCTAACTGTATTTCAGTCAGCCACCACATTTAATAGGGAAGACACGCAGAAGTGCTTCCTCCACTGGAAGGCTTGCTTATACCCTCCACAGTGGGGGTACAAGCAATCCAAGGAGAAGGCAGACAGAACACCCTGGTTAGTTACTCTGTCCCTTTCTAATAGGGAAGAAAATCACTAAAGAAATCTGTAGTAAGTCACATATTTACTTATTTAAATTCCATTTAGTTATCATAGTGTTGTATTAGTTTCAGGTGTACAGTCGAGTGATTAAGTAATTTCATGTATCACCCTGTGCTCATCACAGGTGCCCTCCTTCATCCCCATCACCAGTGTAGCGCCATCCCCCACTCACCTTCCCTCTGGTCACTGTCAGTTTGTTCTCTATAGTTAACAGTCTGTTTCTTGGTTTGTCTCTTTTTCTCCTTTGCTCATTTGTTTTATCAAATTCCACACATGAGTGAAATCACATTGGTATTTGTCTTGATCTGCCATATTTCACTTAGCATTGTACTCTCTAGCTCCGTCTGTGTCATTGCAAATGAAGACGACCCCATTGCGTATGTGTGTGTATACACAGAGAACATCATATATAAAAAATATGTGTGTGTGTATACATTGTTATGTATACACACACACACACACACACATACTTACTATAATCATCTCTATCCATCTATCAATGAACACCTGGGCTGTTTCCAGGGTTAGGGTTAGGGTTAGGGTTGTAAATAATGCTGCTAGAAATGTCGAAGCACATGTGTCCCTCTGAGTCAGTATTTTTGTATCCTTGGGTAAATACCGAGTGGTGCAATTGCTGGATCATATGGTATTTCTGTTTCTCAATTTTGAGGAGCTTCCATACTGTTTTCCACAGTGGCTGCACCAGTTTGCATTCCCACCAAACAGTGCAAGAGGGTTGTTTCCTTTTTCTCCCCATCCTTGCCAATGCCTGTTGTTTCTTGGGTTTTGATTTTAGCCATTCTGACAGGTATGAGGTGGTATCTCATCATGGTTGTGATTTGCATTTCCCTGATTATCAGTGATGCTGAGCATCTTTGCAGGTCTTTTGGCCATCTGGATGTCTTCTTTGGAGAAGTGTCTGTTCATGTCTTCTGCCCATTTTTAATTGGATTATTTGTTTTTTGGATTTTGAGTTTTGTAAGTTCTTTATATATTTTGGATACCAGCCCGTTATTGCATAGGTCACTTGCCAATATATATACTCATTCAGTAGGTTGCCTTTTAGTTTTGATTGTTTCCTTTGCCGTGCAGAAGCTTTTTATTTTGATGTTGTCCCAATAATTTATTTTCTGTGTCCCTTGCTTCAGGAGACATATCTAGAAAACTGTTGCTACAGCTGATATCAGAGACATTACTGCCTGTATGGTCTTTTAGGGTTTTTTTAATGGTTTGGGGCCTCACATTTAGGTCTTTAATCCATTCTGGGTTTATTTTTATGTATGGTGTAACAAAGTCATCTAGTTTCATTCTTTTGCATGTAGCTGACCAGTCTTCCCCACTGTTTGTTAAAAGAATATCCCAGTGTATAGTCTTCCCTGCTTTATCAAAGATTAACTGACCATATAATTGTGGGTTTATTTCTGGGTTCTGGGTTCTATTTCATTGATCTGTGTGTCTGTTCCTGTGCCAGTACCACACTGTTTTGATTACCACAACTTTTGTAATATAACTTCAAGTCTGGAATTGTGATAACTCCAACTTTTTCAAAACTGCTTTGTTAATTTGGGGTCTCTTGTGGTGCCATATAAATTTTAGGATTAGTCTAGTTCTGTGAAAAATGTTGTTGGTATTTGATAGGGATTGCCTTAAATGTATAGACATCTTAGCAATATTTGTTCTTCCGATCTAGGAGCACAGAAATGTTTTCCGATTTCCTTGTATTGTCTTCATTATCTTTCATGGGTATTTTAAAGTTTTCACAGTATAGGTCTTTCATCTCTTTGGTCAGGTTTATTTCTAGATATCTTATTATTTTGGGAGCAATTATAAATGGAATTTACTTAATTTCTCTTTCTGCTGCCTTATTATTGGCATACAGGAATGCAACAGATTTCTCCAGACTGATACTGTATCCTGCAACTTTACTGAATTTGTTTATCAGTTCTAATAGCTTACTAGTGGAGTCCTTAGGATTTTCTATGAACCAGTTTGGATTCCTTTTATTTCTATATATTGTCTACTTGCTGTGCCAATTAGAGTGGACATCCTTGTCTTATTCCTGATCTTAGTGGGGAAAGCAGTCCCAGGACCCTGGGATCATGACCTGAGCCGAAGGCAGAGGCTTTAACCCACTGAGACACCCAGGCACCCCTGATTCTTCTTTTTTTCATGGTTTGTTGGTTTTCTTTAGCGATGTAGTTATTCTTTGTTTTATCTATTACTGTTTTTTTGATTTGTGTTTACCATAACATGTTCTGCACACAGCAGTCTATTTTAAGCTGATGGTCACTCTGTGTTGCCTTCATTCTTTACTCCTCCCCTCCCCTCCGTGTTTTAGGTATATGGTGTCCTAGTTTACATCTTTCTATTTTATGAATCCCTTGACTGACTCTTACAGAAATACTTTTACTGCTTCTGTTTTTGGCTTTTCACTCTTATCTTTCCATTCCACTGAAAGTGTTCCCTTCTACAGCTGGTTTAGGGGTTACAGACTACTGTAGTTTTTGTCTGGGAAACTTTCTCACCTATTCTAATGATGGCTTTGCTGGATATAAAGTATTCTTGGCCGCAGAAGTTGCCCTTTCAGCACTTTGAACATATCATGCCACTCCCTTCTGGCCTGCAAAATCTGCTAATAGCCTTACGGGGTTTCCCTGTGTATGGAGGTCGTCTTTTCTCTTGAAGCAGCCTTAAGATTCTTTACCACTGTGTCTTGTCATTTTAATTACTTTTGTGTCTTGATGTTGATTTTGATTTTGTTGGGGGATCTCTGTGCCTCCTGAATCTGAATTTCTTTTTCCCTTCGCAGATTTGGGAAATTCTCAGCTATAATTTCTTCTCTTCCCCCCTTTGTCATCTTCTGGGCTCCCTATATAGATGCAAATATCACTGTGCCTTTTTTTTTTCTTTTTAAAGATTTTATTTATTTGACAGAGCTCACAAGTAAGCAGAGCAGCAGGCAGAGAGAGAGAGGAGGTAGCAGGCTCCCTGCTGAGCAGAGAGCCCGATGTGGGGCTCGATCCCAGGACCCTGAGATCATGACCTGAGCTGAAGATAGAGGCTTAACCCACTGAGCCACCCAGGCGCCCAAATGTTACTATGCTTGATGGAGTCACTGAGGTCCCTGAGTCTGTCCTCTATGCAGTGTTTCTCTCTGCTTAGTCGGACTGCTTTGTATTACTCCATCCTCCAGGCCACTGATACATCCTCTTCTTCCTGTAGCCTAGTTATTCCATCCTCCGCGTTTCTAGTTTCCTTACTGAGTTCTCATCTCTGATATGTTTTCTCTGTGTTAAGGGTCTCACTTTTCTCAAGTCCACTGATGGATCATTGATGATCATTACTTCAAATTCTCTTTCAGGCTACTACTTCCGTTTTGCTTAGCTCTCCTGCTGTGTTTCTGTCATGGTCTTTCATTTGGGACATAGTCCCCCGCCTCATTTTGTCTAACTCTGTTTCCGGGTGTTAGGAAACTCAGCTACATCTCCTCTAGAAAGTAGTGGTTCTGTGAAGAGGTCCTGCAGTGCCCGTGCAGCGTTCCCTGTTCACCAGGACCTGGTGCTTTAGCAGTGTCTCCTGTGTGTGGTGCCTGCATCTCGCTATTGTCTGAGTAGCTTTTCCTTTCTGTCTAGACTCTGCACTGACTCTGCCTGTGGTAGGCTCTGCTTGCTACCTGTGGTGTGAGAGAGACCTAGGCAGATTGGCTCTGAAGGAGAGTGACCATAGGAGGGCTCAGTAGTAGGGTGATGGTGTTAGTAAGATCTTCATTGAGTCACTAGGCCAGATACCCCAAAGGGTGGTAATGGCCGGGGACATGGTGTATAGTAGCAGCCGTGGCCAACAATGGACATTTGGCAGCTGGGGGGCCTATGGTGGCTGGACATGGCATGCACAGTGTCAGCAAAATTTGCACTGGGCCACTAGTCCTAGGCCAGTCCCCGCAAAATGCAGCAGCTCAGGGCATGAAGCCACTGGGCAAGGCATGCATGAACTGCTAATCCTAATCCAGATTCTTTTGAAGAAATGCAGTGGCCACAGAAGCATAGCACACAGGACAGTAACAGAATGTTTGCTAAGCCCAGGCCCGAGGCTGGCAGGCTTGGCATGGGCAAATCCTCAGGAGAACACATGGGTGTGGTGTGCTGCTAGCAGGTTAGAGAGCACGTGTCTCTGCAGCCCTCCTTCCCACAGGTTGCCCTCTCTTTACGCTGGGGGATGGGGGAGGAAAGTGGCACCTGCCAGCTCCTTTGGTCCCGAGAAGTCCCCCCCCACCATCCCCCACTCTGAAATCAGTATATACAGATCTCCCTCTTGTGCAGGCTTTCACTTCTGTGTTGCCTCTCCTTGGGCTTCTGTCACTTTAGGGTTAGGCCCTGGCTAGCCCTGGCCTCGCACTGAAGTGGCTGACTTTTAAAGCTCTAGGCTCCAAATCCAGCGCTTAGACAGACTCACTGAATTCAGCCCCTCTGGTTTTCAAGGCCAGACATTCTGGGGATTTGCCTGCTCTCTGTGGGCTCCATGGTGCTTTCTTCTTTCCATGACCACAGCTTCATCCTTCAGGCAGCTTCCAGCCACTGTTTCTGTCCTTCATAACCTCTCAAAGGTGAGGTGTGGAGTTCTGCCCGTCTTCAGGTCATTCTCGTTTACAGACTCGGGTATGAGCGATAGCTAGTTGTAACCATGGGACCGGGTGAGCTCAGGGTCCTCTTACGCTGCCGACTTGCACTGCTGCCCCCGAGTCACGTGGTTTCTCAGAGGAAGCATATATTTGTGGATAATGTTTGCATCAGCTTTGATGACTGACTGGCTTGGAGAATCGCATTGGAGGGAAAATGTGTAACTCTAAAGGCGGCAGTTTGTAGGGGGAGGCTGCCTTGCCGCTTTCTCGCTGGGCTGGTGTTTGGAGCTGGCTCATCATGTGTCTCTGCTATGTTGCGAGACGGAATGTGGCAGCGAGGGATGGAATGGAGGTGGGCAAAGGAAGCCTTGGTTGTGGGAAGAGCGAGGAATGAACACTGGGTCGGTGGAAGCAACCGTCACAAGGCACCTGTGGTGATTCTGACCAACATTTTCTCTCCAGCAGAACCAGGGACAGAACGCCAGCCGTATGGCCATTCCTGCCCGCTGACCTTTTCCAGCACCCAGTTCCTCGAACAGTATGTGCTGTGCGGCCACCTTCTTCCCATCGTCCCCAGCTCATACGCAGGAAGCCCCATCCCAACAGAAGCTCCAGACTGCTCAAGTGAACAAGCAGATGATGGAGAAACAGACGGGAGACTTCACCTGAGTGGGGTTTCCAGGGTGCTCTTCAGACCCTCTCAGGGCCAGCCGGCAGACTGGGTGGAAGGCAACAGAGCGGGGCGTCCTGAGGAGGCAGGCCTCTCAGCATCTGAAGCAGCCCCGTGTGGAAAATACAGACTGGGATTCGATACCAAATCTGACTTCTTGAGCCTCCAAAAGCACCATGTGTGCCCTGACTGTGGCAGAAGCTTCTGTCAGAAGTCAGACCTCACCAAGCACCAGAGCACACACTCAGGGGAGAAGCCTTACAGCTGTAGGGAGTGCGGGCGAGGTTTTGGCCGCAAGTCCTCCCTCACCATCCACCAGAGGAAACACTCCGGGGAGAAGCCTTACGTGTGCGGGGAGTGTGGGCACCACTTCAGGTACTCGTCCTCACTCACCAGCCACAAAAGGATACACTCTGGGGAGAGGCCCTTCGAATGTCAGGAATGCGGGCGAGGCTTTCGCCAAAAGATCGCCCTCGTCCTGCACCAGAGGACACACTTGGAGGAGAAGCCCTTTGTGTGTCCTGAATGTGGCAGAGGCTTCTGCCAGAAGGCGTCGCTCCTCCAACACCGCAGCTCGCATTCGGGCGAAAGGCCCTTCTTGTGCCTTGAGTGTGGGCGTGGCTTCAGGCAGCAGGCGCTGCTCCTCAGCCACCAAGTCACACACTCAGGGGAGAAGCCTTATGTCTGTGCTGAGTGTGGCCACAGCTTTCGCCAGAAGGTCACCCTTGTCAGACACCAGAGGACGCACACCGGGGAGAAGCCTTACCTGTGTCCGGAGTGTGGGCGTGGCTTTAGCCAGAAGGTCTCCCTCATGGGACACCAGAGGACGCACACAGGGGAGAGGCCTTACCTTTGCCCAGAGTGTGGCCGTGGCTTTGGTCAGAAGGTCACCCTCATCAGACACCAGAGGACACACACAGGGGAGAAGCCTTACCTGTGCCCAGAGTGTGGACTCACCTTTACCTTCAAGTCACTCCTCACCAGACACCAGAGGACGCACTTAGAAGAGGCAGCTGATGTGTACGGAGTATGTGAGCAAGGACTGGGCCAGAAGTCCCACTGCACCTCTGACCCGAGGTCACACTCGAGGAAGCTGTGTGTGTGCAGTGAATGTGGACGAGGCTTCGGCTTCAGGTCGGCCCTCATCAGACACCAGCGCACTCACTCGGGAGAGAAGCCGTATGTGTGCAGGGAGTGTGGCCGAGGCTTTAGCCAGAAGTCTCACCTTCACAGACACAGGAGGACCAAGTCTGGCCATCGCCTCCCACCTCCGGGGCTGCTCTCCTAACCTTCCCTTTCCTTCTGAGTGGCAGAAAGCACCAGGAAATGTTCCTCAAATGTGGTGGAGGAAGAAATGTGTTCTTTCAGTGATCAGAAGATACCTGATTTACGGTTTCTTTTCCATGCTAGCTATATGCTTTAATTTGCTAGGGCTGCCATAACAAAAGACCACACACACTTGTTGGCTAAAGAACAATTTTCTCACAGTTCTTGGGACTGAAGTCCAAGATCAGTGGATGCACTCTGGTTTCCACTGAAGCCTCGCTCCTCAGCTGGCAGATGCCTGCATCCTCACTGTGTCCTCTCATGGCCTTTGTATGTGCGCTGCTTCTACAAACCACAGCCTTACGGGGTTAGGGCCACTCTATCACCAAATAAGGTCACACTTAGGGTTCTGGCTTCAACATATGAATCTGGAACATTTTAGCCCATTAGTCAGCCTCCTGAACCCCCAAAACTCATGTTCTTAACAGCTCCCAACATGTTGACCAATTCCAGTAATGAGTCTGTCCAAAATCTCATGTAAATCAAATGTGGGTGAGGTGAGGGGTACGTTTCGTCCTGAGGCAATGTTCCTCTCCAGCCGTGAACCAGACAAGTTACCACAGATGTAGAACTAACTGCATTTCCTTAACACAAGGGGAAACAAGATTGCTGGGTCCTAAGCAGGGCTGTGACCAGCAAGCAAACTGTTAGGTTTTAAGGCTCGAGAATAATGGCTGGTGAAGGCTCCAGTCCTGCTGGGCCGGCAGCAGCCGTGCGCAGCGCCCTGAGACCATGGAGGCATTCCCTTCCGGGCCCACCGTGGGACTGCTTGCTTTCACCGTTGGGGTCACCGTTTCCTCCTCTGGGTGGGCAGCACCACACAAGTCTGACAGCTGGCCTTCGCTCTGTCCTGTCTGTACCATTCTTAGTTCAACTGAGCCTCAAGTGACTGTCCACTGCTGTTCGCTCTGGAGCAGGGTTTCTCATTTTCACAATATGGACAGGCTAAGAATGCTCTCCATCTTCAAGTTGTTGGCTTCTGTTTGCTAAACAGTTCCTGCAGTTTACCTCCCTCCTCACATCTTTCTGTGAGGAGCCATGAGAAACAGGCATACTTTTCAACACCCTGCTTAGAAACATCCTCAGCCAAGTCACAGAAGATTTCAGCCCTCCACCGAACACTGGAACACAACCCAGCGGCATTCTCTGGTGCTTTATAATCAGGATTCCCTTTAGTTTCCAGTCATGTTCCACAGTTCTGAGGCCCCAGCAGAATCCCTTCTAACTCCCCTGTTCCTACCATAGTGTTCTTGAAGCAACCCTGGCTTTCTCCAGCAAGCTTGTCAACAAACTTCCTCTGTCCACGACCCAGCTCCAAAACCACCTCCAGAGTCCTCATATTTATCACAGCACATCACTCATACCCAAACTGTATGGTTTTGTTACGGCAGCCCTGGCGAAAGAAGAGACTGGAATTCCAAGACCACTGCGACCTACTGAACCCTGCCCGCTGGCTGGCAGGTGCCACCTTCTCATGTGGCTGTTCCTGTGCATGTGTGCCAGAGAGCACGCGAGCTCTGGTGTCCCTTACTCCACCCCTACAACATCATTTGACTTTCGGTACTTCCGTAGGTCCTGTACTCAAATATGGTCACATTAGGAAAGGGCTTCATCATGGACTTCTGCAGGGAAATTCCATTCATAACACTGCCCTCTGGACCCCGCCCAATTCCTGCCTAGCCCTCGACCCCTGCCATAAATCTGATCTTTCCTTTCCCAGGAGTGTGAAGCTAGCAGGAAGCACTGGGCAGTGCTGCACTTTCCTGAAGTGGAAGGCAAGCAGCATGCTGGTTCTCTCAGGGGCCAGGGTGTGTGTGTGTGTTTGTGGCGGGTGGGGGAGAGCTGGACAGAGCTGCTTTCTAAGCCCTCCTCCACACCCAGGTCTGTTTAAGAAACTGCTTCCTTATAAAGCTAAACCCCGATCATGTATCTCATTCAGCTATCAAGAATCCCATGGTCCTGAACCTCAGGAGACATGGAAGGTCACGTCTGTTTGTTCTGGACTCTGACCCCGTGTGTGGGCAGGGCCTTCATCATCACCCTTTCGTAGGTCCTCCAACAGTGCCACCGAGGGCCTCTTCCTGCACCCCGAGTCCTGCATCCTGTTAGCCACACCCGTGTGCCAGTGATCCAGCCTGAGGATGTGGGGCCTTTCTTCTATGACCCTCCCTAGTCCTCCAGTCGGACTGAGGAACTAGAGCACCTGTCTTTACATCCAACCCAAGGTTCTGTCCCTTTAGCCTGCTTCTTGCTCTCGAATCCCCAGAGCCTGACAAGTGCCCAGCCCAGTAAAGGCCTTGTCCCTTTGCTCTGGGCACAGAATGGTCCCCACAAAGTCCTTTTTCCCAGGCCCAGAGGCTTTACTGGCTTAAAATCCAGAGGCAATAAAAGATTAATACACAAAAAATAACCCAAAATTTTACATGTCAAAAAACAAGTAGTACCAAAGACAAATGTCTGGAAGGGAAATCTATTAACATACTTCATAAAGGATTGGTATCTCCCTTTTCTAAGAACTCCCCAAAACCAAAAGACCAGAAATGCCACAGAAAGTGGGCAAAAGACACGACCACTATTAAGTACACAAATAAGCACAGTCTGCTGCTTACAGCAGAATGCTGAGGGCCAACTGGTAACCACATTTATTTCTCCTAGTAACATACTACAGTGTTTTTCTCAAAGCTAAGCTATTAGGACAGCACTGTTAGGAACTATTCAGTTTTCCACTATTGTCTTTTTTGTGATCTAGGATCCCATACTGCATTTGTTCTCATGTCTCGCTAGTCTCCTCCAATCTGGGATAGTTCTCTGTCAGTCTTTGTCATCCATGAACTTGACTCTTAGAGTTGGTCAGATATTTTATAGAACCTCAGTTTGGGATTGATATTTTCTCATTATTAGATTTGCATTATGGACTTTCTAGAATACCACAGAAGTGAGGAATCCTTACTACATTGTATCAAAGGGTAATGACACCAGCAAGGCTTATTCCAAGTGATGTAACCTTGCTCACTTGGTAGAAGTGGTGGCCGCCACGACTTTCTACTGTAGACTTGTGGACTCCCCATTTTTCTCCTTCTGTGTCCACTCACTAGAAGTAGTCATTAAGTCCAGTCCATATTCCAAGAGAAGGGAATTAAGCCCAAGCTCCCAGAGAATGCACCTTACGATTAGTGCTTCTTGCATCCCCCACCCCACAGAACAAAGTGGCCCAGTGTGTTCTGGCTCCCAAACTAGCCAAAGACACCCTAGGTAGGTCCATTCCTCGCGGGATGGAACAGAAGTCCTGCTGACAAGACCAGGTGAGCCCAGCAGCACCAGCAGGTGGAAATGATTCTTTCCTCACAGGGTTGAGAACCCTGCCTCACCTAGACCCAATACAGCCAAGAAGGGTCGGTCCTGCCACAGAAACACCTGTTCCAGGAAGTACTCTTTGGCTTCAGAGACCTGAGATTCCCCATCTAGATGCAAGACACTAAGGAAGGTGGCACCAGCAAGGACGTTCCTGCTAAACTGCCCAGCCCAAGAAGAGATCCGTCTCCCTTACTGGTAGACAACAGGTCACCAAGAGGCACTGGACATGGGGATCCTGACACGTTAGCAGCTCAGCCTGTGAAGCTTTTGCTTCCTTTTTGGGCCAGAGCATCCCTTCCCCATCTGGAGACACCAGGCATCCTGTTTCGGGGCAACTCTTTCCACACTCCCAACACCAGCAGGAGAAAGTGGAAGAAACAGTGGTACCAAATAAGCCAAGTAGCCCTAAATAGCATTGCAAGAGCTCTGAAAGCTACACTATCATTGGATCAAACAGAACCCACAAAAATAGGCTCTGATTTGGAAACAAACCTAAAAATAGGGTGACTGCCTGCTGAAGTCAAAGGTTTGAATAAGACCCGTAGTCTCTTAACAGCTAAATGTGCAAAATGCAATAGAAAGTTACTCATCATAAGAACCAGGATATCACAACTTATAAATTTATGAGAAAAGACAATCAACTGACACCAGCACTGAAATAAGTATGATATTGGAACTGACAAGGATTTTTTTTTAAGATTTTATTTGACAGAGATCACAAGTAGGTAGAGAGGAGGAAGCAGGCTCCCCGCTGAGCAGAGAGCCTGATGTGGGGCTCGATCCCAGAACCCTGGGATCATGACCTCAGCCGAAGGCAGAGGCTTTAACCCACTGAGCCACCCAGGTGCCCCAGAACTGACAAGGATTTTAAAGCAGCCAGCATAAAAGTGCTTCAAACAATCACAAATTCTCTTGAAACAAATGAAAAAAGTACAAGATCTCAAGAACAAAAAACCCAGAAGTTACACCGAAGTTCAATTGGAAATTGTAGAACTAAAAAAAACAGAGAAATTTAAAAGCTTATTAGATGGGCTTAATGGTAGAGTTGATATGCCAGAAAATGGAACTGAAGAACAGAGGGTAGATTAATAGAATTTAGTAAGTCTGAACAATGGAGAAAAAAGACTGAAAAAAAAAAATCTTTGGGACAAGAACAAAAAAGCTACCTTTTATGTCGAGTCCCAGAAAATGAGAAAGGAAGTGGGACTGAGAAGATATTTGAAGAAATATTTCGAATATAAAACATACTGTATTTGGCAAGAAACACATGTGCATATTCAAGAAGCCAAGTGAACACCAAATTCAAAGATGTCCACACTAAGACATCATTAAAATTCTGAAATCTAAAGACCAAAAAAAAAATCTTGAAAGCAGCCTGAGATATGTCTCATTACCCACAGGGGGGACACCAATTCAAATGGCAGCAGATTTCTCATGAAATTATGGAGGTCACAAGAAGGTGGCACAACATTTTTTCTTCCAAGTGCTGAAAGAAGACTATTAATTGCAGACTGAGTATCCGCCAAAACCATCCTTCAAAAATGAAGGCAGAATTAAACACATTTCCAGATGAAAGAGAACTAAGAATTTGTTGCTAGCAGGCCTGACTTTAAAAAATGGCTAAAAGGAAGTTCTTCAAACAGAGAAAATAACAAAAGAAAGAATGGAGCATCAGGAAGAAAGAAAAAAACATGAAAAGAGCATAGATATGACACGTAAAACAGGCCATCCTTCTACCCACAAGTTTTTAAAATTAGATGTGATGATTGAAGCAAAGTTATAGTATCACCTGATGCTCTAGACAGTGGTGTTTAAAAGTGGGAAAAGTAAAGGGCCCAGAATAAAAATAACATTTTCACACTTCACTCCAAGTAGTAATATACTGATAGACTGTGATAAGGACTTATGTGTATTGCAATACCCAGAGCAACCACTAAGAAAACTATACAAAGAGATACACTAAAAAACAAGGAATTAATCCAAAGAGAATCTTAACCCACAGAAGAGAGAAACAGAAAAATTAGACTTAGAGGAAACAAATTTAAAATTCGGTACTAAAATGGCCAACTTAAGCCCTAACAGATCAGCAATTAATTACCTTAAGACTGGTTCTAATTACACCAATCAGAAGACAAAGATTGTGAGGGTGGACTTCAAAAAAAACAAAAAACAACTCCCCAACTATACACTGTTCCTCAAATTCAATGACATAGGTAGACTGAAAGTACAAAGTATGGGAAAATATACACCATGCAATCATTAATTTTTAAAGAGTTAAGTTCCCACATTAATATCAAATACAACAGACTTCACAGCAAAGAAATGACCAGAGACAAAGGGATTATTTCCTATATTATTATTATTATATAATACAGGAATCAATGCACCAGGATGATATAACAATCCTAAATGTGAATGAACCAAATAACAATATGCGTGAAACAAAAACAGCTGAAAGAGATTTTGAGAAAATTCATTATTATTGTTGAGGACCTCAACACTGCTCTCTCAGCAACTGAGAACTACAGAACAAAAGTCAACAAGGATGTATAGTGGACCCCAACACCATAATCAAGCACCAGGATCTGACATATGTATCACTCCATCCAAAAACAATGGAATATGTTTGTTTTTCAAAGACTCACCAAGACCATATCCTGGTCCATAAGACATACCTCAACAAATTTAAAAGAATTAGTAAAGAAAGAGTATATTCTTTAACTATAATTAAATCAAACCAGACATCAAAAGCAGAGACAATAGGGACACTTAGACTCTGAAATTTAACAGAGTACTAAACGATGGGTCAAACAGGAAGTTGTTTCAAAGGAAATAATTAAAAAATACATTGCACCGAATGAAAATGAAATACAACATATCAGCCTGTGGGGTGCCACAAATGCCATGAAGAGGAAACTGACAGCACTAAATACATCATACATACAAAAATGTTTCAAATCAGTAACTGAAATTTATACCTAAAGAAACTTGAAAAGTAGAACCCAAAAGCATAAAATGGATAGAAGTAATAAAGACCAATGTAGTTCATACAGAAAAATAGTTAAAGGAATAAAATGCTGGTTCTCTAGGAAGTAAAAGAAAGTTGACTAAGCTCTTGTAAGAATGACACAAATTAGAGCAAAAATACAGATCATCAAAATCAGGAATGAAATGGGATTATCACTACAGATCTTGTAGCCATCAAAATGGTAATAAGGGAGTGCTATGAACAATTTTACTATGGTCATAAATTCCATATCTCTAAAGAAGTGGACCAATTCCTTAAAAACCACATCCCAAATTCTAGGTCAAATAGATAATCTGAGTGTTTACATAACCACTATAAAAATGAATTCATAATATTCCTTTTATACATGGTTGGGTTCTATTTGCTAACTTTGAGGATTTTTGCATGCGTTTTCATGAGAGATACTGGTCTGTCATTTTATACTTCTACACCTTCTTTGCTTTTGTTATTAGGGAGTACTGGCCTCATAAAATAAGTCTGGAAATGTTCCTTCCTCTTTTCTGGGAGAGACTGTGTAACATTGGTATTAATAATCCTTCTTCAAATGTTTGGTAAAATACTCCAGTGAAACCATCTGGGCCTGGAGATTTCTTTTCTAGGAACTTTTAAGATCTACTACTGCTCTTGTACTGAGTAACTTTTCAGACCAATAAGTACTTCAACAATTGTGCATAAACCCAAAACTCTACCAATAAAAAAAAAAAAAAATGATGCTTAGGCCTCATAAGCACCACAGTTCCAATAAAGTGCAGTCCTTCACTGTGTCTCCCAGGGCTAGAGCTGAAAGCCACAAGGGAAGTTTGTGTGGTGGTGTGTTTGAGGCAATCAGGACAAAGATAAAATGGCCTTTCCCTCAACTGTGGTGCTGCTTCTGTTCCATATGGGAACAACAACAACAACAAAAAACTCCAATCCTCTTATTTTTTAAAATGGCAGAAAGATGGGACACAATTTTTTTTCTATTAAATCCACATAATATGGTTGGCCCAGCTGAGCACAGAATGAAGGTCCATCTTTTCAGTCTGTGCAAGAAGATTCTGGTTTCCTCAGCAAACCACTACTTACTCACTCTTGGGTCTCCTGGAAGGGATAGGGTTTTGCAATCAGCACCATCCCCTCTCTAGTCTCCTGGCTCCATTCCAGAAGGAACCAGACTGAAATGTGCTGAGAACTCTCAGAATTAGTCCACGAAGAGAAGAGGCAGCACAAATGGACATGACTCGGGCTATCAGCAGCCTGTTTTCTGCATACATGCCTGACAGCCAAGCATGCAACTCCTATTTATTCTGTCCATAGGACAGATATTTGTCATCCTTGAAACTGGTAATAGTATCTACCACTTGGGTTTTTGGTTTTGTTGTTGTTGTTTTAGAAATAAGTGACACAATGTGTAGAATGTTCAGGGTTCGAGATTATCAAATATTAGAGACTCTGCATTCCCAACTTCAGCGCTTCTAGAACAACTTCTAAAGTAAAAACATTAGGGGTTTTTAACCCCCTTTCCTAAAACATCAAGATCCCTGAGATAGGACACATTGTACTAACATATATGCCCACTCCCCAACACAGGGATTCTAGAAAATCATACAATTTTAATACATAGCTTGCCTTGAAAAAAATGGAAATAAATAAAAGAACAAAACACAAAAGTCTGGGGGCTGATGTTATCATTTTCTTAGACCAAAATACAATAAAATTACAAATAAAAGCCATAAGAAAAATCCTCTTATATTTAGAAAACTAAACAAAATTCTATTAATTCACGTGTTAAGAAATGAAATCATAGAAACCTATGTTTGTAACTGAATAATACTGAACTCAATATGTATCATAAATAGAGAACAATTAAAATGGTAAAGGAAAATCAATAGCCAAGCTGCCATTATTTGACACTAATAGGTGGAAGTAAATGAGCATTTCACTCAGAAAGTTGGAGAAATAACAGGTAAATGCTCAAGGAAAAAGGAAATAAAAAACAAGAAAGTGTTTAGTAGCAGAAACTAAATGAAACAGGAAGAAAAAAAACTTCAGTGTATAGGGTTCTTCAGAAAAACAGGACCAATAGGTGTGTGTGTGTGTGTGTGTGTGTGTGTGTGTGTTTTATTAAGGAATTGGGTCATATGATAGAGGGGCTGACAAGTCTGAATCTGTAGGACAAGCCAGCAGGCTGAGAACCCAGTGAAAAGTATGCTTTGGAGCACAAATAAACAACAAAATACAGAGATAAACTCAGATACAATGAACCAACTCATGATTCCCAGGTTAAAAAAAAAAAAAAAAAAGCTAGCAAACATGCTACAGCATAATTTCTTATCTGGAAAACCTCAGTTTTTGTTGTTATGGCCTTGAACTCACTGGATGAGGCTTAACCACACTTAAAAGTAATCTCTACTTTAAGTCAACTAATGGTAGGTGCTAACTATACCTACAAAATACCTTCACAGAAGTATCTAGATTTGTGTCTGATTAAATAATTAGGTACTATAGTCTAGCCAATTTAACACATAGAATTATCCACCACAGCCCACACTTTGTCAACTTGAAACCTACATACATCTCCTTAAACCATACTTAATCTCCAAATAAAGTAACAACAAAGTTACTTCTGCCTAAAGTGATACAACTCTGTAGGGAAGTGGCAGTTCATTTTTGGTCCTACAGAGTTCACTGGACATGTAGTTGTCGTTGGTATTTATGTCTACATTCTTCCACTACCCATTCTCTATTCTCTTTGCCCTCAGTAAGCCCCTCACCTCATGGTTCTTTGCCAGATGAAGTGTCCCAAAATTTCATTTCTGAATGGGCCATTATTAGTTCTGCCTGAATTGCAATTTTCCATTGACTTTTTAATTTTTTTTTACAGATTTTATTTATTCATTTATTTATTTGACAGAGAAAGAGAGATCACAAGTAGGCAGAGAGGCAGGCAGAGAGAGAGAGAGGGCTAAAGCAGGCTTCCTGCTGAGCAGAGAGCCTGATGTGGGGCTTGATTCCAGGACCTTGAGACCATGACCTTAAGCCAAAGGCAGAGGCTTAACCACTGAGCCACCCAGGTGCCCCTTCCACTGACTTTAATCACAGGACCTGGGAGATGTCCTCGGGTACTTCCTGTGTTGTAGACACTCTTCCTTAACTCCACTGTGTAGTGGCAGCCCAGTTTCTCCTGAATAATTAGGACCAGTCACCCCAGCCACTACAGTGATCTTCTATTTCGCCTATTGAGAGGCATGAGCATCTGAAAGTGGCTGGGGGAGAAGGAGTCTCAATTTCCAGGTCAATAGAATTACTGCTGTCTCCTGGTGGAAGCACAATTTTTGCTAGAGGATCTCTATGGCTAATAGTGAGTAGAGCTGCTCCCTTTTCCACCCCTTGATTCCTGGACCAGTGAATCCTGACTGTGGGAAAACCACACTCTATACTGAAGGCAGATTTAGAGCATATGCCAGAGCTTGGAGTACACTGCACAAGCCGTGCAAAGTGCTGCCACCCAGGCTGGCGCTGGAAATGAATTTTCAAAAGGCCAGTTCACTTCAGGCAACTATTCAGGATTGTGGGGAAATGGTAAGACCAATGAATTTCACGTGTTAACCCATTCACACTCCTCATTTGCTGTAAAGTGAGTTCTTTGACCAGAACCAATACTGTATGGAATAGCACGAGGGTAGATAAGACATTCTGTAAATCCACATATGAGAGTCTATTAGATATGGTTTTGTCTTCACTGCATGCATTGCTTTCACCAAAACTCAGTGTCCATTTTAGTAGAAACAAAGCACCAATCCTTCCATGATGGGAGACAGGTTTTGCAGTCCTTTGTATTCCACAGGACTGTGTTACTGCTTTGTTTGAGTAACTCTGTGGGCTCTCAGGGAACTGAAACCTACTTCTCATGAATATGGCACCGTACCTGGTCTCTGTGATAAGGAGGGTTGACGAAACAGTATAGAGAACTTACAAGTATGCCACTTGAGGTCCTGCTGGCTTCAAATACCAAAGCACATAGTACTGGATTTTATTCAAAGAAATTATGGCTAAAAACTTGCCAAATCTAGGGAAGGAAATGGACAACCAAATCCAGTAAGCTTAACAGAATCAAGTTAGAGGAATCCAAAGAAGTTCACACCAAGAAGCATTATAATCACACTGTCAAAAGCTAAAGACAAAGAACTGTAAAAGTAACAAGAAAATAATGACTTCATGTATAGCGTCCCCCATAAGATTTTGAGCAGATTTCTCAGTGGAAACTTTGCAGGCCAGAAGGCAGTAGAACAATATACTCAATGCACTAAAAGAAAAAAAACCCTGACAACCCAGAACACTGTATGTGGCAAAACTATCCTTCAAAAGCAAAGGAGAGAGAAATATTTTCCCAAATAAACAACAGCTGAAGCTGTTCATTCACCACTAGACCTTTCTTACAAGAAATGCTAAAGGGAATCTTCAAGTTGAAATGAAAGCATGCGAAACAGCAACAGGAGAGCAAATGAAAGTATTATACTCGCTCATCAAGATAAATATGCAGAGATATACAGACTGAAAATACTGTAATGGTGAGAAAATCAATTCTAATGTAGAATAGATAGAAACATATAAATATGTTAAGCAATTCACAGTGTAAATAAAAAGATTGTAAATTTTGACATCAATAACATGAACCACAGAGGAAGAGAACTAAAGGTATGAAGTTTTTCCATACAACTCTTTTTTATCACAGCTAAACCTAGAGGTTAAGATGGTAGAATGGAGGAACCCTGAGCTTGCCTTGTCCCTCAAACACAGATCAACAGGTAACTATTTTGAAAAACTAGGAATACAATCTGAGGATTAAGAAAACAACCAGCACAACTGAAGGGAGAGAACAGGGAAGATGAGGTTCAAAGAGTCGTGAACCGGGGGAGAGGAAAGCTACAAGGCAGCGAAAGGGAGGGAACGTTTTTCGTGGTGCAAAGTCAGGGAGAGAGGAGGAGAGAGTGAAGCACATAGGGTTGGCACAGTAAGCCACAGTGAGGGGATCATCTGGGTCACAGGGGAGAAGCTCCCCTTCCTGGAGTACGTTTGGAAGAGTGTAATGTGCTTCTCCAAAAACAAAAGGTCACCTGGGAGCCAGAGTGGAGTTTAAAAGCAGGGAAAGAGGTGCACAGACGTCCAATACCCGAGTTGCAGCTTTTCACTATGAGCCGCAACAGATTTAAGCCACCATGTGCACGCCAAGCGGCTGCTTTTCTGGGACAGGACTGAATAGAGCGCAGTGACACACAGACTGCAGATAACCCGGCTGCAGCATTTCACTGTATGCCACAACAGACTCAAGCTGCGGCGTGACTGCTCTTCTGGGGCAGAACAGAGTAGGGGACTGAGGCGCATGGCAGATAACCTGGTCGCAGCTTTCTGCTGTGCATCATAGTAGACGGCAGCCACCATGTGCACCCTGTGCGACCGCTTTCCTGGGACAGGATGGTGCTGGGTGTGCTGCAAGCCTCTCCTTCAGAGGAGGGGAGTGGATCCATACATTGCCAGGGACTTTAAAATTTGGAGTTTTGAATCCTAGCCACTGGCCAGAGATAAAACACAGCAGATCCGTGGCTCCAGATGTGCTGATGGCCCAGGCACAGAGAGGTTAAGGGCAGACATCTGACAAAAGCCCAGGACATAAGAGACCGTTTGCTTTTCTCTGAGGCCCTCCCAAGGACAAGAAGGTGGGGGTGACGCCATCTTCCTCCTTCACCACCTCTCCTTCCACCTGCCTACCAGCACAAGACTTCAGAGAGCAGCACAGCACGTCCAGGGAGGCTGGACTCGCTTACACCGACCCCTCCCCCTCTCCTGGCAGGCTCATCTTTACAAGGGAAAGACTGTTTGTGAGCCAGCCCAGAACTCCCCCTCAGAAGGTCAGCGCAGGCTCCTGGCATGTACCAAGTCTACTGATGGAGGAGTGCGTCAGTTTTAGTGGAAACAGGACCAGGCGCCCCTTTCTTTTTCAGTTTTAAAGAATGTCTTATTTTTTAATCTTTCCTTAAGTATTTTTTCTTTTTTCCTCTTTTTTTTGGTATCAGGCTTATCATTTCTTGTTCACTTCTTGGTTTGTTTCCTTCTCTTATTATTTGAATCAGGCTTTTGATTTTTCTTCTTTCCTTACTCATTCACCTTCTTTCTTATTCTTTAGAATCAAACTTACAGTTTTTTTGTTTCTTTGCTTTTTTGTTCCTCTCCCTCTTCACTTGTCTTGGATCACACTTTTTTCTTTTCCAAGCTTAACAAATAAAGCAAACCTAGTTAAAGGTCTAAACACTCCCCAGAGAAGGAGGAACTCTGTAGAGGATGGACCAGTGGGAAAGAATAGCCAGAATCCATCAGCCAACTGTTTCTGACACCAGAAACAGTTCCTGAAGTGCCAGGCCCTGGACAGTGTATGATTTCTTTTTAATATAGCATACTTTCAGGTGCCGGAACCATAATAAGCTTTCATAACATGCAAAATATGGAAACTTAGCCAAAATGACAGGAAGGAGGAATTCTCCCCAAAACAAAAGGTCAGGAAGCTATCACATCCACGGACTTTCTCAAAGCAGGTATAAGCAATATATCTGGGAAAAAAAACTTCGATCAACAGTTTAAAGACTATTAACTAGACTCGAAAAAAGCATAGAAGACAGCAGAGAAACACTTGCTTCAGAGATAAATGACCTAAAAACTACTCAGGCTGAAGTAAAAACTGCTAAACTGAGATGTAAAGCAGACTGGGTATAATTACTATGAAGACTGGAGAAGCAGAGGAGATTACAGATGATACAGAAGGAAAAACTGCAGAAAATAATGAAGCTGAAAAGAGGAGGGAAATAAAACTCTTAGATCCCTAAGGTAGACTTGGGGAACTCAGCAATTCCATAAACCAAAATGGTATCTGTATCATAGGAGTCCCAGAAGAGAAAGAGTGGGAAAAAGGGGCAGAAGGTTCACTTGAACAAATTATAGCTGAGAGAGAACTCCCCTCAAAGTCAACAAAACAGGTTAACACCATGACATATTGCAGTGAAACTTACAAAACCCAATGAATCACAGAGAATCCTGAAAGCAGCTTAGGAGAAAAAAAAATCCTTAAACTACAAGGGTAGGCACAAAGGGCTGGAAGGAGATCTGTCCAAAGAGACCTGGTAGATCAGAAAGGACTGGCATGATATATTCACCATACTAAGTGGGAAAAATATACAGCCATCAATACCTTATCTACACAGCTGTCATTCACAACAGAAGGAGAGATAAGAGTTTCCAGGACAGGGCGCCTGGGTGGCTCAGTGGGTTAAAGTCTCTGCCTTCCGCTCAGGTTATGATCCCAGTGTCCTGGGATTGAGCCCAGCATCGGGCTCTCTGCTCGGCAAGGAGCCTGCTTCCTCCTCTCTCTCTGCCTGCTTCTCTGCCTAATTGTGATCTCTGTCATATAAATAAATAAAAATCTTTTTAAAAAAAGAGCTTCCAGGGACGCCTGGGTGGCTCAGTGGGTTAAGCCGCTGCCTTCAGCTCGGGTCATGATCCCAGGGTCCTGGGATCGAGTCCCGCATGGCCTCCTTGCTCGGCAGGGAGCCTGCTTCTGTCTCCACCTCTGCCTGCCTCTCTGCCTGCCTGTGTGCTCTCGCTCTCTCTCTCCTTCTCTCTGACAAACAAAATAAAATATTTAAAAAAAAAAGACCTTCCAGGACAAACAAAAACTAAAGAAATTTGTGAACACTAAACCAGCCCTGCAAGAATATTAAAAGGGACCCTTTGAGCAGAGAGAGAGATGAAAAGTAACAAAGACTAGAAAGGAACAGAGACAATTTATAGGAACATTTACAGGTAATACAATGCCACTAAATTCATATCTTTCAGTAATCACTCTGAATGTTAATGGACTAACTGATCCAATCAAAAGTAGCAGAATGGATTAAAAAAAAAAACAAGACCCATAGGTAATTTGCCAATGAGAGACTCATTTTAGACACTGAAGACACCTCCAGATTGAAAGTGAGGGGGTGGAGAAACGTTAATCATTTCAATGGATATCAAAAGAAAGCTGGAGTGCTCATCCTTATATCAGACAAATTATATTTTAAACCAAAGACTGGATAAGAAATGAAAAAGGACACCATATAATATTAAAAGGGTCTATCCAATAAGACCTAACAATTGTAAATACTTACACCCCTCACTGGGAGCAGCCTAATACATAAACTACTAATAATAAAATTAAAGAAACTCACTGATAATAATACAATAATAATAGGGGACTTTAATACCCCACTCACAGTAATGGACAGGTCATCTAAGCAGAAGATCAATAAGGAAAAAAGGCTTTGAATGACACACTGGACGAGATGGACTTCACAGACATATACCGGGCATTTCATCTTAAAACACCAGAATACACATTCTTCTCGAGTGCACATGGAACATTCTCCAGAATAGATCACATACTGCGTCACAAATAAGGTCTCAACCAGTACAAAAAGACTGAGATTACACCATGCATATTTTCAGACCAAAATTCATTAAGTTTTGAAGTCAACCACAAGAAAAAATTTGGAAGGACCACAACTACATGGAGGTTAAAAAGGATCCTACTAAATGAATGGGTCAATCAGGAAAATAAAGAATAATTTTAAAACATACCATGGAAAATAGTGTGGTGGTTCCTCACAAAATTAAAAATAGACTTTCCACATTGTCCCTTAATTCTACTTCCCATTGTATACCCAAAATAACTGAAATTAGAGACTTGAAGAATCATTTGTTCACTCATGTTCACAGCAGAATTACTTGCTACAGCCAAAAGGCAGAAGGGACAAGTGCTCACTGATAGATGAATTGATAAATAAAATATGGTATACACATACAATGAATTAATATTCTTTTAAAAATGTGTCATATTTGATTCTAATATTCAAAAAATAAAAATACAACATGTATTAACCTTGAGGCATTAGGTTAAGTAAAGTAAGCCTGTTGCAAAAGGACATATACTATTATTATTCCACTTAATATAAAGTACATAGAGTAATTAAATTCATAGAAACAAAAAGGAATAAATTCATAGACAAAAACCAGACAAAATTGGGGGTGGGGAAAATGTGGAATTATTGTATAATAATTACAGATTTTCAGTTTTGCAAGAAAACGTTCTGTGGATGATGGTGGTAAGAGTAGTGTCGCAATGTGAATGTACTTAATGCCACTGACTTGTGCTTTCAAAAATGGTTAAAATGGTAAATTTTATGTGTATTTTTACTAGAATTTTTAAAGACATATACACAGAAGGAAAAACTAAAGAAGTTCATCACTAGAAGGTCTGCTCAACATGGAATGTTATAAAAGATAAACAGAATTGGCAATCCTTTAACTAGATGGACCAAGCCAAAGAGACAAGGCTCAAATGAATAAATTCATATAGGAATGTGGAGACATTAACTTTCCATAAAGAAAAAGAATCATAAGAGAATCCTATGAACAGTTTTATGCCAACAAATAGTATAACCTAGATGAAATCAACAACTTCCTAGAAACAGAATACTAAAACTGACTCAAAGAAATAAAAATCTGAACAGACCTACATCAAGTAAAGGGATGCAGTCTGTAGTAAAACAAAAACAAAACAAAAACAAAAAAACAACAACAAAAAAACCCCAATGAAGAAAAGCTCAGAACTAAAGGGCTTTACTAATAATTCTACCAAACATTTAAAGAATTATCACCAATCCTCAAACCCTTCCAAAAAATACAAGAGGGAACATTCCATAATATCAATATTACCCTGGCATCAAAGCCACATAAAGATACCACAAGAAACACAAATATTATTTCCCTATCCCTCACATACAGATGCAAATATCCTCAAAAAGATACTTGTTAACCAAATCTAGCAGCATCTTAAGTGGATTAGCCATCATGATGAATTGAGATTTATCACAGAAATGGAAAGATGTTTCAAGATATGAAAATTAATCAGTATAATGTATGACATTAATAGAATGAAGGAAATAACAAACATGGCTTTTCCCTTTTGTGGCCATTGCTGAAATGCCAGTAGCCAAAATGAAATTCAATCCTTTTGTGACTTCTGATCAGAGCAAGAACTGTAACAGGCATTTCAATGCACCCTCCCATATTTGCAGGAAGACTATGTCTTCCTCTCTTTCCACAGAGCTGAGACAGAAGCACAACATTTTTTTTTATTATGTTTAGTCACAATATAGGAAATACATTTGATCCATGCCCATCTGAAAGGATGATAAAGTACAGGTTGTATGAGGACACTACAGAGGTCAGCAAATTGGCAAAGTAGTCCAAGTTTACAAGAAGAAACACATCATATACATTGAACAAGTACAGTGAGAGAAAGCCAATAGCACAACCATCCATGTGGGCATTCACCCTCGCAAGGTGGTTACCACTAGACTAAAACTAGACAAAGACCACAAAAAGAAAGCCATATCTCGCCATGTAGTAAAGGAAAAGGGCAAATATAAGGAAGAAACAATTGAGAGGATGCAGGAATAAAGTAATCGTATATATGACTTTAAATAAAAACTGTTAAAATGAAAAAGACATGATTATCTCAGTTTATGCAAAAATTTTAATGAAATCTATCATTCTTTTATATATAGAAAATGTATATCTCTACATATACACATATATATAGGAAAAAGATAATCTAACTAGGAACAGAAGGTCATGTCCTAAATGAGCAGAAGAGTACAAAAAATCCACAGCTAACATTATACTTACTGGTGAAAGAATGGATGCTTGCCTTCGCGACTTCTGTTCAGTCTTGTACTGGGAGTTCTAGCCAAAGTAATTAGGCATGAAAAAGACATAAAATACATCCAAATTGGAAAGGAAGAAGTATACTTATCTGTTTGCAGGTGACATGATCCTATGTACAGAAAAGCCCAAAGAACTCACAAAATACTATCTGAGCAAATCAACAAATCCAGCAAAGTTGCAAGATATTAGATTAGCACAAAAATCAGCTGTTTTCTATAATCTAGCAGTGACCCGATCAGAAAATAAAATTTAGGGGAAAAATTCCACTTACAACAGCATCTAAAAGAATACAATGGAATATTAGTCATCAGAAAGGATGCATACCTACCATTTACATTGACATGGATGGAACTGGAGGGGTTTTGCTAAGTGAAATAAGACAAGCGGAGAAAGACAATTATCATATGATTTCACTTATATGTGGAACATAAGGAATAGCGTGAAGGACCACAGGGGAAGAGAGGGAATACTGAATGGGAAGAAATCAGAGAGGGAGACAAACCAAGAGAGAGTTGGGACTTCAAGAAACACACTGAGGGTTATGGAAGGGAGGGGAGTGAGGGGTTGGGGTAACTGGGTGATGGATATTAAGGAGGGCACGTGTTGTGAGGGGCACTTGGTGTTAATATGCAACTAATGAGTCACTGAACACTACATCAAAACTAATGATGTACTACTATATGTTGGCTAACTGGACATAATAAAAAAATAGAAGAATAAAATACTTAGGAATAAATTTAACCAAGGAGATATCAGACTCGTACACTGTAAACGACAAACCACCAGTGGCTGAATGGATAAGCAAAATGTTGAATATTTATCCAATCCTGTGTCTTTCAACTGTAACAGGAACTAAACAAGGAATGACATCAAGATGGCAGGTAAGGGGGTGCCTGAGTGAGTGGCTCAGTGGGTTGAGGCCTCTGCCTTCAGGTCAGGTCATGATCCTGGGGTCCTGGGATTGAGCCCCACATCGGGCTCTTTGCTCAGTAGGGAGCCTGCTTCCTCCTCTCTCTGCCTGCCTCTCTGCCTACTTGTGATCCCTCTCTGTCAAATAAATAAAACAAAATCTTTTAAAAAATGGCAGATAAGGCAGTCATAACCCCATCCTTATACAAAACAATAATATAACAACTACCCACAAATAAAAATAGATCTGGAAAAGTGCCGGAATAAAATTAAGAAGCTGCAGCACCCCAGTGGAGCACAAAATCCATGGATATACACAAAGGAAAGTGAAGAAAGCATTCTACTTGTGTTACTCCATCCCCTAACCCAGCATTTTGGTGCCCCATGTGATCTGAAACCCTCCTCTACAGGCCAAAGGATAGCAGGAGGACCCCAACAGCCTTCATCACTGAGGACACCAGCAGCCCTTGCCATTCACCACCAGGGACTAGTGTAGACTTCACTGATCTGGACCTTAACCAACACAGCTGCCCAGGGTTCATGCCACTGTGCTCCTCTGGAGCAGAAGCTGATGCTGTGAATCTCCCCACCACCCCTACAACTACCATGCATTCCCATGCCCGAGACCCTGGTGTCACTATCTAATGTATGTCCCTGCCTTGGATCCTGGTGCCAAGAGACATCCCTTAAACTGCAACCTCCTTATGCAGAGGAAAGGGAGAGCAGAATCCCAGCAGCCCTCACTACTCCCATGGAAATCTTCAGTCTCTGATGATGCTGACTGAACTAACAAAGCTGCCCATATTCAATACCACTGTGCCCCCTGAGAGCCAGAGTGGGGCTCACTGTTGTGCCACCCTGGAGCTGGAGCTGCTACACCCAACTCAGTCAGAGCCCTCATTCCCACCCGGATGTGAAAGTCTTTCCCAAAGCCAGTCCACAAAGCCTAGAAGAGGCTACTGCTCCTTCAAATGTATAGACATCAACACAAGGCTATAAGAAACATTAAAAAAAAAAAACCCAAGGTAATATACCACCAAAGGAACAAATTTGTAGTAAGTAACCTGAAAGAAGTAGGTTATCTATGAACCACCTGCAAATACTTAAGTTTTTAGAAGAATCTCAGCAAGAAAGGGGCCAAGATAGTGATGCAGGAAGACCCTGAATTCACTCCCTCCATGGACACCCCAAATCTACACCTATCTATAAAGTAATTACTTTCGAAAAACTGAGGCCTTACTGAACAGCCTCTTCACAACAGAAGACAGAAAGACCATACAGAGAATGGCAGCTGTGAAAGTGAAAACTACAGTGGGGAAGGACGGTGCTGAGGGACCATGAGCTGTCTTTTCTTCCTTGAAGTACAGGGGGGAAACCCCACAATTTGAAAGAGCAACTAGAATATAAAAGATCCAACCCTAGGGGGGAGTCAAGATGGCGGGGAAGTAGGAGGAGGCACCATTTCAACCTGTACCCTAAAGTGAGCTGATTACCTACCAAAGAACTCCGACCACCCATGAAATCAGCCTGAGATCAGAATTATACACGTCTGGATCTCTACAGGAGCAGAAGACGCCAGTGGCAGGTAAAGCCGACTGGGAGCGGCGGACTGATATCGAAAGATAAACAAAAGGGGGAGGGAGCCACCAGAGGTGACCCATTGGAAAGTAATACCCCAACACGAGAGTGCTCTGCGTCTGGGGACCAGCATTAACTTGGAGTCTGGTTGAAAGCACTCAAAAAACAAAGAGCAAAGGATCGCGGGGGGTAATAGTGGGAACCTGGGCGGTTAGGGTCAGGGACCTAAGTCCCCGGACCCAGGACAGCCTCCCCTGGCGCTGAGCCAGAGAGAGTGCGGCGGAGAAATCAGGTCTCCGTCCCTGAGCTGCCAGTGCGCCTGAACGCCAGTGCGCCCGAGAACGAGTGGGGTCTGGCTCCCGTGAGGGGCTGGGAGCCTGGCCAGATCGCAATCCTGAAACGCGCGCATCCCACACCCTCCCTTGGGATACATGCTCATAGGCACTAGCCTGGAGCTCTGGCATCCGGAAAAACCAGACATTCCCAGCCCAGGACAGCGGGAAAATCTCAGTGTGCGATCTCTGCTCGGAACCTCTCTGGCGGTCTGGAGCTGCCTAGACAGCCACCGCTGCCCTGGTTTTGGGTACAACGAGGAGCTCCTGCATCCCCAGGGACAGTGACTCAGAACCGACTCAGCCAGCAGCTTTTCCAAAACACTCTGGGGCTTCTCTCTGAGAGGGAGGTCGGGGTGCAGTTTGCTCTCCTCTAAACCTCCAAAAACCATCAAAAGCTGTCAATGCGAGAGAAAGCAGATGAAAGAACATAAAAACCCCCAGAGAACAAAAGGCTGAAAAAAACAGTTTCCTCAGAGCTCACCCCCTTGAGGGGAGCGGGAGGACCTAACTCAGGGAACATCATTGTCTGAAAACCCACCTCCTGGATTTTGATGCTTGTTCCCTTTGCCATATTAGGGAAATTCTCTACAATAATTCTCTGCAATATACCTTCTGCTCCCCTCTCTTTCTTCTTCTTCTGGAATCCCAATTATTCTAATGTTTCATCTTATGGTGTCACTCATCTCTCAAATTCTCCCCTTGTGGTCCAGTATTTGTCTCTCTTTTGCTCAGCTTCTTTATTCTCTGTCATTTGGTCTACTATTAGGTCTGTCCAACAAGAAGACCGAACAATTTTAAATATCTATGCCCCTAACATGGGAGGATCCAACTATATAACCAATTAATAACAAAATCAAAGAAACACATCGACAATAATACAATAATAGTAGGGGACTTTAACACTCCCCTCACTGAAATGGACAGATCATCTAAGCAAAAGATCAACAAGGAAATAAAGGCCTTAAATGACATGCTGGACCAGATGGACATCACAGATATATTCAGAACATTCCATCCCAAAGCAACAGAATACACATTCTTCTCTAGTGCACATGGAACATTCTCGAGAACAGATTCACATCCTGGGTCATAAATCAGGTCTCAACTAGTATCAAAAGATTGGGATCATTCCCTGCATATTTTCAGACCACAGTGCTCTGAAGCTAGAACTCAATCACAAGAGGAAATTTGGAAAGAACCCAAATACATGGAGACTAAATAGCATGCTTCTAAAGAATGAATGGGTCAACCAGGAAATTAAAGAAGCATTGAAAAAATTCATGGAAACAAATGATAATGAAAACACAACGGTTCGGGGCACCTGGGTGGCTCAGTGGATTAAGCCGCTGCCTTCGGCTCAGGTCATGATCTCAGGGTCCTGGGATTGAGCCCCGCATCGGGCTCGCTGCTCTGCAGGGAGCCTGCTTCCTCCTCTCTCTCTGCCTGCCTCTCTGCCTACTTGTGATCCCTCTCTCTGTCAAACAAATAAAATCTTAAAAAAAAAAAAAAGAAAACACAATGGTTCAAAATCTGTGGGACACAGTATAAAGGCAGTCCTGAGAGGAAAATACATAGCCATACAAGCCTTTCTCAAGAAACAAGAAAGGTCTCAAATACACAACCTAACCCTACACCTAAAGGAGCTGGAGAACTCCAGAAAGAACAACAAAGAAGGGGCACCTGGGTGGCTCAGTGGGTTAAAGCCTCTGCCTTCGGCTCACGTCATGATCCCAGGGTCCTGGGATCGAGCCCCACATCGGGCTCTCTGCTCCGCAGGGAGCCTGCTTCCTCCTCTCTCTCAGCCTGACTCTCTGCCTAGTTGTGATTTCTCTCTGTCAAATAAATAAAATATAAAAAAAAAAAACAAAGGAAGCCAAAACCCAGCAGGAGAAGAGAAATAATAAAAGATCAGAGCAGAAATCAATGAAATAGAAACAAAAAAACACAATAGAACAAATCAACAAAACCAGGAGCTTGTTCTTTGAAAGAATTAATAATATTAATAAACCCCTGGCCAGACTGATCAAAAAGAAAAGAGAAAGGACCCAAATAAATAAAGTAATGAATGAAAGAGGAGAGATCACAACCAACACCAAAGAAATACAAACAATTATAAGAACATATCATGAGCAACTCTACACCAACAAATTTGACAATCTGGAAGAAGTGGATGCATTCCTAGAGACATATAAACTACCACAACTGAACCAGGAAGAAACAGAAAACCTGAACAGACCCATAACCAGTAAGGAGATTGAAACAGTCATCAAAAATCTCCAAACAAACAAAAGCCCAGGGCTAGACGGCTTCCCAGGAGAATTCTACCAAACATTTAAAGAATTAATTCCTATTCTCCTGAAACTGTTCCAAAAAATAGAAATGGAAGCCAACCTCATTTTATGAGGCCAGAATCACCTTGATCCCAAAACCAGACAAGGATCCCATCAAAAAAGAGAATTACAGACCAACAGCCTTGATGATCACAGATGTGAAAATTCTCACCAAAATACTAACCAATAGGATCCAACAGTACATTAAAAGGATTATTCACCACGACTAAGTGGGATTTATTCCAGGGCTGCAAGGTTGGTTTAACATCCACAAATCAATGTGATACAATACATTAATAAAAGAAAGAACAAGAACCACATGATACTCTCAATAGATGCTGAAAAAGCATTTGACAAAGTACAGCATCCCTTCCTGATCAAAACTCTTCAAAGTGTAGGGAGAGAGGGCACCTACCTCAATATTATCAAAGCCATCTATGAAAAACCCACTGCAAATATCATTCTCAATGGAGAAAAACTGAGAGCTTTTCCGCTAAGGTCAGGAACACGGCAGGGATGTCCATTATCACCACTGCTATTCAACATAGTACTAGAAGTCCTAGCCTCAGCAATCAGACAACAAAAAGAAATTAAAGGCATCCAAATCGGCAAAGAAGTCAAACTCTCACTCTTCGCAGATGATATGATACTATATGTGGAAAACCCAAAAGACTCCACTCCAAAACTACTTGAACTTGTACAGGAATTCAGTAAAGTGTCAGGATATAAAATCAATGCACAGAAATCAGTGGCATTTCTTTACACCAACAACAAGACAGAAGAAAGAGAAATTAAGGAGTCAATCCCATTTACAATTGCACCCAAAACTATAAGATATCTAGGAATAAACCTAACCAAAGAGGCTAAGAATCTATATGCAGAAAACTATAAAGTACTCATGAAAGAAATTGAGGAAGACACAAATAAATGGAAAAAATGTTCCATGCTTGTGGATTGGAAGAACAACTATTGTGAAAATGTCTATGCTACCTAAAGCAATCTACACATTTAATGCAATCCCTATCAAAATCCCATCCATTTTTTTTTTCAAAGAAATGGAACAAAAAATCCTAAAATTTATATGGAACCAGAAAAGACCTCGAATAGACAAAGGGATATTGAAAAAGAAAGCCAAAGTTGGTGGCATCACAATTCCGGACTTCAAGCTCTATTACAAAGCTGTCATCATCAAGACAGCATGGTACTGGCACAAAAACAGACACATAGATCAATGGAACAGAGTAGAGAGCCCAGAAATAGACCCTCAACTCTATGGTCAACTAATCTTTGACAAAGCAGGAAAGAATGTCCAATGGAAAAAAGACAGCCTCTTCAACAAATAGTGTTGGGAAAATTGGACAGCCACATGCAGAAAATTGAAATCGGACCATTTTCTTACACCACACACGAAAATAGACTCAAAATGGATGAAAGACCTCAATGTGAGAAAGGAATCCATCAAAATCCTTGAGGAGAACACAGGCAGCAACATCTTCGACCTCAGCCGCAGCAACTTCTTCCTAGGAACATCACCAACGGCAAGGGAAGCAAGGACAAAAATGAATTTCTGGGACTTCATCAAGATCAAAAGCTTTTGCACAGCAAAGGAAACAGTTAACAAAACCAAAAGACAACTGACAGAATGGGAGAAGATTTTCGCAAACAACATATCAGATAAAGGGCTAGTATCCACCATCTATAAAGAGCTTAGCAAACTCAATACCCAAAGAACAAATAATCCAATCAAGAAATGGGCAGAGGACATGAACAGACATTTCTGCAAAGAAGATATCCAGATGGCCAACAGACACATGAAAAAGTGCTCCACATCACTCGGCAGCAGGGAAATACCAGTCAAAACCACAATGAGATACCACCTCACACCAGTCAGAATGGTTAAAATTAACAAGTCAGGATATGACAGATGCTGGCAAGGATGTGGAGAAAGGGAAGCCTCCTACACTGTTGGTGGGAATGCAAGCTGGGGCAACCACCTCTTGAAAACAGCATGGAGGTTCCTCAAAAAGTTGAAAATAGAGCTACCTTACAACCCAGCAACTGCACTACTGGGTATTTACTCTAAGGATACAAATGTAGTGATCCGAAGGGGCACGTGCACCCGAATGTTTATAGCAGCAAAGTCCACAATAGCCAAACTATGAAAAGAACCTAGATGTCCATCAACAGATGAACGGATAAAGAAGATGTGTACACATACACATACACATGTACACATACGCACACAATGGAATACCATGCAGCCATCAAAAGAAATGAAATCTTGCCATTTGCGACGACGTGGATAGAACTAGAGGGTATTATGCTTAGTGAAATAAGTCAATTGGAGAAAGACAATTATCATATGATCTCCTGGATATGAGGAAGCGGAGATGCAATGTAGGGGTTCTGGGGGTAGGAAAAGAATAAATGAAACAAGATGGGATCAGGAGGGAGACAAACCATAAGAGACTCTTACTCTCACAAAAGAAACTGAGGGTTTCTGGGGGGAGGGGGGTTGGGAGAGGGTGGTAGGGTTATGGACATTGGGGAGGCTATGTGCTATGGTAAGATGGTTGAGTGCTGTGAAGTGTGTAAACCTGGCGATTCACAGACCTGTACCCCTGGGGCTAATAATATATGTTTATAAATTTTTTTTTAAAAAATTGGAAGCTAGATTTTCCCATTAAGAAAAAAAAGAATATCCTCATATCAGGGAGATCATATGATAGTTGTCTTTCTCCGACTGACTTATTTCACTAAGCATGATACGTTCTAGTTCCATCCACGGGGGGGTAGGGGGATAGGAGAAGAGTAAATGAAACAAGATGGGATTGGGAGGGAGACAAACCATAAATGACTCTTAATCTCACAAAACAAACTGGGGGTTGCTGGGGGAGGTGGGATTGGGAGAGGGGGAGCGGGCTATGGACATTGGGGAGGGGAGGCGAACCATAAGAGACTATGGACTCTGAAAAACAACCTGAGGGTTTTGAAGGGTCAGGGGTGGGAGGTTGGGGCAACCTGAGGGTTTTGAAGGGTCAGGGGTGGGAGGTTGGGGGAACAGGTGGTGGGTAATGGGGAGGGCACGTTTTGCATGGAGCACTGGGTGTTGTGCAAAAAGAATGAATACTGTTACACTGAAAAAATAAATAAAATGGAAAAAAAAAGAAATAAAAAAATAAAAAAAAAAAAAAAAGAAAAAAGAAATATAGGGATACCCCAGAGATATTGTGGGTTTGGTTCCAGACTGCTGCAATAAAAAAAAAAAAAAAAAGAATATTTGGCAAAGTTATCATTCATAATTAAAGAGATCAAAATCTTCCAAGTGAAACAAAAGTAAAAGGAATTCATTGCCATTAAACTGGCCTTACAAGAAATTTTAAAGGGACTTTTTTTAAGTATGAAAGAAAATGCCATAATTAGACTATCATGACAGGAAAAATTTCATTAGTAAAAGGAAACACACAGTAAAGTAAATAGGCAATCACTTATAAAACTGGTGTGATTTATAAGTGATTATAATCACTTATAAAGCTTATAAATCACTTATAAAGCTGGTGTGAAGGTTTAAATACAAAAATTGTGAAATCAATTACATCTTAAAAATCACAAATTGGGGCACCTGGGTGGCTCAGTGGGTTAAAGCCTCTGCCTTCTGCTCAAGTCATGATCCCAGGGTCCTGGGATCACGCTCTACATCGGGTTGTCTGCTCAGCGGGGAGCCTGCTTCCCCCTCTCTTTATGCCTGCCTCTCTGCCTACCTGTGATCTGTCTGTCAAATAAATAAATATAATCTTTTTTTAAAAAATCACAAATTTTAAAAATGTAAAGTATGACATCATATACATAAAATGAGGAGAAAATAAAAATGCAGTTATTTTAGAGTATGTTCAAACTTAAGTGACCATCAACCCAATAGATTGCTGTATTCTTAAGATGTTCTATATGAACCCCAAAGTAACAACAAACCAAAGACCTAGACACACACAAAGAATAACCCAAACATAATACTAAAGAAAGCCATCAATTACAAGGAAAGAGCAAAAGCAGGAACAGAGAAGAGCACAAAAACCACCAGAAAAGAGTTAACAAAATGGCAGTTTAAGTACATACCTATCAATATTTACTTTGAATTGAAATTATCTAAATGCTCAAAAGACAAATGAGGATGGAATGAATTAAAAATAGGAAATAAAGAAAACAAAAGTCAGACGCATCATTATGCTGCCTATAAAAGACTCACTTCAGACCTAAAGACACATACAGATTGAAAGCTTAGGAACAACAACAACAACACATTTACCATGCCAAAAAAAGAAAAAGAAAAAAAGCTAGGTAGCAGTACTTAAAACAGACTTTATTTTTTTAAAACACCTTTTTTTTCCACTTTTTTTAAAAGATTTTATTTATTTATTTTTTAATATTTCAAATTTATTTTTTCAGCGTAACAGTATTCATTGTTTTTTCACAACACCCAGTGCTCCATGCAAAACGTGCCCTCCCTATTACCCACCACCTGTTTCCCCAACCTCCCACCCCTGATCCTTCAAAAAAAAACACCTTTTTAAAAAAGATTTTACTTAGGGGCGCCTGGGTGGCTCAGAGGATTAAGCCACTGCCTTCGGCTCAGGTCATGATCTCAGGGTCCTGGGATCGAGCCCCACGTCAGGCTCTCTGCTCCGTAGGGAGCCTGCTTCCTCCTCTCTCTCTGCCTGCCTCTCTGCCTAGTTGTGATTTCTCTCTGTTAAATAAATAAAATATTTAAAAAAAAAATCTGGAAAGCAGCTTGTGGTTTCCTATTAAAAAAAAAAAAAAAAAGATTTTACTTATTTATTTGAGAGAGAGCGCATGAGAAGGGGTAGGGTCCGAGGGAGAAGGAAACTCCCCACCAAGCAGGGAGCCCGATGCAGGACTTAGTCCCAGGACTCCAGGATCATGACCCGAGCCAAAGGTAGTCGCTCAACCCACTGAGCCACCCAGGCACCCCAACAAAACAGACATTAAAACAAAAACTCTAACAAGAGACAAAGAATGGTATTACATATAATGATAAAGGGATGACACCAACAAGAGAATAAACCAATTGTAAATATCTATGCACCCAAGACTGCAACACTTAAATTCATGAAGCAAATATTAAAGAGAGAAACTAATGGTAATACAATAATACTGGGTAACTTTAACACCCCACCTAACACTAATGGATAGATCATCCATGCAGAAAAATCAACAAGAAAACAGTGTCTCTGAATGACACAATAGGCCAGATTGGACATAAAACATATACATGGAACGTTTCCTCCAAAAAACAACAGAATACACGCTCAAGTGCACAATGAACATTCTCCAGAAGAGACCACTTGTTAGGCCACAAAACAAGCCCTGATAAATTTAAGACTGGAAGCATACCATGCATCCTTTCCAACCACAACAATATAAAACTAGAAACAAATTACAAGGGAAAATGCTGGAAAAAAACCAAACATGTGGAGGATAAACAATCTGATACTTCTCAGCCATTGTGTCAGTGAAGCAATCAAATAAATTTTAAAAATTCATGGATGGGTTGGAAGATGGCAAGATGCGAGAGCAGTAGGAGGACTCTAGGCCTGCCTCCCCTCCAAACCCAACCATGCCCCAGAAATAGACCTGAAGACTGGTGAACAAACTCCTAAAGGGAGACAAGAGGCCACATCAAAGAAGGTAGGAAGTGTGGAGAGGGCAGGCAATTCAGGAGACAGACTGTGGTCACTGTGGTGGGGAGGGAGCCACAGTCAAGGAGAAGGGCAAGAGACATATTAACACATGGAAGCTCAGAGCAAAACCCAATTCCCATAGCAACTAGCTTAGAAAGCAAGATGGACCAAATTCCATGACTTCCGGCAACCAGTGGGGCTTAAAGCCTGAAGTTTTAAAGGTCAGTGGGCCTGGCTGGGAATAGAGCCTATAGGGTACAGTGCTGCTCTTGGAGTGAAGGCAGGCAAACAACTGGTGGGCATATTGTGAGAAAACAGGGATCTGATGAGCACCGGGGGCACACAGTGGGGAAGTTGTGTGCTTATCTTATAGCACATCCCAGAGAGGCAGCATTCATGGAGAGACCCTCCTGGGAACAAAGGAACTGTATGGAGCCATTTCTCTCCTACACCCCCAGCATAAGCACAGGTCAAACTATAGGAACCAGGGTAGCATCAACACTCACTACCTAATAACCTGCTTACACCAAGCTCCACCCCGAAACACTCTGGTGGAACCACCCTTCCCAGTTACCAGCCTCAGTCCCAGCGTGGCAGGCCTCCTCCTCCAGACCTGCCCAAACTCCTGCTCACACCCTATCCCCCAATGGGAGGTTTGCGGAGTCTTGGTTTCTATGGCAGTGGCAACAGGTCTCATTCCACAAGCAGCTCAGAGTAGACCTAGTTGAAATGCACCACATTCAGGCCAGGGACCAAACACTGCCCACAGCACACACAGAGAGCCTCTGCAGATGACTGGCCTAAAGGATAAAGCAGCCGGCCAGTACTCAACCGCGGAGCGCGTGCAGCACACACTAGAGGCACTCCTGGAAGCACGCACACTACGGGCTCTGTAGAAGCTCTTCTTCACAAGGCCATTACTCTTGAGAACAGACTCAGCTGACTTTTCTAACCAGAGAAGTAGTTACAGAAACACAGACAAAATGAGAAGAGGAATTAATCCCAAATGAAATAAAAGGACAAGGACATGGGTGGAGATCTAAGTGAAACAGATGCCTGAGGGAGTATTTAAAGCAATGATCCTAAGGATACTCGCTGGACTTCAGAAAAGAGTAGAAGACAAGGGACCTTTAACACAGATATGGAATAACGTACCAGAGATGAAGGGCTCAATAAACAAAATAAGAAACGTGCTTGATGCAGTGAACAGCAGGCTGGAAGAAGCAGAGGAATGAAATTAATGACTTAGAAGGCAGAGTAATGGAAAGCAATCAGCTGGAAAAAAGGGAGAAAAAATAATTATACAAAATGAGAAGAGACTTATGGAACTCAGTGACTCCATCGAGCATAGTAACATTTGCACTATGAGGATCCCAGAAGGAAAAGAGAGAAAAGGGGACAGAAAATGAATTTGAAGAAACAGATGAAAATTTCCCTAATCTGGGGAAGGAAACAGATATTCAGATGCAGGAAGCACAGACAACCGCACCCAAATCAACAAAAGCAGATCCACATCAAGACATAATTAAATTGGCAAAATATAGTGATAAAAAATTTTTTTAAAGCAGCAAGACAAAAGAAGACAGGAACAAACAGGGGAATCCCCATAAGGCTATTGGGGGAATTTTTCAGGAGAAACTTAGCAGGCCAGAAGAGAGTGCCATGATATATTCAAAGTGCTGAGTGGGAAAAAACTGCAGCCAAGAATACTCTAACTAACAAGGCTACCATTCATAACAGAAAGGGAGAAAAATAGTTTCCCAGACAAACAAAAACTAAAGGAGTTCATAACCACAGAACTAGCCCACAAGAAATATCAAAAGGGACTCTGAGTAGAAAGGAGACCAAAAACAACAGTATAAAGGTAAGAAACACAAAAGCAGTATATAAGTATTTCTTTAAAAATCAGTCAAGACATTTTAACAACAGTTTTCTTCCAATCCATGAGCAGAGAATGTCTTTCCATATTTTCATGTCATCTTCAATTTCTTTCACCAGTGTTTTATACTTTTCATAGTACAGGTCCTTCACCTCTTTGGTTAGGTTTATTCCTAGGTATCTTATTATTTTGGCTTCAGTTGTAAAGGGGATTGTTTTCTTAATCTCTCTTTCTGCTACTTCATTATTGGTGTAAAAATCCAACAGTTGTGGTGCCTAGGTGGGTCAGTTGGTTAAGCATCCGCCTCGGCTCAGGTCATCATCCTCCGATCCCAGTATCCTGGGATCGAGCCTCGCATCAGGCTCCTTGTTCAGCAGGGAGACTGCTTCTCTCTCTCTCCCTCTGCCTGATGCTTCCCCTGCTTGTGCGCATGTGCACTAGCTCTGTCAAACACATTTTAAAAAAGAAATGCAGCAGTTTTCTGCACATTTATTTTGTATCCTGAAAATTTATACTGAATTCATATATCAGTTCAAGCAGTTTTTTGGTGGAGTCTTTTGTGTTTCCTATGACATTGTGTCATCTGTAAATACTGTTTAAATGTCTATACTACCCAAAGCAATCAATGCATTTAATGCAATTCCCATCAAAATACCACCAGCATTTTTCACAGGACTAAAACAAAGAATCCTAAACTTTGTATCAAACTGTAAAAGACCCTGAAGAGTCAAGCCAATCTTGAAAAAGAAAAGCAAAGCTGGAGGCATCAAAATTCTGGACTTTGAGTTATATGAAAAAGCTACAGGAGATGTCAAAGAGGTTACTGCCTATGTTCTCCTCTAGGATTTTGATAGATTCCTGCCTCATGTTGAGGTCTTTTATCCATTTCGAGTTTATCTTTGTGTATGGTATAAGAGAGTGGTCAAGTTTCATTCTTCTATACATAGCTGTCCAATTTTCCCAGCATCACTTATTGAAGAGACTGTCTTTTTTCCACTGGATATTTTTTCCTGCTTTGTTGATGAAATAATCATAAAATTTGATTACA
This sequence comes from Meles meles, assembly GCF_922984935.1. Taxonomy (NCBI): domain Eukaryota; kingdom Metazoa; phylum Chordata; class Mammalia; order Carnivora; family Mustelidae; genus Meles; species Meles meles. The sequence goes on from NC_060076.1 coordinate 95,549,476, forward strand.
GAGTTGCGGATCCATATCTGGACTCTCTCCTCTGTTCCACTGGTCTATGTGTCTGTTTTGTGCCAGTACCACGCTGTCTAGGTGATCACAGCTTTGTAGTAAAGCTTGAAATCAGGTAACGTGATGCCGCCAGTTTTGTTTTTGTTTTTCAACATTTCCTTAGTGATTCGGGGTCTTTTCTGGTTCCATACAAATTTTAGGATTGTTTGTTCCAGCACTTTGAAAAATGCTGGTAGAATTTTGATTGGGATGGCACTGAGTGTAGATTGCTCTGGGTAGTACAGACATTTTAATAATGTTTATTCTTCCAATCCATGAGCATGGAATGTTTTTCCATCTTTTTGTGTCTTCTTCAGTTTTTTTCATGTGTGTTCTGTAGTTCCTCAAGTATAGATCCTTTGCCTCTTTGGTTAGGTTTATTCCAAGGTATCTTATGGTTCTTGGCACTATAATAAATGCAATCGATTCTCTAATTTCCCTTTCTATATTTTCATTGTTAGTGTGTTAGTGTATAAGAAAGCAACTGATTTCTGCACATTGATTTTATATCCTGCCACATTACTGAATTGCTATATAAGTTCTAGTAGTTTGGGGGTGGAGTCTTTTGGGTTTTCCGTATAAAGTATTATGTCATCTGTAAAGAGAGAGTTTGACTTCTTTGCCAATCTGAATACCTTTTATTTCTTTTTGTTGTCTGATTATTGTTGATAGGACTTCTAGTACTATGTTGAATAAGAGTGGCAAAAGTGGGCATCCTTATTGCATTTCTGATCTCAAAGGGAAGGCTGTTAACTTTTTCCCATTGAGAATGATATTTGCTGTGGGTTTTTCATAGATAGATTTTATGAAGTTGAGGAATGTTCCCTTTATCCCTATACTTGAAAGAATTTTAATCAGGAATGGATGCTGTATTTTGTCAAATGTTTTTTCTGCATCAGTTGAGAGGACCATGTGGTTTCTCTCCCTTCTCTTGATTTGTTCTATCACATTGCTTGACTTGTGAATGCTGAACCACCCTTGCATCCCAGGGATAAGTCCCACCTGTTTGTGGTGGATAATCATTTTAATGTACTGTTGGATTCTATTAGCTAGGATCTTGTTGAGAATCTTGGCATCCATATTCATCAGGGATATTGGTCTGAGATTCTCCTTTTTGATGGGGTCTTTGCCTGGTTGGGGATCAGGGTAATAATGCTGGCTTCATAGAAAGAGTCTGGAAGTTTTCCTTCTGTTTCTATTTTTGTAACAGCTTCAGGAGAATAGGTATTATTTCTTCTTTGAATGTTTGGTAGAATTCCCCTAGGACTCTGTCAGGTTCTGGGCTCTTGGTTTTTGGGAAGTTTTTGATCACTGCTTCAATCTCATTACAAGATATTGGTCTATTCAGGTTATCAATTTCTTCCTGTTTAATCTTGGAAGTTTATAGGTTTCCAGAAATGAATCCATTTCTTCTAGGTTGCTTAACTTACTGGCATATAGCTGCTAATAATAATTTCTGATGACTGTTTCTAAATCTTTGGTGTTAGTCGTGATCACTCCCCTTTCATTCATAATTTTATTAATTTGGGTCCTCTCTCTTTTCTTTTGGATTAGTTTGGCCAGTGGTTTATCGGTCTTATTAATTCTTTCAAGACATGACTCCAAAGGCAAAGGGGAAAAAAAGCAAAAATGAACTTTTGAGACTTCATCAAGATCAAAACCTTCTGCACAGCAAAGGAAACAATAAAACAAAGAGGCAACCCATGGAATGGGAGAAGATATTCACAAATGATACTACAGACAAAGGGCTGATATCCAAGATCTATTAAGAACTCCTCAAACTCAACACTCAAAAAATAGATAACCACATCAAAAAATAGGGAGAAGACATGAACCGAACTTCTATAAAGAAGACATACAAATGGCTAATAGACACATGAAAAAATGTTCATCATCATTAGCCATCAGGGAGATTCAAATCAAAACCACACTGAGATACCATCTTACATCAGGTAGAATGGCCAAAATTAACAAGACAGTAAACAACAAGTGTTGGAGAGGATGTGGAGAGAGGGGAACCCTCTTACACTGTTGGTGGGAGTACAAGTTGGTGCAGCCACTTTGGAAAACAGTGTGGAAATTTCTTAAGAAATTAAAAATAGAGCTACCCCATGACCTGGCAAGTGCCCTACTGAGTATTTACCCCAAAGATACAGGTGTAGTGAAAAGAAGGGCCATCTGTACCCCAATGTTCATAGCAGCAATGGGCACAATCGCCAAACTGTGGAAAAAGCCAAGATGCCCTTCAACAGACGAATGGATAAAGAAGATACAGTCCATATATACAACGGAATATTATGCCTCCATCAGAAAGGATGAATACCCAACTTTTGTATCAACACGGACAGGACTGGAGATTATGCTGAGTGAAAGAAGTCAAGCAGAGAGAGTCAATTATCATATGGTTTCACTTACTTGTGATACATAAGGAATAACATGGGAGGACTTTAGGAGAAGGAAGGAAAAGTGAATTGGGGGAAATCAGAGGGGAGATGAACCATGAGAGACTGTGGACTCTGAGAAATAAACTGAGGGTTTTGGAGGCAGAGGGGTAGGGAGTTAGGTGAGCCTGGTGGTGGGTATTAAGAAGGGCACATATTGGAGTCAAGATGGCGGGGAAGTAGGAGGAGGCACCGTTTCAACCTGCACCCTAAAGTGAGCTGATTACCTACCAAAGAACTCCGACCACCCATGAAATCAGCCTGAGATCAGAATTATACACGTCTGGATCTCTACAGGAGCAGAAGACGCAAGTGGCAGGTAAAGCCGACTGGGAGCGGCGGACCAATATCGGAAGATAAACAAAAGGGGGAGGGAGCCACCAGAGGTGACCTATTGGAAAGTAATACCCCAATACGAGAGTGCCCTGCATCTGGGGACCAGCATAACTTCGAGTCTGGTTGAAAGCACTCAAAAAACAAAGAGCAAAGGATCGCGGGGGGTAATAGTGGGAACCTGGGCGGTTAGGGTCAGGGACCTAAGTCCCCGGACCCAGGACAGCTTCCCCTGGCGCTGAGCCAGAGAGAGTGTGGCAGAGAAATCAGGTCTCCATCCCTGAGCCGCCAGTGCGCCCGAGAACGAGTGGGGTCTGGCTCCCGTGAGGGGCTGGGAACCTGGCCAGATCGCAATCCTGAAACGCGCGCATCCCACACCCTCCCCTGGGAGAGGTGCTCATAGGCACTAGCCTGGAGCTCTGGCATCCGGAAAAACCAGACATTCCCAGCCCAGGACAGCGGGAAAATCTCAGTGTGCGATCTCTGCTCGGAACCTCTCTGGCGGTCTGGAGCTGCCTAGACAGCCACCGCTGCCCTGGTTTTGGGTACAATGAGGAGCTCCTGCATCCCCAGGGACAGTGACTCAGAACCGACTCTGCCAGCAGCTCTTGCAGAACTTTCTGAGGCTTCTCTCTGAGAGAGAGGTCGGGGTGCAGTTTGCTCTCCTCTAAAACTCCAAAAACCATCAAAAGCTGTCAAGGCGAGAGAAAGCAGATGAAAGAACATAAAAACCCCCAGAGAACAAAAGCCTGAAAAAAACAGTTTCTTCAGAGCCCACCCCCTTGAGGGGAGCGGGAGGACCTAACTCAGGGAACATCATTGTCTGAAAACCCATGTGGCAGGCCCCTCCCCCAGAAAACCAACCAGGAAGGAAGGGAAAAAAAAAAAAAAAAAGACTACAAGAGAACAACCACCACTACTTCATAAATACAACTTTCATTTTTAACTCTTTACCAATATTCTGGTTCTTTTTTTTTTTATACATACAGATAATTTTTTAACCTATTTACCATCACCCTGAGATGTCCAGTACATCAAATTCTTTAATAACCTTCTAACCTGAACTTTTTGATACATACACCCATGTTTTTTTTTTTGCTTTTCTATTTTTTTAATTCTTTATTAATTTTAACGTAGTTTAGTCTAGTTTATTCTTTTTTAATTTTTATTTTCTACTATACATATAGAGTTAAACTTCAGGGTAATCCCCTTTCCCCAATCAATGCTACCCCTATAGGCAAACCAGTTTCTAATCCCCCTGTAACTTAGGAAAGTTGAGTCCCTTAACAAAAACATCAAGATACATTCAGGAAGAATCAAAATAACCTTCCTCACCCACACTGAGAATTTATAACCACTCTCCCAATTTTTCCTTCTGTCAGTGTTTCTGTGAATTTGTGTTTGTCCTGATAATATGTAAATCTTATACTTGGGGTTCTTTCTGATGAGGTTCTTCCCTTTTTTTTTGCTTATATATATATTGTTTTTTTCTCTTGTCATATACTTTTATCAGTCTTTTTGTTTGTCTGTTTTTGTTTGTATACTTCACAAATATTACCTTGTGGCCCATTTGGGCTGAGCCTTCTCTTTTATCTTCCCTTTTTTTTTCCTTTTTTCTTTCCCCCTTTTTCTTTCTTCTTCTCTATTTCTTTTTCTTTTTTCTCTCATTTGGGTGGGGAACCCTGATTGCACAGAAGCGTTCCAGGGTGCACCTTGACTGCACCACAATCGATAAGTCCAGCTGCATCTGTTCAGTCATCTCTTACCAAAATGACTAGGAGGAGGAATACCCAACAGAAGAAAAATACAGAGGATGGACCTTCTGCAACAGAGCTAATGGCTATCGACATAGACAATATGTCAGAAAAGGAATTCAGACTAACAATTATCCAGGCAATAGCTAGGTTGGAGAAAGCCATGGATGACCAAACAGAATTGATTAGGGCAGAACTGAAAGCCACCAGGGATGATGTTCACAATGTTAGGGAAGAACTGAAAGCCACCAGGGATGATGTTCAAAATGCTCTCAATGAGTTCCAATCTAATCTAAATTCTCTAAAAGCTAGGGTAACTGAGACAGAAGATAGAATTAGTGATCTGGAGGACAAACAGATAGAGAGAAAGGATAAGGAGGAAGCCTGGAACAAACAGCTCAGAAGCCACGAAAACAGAATCAGGGAAATAAATGATGCCATGAAATGTTCCAACGTCAGAATTATTGGAATCCCTGAAGGGGAGGAAAAAGAAAGAAGTCTAGAAGATATACTGGAAGAAGTTCTCTATGAAAATTTTCCCAATCTCACGAATGGAAACAACGTTCATGTACTAGAGGCAGAGATTTCCTCCCAAGATTTTAGATTCTCGAAAGTCCTCACGACACCTTATAGTTAAAATGAGGAATTATGTTTCACGACAGACCCTCTTAAAAGCAGCTAGGACAAGGAAGCTCCTTACATACAGAGGAAAGCCTATTAGAATAACATCAGACCTGTCCACAGAGACCTGGCAAGCCAGGAAGGGCTGGCAAAATATATTCAGAGTACTAAATGAGAAGAACATGCAGCCAAGAATACTCTATCCAGCAAGACTGACATTTAAAATGGATGGAGAGATAAAGAGTTTCCAAGACCGGCAAGGCTTAAAAGACTATGCAACCACCAGGCCGACACTGCAGGAAATATTAAGGGGGGGTCCTATAAAAGAGAAAAAATCCCAAGAATATCATTGAACAGAAATATAGAAACAATCTACAGACAGAAAGACTTCAAAGGCAACACAATGTCAATAAAAGCCTATCTCTCAATAATCACTCTCAATGTGAATGGCCTAAATGCGCCCATAAAACGACACAGGGTTGCAGATTGGATAAAACGACAGGACCCATCCATATGTTGTCTACAAGAGACCCATTTTGAACCTAAGGATACACCCAGACTGAAAGTGAAGGGATGGAGAAGCATCTTTCATGCCAATGGGCCTCAAAAGAAGGCCGGGGTTGTGATTCTCATATCAGATAAATTAGATTTTAAACTAAAGACTGCAGTCAGAGATACAGAAGGACACTACATAATTCTTAAAGGGACTATCCGCCAAGATGATCTAACAATTGTGAATATCTATGCCCCCAATATGGGAGCACCCAATTACATAAGAAAACTATTAATCAAGATAAAGAGTCCTATTGATATGAATACAATAATAGTAGGAGATCTTAATACGCCTCTCTCAGAAATAGACAGATCATCGAAGCAGAAAATTAATAAAGAAAAAAGAGCACTGAATGAAACATTGGACCAGATGGACCTCATAGACATATACAGAACATTCCACCCTAAAACAACAGAATACTCATTCTTCTCAAGTGCACATGGAACCTTCTCCAGAATAGACCACATACTGGGTCACAAAGCAGGACTCAACCGATACCAAAAGACTGACATTATTCCCTGCATATTCTCAGATCACAATGCTTTGAAATTGGAACTCAATCACAAGGAAAAGTTCAGAAGGAACTCAAACACCTGGAAGCTAAAGAACACCTTGCTTAAGAATGCTTGGATCAACCAGGAGATCAAAGATGAACTTACACAATTCATGGAAACCAATGAGAATGAAGACACTTTGGTCCAAAACCTATGGGATACAGCAAAGGCGGTTCTAAGGGGGAAATACATAGCCATCCAAGCCTCCCTCAAAAACACTGAAAAATCCAGAATACACCAGCTGTCTCTACACCTTAAAGAACTGGAGAATCAACAACAAATCAAACCAACTCCACATGCAAGAAGGGAAATAATCAAGATTAGAGCAGAGATCAATGAGGTAGAAACGAGAGATACAGTAGAATGTATCAATGAAACTAGAAGCTGGTTTTTTGAAAGAATCAATAAGATCGATAAACCACTGGCCACACTAATCCAAAAGAAAAGAGAGAAAGCCCAAATTAATAAAATTATGAATGAAGAGGGAGAGATCACAACTAACACCAAGGAAATAGAAACAATCATCAGAAATTATTACCAACAGTTATATGCCAATAAGCTAAACAACCTAGATGAAATGGATGCATTCCTGGAAAACTACAAACTCCCAAAATTAAACCAGGAAGAAACTGACAACCTGAACAGACCGATATCTAGTAACGAGATTGAAGCAGTGATCAAAAACCTCCCAAAAAACAAGAGCCCAGGACCTGACGGATTCCCTGGGGAATTCTACCAAACTTTCAAAGAAGAAATAACACCAATTCTCCTGAAACTGTTCCAAAAAATTGAAGCAGAAGGAAAACTTCCAGACTCTTTTTATGAAGCCAGCATTACCCTGATCCCCAAACCAGGCAAAGAACCTACCAAAACAGAGAATTTCAGACCAATATCACTGATGAATATGGATGCAAAGATTCTCAACAAGATCCTAGCAAACAGGATCCAGCAGCACATTCGAAAGATTATCCACCATGACCAGGTGGGATTCATCCCTGGGTTGCAAGGTTGGTTCAACATTCGCAAATCAATCAATGTGATAGAACAAATCAATAAGAAAAGAGAGAAGAACCACATGGTCCTCTCAGTTGATGCAGAAAAAGCATTTGACAAAATCCGTCATCCGTTCCTGATGAAAACGCTTCAAAGTATAGGGATAGAGGGAACATTCCTGAACTTCATAAAATCTATCTATGAAAGACCCACAGCAAATATCATCCTCAATGGGAAAAAGCTTGCAGCCTTCCCGTTGAGATCAGGAACACGACAAGGATGCCCACTCTCACCACTCTTGTTCAACATAGTATTAGAAGTCCTAGCAACGGCAATCAGACAACAAAGAGAAATAAAAGGTATCCAAATTGGCAAGGAAGAAGTCAAACTCTCTCTCTTCGCAGATGACATGATTCTTTATATGGAAAACCCCAAAGACTCCACCCCCAAACTACTAGAACTCATACAGCAATTCAGTAACATGGCAGGATACAAAGTCAATGTACAGAAATCAGTGGCTTTCTTATACACTAACAAAGAAAATACAGAAAGGGAAATTAGAGAATCAATTCCATTTACTATAGCACCAAGAACCATAAGATACCTGGGCATAAACCTAACCAAAGAGGTAAAGGACCTGGACTCGAGGAACTACAGAACACTCATGAAAGAAATTGAAGAAGACACAAAAAGATGGAAGACTGCTCCATGCTCTTGGATTGGAAGAATAAACATTGTTAAAATGTCTATACTGCCTAGAGCAATCTATACCTTTAATGCCATTCCGATCAAAATTCCACCGATATTTTTCAAAGAGCTGGAGCAAGTAATCCTAAAATTTGTATGGAATCAGAAGAGAAATGTTGAAAAACAAAAACAAAACTGGCGGCATCACGTTACCCGATTTCAAGCTTTGTTACAAAGCTGTGATCACCAAGACAGCGTGGTACTGGCATAAAAACAGACACATAGACCAGTGGAACAGAGTGGAGAGAGCCCAGATATGGACCCTCAACTCTATGGTCAAATAATCTTCGACAAAACAGGAAAAAATATTCAATGGAAAAAAGACAGTCTCTTCAATAAATGGTGCTGGGAAAACTGGACAGCGATATGTAGAAGAATGAAACTCGACCATTCTCTTACACCGTACACAAAGATAAACTCGAAATGGATAAAAGACCTCAACGTGAGACAGGAATCTATCAGAATCCTAGAGGAGAACATAGGCAGTAACCTCTTCGATATCAGCCACAGCAACTTCTTTCAAGATATGTCTCCAAAGGCCAAGGAAACAAAAGCAAAAATGAACTTTTGGGACTTCATCAAGATCAAAAGCTTCTGCACAGCAAAGGAAACAGTCAACAAAACAAAAAGGCAACCCACGGAATGGGAGAAGATATTTGCAAATGACAGTACAGACAAAAGGTTGATATCCAGGATCTATAAAGAACTTCTCAAACTCAACACACACAAAACAGATAATCATATCAAAAAATGGGCAGAATATATGAACAGACACTTCTCCAATGAAGACACACAAATGGCTATCAGACACATGAAAAAATGTTCATCATCACTAGCCATCAGGGAGATTCAAATTAAAACCACATTGAGATACCACCTGACACCAGTTAGAATGGCCAAAATTAGCAAGACAGGAAACAACGTGTGCTGGAGAGGATGTGGAGAAAGGGGAACCCTCTTACACTGTTGGTGGGAATTCAAGTTAGTGCAGCCACTTTGGAAAACAGTGTGGAGATTCCTGAAGAAATTAAGAATAGAGCTTCCCTATGACCCTGCAATTGCACTGCTGGGTATTTACCCCAAAGATACAGATGTAGTGAAAAGAAGGGCCATCTGTACCCCAATGTTTATTGCAGCAATGGCTACGGTCGCCAAACTGTGGAAAGAACCAAGATGCCCTTCAACGGATGAATGGATAAGGAAGATGTGGTACATATACACAATGGAGTATTATGCCTCAATCAGAAAGGATGAACACCCAACTTTTGTAGCAACATGGACGGGACTGGAAGAGATTATGCTGAGCGAAATAAGCAGAGAGAGTCAAGTATCATATGGTCTCACTTATTTGTGGAGCATAACAAATAACATGGAGGACATGGGGAGATGGAGAGGAGAGGGAGTTGAGGGAAACTGGAAGGGGAGATGAACCATGAGAGACTATGGACTCTGAAAAACCACCAGAGGGTTTTGAAGGGGCGGGGGGGGTGGGAGGTTGAGGAACCAGGTGGTGGTTAATAGGGAGGGCACGTACTGCATGGAGCACTGGGTGTGATGCCAAAACAATGAACACTGTTATGCTGTAAATAAACAAATCAAAAAAAATAATAAAATTAAATTAAATTAAAAAATTAAAAAAATAAAAAAAAAGAAGGGCACATATTGCATGGAGCACTGGGTGTGGTGCATAAACAATGAATCTTGGAACACTGAAAAAAATAAAATTTAAAAAAAATTCATGGAAACCAATGAAAATGAAAACACTTGGTCCAGGGGCACCTGGGTGGCTCAGTGGGTTAAAGCCCCTACCTTTGGCTCAGATCATGATCCCAGGGTCCTGGAATCGAGCCCCACATCGGGCTCTCTGCTCAGCAGGGGCCTGCTTCCTCTTCTCTCTCTTCCTGCCTCTCTGCCTACTTGTGATCTCTGTCTGTCAAATAAATAAATAAAATCTTTATTTAAAAAAAAAAAAAAAAGAAAACACTTCGGTCCAAAACCTATGGGATACTGCTAAGGCAGTCCTAAGTGGGAAATACATAGCCATCTAAGTCTTACTCAAAAAAAAAAAAAATCCTGAATATACAAGCTAACCATACACCTTAAAGAACTGGAGAAAGAACAACAAATAGAGACTAAGCCAAGTAAAAGAAGAAAAATAATAAAGCTTAGAGCAGAGATCAATGAATTAGAAACCAGAAATACAGTAGAGCAGATCAATGAAGCTAAAAGCTCCTTCTTTGAAAGAATTAATAGGATCAATAAACCACTGGCCAGATTTATCCAAAGAAAAGCCCCCCCCCTTTCAGGCCCAAATTAATAAAATTATGAACGAATGGGGAGAGATGACATCTAACACCAAGGAAATATAGAAACAATTATTAGAAATTATTATGACCCAGCAATTACACTACTGGGTATTTACCCCAAAGATAAAGATGTAGTGAAAAGAAAGGACATATGTACCTCAATGTTCATAGTGTCCACAATAGCCAAACTGTGGAAAGAGCCAAGATGCCCCTCAACAGATGAATGGATAAAAAAGATGTGGTCCATATACACAATGGAATATTACTCAGCCATCAGAAAAGATGAATACCCAACTTTTCCATCAACATGGATGGGACTGGAGATTATGCTGAGTGAAAAAAGTCAAGCAGAGAATGTCAATTATCATATGGTTTCACTTATTTGTGGAACATAAGGAATAGCATGGAGGATATTAGGAGAAGGAAGGGAAAAATGAAGGGGGGATTTAGAGGGGGAGATGAACCATGAGAGACTATAGACTCCAAGAAACAAACTGAGGGTTTTAGAGGGGAGGGGGGCAGGAGGATGGGTTAGCCTGTGATGGGTATTAAGGAGGGCATGTATTGCATGGAATAGTGGGTGTTTTATGCAAACAATGAATCTTGGAACACTACATCAAAAACTAATTGAAATACTATATGGTGACTAACATAATTAAAAAAAAGAAAAAATTATTATCAACAACTATATGGCAGGCAATAAATTAAGCAAACTGGACGAAATGGATGCACTCCTGGAAACCTATAGACTACCAAGACTGAAACAGGATGAAACTGACAATCTGAATAGACCAATAACCAGTAATGAGATTGAAGCAGTGATCAAAAACCTCCCAAAAAAAACGAGTCCAGGGCCCAATGGATTCCCATGGGAATTCTACCAAACATTTGAAGAATACCTATGCCCCTGAAGCTGTTTCAAAAAAAAGAAGTGGAAGTAAAAATAGACTCATTCTCTGAAGCCAGCACCTTGATCCCAAAACCAGACAAAGACCCCAACAAAAAGGAGAATTACAGACCAGTATCCCTGATGAACATGGATGTCAAAATACTCACTAAGATACTATCCAATGGGATCCAACGGTACACTAAGAGGATAATTCATGGTGACAAAGTGAATTTATCCCTGGGCTGCAAGAGTGGTTCAACAACTGCAAATCAATCAATGTGATACACTACATTAATAAAAGGACAAGAACCATATCAATAGATGCAGATAAAGCATTTGACAAAATACAGCATCCTTTCTTGATAAAAACTTTTCTGTGTAGAGATAGAGGGAACCTACCTCAATATCATAAAAGCTATCTATGAAAAACCCACAGCGAATATACTCAATGGGGAAAAACTGAGAGCTTTTCTGCGAAGGTCAGAAATATAACAGGGATGCTCATTCTCACCACTGTTGTTCAACATAGTGCTAGAAGTCCTAGCCTCAGCAATCAGACAACAAAAATAAAAGGCACTCATTTCAGCAAAGAAGTCAAACTCTCACCTTTCACAGATGACATGATACTTTATGTAGAAAACCCAAAAGACTCCACCCCCAACACAGTTCTAGCTGTATGTTAGAACTCATACAGCAGTTCAACAACATGGCAGGATATAAAATCAATGCACAGAAATCAGCTGCGTTTCTATACACTAACAATGAGACAGAAGAAAGAGACATTAAGGAATCAATCCCATTTACAATTGCACCAAAACCCATAAAATACCTAAGAATAAACCTAACCAAAGAGGTAAAGGATTTGTACTCTATAAAAACTACAGGGGGGGCCTGGGTGGCTCAGTGGGTTAAGCCTCTGCCTTCGGCTCAGGTCATGATCTAAGGGTCCTGGGATTGAGCCCTGAATCGGGCTCTCTGCTCAGTGGGAAGCCTGCTTCCCCCTCTCTCTCTGCCTACTGCTCTGCCTACTTGTGATTTCTCTATCTTAAAAAAAAAAATAATAAAAAATAATAAAAAACTACAGAACACTATGAAAGAAACTGAAGAAGACACAAACAGATGGACAATATTCCATGTTCATGCAATGGAAGAATAAACTTTGTTAAAATGTCTATGCTTCCCAGAGCAGTCTACACATTCAATGCAATCTCTATCAAAATACTATTAAAAAATACCATCAACATTTTTCACAGAGCTGGAACAAATAATCCTAAAATTTGTATGGAATCAGAAAAAAAAATAGCCAGAGGAATGTTGAAAAAGAAATACAAAGCTGGTGGCATCACGATGCCTGACTTCAAGCTATATTATAAAGCTGCGATCATCAAGATCATAGGTACTGGTACAAAAACAGATATATAGATCAACAGAACAGAACAGAAAACCCAGAAATGTACCCTCAACTCTGGTCAACTAATCTTTGACAAAGCAGGAAAGAATATCTAATGGGAAAAGAACAGTCTCTTCAATAAATGGTGTTGGAAAAACTGGGATAGTCACATGCAGAAACATGAAACTGGACCATTCTCTTACACCACACACAAAGATGGAACTCAAAATGGATGAAAAACCTAAATGTGAAATAGGAAACCCTCAAAATCCTAGAGGAGAACACAAGAAGGAACATCTTTGACCTCAGCCACAGCAATTTCTTGCTAGACATGTCACCAAAGGCAAGGGAAACGAAGGCAAAAATGAACTATTGGGATGTTATCAAAATAAAAAGCTTCTGCACACCAAAGGAAAGTCAACAAACATAAAAGGCAACCTATGGAATGGGAGAAGATATTTACAGATGACATATCAGATAAACGGCTGGTATCCGAGATCTATAAAGAGCTTATCAAACTCAACACTCAAAAAACACAGGGCACCTGGATGGTTCACTGGGTTAAACCTCTGCCTTCAGCTTAGATCATTATCTCAGGATCCTGGGATCAAGCCCCACATTGGGCTCTCTGCTCGGCAGGGAGCCTGCTTCCCACCCCCACCGACTCTCTGCCCACTTGTGATCTCTGTCAAATAAATAAATAAAATCTTTTAAAAAAAGAGCAAAGAAGACATACAAATAAGACACATTAAAAATTGTTCAACATTACTACCCATCAGGGAAATACAAATCAAAACCACATTGAGATAACACGTTATACCAGTTAGAATAGCTAAAATTAACAAAACAGGAAAAAAATGTTGGTGAGGATACAGAGAATGGAGAACCCTCTAGCACTGATAGTGGGAATGCCAGCTGGTACTGCTACTCTAGAAAACAGTATGGAGTTTCCTCAAGTTAACAATAGAGCTACCCTATGACCCAGCAACTGCACTACTGGGTATTTACCCCAAAGACAGAGGTAGTGAAAAGAAGGGGCACCCCAATGTTCACAGCACCAATGTCCATAATAGACAAACTGTGGAAGGAGCTGAGATGCTCTTCAACAGATGAATGGATAAAGAAGATGTGGTTCATACACACAATGGAATATTACTCAGCCATCAGAAAGGATGAATACCTCTACCATTTACAACGACGTGGATGGAAGTGGAGGGTATTACACTTAAGTGAAGTAAGTCAACTGAAGGAAGACAGTTATCATATGGTTTCAGTGATATGTGGAATATAAGGAACAGCGCAGAGGATCACAATGGAGGGAAAACTGAATGGAAAGAAATCAGAGAGGGATACAAACCAGGAGAGACTCCTGACTCTGGGAAACAAACTGAGGGTTGCTGAAGGGGAGGTGAGGGGGGATGGGGTAACTGGTGGATAGGCATTAAAGAGGGTATGTGGTGAGCCCTGGGTGTTATATGCAACTGATGAATTATTGAACACATGTGAAACTAATGATGTATCTTTTTTTTTTTTTTTAAAGATTTTATTTATTTATTTGACAGATAGAGATCACAAGTAGGGAGAGAGGCAGGCAGAGAGAGAGAGAGGAGAAAGCAGGCTCCCTGCCAAGCAGAGAGCTCGACGCGGGGCTCGATCCCAGGACCCTGGGATCATGACCTGAGCGAAAGGCAGAGGCTTTAACCTACTGAGCCACCCAGGCGCCCCTAATGATGTATCTTATCTTGGTTAACTGAATTTAAAAAGATGAAGTATAAAAAAATTGAGTGACCTATAGATTGAATAAAACCCATACTTTTTTATTTTAGAGAGTGAGAGAGAGAGAGGAGGGCAAAGGGAGAGGGAGGGAGAGAATCTTAAGCAGGCTCTATGCCCAGCATAGAACCTGACATGGGGCTCAATCTCAGATCATTACCTGAGCCAAAATCAAGAATCAGATGCTCAACCAACTGAGCCACCCAGGCATCCCAACAGAATCCCTATTAAAGTCCCAATGGAATTCTTTACAGAAATAGAAAAACAATCCAAAAATTCATACGGAACTGTAAAAGATCCTGAACAGCCAAAACAATTTTGGACAAGAACAAAGCTGGAGGCATCACACTTCCTGTTTTCAAAATACATTATAAATCTACAACATATTAGTACTGGCGTTTAGACCTATAGATCAGTGGAACCAAGATCCCAAAAATAAATCCATATATAGTGTGATCTTCAAGAAGGATTCCAAGAACTCACAATGGGGAAAGGTTAGCCTCTAATAAATGACGGGAACAAAAGATCACTACATAGTTAAGAGTGAAACTGGTTCCTTATCTAACTTCACCTACAAAATTAAATGAACAAAAAAGACTTAAGACCTGAAACTGATAAAAACAAAGGACTAAAACTTCTTGACATTAGTCCAGGCAATAACTTTTGGATCTGATACCAACAGCAATGACAACCAAAAGGTAAAAACAGACAAGTTGATTTGCATCAAACTAACAGCTTCTGCACAGCAAAGGAAACCATCGAAAAATGAAAAGGCAAGCTACGGAATGGCAGACAATATTTGAAACTACATATTTGACAAGGGGTTAAGATCCAAAATATACGAAGAACTCCTTCAACTCAACAGCAAAATAGCAAATAATTCAAAAGTCAACAAAGTATTTGAATAGCTCTTTTTCCAAAGACCTATAAATGGCCAACAGATGTAAGAAAAGTTGCTCAATATTACTAATTGTCAGGCATTTGTGAATTAAAACCACAATGACATATTACCTCACACCCACTAGAACAGTTGGGGTATTTCACACTGCTCATTCTGCTACTGGGATGTATTTTGCATCTTCATGGCCTGGCATCCAGATGCATTGATAAAGGTTATGTTTAGTTTGCTGGGATGGGTCAACCAGTTTGGCTGATACTCAGCACATACAAGCGCTTGGTCATAACTGCTTACCTCTGAGCATCAACTTCATCACCTGAAATGTGAAATAATAATGTACCCACTAGGGGTTTTTTTATGGATTTGGCAAGCATGAATATGAATGTATTCCTCATAGTGCCTGGCACATGCTAAAAACTCAGTGGTGCAGTGATGATGCAAATTTACTTTTCAACAGAGCCTGATGAATGCAGCTGGGCACTCAGTTTGAGTCTGTTCTTCCTTTACCGGTCCAGGACACCAAGAGTTTTGGCTGTCGACATTTGGATCACAGGAAACAAGCTGCCGTCTAATTTAGAACATTTAGAATTTTATACCCAGTTTATTTTAACTTATAAGCTATGCCTGCTTCATTGCATTTGAACTATGAGCCATAGGAGTTTAGGTTTTTTTATGAGCAACATTTGTGTTTGTTGCTTTGCAGGGTGCCATGTGTCCTGTGTCAGCTGGCTTAATTTGTTCTACCTCCCAGGGATATGAGCTGACAGAGATCGGGCCTAGGACATGCCCCGGATGGAGGTAATGAAGACTCAATGCTCCCATCCTTGAGGGACATGCGTGCCACTAGGCAGCAGGTTCACAGGTCCTGTTGACAGAGTGGACCATGCAGTTCATTCACTCATGGATGGCCTGGTATCTCATGTGTCAATGGTTACCAGTTCCTGGGGTTATGATACTGGCTAAGACACTGACCAGCTTCCCACTTTAGCCTTGAGACATTGTAGGACAATGAAGCAGGATGAAGGCCAAGAGAGTAACAGGACAGATCTCACTCAGGAAGGCACTCCCTAAAGAGAATAGAGAAGCATTCTAACACGAGGAAACAGAAAATGAAGAGGCCCCAATGTGTCTTTCAAGAACAGAAAGAAGGCTGCTGCACCTGGGGCTCATGACCAAGGCCAGCGGGGCGGCAGTGAGAGGAGGTCAGACCAGAAGGTGCCTAGGAAGGGATACTGTGAGGAGTCGAGTTTGTTCTGAGAACAGTGGGTGCCAAGAAGGGGGAAATGAGAGGCAGGAGGATGGTGTGAAAACATGGGGAAGAGGAATCCCTCCTACCTGGAGAAGGTGACTCTCACCCACGGTGTCAGAGGAGAGAAAGCAGGATGGGAAGCAGGGGCAAGCTGGGGAAGGACAGTGAGAACTGACATGCAGGGGGCCTCATGCTGATGTCACCAGAGGACACAAAGCACAGTAGAACATATGCACAGACAGGCCAGTCAGCAGGGCCAGGCCTGAGAAGGACCCTGTAGGGAACTTGGCCCTTACCCTCTGTGGGAGCCATCCAAAGAAGAAAGCAGATTCCTCCCTCAGGAACTATCCTTGGATCTACTACTTCCTGGCAGAGTTCATCCAATGGGTCACTCCCACCAGCACATTCTGGAGAGAACTGGTAGAGTCTGACCTCCTAGAGGAGAAACCCTGATCTCCCAGCCACTCCACTGAGGACAGGACTCCTGGGGAAGTCAGCCCCACTCTGCATCCGGTCACTAGCAGAAGAGATATTCCCAGACCCATCCAGGTAAGCTTAAGAAGACCACTGACCATGCCAGGGTAATGGCTGCTCTAGAAAAGAAACAGGATGAGTCTGAGCAACAGAAGATCACAACAAACAAGGGTCAGTCATATGGGAGAGCCTCACAGTCGCCAGTATGCCCCATGTCCCCCTCCTACACCAACACACACTCCGGCTAGTCACAGTGAGCCACTATCACACAGTCCCACAGAGCTCTGCATGTCCCCAAACACACAAACCCTACCCACCAGATGCCCACTAGTGCACCTAGAACCCTCATGTCCCAAACAGACATACACCTTCAACCCCAATAAAATTACAGCCATGGTGTTGAATACAAAAATGTACTCCCAACCATCACCCAATAATCAAACACTTAAATACACACAGCCTCATATCCCAAAAAAATCCACTCAGCCCCATATCACTCCCCAATGAAATCACACAAACCCTCCAACAATAACTGAACATATTAAAACCAAACTCACATACTTAATATTAAACACAATTCCATAACCCTAAATATACCAGATAGTCCCCTAGAACTGTTAACGTCCACTTATGCACAATGCCTCCAAAACTCAACACACAAATACCATCCAATAGATACACATGGGGTTTCCTACTTTCTCCTAAATACTCCTCAAAAGAATAACCTCACCACCCCAATACAAACATATACCTGTCTCCCTCTTGATAATCTATAAATGGCATCTGTCTATACCCCCCAATTACAGAACACAATTCACAACACCCCACTACACTGACAATCTGAAGCTCCCAAAGCCCTCTACTCCCTAAATTCTTACCCTGACTAAATAAGTATACACACAGCCCTGATAGTGCAAATACACATAAAACCAGTGAAAATACACATAAAACCAACACACAAACCATTAACACATAACATTGTCTTCTCAAATGCAGACACATTCACAACAGTTTCAAAATGCACAGACACACACACTATGCCACACCAACTATACACTCACAACTCTCATTGCCCCCCAAATCGCACATACACGGTTGCTACACATCTTTAAAATTATCCTGAACCATCCAACCCCCTAAAATACACCCATAGGTTCCCCCATACCGATTTGTCCTGAATCAGGTTTTCCCACAACCTCCTTCCAAGCACAACACACATACACACATACAACAACCCCTCCAATCCCTGTCCTCACCCAAGGTCTCCAGGAAAAATAAGTACTCATCAGATCTTCTTAAACCTGAATATACAGAGCCGATCCCTCAAACCTCTTAAAATACACAAGAACTCTTCCAAATTCATCAAACACACTCCTAGACCCCCTACACACAGAAATACACACCTGTGCAACCTTTCATGCCCCACATACACATGCACGCAGACACAAACATAAGCAACCCCCAACCCTCAAATGTACGTGTTAGATTCCTCACTAAACACTCTGAATTTACACACAGCCCAGCCTGTGCTATGGACACTCTATACACCCACACCAACTTCCTACCAGCACTGTGAACATTCAGAGGCACTCACACAATGCCAGCGTGTACACAGCATGTACACAAGCACACACTTGTACACAGAGCTCCAACCTCACGATGAGAGAACAGCTCTTCTGAGGGGCTGCCGGCACATTCTACAGCATGACAACCTGCTCACACCCAGTCTGGACAGTTCCATAAAGACCTGAGCTCCGAATTCCCACCCCAAGCTCCCACTCTACATTTCTTAGGGCACCTTTACAGGTAACCACTAAAGAGGTGAGCCCACAAAAATTTAGGGACCTCCGCCCCATCCACCTATAAGTCCCCAGTGCTTGCTACCCTGCTCTCTATGTCCTGCTGGCTGTGACCTGAGACAGACAACTGCCCTTCCATTGCACACACCCCATTACTGGGATTGGTAAGTAAATCTTGTGACTCTACATCCTTTGGAGGGGCTGTACTGAAACTGTGCCTTCACTTCCCCAAAGTGGGAATGCGGGTGCCAAGGGAGCTCCCTCCTTCAGCAAGTCAGACCCTGCAGGTTCTCAATACAGTGTACCAGGCCCGGGACCCCCAACATACCTCCGAACCATATACAAGGGCCAACCCGACCTCCCTCAGACACAGGCACACACCTCCACGCTCCCTGACTTGACACACACAGACACTCACAGCCGCAACACGTACATACACAATTGCCTCCACTCACACACTCACACACTCAATGTAAAGAAATCGCCATAAACTGTAACAGGCAGGAGTCTGATGACAATGGCATGCGTCCTGAGTTGACAAGAGCACCTTTGGGAGACAGCATCAGCCTCCTGCTCCTTCAGGGATGGCGGCAACTACAGAGAGTGGCCTTGCCTGGGGGCATCCTCTTTCCAGGAAGGCATTTGTCTCATGGGCTGATGAAGACCTGGCCAATTTCTTCCAATGGCGACAGCTCTGAGAGACAGTATAGCTCCTCAGCTCCAGGAGGAGAAGCAGAGGCTGTTCCGGGGTCTGCTGAGAGACCACTGTGCCCAGTTCTTCCTGTTTCTACCCTCACAGGTGCTGTTTAGTAAATACCTTGTTCCCTAAACTCTGTGCCCGGTTCTGTGTTCCAAACTATGACACTCTATACACCCATGGCAATTATTTATCAAGCATCAAGGAACACAGTCAAGATCCCTCTCCTGGCTCTTACATTGCAGGGGAGAAAAGAGATAATAAACACATGGTTCTATCATGGACTTGGATGCACGCATGTGCACAGTCAAGACTGTGACAAAGGACTCTTGATCTCTTGGGAGGAAGTGGGCGAAGGTGCATTCGGATTTGCAAGTCAGGACAGGTTTGTTGCTCGAAGCATGGGAAAGCTGCAGGAAGGACGTAGACCACTGACCCCCAAGCTAGAATTCTCTCAGCATCCCCAACTACTAGCAGCCACAGGAGCAGAGTCTGGCCGAGAGCGGAGAAATTTACCTCCCGACGTGCTCCCTCCCCCTCACCCAGCAGAGTCAAAGCCTGCCTCCAGCCTCATCCCGAGTCCCATCTTCTCCCTGCTCTGTTCCTAGTGTCCCAGTGACCCTGTTCTGCTTTTCCTGGTCTCTGTAGGTTGTAAGCCTCCTCCCTTGGACCCTAGCAGACATCAGAACAGGGTCCTTTGTGTGGAGAGAAGGGGAACAGTCTTATACTGTTGGTGGGAATGCAAACTGGTACAACGACTCTGGAAAACGGTATGGAGGTTCCTCAAGATGTTAAAAATAGAGCTACTCTATGACCCACCAATTGTACCATGGGGTAATTACCCCAAAGATACAGAGGTAGTGAAAAGAAGGGGCATATGCACCTCAATGTTCACAGCAGCAATGTCCACAGTTGCCAAACTGTGGAAGGAGCTGAGATGTCCTTCAACAGATGAATGGAAAAAGAAGATATGTTTCATATATACAGCAGAATATTACTCAGCCATTAGAAAGGATGAACACTTAACATTTACACCAATGTGGATGGAACTAGAGGGTGTTATGCTAAGTGAAATAGGTCAATCAGAGAAACACAATTATCATAAGGTTTCACTCACAGTGGAACATAAGGAATAGTGCAGAGGACAATAGGGGTGGGGGGTACTGAATGAGAAGAAATCATTGAGGGAGACAAACCTTATGAGACTCCTGACTCTGGGAAACAAACTGAGGGCTGTGGAAAGGGAGGTGGGTGGAGGGATGGCGTTACTGGGTGGTGGGAACTGAAGAGGGCACGTGACACGATGAGCACCAGGTGTTGTTATATACAACTGATGAATCATTGAACATTATATCAAAAACTAATGATGTATTATGTGTTGGCTAACTGAATTTAAATTAAAAAAATTAAAAAAGAAAGAACAGTGTCCTTTGTAGGAACAGTTCCCTAGTGGCCACAGAGTCACCTTTTGGGTCTCCTCAGATCCACTCTGGTGTTGCTGCAGGGCTCCTGGGCCCCCATGCCCCAGGGCGGTTGGGAGGGTTCAGGTCCTCTCTCCCCAACAACTTCTGGGAAGTAGAGCAAGTTGGAGCTTCTAATGGCCTGGCCAAAGGGACCACTCAGTACAAAACAAAGGATTCCTTCTGTCCATGGAGACACGGGGGAACACAGGCTATGTCCCATGATACACACTCCAAAAAAAACTTGAGACCCCAGAACAACCAGTTCTGACCAGCCACAGCCATTCCAGTAATTCCCATTCATTCCGTCTGAGTGGGGGGTTTTCAGTGCTCATTCAATACCACGATACTCCTATTTCTCCCCCTTAAATCTCAGGGTCTACACTTTCCCATCCCAAAAACAAGGCATATTAAACCCAAGAATGTATACCTTGTACACATATTACATTCTCTTTAGAATACACTTTAAAATATAAAAGCAGGCAGAGATCCATCCCGCCAACAAAACACAATACAGTTAGCATACCATACCGGCATTTTATTGGGGACAGGTTATGAAGGAGGCAGTGAGAGCTACTAGGAATCCACCCGTACTAAGAAAGTCAGTTCAAGAAGCTGGCGATAGCACCTTCTGTTGGAGGGAGATTCAGGAGACTCACCTAAGGAAGGCCCAGAAATGCTGGGTGGGTCCAAGGGAGGTGGGAGGCAGGAGGCAGCTATGTAGCCAGCTGGTGGCCATGCTGATCACGTGGCTGGTGGGTTTGCAGCTCCACCTGGACAGAGGAAAGAGCATCAGGTCTTCCCTTCAGAGAAACATGAAGCTGAGATGTGCTTCCTAGTCCTAGGAGCATCCTGAACATTCAGAAAAGAAAGGAGAGCATTTCTAACGGGTTTGGGAACATTAGAGCCATATCCATTCAGAGCAGAACATCCCAGTCTTTCTGGGTCTCAGACCCTAGCTCTTCTTCATGGACAAAGCCTCCCCACCCCCAGCCTTGTCAGTTCGCTGACCCCTAGGGGTCCTGCCTAGCCTTGAGGACTCAGGCTTCCACTGAGATAGGCTGGTTGAGAACTAGTGATTCCCAACACTCCCCATGACTCTGGGCAAGTGGCTCTGCAGGCTTTCACCTCCTGGACCCATGTGGAGGGTGTTCTTGCCTACCAGCCATGCTCCAGAAGAGACAATGCCACCTGCAGCTACCAAGGTGATTTACAAGGGGTTGTCTGAGAGAGCACGCTCTCTAACCTCCTCTCCAGGAATCCCCACAATGTTCTGAATGCTGCCTGTCACAGCAACAACACACTTATGAAGGTTCTTCTCTGCACAGCCATCTGTCTACCAGGGCCATCCATCTTGGGACCCAGATGCAAGGACCACAAATCCTGAAGGAGTGTCCACCTGCCTAACATATAAACACCCCTGAACAAACCTGCACGAAAAACTGGAAATCACCAAATATATAGGGATCCTTTGGCCTTAAAGAATGGGCCAACCTGATTAGGAGTTGTGGTTCAGAATGACCAGGGTCAAGGCACACATACAAGGGCCCAAAGCTCTGGATGCCCCACTCACAGTTCACACACACCCAATGATGCCTGCTTCACACATACAGACACCAGTGGTGTGCTGGTAAATACTTAATAAAATGCTCTCAGAGGAAGGTGGGAAAGACTTCTGTTTGTGGGTTTTACCTGGCATAACTATTCCCAGCATGACTTATTTCAAGCTACCTACCTAAAGTCATCAAACACGGAACTAGGAAGAGATGCACCACTGACCATCCCAAGTTAGTACGAGCCAGTTCCAGTGCACCACATCCCCTCTCATATAAGTATGTGCACACAATCCACTGCACGCCAAGTAGGGAATCAACTCCCACCCCCGATACATGCACAAAGCACTACATATATCTGTACATATGTGCATATGTACACAAATATCCATACATGAATACATACAGATCTCCTAACACACACACACACATTTCTATCCTCATCCTGAATATAGAGACCCTCTTCTACTATCTACTACCAAACATACAGAAACAGAGTAGCACTACCCAAAGAAACACACTCTGAATACTCCTAACTTCATACCTTAAGAACAAACTTGATAATTCATGCAGTTGGTGCTGAATATTTACACAAACCAGTAGATATACACAAACTTCTCTCTATATATATGTATGTATATATACATACACACACACACACACATATATACAAGACACAAAGAAACATTCCTCACAATCCATACATGAGACAACTTCCAAATCCCAAACTATCTGTAGTGAGTAGCAGCCAGCTTTCACGCCTGCAAATACTAATAATCATATCATATACCTCTAATACAGAGAAATACAATTCTCTAACTCCCCTATATAAACACTGAGCCCATCTTCCCATCAGACACACACACATACTCACTTCCCCAAATACACAAGCTTAATGGCCCCCTACTGAAAAATACAAACACATGGCCCCAGCAAATATTCCTCCAAATGACCATGGTCCTTGAATACACATACAAACTCAATACACACACGTCTCTCCACAAGCCCGAAATATACCTAAAATAACCCGGTATGCTACAACTATGCAAATTTATCACCCACACCGTTTCACACACACATATATAATGCCACACCACATCTACATACATAACCTCAGTCCCAAATTCTCATACAGAATCAACTCTTCCATCTGGGACAAGTCATACAAAACCCACATCACACAAATAAAACACCCACCAGTGCCATAAAACAAGTCACCGATTTACCCTCGACACACCAATGCAAACAGGACTACTGCCAATCAGAAAAAGACACACAGAACCATTCAATATGCTCTGATACACCAATGATCCTCCTGCAATGCCCCTATATACAAACCAAGCACGGTCTACCTAAACCAACATGCACACTTTTCCAAGCATGCCCCTACCCACATGCACATAACGCTTTCAAATCTGCTCTTACTCACACCGTTCCCCAAGTCATGCGGGGAAAGCCACACGTATCATATTCCCCTCAACACCGAACTACAACCCCCTAACCACCAACTCCTTGACTTTGTATGGACCCTGACCTCTTAACACCCTCCTAACCACACTCAACCCATTCCCAAACACACAAGCTTCCCCGCCCTTTATCACAAATATCCACACATCAGAATATACCTACCGACTCGGACCTAACAAGCCCCTCCAAGCCCCACCTGTGCTCCCCTCCCCTCGTGGCCCCGCACCATTACACCTGGAACCACTACCGCTCCTCGCCGCCGACCCGCCCCCAGGGCCTCCCGCCCACCACACCAGGCCCCGAGGACCGCTACAGCCAGCCGCTGGAGGGGAACCCGCAGGCCGCTCAGGACACCAAACCCCTGGTACCTGAGACCCATGAGCGCAGACCCCAAACCCCAGACCCCAGGAACTCAAGCACAGACCCCAGACCCGCGGGCCTCTCGGGACCCCAGACTCCCGAGCGCGGACCCCAAACCCTCAGGCCCTCCATAACCTAGATCCCAGGGACCCGAGCACTGACCCCAAATCCGCGGCCTCCCGGGACGCCAGTCACCCAAGCGCGGAGCCCAGACAAACGGCCCCAAAATACTGGCCACCAAATCCCAAGAACGGACCTCACCCCTACAAGGTCAGGGTATGAACAACCCGCCCAAGAGACCGCGCGACGCACCTCAGCATACAGTCAAAGCCGCAGAAACCGACGGCCATGCCTCCAGTCGCCGCGGGCCACACCTCAATGGCGCACACAACGCAAAGCGAGAACACCGCAGACCGCCATCCTGCACGCCAGGGAGCGCGCGCCTTTATCCTCAAGCCTACCTCACGCAAGCACGAGGCCGACACGCACGGCCCCGCCCCCAGCCAGAGGACCGTTGGGGACAAACCACCCCCGAGCCCGCGCAGGCGCGCCTTCTCCCGTGGGCAGCCTCAACGGACGCTGGGGGCCGTTGAGGGGCAGGGTCCGGGAGACTTTCAGCCCCGCCCCCGGGGAGGTGTACGCGTGCGCGGGCGTGGGCCTGGGCCTGCGCAAGCCTGGGCGCGCGCCTGGCAAGCCCAAACGGGCCCTGAGAACCCTGCAGGAGAGGCGTGAAGCAATGCGTCCAGGAGCCAGGGGGCTGCACGGAGACGACTACCCTCCCGCACTCTTTGTGGCCCTCCTGCCTTCAAGCCAGCGCCTGGGAAGTGAGCGCTCACGGCCCTAACATCGCCGACGTGCACTCCCTGGCCTCAGACGCGGCCTTGCGAAAGATCTGGGACAGGAGCCTCCGAAGCCCGAGGGCCCCGCCGGCGGCCACCTCCGTCCGGAATGCGCGTCTGCTGCTCTTTCCCGCCTTTCTGCGCCCGCCTGAGCCCCCCCAAGGTTCCATGGAAGCACAGTTCTGGCGGAGAATTCAGACCCGGGGAACACTCGACGCGATCCTCCCTGACTCCGTTCCCAGACTTTCCCCGGGGCACAGCCTGTACACAACAGGCTGCTTGGCGGAGCTGCTCAGTGACTGCGCCCACACAGCTCTCCTCGCAGGGCTCGTCTTCCGCCTTGGGTCCGCACGCGCCGGCTTCAGGGGACCTAGCAGGCGGCATGGCCGCAGTTTTGCTCCGCCCTCCCTCCTCTTCTGGAATATCGCAGAGCTTCAGTGCGCGTGAAAAAAGGATGCAACGGATTGCCCCGACTTTGTGACATTTTTGGAAGAAGCTTCAACCATCCCATCTCTTTCCAGTCCGTTGCCAGAGGAGGGCTGTTTGCGGGCACCGCGGACCTCGGGAGCCTCACACAGTCCACCTCCAAGTGCAGGGGAAGAAGACTCCACAGCACACAAGCCTGCTGTCTCCCCTTCTGCCAGTGTCCTCTGACTGGGTGACGGTCCTGGCTCTTCTCAGACCTGTGAGCCCGGTCCAGAGATGGCTCTCTCTCCGCAGTCACTACAGGCATGCTCAGAGACCAGCAGGCGAAGGATTCCTGGTACTGCCCTCCATGACCGGTCTTCCCAAATTGCATCTGGGCTACTTGGATTCCATCTGCTTCTGGGCTGTAGGATTTTGAAGCAGTACAGAAATGGTTGCAGAATTGAGACGAGATCCTTTTTCTGCAGTGCCACTTTTGAATCAGTGCCCAGAGAAGGCTCCTTCAGACTACATCTGAGCCATGAGTGAGAATCTTGTGACTTTGGAGTCAACTTTCCTTTGCGGGGGTGGGGGCAGGCAAGGAACTGTTTCAGCGCCTTAACCAAAAAGAGTTCTTGTTCAGTGCATGTTCAGAGTGGAGCCGCGGTTCTAAACCTAGGAACTCTGCCGTCATGGCTGTGGGAATGAGGCTTGTCTCCCGAGACATCTGGCTTCAGCCTCTGAAGTTCTCAGCCCTCGTCACCCTTGGCCCATTTCCTAACAGCCCTCTCTTCTCACAAAGAAAACACCAATGCTCCTTCGCATCATTGTGTTCCCAATAAACTGACATTGACATGAAACATGAAGATAAGAGTCAATGAGATTTTTAAAGGGGTGCTACCATGATTCCCACGTACATGGGACCCCATTCAGTGTGAGCCTGGATTCCAAGGAACGAGGGTCTACCATTTGCAAGCCCAAGAGCAGGGCTTCCAGGCTCAGAGTGGCCGGCCAGCCCTTAGAGGAAGCTGGTTGTTGGAGTGGGAAATGGATAGGAGTGGATACCCCAGGGGGCTTTGTCTCAAGGGGCACATCCATTTCATGAGCAGTGCTTGTAACAGCTCAAAAAACCAGGGCTATCGGGTCTTTCTATGCCCCTTTGAAGTAAGAAAGGGGAAGATCTCCTATGCCTTCTTTCTGTCCTCACCCCCCCTGAGCCTAGACACTCAGTGATACATGATGGCTCTCCGAAATTCCAAATCATTCGAAGCTCCTGCAGACACTCTGTGTGTGTGTGTGTGTGTGTGTATGTACACAAATGAGCTTTGCAGTGAAGCCAAGATAGCACTCTGGCGTGTCCATATCCAAGTTCTTTTTCTCACAGGTAAGTGACTAATAATAACTGGATATGTTACATGTTTTTGGTAGAGATGCCAGATAAAATACAGAATCCCACCCAAATGCAAAATTAGATAAAGGGGGGAAAGATCTGCATGAAAAGTGTATCTCAAATATTGCAAGGGACACAATTCTTGTAAACGCTGATTCTATGTTTACCTGCAATTCTAATGTAATTGAGTGTCCATTATTGTTAATTGCTAAAATTGGCCACCCTCTTCGACGGGGCCCCTCGACGGGGCCCCTCGAATTTTAGAGGACTGTAGCACTTCTTGTGGGAATCTAGCCTCCAGAAAGGAGGAGAGGAGCCTCATTACCAGGACAAGAACAATCACGGTGCATATCCACAGACCTTTTGAGAACTCTCTATCAACCTTCAACCAGAGAGAAATATGCTTTCTTTCTTCAAGAACCGAAGAGCATACATTTACTTTTTGAGGCACAATGCATCTTTCTAAAGATCTAAATCAGACGGGTAACCCTGGGTCCCTGTGAGAAAGGGGCTGGGTTGCCAGGAGTAGGAGGTGGGAGGAAGAAGCGTCACTGTGCGGTCCACTATGCACAGTGTGACTTTGAACCAAAGGTATTGCTTGTTAGAAAGTTTCCACTAAGGTAATGAAAGAGGTTAGAAATCCATATCAAACAGCAGCACAACACGCCAGGGAACAAAACGTCGTGATTTCTGGTCGCGCATGGTAGGCCGCACGAACTCTCTCTCCGAGACACCGGGGCTTTCCAGAAAAAGGGACCCCAGTAAGGCTGGTGCTGCTGCATCTGCTCGGCTCCGAGCTCCGCAGGGCGCTGGGCACGGGAGCACCCGTGGCTGGAGAACGAGGTGCGAGCAAACCCAGGGGATCTGCTGACACGGAGCTAGTTTGAAACCCTCAGTTCCACGTGGCCTTAAGGACGCGTGTGCTCATCAGCATATCTGTTCTGAGTTTTGTTCAGGAAGTCCAGCCCCTGTCGAATAAGTCAAGAGCCAGGTAGGAAGCAGAGCGGGTGGAGGGACACACACCGAGGTTGCTGGATACAAAATCGAACCAAAGGAGCACCGGGTCACACCTCGGTGCGGTGAATCAGGAAAACAGTGTCTGAACTGCCTGGAAAGGTGCGCCCCAATTGTGCTGCCCCTGTATCGTTCGAAAGGAACTTGGGGTTCTGGCCCACCTGCAGAGCCTGACTGATGGAATGTCTCCCCACCCCCAGCCAGGGCAGGGGCCCTCCGCCCCTCCCCCGCCACAGAATGTCCTGAGCCCTGCATTCTCACCCTGTTTAGATTCAAACTTTTCCGTCCTTGGCTTGGATCCTGAGTGACTCTTGGAGCAGCTCAGCGTGTGGTGCCCGGACCTGACTTTCCTCACTGTGGAGGCTGCTAGGCAGCGGCGTCCTCTGCCTGTGGGGATGGCTTTACAAGGAGGTAAGCCTTTGGCTTGGGTTGGACGTGTCAGGGCCCAGGTCACCCCTGAAGTCCTTGGGATTCAAATGTGACGCCGGCCAGGGGCACCTCGGTGGGGTTAGGTAGAGGAAGGGCGCGCACTGGACGCCCAGGGACGGCTGGCCTGGGGGGCTGAGAGCTGGGAGTCTGCAGAAACTGGCAAGGACCTTGGGGAGGGGCTCCTCGGAGGTGGGTCAGGCCCTGGCGGGGGAAACGCCCCGTGTGTGGAGAAAGGATGGCGGCAGGCTCGCCGATTCTCCCCGGGGGCACACGCCTCCTTGGGCAGTTTGCAGGGAGAGGTGGGAGCGTGTCAAGCCGGTGGCCCAGACCGGGGCAGGGGAGAGGCGGTCTTAGCCAGAATGTCATTCCATGGGGCTGTCTGCGGCCAAGTGTAAATGACGTGTCCTCCCCGAGACCTGGGCCGGTGGTCACTCTGAGCCCATGTGCCCCCAGGCCACGTAGGCCTTGTTTTGGATTCAGCAGGGATGGGGCACCAGGTGGCCTCAAGGTAGGGCTTGGGTGCCTCAGCTGCTCGGGGTCGTTCTCCCTCTTGAGGAAAGGCAGTTCCCACCTGCTTCCTCTTGTCCTGTTTTCTGGGCTGCTGACCCTGGCCCTGTGTCCGGGGTGTGTGGATGGTTCTGAGACAGGCTTACAGCAGGGTTTGGGGGGAGCTTTCCTGGCAGAGATCCAGGTCAACCGTTCCTGTTGGGTTGTGCTGGGCCTGGGAGGAGAGGGTGGGATTCCCAGCGAGCGTCGGGAACGCGGAGGCTGGCGGGAGAGGGGCCCGAATGGTTCAGACGCTGTCTGTTCACAGAGGCCCTACTTGTGCCTAGGATGGGCCTTGCAGGAGGTCCCCAGTTGCCAGGGAGCCTGCTGAGGCCATTTCCCACAGGGCAGGGGTCCAGCCAGGCCCCCGTCTTGGGAGGCAGCCCGTGAGGCTGGAGGGTCGTGTCTGGGGGTCCGTGGGTGGTTCTCAGAGGCAGTGCTGGCCCACCCGCCTCTGCTGGGCAGACAGGATGTCATGGTGGGACGGGCAGGGACGGCAGTTCCCTGCGGGAGGCCAGAGCATGGAAATCACTCGCGGACCCTGGCAAACTGCACCTTTGCCCGTGATGTTCCTCACGTGATGCGACGGGATTCACTGCTCTGCTCCCAGGGACGAAGGGGGCCCCGGGTCCTCCCTCCTGGCTGCGGATTCTCTGACCCCATCCGCCCTTTCCTTCTGTCCACAGCGTCTCCAGTGCTGGGACCCCATGTGGCCACGGACCCAGGAGCCTCCTTGTCTGCTTTCATGGCACGGCCCTTCCCCCCACCCACTGCCGGCATCCCCCACCAGCCACTCTGGGGGCAGCAGCCGCCGCCCCTCATGACCCCGCCATTCCCTCCTGGTGGCCCCCTGGTGCTGCCAGCTTTCCCCAGGACTCCGCTAGTCGCAGGAGAGACTGGCCTTGGCCCCAGTGGGACTGGAACCTGCAATGTCTTTGTGCAGGTCAGGGCAGAGCGGGGGTGCTCAGAGACCCCCCAGACTCAGACCATCGTCCTCACTCAGGCTCCCCTCAGCTGGAGCGCTCCAGGGGCCCTCTGTGGGGGTGCTGCGTGTCCCGCACCCCTCTTCGTGACAGCCTCTGCAGTGGAGACCAGCATGCCTGTCTCGGCCCCTGGGGGCTCCCAGGCTGGCCGGGGAGGCTTGGCCCCGAGCCTTCCACCTCCGGCTCAGCCCCTGGTCGCGCAGCTGACCACCGTCGTGCCCCCAGTCAACGCCGGGCCACAGCCTCACGGAGCTTCCAGGAGCCGGACCACGGCCTTGCCCGAGGACTCCTGTAACCCCAAGAGCGTTTACGAGAACTTCCGGCGCTGGCAGCGCTTCAAGTCGCTGGCCCGGAGGCACCTCCCGCAGAGCCCCGACGCAGAAGCTCTCTCCTGCTTTCTCATGTGAGTGGCCTCTGCTCTCCTGCAGCCCTCACACGGGACCACCTTGGGGCGCGCACACAGGGCGGCGATCTAGGGCCACTGGGAGGAAGGGGTGAGGCCGGGTCCCTGCTCTGGGAAGGCACGGTCTGCTCCAGGACACCTGTCAGTCACGCATCTCAACTGACATTGGGGCGGGGGGGTGGGGTTGCTGTCCAGCCAACCCGTACCTTCCAGAGATATCACGGTGACATTCGCTGGGGACTCGCAGGCAGAGAGTGTCCGGGTGTCAGAGGAGGGGCTTTGGTTTGGGTGCCGCACTCTCTGTCCCCCTGTCTCCTGGGAACACGGGCCTGGGGCATCTCACGGCCAGGGGACCAGCCCAGCAGAGGAGGCTCGGGACTTGCCGGGCCAGCAGAGGTCCTGTGCGGGCCCCACCCTCGCTGTCCCAGAGGATCCCTCAGAACGGCAGGGGAGGGAGCAGAGGTGGTGTAGGGGTGAGGTGTGGGATCCTTCCTGCGGAGCTCTGACCCGGCAGGCCCGGTCATCACGGCATCTGGGGTCCCTCCTGAACACGGGGTGATGGCTGGCACTTCCTGCAGAGGCCTAGACTCATTATCAGGCACCCTAATGTCCGCGAGTGTTATTACGAGAGGCAGAGTCCAGAAGGACTGACTTCCCAGGCCACCGCGTCCCTGCTCCTGTCAGTGGACAGTCAGCCTGGAGCCCGGGGCCCAGGGCTGGTGCGGTGGGAGGCGGTGACCGTGGTGGCTGAGAAGGTTGATTTGCACACCCCGACCCTCTCTGTCACCTGCCAGCGCTCGGTCATGCTGGGTGGGGGACGTGGGCTCCAGAGGCCCTGGGAAAGGCTGGGGGTGACCGGACTACAGCTGACCCCTGACCCCGATGGCTTACAGCCCGGTGCTGCGGTCCCTGGCGCGCCTGAAGCCCACGATGACGCTGGAAGAGGGAGTGTGGCGGGCCGTGCAGGAGTGGCAGAGCAGAAGCAACTTTGACCGCTTGATCTACTACGAGATGGCGGGAAAGTGAGTCAGGGTCTCTGGCCCGGGGCTGCGGGCGTGTGGGCTGGGAGCAGGGTCCGGCTGTGCTGACGCTCGCTTGTCCCAAAGGGCCGCCCTCCCCACCTCCCTGGGGTTCCTCTGTCCCTTGCTCTGGACCCACCCCTGCCTCCACCAGAAGGTCTTAGGACCGGGTAGGGGATCCTGAGGCCACCTGGCCTGGGGTCAGACTCCCTCCGAGGGGGTTGTGTAGGCAATGCGCTGGACAGCCTGCCTGCTGTGTCCTTGGTGGCCGGGGCCACGGCCGTCCCTCCAAGGCCCCGCTTGTCCGGGTCCCTCAACCTGCTGCTGGCTTTGCCGGCTCCAGGGCCGGGCCCCTTCCTCAGTGCGGCCTGGGCCTCCTCACCCCCAGGTTCATGGAGTTCGAGATGGAGGAGGAGATGCAGAAACTACAGTGGATGAAGGTGGCCCAGGGCCTGCCTCCCCCAGCCCCCCCGAAGCCTGTACGGCGGGGGCCCCCAGCCGCGGAAGCGGGCCCGCAGCCAGGTATGGCCCCCACATTCCCATGACAGCTGCTGGACCACGGCAGTGGGGGCCGAGGGAAGGCCACTGTTCTGCGTCGTGTCTGCTCCCTCAAGGGGACATTGGTCTTTTGACCCGAGTGGCCGGGGGTCTTAGCCGCCCTTTGTCAGGACGGGTATTGACCTGGCGAATTTCTTGACTCCTCTCCCCACGCCTGTCAGAGGACGCGGCACAAAGTCTGCCTGGGAAGTGGGCTGTGGGGAGACCCTTGGAGGGTCGGTGGGTCCGCCCTTGCTCACGGGGCTGGCTGTGAGATGCTCCTCCTCCCCGCTCTGCCAGTCCCACGGTGCCCATAGCTTCCGGTGCCCTGACCCAGCCCCCAGGGACATCAGTGTCCCCCACACACTGCCGTCCCGATGCTCCGCCAGAGCCCCTCACACCTCCTCCCTCCTTCCCGCTCTGCCTCAGCGTGCGTCCCCAGGAAGGCGGGCTCCAGGGCCCAGCCCTCCCGCCTGCAGCCACGCAGACCCCCGCGGCCCCCGGAGACCAAGGCGCCCAAGGAGATCCCTCCAGAGGCTGTGAGAGAGTACATGGACATCATGGAGGGGCTGCTGGGGCCTGGCCACTCGGCCCCGGGGGGCCCGGCAGGCGAATGGGGAGAGGATGGAAAGGAGCCACAGCAGGATGAGGCCGCGACCTACCCGGACGCGGGTCTCCTGAGCTACATTGACGAGCTGTGTTCCCAGGAAGACTTCATCACCAAGGTGCGCTGGCCCGCAGCCTGGTGTCTGGAAGATTCCAGGGACTGGCACGCCAACGCCCAGATCGGGGCTGAGCCCAGGGCTTTGGCATTAAGCTCTGTTCCTTGTTCCTGGGCTGTGTGCGCACGTGTGTGCATACTTGTGTGTTTGCTGTGTGCATGCAGGCATGTGTGTGACTTCCGTGCGTGAAGGCATGCGTCCGCACACGGACGTGTGGGTGCACACATGCCCCAGCATCGTGTTTGTGTGCACGTGTGTGTTTGTGCATGTGCATACCCCCGTGTGTACATACAGGCGTGCGTATGTGCATTTTTGCCTTGTGTGGATGTCTTTGTGTGTGTCTGCCTGTGGTCCTGTGTGTCTGCTCACGTGTGTGTCTGCCTAGGGGTATGTGCCTTTGTGTCTGAGAGTGCACATATGTTTTGGGGTGTTTGTGTGTGTTGTGTGCATGTCCAGGTTTTGTCTCTCTGTGCACACATATGTGTGAACGTCTGTGAGTCTGCACACGTGCATGCGTGTGTGTGTGTGCGTGTGTGTGAGAGAGAGTGGGGCCAGTGAGTGTAACGTTAAAACTTCTCCCACGGTCTGGAGAAGGATGGGTGGGGCTTCACTTTTCCACACTTCCTGCAGGTCCTCCTGGCTCCCAGGGGGCTCCCTGCCAAGTCTGCCCACAGCCTCTTTCTTCCGTCCCAGGTGGAGGCAGTCATCCACCCCTGCTTCCTGGAGGAATTGCTTTCCTCGGAACCGCAGCTGGACCTCCCGGCCCTGGCTGAGAAACTGGAGCAGGAGGAAGGACTCAGCCTTGCAGAGGTGAGCCAGGGGAAGGTCGGGTTCCAGGCAAGCCTGGGGATGGAGGGGACCCAGGCGATCCAGGGGAGGGAGTGGGTCCCAGGTGAGACAGAGGAGGGGCCTCCAAAACAAAGACCCACATGACTGTGTCCCCCTTTGCTTCTTGCGAATCACAGCACTGGGGAGGCCAGCGTCGGGTGGGCACAGGGCGGAGAATGGGAAGTGGAAGATGGGGAGCCTGGGAAGGGAGGGAGGGAGGGAGGGACTCGGGGATGTCAGCAGAGCCCCAGCCTCGTGGGTCACCCTCCCTTCCTCTCCCAGTGCCACCGTCCCGTCCCCCCGTCTCACTGGCCTAAGCTGACCAGTCACTGTCACCTCCTTCCTCAGCTGGTGGAGAAAAGACTGGCGGCCTTGAAAACGCAGGAGGGTGTGCAGGCACCCCCACGCCTCTGCGCAGCCCGGTCGGGCGCCAGTCCTGAGCACGAGACCGGTCCCGGGAAGGGGCTGGGGGTCAGCGACAAAGCCCGCCCAGCAGGCACTGACGGCCAGGACCCTCAGAGGCACGGCCGAGCACAGACACACCTGTCGGGGCCCAGAGCCTTTGCTCTCTCTCCCGGACGACAGGAGTCCCCTGCACCCAGGGCCGGACGGGTCCCCTCCCCTCCCCAGGGTCAAAGGTGCGCCTCCCCTCGACCGGGCCCCAGGGATGCCCCGGTTCTCAGAGAGGCCCCTCCTGCTAGGCACAGTCGAGGGCTGGTGGATGGGTCCAGTGAGGACGAGGAGGACCTCCCCAGCCTGGCCTTCCTCCTGGCCTCTCAGCACAGCCTGCTGCCCTGGGGGCTCTCCCAGAGTCCCGCTCCTGCCTCGGTCATCCCCAACCCTGGCGGTTGGGGGCCGCGGGGGGCTCCACGGGCCCCCTCTCCTCAGAGAATAGTCCTCGGCCCGGCCACCTCCCCAGCCACAAAGTCCAGGAAGCGGGCTCTGTGTGAGGGTCCTGCCTCTGTGGCGAAGATGCCTCTGCCTGGGGCCAACCTCGGGGTGTCTGGGAGGCCAGCCTTGGCTGTGGGGCTGGTTCACCCCTCACAGCCTGCAAAGAGAAGGTGTGACTCCTTGGTCACAGGGAGGAGAAGGAAGCGTCACTGCAGCCAGTAGGGAGAAGTGGGCCTGCCCACCTGGGCCGGCACACCCCGGGCCCCCCCAAGGAGCCTAGGGGGTCCTTCTCATCCTGATGCTGATCCTGGCTGTGGGAGGGAGGGAGGGAGGGAGGGAGGCCATGACCATGGGGGCGGGGTGGCACAGCCCACTGGGGCACCGTGTGTAAATGGGGAATAAAGTTAGTTTTGTGTTTAACGCTCTGGACCACTGTCTTCCTACTGGCGTGTTGGCTGCCGCCGGGAGACGGTTTCCCACGGGATGGAAGGGCCTGAGAGGGGCTTCCTGGGGTTCCCGTCACCATCTGGACCCCTGACCATCCAGGGATGGGGAGGCCTCTGCACCACGACTGTTTTTGAGAATGGAGTCTGCGGACAGCCCCATCTTCGGGAGCTCCCCCTGCCTCCCGAAGCTTCCGCCACGCGGCCGCCCGGGCACAGGCCTCCCTGTGCAGGGGCCTGAGGAGAAGGGCTCTGGGGGTAGCAGGAGTGTCCTCTGGTCCCAGCGGGATCACCGAAATAGGAGGGCCTGCGGGGTGGGGGGATCCTCCCAATCCCAGTGAGGACAGACACGGGGCATGGATGAGGGCAGATGTGGGCACTGGCCACGGTGTGCACACAGGAACCACAGGTGTGGCGCAGGCAGCAAGTCCCGTGGCGGGATTTCTGGACAGGGCCGTCTTCTCCAGCCATACGAGGGCCCTCCTTGCTGTGGTCCCAGAGCGAGGAGGACTGGCCAGGGTCCCTGGGTCTCAAGGACACCCCACACTTACGGCCCTCCCTTCTCGCCCTTGAGGGACCCCTGTGGGAACAGATGTGGACATAGACTCTCATTCTCACATGAAACGGTCCTACAAACAGACCCCAACTACGATGCACGAGGGCAGGCCCACACGCGGGCCATGGGCCCAGGCGTCTGCAGCCCCAGTGCTGGGTCGAGCTGCAATCCAGGCTGGGGGGGCCCTCCTGGGGCGTTGGCACAGACCCCACGTCAGACGAGGCATCTGCCTGGCTCGTGACACTGAGATGAGCGGACACTGAGGGACAGGAGCTCCACAGGGAGGTGACCCTGCTGCCCCCCACAACTGCCCTGCACCTCCCAGTCCGCTCACCTCCCCTCACTGGGAGTGCTGTCCCCTCCAGCCCCTACCCCTGTCCCACCCAGATGCTCTGATCCCAGGAGGGAGCACTCGGGCCCTCACCCGCCTCCCTCCCAGCCAAGGCCTCCTCTCCAGGTTCTAGATTCTGGTGTCTCTTCCGGGTTGGTGAGGCCCCTATAGCACTCGGCACTCCCAGATGTGCTGTCCTTGCAGCAGGATGGGGCCAAGGCCATCCAGGTCCAAGGGACACCTGGCCCTCTGCTTCCCTCCTCCCGACCCAGCAAAGAGTTTGGTGAAGAAAGGAGCTCATGCCGGCGTCCTCGTCGCGCTGCACAGAATTCACAGGCCACGCTGCAGGTGCTCCTCCCTCTCCAGGCAGGCGGTCTGGAGTGCTCCCCACCCTCCTGCCCCTTCCTGAAGCAGAGGTTTCCTCTCGGTCGCACTCCCCAGCGGCTGCCCCTCCCTGTCCAGCTGGGCCTCACAGAGAGGAAGGGGCCCAGGGGCCCAACCTGACACAAACAGAGGCCGCCCCTGGTGCCTGTCACCCCGCCGTGTCCCTGTCCATGGTGTGCGCCTCGCGGGCGCTGGATGCTAACTGCATCCGTGAAGATTTGCCTCTTTTCCTTGGAAAGTACAAGGTCTGTCAGATTTTTATGGTAGCCAACCTTCCTCGCCCCAGAAACACTTAGGAGAGGTGACAGCTTGCGGGGACGGTGTGGCGGGGCCAAATCAGGAGGGAGCTCCCAGGAAGTGAGGAGGAATCTGCGGTGAGGACCCTGTCACCCGGGCCCCTGGGGAAGTCCCGGTGCTCACCCAGAGCAGGCCCAGCTGTGCTCTGCACCGTCCAGCGGGGTAGGTCCCGGTCACCTCGCTGGGTCTCCAGAGAGCCTGCAGGAAGCCCAGCTCATGATTTCCCAGGAGCACCGCGGGCTCTGGGCGGCCTGGGGACCGGGGTGGCCCTGTCAGTCGGCCTCACGGGTTTGGCTGCAGAGCCTCCCCCTGTTCCCCTAGGATGAGATCCAGGAATGGGTCCTGGAGTTCTGGGGAATCCCTTGGATAGAGGAGCATTCCTGTCACCACTGATGACAATGCTGTGCCTTCTGAGGGCACCCGGGAAGCTCGGGCTCCCATGGCCACCCTTCCGTGGCTGCTTGTTTGTTCCTCATTCAGAGATGCGTGTGTCCCACAGGCCACGGTGCGCTGGGCGGGAAGAGGAGAGCAGCCAGCTTGTGGGATCCTGGCCAGGGCGCCCCAGTGCCCCCACACATGGCGCTCGCCCAGCGGCTGATAATGGGCAGGCTCTGTCTGTGTCCACGCCTCCATTCATCATCCACTGTCCCTGGACCCAGGTGTCATGGGAGGCTCTGGCCAAGAACGATGGTGTGGGGGCTGCGTGTTCAGACAGACAGTGGGGCGAGCTGGAGCCATTCCTGCTCAAGTGTTTACTCTGGAGAGTCTGGGCTTGGATAGTCCCCACTTGTCGGCCCCCTGGCGTATTTGCTGGTGGGACCCTCCCCCAGACAAGCTGGCAGGAGCCCCCACCACCCGGCACATCCGCTGGGAGGGCCCCAGACATGACTCCCTGAGTTCTGAGGGCCTGTTTCCTCTGGTATGCCTGTGCACACCCGGGCCCTTGGTGCTCATTTTCATAAACTATCTTGGGGTTATGCTGTGCTGTCTGAGGGTTCCTTTTGCCATCCTCCCCGGGTCTCTGAAAGTCAGAGACTTTCATTCTATCAGTCAGAGACACACATTCTATCATCTGTGTTTGGAATGTACTTTGTGTTGGTTCATTCTGAGGATCCTTCAGGGATGCGTTTTGTGTGAAAGTGTACAATGTGTCTGGACGTTGTACGTCGAGATGTTTTCCACCCACAAACATAAATTGCAGAGGGATTCCTAAGGTTTGTGTAGCTTATAAGACTCCTATAATTATATAAACGGAAATATAGTTCATGGAAAATTTTTCCTGTACCTTTCAATCCAATGTGGATTCTAGGCATTGTGCCGAGGTAGTCTCAGAAGCATATACAAACAGACCGATCAGTGACAGTGAGAGCATGGTGGTGTCTTCAGAACCAGCAGGAGGATTAAGATCAGACCCTATTCTTCCCTCCCTATTGTTACCTGGACACTGGCTTTGCAGGATCCCTTGTGCTGTCCCAGAAAACAAAGGACATTGTACTGTTCCAGTCTCTGGGTACTCTGATAAATATGTGTCCTGTATCTGGGGTTCATATTTTATGGGCATTCTCCTGTTGGTTACACTGAAAGTACAAAATATTGAGAATTTCTAGGTAAAATTGATGTTAAAAGTATTTTCTCCAATGATATTTGAGTAAGTCATACAATGTTAACTGAAAAAACATAATTGCATTTTAGTCTAATATGTCCAAAGTTTAAACTCTAAGTCATATATAGATAAAAGTGAGGATCACAAGTACACTCCTTGACAGGGGCGACGATGGTGGAGGAGTAGGGACCCTATTTCAACTGGTCCTTGAATTGAGCTGCATATCTACCAGACCATTCTGAGCACCCACAAAATCAACCAGTGCTGTAAGAAGATATATCTGGATCTCTACAAACAGAATATCTCAGGCGGTTTGTCTTGAGGTAGGAAGTGGGGAGCCAACATTCTATGGGCAGATATCAGAAGACAAACAGACGGGGGAGGGAGCCTCCAGGTTCCTGTATTGTTGGAGTGCAAAAAGCCTTCTGCTTTTGAAAGAGAAGTTGAAAAAGAAAAACAAAGCTGGGAGCATCACATTGACTGATTTCAAGCTTTACTACAAAACTGTGATCACCAAGACAGCATGGTACTGGCACAAAAACAGACACATAGACCAGTGCAGCAGAATAGAGAGCCCAGATATGGACCCACAACTCTATGGTCAAATAATCTTCAACAAAGCAGGAAAAAATATCTAATGGAAAAAAGATAGTCTCTTCAATAAATGGTGGGAGTAAATAATGGGCAAATAGGACAGCTGTATAGAGAAGAATGAAACTCAACCATTCTCTTACACCATATACAACGATAATCTCTAAATGGATGAAAGACCTCAATATGAGGCAGGAATCCATCAAAATCCTAGAAGAGAACATAGGCAGTAACCTCTTTGACATTGGCCACTGCAACTTCTGTCAAAACATGTCTCCAGGGGCGCCTGGGTGGCTCAGTGGGTTAAGCCGCTGCCTTCGGCTCAGGTCATGATCCCAGGGTCCTGGGATCGAGTCCCGCATCGGGCTCTCTGCTTGGCGGGGAGCCTGCTTCCTCCTCTCTCTCTCTCTGCTTGCCTCTCTGCCTACTTGTGATCTCTCTCTGTCAAATAAATAAAATCTTTAAAAAAAAAAAAAAAACATGTCTCCAACACACATTGTTTCCTGTCTTGCTAATTTTGGCCATTCTAACTGGTGTCAGGTGGTATCTCAATGTGGTTTTAATTTGAATCTCCCTGATGGCTAGTGATGATGAACATTTTTTCATGTGTCTGATAGCCATTTGTGTGTCTTCATTGGAGAAGTGTCTGTTCATATATTCTGCCCATTTTTTGATATGATTATCTGTTTTGTGTGTGTTGAGTTTGAGAAGTTCTTTATAGATCCTGGATATCAACCTTTTGTCTGTACTGTCATTTGCAAATATCTTCTCCCATTCCGTGGGTTGCCTTTTTGTTTTGTTGACTGTTTCCTTTGCTGTGCAGAAGCTTTTGATCTTGATGAAGTCCCAAAAGTTCATTTTTGCTTTTGTTTCCTTGGCCTTTGGAGACATATCTTGAAAGAAGTTGCTGTGGCTGATATCGAAGAGGTTACTGCCTATGTTCTCCTCTAGGATTCTGATAGATTCCTGTCTCACGTTGAGGTCTTTTATCCATTTCGAGTTTATCTTTGTGTACGGTGTAAGAGAATGGTCGAGTTTCATTCTTCTACATATCGCTGTCCAGTTTTCCCAGCACCATTTATTGAAGAGACTGTCTTTTTTCCATTGAATATTTTTTCCTGTTTTGTCGAAGATTATTTCACCATAGAGTTGAGGGTCCATATCTGGGCTCTCCACTCTGTTCCACTGGTCTATGTGTCTGTTTTTATGCCAGTACCACGCTGTCTTGGTGATCACAGCTTTGTAGTAAAGCTTGAAATCGGGTAACGTGATGCCGCCAGTTTTGTTTTTGTTTTTCAACATTTCCTTAGCAATTTGGGGTCTCTTCTGATTCCATACAAATTTTAGGATTATTTGCTCTAGCTCTTTGAAAAATACCGGTGGAATTTTGATCGGAATGGCATTAAAGGTATAGATTGCTCTAGGCAGTATAGACATTTTAACAATGTTTATTCTTCCAATCCAAGAACATGGAACAGTCTTCCATCTTTTTGTGTCTTCTTCAATTTCTTTCATGAGTGTTCTGTAGTTCCTCGAGTCCAGGTCCTTTACCTCTTTGGTTAGGTTTATTCCCAGGTATCTTATGGTTCTTGGTGCTATAGTAAATGGAATCGATTCTCTAATTTCCCTTTCTGTATTTTCTTTGTTAGTGTATAAGAAAGCCACTGATTTCTGTACATTGACTTTGTATCCTGCCACGTTACTGAATTGCTGTATGAGTTCTAGTAGTTTGGGAGTGGAGTCTTTGGGGTTTTCCATATAAAGAATCACGTCATCTGCGAAGAGAGAGTTTGACTTCTTCCTTGCCAATTTGGATACCTTTTATTTCTCTTTGTTGTCTGATTGCCATTGCTAGGACTTCTAATACTATGTTGAACAAGAGTGGTGAGAGTGGGCATCCTTGTCATGTTCCTGATCTCAACGGGAAGGTTGCAAGCTTTTTCCCATTGAGGATGATATTTGCTGTGGGTCTTTCATAGATAGATGGTCTTTCATAGATAGATTTTATGAAGTTCAGGAATGTTCCCTCTATCCCTATACTTTGAAGTGTTTTCATCAGGAACGGATGACGGATTTTGTCAAATGCTTTTTCTGCATCAACTGAGAGGACCATGTGGTTCTTCTCTCTTCTCTTATTGATTTGTTCTATCACATTGATTGATTTGCGAATGTTGAACCAACCTTGCAACCCAGGGATGAATCCCACCTGGTCATGGTGGATAATCTTTTGAATGTGCTGCTGGATCCTGTTTGCTAGGATCTTGTTGAGAATCTTTGCATCCATATTCATCAGTGATATTGGTCTGAAATTCTCCCCTCCCCCCCCCAAAAAAACATGTCTCCAAAGACAGGGGAAACAAAAGGGAAAATGAATTTTTGGTACTTCATCAAGATAAAAAGCTTCTGCACAACAAAGGAAACAATCAACAAAACAAAGAGGTAACCCACAGAATGGGAGAAGATATTTGCAAGTGGCACTATAGACAAAGAACTGATAGCCAAGATCTATAAAGAACTCTCAAACTCAACATCCAAAAAATAATCACGTCAAAAAATGGGCAGAAGACATGAACAGACACTTCTCCAAAGAAGGCATACAAATGGTCATCAGACACATGAAAAAATATTCATCATCATTAGCCATCAGGGAAACACAAATCAAAACCACACTGAGATACCACTTTATACTGGTTAGAATGGCAAAAATTAACACGGCAAGAAATAACAAATGTTGGAGAGGTTTTGGAGAAAGGGGAACCCTCCTACACTGTTGGTGGGAATACAAAGTGGTACAGCCATTTTGGAAAACAGTGTAAAGGTGTCTCAAAAGTTAAAAAATAGAGCTACCCTATGATGCAGCAATTGCACCACTGGGTATTTACCCCAAAGATACAGATGTAATGAAAAGAAGTGCCACATGCCCAATGTTCATAGCAGCAATGTCCACAATGGCCAGACTGGAACGAGCTGAGATGCCCTTCAACAGATGAATGGATAAAAAATATTTTGTTCATATGTACAATGGAATATTACTCAGCTATTAAAAAGGATGAGTGCCCAACTTTTGCATCAACATGGATGGAACTGGAGGAAATTATGCTGAGTGAAATAAATGAAGTGGAGAAAGTCAATTATCATATAGTTCCACTTATTTGGGGAACATAAAGAATAATATGGAGGACATTAGGAGAAGGAAGGGAAAAATGAAGGGGGGATATCAGAGTCAGAGATGAACTATGAGAGACTATAGACACTGAGGAACACACTGAGGGTTTTAGAGGGGAGGGGGATGGGGGATGGGTTAACCCAGTGGTGGGTATTAAGGAAAGCACATGTTGCATGGAGCACTGGGAGTTATGTGGAAACAATGAATCATGGAACACTACATCAAAAACTAATGATGAGGGGCAACTGGGTGGCTCAGTGGGTTAAGCCACTGCCTTCGGCTCAGGTCATGATCTCGGGGTCCTGGGATCGAGCCCCGCATTGGGTTCTCTACTCAGCAGAGAGCCTGCATCCCCCTCTCTCTCTGCCTGCCTCTCTACTTGTGATCTCTCTCTCTCTCTCTCTCTCTCTTTGTCAAATAAATAAATAAAACCTTTAAAAAAAAAACTAATGATGATGTTGGGGCAAGTGGGTGGCTCAGTTGGTTAAAGCCTCTGCCTTCAGCTCAGGTCATGATCCCAGGGTCCTGGGATTGAGCCCCGCATTGGGCTCTCTGCTCAGTTCAGAGGGGTACTGCTTTCATGGATTTGAAGAGTCAATGTAGGAAAATGTTAGTTCCTCTGAAATTGATTTACAGGCTTAAAATGCAATTCCTATCAGTTCCCAGTAGGACTTTTCTTTGGTAAAATCAACAAACTTAACAAAGAAAGCCTACAGCCAGCAGGAGAAGAGAAATAATAAAAGATCAGAGCAGAAATCAATGAAATAGAAACCAAAAAAACCACAATAGAACAAATCAATGAAACCAGGAGCTTTTTCTTTGAAAGAATTAATAAGATTAATAAACCCCTGGCCAGACTTATCAAAAAGAAAAGAGAAAGGACCCAAATAAATAAAGTCATGAATGAAAGAGGAGAGATCACAACTAACACCAAAGAAATACAAACAATTATAAGAACATATCATGAGCAACTCTACACCAACAAATTTGACAATCTGGAAGAAGTGGATGCATTCCTAGAGACATATAAACTATCACAACTGAACCAGGAAGAAATAGAAAACCTGAACAGACCCGTTACAAGTAAGGAGATTGAAACAGTCATCAAAAATCGAGATGGAGAGGAGAGGGAGTTGAGGGAAACTGGAAGGGGAGATGAACCATGAGAGACTATGGACTCTGAAAAACAACCAGAGGGTTTTGAAGGGGCGGGGGGTGGGAGGTTGAGGAACCAGGTGGTGGGTAATAGGGAGGGCACGTACTGCATGGAGCATTGGGTGTGATGTCAAAACTATGAACACTGTTATGCTGTAAATAAACAAATTTTTAAAAAAAGTTGCTAAAAAAAAAAAAATCTCCAAACAAACAGAAGCCCAGGGCCAGACGTTTTCCCAGGGGAATTCTGCCAAACATTTAAAGAAGAATTAATCCCTATTCTCCTGAAACTGTTCCAAAAAATAGAAATGGAAGGAAACTTCCAAACTCATTTTATGAGGCCAACATCACCTTGATCCCAAAACCAGACAAGGTCCCATCAAAAAAGAGAATTACAGACCAATAGCCTTGATGAACACAGATGCGAAAATTCTCACCAAAATACTAGCCAATAGGATCCAACAGTACATTAAAAGGATTATTCACCACGACTAAGTGGTATTTATTCCAGGGCTGCAAGGTTGGTTCAACATCTGCAAATCAATCAATGTGATACAACACATTAATAAAAGAAAGAACAAGAACCACATGATACTCTCAATAGATGCTGAAAAAGCATTTGACAAAGTACAGCATCCCTTCCTGATCAAAATTCTTCAAAGTGTAGGGATAGAGGACACCTACCTCTATATTATCAAAGCCATCTATGAAAAACCCACCGCAAATACCATTCTCAATGGAGAAAAACAGAACTTTTCCGCTGAGGTCAGGAACACGGCAGGGATGTCCATTATCACCACTGCTATTCAACATAGTACTAGAAGTCCTAGTCTCAGCGATCAGACAACAAAAAGAAATTAAATTCATCCAAATTGGCAAAGAAGTCAAACTATCACTCTTTGCAGATGATATGATACTATATGTGGAAAACCCAAAAGACTCCACTCCAAAACTGCTAGAACTTGTACAAGAACTCAGTAAAGTGTCAGGATATAAAATCAATGCACAGAAATCAGTGGCATTTCTTTACACCAACAACAAGACAGAAGAAAGAGAAACTAAGGAGTCAATCCCATTTACAATTGCACCCAAAACCTAGGAATTGCACCTATACCTAGGAATAAGCCTAGCCAAAGAGACAAAGAATCTATACTCAGAAAACTATAAAGTACTCATGAAAGAAATTGAGGAACACACAAAGAAATAGAAAAATGTTCCATGCT
Organism: Meles meles; assembly: GCF_922984935.1. Lineage (NCBI taxonomy): Eukaryota > Metazoa > Chordata > Mammalia > Carnivora > Mustelidae > Meles > Meles meles. Next base: position 95,593,581 of record NC_060076.1, read on the forward strand.
CCTGGATTGGAAGAACAAATCTTGTGAAAATGTCTATGCTACCTAAAGAAATCTACACATTTCTTTTTTTTTTTCATTTTATTTATTTTTTTCAGCATAACAGTATTCATTGTTTTTGCACAACACCCAGTGCTCCATGCAAAACGTGCCCTCCCCATTACCCACCACCTGTTCCCCCAACCTCCCACCCCTGACCCTTCAAAACCCTCAGGTTGTTTTTCAGAGTCCATAGTCTCTTATGGTTCGCCTCCCCACCCCAATGTCCATAGCCCCCTCCCCCTCTCCCAATCCCACCTCCCCCCAGCAACCCCCAGTTTGTTTTGTGAGATTAAGAGTCATTTATGATTTGTCTCCCTCCCAATCCCATCTTGTTTCATTTATTCTTCTCCTATCCCCCTAACCCCCCATGTTGCTTCTCCATGTCCTCATATCAGGGAGATCATATGATAGTTGTCTTTCTCCGATTGACTTATTTCACTGAGCATGATACGCTCTAGTTCCATCCATGTCGTCGCAAATGGCAAGATTTCATTTCTTTTGATGGCTGCATAGTATTCCATTGTGTATATATACCACATCTTCTTTATCCATTCATCTGTTGATGGACTTCAAGCTCTATTACAAAGCTGTCATCATCAAGACAGCATGGTACTGGCACAAAAACAGACACATAGATCAGTGGAACAGAATAGAGAGCTCAGAAATCGACCCTCAACTCTATGGTCAACTCATCTTCGACAAAGCAGCAAAGAATGTCCAATGGAAAAAAGACAGCCTCTTCAATAAATGGTGCTGGGAAAATTGGACAGCCACATGCAGAAAAATGAAATTGGACCACTTCCTTACACCACACACGAAAATAGACTCCAAATGGATGAAGGACCTCAATGTGAGAAAGGAATCCATCAAAATCCTTGAGGAGAATGCAGGCAGCAACCTCTTCGAACTCAGCCGTAGCAACATCTTCCTAGGAACAACGGCAAAGGCAAGGAAAGCAAGGGCAAAAATGAACTATTGGGATTTCATCAAGATCAAAAGCTTTTGCACAGCAAAGGAAACAGTTAACAAAACCAAAAGACAACTGACGGAATGGGAGAAGATATTTGCAAATGACATATCAGATAAAGGGCTAGTATCCAAAATCTATAAGGAACTTAGCAAACTCAACACCCAAAGAACAAACAATCCAATCAAGAAATGGGCAGAGGACATGAACAGACATTTCTGCAAAGAAGACATCCAGATGGCCAACAGACACATGAAAAAGTGCTCCACGTCACTCGGCATCAGGGAAATACAAATCAAAACCACAATGAGATATCACCTCACACCAGTCAGAATGGCTAAAATGAACAAGTCAGGAAATGACAGATGCTGGCGAGGATGCGGAGAAAGGGGAACCCTCCTCCACTGTTGGTGGGAATGCAAGCTGGTGCAACCACTCTGGAAAACAGCATGGAGGTTCCTCAAAATGTTGAAAATAGAACTACCCTATGACCCAGCAATTGCACTACTGGGTATTTACCCTAAAGATACAAACATAGTGATCCGAAGGGGCATGTGTACCCGAATGTTTATAGCAGCAATGTCTACAATAGCCAAACTATGGAAATCTACACATTTAATGCAATCCCTATCAAAATCCCATCCATTTTTTCAAGGAAATGGAACAAAAAATCCTAAAATTTATATGGAACCCAGAAAAGACCTTGAATAGCCAAAGGAATATTGAAAAAGAAAGCCAAAGTTGGTGGTATCACAATTCCAGACTTCAAGCTCTATTACAAAGCTGTCATCATCAAGACAGCATGGTACTGGCACAAAAACAGACACACAGATCAATGGAACAGAGTAGAGAGCCCAGAAATAGACCCTCAACTCTATGGTCAACTAATCTTTGACAAAGCAGGAAAGAATGTCCAATGGAAAAAAGACAGCCTCTTCAACAAATGGTGCTGGGAAATTGGACAGCCACATGCAGAAAAATGAAATTGGACCATTTCCTTACACCACACACGAAAAATAGACTCAAAATGGATGAAGGACCTCAATGTGAGAAAGGAACCCATCAAAACCCTTGAGGAGAACACAGGCAGCAACATCTTCGACCTCAGCCGCAGCAACTTCTTCCTAGGAACATCACCAACGGCAAGGGAAGCAAGGACAAAAATGAATTTCTGGGACTTCATCAAGATCAAAAGCTTTTGCACAGCAAAGGAAACAGTTAACAAAACCAAAAGACAACTGACAGAATGGGAGAAGATTTTCGCAAACAACATATCAGATAAAGGGCTAGTATCCACCATCTATAAAGAGCTTAGCAAACTCAATACCCAAAGAACAAATAATCCAATCAAGAAATGGGCAGAGGACATGAACAGACATTTCTGCAAAGAAGACATCCAGATGGCCAACAGACACATGAAAAAGTGCTCCACATCACTCAGCATCAGGGAAATACCAATCAAAACCACAATGAGATACCACCTCACACCAGTCAGAATGGTTAAAATTAACAAGTCAGGAAATGACAGATGCTGGCGAGGATGCGGAGAAAGGGGAACCCTCCTCCACTGTTGATGGGAATGCAAGCTGGTGCAACCACTCTGGAAAACAGCATGGAGGTTCCTCAAATAGTTGAAAATAGAGCTGCCTTACAACCCAGCAATTGCACTACTGGGTATTTGCTGTAAAGATTCAAACATAGTGATCTGAAGGGGCACGTGCACCTGAATGTCTATAACAGAAAATGTCCACAATAGCCAAACTATAGAAAGAACCTAGATGTCCATCAACAGATGAATGGATAAAGAAGATGTGGTATATATACACAATGGAATACTATGCAGCCATCAAAAGAAATGAAATCTTGCCATTTGCGACGACATGGATGGAACTAGAGGGTATTATGCTTAGTGAAATAAGTCAATCAGAGAAAGACAACTATGATATGATCTCCCGGATATGAGGAAGTGGAGATGCAACGTGGGGGTTTTGGGGGGTAAGAAAAGAATAAATGAAACAAGATGGGATCGGGAGGGAGACAAACCATAAGACACTCTTATTCTCACAAAACAAACTGAGTGTGGCCAGGGGGAGGGGGGTAGGGAGAGGGTGGTAGGGTTATGGACATGGGGGAGGGTATGTGCTATGGTGAGTGCTGTGAAGTGTGTAAACCTGGCGATTCACAGACCTGTACCCAGGGGCTAATAATACACTATATGTTTATAAAAAAATTAAAAAATTTTTAAAAAGAAGTTTTTTTAATAAACTATTAAAATTTCAAAAAAAATCAACAAACTTATTCTTCATTATTATTATTATTATTATTTATTTGAGACACACAAAGAGAGCACCAGCTGGAGGAGGATCAGAGGGAGAGGGAGAAGCAGACTTCCCCTGAGCAGGGAGTCTGACACAAGGCTCAATCCCAGGACCCCGAGTTCATGAACTGAGCCAAAGGCAGCCGCTTCACTGACCGAGACACCCAGGCGCCTCCAAACTTATATCCAAGTGCAAGGAAGGATGAGCAGTGAAATTGTGGACTAGGACTGTCTAAGATCTTGTTTCCCCACAGAAATGTCAAAAGAAACAAAACAACCCCCTCCCCCAGAAATTTCTGAACCAACTTTATAGGAGTGGAAAATAGTCAAAAGTTTCTAGTCACCAGCCCATGCCTGATCAAAGAAATAAGAAAATTTTGTGGTGGTGTTACTGGCCCTTATCCATTCCTCCCACCCCCCCCCCCCACGCCCAGCATGGCCATGGTTTCAGTCTCTGGCCAGTGGCAGCTTGGTTCCTGGTTCCCCTCCTCCAGTGTGAGGGAGCAGAGCAGACCTCACTTACAGATAATTGTGTGCCATCATTCTCACCTGTCTGAGGGTTCCCAAAGGCCTGAGTCCAGAAACTCCTGTCTGTTTGTACAGCTCAGACACATGGGAAAATGACCGGCCACTGCCTATAAACTACAAGACCACTCTGAACCAACAGACACCTGACTTAGGAGATTCTGTTCAGACATAAAACAGACCATTCCAAGCCCGGAGATAAGCTGAGGGTGAGACTTGGGGAAATTAGGACTCTCGAAAGTAGCTTGTCTACAGGGGAACTTGGGAAACCGTGTGCAGGACAGGCAAGACTCACTCAGAAAACTCCTGACAAGATCCCAGGCTTCCACTCCAGGCTGACCCCAGGCTGAGAAAGCCTAGCTCGGTAGGGCACAAGGACCCCAATACCAGAGCCAGCAGTACCTGGGCAGGTGGATCTTCCCTCTTAAGTGGAGATGGTGGCAGTGTCTCTAGTTGCAGGAGACATGGACCATTGGGAGTCACAAGGCTATCTAGGAGCACAGAGAGAACTTAGAAGTGGTCACAGGGGTATGGGGGGCACCAGCAGTTTGTAAAGAGTCACAGTAGTTTCTGGGAGCACAGAGGGCATGGGAAGATCCCCAGGGATTTGGGTCAATTGCAACCTACAAGCAAACAGTTGTGTCGAGGAACAGGGTCCTTGGAGAAGTTGCAGGACCCATGGAGCCCCGGATGTGTCCGGGTGGATGGGGGCTTGGAGGAGGCCCAACAGCAACGGGGTGGTCAGGGATGGGCTCAGAGGAGCCCCAACAGCATCACGGTGGATGGGGGTGCTCAGAGGAGCCCCAGCAGTGTCTGGAAGTGTCGTGATATGTATGGGCACACATGGGACATGGGAGGAATAGAGGAATGTGTGGGGCAGCAGAGAACTGGGAGAAATCTCAGGAGATTCACCACCCAGGGTCCCCTGAGGCTGAAGTGCAGCTTTCCACAGGATTGCATTCTCATTGGGAGGCTCTGGGTAGAAAATCCACGCCCAAGCTTGTTCTTACTTGCAGCCCAATTCAGTTCTATGAAGTTGAAGGTCTGAAGTCCTGGTTTTCTCCTGGCATCGTGGAGGGCCACTCTCAGCTGCATGAGACCACCACATCCCTTGCCACATTGCCCCACCATATTCATGCCAGCGACAAGAAACCCTTCTCCTGCTCTGAACTCAGACGAGGATCACATCACTCACTTTCCTGGGTCCACTGTGCAGGTGGCAGGTTGTGGGGCTTCTCAGCCTCCATAATCATGTGAGTCAATCCCTCATAACTGATCAATCTCTGTCTCTCTCTGTCTTTCTCTCCCCTGATTCCTATTAACTTCGTTTCTCTGGAGAACCCCAACAAATTCAGTGGTCACTATGAAAGTCACTAAAAATATAGTTAGAGAATTAACAGGAATTAGATGGCACAATAAAAAATGTGGAGAAGAAAGAAGTAGACAAGTTAAGTGGGGAAAAGGTAAGAGACACGCAGAAAACAAGTAGCAAACTGGAAAATGCAGTTTCAGCCATATCAATAATCACCTAACTGGCAATAGTCAAACACTCCAATATAAACGTAGAGATTTATGGACCATAGTCGAAAAGCAAAGTCCTTATAAATATGGTCTCTGAAAGGAAGAAGGAAAGAAAGAAGAAATTAGAGTAACCCAACTTCGAATGGAATAAGTAGAACTTTTATTTGCAGAGGACATGACCCTCTATGTAGAAAATTCCAATGAACCCACCAAAACAGAATCAAAGAGACTAGAATTAATAAAGGTTGAAGATCCAAAGAAGGAACATTTCTTACAAAAGTCAATGGCACTTCTGTACATGAGCTATGGAAATATGAAAAGAAATTAACAAAATAATTTCATTCATAGTAGTACGGAAAATACTTAGATATAAATTTGGCAAAGATGTACAAGATCTGTTCACTGAAAACTATAAAATATTGCCGAGAAAATTTAGAGATCTAAATAAAGAAAGATTTCTTTTCATGGATTGGGAGATTTCATATTATCAAGAAAGCAACTGTTAACTTCCCCTATAAAATTGAATGCGGTCCCTGTGGAAATCCCAGCAAATTTTTTGGAGGTATAAATTGACCAGCTAATCCTATAATATATATGGGAGTGTTGAAGGCCTGAAATAGCTTAAATAGTTTGGAAAAATAACAAATCTGGAAACCTTGATCTACCTGGTTCAAAATTTGCAACAACACATATAGTCTAGACAATGGAAGTCTGGCACGTAGGACAATGGCACATTGAAATGATGTGCACAAGAAAGGAAATCTTATCTTTTATTATAAATTGATTTTCAAAAAAGCCCCCAAAACAATTCAGTGCAGGAAAGACTAATCACTTTTTTTTTTTAAACTTAGAAATGGTGCTGGGACAAATGGATGAGTCATAAGAAAATCCATAAAACCAATCTACAGAAAAAGCTTATATCACACTAACAACAATGAACTGAAAATCAACCTGAATGTAATTTCTCAAGGAAAACAGCAGAAGGCCTTCATGATCTTTTAGCTATGACACCAAAAGCATGATCCATAGAAAAACCAAACTTACTAAACATCAGCAAAATTAAAAACTTTGGCTCTTCAAAAGCCACTGTGGAAAGTGTGAGAAGACAAGCCAGAGACTTGGAGAAAATACTCATATATTGCATACCTGGTAAAGATCATAGATAACACCTCAGTAAAAAGACGAAACATTTTCTGAAATAAGCAAAAGATCTGAATGGGCATTTTTACTCAAGAAAATATGTGAGCAGCAATGAAACACATGCAAACACATTCGAACCCATTGGTCATTAGGGGAAAGCTGATTAAAACTATAGGAAGAGAGGGGCGCCTGGGAGGCTCAGTGGGTTAAAGTCTCTGCCTTCCGCTCAGGTCATGATCCCAGGGTCCTGGGGTCGAGCCCTGCATCAGGCTCTCTGCTCAGTGGGGAGCCTGTTTCCTCCTCTCTCTCTGCCTGCCTCTCTGCCTACTTGTAATCTGTCAAATAAATAAGTAAAATCTTTAAAAAAAAAAAAAAAAAGAATGTTAAAACTATAGGAAGAGAGCACCTCACAGCCTTAGGAGGACTATAATAAAAACACAAATGTTGGCAAGCCCATGGAATATACTAGAAGCTTTCTACGTGGGAGCAGGAATGTGAAACGATGCAGACTCTTTGGAAAGCCATTTGTCAGCTTATATAACCTTGAAGATAAACTTACGTACGACCCAGCACTTTCATTCCTTTCGCAGGAATCTACCCAGGTAAAATGAAAACAGATGTCCACATGAAGATGTCCAGCATTGTTTGGAATATCCCCAAACTGCAAACAGGGGCGCCTGGGGGGCTCAGTCAGTTAAGCGTTGGACTCTCGATTTTGGTCGGCTCAGGTCATGATCTCAGGGTCGTGAGATCGAGCTGGGCACGGAGCCCTGTGCTGGGTGGGAAATCTGCCTGAGATTCTCTCTCCCTGTGCTTGCACGCACCTGCAGGTGGGCACTCTCTCTCTCTTAAAAAAAAAAAAAATGCAAACAGTCCAAGTGTCCATCAACTTGTAAATGGATCGTCAAAACATGGTACCCTGTACCAGAGCAGAATACCAGTACACGCCCCAGCATGCACGAACTTCCAAAACAATGTGCTAGCGTTGCCCAGCAGAACAGGGTCTGACCTCAGGTTTGGGGGCTCGCCTCTCGTAGGGCAGCGAGAAGGAGCTGGTGGGCGTGAGGCCAGCTCACTGCTGAGGCCCCGGGACTGTTGTCACACTAAGTGAACAAATCAGACCTGAGAGACTACATGGTATGGGACTGGATTTATGTGAAGTGTCCGGAGCCCACAACCGCAGAGTGACATAAAGCAGGTCAGTGGCTGTCCAGAGCCTTCGGTGGGAGCAGAGACAGCCGCAAATCTGGTGATGGTTCCACCATTCTCGACGTTGACTGAAAATTGTTTAATTGTCCCTTGTATGAATTTTATGCTCTATGGACGGTATCTCCATAAAGCTGATTAAAAGCGGACAGGAAATCTTGTAGCCATGTGACTCAGTGTTTCCGTGGCTTCCATTCACCCCATGCTACCCTCAGTCTCCTACTGGCTCCATCTTATTCGTCTCCTTTCTGTGTTTTGGTCTGTAATTTTGTTCTACATGCTTCTTTCAATGATCTTTTCCACTCCTATGGCCTCAGCTGCCACCTTGAACCTTAAAGTGCTCTCTATCTCCCACCCCAAGATGCTTCCCCAAATTCTAAATCGGTACTTCCAAAAGCCTGTTGGACAAATCCAACTGCATACTCCATGGAAATGTCGACTTTGGTTCATTTAATGCGGTCTTCAGGGCCCACCTCACCTTCACCCTCGACCTTAGGCTCCCTTTGTCAGGGTTCATGAGTCATTCTTCCAGACTCCGTATGAAATATAAATGTTTCCCAACACTAGTGTAGTTTCACCAAAGCCTAAGAGTGGATTTTTTTTTTAATTTATTGAAGTATAAGTTCTTAACTAGTAAGTAAAGCTGTGTGCTTCTGTTTTCATTAAATAACAATAGTGGCTATTAAACTGGTATTTCGGGGCACCTTGGTGGCTCGGTCATTGGGTGACTGCCTTCAGATCAGATCAGGATCCCAAGACCTGGGATCAGGCCCCCCATTGGGCTCCCCGTTTGGTCGGAGGCCTGCTTCTCCCTCTCCCACTCCCTCTGCTTGTGTTCCCTCTATAACTGTGTTTCTGTCAACTAAATAAATAAAATTGTTTAAAAAAATTTTTTAATTAAAAATTAACTGGTATTTCAGGGGCACGTAGGTGGCTCAGTTGGTTAAGGGGCCGACTCTTGGTTTCAGCTCTGGTCTTGATCCCAGGGTGGTGAGATTGACCCCATGTCCGGCTCCTCACTGGGCGGGCAGCCTGTTTAATGTTCTCTCTCCCTCTGCTCCGTCCCCTCCCCTGCTCACACAGTCTCTCTCTCTCTCTCCAAAACACAACAAAACATTAGCATTTCAGTGTATACTGTGTGCAGCTCTAATTCCCTTTTCTCTCATCCCAGTCAGTGGTGAATAAAGTAAGTTCCCTGTCCACCCAAGGAAGTAAGTGTGAAATGAGGGAGTCTCACTCCAAATACGAACAAACTCAGGGTATTATATCGGAGCCCACGATAGGGAGCACATCCGACATTTGGATGTCCCCCTTCAGCTACAGAGAAATCAGTGATGCACAAAGGGTTAGGGGTCTTTATCCATCTCAGGAAATGTTTGCAATAAGATGGTTCAGAGTGACAGACTGTAACGCTTCCCTCACATTTTCTAGATTACCAGTCAGACTGAGCATGTTTTCCTGCCTGTGGACCCTTCACATCCCCACGCCCACGAATCACCTTCTCATACAGTTCCCATCTGACTACGTGGAGTCTACTGTCTTTTCTCTTGAATTCATAGGAGCACTTGACTGCCCTGACTTTGGGTGATGCTGGGACCAGCTGGGCCAGAGGTCAGGCCTTGGGGCGGGTCAGGACCAGGTGTGGGGAGGAGTCCAGGCCTGGGTCAGAGCTGGGCAAGGCTGGGCAGGGCTGGGCTGGGGTCCGGGCAGGCTCAGGGCCCAGGGTTAAGAGGAGGGGGTGCTGGGGTGAGGGGGTCTCAGGGTGGGGACAGGGGCAGGGCCCGGGATCCACACGGGGTCAGGGCGTAGGGTCAGGTCGGGTCGGGTCAGACGGGGGTCAGCAGCCCTGGGTATGGGTACAGAGGCACCGACACCCCGCGGCCCAGGCTGGCTGGCGGCCCTGCTCTGGCTCCTGTTCCCGCCCGCAGGCATGCGAGGGTCCTGCTCGGCGGCCTCCCGTGCCCTGGCCCCCGCTCCAGAAGGGGCCGACTCGGAGGAGCCCGGGCGGCCGGAGGGCGGAGCGGGGCGGTTGGCGCCCGAAGCGGGTGCGTTGGCCGAGGCCTTCCGGGAGGGGCTGGGGCGGGGCGGCCGCCCCCTCTTCTCTCGGCCCCCGCTGACAGGCTGCCCTCGGCCACCCCCAAACCCCAACCCAGGCGGGTAATAGGCCCCAGTGCAGACCCCCGGAACGGGGCGGGCGCCAGGCTTGGCCCCGGCACGGCGGCTGGGCTGGGGAGGCCGGCGGCTGAGTGAGGGGCCCAGGAGACCGCTCCCAGCCGCCCGGCGTGGATCCCGGAGCCCGGCTGTCTTCACCGCCACTTCCGATTCTTGGAGAAACCGAGCGTCCCGAGTCAGGGCAGCGGCTTCCCCTGGGTCCTGCAGCACCAGACTCCTGCCTGTGACCCCCCCTCCCTGAGATGCTGGGCTGGGGCGGAGGGGCCGCAGGAGCCCTCTGGACGCAGGACCTGGCGCCAGTCCCGTAGCCTGTGAGACCTGCAGCTCTCGGATCTGCAGAGTAGGCGAGGAGGTAGGCTGTGCTAGTCCAAGGAAACGTCTGGGATGTGCCCTGTCGCCAGCAGGTGGGTTCAGGGACGCCTGTCTTCCCTGAGATGCAGCCATGGCCCCGGTGCCCCTTGCCCCGCTCCAGCCGAACCCTGGGCCCTCCCTTGTTCCTCCGGGGTTCGGCCTGTGCTCTGCTCTGTGGTCCTCTGCAGCGGTCAGGAAGGCGGGGTCCAGCAGCCCCTGGAATTTGGACAGGCGCCTTGAGCCTTGGCTGTGGTTTTTATGTCTGTGAAGAGGAGGAGGGCCTCTGTGATCGCATCATTTGGGGTCACCGGTGTCTCTATCATGGACAGGCTGGGGGGTGTCTCCACAGTGTGTGGGAGGCCCAAAGTGACCGGGAGGATCTACGGTGGCCGGGATGTGGCGGCTGGCCGGTGGCCGTGGCAGGCCAGCCTGCTGCACAAGCGCATGCACGTCTGCGGAGCTGTCCTCATCGACCCCCTCTGGCTGCTCTCCACCGCCCACTGCTTTCTCAAGTGAGTCCCCTTCCTGGGTGTCTGCAGACGGGCTGCGGGGCAGGGGATGCAAGGGAGGAGGAAAAGAGGGATGGGTGTCCAGTGACAGCTCCTCTGGGCTTTACCCTTGAGTGGTGTGTGGCCTCCAAACACACGACACGCCTGCCTTTGACCCATGTCCCCTCCACCTGAATGTGCCCCCCGCTCACCTCATTCTCTGTCCTCAGCCCCAGTGCCTGTCCCCTGACACAGACGTGCCCCCGGAGACTGGCAAGATCTGTCCTGCCGCCATGCAGTGTGGACAGACTCTTTGCCTCCTTGGCCAAAGCTTCTGCTCAGTGTCCCCAGACTCTGGGGCGTCAGACTTACTGCTTCTGCAGAACTGCAAGCCTGGGAGGAGTCGCTGGCACCCGCCTGCCAGGCTGCCTGGGTGGGAGGTGGGCTCCCTGACCTTGACGTGGCTGCCGGAGAGGCTTGCTCCTCTGGCTTCCCGGGCCTGGCTCCGTGCCCGGCTTCGAAACAGATGAGGAGGGGTCTCAAGGGAGCAGAGGGGATCACAGACCAGGGCAGGGAGCTAGGTGCAGGCACTGAGTAGCTTTAAGGGCCCAGAGTCCCATCAGAACCGGCCCTGTGCCACACATGAGCCCCTCTGTGGCAAGGGGGTGTCTCCATGCTGGCAGGAGAGAAAGTGCTGAGAGGGGAGGGCCGCGTGGACAGGGAGGGAGGTCAGGAGAGGCGCGGTGGCCCAGCTCGCATGGTGCTGGAGGGAAGGGTTTGGGCTGTGGGGGAGGAGGTCGGGAGGGGTTGGGGGGTCGGTTTCCAGGTGGCGGGCTGTCCAGTCAGGAGGGTGGGACGTTTCGTCACTTCTATTCAGAGGACAAGGCAAGGTTCCATTTCCTGCACTCATTTGCTCATTTACCAGATCTTTTGTGAATGCTTATGACAAGTGGACAAGCAGCTGTGGGGCAGGAGGAAGGGGCAGGAAAGGTGTGGGGCCGCAGGTGGGCCGTGGGGAGCTTTGGGAAGGGTCAGGCTGGAGGGAGGTTGGAGCCGGAGCTTCTCTGTGGAAGATGGAAGAGCTCGGTGTGAGGCCCCAGCAAGAAGCCTTGAGCACGAGGAGTCCCTGCTCCTCCAGGTGTAGTGGGGAATAGAAGCTCAGCCAGCCTCAGGAGAGCTGGGAAGAGGAGACCCAAGCGGCCTGGCCTCCCGCAGGCGCAGGCTCCGGAGGAAGAGGCAGTTAGACGAGGGGCAGGGAGAGAGACCTGGCCTGTGCTCAGAGCGGAGGGTGACCGCGAGCTCTTCTCCGCCAGCAAATCCCACGCCCCCGCGGACTACCGGGTGCTGCTGGGAAGCACGCAGCTCTACCAGCACACCCAGCACACGCGGGAGATGCCCCTGAGCCGGATTATCGTGCACCCGGACTTTGAGAAGCGTCACCCCTTTGGGAGCGACATAGCCATGCTGCAGCTGTACCTGCCCGTGAACCTCACGTCCTCCATCGCCCCTGCCTGCCTCCCGAGCCCTGGCGTGCAGCTGTCCGGCAACTCATCCTGCTGGATCACCGGCTGGGGGATGCTCAGCGAGGACAGTGAGGGGGCGTGGGGGTGGGTGAGGGCCGCAGGGGAGGAGGGAGGCGTGCTGGGTCTGAGGGGGCCCAGGCAAGTGGCCATGGGACCTTGGGCCTCTGGGCCTCATTTCTAGAGAATGGGACTGTTTTAGTTCTAGTTCTGAAAAATGTGTGATTCTAAGTCCAAGGGACTGTCCAGCCTCCAGCATTCTCTCTCTCTCTCCCTCGTGCGCACACACACGCATGCACACGCACACACAAAGGCCCACACGCACGCACACACATGAAGGCGCACACACGCACGCACACACATGTACACACGAAGGCACACAGGCTGCTTCTTCCTCCTTGAGGGCAGGGACCGTGTCTCACTTGTTCTAATATCCCAAGCAGGCCACAGGGCCTGGCACTTGGTAGGCCTTTCACCATCGCTCCAGACTGGTCTCCCGGCTCCCTTCCCCTGTGCCCTGCTTTAGAGGCAACACGGCCGTCTGCTCTCTTTAAAACATGAGCCTCGCCACTTCCCGCTCAGCTCTCTGCATGTCTTCCCATCTGTGCTTAGAACAAGCCCAGACTCCCCGCTTTGGGGGTCGGACCTGCGTGTCACTAGCCCCCGATCTCCCTGCACGCCTCTCCCCTGCTACATCCACCGTCCCAGCCACCAGCCTCCTTCCTGCTTGAGTGCACCAGGCTATCCTCACCCCAGGGCCTTGGCCTCGCCTGGCTTCTCCGCCTGGCCTCTTTGCCCACCGGCCCTGGCTGGCGGGAGTCACTTTGTCTTTCTGCTACCGCTCGGCCCCTCCTCTGCAGAGTCGTGTTGCTCCCAGAGCGGAAAGAGGTACCTCCTCCCGTTCTGTCTCCTTCACACCATCTATTAGATCTGTAACAGTCCCGTCCACTTACCGTGAACGGGTGGGTGTGTGGACAGGTGGGTGGCAGGAGGGAGCATGGTCGGCATGAGGTAGGAGGATGGAGGGGTGGGAGGAAGGTCAATGACCTGCAAGTGGTCCGTGTTTGCTAAGGGCCCACGAATGGTGCATGTTGGTGGAATTTGCCGTCTGTCTTTGTGGACTAGGATGGGTATGAGGTGCAGGAAACGGAGTCTGTGGGAGTCTGAGAGAAGGGAGAGGAGCCGGTGAGGGACGAACGGAAGGCTGCCGCCGTGCTCGAGGCTCATCTGTGCTGAGCAGGCCCCGTGTTTGGGGCCGTGGGGGTGTGGCATGGCTGGGCTTCCCCACAGTGCACGCCCCTGGCCCCCTTCTCGTCCACACAGAGCACCTGCACTCGCCCTTCCGTCTGCAGGAGGGTAAGGTGAACCTCGTGGAGAACGAGTTCTGTAACGTCTTGTACAGACCAAGACTCAGCAGCAGCAAGAGCCACCCTGTGCGAGAGGAGATGCTGTGCGCTGGGGACTTCTCGACGGGAAGGGCCATCTGCCGGGTAAGCGGGGCCGTTTCTCTTCTTCCCTGCCTGCTCCCCTCCGTGTCCCCAGGGGCCTGTGTTGCTTCTCGTTTGCGTGTGGAGCCCCCGGCCGGGCCTGTGTGTCTTTCCCGTCTAGTTTTTCCCTCTCACTTTGATGTCGCTCTGCCTGTCCTTTTCTTTCAGGAGCTCCTTGTACTTTTGTGTGTTCTGGATGTGCTTCCGCTGCTGGGCCCGGGGCCTGGAAGGGTCTCTTTCCCCTCTGTGCAAAGCCCCTCCGGCAGGGGGCCAGCAGGCCCAGCGAGGGAGTGTGGCCAGCCTCGTGTAAGGCAGCGCGGCCGGACCACCCTGGCGCTCTGACTTCAAGCCCACCCGGCCTCCCAGCACGCTCCCTGGGCTCAGCCTCGAGAGCCAGCCAGCAGCTGGATGCCTGGCTCCTGCAAGGAAGGCTCCAGAAGGGGAGGAGAGGGAGGGAAGGAGGGAGGGCCCTGGAGCCAGACACACGACTCGGCCACTTGTCCCTGCCTGCTCGGGGGCCTTGGGTGGCAGCTTCCGAGCCTGAGTGGGATTCTGAGGCCTCCTGCATGGGGTTGTCGAAAGGCTGGTATAGTGGGCTGAATACTGTTCCCCAAATTCATGTTTACTGGGAGCTTTAGAATGTGACCTTACTGGGAACTATGTAGGGTCTTTGCAGCTGTGATTAGGTCTCGAGGTGAGACCGTTCTACATTCAGAGGGGCCCTAAATGCAATGACTGGTGCTGTTAAACGGTGGAGGGAAAGGCGCTGAGACCCTTGACGTCCGAGTCTGCCTCTAGAACTGGCAGAGGCAAGTTTCTGTTGTTTTCTAAGCCCCCTGGTTTGTAGTCATATGTGATGGTGGCTCCAGGAAACCCAGGAGGTGTGAGATGGGCCTGCCGGGGGGAGGCCTCACTTACAGCCACTCTCACTACGGCCTGGGCAGCTGCTGGGCCAGGGGAGGGGCCTCCTGCTCACCTGGTTCTCGGGCCTCAGCTGATGGTGGCGACCCTCTGGCCCAGCCTCCTCACAGGACCAGCTGCCCCCGGAGGGGACACACACTCAGACATCCCTCTGACTCCTCCCTGTACCTGCCTTCTCCCGCGGAGGCCAGGCCTGTAGAGCTTAGAGCCAGTGCCCTTTGTGGGCCTGGGGGGCTGGACGTTGTAGTGGCCTCCACCCCAGGCTGAGGACCCCGCTGAGCTGGACACTTGGGAGCCCTCCCCCTGCCCCCCTCATAGCCTTCCCATCACCGCAGCCCGTCCATGAGATTCCACTGGCCGCGTCTGCCAGGCCACCTGCTCGGGCCCCCACCCCGGGGCTCTCTGCTCTCCCCTGAAGCCCTCCTCCCCATGCAGGGCGCGGGAGGCAGCTCTGGGCAGTGGGTGTTGCAGGGTGACTCGGCGCTCAGATCGTGGGGCGGACGCGCCCGGCCCCAGGGTCAAGCTGTCATTTCTCGGTGCTGGGAGCCCAGCTGAGATTCCTCACCGTGAGGCAGGGGCGCCAGCAGCCTCCCCTTCACGAGGTTCTGGTAGAGAGTTTAGCGCGGCGCCTGGTCTGTAGGAACAAGGAACACAGGTTGGCCTTCACTCTCCTGCCTGGTCTGCCGCCCCGATCTGAGCGCTGCGTGTCCTTCTGGGCCTGTCTTAGTCTCACCCTCTCGGACGTGGGCATAGCTGCCTGGGCCCCGCCAGACACGCGTGCACGCCCCTTGTTCTGTCTCTGCGCGGTGCAAACCAGGGTGCGCTTGGCGGGGGCTATGTCAGTGTCGGGAGCCTTCCGGGAGCTCTGCAGGGGCCGGGAGGCCGCTTCAGTCCATCCTGCCTCCTCCGGGCTGGCCCCGGGCCCCGCATAGTATCTGCCGCTCACCTGCGTGGATCGCTGAGGCCTGGAGGGGACACAGACTGCGGTGCGAGAGGGGGCCCAGCTGTGGGGGGCACACCGCGGGGAGACCCGGAGGCACTCCAGGTGGGGGTCCCCGGGAGCGCGAGGGGTCACCACTCTCCCAGGAGCCCCTGCCTGTGAGTCTGGGCCCACACTGGTGAGCCACCTCAACCTGGATGGCTGAGAAGACAGATAGTCGTCATTTGGCGTTTCTGGGGGTCCAGAGTCTAAAATGGCGGTGTGGTGCTGCAGCTCTGTCCGGAGGCTTGCGGGAAGAATTTCCTCTCCTTCCTCAGCTCCTGGGGCCACCTGCACTTGTTGGCCCGTGGCTGCCTCTAACCGCAGAGCTCGTGGGTCTAGCTGGCTTTGGGGCCCAGCTCCTCCTATGACTCTGACCTCCTGCTGCCCTCTGTCTCGTGGGGGCCCACCCAGACAGCCCAGGGCAGTCTTCCTGTCCCAAGACCCTCAACTGCACCGCCACTGCAGAGCCCCGTGGAAGGTCCCGGGTTCCAGGGGTGAGGCTGTCGTTGGCCAGCCACACCTGTGCCCTTCTGTCTCCTCCAAACGACCTCGTCCCCAGCCCTGGGTCTCAGCCAGAGATCCGACAACACCCCGGCTGTCTGTCTGCCAGGAGCCCGCAGTCTTCTTGTCCCCACACCCACCACGCACTGCCAGCCCTTCCTGGGGTCCCGGAGTCTCTCCAGTGGAGACATGCGGCAGGAGTGCCCTTCTCCCCCGAAGACCCCCCCAAGAGTACTGAACCTCCCAACCCATACCACACAGGTGTGTCCCCACCATGCCACCAACGTGCCCTGCCAGTGTTTCAGGACTCCAGTAACTCCCAGCACCCCGCCAGGTGACCCCTGCCTGCTTCCCCAGCCCCCAGCAATGTGGGCTGCCTCCAGCAGGCTGGGCTGGGGCGTTTTCTGGTCATGCTCGACCAAGAAGCGGGGAAAAAACCAAAGTCCTAAATGGATAAAAAGGAGTGGACCCCAGGGCGTGCAGAGGCTTGGGCCGGCCTGCCTCCACTCATAGCCAGCCCTCCTGGGCCCTGTCCCTTGTCCCAGCCACCAGCCCCTCCCTCGGTGGACGGGCAGAGGGCAGAGTCCTGAGGGGCAGTCGAGTCCCATGAAACGCAGTTCCCAGGCCCATCGGTGTGAACCTGAAGTGTCCACGGGGCGACGCTGGCCCAGACTTTCCAGACTCACAAGTCCCACCTGCCCCTGCTAGTCTGAGACTCTGCTCCGTCACTCACACTAACTCCCCTCTCTCTCCTAGGGTGATTCCGGGGGCCCCCTCGTCTGTGACCTGCCCACAGCCTGGGTTCTGGTGGGGCTGGCCAGCTGGGGCTTGGACTGTCGGCACCCCGTCTACCCCAGCGTCTTCACCAGGGTCAACTACTTTACCAACTGGATCAACAAGATCCGGAGGCTCACCCCTCCCCCCGATCCCACATCTGCTCCTCAGATCCAGGTTCCACATCAGCCTCTGCAGGCCACCGGCTCATCCGGCAGCGGCACAGCCCTCGTACGTCCCCAGACTTGGCTCCTGCAGCTGTTTGCCCTCAGGGACTCATGGCAGGCCCTGCGGTGACCCGCCGAGCCCCTCTGTCCAGCTCTCTGCCTCCAGCTCCAGTCTGCTTGCTGGAACCTTCCACGCCTCCCCTCCCCCAACCCCACTGGCTCTCAGGGGTCCCTCCAGGACTTTCCTGTCCATCAGCTGCCACCCCCAAGCCAAGCCTGAAAAACCAAAACAGAAACAATAAAAAACTCGTCCTGCTCCTGTCTTGGGACCCCGCTGCCCCCCCTGCTTCTCGGCATTCGCCCATCCCTTGACATCAGGCATCTGGCCCCTGGGACAACTGTCCCAGGGCAGAGGGTGGTGGTGGAGGGAGTGGGCAGGGCTGCCAGTTGGGAAAAGGGCAGACTTCACTCCTGCCTCGGGGAGCACTGGGGAGCATGTGTGCCTTCAGAGAAACTGTTGGAGGCAGCTCAGGCTGCATAACAAACACAGAGCTGGGGGGTGGGGGCTCAAACAGCAGGAATTTATCACCTCCCAGACCTGGAGGCAGGAAGTCCAGCGGAGGTCCAAGCATGGGCAGGGCTGGTTTCCCCTGAGGCTTCTCTCCTGGTAGACACCATCTTCCCTGTGTCCTCATATCGTCATCCCTCTGTGCATCTATGTCCTGATTGCCTTATAAGGACACCAGTCCTATGGGATTAGGGCCACCCCAGTGATCTCGTTTACCTTTAGTCGCCTCTGTAAAGAATTTATCTCCAAATACAGCCACATTCTGAGTTGCTGGGAGTTAGGGCACCAATATAAGAATTTTAGAAAACACAATTCAGCCCACAAGCAGAAGACAGACATTCCACTAGATATCTCCAGTGTGGGGGAGCAAGAATCTCCCCCAAAGTAGAGAAACAGCAACCCAGGGATTTGGAGGAGGGAAGACCGACTCCCAGTGCAGGAGGAGGGAAACTCTAGACAGCTGGGTAGTCGAGTTGGACTGGGGTGCATGACCACGCCATGCACGTAGGACGTGCACGCCGTGCACGCCATTCACGCCTGCAGTAGGAAGGGTGCTCGGGCATGGAGGGTCTGGGAGTGTGAGTCAGGAGTAGAGGAAGCCAGATGCCAAGCTGAGAACCAAGGTTCAGGCCGGTGGTCCTCAGACCTCTGTTCCTACAGTGGACTCCCAATACCTTCCTCACCTGCCCCTGTGGCTCCACTGTCCCCAGCTGGAAGGGACCCAACTCCATGTCAAACTCTTCCCTGCTTCCCAAGGCCATGAGCCAACCTGCCTGAGGTGTCCACACGCCTTCAGCAGGTGGATCCTGGTGTCACCTTTCCTGCTTAGCTGACCCAGGACCTAGTGGCCTGGTGATAAGCCTTGAAACAATGTTCTAGAGTGTCCTTCCTGGCCGTCTGCCCGCCACAGGCCCTGGTGCAGCCAGCACAGCCCCTCCTCCCAATGCGCCCACCCCAGCCCTCACACCCACAGCAAGGTGGGAAAGCTCCATCTGGTGCACAGATCAAGTGCCATTCAGAGGGCTCCATGCAAATTCTTCCCAATTTGGGCATTGTTTAAATATCTTGGATCCTTGGTAACAGATGGGCAAAAATGGACTCACATGCCCATTAACACTGGGATCTCACTGGTGCAGGTTCTGCCTTCCAAGATGGTCTTGGGAGGCCCCGGGAATGTGTCTTCCCAGGGCCCATGCTTGCGTGGGCGTTGCTGGCAGACCCTGCCCTGGCCCTATCCTCTGGCCAGAGCCCCACCAGTGAGGTACCCGACACGTGGCTGTGTACCTGCCGCTGGCTCAGCTGTCTCTGGAGGGGAGAGGTGAGCATTCTCTCCCTCGGTGGAAATTCAGTTCTGGGGCCCCAGGCAGGGGAGCTCAGGCCCCCAGATGTCCGTGAGTGCTGAGATGGCGTGCTGTTCTCACACGCTCACAAGCTCAGGGCAGCGTGGGCAGTTCAGCTGGAGCCTTCGTGTCTCCACTGGTTCTAACCCTCTCTCCTGCCACCCGTGGAAGCTGCTGCGGGCTGTGCTCTGGAGTCAGGTGCTTCCCTGCCCCTCCTGGATCTTCTCAGACCTCTACCAGAAGCATCCCACACACGCCTCACTCCCACGACAAAGCAACCAACTTTCCCCAACACCTGCAGTCAACTTCGTGCTCGGGATTATTATCCCACTTCAGTTTCCTATTAAAGATGAAATCAAGTCTTGCAGGGGTCTGTAGGGTTTCAGAGATGGCACAGGTCGTAAGGAGAACATCTCTCTCGGGGAGCTGGGGCTCCCCGCTGTTCCAGACTCCAACAGGCTGTACTCAGCAGCTGTCTCCCTCCCCAGCATCCCCTCAGGCCCCTGGGATGGGCTTCCTCAGATCTGGGCCCCAGATCTCCGCTCCTGAGTAGGCAGTCTAGAGTAGGGGTGGAGGGAAGGGGCTAAGTGGAGGAGACAGTGAGTCTGGGAGCAGGGCCTGGAGGGGCACTGGCAGCATCCATGGGGAAAGGGACATGGAAGGTCTGTCACTGGGGATCCCCTGCCATCCTAGATGGCTGCCGTCTATCATTGCCAAGTCAACCCCAGACAAGTTACAGAAGTGAGAACAAACTAACAAGAATTAATTACAGTTAGAATGGCCAAAATTAGCACGACAGGAAACAACGTGTGTTGGAGAGGTTGTGGAGAAAGGGGAACCCTCTTACACTGTTGGTGGGAATGCAAGTTGGTGCAGCCATCTTGGAGAACAGTGTGGAGATTCCTCAAGAAATTAAGAATAGAGCTTCCCTATGACCCTGCAATTGCACTGCTGGGTATTTACCCCAAAGATACAGATGTAGTGAAAAGAAGGGCCATCTGTACCCCCATGTTTATTGCAGCAATGGCTACGGTCGCCAAACTGTGGAAAGAACCAAGATGCCCTTCAACGGATGAATGGATAAGGAAGATGTGGTCCATATACACAATGGAGTATTATGCCTCCATCAGAAAGGACGAATACCCAACTTTTGTAGCAACATGGACGGGACTGGAAGAGATTATGCTGAGCGAAATAAGTCAAGCAGAGAGAGTCAAGTATCATATGGTCTCACTTATTTGTGGAGCATAACAAATAACATGGAGGACATGGGGAGATGGAGAGGAGAGGGAGTTGAGGGAAACTGGAAAGGGAGACCATGAGAGACTATGGACTCTGAAAAACAACCAGAGGGTTTTGAAGGGGCGGGGGGTGGGAGGTTGAGGAACCAGGTGGTGGGTAATAGGGAGGGTACGTACTACATGGAGCACTGGGTGTGATGCCAAAACAATAAACACTGTTACGCTGTAAATAAACAAATAAAAATAAAATAAAATAAAATAAAATAAAAAAAGAATTAATTACAGGCTTCCTGTTTCCAGTCTGGAGGATAAGGAGCTTGGAAGTCATTACTCCCATCCTCAAAACAAGATAAACATTGAAAAAACTAAAAATCAACAGCTCTTCCTAGACCCAGCAGAAAACTGAGATCATAGAGCAAACTATAGCCCAGAAAATCAGAGAGACCAGAGGACTGGGAATCCCAGCTTGCCCAAGTGTGGCCAGCTGCCGGAGCCAGCCCTGCTGTGGGAGGGTTCACGTGGTAGCTGGTCGCTGGTAGCTGGTGGCTAAAGACCTCTGTGGACCAGCTGAGAGTCCACGGCTCTGCAGTCCAGCCCCCGGCGTGGTGGGGGGCACGCTTGCACAAGTGTTTCTTCCAGTGGCCTTGTTAATTTCTCAAGCGTAGGTCAGAGAAAACTCCTTCCCACTTCTGGTAGGGCAGATAGTTTCTCCAAACCTGTAACTTCTTTTCTTCCCTGACTGGGCCTTTCATCCAGGGAAAGTTTTAATTTTGATGAAATCCAATTTTTTCTTTTTTCTTTTATGGCTGTTGCTTTCGCTGTCAGGTCCAAGAGCTCCTCGACAAGCCCCACCACCCAAAGGTGTTCTCCTAGTTTCGCTTATACAAGGCTCAATGTTTTATCTTACATTTCAATCTATTAATCATTTTGAGTTATTTTTAAGATTTACTAGAAACGCTGTCCTCTTTCCATCATACTGCTTTTCTGCTACCCCAAAACACAAGTTGCTGTATCTCTGTGTGACTATTTCCGAATTCTCTGTCCTGTCCGTGGAACCACACAGCTATCCCTCACCAACACCACACTGCCTTCTACTCTAGCTTTATGTCAAGTTGTATCGTCCTCCAGCTGTACTCTGCTTCCCCGAAAACAGAGCTAGATATTCTGGTGCCTTTACCCTTACCTTCCTCTATACCTTCTGGGATAAGCTTGTCTAGGTTGACAAAGGCAGTCTGTGGGTAGTTGACGTTTCACTATCTACTATCTCCAATTCATGAATGTGATATATCTCTTCATTTATTTAGGTCTTGTTTGGTTCCTTTCATGAGGGTTTTACTGATTTTATCATACCGATCCTCTCTTTAAAAAAATATTATAACCAGGGATGCCTGGGTGGCTCCGTTGGTTGGGTGGCTGCCTTCGGCTCGGGTCATGGTCCCAGCGTCCTGGGATCGAGTCCCACATCAGGCTCCTTGCTCGGCGGGGAGCCTGCTTCTCTCTCTGCCTCTGCCTACCACTCTGCCTGCCTGTGCTCATGCTCTCTCTCTCCCTCTCTCTGACAAATAAATAAATAAAATCTTTTTAAAAAATGTTATAACCAAATATTTAACTTTTTGGAATTGTTGTACATGCATTGTGTTTTTAATTTTGGGTTTCCAATTGTTCATTGTTGGTATTAGGAAATACAATTCATGTTTCTGTGTTCATTTTGTATCCTGAGACACAAGATAGAGTAATCATCATTTGTTAAGCATTTTCTTGTAGATTCCTTTGGATTTTCTATGTGATCAGTCATGTCATCCATGAATATGGACAGTAATACTTCCTTCCTTCTAATCTGTTTGTTTTTATTTCTTTTTCTTGCCATACTGTATGGGCCAGCATCTATAGTACTAAGTTGAAAATGAGAGATGAAAGAACATCCTGACCTTGTTTTTGAATCTGAGAGAAAAATATCCATTCTTTCACCATTATGTATGATGTCATCAGTAGGTTTTTTTGTAGATATCCCTTGCTAGGTTGAGGTAGTGCCCTTCTATTCCCAGTTTTATGAGTGTCTAACATGAATGTGTGTTGAGTTTTGTCAAATGCTTTTTCTGCATTAACTGCTATGGCCATGTGGATCTTTTTCTTTGGACTATCAATATGGTGGTTTACACTTATGATTTTTTTTTACACTTATGATTTTTGAATATTAAACAAGTCTTACACTTTTAGAATAAACTCAATTTAATCATAATGTATTGTCAAAGAAACTCAAAATGGATGAAAGACCTCAATGTGAGACAGGAATCCATCAAAATCCTACAAAAGAACATAGGCAGTAACCTCTTTGACATGGGCCATGCAACTTCTTTCAAAACACGTCTCCAAAGGCAAGGGAAACAAAAGCAAAAATGAACTGTTGGGACTTCGTCAAGATAAAAAGCTTCTGCACAGCAAAGGAAATAGTCAACTAAACAAAGAGGCAACCCATGGAATGGGAGAAGATATTTGCAAATGACACTACAGACAAAGGGCTGACAGCCAAGATCTATAAAGAACTTCTCAAAGTCAAGACCCAAAAAACAAATAATCAAGTCAAAAAATGGATAGAAGACATGAACATACAAATGGCTAACAGACACATGAAAGAATGTTCATCATTGTTATTCATCAGGGAAATTAAAATCAAAACTCCATTGAGGGGCACCAGGGAGGCTCAGTGGGTTAAAATCTCTGCTTTCAGCTGAGGTCAAGATCCTGGGTTCCTGGAATTGAGCCCCACATCAGGCTCTCTGCTTACCGGGGAGCCTGATTTCCCCTTTCTCTCTCTCTCTCTGCCTGCCTCTCTGCCTACATGTGATTTCTGTCAAATAAACAAATAAAATCTTAAAAAAAAAACACATTGAGATACCACCTTACAGCACTTAGAATGGCAAAAATTAACAAGGCAGGAAACAACAAATGTTGGAGAGGATGTAGAGAAAGGGAAACTCTCTTACACTGTTGGTGGGAATGCAAGTTGGTGCAGCCACTTTGGAAAACAGTATGGAGATTGCTCAAAAAACGAAAACTATTGCTACCCTATGATGCAGCAATTGCACTACTGAGTATTTACCCCAAAGATACAGATGTAGTGATAAGCAGGGCCATATGCAACCCAATGTTCATAGAAGCAGTGTCCACAATAGCCAAACTGCAGAAGGAGCTGAGATGTCCTTCAACAGACGAATGGACAAAGAAACTGTGGTCCGTATATACAATGGAATATCACTCAGCCATCAAAACCATACATTTAAAATGAGTGAATTGTATTCTATGTGATGTCTTGATAGAGTTTTATTTTATAATCGAGCTGGAGCAAACATGTCACAATGCTAACACTGTGGCTACATATCCTCTACACTGCTTTCTATTGCATTTTCCCATTTTTTAATAATGTGGTTGAAATGTTCCTAATGACTTTACCCACTTTCACTGAAAAGGAGAAAAGCAGTGTGAATGAATGCTGGCCAACTGTGATCTATGAATACCAGTTAGATCACTTTGACTTACGGGGAGGAGATATAAAAGCATCATGGGGGCAGTGTCCAGTGTCCAGAAGCTGGATCCAGAGACCCCATGGGGCAGTAGAGGCAGAATTTTTGTGACTAGTGACTCAGAGGCATTCCTTCCCTGTGTTAGGAAGGAATATGAGAGAACCAGAATCTGGTCAGTTTCCTGCTAACAGACTGCACACGGGGATGGACTAATGTAAATAAAATAAGAGCCCTACCAAGTCGGGATCCTTCTGCAATTTGTGTTGGTGGGTGGAAAACATCTCTACGTACAATGTCCAGACACGTTGTACACTTTCACACAAAACGCATCCCTGAAGGATCCTCAGAATGAACCAACACAAAGTACATTCCAAACACGGACGATAGAATGAGAGTGCGATCTGACTTTCAGAGACCCGGGGAGGATGGCAAAAGGAACCCTCAGACAGCACAGCATAACCCCAAGATAGTTTATGAAAATGAGCACCAAGGACCCGGGTGTGCACAGGCATACCAGAGGAAACAGGCCCTCAGAACTCAGGGAGTCATGTCTGGGGCCCTCCCAGCGGATGTGCCGGGTGGTGGGGGCTCCTGCCAGCTTGTCTGGGGGAGGGTCCCACCAGCAAATACGCCAGGGGGCCGACAAGTGGGGACTATCCAAGCCCAGACTCTCCAGAGTAAACACTTGAGCAGGAATGGCTCCAGCTCGCCCCACTGTCTGTCTGAACACGCAGCCCCCACACCATCGTTCTTGGCCAGAGCCTCCCATGACACCTGGGTCCAGGGACAGTGGATGATGAATGGAGGCGTGGACACAGACAGAGCCTGCCCATTATCAGCCGCTGGGCGAGCGCCATGTGTGGGGGCACTGGGGCGCCCTGGCCAGGATCCCACAAGCTGGCTGCTCTCCTCTTCCCGCCCAGCGCACCGTGGCCTGTGGGACACACGCATCTCTGAATGAGGAACAAACAAGCAGCCACGGAAGGGTGGCCATGGGAGCCCGAGCTTCCCAGGTGCCCTCAGAAGGCATTGTCATCAGTGGTGACAGGAATGCTCCTCTATCCAAGGGATTCCCCAGAACTCCAGGACCCATTCCTGGATCTCATCCTAGGGGAGCAGGGGGAGGCTCTGCAGCCAAACCCGTGAGGCCGACTGACAGGGCCACCCCGGTCCCCAGGCCGCCCAGAGCCCGCGGTGCTCCCGGGAAAGCGTGAGCCGGGCTTCCTGCAGGCTCTCTGGAGACCCAGCGAGGTGACTGGGACCTACCCCGCTGGACGGTGCAGAGCACAGCTGGGCCTGCTCTGGGTGAGCACCGGGACTTCCCCAGGGGCCCGGATGACAGGGTCCTCACCGCAGATTCCTCCTCACTTCCTGGGAGCTCCCTCCTGATTTGGCCCCGCCACACCGTCCCCGCAAGCTGTCACCTCTCCTAAGTGTTTCTGGGGCGAGGAAGGGTGGCTACCATAAAAATCTGAAATGTTTCTCCACTTAGTTTCCTTCCCGCTGACAGACCTTGTACTTTCCAAGGAAAAGAGGCAAATCTTCACGGACGCAGTTAGCATCCAGCGCCCGCGAGGCGCACACCATGGACAGGGACACGGCGGGGTGACAGGCACCGGGGGCGGCCTCTGTTTGCGTCTGGTTGGGCCCCTGGGCCCCTTCCTATCTGTGAGGCCCAGCTGGACAGGGAGGGGCAGCCGCTGGGGAGTGCGACCGAGAGGAAACCTCTGCTTCAGGAAGGGGCAGGAGGGTGGGGAGCACTCCAGACCGCCTGCCTGGAGAGGGAGGAGCACCTGCGGCGTGGCCTGTGGATTCTGTGCATCGCGACGAGGACGCCGGCATGAGCTCCTTTCTTCACCAAACTCTTTGCTGGGGTCGGGGGGAGGGAAGCAGAGGGCCAGGTGTCCCTTGGACCTGGATGGCCTTGCTCCATCCTGCTGCAGGGACAGCACATCTGGGAGTGCCGAGTGCTATAGGGGCCTCACCAACCCGGAAGAGACACCAGAATCTAGAACCTGGAGAGGAGGCCTTGGCTGGGAGGGAGGCGGGTGAGGGCCCGAGTGCTCCCTCCTGGGATCAGAGCATCTGGGTGGGACAGGGGTAGGGGCTGGAGGGGACAGCACTCCCAGTGAGGGGAGGTGAGCGGACTGGGAGGTGCAGGGCAGTTGTGGGGGGCAGCAGGGTCACCTCCCTGTGGAGCTCCTGTCCCTCAGTGTCCGCTCATCTCAGTGTCACGAGCCAGGCAGATGCCTCGTCTGACGTGGGGTCTGTGCCAACGCCCCAGGAGGGCCCCCCCAGCCTGGATTGCAGCTCGACCCAGCACTGGGGCTGCAGACGCCTGGGCCCATGGCCCGTGTGCGGGGCTGCCCTCGTGCATCGTTGTTGGGGTCTGTTTGTAGGACCGTTTCATGTGAGAATGAGAGTCTATGTCCACATCTGTTCCCACAGGGGTCCCTCAAGGGCGAGAAGGGAGGGCCGTAAGTGTGGGGTGTCCTTGAGACCCAGGGACCCTGGCCAGTCCTCCTCGCTCTGGGACCACAGCAAGGAGGGCCCTCGTATGGCTGGAGAAGACGGCCCTGTCCAGAAATCCCGCCACGGGACTTGCTGCCTGCGCCACACCTGTGGTTCCTGTGTGCACACCGTGGCCAGTGCCCACATCTGCCCTCATCCATGCCCCGTGTCTGTCCTCACTGGGATTGGGAGGATCCCCCCACCCCGCAGGCCCTCCTATTTCGGTGATCCCGCTGGGACCAGAGGACACTCCTGCTACCCCCAGAGCCCGTCTCCTCAGGCCCCTGCACAGGGAGGCCTGTGCCCGGGCGGCCCCGTGGCGGAAGCTTCGGGAGGCAGGGGGAGCTCCCGAAGATGGGGCTGTCCGCAGACTCCATTCTCAAAAACAGTCGTGGTGCAGAGGCCTCCCCATCCCTGGATGGTCAGGGGTCCAGATGGTGACGGGAACCGCAGGAAGCCCCTCTCAGGCCCTTCCATCCCGTGGGAAACCGTCTCCCGGCGGCAGCCAACACGCCAGTAGGAAGACAGTGGTCCAGAGCGTTAAACACAAAACTAACTTTATTCCCCATTTACACATGGTGCCCCAGTGGGCTGTGCCACCCCACCCCCATGGTCATGGCCTCCCTCCCTCCCTCCCTCCCTCCCACAGCCAGGATCAGCATCAGGATGAGAAGGACCCCCTAGGCTCCTTGGGGGGGCCCGGGGTGTGCCGGCCCAGGTGGGCAGGCCCACTTCTCCCTACTGGCTGCAGTGACGCTTCCTTCTCCTCCCTGTGACCAAGGAGTCACACCTTCTCTTTGCAGGCTGTGAGGGGTGAACCAGCCCCACAGCCAAGGCCGGCCTCCCAGACACCCCGAGGTTGGCCCCAGGCAGAGGCATCTTCGCCACAGAGGGAGGACCCTCACACAGAGCCCGCTTCCTGGACTTTGTGGCTGGGGAGGTGGCCGGGCCGAGGACTATTCTCTGAGGAGAGGGGGCCCGTGGAGCCCCCCGCGGCCCCCGACCGCCAGGGTTGGGGATGACCGAGGCAGGAGCGGGACTCTGGGAGAGCCCCCAGGGCAGCAGGCTGTGCTGAGAGGCCAGGAGGAAGGCCAGGCTGGGGAGGTCCTCCTCGTCCTCACTGGACCCATCCACCAGCCCTCGACTGTGCCTAGCAGGAGGGGCCTCTCTGAGAACCGGGGCATCCCTGGGGCCCGGTCGAGGGGAGGCGCACCTTTGACCCTGGGGAGGGGAGGGGACCCGTCCGGCCCTGGGTGCAGGGGACTCCTGTCGTCCGGGAGAGAGAGCAAAGGCTCTGGGCCCCGACAGGTGTGTCTGTGCTCGGCCGTGCCTCTGAGGGTCCTGGCCGTCAGTGCCTGCTGGGCGGGCTTTGTCGCTGACCCCCAGCCCCTTCCCGGGACCGGTCTCGTGCTCAGGACTGGCGCCCGACCGGGCTGCGCAGAGGCGTGGGGGTGCCTGCACACCCTCCTGCGTGTTCAAGGCCGCCAGTCTTTTCTCCACCAGCTGAGGAAGGAGGTGACAGTGACTGGTCAGCTTAGGCCAGTGAGACGGGGGGACGGGACGGTGGCACTGGGAGAGGAAGGGAGGGTGACCCACGAGGCTGTGGCTCTGCTGACATCCCCGAGTCCCTCCCTCCCTCCCTCCCTTCCCAGGCTCCCCATCTTCCACTTCCCATTCTCCGCCCTGTGCCCACCCGACGCTGGCCTCCCCAGTGCTGTGATTCGCAAGAAGCAAAGGGGGACACAGTCATGTGGGTCTTTGTTTTGGAGGCCCCTCCTCTGTCTCACCTGGGACCCACTCCCTCCCCTGGATCGCCTGGGTCCCCTCCATCCCCAGGCTTGCCTGGAACCCGACCTTCCCCTGGCTCACCTCTGCAAGGCTGAGTCCTTCCTCCTGCTCCAGTTTCTCAGCCAGGGCCGGGAGGTCCAGCTGCGGTTCCGAGGAAAGCAATTCCTCCAGGAAGCAGGGGTGGATGACTGCCTCCACCTGGGACGGAAGAAAGAGGCTGTGGGCAGACTTGGCAGGGAGCCCCCTGGGAGCCAGGAGGACCTGCAGGAAGTGTGGAAAAGTGAAGCCCCACCCATCCTTCTCCAGACCGTGGGAGAAGTTTTAACGTTACACTCACTGGCCCCACTCTCTCTCATGCACACTCACACACACACACGCATGCACGTGTGCAGACTCACAGACGTTCACACATATGTGTGCACAGAGAGACAAAACCTGGACATGCACACACACGCACACACACACACACAAACACCCCAAAACATATGTGCACTCTCAGACACAAAGGCACATACCCCTAGGCAGACACACACGTGAGCAGACACACAGGACCACATGCAGACACACACAAAGACATCCACACAAGGCAAAAATGCACACACGCACGCCTGTATGCACACACGGGGGTATGCACATGCACAAACACACACGTGCACACAAACACGATGCTGGGGCATGTGTGCACACACACGTCCGTGTGCGGACGCATGCCTTCACGCACGGAAGTCACACACATGCCTGCATGCACACAGCAAACACACAAGTATGCACACACGTGCGCACACAGCCCAGGAACAAGGAACAGAGCTTAATGCCAAAGGCCTGGGCTCAGCCCCGATCTGGGCGTTGGCGTGCCAGTCCCTGGAATCTTCCAGACACCAGGCTGCAGGCCAGCGCACCTTGGTGATGAAGTCTTCCTGGGAACACAGCTCGTCAATGTAGCTCAGGAGACCCGGGTCCGGGTACGTCGCGGCCTCATCCTGCTGTGGCTCCTTTCCATCCTCTCCCCATTCGCCTGCCGGGCCCCCCGGGGCCGAGTGGCCGGGCCCCAGCAGCCCCTCCATGATGTCCATGTACTCTCTCACAGCCTCTGGAGGGATCTCCTTGGGCGCCTTGGTCTCCGGGGGCCGCGGGGGTCTGCGTGGCTGCAGGCGGGAGGGCTGGGCCCTGGAGCCCGCCTTCCTGGGGACGCACGCTGAGGCAGAGCGGGAAGGAGGGAGGAGGTGTGAGGGGCTCCGGCGGAGCATCGGGACGGCAGTGTGTGGGGGACACTGATGTCCCTGGGGGCTGGGTCAGGGCACCGGAAGCTATGGGCACCGTGGGACTGGCAGAGCGGGGAGGAGGAGCATCTCACAGCCAGCCCCGTGAGCAAGGGCGGACCCACCGACCCTCCAAGGGTCTCCCCACAGCCCACTTCCCAGGCAGACTTTGTGCCGCGTCCTCTGACAGGCGTGGGGAGAGGAGTCAAGAAATTCGCCAGGTCAATACCCGTCCTGACAAAGGGCGGCTAAGACCCCCGGCCACTCGGGTCAAAAGACCAATGTCCCCTTGAGGGAGCAGACACAACGCAGAACAGTGGCCTTCCCTCGGCCCCCACTGCCGTGGTCCAGCAGCTGTCATGGGAATGTGGGGGCCATACCTGGCTGCGGGCCCGCTTCCGCGGCTGGGGGCCCCCGCCGTACAGGCTTCGGGGGGACTGGGGGAGGCAGGCCCTGGGCCACCTTCATCCACTGTAGTTTCTGCATCTCCTCCTCCATCTCGAACTCCATGAACCTGGGGGTGAGGAGGCCCAGGCCGCACTGAGGAAGGGGCCCGGCCCTGGAGCCGGCAAAGCCAGCAGCAGGTTGAGGGACCCGGACAAGCGGGGCCTTGGAGGGACGGCCGTGGCCCCGGCCACCAAGGACACAGCAGGCAGGCTGTCCAGGGCATTGCCTACACAACCCCCTCGGAGGGAGTCTGACCCCAGGCCAGGTGGCCTCAGGATCCCCTACCCGGTCCTAAGACCTTCTGGTGGAGGCAGGGGTGGGTCCAGAGCAAGGGAGGGACGAACCGCCAGGGAGGTGGGGAGGGCGGCCCTCGGGGACAAGCGAGCGTCAGCACAGCCAGACCCTGCTCCCAGCCCACACGCCCGCAGCCCCGGGCCAGAGACCCTGACTCACTTTCCCGCCATCTCGTAGTAGATCAAGCGGTCAAAGTTGCTTCTGCTCTGCCACTCCTGCACGGCCCGCCACACTCCCTCTTCCAGCGTCATCGTGGGCTTCAGGCGCGCCAAGGACCGCAGCACCGGGCTGTAAGCCGTCGGGGTCAGGGGTCGGCTGCAGTCCGGTCACCCCCAGCCTTCCCCCGGAGCCTCTGGAGCCCACGTCCCCCACCCAGCATGACCGAGCGCTGGCAGGTGACAGAGAGGGTCGGGGTGTGCAAATCAACCTTCTCAGCCACCACGGTCACCGCCTCCCACCGCACCAGCCCTGGGCCCCGGGCTCCAGGCTGACTGTCCACTGACAGGAGCAGGGACGCGGTGGCCTGGGAAGTCAGTCCTTCTGGACTCTGCCTCTCGTAATAATACTCGCGGACATTAGGGTGCCTGATAATGAGTCTAGGCCTCTGCAGGAAGTGCCAGCCATCACCCCGTGTTCAGGAGGGACCCCAGATGCCGTGATGACCGGGCCTGCCGGGTCAGAGCTCCGCAGGAAGGATCCCACACCTCACCCCTACACCACCTCTGCTCCCTCCCCTGCCGTTCTGAGGGATCCTCTGGGACAGCGAGGGTGGGGCCCGCACAGGACCTCTGCTGGCCCGGCAAGTCCCGAGCCTCCTCTGCTGGGCTGGTCCCCTGGCTGTGAGATGCCCCAGGCCCGTGTTCCCAGGAGACAGGGGGACAGAGAGTGCGGCACCCAAACCACAGCCCCTCCTCTGACACCCGGACCCTCTCTGCCTGCGAGTCCCCAGCGAATGTCACCGTGATATCTCTGGAAGGTACGGGTTGGCTGGACAGCAACCCCACCCCCCCGCCCCAATGTCAGTTGAGATGCGTGACTGACAGGTGTCCTGGAGCAGACCGTGCCTTCCCAGAGCAGGGACCCGGCCTCACCCCTTCCTCCCAGTGGCCCTAGATCGCCGCCCTGTGTGCGCGCCCCAAGGTGGTCCCGTGTGAGGGCTGCAGGAGAGCAGAGGCCACTCACATGAGAAAGCAGGAGAGAGCTTCTGCGTCGGGGCTCTGCGGGAGGTGCCTCCGGGCCAGCGACTTGAAGCGCTGCCAGCGCCGGAAGTTCTCGTAAACGCTCTTGGGGTTACAGGAGTCCTCGGGCAAGGCCGTGGTCCGGCTCCTGGAAGCTCCGTGAGGCTGTGGCCCGGCGTTGACTGGGGGCACGACGGTGGTCAGCTGCGCGACCAGGGGCTGAGCCGGAGGTGGAAGGCTCGGGGCCAAGCCTCCCCGGCCAGCCTGGGAGCCCCCAGGGGCCGAGACAGGCATGCTGGTCTCCACTGCAGAGGCTGTCACGAAGAGGGGTGCGGGACACGCAGCACCCCCACAGAGGGCCCCTGGAGCGCTCCAGCTGAGGGGAGCCTGAGTGAGGACGATGGTCTGAGTCTGGGGGGTCTCTGAGCACCCCCGCTCTGCCCTGACCTGCACAAAGACATTGCAGGTTCCAGTCCCACTGGGGCCAAGGCCAGTCTCTCCTGCGACTAGCGGAGTCCTGGGGAAAGCTGGCAGCACCAGGGGGCCACCAGGAGGGAATGGCGGGGTCATGAGGGGCGGCGGCTGCTGCCCCCAGAGTGGCTGGTGGGGGATGCCGGCAGTGGGTGGGGGGAAGGGCCGTGCCATGAAAGCAGACAAGGAGGCTCCTGGGTCCGTGGCCACATGGGGTCCCAGCACTGGAGACGCTGTGGACAGAAGGAAAGGGCGGATGGGGTCAGAGAATCCGCAGCCAGGAGGGAGGACCCGGGGCCCCCTTCGTCCCTGGGAGCAGAGCAGTGAATCCCGTCGCATCACGTGAGGAACATCACGGGCAAAGGTGCAGTTTGCCAGGGTCCGCGAGTGATTTCCATGCTCTGGCCTCCCGCAGGGAACTGCCGTCCCTGCCCGTCCCACCATGACATCCTGTCTGCCCAGCAGAGGCGGGTGGGCCAGCACTGCCTCTGAGAACCACCCACGGACCCCCAGACACGACCCTCCAGCCTCACGGGCTGCCTCCCAAGACGGGGGCCTGGCTGGACCCCTGCCCTGTGGGAAATGGCCTCAGCAGGCTCCCTGGCAACTGGGGACCTCCTGCAAGGCCCATCCTAGGCACAAGTAGGGCCTCTGTGAACAGACAGCGTCTGAACCATTCGGGCCCCTCTCCCGCCAGCCTCCGCGTTCCCGACGCTCGCTGGGAATCCCACCCTCTCCTCCCAGGCCCAGCACAACCCAACAGGAACGGTTGACCTGGATCTCTGCCAGGAAAGCTCCCCCCAAACCCTGCTGTAAGCCTGTCTCAGAACCATCCACACACCCCGGACACAGGGCCAGGGTCAGCAGCCCAGAAAACAGGACAAGAGGAAGCAGGTGGGAACTGCCTTTCCTCAAGAGGGAGAACGACCCCGAGCAGCTGAGGCACCCAAGCCCTACCTTGAGGCCACCTGGTGCCCCATCCCTGCTGAATCCAAAACAAGGCCTACGTGGCCTGGGGGCACATGGGCTCAGAGTGACCACCGGCCCAGGTCTCGGGGAGGACACGTCATTTACACTTGGCCGCAGACAGCCCCATGGAATGACATTCTGGCTAAGACCGCCTCTCCCCTGCCCCGGTCTGGGCCACCGGCTTGACACGCTCCCACCTCTCCCTGCAAACTGCCCAAGGAGGCGTGTGCCCCCGGGGAGAATCGGCGAGCCTGCCGCCATCCTTTCTCCACACACGGGGCGTTTCCCCCGCCAGGGCCTGACCCACCTCCGAGGAGCCCCTCCCCAAGGTCCTTGCCAGTTTCTGCAGACTCCCAGCTCTCAGCCCCCCAGGCCAGCCGTCCCTGGGCGTCCAGTGCGCGCCCTTCCTCTACCTAACCCCACCGAGGTGCCCCTGGCCGGCGTCACATTTGAATCCCAAGGACTTCAGGGGTGACCTGGGCCCTGACACGTCCAACCCAAGCCAAAGGCTTACCTCCTTGTAAAGCCATCCCCACAGGCAGAGGACGCCGCTGCCTAGCAGCCTCCACAGTGAGCAAAGTCAGGTCCGGGCACCACACGCTGAGCTGCTCCAAGAGTCACTCAGGATCCAAGCCAAGGACGGAAAAGTTTGAATCTAAACAGGGTGAGAATGCAGGGCTCAGGACATTCTGTGGCGGGGGAGGGGCGGAGGGCCCCTGCCCTGGCTGGGGGTGGGGAGACATTCCATCAGTCAGGCTCTGCAGGTGGGCCAGAACCCCAAGTTCCTTTCGAACGATACAGGGGCAGCACAATTGGGGCGCACCTTTCCAGGCAGTTCAGACACTGTTTTCCTGATTCACCGCACCGAGGTGTGACCCGGTGCTCCTTTGGTTCGATTTTGTGTCCAGCAACCTCGGTGTGTGTCCCTCCACCCGCTCTGCTTCCTACCTGGCTCTTGACTTATTCGACAGGGGCTGGACTTCCTGAACAAAACTCAGAACAGATATGCTGATGAGCACACGCGTCCTTAAGGCCACGTGGAACTGAGGGTTTCAAACTAGCTCCGTGTCAGCAGATCCCCTGGGTTTGCTCGCACCTCGTTCTCCAGCCACGGGTGCTCCCGTGCCCAGCGCCCTGCGGAGCTCGGAGCCGAGCAGATGCAGCAGCACCAGCCTTACTGGGGTCCCTTTTTCTGGAAAGCCCCGGTGTCTCGGAGAGAGAGTTCGTGCGGCCTACCATGCGCGACCAGAAATCACGACGTTTTGTTCCCTGGCGTGTTGTGCTGCTGTTTGATATGGATTTCTAACCTCTTTCATTACCTTAGTGGAAACTTTCTAACAAGCAATACCTTTGGTTCAAAGTCACACTGTGCATAGTGGACTGCACAGTGACGCTTCTTCCTCCCACCTCCTACTCCTGGCAACCCAGCCCCTTTCTCACAGGGACCCAGGGTTACCCGTCTGATTTAGATCTTTAGAAAGATGCATTGTGCCTCAAAAAGTAAATGTATGCTCTTCGGTTCTTGAAGAAAGAAAGCATATTTCTCTCTGGTTGAAGGTTGATAGAGAGTTCTCAAAAGGTCTGTGGATATGCACCGTGATTGTTCTTGTCCTGGTAATGAGGCTCCTCTCCTCCTTTCTGGAGGCTAGATTCCCACAAGAAGTGCTACAGTCCTCTAAAATTCGAGGGGCCCCGTCGAAGAGGGTGGCCAATTTTAGCAATTAACAATAATGGACACTCAATTACATTAGAATTGCAGGTAAACATAGAATCAGCGTTTACAAGAATTGTGTCCCTTGCAATATTTGAGATACACTTTTCATGCAGATCTTTCCCCCCTTTATCTAATTTTGCATTTGGGTGGGATTCTGTATTTTATCTGGCATCTCTACCAAAAACATGTAACATATCCAGTTATTATTAGTCACTTACCTGTGAGAAAAAGAACTTGGATATGGACACGCCAGAGTGCTATCTTGGCTTCACTGCAAAGCTCATTTGTGTACACACACACACACACACACACACAGAGTGTCTGCAGGAGCTTCGAATGATTTGGAATTTCGGAGAGCCATCATGTATCACTGAGTGTCTAGGCTCAGGGGGGGTGAGGACAGAAAGAAGGCATAGGAGATCTTCCCCTTTCTTACTTCAAAGGGGCATAGAAAGACCCGATAGCCCTGGTTTTTTGAGCTGTTACAAGCACTGCTCATGAAATGGATGTGCCCCTTGAGACAAAGCCCCCTGGGGTATCCACTCCTATCCATTTCCCACTCCAACAACCAGCTTCCTCTAAGGGCT
This sequence comes from Meles meles, assembly GCF_922984935.1. Lineage (NCBI taxonomy): Eukaryota > Metazoa > Chordata > Mammalia > Carnivora > Mustelidae > Meles > Meles meles. Next base: position 95,628,547 of record NC_060076.1, read on the forward strand.
GGCCGGCCACTCTGAGCCTGGAAGCCCTGCTCTTGGGCTTGCAAATGGTAGACCCTCGTTCCTTGGAATCCAGGCTCACACTGAATGGGGTCCCATGTACGTGGGAATCATGGTAGCACCCCTTTAAAAATCTCATTGACTCTTATCTTCATGTTTCATGTCAATGTCAGTTTATTGGGAACACAATGATGCGAAGGAGCATTGGTGTTTTCTGTGAGAAGAGAGGGCTGTTAGGAAATGGGCCAAGGGTGACGAGGGCTGAGAACTTCAGAGGCTGAAGCCAGATGTCTCGGGAGACAAGCCTCATTCCCACAGCCATGACGGCAGAGTTCCTAGGTTTAGAACCGCGGCTCCACTCTGAACATGCACTGAACAAGAACTCTTTTTGGTTAAGGCGCTGAAACAGTTCCTTGCCTGCCCCCACCCCCGCAAAGGAAAGTTGACTCCAAAGTCACAAGATTCTCACTCATGGCTCAGATGTAGTCTGAAGGAGCCTTCTCTGGGCACTGATTCAAAAGTGGCACTGCAGAAAAAGGATCTCGTCTCAATTCTGCAACCATTTCTGTACTGCTTCAAAATCCTACAGCCCAGAAGCAGATGGAATCCAAGTAGCCCAAATGCAATTTGGGAAGACCGGTCATGGAGGGCAGTACCAGGAATCCTTCGCCTGCTGGTCTCTGAGCATGCCTGTAGTGACTGCGGAGAGAGAGCCATCTCTGGACCGGGCTCACAGGTCTGAGAAGAGCCAGGACCGTCACCCAGTCAGAGGACACTGGCAGAAGGGGAGACAGCAGGCTTGTGTGCTGTGGAGTCTTCTTCCCCTGCACTTGGAGGTGGACCGTGTGAGGCTCCCGAGGTCCGCGGTGCCCGCAAACAGCCCTCCTCTGGCAACGGACTGGAAAGAGATGGGATGGTTGAAGCTTCTTCCAAAAATGTCACAAAGTCGGGGCAATCCGTTGCATCCTTTTTTCACGCGCACTGAAGCTCTGCGATATTCCAGAAGAGGAGGGAGGGCGGAGCAAAACTGCGGCCATGCCGCCTGCTAGGTCCCCTGAAGCTGGCGCGTGCGGACCCAAGGCGGAAGACGAGCCCTGCGAGGAGAGCTGTGTGGGCGCAGTCACTGAGCAGCTCCGCCGAGCAGCCTGTTGTGTATAGGCTGTGCCCCGGGGAAAGTCTGGGAACGGAGTCAGGGAGGATCGCGTCGAGTGTTCCCCGGGTCTGAATTCTCCGCCAGAACTGTGCTTCCATGGAACCTTGGGGGGGCTCAGGCGGGCGCAGAAAGGCGGGAAAGAGCAGCAGACGCGCATTCCGGACGGAGGTGGCCGCCGGCGGGGCCCTCGGGCTTCGGAGGCTCCTGTCCCAGATCTTTCGCAAGGCCGCGTCTGAGGCCAGGGAGTGCACGTCGGCGATGTTAGGGCCGTGAGCGCTCACTTCCCAGGCGCTGGCTTGAAGGCAGGAGGGCCACAAAGAGTGCGGGAGGGTAGTCGTCTCCGTGCAGCACCCTGGCTCCTGGACCCATTGCTTCACGCCTCTCCTGCAGGGTTCTCGGGGCCCGTTTGGGCTTGCCAGGCGCGCGCCCAGGCTTGCGCAGGCCCAGGCCCACGCCCGCGCACGCGTACACCTCCCCGGGGGCGGGGCTGAAAGTCTCCCGACCCTCTCCCTCAACGGCCCCCAGCGTCCGTTGAGGCTGCCCACGGGAGAAGGCGCGCCTGCGCAGGCGCGTGGGCGCTGTCCCTAACGGTCCTCTGGCTGGGGGCGGGGCCGTGCGTGTCGGCCTCGTGCTTGCGTGAGGTAGGCTTGAGGATAAAGGCGCGCGCTCCCTGGCGTGCCCGGGTGGTGGTCCGCGGTGTTCTCGCTTTGCTTTGTGTGGGCCCTGGAGGTTTCGCCCGCAGGGACTGGAGGTATGACCGGTCAATATCTGAGGCTTCGCTGTATGGGGAGGTGCATTGCACAGACCTTCGGGCGGTTCGGTGTTCGAGCCTGATCCTGCTGTGGTGAGTACGGTTCCTGTGAGTTTCCTGCGGGGTCTTCGTGAGGCGGCGGGTTTGGGGTGCGGACGGTCCGCGGGCCTGGCATCCACACTTGGGGACCTGGGGTCTGTGCTTGGGGGTTTGGGTTTCCGGGGACACGAGGGTCTGGCTTCCGTGCTCGGGGATTTGGGGTCTGTGCTCTGGTGTTTGGGGAACCAGGGGCCCGCGGGTCTGGGGCCCGCACTCGGTCTGGGGTACGTGGGGGGCGAAGGCCTGGGGTCTGTGCTCGGGGATTTTGGGTCTGCATTCAGGCATCTGGGGTACTGGGGACACGAGGGTCTGGTTTCCGTGCTCGGGGATATTGGGGTCTGAGTTCGGGTGTCTAGGGATTTTAGGGGCCCACGGGGTCTGGGGTCTGTGCTTGCGGGTCTGCGGTACTGGGGCCCCATGGGTCCGGGGTCTCGTTTGGGGGTCTGGGGTCCAGGCTTCGCACTGGTCACCTCCGTGTCCCGGGGCCTGGTGTGGAGCGGGTCGGCGGCAATTAGGGGTGGTGGTTCCCGGTGTGAGTATAGGCGCTGTGGCGAGGCGCGCGGAGCGCAGGTGGGGCTGCTGGAGGAGCGAAGCCAAAACAAAGGATGGCAGTAGGTGCCCATTAGGTGTGTGGAATTTACAAAGAAGAGTGTTGTAGCTGTTAATTACTGGTAAATACGTGCTGCACATCCGTCATGTGGTTCAAATTAAGTGTGTGTGTGTGTGTGTTTGAATCTGTTAAACATTTTTGGGGAGAGCTAGTTCTGATTGTGAAGCCTTGGCCAGCCCGCTACTGTGTGTTCATTTGGGACTTAAGGTGGTGATGCTTGTATTCTGTGGGAGTGAAGGGACTGTGTGGGTGTGTTTCTAGTGCAAGATGTATGTCTGTGTGTTCATGTGTTGTTGAGATTTTGCACTTATTTTGGGGAGTTTGTGGTGTGTATCAGGAAATGTGGTTTATGTGTCTTTGTGGTCTCCGGTGGATTGTAGAACTTCGTGGCAGTGGGTGGTTTTGTGCATGTCATATTCGAGTCTCCTGGGAATATGTTTAATGAATTCCTAGTTTGAGGTTTATTTGTGTTTTTATACAGTAGGAATCCGACTGGGATATCCTCATGTGTGGGTTGGTGAGGTCTATGTGGATATTTGGGGCTAACAGGAAGTCCTGAGTGTGTTTTTCTGAGGGTAGGGGGAGTTAAGTTTATTTAGAGGGTTTGAGTTGTAATTCAGGCATACTCAAGGTGTTTGAGTAACGTGTTTGTGATTTAGGACTTTGGGAATGTCTGTGTATGGATGTTAGCCCTGTGAATATTGGCAATTTGTGTGTAATGTCAGGTTTGGAAGTGTTATTACTTTTGGCATAGCGTCTGTTTAAATATTTTCTGTGGAAATGAATAAAGGAAACCCTATTTAAATAGGGACTTGGAAGCTCTCAGGCACTACCACTCACTCCCATTTGTAGACCCAGTAGGAAAAAGCATTCTTGACTACTCCAGCAGTGGAAGACTTTTCTCCTTGCCCAGCAGCAGCGAATGAAAAGCTGCCACCCCCCTGAACTCTTGATCTTCTCCAGTGAACTTTGATTCAAACCCCCTCCTCCCAGCTTTCCCCTTTCCTCTCTAAAAACAAGCTCCTCTCTTTTGTTCTCTGCACATGCCTACAATTTATCATAGTTACCATGTTCCAAATTGTACTTCCTCTGCTGTTCCTGAATAAAGTCATTCTGCTGGTAAAATGACAGGCTATTTTATTTTTAAGGTTGACATTTTGATGTCATCATCCGTTACAGATGGATCCTCTGTGCATTCAGGACACACTGTCTGGTTACATGCATTTCTTTTGGTGCTTTTCAGGAGCCGTGAGCACATATCTCGGGGTGTAAGGGCAAGTGTGTGACTTAGAGAATTAGTGGTATGTCCCAAACGTGCAGATGAATGGGTTGGTGTATGAATGATGAATGGGTAAGGTGTAGGCTTAGTCTGTATTCTGGAAGATGGTGGAATTATTGAGTATTTGAGAGTGGTTATGTGTATGGGAGTAATGTGAAGCTTCATGTGTATTTGGGGATATAAGGTGGTATGTTTTCATATTTGAAGCATTCTGGGTAATTTGGGGCCTATTGGGGGTATGAGAAACGTGTGTTTGTGTTCATGGAGCATGGCAGATTGGGTAAATATTTTTATGGCATGTATTTGCATTTTTCATTAGGAGATTATTAGTACATATCTGGGAGTACTTCTGTACTGATACAGTAATGAGATAATACATTTATACAGGGGAGTTGGACAATTGCATTTGCATGTATTGGGGGTATGTAATATGGTTTTGTGAGTTTTAAGGAATGTGGAAGTTTGAAATCCTTTTTAAATTGGGACTTGAAAGTGTTTTACATGTGTTTATATATGATGTGCTAGAGATGTTTCCTTGTGTTGTAGGAGTGTTTACTGGTTTGTATTTACATTTATCAGCACATGGGTGAATTTTGTAAGGTTATTCATAGGATTTGGGATTGTCAGGAATAGTCAAAGTACTAAAGTACTTTGTCAAAGTACTTTGTCAAGTACTCCAAATACTCTTTGGAGTATGCTAGGGTTTTGTACATTTTTTGGAATGTCTGGGGATTGTGGTGGTAATATTGTATTCTAGAAATGTGAGGATGGTGTATAGTGTTTTGGGTAATGTCTGTTTAGAGATTGGGAGAGTGTATGTGTGTTTGTGTTCACGGGTGTGTAAGGGTCATAAGTGTAGGTACAAGGGTTGTTGGTGTTTTGAGTACATCTATGTGTGAAGGGTGTGTGTATATTCATGGCTAGTTTGTGAGTATGTGTGTTTGTGGGTTTCGGGATCCACTTCTGTTACTTCTGGAATGTAATGGTTGAAGAACTTGGTGGGGTTGCTTATATGCATGCTTTCAGTGTTTGTGGAGGTATTCTTTTATGGATTTGGTAAGTTAGGTTGATTGTGGCTGTGTGTGTATTTGGGTTCATTGGTGGCTTATGGGGTGTGTATTTTACAAAATGCGGATGTTCGGTGTGTGTATTTGGAAACAGTCTGTGTAGGTTGTGTATGTTTTCAGAAATTGTAGAGTATGTGCATTTTAGAGGTGTGAGATTGGGACTATTTTTGGGTGGTTCATGAAACAACTGTATATGTGGTATTTTTTTGAGAGCCTGTCCTTTTAGGCAATTTATTGTAAGCTTGTGGATAGCATGTTAGCATTTTGTTTGTATGTTGGCATGTGTGTATGTAGTTGTAGGCATGGCATGGGAGTATCTGAGGTAAGTGGGATTTTGTCTGTAAAAATTAGTAAGAGGAGATTTATATGTGTGTTCAGGGTGCAGATAGCAACTGTATGTGTTTAGGTGTATGAAAGACTGTATGTTCTGAGATGTATTCTGGAAATATGTGAGTATGTTTCTGTTTGTCTGTTCAGGGTAAGAGTTCAGGGTATTACTTGGGGTACAAGTGGATTGTGTGCACATGTTCATATGACAGGGGATAGAGTGCAATGGAGCTGGCTTGTAGTGGCTTGCGATAGTTAATGGTGCATATATCTTCCTAGTTCTGTGACTTCAGGTGGAATTAGTCGTGCTGAGAATATTAACACCAGGTAAATTGTTAAATGACACAGATTAATCCTTTACCACTTACCCCTAAGGAGCATCTTATGAAGCATTTGCCAGTATTTACCACTGGTGTGTGTGGCTGTGGTGTGTGTGAAGCAAGGATATTCAGGCATTGGTGGGTATGTTTATGGAGTCTCAACGTGAACTGTGTGCGGGGCATCTTTGGCTGTAGTCTTTGTATGTGTGCCTAGTCATTCTGAATCACCATGTTGCTCCTAATTGGTTGGTCCATTCTTTAGTGCCAAAGAATACCCCCGTTAATGTTAGTGATTTTTGGCTTCTCCTTATGCAGATGGATTCAGGGGTGTCTGTATAGGGGTGTCTGCATAGGGGGATGCTCCTTCAACATTCATACCTGATTCTCACACACTAAGCCAATACTCCTCCTGACCTAAATCATCCCAGGGTTAGGCACCAGGCAAAAAGAGACAATCCCTATAGCCTAAAACCCACCAGAACTATTGAAGCCAGGCAATCCTAAACTATTTATTCTGCCTGTCTTGCCTTTCCTATGGACACTCCAGTAAAGAATCTGGCATAGGCTTCCTCCTTACTCCTGTTTCTGCCTTGTGCCCAAACCTGGTATTTCCCTGGGGCTGTGCATGGTGTGCTGTGCCCTCCTGTTTGGGGGAAATGCAAGTAATCAGTGCTGCTTTCAGTGGCATTGGTGCTCCATGTCATCTTTCAGTCACCTCTATAAATTAAATCCTGCGTATAATTTTAGCACAATTTGCCCAACCAGCAGCACGACTCAATGTTCAGTAGAGGGGACTTACCTCTGCACTGCTCTCAGCTTCCCAACTGATATTACCACACAGGTGGTTCTGCCCAAGAAGGCACTACCTTCTTTGGCACAGTTGTACTTGGATGCTACCACTTTGTGTCATGTCCTCTGTATGCTGCCTTGGCATTCCAACTAAAATTTTTATAGCATCTTAAAGGTGGTATAGTGTATGTCTGTAGGGGCCATAATTCCCTACCTCATGCCTTCCTCAGGAGGGTTGATCTCATCAGTCTTTTTCCTGAGACCTACATGACTAGCTTCTAGGCTGGGGACCCCAGGGGTTACTAGAATAATGGGCTAACATACAAGGCAGAGGGTTTCCCCAAATGTGAGCAAGGGGAGTCTTCCTCCACTAGACTGTGTTGGGAATGAGTCTGATCATCTAAGCCAATAGCGCTGATTCAGAAGTAGGCTACTGGTTTATTCCATCATTATTGAAATATAATTGACATAGAACATTGCTTAAGGTGTACGGTGTGATGCTTCAGTATACTTATATATTGTTAAATGATTGTCACAAGAGGATTAATTAATACCACCATCACTTCACATCATTTTTTAATAGTTAAGCCATTTAAGATCTTCTTAGCAATGTAATATCGTTAATGATAGTCACTGTGCTGTAAATTAGGTCCCCAGAACTTACTTGTCTTATAAATGAAAAGTTACATCTTCGACCAACATTGTCCTGTTTTCCCCACTCTCTGGCTTCTGGCAATCACAATGATTCTGCTCTGTTTCCACAAGTTTAGCTTATTTATATTCCCTGTATAAATGAAATAAGTAGTATTTGTCTTTCTCTGACTCACTTCACTTAGTGTAGTGCCCTCAAAGTCTATCCATATTGTTGTAAATGGAAGGATTTCTTTCTCTTTCATGGCTGACTATTCCAGTGTGTAATTATACATATATCTGTTGATGGGCACTTAGGTTGTTTACATATCTTGGCTGTTGAGAAAGCTGCAGTGAATATGAGAGTGGAACTATCTTTTTGATGAAGTGATTTCATTTCTTTTGGATATATACCCAGAAGTGGGATTGCTGGATCATATGTTAGTGCTATTTTAAAAAAATTCTGAGGAACATTCATAATATTTCCCATAGTGGCTGTACCAGTGTACATTACCACCAATAGTGCACGGGGTTCCCTTTTCTCAATTTGCTATCTCTTGTCTTTTTGATGGTAGTCATTCTAACAGGTATGAGGTGATATCTCAGTGTGGTTTTTTCCTCTTCCAATTGTTATTTAAAGTCTAGTTATCGAACACATAATGTAATACTGGTTTCAGAAGCAGAATTTAGTGATTCATTACATACATGTAACACCCAGTGCTCTTCATAACAAGTGTCCTCCTTAATACCCATCACTTCTATGTTTTTTATTTTCATTTCACTGATGATTATTGATATTGAGCATCTTTTCATATATCTATGAGTCATTTGCATGTCTTTTAAAAAACTGTTTTGGTCCGTTGACCATTTTTATTTATTATTTTATTATTTTTTAAGATTTTATTTATTTGACAGACAGATCACAAGTAGGCAGAGAGGCAGGCAGAGAGAGGAGGAAACAGGCTCCCTGCTGAGCAGAAAGCCCGATGTGGGACTCAATCCCAGGACTCTGGGATCATGACCTGAGCTGAAGGCAGAGGCTTTAACCCACTGAGCCACCTAGGTGCCCCGGTTGACCATTTTTAATTTGGTTATTTTGGGGGGGAGGTTTGTTACTGAGTCGTATGAATTCCTTATATATTTGGAGTACTAACTCTCTTCACTGTAGGTTCTCTTTCCATTTAGTTGAATGTTTCTTTGCTAAAGCAGTAATGTTTAGTTTGATGTCCATTTTTTTGTTTATGATTTTGTTGCTGGTTTTGGTCTTATATTAAAAAGCTTGTTGTCAAGATTGATGCCAAGATTATTTTTTCCCTGTGGTTTCTTCTAGGAGTTCTACAGTTTCAGATCTTGTGTTTAAATCTTTAATCTATTTCTAGTTAATTTTTGTGAGTGGAGTAAGGTAGGGATCCAATTTGATTCTTCTGCATGTGATTATCCAGTTTTTCCAACACTATTTATTGAAGAGACTGTCCTTCCCCCAGTGAGTACTCTTGGCTCCCTTATCAAATATTAGTTGACTGTATTTATGGATTTATTTCTAGGATATTTACTCTGTTCTGTTAGGCTGTGTGTCTTTTTTTATGCCAGTACTGTACTGTTTTGATTATTGTAGCTTTGTAATAAAGTTGAAAATGAGGAAGTTTGATACCTCCAGCTTTATTCTTTGTCCATATTGCGTTGGCTATTTGTGGTCTTTCTGACTTTGTACAAATTTTAGGATTTTTTTCCTATTTCTGTGAAAAATCCTATTGAGATTTTGATAGGGTTTCATTGAAAATAGAATGGCCTTGGGTACTGTGGATATTTTAATAATGTTAATTCTCCTGATCCATGGAAGATGGCATCTTTCCATTTGTTTGTCTCTTCAGATTCTTTCATCAAAATCTTACTTTTTCAAAAAAAGATTTTATTTATTTATTTGGCAGACAGAAATCACAAGTAGGCGGAGAGGCAGGCAGAGAAAGAGGGGGAAGTAGGCTCCCTGCTGAGAAGAAAGCTCAATCCCAGGACCCTGAGATCATGACCTGAGCCAAAGGCAGAGGCTTAACCTACTGAGCCACCCAGGTGCCTCAAAATCTTACTGTCTTAAGTGTTTAGATCTTTCACCTCTTTAGTTAAATTTATTCCTAAGTATTTTATTGTTCTTGATGCTATTGCAAGTGAAATTCTTTTTTATTTCTTTTTCAGATATTTGGCTGCTAGTGTATAGAAGCGTAACTAAATCTGAAATGTTGATTTTTGTATCCTGCAGCTTTACCTAATTTATCAGTACAGTTTGTTGGTGGGGTCTTTAGGATTATCTGTATATAAGATCGTATCATCTACAAACAGACAGTTTTACTTCTTCCTTCTGATTTGCATGCCCTTTCTTTCTTATTTTGCCTAATCACTCTGGCTAGGATTTCCAATACTTTATTGAATAAAAGTGGGGAGAGTAGACATTCTTGTCTTCTTGATCTTGGAGGAAAGCTTTCAGTGTTCACCATTGAGTACAATGTTAGCCATGGGCTTGTCATAAATGGCCTTTATTCCCAATGCGGTTTTGATTTGAATCTCCATGATGACTAATGATGATGAACATTTTTTTTTATGTGTCTGTTAGCCATTTGTGTGTCTTCTTTGGAGAAGTGACTGTTCATTTCTTCTGCCCATTTTTTGATGGGATCATCTGTTGAGTTTGAGGAGTTTTTTATAGATCTTGAATATCAGCCCTTTGTCTATAGTGTCATTTGCAAATATCTTCTCCCATTTCATGGGTTGCCTCTTTGTTTTGTTGACTGTTTCCTCTGCTGTGCAGAAGCTTTTTATCTTGATGAAGTCCTAAAAGTTCACTTTCGCTTTTGTTTCCTTTGCCTTTGGAGACATGTCTTGGAAGAAGTTGATGTGGCCAATGTCGAAGAGGTTACTGCCTGTGTTCTCCTCTAGGATTTTGGTAGATTCCTGACTCACGCTGAGGTCTTTTACCCATTTCAAATTTATCTTTGTGTATGATGTAAGAGAATGATCGAGTTTCATTCTTCTATACATAGCTGTCCAATTTTCCCAGCACCATTTATTGAAGGGACTGTCCTTTTTCCATTGGATATTTTTTCCTGGTTTGTTGAAGATTATTTGACAATAGAGTCCATATCTGGGTTCTGTACTCTGTTCCACTGGTGTGTGTGTCTGTTTTGTGCCAGTACCATGTTGTCTTGGTGATCACAGCTTTGTCGTAAAGCTTGAAATCAGTCAGCATGATGCCCCCAGTTTTGTTTTTCTTTTTCAACATTTTCCTTGGTGATTCAGGGTCTCTTCTGGTTCCGTACAAATTTTAGGATTGTTTGTTCCAGCACTTTGAAAAATGTCGGTGGAATTTTTATTGAGATGGCATTGAAAGTATAGATTTCTCTAGGCAGTATAGATTTCTCTAGGCAGTATAGATTTCTCTAGGCAGTATAGATTTCTCTAGGCAGTATAGATTTCTCTAGGCAGTATAGATTTCTCTAGGCAGTATAGATTTCTCTAGACCTTTTAACAATGTTTATTCTTCCCATCCATGAGCATGGAATGGTTTTCCATCTTTATATGTCTTCAATTTCTTTCATGACTGTTCTGTAGTTCCTCAAGTATAGATCCTTTTACCTTTTTGGTAAAAGGTATCTTATGGCTCTTGGTGCTATAGTAAATGGGATCAATTCTCTAATTTCCCTTTCTATATTTTCATTGTTAGTGTATAAGAAAGCAACTGATCTCTGTACATCGATTTTGTATCCTGCCACATTACTGAATTGCTGTATGAGTTCTAGTAGTTTGGGGGTGGGGTCTTTTGGATTTTTCCATGCAAAGTATCATGTCATCTGGGAAGAGAGAGAGTTTGACTTCTTCTTTGCCAATTTGAATCCCTTTTATTTCTTTTTGTTGTCTGATTGCTGTTTCTAGGACTTCTAGTACTATGTTGAACAAGAGTGGTGAGAGTGGGCCTCCTTGTTATATTCCAGATCTCAAAGGGAAGGCGGTCAACTTTTCCCCATTGAGAATGATATTCGCTGTGGGGTTTTCATAGATAGATTTTATGAAGTTGAGGAATGTTCCCTTTATCGTTATACTTTGAGGAATTTTAATCAGGAATGGATGCTGTATTTTGTCAAATGCTTTTCTGCATCAATTGAGAGGACCATGTGGTTTCTCTCTCTTCTCTTGATTTTTTCTATCACATTGATTGACTTGCAAATGTTGAACCACCCTTGCATCCCAGGGATAAATCCCACCTGGTCATGGTGGATAATCATTTTTTTTTTAATTGATTTATTTTTTTTTTCAGCGTAACAGTATTCATTGTTTTTGCACAACACCCAGTGCTCCATGCAATACGTGCCCTCCCTATTACCCACCACCTGGTTCCCCCAACCTCCCGCCCCCGCCCCTTCAAAACCCTCAGGTTGTTTTTCAGAGTCCATAGTCTCTTATGGTTCACCTCCCCTTCCAATTTCCCGCAACTTCCTTCTCCTCGCCATCTCCCTGGATAATCATTTTAATGTACTATTGGATCCTATTAGCTAGGATCTTGTTGAGAATCTTGGCATCCATATTCATGAGGGATATTGGTCTGAAATTCTCCTTTTTGATAGGGTCTTTGCCTGGTTTGGGGATCAGGGTAATGCTGGCTTAATAGAAAGAGTCTGGAAGTTTTCCTTCTGTTTCCATTTTTTGAAACAGCTTCAGGAGAATAGGTATTACTTCTTCTTTGAATGTTTGGTAGAATTCCCCAGGGACTCCGTCAGGTTCTGGGCTCTTGTTTTTTGGGAGTTTTTGATCACTGTTTCAATCTCGTTACTAGATATTGGTCTATTCAGGTTATTAATTTCTTCCTGTTTCTGTCTTGGAAGTTTATAGGTTTCCAGAAATGAATCAATTTCTTCTAGGTTGCTTAACTTATTGGCATATAGCTGTTGATAATAATTTCTAATAATTGTTTCTATTTCCTTGGTGTTAGTTGTTGAGATACTACCTTACACCAGTTAGAATGGCCAAAATTAACAAGACAGTAAACAACAAGTGTTGGAGAGGATGTGGAGAAACCCTCTGTTGGTGGGAGTGCAAGGTGGTACAGCCACTCTGGAAAACAGTGTGGAGATTCCTTAAGGAATTAAAAATAGAACTACCCTATGACTCGGCAATTGCACTACTGGGTATTTACCCCAAAGATACAGATGTAGTGAAAAGTAGGGCCATCTGTACCCCAATGTTCACAGAAGCAATGGCGACAATTGCCAAACTGTGGAAAGGGCCAAGATGCCCTTCATCAGAAAGGATGAATACCCAGCTTTTTGTATCAACATGGACGGGACTGGAGGAGATTATGCTGAGTGAAATAAGTCAAGCAGATAGAGTCAATTATCATATGGTTTCACTTGTGGAGCACAAGGAATAAACACAGTGGGCATTTAGGAGAAAGAAATGAAAAGTGAATTGGGGGAAATTGGACAAGGAGACGAACCATGAGAGACTGTGGACTCTGAGAAACAGAGGGTTTTGGAGGGGAGTGGTATGGGGGGTTAGGTGAGCCTGTTGGTGGGTACTTAGGAGGGAACGTATTGCATGGAGCACTGGGTGTGCTGCATAAACATCTTGGAACACTGGAAAAAATAAAATTTTAAAAATTGTCTTTATTCTATACCAAATTCATGGATAGTGTTTTTTTTTTTTTTAAGGTTTTATTTATTTGAGAGAGACAGCAAGAGAGAATACAAGTGGGGCAGAGGGGCAGAGTGTGAGGGAGAAGCAGGCTTTCTGCTGAGCAGGGGGTCTGACATAGGACTTGATTCCAGGACTCTCAGATCATGACCTGAGCTCAAGGCAGATGCTTAATGACTGAGCCACCCAGGCGCCCTCTTGGATAGTTTTTAACATAAAAGTATGTTTTGTTTTGTCAAATGCTTCTTTCTGCATCTGTGGAGATGGTTATTTTATCTTTTTATCAATGTAGTGTATTGCATTTATTGATTTTCATATGTTGAGCCAGCCTTACATCCCAGGAATAAATCCCCTTTGATTCTGGTTATGACCCTTGTAATATGCTGTTGAATTTGGTTTGCTAGTATTTTGTTGAGAAATTTTCACCTATATCTGTCAGATATACTGGTCTGTAATCTCTTCTTGTAGTGTTTTAATCTGGATTGGGTATCAGAGTAATACTGGTCTTATAAAATGAGTTTGGGAGTGCTCCCTCCTCTTCAGTGTTTTGAAAGAGTTTGAGAAGAATTCAAATTTAATTCTTCTTTAAATCTTTAGTAGTATTCACCTGGGAAACCCTTTGTTTTGGGCGCTTTTTTTCTTTGTTAGGAGGTTTTATACTTGTCCTCACTTATTTGTCTGTTCAGATTTTCTGTGTCTTTATGATTCAGTCTTGGGTGGTTGTATGTTTGTGGGAACTTGTCTATTTCTTCTAGGATGTACAGTTTCTTGGTGTATAATAGTTCATAGTAGTCTCTTGTGATCCTTTGTATTTCTGTGGTATGAGTTGTAATATCTCCTCTTTAATTTCTGCTTTTGAGGTTTTTGTCCCTTTTTCTTAGTCTACTCAAGGGTTGTCAATTTTGTTCATCCTTTCAAAAATCAGCTCTTACTTTCCCTGGACTTTTCTGTTGTTCTTCTGGACTCTATTTATTTTTGCTCTGATCTTTGCTTTTTCCTTCCTTTTTCTAACTTTGGGCATAGTTTTTCTAGTTTCTTGAGGTGTGAAATTAGGTTGTTTATTTGGGATCTTTTTTTTTTTTTAATGTAGACATTTTATCATTATAAGCTTTCCTCTTAGAACTACCTCTGCTATATCCTTTAAGTTTTTGTATGTCGTGTTTCCATTTTCATGTTTCAAGATATTTTATTTTCCTTTTGATGTATTCTTTAACCCTTTGGTTTTTCAGGAGTGTGTTGTTTAATTCCACACATTTGTGAGTTTTGCAGTTTTCCTCCTATTACTGATTTCTAGTTTTATAACATTGTAGTTAGAAAAGATGCTTATATGAGTTCAGTCTTCATCTGTTTGTTAAGTAAGACTTCTTTTGTGACCCAGCATATGATCTGTCCTTGAAAATAGCCCATGTGCATTTTAGAAGAATGTGTATTCTTTTTTAAATTTTTATTTATTTATTTAATTTTATTTTTCCTTATGTTCAGTTAGCCAACATATAATACATCAAAAGTTTTTGTTGTAGTGTTCAGTGATTCATTAGTTGCATTTAACACCCAGTGCTCATCCCAACACATGTTCTGCAGCTGTTGAATGGAATGCTCTTTATTCATCTGTTAGGTCCATTTGGTCTAAAGTATGGTTTAAGTTCAGTGTCTCCTTACTGATTTTTTTTTTGGTCTAACTGATTTATCCATTGTTGAAATTCTCTGCTATTATTGTATTGTGGTCTATTTCTCCCTTCCAATATGTTAGTATTTGCTTAATATATTTCGGTGTTCTGATGTTGGGTGTATAAAAATTTATGATATGTCTTCTTGATGAATTGACTCCTTATCATTATAAATGACCTTCTTATTCTTTTATAGCAGTATTTGAGTTAAAGTCTATATATCTAAGTGTAGCTATTCATGTTCTCATTTGCATGGATGATTTTTTTTCCATCCCTCACTTTCAGTCTTTTTGTGTCCTTGAAGCTGAAATTAATCTCCTGTAGACAGCATATTGTTGGGTCTTTTGGTGGAGGGGGTGTCTTTTTTTTTTTTTTTTTTAATACATCTGCTATGCCTTTTGATTGAAGAAATTAATCCATTTACATTTAGAGAAACTACTGATAGGTAAGGAATTACTAATGTCATCTTATTAATTGTACTCTGGCTATTTTATAGCTCCCTGTTCATCTCTTGCTGTCTTTCCTTGTAAACTGATGATTTTCTATATGGTATACTTTAATGCTCTTCTCCTTGTTTTTTGTGTATCTACAGATTTTTCTTTTTGGTTACCATGAGACTTACCTAAAACATCTTACAGATAAAACAGTCTATTTTAAGCTGATAACAACTTAATTTCAGTTGCATACAAAAACTCTACCCTTTTACTCTCACATTTATAATCTCGCATTTTTAATCTCATTTTATGTTTTGGGTGTCAAAAATTGCATCTTTTTATATTAAGTATTCTTTAACAAATCATTTCAACTATTGTTGTTTTTAATACTTTTATTCTTTAGGGGTGCCTGGGTGGCTTAGTCAGTTAAGTGTCTGTCTTTGGCTCAGGTTATGATCCCAGTGTCCATTTCAGGCTCCCTGCTTAGCAGGGAAACCTGCTTCTTCCTCTCCCTCTGTTCTCCCCTGCCCCACTCATTTTCTCCCTCACTCTGCTCTCTCTCAAATAAACAAAATCTTTTAAGAAATAGTTTTATTCTTTAATCTTTGTGCTAGAGGTAGCTTATTTGCACAACACCATACTACATTATTGCTCTATTCTAAATTTGTATACTTACTTTTAGCAGCATGTTTTATATTTTCATACATTTTCACTTTATCAGTTAGTGCCTTTCAACTTTAAGAACTTTTGTGGATATCTGCATAGTGCAGTCAGTTAAGCATCTGACTCTTGGTTTTGTCTCAGGTCATGATGTTAGTAGGGTCATGGGATCAAGCATGCTCAGCACAGAGTCTGCTTGAGATTCTCTCTCCCAGTGCCCTTCAGACTCATGCTCCTTCCCTCCCTCTCTCTCTCAAAATACATACATACATACATCTTTTAAAAAAAAGAACTTTCAGTATTTCTTATGAAGCAGGTCCAGTATAGATCTGTGCCCTCAGCTTTTATTTCTTGGAGAAAATGTCTCTCCTTCACTTCTGAAAGACATCTTTGCTGGGTAATATATTCTTATTTGGCAGTTTTTTTTCTTTCTGCACTTTGAACTTATCATCCCACTCTCTCCTGGCCTGCAGGATTTCTTTTGAGAAATCCACTGATAGCACTTTATGGGGCTCCTTTATATGTGAGGGTTTTCTCTTAATGCTTTTAAAATTCATTCTTGGGGTGCCTGGGTGGCTCAGTTGGTTAGGCGACTGTCTTTGGCTCAGGTCATGATCCCAGGATTCTCGGATTGAGTCCTGCATCGGGCTCCCTGCTCTTCTCGGAGGCTGCTTCTCTCTCTCCTTCTGTCTGCCCCTCCCCCCTGCTTGTGCGCATGCTCTCTCTCTGTCAAATAAATAAATAAAAATAAATAAAAAATAAAATTACTTCCTTCCCTTTGACTTTAGACAGTTTTTTAATAATACATCTTTGAGATCATTTTGGATTGATATTTTGGTATGATTTAGTAGCTTCATGAACTTGTATGTCCAAATATCTCCTTAGGTTGGAAAGTTCTCAAACTTTCCATTTTTTTTTTCATTTTCTTTCTTCTTTGGCTTAAAACAGAAATTTTTGTTATTTTATACATTGTTGTATTCATTTCAGGTGTACAACATAATGATTCATGAGTTCCATATATTACTCAGTACTCATCAAGATAAATATACTCTAAATCCTCATCACCTATTTCACCCATCCCCCTACCTACCATCAGTTTGTTCTCTACAGTTAAGAGTCTGTTTCTTGGCTTATCTCTTTTCCCCCATTTATTCATTCATTTTGTTTCTTAAATTTCACATGAGTGAAATCATGTGGAGTTTGTCTTTCTTTGACTTGTTTCACTTAGCATCATACACTCTAGATCATCTATGTTGTTACAAATGGCAAGATTTCATTCTCTTTATGGCTGTATAATATTAAATTATATGTGTATACAATATCTTCTTATCCATTCATCTATCAGTGGATACTTTGGCTGCTTCCATAATTTGGCTATTGTAGATAATGCTGCTATAAACATTGGGTACATCCCTTTGATTCAGTATTTTTTTTTTACTTTGGGGGTAAATACAGTAGTGGAATTACTACATTGTAGGGTAGTTCTATTTTTTTCCCTCATTTTTTCTTAGTGTGTATTCTGGAAACCCATTTTCTCAGATTTAGGGTTTCTGTTAGGATTATAATTAGGACATGTGCCTGTTATTTTTCAGTTCAGAGAATTCTTCAGAAGCTAGGGTTAGGATTAGGTTTAGGGTTAGGGTTATGTTTAGGGTTAAGGTTAAGTTTATGGTTAGGGTTATAGTATGAGCCTGGTATTTTGCTGTTCAGAGAATACAAATAATACAGAGAATAAAACCCCAGAATTATGCTTGGGTGAGAGCAGACATGGCAATCATCTACAAAGCTGAGGCAAGAAGTGTATTAGGGAACCTAAGTATTCTTTAAATAGATCTTGAATTGGTCCTTCTGTTTTTATCTCTACCTTCACATACACTTCCACTACGAATTCATCTCCTGGGGTCATCTCCAGGATGACTAGGCTGCTTCTCAGCTCTCCTTATCATGTTCCAGAAGCTACTTTCTCATATCTAGGGTGGTTAGAGTTAGGGTTAAGATATGTGTTAGGGTATATACTTGGTATTCTGCAGGTCAGAGACTTCTCTAGAGAATAAAATCCCAGACTTCTGCTGAGGTTATGATTAGTGTTTGAGTCAGGTTTAGCCATTAGGGGTTATTGGTTAGGAGTTAGGAGTTGGGATTTAGGGTATGTGCCTGGTATCCTGAAGTTGAGAGACCTCTCCAAATGTTAGGGTTGGGTTAATTTTGGAGTTAGGGTATGTGCCTGGTATCCTGTAGTACAGAAACCTCTTCAGAGAATAAAACCTCAGACTTCTGCTGGGGTGAGAATAGACATGGCAGCCACCTAGGGTAATTATATTTTAATTTTTTGAGGGATCTCTAGTGGCTTCACCAGTTTGTATATCTACAACAGTGTGTGAGGGTTCCTTTTTTTCCACATCACTGCCAACACTTGTTTTGTCTTGTTTTGATTTTAGTCATTCTGACAGGTGTGAGGTGATGTGTCATTGTGTTTTTGATTTGCGTTTGATGATGAGTGACGTTGAGTGTCTTTTCATGTGTCTTTTGGCCATCTGTATGTCTTTGGAGAGATGTCTATTCATGTCTTTTTCCCATTTTTAAATTGGATTTTTTTGTTTCTTTGGTGTTGACCTGTGTAAGTCCTTTGTGTATTTTGGATATTAAGCCCCTATCAGATATGTCATTTGCAGATATCTTCTTCCATTCAGTAGGTTGTCTTTTAGTTTTGTTGATTATTTCCTTTACTGCACATAAGATTTTTATTTTGATGTATCCCAATAGTTTATTTTTGCTTTTATTTCCCTTGCCTCAGAGATAGGTATAGAAAAAATGTTATGGCCAGTATCAGAGTAATTACAGCCTGTGCTCTTCTCTATGAGTTTTTGGTTTCAGATTTTGTATTTATTTATTTATTTATTATTTTTTAAAAAGATTTTATTTATTTATTTATTTATTTGACAGAGATCACAAGTAGGCAGAGAGGCAAGCAGAGAGAGAGAGAGAGAGAGGAGGAAGCAGGCTCCCTGCCGAGCAGAGAGCCTGATGCGGGATTCAATCCCAGGACCCTGAGATCATAACCTGAGCTGAAGGCAGAGGCTTAACCCACTGAGCCACCCAGGCACCCCAGATCTCATATTTAGGGTAGTTTCAAATAATGTGACCAATGCTGCTATGAACATGAGTGTACAACTGTTTCTTCAGGACCCTATTTTTTTGGGGGGGGGGGCTATGCTCCCAGAAATTTAAGTGCTGGGTCCTATAGTAATTTTATTTTTAATTGATTGAGAAACATTCATACTGTTTTCCACAGTAGCCATACCATTTTACATTCCCAGCAGTGCACTAAGTCCTTGCCAACACTTTTTTTTTCCTTACAGTAACCATCCTGATAGGTGTGAGGTAGTATCTCATTGGGGTTTTGCTTAGGATCTCCCTAATGGTAAGTGATGTTGAGCATCTTTTCATGTGCTTATTGACCATTTTTTTTTATTTGACAGAGAGAGAGATCACAAGTAGACAGAGAGGCAGGCAGAGAGAGAGAGAGGGAAGCAGGCTCCCTGCTGAGCAGAGAGCCCGATGCAGGACTCGATCCCAGGACCCTGAGATCATGACCTGAGCCGAAGGCAGCGGCTTAACCCACTGAGCCAGCCACCCAGGTGCCCCCGCTTATTGACCATTTTTATATCTTCTTTTTATACAACAACTACCCATTGTTGAATCAGTTTTTTGTTGTTGAGCTTTAGGAACTCTCTGTTTCGGATAGTGATCCATTATCAGACACATGATTTTCATATGTTTTCTCCCATTCTGTATGTTGCCTTTTTACTTGGTGTATAATGTCCCTTGATGTCAAAATTTGATTTCACTCATATGTGGAGTTTAAGAACAACAACAAAAAAAAAACAGATGAATATAGGGTAAGGGAAGGAAAAATAAAATAAGAAAACAGGGAGGGAAACCATAAGAGACTCTTAACTATAGGAAATAAACCGAGAGATTTGCTGGAGGGGAGATAGGGGAATGGGATAATTGGGTGGTCAGCATTAAGAAAGGCACTTGATGGAATGAGCACCAGGTGTTGTATGTAACTGATAAGTTACTAAATTCTATCTCTGAAGCTAATAACACAGCATGTTAATTAAGTTGAACTTACATTTTTAAAAATTTTTTGAAAAATTTCATAATGTCCAATTTTCTATTTTTTATTGCCTATGCCTTTGGTGTCATATTAAGGGGGGCACAAGTTGTGATGAGCACTGGGTGTTATATGCAAGTAATGAATTGTTGAACCACTACGTCAAAAACTAATGATGTACTGTATGGTGGCTAACTGAACATAATTTAAAAAAAAAAAAGGAAAGAAAAAATTGTTGCCAAATCCTGTGGCATGAAGCTTTAGTCCTGTGTTTTCTTCTAAGAACTTTGTTTTCGGTCTCACATTTAAATTTAAGTTCTTGATCCATTTTAAGTTAATTTTAGTTATGTGGTGTTAGGTAAGTGTCCAGCTTCATTATTTTGCACATGCATATCCAGTCTGTTGAAAAGGCTGACTTTTCTCCATTGAAAGGTCTGGGCACTCTTGTCAAAAATTATTTGACTGAATGCAGGGGTTTACTTGTGGACTCTCTGTTCTATTCCATTGGTCCATATGTGGTTTCTTTATGCCAGTACCACACTCTGGATTAATGTAGTTTTATAGTAATTTTGAAATCAGTAAGTGTAAATTTTGTTCTTTTTTCAGTATTATTTGGCTATTCAGGGTCCCTTGAGATTCCATATAAATTTTAGAGTAGGTTTTTCTATTTCTATTTCGGCAAAAATTCCGTTGAGACCTTGGTAGGTATTGCATTGAATCTTTGGGTAATGTTGACATTTTAGCAATATTGTCTAATAATCCATGAGGATGGGATATGTTTCCATTCATTTTTGTCTTCCTAATTTCTTTCAGTGGTGTCTTGGAGTTTTGTGTCTTTCACCTCCTTGATTAATTCCTAAGTACTTTATTCTTTTTGATGCTATTGTAAATAGAATCGGTTTTTATGTTTCCTTTTCAAATTGTTCGTTTTTGTGTATAGAAATGAAACTGATTTTTGTGTGCTGACTTTATATCCTGTTACATTGCTGGATTCATTCTAACAATTCCTTTGTGGAATCTTTAAGGTTTTCTACATATATCATCTGCAAACAAAGATAATTTTGTTTGTTTTTCTTGCTTATACTCTGACTAGACCTCCTATTCTCTGTTGAATAGAAGTTGTGAAGATGAGGATCCTTGCCTTGTTTCTTTTCTTTTTTTTTTTCTTTTTTCTTTGAGGGAACAAGAGCACATGTGCAAGCATGAGCCATGGAAGGGGACTAACATGCCCAGTATGGAGCCCGATTTGAGGCTTGATCTCAGGATCCTGAGATCATAACCTGAGCCAAAATCAAGAGTTGAACGCTTAACTGACTGAGCCACCCCAGGCACGCCAGCCTTGTTTCTGATCTTAGAGGAAAAGTTTTCAGTCTTTTCACCTTGTTTGCTGTGGGTTTTTCCTACATGGCCTTTATTATGTAGTATTAATTTTCTTCTATTCCTGTCTTGTAAAGTGTTTTTATTTTGAAAGAATGTGAATTTGGTCAAATGCGTTTTCTGCATCAATTCAGATTATCATGTGAGTTTTTTCCCTTCGTTCTGTTAATGTGGTATAATGATCTGATTTTTCTTTGTTGAGCCTTCCCTACATTCTAGGAATCCCATTTGGTCATGCTGTACAATCCTTTTAATATACTGCTAAATTTTGTTTGCTTTTATGTTGAGGATTTTTGCATAAGTGTTTATGAAGGATATTAGTCTCTAGTTCTCTTCTGCTGTCTTTGCATGGCTTTGATATCAGAGTTATGTTGACCTCATAGAATGAATTAGGAACTGATCTCTTCAATTAATATGGAAAAGTATGAGGAGGGTTGATACTGTACTTTAAAATGTCTGGTAAGGGTGCCTAGGTGGCTCAGTGGGTTAAGCCTCTGCCTTCAGCTCAGGTCATGATCTCAGAGTCCTGGGATCAAGGCTCTCTGCTCGGCAAGGAGTCCGCTTCTCCTCTCTTTCTCTCTGCCTGCCTCTCTGCCAGCCTCTCTGCCCACTTGTGATCTCTCTTTCTGTCAAGTAAAACCTTTAAAAAATAATAAAATGTCTGGTAAAATTCACCATTGAAGCCATCAGGTCCAGTGTTTTCTTTGTTGGGCAATTTTTAATTACTTATTCAATTTCCTTACTAATTATAGTTCTATTCAGATTGTTTTCTTCATGGCTGTAATGTTGGTAGGTTTTGTGTTTCTAGGAATTTGTCTCTTTCATGTAGGTTAACTAATTTTTTAGTGTACAGTTTTTTGTTATTCTCTTATAATCCCTTTTATTTCTTTGAGATCAGTAGTACTGTCCCCACATTCATTTCTGATGTCAATTTGAGTCTTCCCTTTTCCTTAGTCCATCTAGCTATAACTGTCAATTTTGTTGATCTTTTCAAAGAACTAATTTTTCATTGACTATCTCTATTTTTCTGTTCTCTATTTCACTTATCTAGTTCCTTTATTATTTCCTTCCTTCTGCTAGTTTGGGTTTGGTTTAGTTGATTTTTCTGGTTCATTAAGTTGTAAATTTAGGTTGTTGATTCGAGATCTTTCTCGTTTTTTAATGTGTTTATAGTTACAGATTTACCCCTTAGCACTGTTTTCATTGTGTGACACAAATTGTTATGTTATATCATCGTTTAAGTCTCAGTTAAGTATTATTTAATTTCTCTTATTATTTTTTATCCACTAGTTGTTTAAAACTGTTGTTTAATTTCCACAATGTTGTGAATTTTCCATTTTTTTTATGTTACTGATTTCTATCTTCATCCCACCATGGTTAGAGTAGATACTTTGTATGATATCTATTTCTTTATATCTATAGACTTAGTTTCTTTCCTAATGTAGGGCCTATCCCAGAGGAAAAATGTGTATTAATTTGTTGTTGGGTGGAGTGCTCTGTATATGACAGATGCAATTGGTTTATTATGTTGTCTGTATCCTTATGTTCTATTTAATGGTTTTATACATTACTGTGAGAGGGGTGTTAAAGTCTCCAACTATTATTTATTTATTTATTCCTTTAAAATTTTATTTAAATTCAGTTAGGTAAGTTATAGTGTATCATTGGTTTTTTGATATAATGTTCAATGATTCATTAGTTCAGTATGACACCTAGTGCTCATCATATCACATGCCCTCTTTAATGCCCATCACCCAGTTGCCTCTCCCCGCCAAAACCTCCCTTTCCACAATCCTCAGTTTACTTCCCAGAGTCAAGAATCTCTCATGGCTTGTCTACCTCTTTGATTTCTTCCCATTCAATTCCCCCCACACACATTGTACTTTGTACTGTTCTTTATATTCCAACTATGAGTGAAACCATATTGTGTGATGCCATAATGCTGGCCTCATAGAATGCATTTGGAAGTTTACTTCCATTTTTATTTTTCGAAACAGCTTCAGTAGAATAGGTGTTATTTCTTCCTTAAATATTTGGTAGAATTGCCCTGGGAAGCCCTTTATCCCTGGAGTCTTGTATTTTGGGGAGGTTTTTGATTACTGCTTCAGTTTCCTTCCTGGTTTTGGGTCTGCTCAAGTTTTCTATTTCTTCCTGTTTCAGTTTTTAGTAGTTTTAAGTTTCCAGGAGTGTATCCATTTCTTCCAGATTGCCTAATTTGTTGGCATATAGTTGCTCATATGTTCTCATAATTGTTTGTATTTCTTTGGTGTTGGTTGTGATGTCTCCTCTTTCATTCATGATTTTATTTATTTGGGTCTTTTTCTGTTAGCTAAGGGTTTGTTGATCTTATTAATTCTTTTAAAGAACCAGCTTCTAGTTTCATTGATCTGTTCTACTATTCTTGTGGTTTCTTTTTCATTGATTTCTGCTCTAATCTTATTCTCTTCTCCTACTGGGTTTAGGCTTTATTTGCTCTTTCTCCTGCTCCTTTAGGTGTAAGGTTAGCTTTTGGATTTGGGATTTTTCTAATTTATTGAGAGAGGCTTGAATGACTATGTACTTTCCTCTTAGAACTGCCTTTGCAGTTTCCCGTAAGTTTTGAACTGATGTGTTTTCATTCTCATTAGTTTCAGTGAATTGTTTAAGGTCTTCTTTAATTTCCTGGCTGACCCATTCATTCTTTAGCAGGAAGCTCTTTATCCTCCAGGTGTTTGAGTTTCTTCTACATTTCTTCTTGTGATTGAGTTCCAGTTTTAAAGCATTGTGGTCTGAAAATACGCAGGGAATAATCTCAATCTTTTAGTATCAGTTGAGACCTGATTTGTGACCCCATCTGTGACATATTCTGGAGAAAGTTCCTTGTGCACTTGAGAAGAATAGTATTCTTTTGTTTTAGGAATAGAATGTTCTGTATGTCTGTGAAGTCCATGTGGTCCAGTGTGTCATTCAGATTCCTTTGTTGATCTGCTTAGTGTTGAAGTCTCCTACTATTAATGTATTATTATCAATATTATGTTTCTTTAATTTGGTTAATTGGTTTCTATAATTGGTTGCTCCCATGTTGAGGATACAGATGTTTATAATTGTTAGATCTTCTTGTTGGATAGACCTTTAAGTATGATATAATGTCCTTCTGCATCTCTTACTGTGGTCTTTGGTTTAAAATCTAATTTGTTTGATATGAGGATAGCTGCCCCAGCTTCCTTTTCAGATCCGTTGGTATGGTAAGTAGTACCCCCCGCCTTCAATCTGGAGGTGTGTTAGGTTCAAAATGAGTCTCTTGTAGACAGAATATGGATGGGTCCTACTTTTTTTATCCAATCTGATATTCTGTGTCTTTTTATTGGAGCATTCAGCCCATTTACATTTAGAGTAACTATTGAAAGATAAGAATTTACGGGGCACCTGGGTGGCTCAGTGGGTTAAGCCGCTGCCTTCAGCTCAGGTCATGATCTCAGGGTCCTGGGATCGAGTCCCGCATGGGGCTCTCTGCTCAGCAGGGAGCCTGCTTCTCTCTCTCTCTCTCTCTCTCTCTCTCTCTCTCTGCCTGCCTCTCTGCCTACTTGTGATCTCTCTGTCAAATAAATAAATAAAATCTTAAAAAGAAAAGAATTTAGTGCCATTGTGGTATTTGTTAAGTCCCTGTTTCTGTAGATTGTCTCTGTTACTTTCTGGTCTGTGTTACCCTTGGGGTCTCTCTTCACTTACAGGATCCTCCTTAATATTTCTTGCAGGGCTGGCTTGGTGGTCACATATTTTTTAAGTTTCTGTCTGTCCTGGAACCTGTTTATCTCTCCTTCCATTCTGAATAACAGCCTTGCTGGATAAAGTGTTCTTGGCTGCATTTTCTTTTACCTAGTATATCTCGCCAGTCCTTTCTGGCCTCCCAGGTTTCTCTTGATAGGTCTGATGTTATTCTGATGTTCCTCCCTCCATACATAAGAAATCTCTTCCCCCTAGTTACTCTCAGGATAGCTTCCTTGGCTTTAAGATTCACAAGCTTCACCTTTGTATGTTGGGTTATTGATCTATTTTTATTGATTTGGGGAGGGGTCCTTTCTGCCTCTTGGATGTGAATGCTTGTTTCCTTCCCTAGATTAGGGAAGTTCTCAGCCATCATTTGCTCAAATATACCTTCTAGCCCTCTCTTTTTCTCTCTCTCCACCTGTCTTTTATCCCACTGATTTTGATATTGGTTCTTTTCAATGAATCATTTAAAGTCTCTTAAGTCTCTCTTCATGTGCTATGAATTGTTGTTCTCTCTTTTCTTCAGTTTCCTTCCTTTCCCATCAGCCTACCTTCTAAATCACTTATTCTCTTTTCTGCCTCATTTACCCTGGCTTTTAGAGCATCCAGTTTAGACTGCATCTCATTCATAGCATTTTTACGTTCATCCTGATTAGATCTCATTTCTGCCCTTAGTGATTCTCTATTGTGAATCCTGGCTATTAGCTTTATAATTGCTATCTTGAATTCTGTCTCCGACATCTTGCATATATCCATATCCATTAGTTCTGTGGCAGAGGATATTGTCTGTGGTTCTTTCTTTGTTGTGAGTTCCTCCTCCTATTCTGCCAAGGATGGTTGAGTGAATGGACAGAGTCCAAAATATCAACCATGACCCAAACAAAATGCGCCCTAGAAAAAATCTGTAGTGGTTGGGAGCTACTACAGATATGCAAACAAAGCCACGATGATCCAAAACAATAAAAAGAAGGGGGAGACTATAATCTCCCAGGGTAGACAAAGCAGGGTAATCTACCTGTTCCTGCTTGCTTTTTGGTATCTGTGTTAGAAGACGCTATATTCCAAAATTACAGTGGAATCAAAACTCATATATGTATATCAAGATAATGTTGAATAGAGTGAAAAATGGACTAGTATGGGGCGTAAATCTATAAAACATAGATGTGGGGAAAAAAGTTAAAAAGCAACTTAACATAAGTTGGAAAATAATCTATTTGAAATGGGAACAGGGTTTTAAAAAATGTGAAGTTTTAGCTTGAAATATAAACAAATCATGATGGAACACCTGGAGCTCAATATATTATTTTCCCCTGGTGCTGGAGCTTGTCATTCACCTGTTCCTCTCGTCTGTCTTTCGGGGAGGAAACTGCTGCTCGGCTTCTCAGGTGTCTTTGCCTGGGTGGAGTTGCCTCGCCCCTTGTCAGGAGGATGGGCTTAATGTGAGTTGGTTGTCTGTGTGGCTTTTGTTCCATGGAGGCTTTCCGCATCTCTTTAGAGGGTCAGAGCAAATATGGCCGTACAGTAATCTCTGGCCCAGAGCCACAAAGTCGTGGTCCCCATTCTTCAATAAATCCTCCAGGTCAAACCATCTCTACTTCTGTATGTATCAAACTCCACAGACTCACGCTATTTGCAACTCTCCCAGGGGAGTTCTGGGGATAACTTCCTTTGCCCGCCAGCATCTCTGTGGTTTTTGCCTTTGCAATTGTGAGCAGCCATGGGCTAATGTATGTGCCGTCTTCCAAGGCTCCCAGCTCAAGGCTGGGTACCATCCCAGTGTCCTTTTGGCAGAGACACTGCCCTGAGAGTTGTTTTCCAGTCATGGATGCAGCCTTTGTGTGTGCCAAACCCCTGAATCCTGAGGTTTGTGCCCGCGGCCACTCTCCCAGGGGAATTCTGGGGACCCTTGAGCATCTCTGTGCTTTGTGTCTTTGTGACTGCTCGCGCATGCACCCAGTTCCACTCTTCCCAGGTCATGGCTGGGTGCTACCCTAGTGTCCTTCCCAGGGTTGCTGCCACCCTGAGAGCTGTTGCCCAGTTATCGCCACAGCCATTTTGTATCTCCCCTGGATGTTAATCAGCTCCCACCTTCTAGTCCTTTTCAGGGTGTGCAGGCAGAGAGCAGTCTCCCTACTGGTCTGACTTGGGGTTTATGGCGACCAGAGCTGGGAGTCCCTTCTGGGCTCACTGACTATAACCAGTCTCCCCACTCCACTGCTTGGGTACTCTATTGGTTCAGGATTCTCTGTTCTTTCTGAGTTTCTTGGGATCCTGGGACCACAGTTATCCACCTAGAATTCTGCCCCACTCATCCCCTGTGCCCTTTTCTTTTTCTTTTTTTTTTTTTAAGAGTTTATTTATTTATTTGACAGATGGAGATCACAAGTAGGCAGAGAGGCAGGCAGAGAGAGCGGAAGGGAGGCAAGCTCCCTGCTGAGCAGAGAGCCCGATGCGGGGCTTGATCCCAGGACCCTGGGATCATGACCTGAGCCGAAGGCAGAGGCTTTAACCCACTGAGCCACCCAGGCGCCCCTCACCCCTGGTGTCCTTTTCTGAAAGGGATGCCTCTCACTGGAGCAGATTTCTAAGGGTCCCGATTTGATTTTCCTTCTGGTGTTATATCACTTTCTGGTGGCTGGCTTATGGAGGCTCCCTCCTCACTCCATTTATCTTCTGATATTTCCCCCAAAGATTCAAGATTCCTTACCTCCTACCTTGCAATAAGTAGTTGTTTTTCTGCTTGTAGACATCCAGATAAATTGTCTTACATCTCAGGTTGAATTCATGTATGTTCATACTGCTTTGATAGATATCCAGCTAAATTCAAGGGACCAGATGAAACGAGGTCCCCTACTCTGCTGTTGTCTTGCCCCCAAAATATTTATATTTATTTGTTTTTTAATAAAGTGTGAAGATTGGACTCATGATCCTGAGATCAAGACCTGAGCTGAGTGAGATCAAGAGTCAGATGCTTAACCAGCTGAGCCACCCAGGCACCCCTAAGTCTCCAACTATTATCGTAGAAGTAGTTCTTCAACTCTGTCAGTTTCTGCTTTATATACTCTGATGATCTGTCAGTAGGTGCATAAATGTTTATAATTGTTTTAGCTTGCTATAATGAACTTTTTATTAACATATAATGTCCTTTGTTGTTTCTTGTAACTTTTTTTCTATTTAAACTCTTGTTTTGTCTGAGAAATAATGAGTGTTGGTGAGGATGTGGAGAAAAGAGAACACTCGCACTCTCAGTAGGGTTGTAAATTGGTGTAGTTGCTGTGGAAAACAGTGTGGAGGTGGCACACTCCAGCTCTCACTACCACTCAGCTGCTGGCAGGTGCATGAGGATAACATGAACATGTCTGTCACTCACTTCCAGGGATGGTGTGAGGATCCTACCTGGGAAGTGCTGTGATCGTTGTTTGTAAACATTAAAGTGGCAAAAGGGAAATGTTATAAAATAGTACAACAGACCCAGTTATAAAAGTGATAGGCCAGTACATCCATGAGACTCAAGAAAGGTTCATTAAATTTACTAGACTTTGTGAAGAGGAATGTGTATTTCTAACTGCAGTTCATTAATTATCACTTAAAATTTTACCATTTTGTGGTTTTGGCCTGTATTTTTGTTTGGGTCCTAGATACCTGATAATATAAATTCTAAGATAATAAAAAAATTAATTTTCTTGTTCTCTGCTCTATAAGATAATTACAGACATTCCTGGAAAATTACACAAATTGAAAACAGTTTTGGACAAAGAAACTAATCAGTTTTCGTTTTTCCACTTATCTGTTAACTGGGTAATTTTTAGAGAATGGAGAATTGTTAACGTTCTGTGAATATCTTCAACACAAACAGAATGCCATCTTAAGGTGAAAATCCTGTTTTATAATGCATAAACTAGAGACTCTCTCAAATCTGAGAGATCTGAGGACTTCTGACAGAGCTATGCCTTGGGTGCCTTAATTATCTCAGTCACTCCAGAGATTAACAGTGCAGTGATTTCCTGCCATATCATTCATCTCTTCAAGTCCAAATCCCAGAGTGACCCAGCTGCGCATAGCCTATGGCTGGTTTTTCCAACATTCGTTGTTCTTTGTATAAACAAAATCTTTTCGAATGGTCTGTATAACTCTAGGTGTGTAGGATTTTTCTCTTTTCTTCTTTCCATTTTTACTTCTTCTCTGTCCCCTACTGCCCCTCTTTCTTCTTTCTTTGGGTGTTCATGTATTAACTCCTGGTGGTCCTGAGTGGCCCTTGCTGTGAGTGTTGACTGCCCTGTCCTGTGCATCCCAGTTAGCCTCAGATGGGCTGGGGTCAGCATCCTGGACGGGAGTGGTAGCAGCATCCTGAGTTTTCAGTGGTAGGTTTGAGGAAGGAACTCAGTATGCTAGTGGGCACTGGCATTTAGGAGTGCCCAAACACATTGACTGGGAGATTTGTGATATTAAGTGTGTTGAGAGACCTCCTTGGGTATCTTGGGGGATGAGAATGAAGTGCCCCTTCCCCTTGACAAAGATTCTGTTCTGGGAAGATTCTACTCAGGGTTCTCTGAACTTTCCAACTGGCATTCTTCTGAGTTCTCTGCATTGTCCAGAGTCCTGCTAAGTCATTTCAGCCAGATTCCCCACCCTTGGTATCTGGTCAGGTTCCTTCTCATCTTCCACCACCTCCCAAGTGGTGTCTGATTACCCTTGCCTGCGCCAGCAAAAATCCTATGAGGTCCATTTAGCCCTGGTCAAGGACAGGCTAGGATCATACACATGCTTCTGACATCTGTTCTTATCAGACCTCATGGTGACTCCTGGAGCTTTGTATGATCACCCCCCTCTTATCCAAATCTGGATTTTGACCTCTATCATAGTAGGTTTGCATGACATAGGGCTTGGTGGTCAGGCTGAGGACTGGAATGTGGGATGAGTAGGAAGGCAAGGGGAGCACAAGCAAAAACAGAAAGGTTAGTGGTCAGCAGACATGCAGGACTGTGCACAGGTCAGAGAGGCACTGGGACTTGTTGGGATACAGCACTCTTTCACTTTTGGCAGCAGTAAAGCCTGTGGATTTTAGGTCCTGCTTAATAGGCACACATTGCAGGGGAGATACTGGGTTTCAGGACCCTGTGAGAACTACAGAAAATTGCCAGCTCAGCGCAAGTGACAGACTGGAAAGGACGTCTCCCCTTAGTTTGCAGAGAACCACTTCTAAGCCAGACATTTGCCCTGCAAGTACTTTCACATCTCTCTCCTAATCCAAGACAGTCCTGCAGGAATGCATGTCTTAGGGTGGGCATGCCTCCTCCACCCGCACTGGCTTGCAGTGAAGGGGTGATGCTGCTATTTCTGCCCATGTTTGTACTGAGTGCACATATATGCCCCTGTGTGCACACCTGAGGGATTGAGGGCTGGAAGAGTACAGTATGTCTGGTTGGTTGTAACTGTGCCTGAAGGCACAAGGGCTTCTTTCTGTGCCTGTCTTTAGCCTGTCTTAGGTTCTAAGGACATGCACTTATGTCACCACCTGTAAGTTTGGACCTTTGTTGTCCAGTATGATAACCATAAGCCACATGTAGCTATTTGAATTTTTAAAAAAAAAATTTCTAGGGATGCCTGGGTGGCTCGATCTGTTGTACAGCTGCCTTCAGCTTGGGTCACGATCCCAAGGTCCTGGAATCAAGTCCTACATCAGGCTCCATGCTCGGTGGGGAGCCCGCTTCTCCCTCTGCCTGCTGCTCCCCCTGCTTGTACTCTCGCATGCTCTCTCTCTCTCTCTCTCTCTAGCAAATAAATGAATAAAATCTTTTAAAAAATAATTTTTTTACATTTTTTTTATTTGAGGGAGAGAGAGCGAGCACAAGTTGGGGGGAGAGGCATAGGGAGAAGGAGAAGCAGACTCCCCACTAAGCAGGAAGTCTGATGTGGGATTCAATCCCAGGACACTGGGATTATGACCTGAGCTGAAGAGAGATGTTTAATCAGCTGAGCCACCTAGGCATCCCTTAATTTAAATTTAAGTAAAATTAAACAAAACTTTAAATTCAGCTCCTTGGTCACACCAGCTGCTTTTCAGAGTGCTCAATCCATATATTGTAGTGACTGCTGTATTGGACAGTACAGATCTAGAACATTTTCATTATTACAGAAACTTCTACAGGACAGCCCTGCTCTAGAGTGGTGTTTGTGCACCTCTGTGTTTGTACGTGTCTTAGTTCTTGAATGTATCCTTGGGTAAATCCCCATTTGTGCATGAGGGTTGGGTTTGTTCACATGCTACTTCATATATGTATCCAGAAATGCTTCATGAGTTCACATGAGTTCACATGTGTGCTCCTGGCTCTGCAGGTAGAATAGTGGCTATAAGGAGTCACATAAGGTTAGATGTCAGTTTGGGACAGAGTTCAACTTTGCTGAGCTTCAGTTTCCTCACATGTAAGACAGCAACAGTAATCCTTTCCTGCCACTGTGTTGTTGCAAATGACAGACTGCTGATCGTTATCATCCTTATTTCAGCTATAGCAGAGATCTTAGAGATATATTGCAAAATACAACATAAGTGGTTACTGTGTATGACACCCCTACTATGATTGTTCCTGAATATCTTTAGTGAAAATATGTTATTAGTGGGTGCCTCCAGATACTGGGAGATATGCTCATTACCCTGAGCTGTAATATGCCATCTCTACCAGCTAACACTAGTCCTTCTGTCAGGGTACACACAGTCTTTACCCAGTGATAGTCCTTGAGTTATTTGAAGGCAATATCTTGTCTTGTAAAAATCTTCTCTACCAAAAGTTCACTTCCACACTTCTTGCCAAACTGATCATGTCTTCTAGTATGTCATGTTTTTGGTTTTTTTTTTTTAAGATTTTATTTATTTATTTGACAGAGAGCTCACAGGCAGACAGGCAAGCAGAAAGAGAGGGGGAAGCTGGCTCCCCGCCGAGCAGAGAGCCCGATGTGGGGCTCGATCCTAGGACCCTGAGATCATGACCTGAGCTGAAGGCAGAGGCTTAACCCACTGAGCCACCCAGGTGCCCCAAATATGTCATGTTTTTAAAGATCCCTTTGCTCCTTCCTCCCAAACATAAAGACCCACCAGACTCCCTTAGAGTGTGGTCTGATTGGGCTATCAAGTATTTGTACTCATTAGTAGTTAGTTGATAATACAAACAAGTTTTGCTAAATCTTTTTATTGTTTCCAAAGGCCACAGTTCAAAGTTAAAAATTAGTAAAATTCTCTTGTTAGAAGAAAAAAATGTGTTTTCCTCTTAATTAGAAATATTCCACGTTGTTCGGGTTTTCTGCTCCTGATTAAAGAGGACTGGAACAAATATACGTGTGTCTGCTCCTAATGACGTTAAAAGGAATAAAGTAATGTTATCAAAGCTTATGGAAAGTCATAGCTAAAATCTGAAAACAGAACCATGAAATCTGTTGTCTTCCCTTCCCAGAGGGAATTTTGAGTTCAGGAACAGGTGGGCCTCGGACCATGTTGGGGAGAGTTTGGAGTCCTCTTTGGAGACCAGAGTTTCTAATGGTCCACTCTTCACAAGAATTTGTACTGATTCATAGAACTATGAATTAATCCTGATTCATAGACCCACAGATCCTACCTGATTCATAGAACCATGTCCTACTGATATCTCCCAATTCCAGTCCAGCACCACAGAGTACATTATAGCCTTCCTCCTTTACTTTTTCTGTAGTTTCTTTCTCCAACAGAGAGAACCTGGCTGTCATTATCCACAATATATTCACTTCTTCCTTAATCCTAGAATATACAGGTGGTGTGGGGTACACAACCCCCAATCTTTTTTAAATGATTTTTGAAGACATGAAAACCAAACATTTCTAAATGTAAGGACAATTAAAAGCATACCCAAGTGTTCCTCTTTCTGTTCCTTCAACCGTGTTCCCATTTCCCCATCATCACCCCTTGTCCATTCCCATCTGTATCATCTCCTTAGTTTTTATTTCCTGCGGAGATTTTTTGCACATATGATAGATACATGTATATTTGCCTATTTCCTGTCCTCTCTTGTGTGAAAAGTAGATACTTCATGAAGAAGTTCTTGCCTTTAAGTCCAATCTAATACCTAGACAGATGACATAATCTCAAATATTTAGCGGAAGGCCCTTCTGTATTCACAGAAGGAATTAAGAAAGGCTTCTAAAACTAATCTGAATTATGGACTCTACTTTCTATTTTTCTCTGTCTGTAAACATTTGTGTCCTGTGTATGAGTGTCCAAAGGTACTTAACCATTCAACAAACGTGTAACCACAAAACAGTGGCAGGTACCCTTTTACCACTCTGGTAATGTCGTAACTGTGTTGAAATGTGGTAGATGTGTTGAAACACTCATCTCTGTTTCTAAACTAAAAGTATATGCAAGCTTAGAATCTTCTGATGGGCAAATGCAAGAGTTCAGGCTAAGTGGATGGATCTCTGATGCCACTCAGCCCCAAGATTCTGCAGGGCTCTGTTCCCATGGTGTCATGGTTCTAATATTCCAAACTACAGGAGAATCGTTTTGCTGAGACATTTATGGGAAGCCTCTCTCCTGTTTTACTTTCCCTGCCAAAGTTTGACCATGGGTGGAATGGCCTACACAGTGAAGAAGCTCACCTTGATGGTAGGAGATCCCATATGCCTGCGGAAGGCCCTTGTGAACAATCTTGGAGAGGAGCAGAGGACTAGGCTCCACATTCAAAAACTCCAGAAGGCTTTAGCTATCCAGTTCAGGGAAATTGATAAAGAAAATGCGGCTCTGATGAAGTTTCTGACAAAGCTTCACAAGACAACTGGCTATTTCATTCAACTGCCCTTCTGCTGACCAGTGCCACTATGGGTGAGGAATTTGTGGGAAAGGCTCAATACAAAATACATCTGCATCCCCTGCTATCTCTGTATGACCCAAGAAAACAGTATAAGGAACCACTGAGACAAGTTGAAAAAGAAAAAAGATGATACAGTTGAAGATCCAAGTAGAATGTCTGTAAGGGAGTCAACAGAGAACTCTCCTGCAAAAGAGAGAATAAGGCCTTGTTTGTTTCCAGATGACCCTGTACTGTTACAACTTGAAGTGGTAACATGCAGTGCATACACTATTTGCTTTCAGACATTCCTTAAGACAAAAATAAAGCTTAGCTATTATAGAGGTTGTTCTGATATTGATCATGGAATACATCATATATTTGCCTTCTTTCTCATTGATAACAATTATTTTCCTGTACTTTAATAGCATAAATAAAAGTTGAGGCAAAACTTAGGAAAAGCATAGAATCTTGAGTTTATAAAAGAACTTGTTTTGCCATGTGTTACCTGTGTGATCCTAGACTTAGAAACCCCTTTGTCTCATTCAAAATGGAGATAACACCTCTATTATTAAAAGATTGCTTTAAGGGTTAAATGAGATACTATATATACAGGGCATATGGCAGATACCCCAACGTGGTGATAGTATTGTAATTGATTAATTATTTTAACTACTGTGTAATGGAGCTCTGGTTCTATTCCTAGCTCTTTACTAACATCCTAGGTCTCTAGGCAAGTCTGTTTCCATCCCTGGGTCTTAGCTTTTTGCAAGGTTGTAATGTGAGAACTGGACTGGACCATTTCCAAAGTCCCTTCCAACTGTGAGCTTGTTAACACAGTACTACTTCAGAAGGTGTCTGCAGCACAGAAAAAGGATCCAGAAATCAGAATGCATACCTAGGTGATTAGGGGCTTAGACACATTTTCTATTTAGTCATGACTTACTTACCAGTCACGTGTTTAAAGATACATGTTATTCAAATAGGTATATTCTTAGCAGCCTCTTGTGATGTATTTTCTGGATGACAGCAGAGCAAGTGCAGCCTATTTCTTGAAAGCCTTTGGGATTAAGCGGCATGTCTTTATTACTTCTTCAGGCTCTGCCATCCAGCAGACATGGATTCTGACAGATACTGCTGTGTTATACTGGGCAAGTTAGCTAACACTTAAAATACCCTCTGTGTTCCATAAGTTGCTTAGGTTTTTCAACCGTGCAATGGGAATAATAGTACTTCACACAGAAGACTGTCGTGAGGTCTTCCTGTGATGTCACGTATGTGTCTTAGCACAACATGTAACACATTTTTGAAATTCATTATTAGAACTGCTGTGGTCATTTCTGGGAATAGGCAACAACTGGAGCTTCTGGGCTAAGAAATGGCATTATGGATTCTGTCAACACTCATAGTATGAGTCATCATTCTTGGATCTGAGATAAGACAACTTTCTTAGCTAGATCTCAGTCACCTGAAACAGAAACGTGTATACATGTATTTTTAAAAAAGTGAGCTCTAGAGATAGAATGTAGTGAATTTGAGGATTTCAAGGCTGATCAAGAAAAAAACATGACCACAGACAGCAGAAGTACACAGTCAGCTTTATTTGGGTGGTGGTTGGTGGGTTGCATGAGGGGCAAAGTCCTTTACAGGAGGAGACCTACTAGAGGCAGTGGCACAGGACTACTGCCCAGAAGGGGAACAGGGCATAGGCACTCCTAGGAGAGAGGAGGTTTCAGGTAGGCAGCGTAGGTGTCTAGGCAGTGTTGCTCAGCAACAAGATGGAAGGTACATTGGTTTGCTCAGGCTGCTGTAGCAAGGTACCACAAACTAGCTGGCTTAAACACATTGATTCTCTCAGTTCTGGAGGCTAGAAATCTAGGGTCAAGGTGTCAGCAGGGCAGGTTTCTCTGGAGGTCTCCTCTTGGCTTGTAGGTGGCTGCCTTCTCCCTGCATCCTCGTAGGGTTGTTTGTGTGCTTGTCTGTCTCCTGATCTCCTCTTGTAAAGCCACAGTTACATCGGATTAGGGTTCACCCTAACGACCTCATTTGACTTCAGCTCTCTAAAGACCCTATCTCCAAATAAAATCACAGTCTGAGATACTGGGGGTTAGGATGACAACATAAATTTGGGCACGCTCATGTGGTCTGAAAGGCAGCAGCAGTGTGGAGTGTTTTACAACACCAATGTCTGCCTTATCTGTGGCTAGCAAATGTTGGGTGCAGTTTTACAGGGTGTGCAAAGCAGCTGGGCTTTAAGTGGGCTTATTTGGACTGTATTTAAAGCATATATGTAAAAATGTTTTAAAAAATTAAATTTGGTACCAGTATGCTTTGAACTAGAAGTCTCAGCCTGCTGTGAAGAAATAAACAGCATTGGGGCCAATATATGGGGCATCTTTGGCTCATTTACACAACAGCTGATCTGCTGACTCCTTGTTTGTTTTATAGTTGCGATTGTGTGTTACTTTGTATTTCCTGAATCTGGAGCCAGTAATAAAGCATTCTAAAGATCCCATATCCTACAAAGGCACAAAGCAGGATTTCAAAGCCTATGTACAGCCAGCTGGGGGAGAAGTCCAGGAGAAGAGGTCAGAAAAGGAGATTTTTACTTGTTTAATCTGTCTAGTCAGTGAAGTGGTATTATGGCCCCGTTGATGTACGTCCCTGGCTATCTGTTAAAGCTTGATGAGTATTACCAGTGCAGAAGCAGCAAGATATGTTAGCAAGTGTACAGACCCTCCCTGCCCCCTTAACAGCACTTAAGAAATCTAAGGCTTTGCAATTACCTATTATCATGGTCCTAAAGTACACTAACATTCAGCCAAGAGTTCCAGTCCCTGGCAGTTTAGTTTCTGTGGATAATTCCATGGACACAGCTGTTTTAATTGTTGTGAGGTGTACTGCACACCTGCTGTCCTCAGAATTGGTGATTGTAGAGTGGTTAACACCAGGGGGACTGCTGGAGAACTTGTTTGTGGCATTGGAGAGGTTGAGCTAGCATGGTTTGTAGACACAAGTACTTGGGAGATTCCCTTGCTGAGTAAAAATTTACTGGGATTTTGACCCAGATACAAGTATATGTATATGCCAGGTTGGAGGAAAGCTTGTGATAGGGAGGCCATTTGGTTCTCTTTCAGGTCCACCAGACTCCCTCTGCTCCCGGTATGCTCTGTGTTCCTGAGAAAGGTAAGTTTATGTGGCTTAACACAGTTCCAAGTGGTGTCATTGTCTGATGGGCATGGGCGTTAACTTCACACTCCACACCTGGGTTGACTAAGTGGATTTTAGCCCACCACTGCCCACACATTTCTATGACTAGCCTCACACAGATTCATGGATGTCCGTGCTGCTGCTGAATGTTGTTGAAGGGGAGTAGGTGCATGTTGATGAGTGAGGTTTACTGGAAACTTTGGCAAGGGGAGAACTATTATGCATATGTGCACCAAAATCAAGTTGTCAGAATGAAGACCAGTGCGGAGTAGTCTGTTTAGGTATATATTACGATGGCTAAGGCCATTTGCAGCTTTGGTTTGGTGAGCAGTTGTGTGTTCCTTCTAGCTCAGATTATTGTGCATTAGTGATTGAGCTTCCCACAGATTGCATTCAGTGTGCTTTCGTGGGTGTGGAATGAGCCTCACAGGTGGTCTTGGTGGTTTGAAAAGTTGTTCATTTAGCTGTGTACCAAATTAGATCCTTGGCCGTGGGGCACTCACACACGGGATCCTCACTGGTGGGCCAAGTTATTTCAAAAATAGATGTCAGTGGAGGACATTGGGAGATGGAGAGGAGAAGGAAGTTGAGGGAAATTGGAAGGGGAGGCGAACCATAAGAGACTATGGACTCTGAAAAACAACCTGAGGGTTTTGAAGGGGCGGGGGTGGGAGGTTGGGGGAAGCAGGTGGTGGGTGGTAGGGAGGGCACGTGTTGCATGGAGCACTGCGTGTTGTGCAAAAACAATGAATACTGTTACGCTGA
Source organism: Meles meles (assembly GCF_922984935.1). Classification (NCBI taxonomy): domain Eukaryota; kingdom Metazoa; phylum Chordata; class Mammalia; order Carnivora; family Mustelidae; genus Meles; species Meles meles. The sequence continues at coordinate 95,666,032 of NC_060076.1, forward strand.
AAAAATAAATAAAAATTTAAAAAAATAGATGTCAGTTGTATTACACATTTAGCCCATTTCTGCCCGTTTGATAATGTTGCTGTGTTTCACTGTAGGACCACCTGCTCCATTGTCACTGTCTAGGGCAGGTGGTTTACAGCTTTTGTAGCTTCACGGTGGTACCTTGAGAGGTAGTGGTGTGATTACATCAAAAAAGCTCCTCCTGGGTTGGCTTCATTGCCATTTTTTTCATTGTTTCTATTTTCTCTAAGGTAGAATATGTAGGGTTTTTAAAATTGAGATGTAATTGACATATAGTATTGTGAACAATATGATTTGATAAATGTATTATTGTAAAATGATCATGATAAGTCATCTCACAGGTAGAATTTTTTTTTCTTGAGACTTTTTAAGATCTACTCCCTTAGAAGTATACAGTATTGTTAATTGTAGTCACCAAGCCATACATTACATCCCCAGAACTTATAACTGGAAGTTTGTACCTTTGTAGAAATTTTTAGTTTTTTTTTATATTGGACAAACTAGACTTTATAATTTTTTCAGTGTTCCAAGATTCATTATTTATGCACCACTCAGTGCTCCAGGCAATATGTGCCCTCCTTAATACCCATCACCAGGCTCACCCATTCCCTCCCAACCCCTCCCCTCTAAAACCCTCAGTTTGTTTCCTGAAGTCCACACTCTTATCTAATGTTAACATATAGTGTTATATTAGTTTCCGGTATACAATACAGTTATTCAACAATTCCATGTATTTAAGGAGGGCACATGATGTGATGAGAATTGGGTGTTACATGCAACTGATGAATTACTGAACTCTACATCTGAAACTTATGATGTACTATATGTAGGTTAACTGAATATAAATTAAAAAGAAAATTCCATGTATTACATAGTGCTTGTCCAGGTATGTGTACTTTTAATCTCTCACTTTTTCACCCATCCCCACCACCCAGCTCCCCTCTGGCATCCATCTATTTGTTCTCTATAGCTGTTATAGAGTCTGTTCCATGTTGTCACAAAGAGCTGAATTTTATTTCTTATGGGTGCATAATACTCCATTATATGTGTGTATGTATATTATTTCTCACAACTTCTTTATTCATTTATCCAACAATGGGCTCATAGGATGCTTCTTTATCTTGACTATTATAAATAATGCTGCAATGAACATGGTGGTGCAGATATCTGTTTGAGGTAGTGAGTTCATTTCCTTCAGATAAATAACCAGAAATGGGATTCCTGGATTATATGGTGGTTATATTTCTAATATTTTGAGGAACCTCCATACCGTTTTCCATAGTGGCTACACCAATTTCCATTCCCACCAGGAGGATGCAAGTGTTCACTTTTGTCCACCTCCTCACCAAACTTGTTTTGTCTTCCTGGTAATAGCCATTCTAACAGTTGTAAGGTGATACCATAGTTTTTGATTTGCACTTCCCTGATGACTAATGATGTAGGGTTTCTTTCCATGTATCTATTGGCTATCTGTATGTCTTCTTTAGGCACATATCTACCCAGGTCCTCTACCCATTTTTTAAATGAATTTTTTTGTTTGTTTTGCTGTTGAGTTGTATGAGTTCACTTTTTTGTTTGTTGGTTAAATTTTTAATTTCAACAGTGGAGTAATATATACATAAAGTTTAATATTTTAACCATTTTTAAGTGTACAATTCAGTGACATTAAGTACGTTCCCACTGTTGTGCAACAACCATCATCATCCATCCTCAGAGCTTTTTCATTTGCTCAAACTGAAACTCTGCACCCATTAAACAATAACTCCCCATTCCACTATTCTCTTGGCAACCACAATTCTACTTTGTTTCTATAATTTGACTACTCTTGATACCACATATAGGTGGAATCATACCATATTTGTCTTTTTGTGATTGGCTTACTTCAATTAGTGTAATGTCTTCAAGATTCAAACACTCTGAAGCATGTATCAGAATTTGTCTTCTTAATAAGGCTGAGTAATATACCATTGTGTGTGTTTGTGTGTGTGTGTTTGTATGTATCACATTTTGTTTCTCCATTCATCTGTTGATGGACAGTTGAGCTGCTTTCACCTTTTACCTATTGTGAATAATGCTGCCATTCACATATCTTTTGGGTATATACTCAGAAGTGAAATTAGCGGATCCTATAGTAGCTATCTTCTGTTTTTTGAGGAATCAGTGTACTGTTTTCCACAGTGACTGCACTATTTTATATTCACTTTTCACTCTATTGATAATGTTCTTTTATGCAGAGAAGTTTTAATTATGAGTTGTTTATATACTTTGTATATTAATCCCTTATCAGATATATGAATTGCACACATTTTCTCTTCTGTAGGTTGCCTTTTTGTTGATGGTTCCCTTTGCGTCCATAAGCTTTTACTTTCACGTAGTTCCACTTATTTTTGCTTTGTCTTTGCTTTTGGGTCATATTAAAAAAATGCATCAAGAGGAATGTCAAAGAGCTTAAATACACCCTGTTTTCCTCTGGAAGTTGTATGATTTCAGGTCTTACATTCATATCCTTAATCCATTTTGAGTTAATTTTCTGTATGGTATAAGTTTGTTGTCTGGTTTTCCCAAAACGATTTATTGAAAAGAGTGCCCTTTCCTTATTGCATATTCTTGCATACCATTTACCATAAATTAATCGATAATATGTGCATGAATTTTATTTCTGGGCTTTTTGTTCTGTTCCATTGATCCATGTGTCTATTTTTACATGCCAGTACTATACTGTTTTAATTACTGAAGCTTTGTAAGATCATTTGAAATCAAGAAGCATGATGGTTTGTTCTTTCTCAAAATTGCTCTATTTGGGTTCCGTGCAAATTTTAGGACTGTTTTATTTCTGTGAAAAAGCCATTGGAATTTTGATTGATAGCATTTAATCTGTAGATTGCTTTGGGTAGTACGGACACTTTAACATAGTAGTTCTTATCTACAAGCATGGAATGTCTTTGAATTTGTGTCTTTCTTTTTTTCGTTTAATTTTAAATTCCAGTGTAATTAGCATAATGTATATTAGTTTCAGATTTACAGTATAGTGATTCAACAATTCCATACATCACTTGAACTTCATCATGACCAGTGCATTCCTTAATTGCCATCACCTGTTTCTGCCATCCTCCTACCAACCTCCCCTCTGGTAACCATAAATTGTTCTCCATAGTTAAGAGCCTCTTGTTTTTTGTTTGTTTTTTTTTCTATTTTTCTTTTGTTCATTTTTGTTTGTTTCTTAAATTCCAAATAGAGAAATCATATGGTTTGTCTTTCTCTGACTTATTTCACTTATGATTATACTGTCTAGCTCTATCCATATCCTTACAAATGGCAAAATTTTATTCTTTTTTCATGGCTGAATAATATTTGTGTGTGTGTGTGTGTGTTTACACACCATATCTTCCTCATCTATCAGTGGACACTTGAGCTGCATCCATGATTCAGCTATTGTAAATGCTGATATAAACATCTGGGGAGGGGTGGTACACATATTTTTGTTATTTGGTGTATAGCCACTGGTGTTACTACTGGAATGTAGAGTAGATCTATTTTAAGTTTCTGAGGAGCCTCTATACTGTTATCCTCAGTGGCTGCACCAGTTTGCATTCCCACCCCCAGTGTAAGAGTTTTTCTCCACATCCTCACAAACACTTGTTTCTTAGCTTGTTGATTTTTCCCATTCTCAGAGGTGTGAGGTGGTATCTCATTGTAGTTTTGATTTGCATTTTTCTGGTGGTGACACATGTTGAGCATCTTTTCAAGTCTGTTCACCATCTGGATGCCCTTTGGAGAAATGTCTGTTCATGTTTCTGCCATTTTTTAATTGGGTTGTTGTTTTTTGGGTATTGAGTTGTATCAGTTCTTTATATAGTTTGCATATAAACTCTTTATTGGGTAAGTCATTTGCAAACATCTTCTATTCAGTAGGTTGCTCTTTAGATTTTTTATCTCCTGCACTGTATAAAATGTTTAAATGAAATTAACCAACATATCTTAGTTTCACATGTAGTGTTCAGTGATTCATCAGCTGTGTAGAACATCCAGTGCTCAACACATCACATTCCCTATTAGTCCCCATCCCCACACCCACCTTTCTTTCCACAACCCTCCTTTCCTTCTCAGAATCAAGAATCTCTCTCATGGTTTGGCTCCTTGATTTCTTCCCATTCAGTTTTCCCTCCCTTCCTCTATTGTCCTCTACACTATTCCTTATTTCCACATTTGAATGAAACCATATAATTGTTTTTCTCTGCTTGACTTATTTCACTTAGCATAATCTCCTCCAGTTCCATCCATGTTGATGCGAATGGTAGCATCCTTTCTGACAGCTGAGTAATATTCCATTGTATATGTGGACCTCAACTTCTTTATCCATTTGTCTGTTGAAGGACATCTCGGCTCCTTCCACGGTTTGGCTATTGTGGACATTCCTGCTATTAACACTGGGGTGCATGTGGCCCTTCTTTTCACTACATCTGTATCTTTGGGGTAAATACCCAGTAGTGCAACTGCTGGGTCACAGGGTAGCTCTATTTTTAGTTTTTTGAGGAACCACCACACTGTTTTCCAAAGTGGCTGTACCACCGTGCATTCCCACCAACAGGATAGGAGGGTTCCCATTTTTCCACAGCCTCTCCAGCATTTGTTGTTTCTTGCCTTGTTAATTTTTGCCATTCTAACTGATATAAGGTGGTATCTCATTGTGGTTTTGATTTGAATTTCCCTGATGGCTAATGATGATGAACATCTTTTCATGTGTCTGTTAGCCATCAGTATGTCTTCATTGGAGAAGTGTCTGTTCATGTCTTTTGCCCCCCCCCTTTTTTTTACTTGATTGTCAGTTTTTTGGGTGCTGAATTTGAGTTCTTTATAGATCTTGGATATCAGCCCTTTGTCTGTAGTGTCATTTGCAAATATCTTCTCCCATTCTGTGGGTTGCCTCTTTGTTGACTGTTTCATTTGCTGTGCAGAAGGTTTTTATCTTGGTGAAGTCCCAGAAGTTCATTTTGTTTCCCTTGCCTTTGGAGCTGTGTCTTCAAAGAAGTTGCTGTGGCTGATGTGAAAGAGGTTACTGTCTATGTTCTCCTGTAGGATTTTGATGGATTCCTGTCTCATTGAGGTCTTTCATCCATTTAGAATATATCTTTGTGTAAGGTATAAGAGAATAGTTGAGTTTCGTTCTTCCGTATATAGTAGTCCAATTCTCCCAACACCATTTATTGAAGAGACTAACATCAAGGAAATAGAAATAATTATTAGAAATAATTATCAATAACTATATGCCAATAAATTAAGCAACCTGGGAGAAATGGATGCCTTCCTGGAAATCTATAAAACCATCTATGAGAAGCCCACAGTGAAAATCATTCTTAATGGGGAAAAACAGAACCTTTCTTTCCCTTAAGATCAGGAACATGACAAGGGTGCCCATTCTCACTACTATTGTTCAATATAGTACTAGAAGTCCTTGCAACAGCAGTCAGACAACAAAAGGAAATAAAAGGCATCTGAATCAGCAAAGAAGTCAAACTCTCACTCTTGGCAGATGACATGATACTCTATGTGGAAAACCCAAAAGACTCCACCCCAAAATTACTAGAATTCATACAGCAATTCACTAATGTGGCAGGATACAAAAATCAATGCAAAGAAATTGCTGCTTTTCTATACACTAACAATTAACTGTAGAAAGAGAAATTAAACAATTGACTCCATTTATGAAACTACCAAAAACCTTAAGATACCTTGGAATAAACCTAACCAAAGAGGAGAAGGACCTGTTCCCTTGGAACTACAGACACTTATGAAGGAAAGTGAAGAAGACGCAAAAAGATGGAAAAATAAACATTGTGAAAACGTCTGTGCTGCCCAGAGCAAGCTATACTTTCAATGCCATCCCGATCAAAATTCTACCGGCAATTTTCAAAGCACTGGAACAAACTATCCTAAAATTTATATGGAATTAGAAAAGACCCCAAATTTCCAAGGAAATACTGAAAAAGAAAAACAAAGCTGGGGGCATCATGTTGTCTGATTTCAAGTTATATTACAAAGCTGTGATCACTAAGACAGCATGGTATTGGCACAAAAACAGACACAAAGATCAAAGGAACAGAATAGAGAGCCCAGGGGCGCCTGGGTGGCTCAGTGGTTTAGGCCACTGCCTTCGGCTCAGGTCATGATCTCAGGGTCCTGGGATCGAGTCCCGCATCGGGCTCTCTGCTCGGCAGGGAGCCTGCTTCCCTCTCACTCTCTCTGCTTGCCTCTGTGCCTACTTGTGATCTCTGTCAAATAAATAAATAAAATCTTAAAAAAAAAAAAAAAAGAGAGCCCAGATATAGATCCTCAACTCTGGTCAAATAATCTTCGACAAAGCAGGAAAACAATCCAATGATTACAGTTTTGTAATACAGCTTGAAGTCTGGAATTGTGATGCCATCAGCTTTGGTTTTCTTTTTCAATATTCCTTTGGACATTTTTACATTTCTTTGTGTGTTCCAGTTACTTTCAAGAGGGTTCTATAGTTTTCTGAGTACAAACCCTTTGCCTCTTTGGTTAGGTTTATTCCTAGATACGTTACGATTTTGGCACAACTGTAAATAGGATCCACTCCATAAGTTCTCTTTCTTCATTCCCATTGTTAGTGTATAGAAATGCAACTGATTTCTGTGCATTGATTTGATATCCTGCCACGTTGCTGAATTGTATGAGTTCTAGCAATTTGGGAGTAGAGTCTTTTGGATTTTCCACATAGAGTATCATGTCCTCTGCAAAGTAAGTTTGACTTCTTCTTCACCAATTCAGATAGCTTTTATTTCTTTTTGTTTGTCTGCTGAAGCTAGGACTTCCAATACTATGTAGAAGAGTTGTGAGAATGGACATCCCTGTCATGTTCCTGACCTTAGGGGAAAAGCTCTCAGTTCTTTTTTTTATTTTTTAAAAGATTTTATTTATTTGACAGAGGGAGAAAGAGAAGCAGAGTGCCCGCTGAGCCGGGAGCCCAAAGTGGGCTCCATCCCAGGACCCTAGAATCATGACCTGAGCTGAAGGCAGACACTTAACTGACTGAGCCACCCAGGTGCCCCTCTGGATGATTTTTTGAAATGTGCATATGCTAAAGCTCAATCTTTGGACTGCCAAGTTCTATGCATTTGGCAGCTGCTTGGCATTCTGTATCTACCACTCCAGGATCATACAGGATAATCCCATCACCTAAAATTCCCCGAGGCTTCCCCTCTGCAATTAACCATTTCCCCTTCCCCCAGACCCTGTGAACAACCCATCTGGTTTTTTTGCCCCTAGTTTTGCTTTTCCCAGAATGTCATGTGAATACACTCACACAACATGTAGCTGTTTTGATCTGTGTTCACTCACCTAGCAAAATGTATTTCAGATTTCTTCATGTTGATGTGTGAATCAGTAGCTCAGTCCCTTTTTCGCCAAACAGTATCCCACTGGGTGTTCCACAGTTTATCCATTCACCTACTGAAAGACAACGTGGTTGCATCCAGTTTTTCACGATGAACAAAGGTGTGGTAAACATTGGTTTTCAGCAAATAGGTTTTTGTGTACCCTACATTTTAATTCGCTGAGGTAAATTACCTAGGAGTGTGATTAATTCAGAGTCCTATGGCAAGTCTGTGTTTAACTTTATGTAGAAACTGCCAACCTGTCTTCCAAAGTGGTTGCATGGAGTACTGGGGGTTATACACAAACAATGAATCATGGAAGACTACATCAAAAACTAATGATGTACTGTATGAATAACATAATAATCTCTTAATATTGAGCATATTTGCTGTGGGCTTTTCATAGATGCCTTTTGATATTGAGGTATATTCCCTCTATCCCTGGAAAGTTTTAATCAAGAGAGGTTGCTGTACTTTGTCAATGCTTTTTCTGCATCTGTTGAGAGGATCAGATGGTTCTTTATTTATGCAGTGTATCACACGGATTGATTTGCAATTGTTGAACCACCCTCACAGCCCAGGAACAAATCCCACCTGGTCGTGGTGAAGAATCCTTTTACTGTACTGTTGGATCCTCAGTAGGATACTAGCCAATGCTAGTGTCTAGTTGGGAATATTTGCTTCCATGTTTGTCAGAGATACTGATTTACAATTCTCCTTTTTGGTGGGGTCTTTGGTTTTCAGATCAAGGTAATGGATCCTGTATGCATTTTGGTCCATTTGCTAGAAAACTAGATCCCAAAATTATAAAGAAAAAAAACTATATATTGTCAAAAATAAATACAATGAAAGGATAGAATGTAACTGTAAAATGAAAATTAAAAGACAAAGGAATATAAACAGACAAGTGAGCAGAACAGAGCCCTATCCTAAGTGCAGTTTTGTCTGTTAGAAGAAGCTGCTCCCAAAAGAAAAACACATATATACAAAAATAAAATTAAATACAGTGAAAGGATAGAATGTAACTGTGAAGATGAAAAGTAAAAAAGATTTTTTTAAAAAGTTGATAAATGGGTTGAAAAACATTAAAATTGAATGACTCAAGAATCATGGGGGAAAAACCATAAATTCTTTATACTATTTTCCCCTAGTGCTAGAGTTATGCAGTTCTTTGTGATTGGAAAACTTGGTCTTGGCTGGATGTTTCTCCTGCTCTTCTGCAGAAGGGACTTGTTATGCTGATTCTCAGGTATCTTTGCCCTGGGCTGAACTGCACTGCCCTTCACAGAGGGTCAGGCTATGTAAATTGCTCCAGATTGTTCTCTGTGGCTTTTGTTCCCTGAAGGCTGTCCATGCTGCTTATTGGAGGACAATGAAAATGGCAACCTCCTGGGTACCTGGGTGGCTCAATCAGTTAAGCATCTACCTTTGACTCGGGTTGTGATCCCGGGGTCCCAAGATGGAGCCCCCCATCAGGCTCCCTGCTCAGCAGGGAGTCTGCTTCTCCCTCTGCCCCTCACCCTGATTGTGCTCTCTCTCACTCTCTCAAATAGATAAAAATCTTTTTTAAAAAATGGCAGCTTCCCAGTCTCCAGCCCCAGAACTGAAAGCGTGGAGCCCCACTTCTCACCATACCCTCAAAGAAAAGCAATGACTCACTCCTCTCTCCTTAGTCTCTGTCTGCACTCCATGTTCACCCAGCCTGTGACTGAGTGTTTCAATGTCATTTGACCCCATTTTAAGTCTCCAAACCCTGTGAACTCCTGTAGCACACACCTGTGCCTTTCCTCCCCGGGGAAGGCGGGGGTGGGGGGGTGGTCTTGCAATGGTTCTGTTGCTTGCTGGGCCTCTGCTCAAAGAGCAGTGGCCTGATCATGGTGTGGTTCATGGTTTATGGCAACCCTAAGCTGAAAGCCCACTCGTGGTTAAGCTGATTGCCTCCAGCTTTCGCCGCTCTGATGCCTGCGAGCTTTGCCACACTCAGGCACCCCAGCTCCTTCTGTGACCCTGAGGATCCGGAGACCACATTGTCCCACCTAGGATTCCAACCCATTTCACCACCTGAGCACCTTTCAGGCAGGGACATCCCTCAGTGGAGCAGAGTACTGAAAGTTCTGATTTTATGCTCCACTGCTATAATCTGGTAGTCGGCTGACAAGAGGCTCCCTCCCCGCCCCCAGTTTATCTTCTCGTATGTCGCCTCAGATTCACTGTCCCATATTGCCTACCTTCCAGAAAGTGGTCACTTTTCTCTTCATAGAGTATCAGCTATTCTTTTCTTAGATATCCAGTTGCGTTCACAAGTATTCAGAATGATCTGATAGCTATCTAGCTGTGCTCTTGGGATCATGCAAAACTAAGGTCTCCTACTCCTCTGCTATCCTGGACTATGTCCTATGTTTTGACATCTTAACATTAAATCTTCCAGTCCACGAACACAGGATTTCTTTCCATTTATTTGTGTCTTTTTTCCTTTAGCAACATTTTGTAATTCTCAGCATACAAATCCTAAATAAGATTTAAGTACTATCCCAATACCAAAACCAGATAAAGAATCCACTAAAAAGAGAACTACAGGCCAATATTCCTGGTGAACACAGATGCAAAAAATCTCAATAAAAAACCAGGATGTAAAATGTGCAATACATTTAAAAAATCATTCACCATGATAAAGTGGGATTTATTTCTGGGTTGCAAGGGTGGTTCAATTTCACAAATCAATCAACATGACCTACCACATTAATAAAAGAAAAGAAACATGGTCATTTCAATAGATGAAGAAATTTATCTTTAATAGATACAGAAATGTGTTGATAATGCCAACATCCATTTATGATTAAAAACCCTCAACACAATAGGTTTAGAGGGAACATACCTAAATAATAAAGGGCACAATGTAGAACCCCAGTATCATACTTAATCAGGAAAAACTGAAAGCTTTAACCCTAAAGTCAGGAACAGGACAAAGATGTCCACTCTTGCCACTTTTATTCAACTAGTACTAGGAGTCCTAGCCACCGCAATCAGATAAGAAAAAGGGAAAAAAAAAATGCATCCAAAATGGTAAGGAAGAAGTAAATCTTTCACTATACGCAGATGATATAATACTATAGAGAAAGCTAACCCTAAAGACTCCACCAAAAATCTACTAGAACTGATAAATTCAGTAAAGTTGCAAAATACAAATTCAATGTCCAGAAGTCTGCTGCATTTCTATACACTAATAATGAAGCAAGCAGAAAGAGAAAATAAGAAAACAACTCCATTTACAATTGTCATAAAATAATAAAAATATCAAAATAATAAAATATCAAATAAACTTAAGGAAGTGAAAGACTTGTACTCTGAAAACTATGAAACACTGATAAAAGAAATTAAAGATGACAAAAAGAGATAGTAATAAGTTATTCCATGCTCCTGGATTAGAAAAACAAATTCTGTTAATATGTCTGTACTTCACAAAGCAGTCTACAAATTTAATGCAATACCTATCAAAATACCTCCAGCATTTTTCACAGAAGTAGAATTTAAAAAGTCCTAAAATCTATATGGAACCACATACTTTGAATAGCTAAAGTAATTCTGAAAAAGAAAACCAAAGGTGGAGGCATCACAGTTCCGACTTCAAGCTGTATTACAAAGCCGTAATCATCAAGATAGTATAGTACTGGCACAAACACACACACACAGATCAATGGAAGAGAAGAATACAGTAATGGACGCTCAACTCTCTATAGCCAACTGATCTTTGTCAAAGCAAGAAAGAATATCTAGTGGAAAAAAGTCTCTTCAATAAATGGTGCTAGGAAAATTGGACACCAACATACAGAAGAATGAAATTGTACTACTTTCTTACACCATACGCAAAAATAAAAGTGGACGCAAGACCGAAATGTGAGATGGGAGACCTTCAGAATCCTAGAGGAGAATGCAGGCAGCAACCTCTCTGACCTCAGCCACAACAACTTCTTACTAGACAAGACTTCGAAGGCAAGGGAAACAAAAGCAAAAATGAACTACTGGGACTTCAACAAGATAAAAAGCTTTTGCAAGCAAAGGAAACAGTCAACACAACTAAAAGGCAACATACAGAATGGGAAAAGATATTTGCAAATGTCTTCAGATAAAGGGCTAGTATCCATATAAAGAACTTATCAAACTCAACACCCAAAGAACAAAAATCCAGTCAAGAAATGGGCAGAAGGCATGAACAGATACTTCTCCAAGGAAGACCTACAGATGGCCAACAGTCAAATGAGGAAATGCTCCATATCACTTTCCATCAGGGAACTACAAATCAAAACCACAATGAGATACCACCTCACACCAGTCATTATGGCTAAAATTAACACATCAGGAAACAACAGATGTTGACAAGGATGTGGAGAAAGGGGAACCCTCTTAGGCTATGACCTTAGACTTAGACCTGGGTATGCATGCAGGCATACCACACTGGAGAACAGTATGGAGGTTCCTCAAAAGTTAAAAATAGAGAAACCGTGTGACCCAGCAATTTCACTACTGGGTATTTATTCAAAGCACACAGACATAGTGATTTAAAGGGACACATGCACCCCACTGTTTATAGCAGCGATGTCCACAATAGCCAAACTCTGGAAAAGAGCCCAGATGTATATTGACAGATTAATGGGTAAAGATGTGGTTGGTATACATATACAATGGAATATTACTCAGCTGTAGAAAAGAATGAAATCATGCCATCTGTAACAATGTGGATGGAACTAGAGGTTATTACACTAAGCAAAGTAAGTCAGGAAGACAAATACCGTATGATTTGACTCATATATGGAGTTGAAGAAACAAAACAGATGAATGTAGGGGAAGGAAAGGAAAAGATGAAAACAGGGAGACAAACCATAAGACTCTTAACAACAGGAAATAAACTGAGAGTTACTGGAGGAGAGGTGGGTGGGGGATGGAATAATTGGGCGATAAGCATTAAGGAGGGCACTTTATGAGCACTGGGTGTTGTATATAACTGATGAATCACTAAATTCTACCTCTGACACTACTAAGACCCTGTATGTTAGTTAAAATGAATTTTAAAATTTTTTTAAGAAAAAAGAAGCTAGAAGTATCAATTCTAGGCTTAAAGTGATATTACAAAGCTGTATTGATCAAATAGTATATACTGATCAAAATAGTATGGTAGTGAAATAGGCACATAGGTAAATAGAACAGAAGAGAAAACCCAGTTATACACCAACAGTTATATGGCAAATTAATCTTTGACCAAGCAAAAAGAATATCCAATGGGAAAAAAGTCTCTTCAATAAATGGTGTTGGGAAAACTAGGTGGCTACATGCAAAAAAATGAAACCAGCCCACTTTCTTACACTATATACAAAAGTAAATTCAAAGTGTGTCAAAGACCTAATGTGAAACATGAACCCATAAAAATCCTAGAAGAGAATACAGGCAGTAATTCCCTTGACATCAGCCATAAGAATCTCTTTCTAGATATGTCTCCTGAAGCAGGGGAAATAAAAGCAAAAATAAACTACTGGGATTACACTATTCCTGGGATGCAAGGGGTGGTTCAGTATTTGCAAATCAATAAATGTGTTAGATCACATTAATAAAAGACAAAAACCATATGATCCTCTCAACTGATGCAGAAAAATCACTTGACAAAATACAGTATCTTTCCTTAATTAAAAAAGTCTTCAAAGTTTTGGGATACAGGGAACATACATACCTCAATATCATAAAAGCCATCTATGAAAACCCTACATCGAATATCATTCTCAAGGGGAAAAACTGAGGGCTTTTCTCCTAAGGTCAGGAACATGACAGGGATGCCTACTCTCACCTGCTATTGTTTAATGTAGTACGAGAAGTCCTAGCCTCAGCAATCAGACAACAGAAAGAAATGAAAGGCATTCAAATTGGCAAAGAAGTCAAACTGTCACTCTTGCAGATGACATGATAATTTATGGGAAAAACCCAAAAGACTCCACCCAAAATTGCTAGAACCCATACAGGAATTCAGCAATGTGACAGGATACAAAATCAATGCAAAGAAATCAGCTGCATTTCTATACACTAACAATGTGACAAAGCTGGGGCATCACATTGACTGATTTCAAGCTATATTACAAAGCTGTGATCACCAAGACAGCATGGTACTGGCACAAAAACAGACACACAGACTAATGGAACAGAAGAGCCCAGATATGGACCCTCAACTCTATGGTCAACAAACATTCGACAGAGCAGGAAAAAATATCCAATGGAAAAAAGACAGTCTCTTCAATAAATGGTGCTGGGAAAATTGGACGATTATATACAGAAGAATGAAACTCAACCAGTCTCTTACACCATACACAAAGATAAACTCTAAATGGATGAAAGGCCTCAATGAGACAGGAATCCATCAAAATCCTAGAGGAGAAGATAGGCAGTAACCTCTTCGACATCAGCCACAGCAACTTCTTTCAAGACACAGTTCCAAAGGCAAGGGAAACAAAAGCGAAAATGAACTTCTGGGACTTCATCAAGATAGAAGTCTTCTGCACAGTAAATGAAACAGTCAACAAAACAAAGAGGCAACCCACAGAATGGGAGAAGATATTCACAAATGACATTATAGAAAAAGGGCTGATATCCAAGATCTATAAAGAACTTCTCAAACTCAACACCCAAAAAACTGATAATCAAGTCAAAAAATGGGCAGAAGACATGAACAGTCATTTTTCCAAAGAAGACATACAAATGGCTGACAAATTAAAAAATACTCAACATCATTAGCCTTCAGGGAAATTCAAATCCAAACCATGCTGAGATACCACCTTACACCAGTTAGAATGGCAAAAATTGACAAGGCAAGAAACAACAGATGTTGGAAAGATTGTGGAGAAAGGGGAACTCTACTACCCTGTTGGTGGGAATGCAAGGTGGTACAGCCACTTTGGAAAACAGTGTGGAGGTTCCTCAAAAAACTAGAAATAGAGGGGCGCCTGGGTGGCTCAGTGGTTTAAGCCTCTGCCTTCGGCTCAGGTCATGATCTCAGGGTCCTGGGATCAAGCCCCGCATCGGGCTCTCTGCTCAGTGGGGAGCCTGTTTCTCCCTCTCTCTCTGTCTGCCTCTCTGCCTACTTGTGACCTCTCTCTCTGTCAAATAAATAAATAAAATATTAAAAAAAAAACAAAACTAGAAATAGAACTTCTCTATGACCCAGCAGTTGCACTACTGGGTACTTACCCCAAAGATACAGATGTAGTGAAAAGAAGGGCCATGTGCACCCCAATGTTCATAGCAGGAATGTCCACAATAGCCAGACTGTAGAAGGAGCTGAGATGTCCTTCAACAAACGAATGGATAAAGAAGATGTGGTCCATATATATAATGGAATTTTACTCAGCCATCAGAAAGCGTGAATACCCAACATTTGCCCAACATGGATAGTACTGGAGGAGATTATGCTAAGTGAAATAAATCAAGCAGAGAAAGACACTTATCATACGGTTTCACTTATTTGTGGAACATAGGAACTAGCATGAAGGACACTGGGAGAAGGAAGGGAAAAATGAAGGGGGGGAAGCAGAGGGGGAGATGAACCATGAGAGACTATGGATTCTGGGAAACAAACTGAGGGGTTTAGAGGGGAAAGGGGTGAGGGGATGGGTTAGTTCAGTGATAGGTATTAAGGAGGGCACATGTTGCATGGAGCACTGGGTATTATATGCAAACAATGAATCACAGAACACTGCATCAAAAAACTAATGATGTACTATGGCTAACATAATAAAAAAATTGTAAAACAAAAAAACAATGCTGTCATCATCATGTCAGTATGGTACTGGCACAAAAACAAACCAGATCAATGAGCAGAATAGAGAACCCAGAAATGGACCCTCAACTCTATAGTCAGCTAATCTTTGACAAAGCAGGAAAGAATATTCAATGGAAAAAAGTCTCTTCAACAAATGGTGTTGGGTAAATTGGACAGCCACATGCAGAAGAATGAAACTGGACCATTTCCTTACACCACACACAAAAAGACTCAAAATGGATGAAAGACGTAAATTGTGACAGGAATCCATTAAAATCCTACAGGAGGAGATGGGCAGCAACTTCTGTGAGACCTTGGCTGCAGCAATTACTTGTTAGACAGGTCTCCAGAGGCAAGGGAATAAAAGCAAAAATGAACTATTGGGACTTCATCAAGGTAAAAAACTTTTCACAGCAAAGGAACTAGCTGACAGAAGCAGAAGAGAATTGACAGAATGAGAGAAGCTATTTGCAAATGTCGTATGACACAGCACTAGTATCCAATATCTACGAAGAATTTACCAAACCCAATAATGAAAGGATAAATAATCCAATCAAGAAACGGGCAGTATACATGAACAGACATTTCTCAAAGAAGACATACAGATGGCCAAGAGACACATGAAAAAATTCTCAGTATCACCTGGCATGAGGGAAATACAAATCAAAACCACACTGAGACACCACCTCACACCGGTCAGATTGGATAAAATTAACAAGTCAGGAAACAGATGTTGGGGAGGATGTGCAAAAAAGGAAACCTTTCTACACTTTTGGTGAGAATGTAAGCTGGCACAGCCAGTCTATAAAATACTTTGGAGTTCCCTCAAAAAGTTGAAAATAGCTAACCTACAGCCCAGCAATTACACTATAAGGTATTTACCCCAGAGATATAGATGTAGTGATCCGGAGGGGCACTTACATCCCAACGTTTATAGCAGCAATGTCCACCATAGCCAAACTATGGAAAGGGCCCTGATGTCCACGGATGGATGAACTGACGAAGAAGATGTGGTATGTATGTATGTATGTATGTGTACATGATGGAATACCACTCAGCCATCAAAAAGTGAAATTCTGGGTGCCTGGGTGGCTCAGTTGGTTAAGCGGCTGCCTTTTGCTCAGGTCACGGTCCCAGGATTTAGACCCGCATCAGACTCCCAGCTTAGTGGAGAGCCTGCTTCTCCCTCTCCCTCTGCTTGCTGCTCTACTTGTGCTCTCTGTCAAATAAATAAAATCTTTTTTTAAAAAAAGTGAAATCTTGACATCTGGAACAACGTGGTTGGAACTAGAGGGTATTATGCTAAGCAAAATAAGTCAGAAAGACAATTATATGATCTCATATGTGGAATTTAAGAAAACATGACCATAGGGGAAGAGAGGGAAAAAAAAGACAAAATTAGGGAGACAAACCATAAGAGACTTTTTTTTTTTTAAGATTTTATTTATTTGACAGAGATCGCAAGTAGGCAGAGAGACAGGCAGAGAAAGTGGGGGAAACAGGCTCCCTGCTGAGCAGAGCGCCCAATGCGGGGCTCAATGCCAGGACCCTGGGATCATGACCTGAGCCGAAGGCAGAGGCTTAACCCACTGAGCCACCCAGGCGCCCCACCATAAGAGACTCTTAATCATAGGAAAAAACAGGGTGTTGTTGGAGGGAAGGGATTGGGGTAACTGGGTGATGGACACTAAGGAAGGCACATGATGTAAGCAGCATCGGGTACTATATAAGACAAATCATTGACCTCTACCTCTGAAACTAATAATATATTTTGTTAATTTAAATTTTAAAAAATTACATTATGTATGTATTATGTACAATTAAAAAAATTACATTATGTGTGTATTATGCACAATGAAAGTTCCTATAAAGAAAAGCCAACAACCAAATGGCTTTTGGCTTGTGAGTTCTGCCAGACATTTGAAAGAACAGCACCAATTATTCATAAATTCTTAAAGCGGGTAAGACACTTCCCAACTGATTCTAGCGAGGCCAGCATTATCTTAATACTGAAACCACACAAAGGAGTTTGGTCCGAGATGACAACACAGGAAGACCCTGAGCTCACCCCCTCACCGAATACATGAAGATACACATATTCATAGAACGGCTCCTCCTGAGGAACTAAGGGCTCACAGCAGCTTCTAAACAACTGAAGACTAAACAGCCAAAGAAAACTGTAAGAGCTGCAGATCTGGGAGCGAAGGGAGTACCTACCCTGATGCTGCGGACCGCAGGGGGAGAAACAGTAGAGAGGGACTGGAGACAAATCCGTCTGTCCTCGGACACAAAAAGAAAGCTGCAATAAGAGAGCAACTAGCATATAAAAGGGACGACGCTTGAACTTTGCCAAATGGCAGAGAGGCTGCAGAAATTCTCTCTGGGTTGGAGGTACGGAGACAGACGTGGTTTACACTCCCTCGTCAACCTTAAAAGCCAGACTACAGCAGGTCTGGATGCCACAGCTGGCTTGCCACCTCCGTGAGCCCCGCGTCCACAAGTCCAGACCAGACCCAGCTGTGCTATGGCAAGAGGAAACAGCAGCTGGCATATACAGCCGCCCCAGCACCCCAGAGCTGCTGAAACACTCTCCGGGCGGGAGGGGCTGAGAGGCCTGGTCAACACTCCCTTCCCCCCCAAACAAAGACCAGAGCACAGTACGGGTGCCCTAAGCAGCCTGCCGCCTCCGAAAGTACAACACTCCTAGCCCACACCAACCGCAACTGCCCCACCAGACTGGCCACAGAATGGTGCACACCAGGAAACCTCGGGCTTGCACCCAGGTGGGCTTCAGCTGTCTTACCAGGTCACCCTCAGTGTTGAGAGCGCCAGGGTCATCTGGCTTGCAAGCATTTCAGCTTTGGCTATCCTGCCCGCCGGGGTGTATTTCGTACAGAAAGCCCACAGACCGCCTCAGCCCACTCCCACTTCAGCTGTCCTGCTAGGGTGCCCCTGTGCGGAGCACCCCAGGACCTGCTGGCCTGTAGCGCACCTCGGCTCCAGCTGCCCCCCCCCGTCATACCGTCCGTGCAGACAGTCCTGAAATGTCCATTTACAGCCACTGCACTTTCTCCTGCCAAGGTGTCCTCTGTGCATGAGCCCCAGGTCTCCCCAGCTTCGGTCCACTTTCGTTTCAGCGACCCTACAAGTGTGGCCTCTGCACAGAGAGCTCAGAGACCTCCTGGCCCTCACACTGTTTCAGCTCTGGCCACCCCGCCAGAACACCCCCTGCACAGTGCCTTCAGATACCCAAGCGTGCACCCATTTCAGCTCCAGCTATCCTGCTTGGGTGCCCTGTGTGCATGGCATGCTGGGACGCCCTAGCCTGCATTCGCTTCAGCTTTTGCTGCCTGGCAGGGTGCCGGCTGCACAGACAGAGCCACAGGCTCCCCCGGCTTACACTCAATTCAGCGTTACCTGTCGTGCAGGGTACCCTCTGCATGGACCTCCTGCCTTGCACACCACCTCAGCTCCAGCTCTACCACGGCACCCCCAGCATGGAGAACCCTGAGAATGCCTGACGTGCACTTGCTTCAGTTTCAGTGATCTTTCCAGAGTGCCCTCATTGCTCAGAACCTTGGGACTCCTCAGTCTCCACCCACTTAAGCTTTAGCTAATTTGCCAGGGCGCCTGCTGCATGGAACTCTAAAGCCCTGAGATCTGACCGATATCATTTTTCACCCTGCCAGGCCACCTTCTGTGTGAAGAGCCCTGGGACATCTCACATAACACCCATTTCAGCTTCAGCTTTCCTGCCAAAGTGCCCTCTGTGTGCAGAGCTTCAAGACACCGGAGCAGGCAGCCCCTTTAGACCTAGCTATCTCGCGAGGGCACCTGCTGCACGGAGGGCCCAGGGACCTCACTGACCGGCATCCATTTCAGCTAAAGCTGATAGCAGGACAGGGTTCCAACGTGGGCCCCCAGCCAATGCCAGCCACAGCTGCAGCCAGCAGAAGTCACACACATTCTACCTAGGGGACAGCCAGACGCTGGGTCACCATTCAGATCTGCAGGGGAGATAAACAGGTTCCCAAACAAAACATAATGGAGTTTATCACCACTGAACCAGCCTTGTAAGAAATGCTACCGGAGTCCTGAGATGGCGGCAGATTAGGGGGACCTTAGTCTCTCCTAGCCCACAAGCCGCGCTAGACAACTATCAAATCAGACTAAATACCCCAGAAAACGACTGGAAGACTGAACAAAATGTCAACTAAAGTTAGAGAAAAGTCCACATCAAAGAAGGTGGGAAGTTTGGAGACACGGTTTAGGGGAGAAAGGGATCACAGGGAGGGTGGGAGGGAGGCAGCTGTGACTGGGGAGAAGGGCCAGAGAGAGAAGCACATGGTAGAATGAGTAAGAACATCTTGCCCAAAGCCAGTGGCTTGGACTATGAGAAGGCTGAACTTCGTTTGTTCCTGCAACCAGTGGCACGCAGAGCCTGGAGTTTTAAAGGTCAGCAGGTTTGGCTGGGGTAGAGCCCAGGATGGGGGGCTGGGGAGCACTGCACTGCTCCTGGAGAGAAGGCAGACAGCATGGACACAGAGATCTGAAAAACACTGCGGGCACACTGGGGGCAGATTATTTGCTTTTCCTGGGAGTGCCTTCCTGAGAGACAGCACTCACCGAGTCCCCTCTGACAACAAAGGAGTTGGCTAACACCCTTTCCCTCTGCCACACCTTGGCGTAAACACCGAGCCACCTGCAGAAAGCGGCACAGCACCAACAGCAGCTGCCTGCCTTGATCACATCAAGTTCCATCCCTTGTGCCCTGGTGTGACTGCCCTTCTAAGTCAGGCTTGCCTCCGTCCCAGCACAGCAGCCCCCACCCCCCAGGAGGCCAGCGCAGGCCTCTGCCAACACCATGTCCCTAAAGCCCAGTGTTTTATTTTTTTTAAGATTTTATTCATTTATTTGACAGATCACAAGTAGGCAGAGAGAGAGGGGGAAGCAGGCTCCCCGCCGAGCAGAGAGCCCAATGCAGGGCTCAATCCCAGGATCCCGAGATCACAACCTGAGCCGAAGGCAGAGGCCCCAACCTCCTGAGCACCCAGGCGGCCCCACTAAAGCCTAGTGTTTCAAAGGTCGGCAGGCGGCTAGGATAGAGCCCAGAGGGCACTGCACTGCTCTGGGAGAGAAGGCGGACAAACATTCTGGGGGAAGACAGCACCGAAACAGCTACTTGAAAAACACTCGGGGCACACAGGGATGAGACTATTTGCTCTTTTTAGAGGTGTCTTCTGAGAAGCAACATTCATGGAGCTACCTCTGTGGGGACAAAGGAGCTGGCTAGCACCATTTCCCACACACGCCCCTCAGCATAACCACAGAGCCACCCTGGGAAGCAGCGCAGCACTTACAACGGCTGCCCAACTTGCTGACACCAAGCCCCGCCCGCCCTGTTCTCTAGGGGGCCTGCCCTTTTCAGTTACGCTTACCTCAGTCCCAGCGCGGTAGGCCCTTCCCACAAACAGCAGCACAAACCCCTGCCCACACATATTCCAACCAAAGAGTTCTGCAGGGGTTCAGTCCTGATGGAGGTGGTGTCAGGTCTCATTTCCACAAGCACAACAGAGCACACCTAGTTAAAACTTGACACGTTCGGGCATGGGAACAAACACTGCCCCCAGCAGGCAAGGGCAGCCTCTGCAGACAACTCGCCTGAAGGATAGAGCAGCAAAATCAGAACAGCAGAGTGAGCATTCAGCACATAAATTCCTAGAAAGAGGAAGAAATAGAAAACTTGAACACACTGATAACCAGCAAAGAAATTGAATCACTGATCAAAAAACTCCCAAACAACAAAAGTCGAGGGCCACATGGCTTCATATGTGAATTCTACCAGACCTTTAAAGATCAGTTAATACCTATTCTTCTCAAACTGTTTAAAAAAAAAAGGAAGACTTCCAAATTCATTCCATGGAGCCAGCATTAACCCTGATATCAAAACCAGATAAAGACTCCACTAAAAAAGAAATCTACAGGCCGGTATCCCTTGTGAACATGGATGCAAAAATTCTCAATAAAATACTAAGTGAGTCCAACAACACACTTTAAAAAATCATTCATCATTATCAAACAGGATTTATTCCTGGATTGTAAGGGCAGTTTAGTATTCGCAAATCAATCAGTGTGATACACATTAATAAAAGGACCAAGAATCATATGAGCCTCTCAATAGATACAGAAAAAGCATCTGATGAAGTACATCCATTCGTGATTAAAAAAAAAAAAAAAAACACTCAACAAAGCAGGTTTAGAGGGAACATACCTCAACATAATAAAGACCACCTATGAAGAAGCCACAGTTACTATCTTCCTCAATGGGGAACAACTGAGAGCCCTTTTTCTATGGCCAGAAACAAGAAAAGGATGAACACTCTCAACACTGTTATTTAATACGGTACGGGAAAGGGCGCCTGAGGGGCTCAGTGGGTTAAGCCTCTGCCTTCAGCTCAGGTCATGGTCTCAGGGTCCTGGCATTGAGCCCCACATCGCATTGGGCTCTCTGCTCAGCAGGGAGCCTGCTTCCCCCCTCTCTCTACGTGCCTCTCTGCCTACTTGTGGTCTCGCTCTCTCTGTCAAATAAATCTTTGAAAAAAAAATAAGTACTGGAAGTCCAAACTGCATCCATCAGACAACAACAAGAATAAAAGACATCTAAATCGAAAAGAAGTAAAACTTACACTATTTGCAGACGAAATGATACTCTATATAGAAATCTGAATGACTCCACTAAAAAACTGCTAGAACAGATAATAAATTCAGTAAGGTCACAGGATACAAAATCAACGTACAGAAATCTGTTGCATCTCTGTACACCAGTAATGAAACAGCATAAAAAATTAAGGAATCAATCCCATTTACAACCTCACCAAAAAATCGTAAGATACCTATGAATAAAAAACCTAGCTAAAGAGGTTAAAGTCCTATACTCTGAAAACTCTAAAACCCTGATGATAGGAATTGAAAATGACACAAAGAAATGCAAAGGCATTCAATACTCATGGAATGGGAGAACAAATATTCTTAAAATGTCTATACTACCCAAAGCAATCTAAATATTTAAGGCAATCACTATCAAAATAGCACCAGGATTTTTCACAGAGCTAGAACAACTGTAAAACCGTATGGAACCACAAAAGACCCCAAATGGCCAAACCAACCTTGAAAAAGCAAAACAAAGCTGGAGGTGTCACAAGTTATATGACAAAGCCGTAGTGAAACAGTACGGCACTGGCACAAAAACAGACACATAGATCAATGGAACAGAACAGAAAACCCAGAAATGAACCCACAAGTATACGGTCAATTAACCTTTAACAAAGCAGGAAAGAATATCCAATGGAAAAAGACAGTCTCTTCCACAAATGATGTTGGGAAAACTGGACAGCAACATGCAAAAGAATGAAACTGGACCACTTTCTCACATCACACACAAAAATAAATTCAATGGATGGAAGACCTAAATGTAAGCCCTGAAGCCATAAAAATCCTAGAAGGGAGCGCAGCCAGTAATGTCTCTGACATTGATGGGAGCAACATTTTTCTAGATATGTCTCCTGAGGTAAGGGAGACAAAAGCTTCTACAAGGGAGATAAAAGGGAGATAAAAAACTTCTACTCAGGGGAACAACAAAACTAAAAGGCAACCTACGAAAATGGGAGAAGCTATTTGCCAGTGATATATCTGATAACGGTAGTATCCAAGATATATAAAGAACTCAACACCCAAAGAACAAATAATTCAGCCAAGGAATGGGCAGAAGACATGAATAGGCGTTTTTCCGTAGAAGACCTAGAGATGACAAACAAACCCATGAAAAGGTGCTCAGCATCACTCATTATCCAGGAAATACAGATCAAAACTACAATGATGCAATTTTAAATGGCGTCAATTCCTTGATTTCCCTTTGTTCTGCCTACAGAACATGCAACTGATCTCTGTCCATCGACTTTGTATCCTGAAACTTTGCTGAATTTCTGTATCCATTCTAGCAACTTTGGAGTGGAGTCCTTTGGGTTTTCCATATAAAGTATCATGTCATCTGCAAAGACTGAGTTTGACTTCTTGTTTGCGGATATTTATGTCTTTTAATTTTTTTTGTTTGATTGCTGAGGCTAGGACTTCTAGTACTATGCTGAACAAGTCGTGAGAGTGGACATACCTGCCATGTTCCTAACTTTAGGGGAAGAACTCTCAGTTTTTTCCTGTTGAGGATGATATTCACTGTGGGATTTTTGTATATGGCTTTTATGATGTTGAGGTATATTCTTTCTATCCCTACAAAGTGGAGAGGTTTTTTTGTTTTGTTTTGTTTTTTAAAGATTTTATTCATTTATTTGACAGACAGAAATCACAAGTAGGCATAGAGGCAGGCAGAGAGAGAGAGGAGGAAGCAGGCTCCCTGCTGAGCAGAGAGCCCGATGCGGGGCTTGATCCCAGGACCCTGGGATCATGACCTGAGCCGAAGGCAGAGGCTTTAACCCACTGAGCCACCCAGGCGCCCCAAAGTGGAGAGTTTTTAATCAAGAAAGGATGTTGTTTTTGTCAAGTGCTTTTTCTGCATCAGTTGAGAGGATCATATGGTTCTTGTCTTTCATTAATGTGAGATACCACCTCACACCAGTTAGAATGACTAAAATCAACAACACAAGAAACAGCAGGTGTTGGCGAGGATGCCATGAAAGGGGAGTACTCTTGCACTGTTGGTGGGAATGCACGCTGGTGTAGCCGCACTGGAATACAGTATGGAGCAAACAGTTAAAAACAGAACTACCCTATGATCCAGCAATCGCACTACTAGGTATTTCCCCAAAGAATGCAAAAATACTAATTCAAAGAGATACATGCACCCCAGTGTTTACAGCAGCATTATTACAATAGCCAAATTCTAGAAAGAGTCCAAATGTCCATCAACTGATGAATGGATAAAGATGTGTTGCGTATGTATAGACAGACAGACAGACACACACACACACATTATGGAAACAGCCTGTGTCCACTGACTGATAAGTGGATAAAGAATGTGCTGTTGTGTACACACACACACACTCACACACACACTGGAATATTAGTCGTAAAAAAGAAGGAAATCTTGCCAGTTGCAGTGACATGATAGGAACTACAGAGTATTATGCTGAGTGAAATAAAATCAGAGAAAGGCAAATACCATACGATTTCATCTATATGTGGAATTTAATACATAAAACAAATGGGCAAAGAGGAGAAAAAGACAAAAGGGGAAGCAAACCAAGAAACAGACTTTTAACTATAGAGATCAAACTGGGGGTTACTGTAGGGGAGGTTGGTGTGGGGATGGGTTAAATAAGTGATGGGGACTAAGAAGTGTGCTTATTCTGTATGTCGGCTAACTGGACATAATTTAAAAAATACAGGAAAAAACTGTACTTATTGTGATGAGCACTGGGTGTTGTACAGAAGTGCTGAATCGATATACTGCACACCTGAAACTATATCACACTGTGTATTAACTATAGCTTAAATAAAACTTAAAAAAATAAAATACACCTTAAATGTAAATAGTTGTTACATTCAATGGAACTGCTGAGCACTACATCAAAAACTAATGATACAATATATGCAGGCTACCCGAACTTAATAAAAGTAAAAATAAAGGGCCTGAGTCCCCCAGTCAAAGCACCTACGGTGGTGGAATGGATTAAAACAAAAACAACCATCTACATACACCCCAAAAGCAACTCAACTCAGACCTAAAGAAACACAGAGACTGAAAGTGAAGGGATGGAATTTACCATGCAAATGGAAGTGGGAAAAAAAGCTGGGCTAGCAGTGCTTGTATCAGATAAAACAGACTTTAAAAGGAAGACTTACCAAGAGACAAAGAACAGCATCACATAACAATAAAGAGATCCATGCAACAAAAGAATATAATAATTATAAATATCTACACACCCAAGACAGGAACATCTGAATATATAAAGCACATATTAATGGACATAAAGAGAGAAATTGATGGTAATACAATAATGACAGGGGACTTTCAACAGTCCACTTCCCTCAATGGATAGATCATCCAGACAGAAAATTAATAAGGAAACATCTTTCAATGACACACTGGACCAAATAGACATTACAGATATATACAGATCATTCCATCCCAAAACAGTAGAACACACATTTCTTTCAAGTGCACATGGAACATTCTCTAGAACAGATCACATTTTAGGCCACAAAACAAGCCTCAGTAAATTTAAGAAGACTGAAATCATACCATGCATCTTTTCTGACCACGATGGTATGAAACAAACAATCACATGAGGAAAGAAAAAAAAACTGGAAAAAAGGCAAAAACATGTGGAGGCTAAACAATATGACACTAAACAACATGGTTCAATGAAGCAATCAAAGAATGAATTTTAAAATATATGAAAATGAAAGCACAATGGGCCAAAAGCTTTGGGATATACTGAAAGCCATTCTAAAGAAAAATAGTGATACAAACATCCCTCACAAAATAAGAAAAAAAGCTCAGAAAATCTAATCTTAAAGGAAGTAAAAAAAGAAAAATAAAGTCCAGGGTGAGGAGAAGGAAGGAAATAATAAAGACCAGAAGAGAAATAAATGACATAGAGACTTAAGGAAAAAAAATCAATGTAACCAAGAGCTGGCGCTTTGAGAACGTAAATAAAACTGATAAACCATTAGCCAGATTCATCAAGAAAAAAAGAGAAATGACCCCAATGGATAAAATCTAAAACAAGAGAGAAGTAACAACTGATGCCACAGAAACATACAGAAGTATAACAGAATAATACAAAAAACTAGGGGTGCCTGGGTGGCTCAGTGGGTTAAGGCCTCTGCCTTCGGCTCAAGTCATGATCCCAGGGTCCTGGGATCTGTTTGGCGGGGAGCCTGCTTCCCCCTCTTTCTCTCTGCCTGCCTCTCTGCCTACTTGTGATCTCTCTCTGTCAAATAAATAGATAAAATCTTAAAAAAAAGAATACAAAAAACTCTATGTGAGAATAATACAAAAAACTATATGCCAACAAATTAGAATACCTAAAAGAAATGGATAAATTCCTAGGAATATAAAATCTTCCAAAACTGAATTAGGAAGAAATAGAAAATTTTTACAGACTGACTACTACTAACGAAATTGAATCAATAATCATAAGATCTCCAAAACATAAAAGTATAGGGCCAGATGAATTCACAGGTGAATTCTACCAAACATTTACGTTAGCGTTAATACTTATCCTCAAACTTTTCCAAAATATAGAAGAGGAAGAAAATCTTTCAAATACATTCTAGGAGGCTAGCATTACCCTGATACCAAAACCATAAATATCAGAAATACCACACACACACACACACACACACACACACACACACACACGAAAACTACAAGACAACATCCTTTATGAACAGACATGTAGACATCCTCAATGAAATAGCACCAAGCCACATTCAAGAATACCTAAAAGGTAAAAAAATAAAAAATAATAAAAAAAAAAAAAAAAAAAAAAAGAATACCTAAAAGGTATTTCATCATGATCAATTGGGATGTATTTCAAGGATGCAAGGATGGTTCAATATTTGCAAATCAATCAATTGTGGTACACATCAGCAAAACAAATGAGAAAATATAATCCCAATAAATGCAGAAAAACACTTCACAAAATTCAACATCCATTCATGATAAAAACTTCAACAAAGTGGGCTTACAGGGAACATGACTCAACAAAGTTAACATCCAGAAATCAGTAGCATTTCTGTCCACTAATAACAAAGCAGAAAAATTACAAAAATTTCATTTATATTTGCAACAAAAAGAATAAAATACATAGGAATAAATGTAAGCAAAGAATGAAAAGACCTAGACTCTGAACAATATAAAGCATTGATGAAAGAAATGGATGATGACACAAAGAAATGGAAAGATATTCCATACTCATAGATTGGAAGAATAATATTGTTAAATGTTAATGTTAAATTGTTAAATATTATTAAATGTCCATACTACCCAAAGCAGTCTGCAAATTCAGTGCAATCCCTATCAAACTACCAGTAGTATATTTCCTCAGAACTAGAAGAGAATCCTAAAATTTGTATGGAAGCACAGAAGACCCAGAATAGCCAAAGCAATCTTGATTAAGAAGAACAAAAGCTAGAGATATCACAAACCCAAGTTTCAAGATATACTACAAAACTGTAGTAATCAAAACTGTATGGTATTGGCACAAAAACAGACACATAGATCAATGGAACAGAACAGAGAGTCCAGATGTGGACCCTCAACTCTATGGTCAAATAATCTTTGACAAAGCAGGAAAAATTATCCAATGGAAAAATGTCTCTTCAATAAATGGTGCTGGGAAAATAGGACAACTACATATAGAAGAATGAAACTCAACAAGTCTCTTAACACCATACACAAAGATAAACTCCAAATGGATGAAAGACCTCAATGAGACAGGAATCCATAACAATCTTATAGGAGAACACAGGCAGTAACCCTTTGACATTGGCCACAGTAACTTTTTTTCAAGACACTTCTCCAAAAACAAGGGAAACAACAAAAGCTGAAATGAACCTTTGGGACTTCGTCAAGATAAAAAGCTTCTGCACAGCAAAGGAAATAGTCAACAAAAAAAGAGGCAGCCCACGGAATGGGAGAAGGTATCTGCAAATGACACTACAGACAAAGGGCTGGTATCCAAGATCTATAAAGAACTTCTCAAACTCAACACCCATAAAACAAGTCAAAAAATGGGCAGAAGACATGAACAGACACTTTTCCAAAGAAGACATACAAATGGCCAACAGACACATGAAAAAATATTCATCATCATTAGCCATCAGGGAAATACAAATCAAAACCACACTGAGATACCACCTTATATCGGTTAGAATGGCAAAAATTAACATGGCAAGAAACAACAAATGTTGGAGAGGTTGTGGAGAAAGGGGAACCCTCCTACCCTGTTGGTGGGAATACAAAGTGGTACAGCCATTTTGGAAAACAGTGTAAAGGTGTCTCAAAAAGTTAAAAAACAGAGCTACCCTATGATGCAGCAATTGCACTGCTGGGTATTTACCCCAAAGATACAGATGTAGTGAAAAGAAGGGGCACATGCACCCAAATGTTCATAGTAGCAATGTCCACAATAGCCAAACTGTGGAAAGAGCTGAGATGTCCTTCAACTGATGAATAGATAAAGAAGATGTGGTCCATATACACAATGGAATATTACTCAGCCAACAGAAAGGATGAATACATGGATGGAACAAGAAGAAGATACTAAATGAAATAAGTCAAGAAGAGAAAGTCAATTATATGGTTTCACTTCTTTGTGGAACATAAGGAACAGCATGGAGGACATCAGGAGAAGGAAGGGAAAAACGAAGTGGGGGAAATCACAGGGGAAGATGAACCATGAGAGACTATGGACTCTGGAAAACAAACTGAGGGTTGTCATTTATTTCTAAAATAATTTTATGGTGGTCAGAGAACATACTTTGAATATTAATTATTTAACATTCATTGAGACTTGATTTACTTCCCAGTATATTTCTTTTTTCTTTTTAAGTGTTCTCTGTGTTCCTACAAAGGAAGTATCTTCCTTTGATGCCCATACTGGGAAGAAACTTTGTGCACCTTCTTGGATTCTCGAGTACTCCTGTTTTATTTCTCTTTGTCAGTGACCCACCTGAATTAATTGCCCTTCTAGCACTTGGATGAAATTCAGTACCATTTCAGTTTACAAAAAAAAAAGTAAATGATAGTCATCCTCCAACGTCAGAGAAAATCTCAAAGTCAAAGAACCTTATCTTCTGTCAGCACAGGATGGAAAGCAAAGAAGTCTGCGTGTACAGCTTCAGCAGGTCTTAGTGAAAATCAGGCCCAGTTGCAGGATGAGTAACACTCTAATATTTGGGATTGAGATACTTGGCGGATAATCTGAGAATCAGGACATACACACTCATTTCCCTGAACCCTTTCTGATGGCAGAAACATCCCCTTCCATGTTAGCCTCACCTGAAGTAGATGCCTTGAATGATGATGTTTGTCCTCCTCAGGACCTTCCCCTCACTTCTCATTGCCTCTAGGTTGGTATCAAGAATCAGGTACCAGCAGAGCCTGAAGAGAGAAATACAAACCCTGCTTTAGGGAAAAAGTGCCTACAAAACAAAGGAATTACAGGACCTGCCTAATAATAGAGCCTGAGGAGTGTGTGTAAAAGCGGATTCTGGTGTTCAAAGAGGGAAGGTAGAATTTAAGACCCGACAAGATTTACCTGGGGCACTATCCTTTGATTCACAAATTTTACTTGAGTAAAAATATCTGAAGCCATCCCAGTAGAGTCAGCGTGGCAGTCAAGATGGTATGACCTGGAGGGATCTGAGGCAGTGGCTGTTACACCACAACTCCCTAGGACACTAACTTATTTATATAAAGAGGGAAAAAATGTAGTTGCCTTCCACCTTGGTGGAAAATTGGGACCCCACACCCAGTTCCCAGCTCTAAATTTATAGACTCCAGAGCACACTCAGTGAAAAGAAGGTCAGTTTCCCTTCAGTGACATTCCTGAAACTCCATCACAAATGTATACAATGAATAGTCCTTCAGTCGTTCCTCAAAGGAATCTGTGGCCATCTGCCAGGGTGGGCATGCACCGGGAAGGTAAAAGGTGTGTCGAGATGCTTCTTCTCAGGTGAAGGACAAGCTGCTGTACTTCAAGTTTCTCTCCACTTGAACAAAAACAATGAAAATAACACTTTGTGGGTCTCTCTGGAATTTGAATTTGGATCCAGCAAGTACCAAAGTTGGGAATACTCCTCTGACTCATATACTGCGCAACCCCAGAAGCTGCCAGATTCTCAGGGGCCCAGAAACAAAGCCAGAGCAGACCCTACAGCAGACCCTAGCTGTGGCACAGGATACCCTCCTTCTTGATCCTAGAACTCAGCAGGTCAGAAGGTGCTAGCAAGATCTCGGATTGGTAAGGATGTTGTCTGGAATCTGGAAAGCTCCAACAGGGAAGACAGAACAGAGAGGTTAAGATTCTGGAATAAATATGTGCCTTCTAGGGAGGAGAACAAGTCATGTGAAGAGCAGCTCCTGTGCCCTGGTAGTGACAGATCACCCAACAGCAGGACATAAAGAGGGAATGGACCAGTTTCCCACCCTAAGCTAGATGTGATATGATCTGCCCATCAGAGAATTCAGTGTGCACAGCAGTGATCTCTTGTGCAATGGCAATGGCCCATTTGGGACTGGACCATAGGGCCCAAGTGAATCACAGGTGACCCAGATTCCTACCTGTGCTGCCTCTCCTGACAGTACCCATGCTTCTTGGGGGGTTCCGACCAATAACCAGCATGAGGAAAGGACTCAGAGTGAAGCACAACCGGGTTGGCTTGTTGTGTGGGTGTGGGCGGAAATGGCCTGTGGGGCCACTGCTGCCTCATTACAGCACCTCTGGGGATGTCCCTGAAAGACACTGTGAAAGGAATGAACCAAGCTGAGAGTGGCTCAGTCATTCATTCATAAGAAAGAAAATGACTGGAGGTAACGAGACACATGGACTTTTGACAGCGGCAGATGGCTGACCCAGAAGGGTCGAACTGGAGGTCCAAGAAAGGTGGAGGAGGGAAAACAGCATGAGATTTTTGTGTCTTATCTGGAAGCCCACCAGAGACCATGTACTACAGGGAAGGCTTTCAAGAATACGGCAACAGGATGACCATCCTCTGGCTGCCAGGCAGACTCTTCTCACCCATCCGGTCCTTGTGCAAAGGCCCGGGAACAGTGTCCGGGATGACAGCTAAGCATAGGCTCAATGGCAAGGACTTCCTATACCAAGACTCATGTTACCACCATAGCTGAAGGCCTGTCCAGTGGACAGCAGACTGATGCTATCAACTCGGCACCATTAATCATGGGGCACTATTTTGTCCTTATGACCCCTGCCTATGGTTCTGCACCATCCCCAAAGACTCACAGAATGCCTTACCTGTGATATCCCCCAGTACTGCCTCAGAAGGACTCCTTTTCCACCAGAGGAGGTGTGACCATGAGCTCATGCCTATGGAATGCACTGGTCTTGTCCCAGACCATCATCCAGGATTAACTGGCCTGATGTGATGGTGACATGGCCTACCGATGGTTACTAAGGTGCTGGCCAGGGGGTCAACACTTAATGTGGCCTGGATACCATCATCCAATCCAGGATGTGGCACAAATTCTGAACCGATGACCGATGAAGTGCCACTACTGCTACGGTACAGGAGTCTGGGGACCAACAGGTGTAGGAGTGGCCCCAATTACGACAGCCAGCAACCCTGCATGTTTTGTTTATCATTCGTGCAACCTGGCACTCTCAGGGATTGTAGGTTAAGTCCTAGCTGCTGGAGATGGGAGTGGAGACAGTTCTTTCAGGGTCACGCAAGAATTCCTTTAAGGGGAAGCTGTGGTTACCACCTGACTCTAATGTTCTTGGCCCAACAGGCAAAGAAAGGATTGGTTCTGATGATTGCGACAGTAACTGACAAACCCCAGGGACGAAGGTTGCTAGTAGAAAATCGAGCACGGCAGGGTGTGTCTACAACCTAGGTGCAGAAACTGGCAATGACTTTCTATGAGCAAGGGAAACCACCACGACCATCACTTGGGGATGAAGGTCTGGGTCACCCCACCAAACAACCCAGATAGCCCAAAGTGCTACTTAAAGGGAATCCAAGTGAGGGGCTCTTGCCACAGGCATCCAGAACAGGTTGTCAACTTTGGGACTCTGGTCACACCTGCAGAGTAAGGATGCCTTTGTTCTCAGCAGGAGGCGGCTCAGGGATGGCAGGTCCCACATGTAGTCTGAGGGCTGTACACGATGGGAGGGGGTGGTGCAAAGGGTGGACTGAGCTGGGACACAAAACTTATACACCTCCAGTTCCCTCAACCAGTCCCTCTCTCCTGCACTGGCACCCCAGCTGCACCAAGCTGCCCCGCACCTGGAGCTGAGGCACCCAATGCAGGGCATTTGAGCTCTCTGCCAGCCACCTAGGTGCTGGACGGTGCATACTGGCGGCACACGGGAGTGAGCCCACAGTGAGCAAGGACCTCAAAGAGCTACACCCTCAGAGCAAAGGGTGCAGGAAGTAAGAGAAGGCAGCTTAGTGCTGACCAGAACAGGGGATGGCTGGGGGCCTGGTAGGGAGCCGAGGCAGTTGTACCCGGACCCTGCACCACTGGACCACCTACTTTGGACTGGCCAAAGACGTTCAGATGCGAACGGGACGGAGGCAGCCTCCATCACTGGGTCCCGTGTCCGTGCGTCTGCAAACAGTGAGCATCCTTAATGCAAAGTGATAGGTCATTATTGTTTTATTCAGCTGTAATTACTAATGATTTTGAGCATTTCCCCCTAACTTTAGGGTTTGGTTTCTTCTGTGAATTATGTTTCCTCTTAGTTCAATTTGGGGTTTGCTGTCAATGGCATGTGTTAATTTTGGTTATGTTGTCACTTGTACAGAAAATTTAAATTTTGATATGACTATTTCACTATGGGATTTGCTTTTGTATTGTTTAATCCTGCTCTAAAAAGCCTTTTCTAATTTTCCTATAATTACAAAATATAACTTTTTATTTATAAATTATAACTCCTCCCCTATAATTAAAAAATATGCTGTTTAGGGGCTCCTGGGTGGCTCAGTTCATTGAGTGACTGCCTTCGGCTCAGGTCATGATCCCAGAGTCCTGGAATCGAGTCCCACGTCGGGCTCCCTGCTCAGCGGGGTGCCTGCTCTCCCTCTCCTCCCTGCTACAGCCCTCTCTCTCTCTCTCCAATAAATAGATAAAATCTTCAAAAAAAAAAAAGATTAAAAAAATGCTGTTTAGATCCTTTACACACAAAAATGGTTTGTGCATGGCACGAGGAGAAATCTGATTTTACTCCATTTGCATAGCCAGTCCTTCCAAGATCACTTACTGAAGCATCATTTCTGACCTGAAACTTGACTTACATTGTATACCCAAGCTCCAAACATACCTGGGCCTCCATCCTCTATTGTCTCTTCACACGCTGATGCCACTTGTCTCAGTGACAGGGTCTAATTCTGTCTTCCTAAGTCACAGAACAGGTCTATCCCTTCCTTTGCCCTTTTTTCCCCTGCAAGACTGTCTTGGCTACTCTTGTCCTCTTACAGCTCCACATACATCTGGTAATCTTGTTACACTCCATTTTAAAAACAGTAGCAATTATATTGGTATTGCTTCCAATATATGGTCACTAAAGTAGTAATTCTATTCACGAACACAAGTTATCTCTATTCTTTATTCCTTTAGAAAAGCTGTTTTTTTTTCTTCATAAAGTTTTCTCTTTTTAAATCCCATGATATTACAGTTTTTGGTGTTATTGTGAATGGGATAATTTTCCTATATTTTCTAATTTTTGTTATGCTGATTTCAGTATACAAATAACCTATTCACCAATCAGGATTTGTTAATTCTAATGATTTTCTTAGGTTTCTAAAGGAGATAGTACTATTTAGAAATTACAGCACACATACCCATGTCTAATTTTTTTTTTTTAGAATTTAAAAAAGTATTACATTTATTAGTACATCAAGGGCAATACTTAATGGTGATCAGTATCATGTTTACACTTTTCTAACATCAGTAGAAATTTTTCTGATTACCTATCATTAGTCATGTTTGCAGTCTTTCACACTCCCTTTATCCAGTTAAGAAAATTATTTTCCAAGATATTTCATAATTCCTGCTTAGATTTTCTTTTTAACTCATCAGTTATTTAAAAGTGAGTTTTAATGGTGTGTATGTGTGTGTGTTTGGTTTAACTATTCAAAAGGCAATTTTTGTAGTTAGCAATTACTATTTTGGAATTTGTTAAGACTTAGCTTGTGGCCAGGTACTAGGGAAAGTTCTTCATGTTTTCTGTTTCTGCTTAATACAGAGTATCTTGGCTGCACCTGGAGTAACAGAGGCTCAGAGGAAGGCTGTCTGCCTCCTGGCAGGAATCAGAGGTGCCACTGAGGCCCTCGTGCTCCCCCAGCAGCAGCAGTCCTTGCCATGTGAGGGGAAGGAAGCCTCAGAACTTGGATTTACAGGACGTGAGGAGCCTGTGGGCCAGACTTCACACACACCTTCCGCAAAAGCTTCCTATGCTCCCATTAGGACTCCCTCCAGAAGTTTCCTACATCACACCCAAAGCAGGAGCCCACAGAGGTGTCCCTGGGCAGGGCCACCAGAGCCAGACACACCACCATCCTAATGCTGCAGCCAGCACGTGCCAGGCTCTGGCCAGTGGCCTTCCGTAAGAACTGACCCCGCTGCTTTCCCAGTCACATGTCCACACCTCTCAGGTGGCCCATACACTCACCAGTCCCTTAGCTGACCTCCCCTCTTTTGCCAACACTCCAGCCTCTTACCATGTGCCTTCACCAAAAACCGTATCTCAACCTACCTGAACTTTCTTCATCTTCTGAATGAAACAGCTCTTTCCTTTCTTGCCGTGCAATGTGTTTATTTTAGCTCATTTCTTGTCTCCTCTCCCTTTCCTCCACGGCTTCATGCAGGATGCGCCAGGACCGACTACCAGACGGACTGCAATAGGGTTAGCGGCGTTCTGACTTCGAGATGACAAAGACCCTGGGTTTCCAAATATCCGTTCCGTAAGATACTCACCCCAGGGGGAGGCCGCGCAAAAGGTATATCCATATACCTTACAGCACTGCCTTTGCGACTTTTCTGTAAACCTGAAATGATCCCAAAATAAGCCTTATCTTAGATTTTAAAGGTGGGGGGAGGCCACCGATTTTTTTTTCCTTTTGAGGAAATGACTGTATCTGGGCTTGTCTGTATGGGGCTCAGGAGCTGAGGGGTTGTGGTACCGCACAGCTGGAGCAACAGGTTGTAACCGAGAGGTTTTAACCCTCATTGGCTCTCAAGAAGTTTTCCTATTTTTGAAGACTTTTTCAGAGTGCAAGTCAACTGGGAGCCACTCCATCGAAGCTGAAGAGGTCCCTCTCTCCCATCCTGCCCAGGCGGCGCGGGCATGTGGTGAAGCCAGAAACACACGCATCCTGGTGTTCTGAGTGTCGAGCAGCGGGGACGTTTTCAGACAGCGTCAGGGTCACGCACGCAGCGGCAGCAGTACTCGGGAAAACGACGGCAGGCGAGGCCTTGCTTGCTGCCTGCTGCCCTGCTTCCCGTGCGTCCGCGTCGGTTTCTCCAGCCTTCCCACTGACCTAGTGCACAGCTCTCTTTCCTGCCAGTAAACTCCTTTCTTGGTGTTGGCCAGCTTTCTCTCCTGTCACTTGCCGTTGGGAACTCAACTGATAGCCCCCAAAGCAGCCGGGACTCCCCTGCGGACCACCTCTGGGGCCGCCACTTGCACAGAATACAAAATGGTGCCCTACGGTTCTGCGGCGCGGCGCCACACAACCGTTTACTAGTGTGTGTCTAAAGCACGTGACAGAATAGGGGGAAAAAACAGTTCCTTACTTTATTACATATGTGAACAACAAAACAATGAGGATACAAGCCCAGCACCTTGAACATGGGCCTCCTTGCATCCACTCCTCTCTCCCACTTACTGGTCTGAATAAGCTTGGGCAGGTGGCATGGCAGCCAGACAGCAGGCCAGTAACGGGTGACTCTGTTATTGGTCAGGCTCCCAGTTGGAAAAATAGACACATCATATATCCTTCATAGGCCTGTTGTATTAAAAAAAACAAAAAACAAAAAACAAAAGACCACATAGCACAGTGCCTGGCCCATAAGAGGCCTATGAGAACTGCTCCTTCCTTTTCCAATGCTGATAAAATAATCAGTTTGTATGCAGACAAGCTTTTCACCAAAGTGAGATGATCATCAGTTGACACAATCATCTGAGCCATGCTGGATGTTGAAGCAGTATGACCTCAGAATGCTCGTCCCGGTGTTTCTGGCTTCCACACCTACAATGCTCACACTGTCGCTTTCCACGTGGGTGAATCCACTGCGGAAGGAAGGGATGGGCTGTGTGTTAACTTGAGGAAGACGCATATTTAGGGAGGTAAGCCTTTACACAAAGATGGAACACAAGCTCCGGACCTTCTCCATCCTCGCACACCCCATCCGTGTTGAGACCTGCGCTCATTCCTGACAATTAGCAAACACGCTCACATTCTGGAGTGGGAGTATCAGCTTTGTACCCTCCTGAGGGTAGCTGCCCGAATTACGATTGCAGGAAGTCTAGAAACGTCCAATAGAAAACATATACCTCATCCAATCTCGAGAGGGTAGTCATTTCCCCAGAACCGAGAATCAGGCCATCCATTCCCAGCCAGTTTCAGTGAAAGACATCAACACAGGAGCCATCATTTTCCACGATGCTGTCTCTGCCTAAAAAGGCAGAAAATGCTGCTCTGAGGCATGACAGCAAGCGAGCAGTGTGGAGACAACCACAGCAGCCAAACCACACAAAGGACTTGAGTTTTCTGTAAAAGCTGGTTTTGGCTACAGATCGCTTCTAAAATATTGCCACTTTTTGGTTTTCGTGAACTACCTTTTAGTATATGTGCTGCCGAAGCGAGCACCGTGAACTACCTTTTAGCTTAGAATAAATTCCACACTAAAAACGACAAAAATAAAGCTGCTAAGAACATTCATGTACAAGCCCTTGTTTGGATATAACATATCCCCTGCATAGACACCTGGGGGTATGTGGCTGGGTTGCTGGTCAGTGTCCTCTAACACACCCATTTCCCTGTTTTCTTGAGAGAATGATCTATGTATTATGTATTCACAGATGATAACATTTTAGGAAACTGAAAAGCCCTCAGAAAGTACTGTTTATGTCTTGCAGCATTCAAAAAGCTGCTGGGTCCCCCAAAAAGCTTATGGGGAACAGCATGAAGCAGGATTGCTGGGCTCACTGTTGCCAGATGAGGCTCCCAAAAGAAATTGCCACGCAACTAAGGATTTCTGTAGGAATCTGTTCTGAATCAGGAAAGGGGCATAATTAAAAATCATGATCCATTCCAGGGTCCTAAGTAAAACACACTTCTGAAAAGGTATTTCTAGGTGTGCTACTTATCACAGTTCAGTGAAGGACATTTTCCATTCTATGTCCATGTAATTCAGTGTGTAAAAACGCACGTGTGAAAGATTCTCCCAGTGCTACGTGCTCAGCACAGGGGTCCTGTTGTGTAATGCACACGGTGCAGTTAAAAGGCATGTAAAAAGGAAGTTTTCTAAAAGTGCCACTTGCCTGCTAAGTTGAGAACGGTGTTATTTCAGTGAGAGGATGCTCTAACCACTCAGTAATGATGTAGAGAATTCTTTACGGACACACACAGAAAAGAGTGGGTCCAGGTATATTTTGAGGCCAGAATGGGAGCACGAGCCCCTCAAGGGCAACCTCCCCTCCTGGTCGCTCTCCAGTGACGACGAGTACAAGCGTCAACACTGTGTCCCTCAGCAGGGAGAGGCTTCCCGCCGCCGGAGGAGGAGCCATCACGACGGTCCAAGTGGCTGTGGCATCTAAGTGGGACTTTTCCCACGGAAGGGGCTTGTCACAGATGCCAAACTCTGGTCACATGCAGACTCAGCATGGTGAGGCCATGATGCCCCCACCCTTCAGGGCAAGCGCATGAAGGGGCAAGTGTACAAGGTCATTAACTAGCAAAAATACAGCAATGGAGATGTGAACGTGGCCTCCAACTTCAAAGGAACTGAAGGAGGAATCCTGAGTAAAGCAGGTGACGGAAGCTTCTCAGAATGAGAGCAGCGGGCCGTCCTCTATGCTTTGCTTAGCAAGTCAGTAGAGCGTTACAGCTTACTGATTATCGGAAGACTTATGTTCAATCTCTACTTCTTATCAGAAAGTTGAGCTGGTTTACTAAAAGGAATGAAGTTTTTCTATATGAATTAGGAGTTTTAATATCTTCAAATAACAACTGATTGAAAACTCAGAAATGAGGTAGGTTTGTTACAGAAATCTGTAGTTTTTTCAGTATTTGGTTTGGGGCTTGGTGTTTTTCATTTTTCATTTGCGACAGTACAAGGTCTGCCACGGGAAGCTGAAATCACCCCAGCCTCACACCAAGTAAATGAGGCGGTCAGCCGTCTCACTGCGAGCAGCCCAGGGCATACCTGTCCGCCCCGTCCGTTCGTAGAACTCCATCTGGCAAGAAGAAACGAATGATTCCGAAATACGAAGGACGGAACTCAAAGCAAAACCACACCGTTTGGGACTTTCCCATCGCACCCCCACTGACTCCACCACCACCTGCGTTTGGTACGTGGTTTTGGAATCGTGTGGCTCAGGGCAGGAGGTGAGAGTGGGGCTGCAGGTCCATGCCAGGCCCGCCTGGGTGTCACTGTGCGTCCCTGCCGGACTGTGGGCAAAACAGCCACATCTCAGAGCCTCTGTCTGATCTGGGAGAGTGGGTGGCAGCGACTGCAGGTGCCGGTGGTGTACACTGGAGGAGATGAGGTAGATGATGCCTGGCATCTTTGCTTTTCAGCAGGGGAGGA
Organism: Meles meles; assembly: GCF_922984935.1. Lineage (NCBI taxonomy): Eukaryota > Metazoa > Chordata > Mammalia > Carnivora > Mustelidae > Meles > Meles meles. Next base: position 95,704,763 of record NC_060076.1, read on the forward strand.
AATGGCATCTGAGCAGCGACTTATCTCAGGCCCCCGATGACGAAAACAGGCCAGGCTGAGACCCAAAGCCCAGTCACACCCTTTCCAGCTGCTGCTGGCAGGCCGGGTGAGGCCGCTTCACAGGTCAAGGGAAGGGAACTGGGAGCAGTTACCTGGCCCATCTGTGGGAGCCCCCGAGCAGGTGATAGCAGCTCTTCAGGACAGGGAGCAGATTTTCCTTACTCCACACGTAGACTCGCAGGGAGAGGTCGAAGGAAGCAGTGAGGACTCGACTCTCGTCCTTGAAATGAGAAGCCAAGTGAGGCAGAGCCGTGGGCCCTGGAGCTGGGGCCACAGTGCAGGCGGGCGGACCCACACTCACCACCCACAGGGCCGTGATGGGCTTCTGGTGGTCCTGGAAGGCTGCCAGCTGCAGGCCCTGCATGGTGAAGAGCACCAGCTCCAAGCCCGACACCAGCAGGATCACCTGAGAGCCGCGGGCCTTCATGAGGTGAGGAGGCGTCATGGTGTCTGGCAGGAGAAAACTTGCAATCTGTTGCACTTTTGGAAATGAAAACACACAGTGTCATCTCTCAGCAGCAGCTGGGGGTGTGGAGTACATGTGCCTCACCTAAGATGCTGTGGGATGCTGACGAGAGCAAGACCTCTGTGGTCACACATGCAATTACTCCATGAAGCCACCCAGCCATCCGCTCTCCAGTATGCAGGACGGTGCCCTACTTAAGGGGACTGTCAAGATTCGAGGCAAAATGCATGTGGAAGTGATGGTATCTGGCCCAAGTACCTCCCAGGGTTTGCCCCCTGCCCTTCCCCAGCTACACAGGGTGATGTGAGAAGAGCCCCACGAGAACTAGGACATTTATAACATCTGCCAAAAACTATTACTGATGATACTGTCTTTTATACTGAATAGCATTTTTTTAAATGAACTGAATCATTTCCTTATGGTTTACCAGCAGGAAAAAAAAATTACCTCTTTTGAAGAATTCATGCTCATATCAAACAAGGGATCAGAGTACACATCCTGTTTCCCTTTTTTCCTCAGCTGCTAGGAAGCTCAGAGTAAAGTTTACAGTCCAAAGATGACATGAAAACAAATTAATGTAATACAAAAGGAAAAAACACTAGGGGCCACAGGGCAGGCCAGCGGCCATGAAGTGCAGTTTGGGAGGCAGGGAAGGCAGCAAAAGAGATGACTGCAGGTCTTATTTTCCTGCTGGCTGCGAGCTCCTTGGGGAAACTACAGTTGTGGCTTTTACTCATCTCTGTGCACATTCAGCACCAAAAGACTGTGTTTGCCACAGTTGTGACAAGACAGTGAGGAGAGGCAAGACTGTAAGTGGCCAGTGGTTAGTGTCGGGATCCCAGGGCCACACAGAGGGCCCGGCAGTTGGCAAGCACTCAACCACTCGGCCAGCACATGCACAAACAACAAGACATTTGTTGGACCCCTGTATTCACTGAGAGGGAAGAAAAGTGCCCCAAAGGAAGCCACATTGCGAAGGGCATGGTCCTGGCTCAGGGACCCTTACCCACAACGTCCACTCCCTCTTGGGACTGTTTGGCCTCCAGCTCATAGGTGGTGATGGCCAGCTGCCCGCTGTCATGGTTTCTGTGCAGCACCATCAGCCTGGCCGTCTCGTCAGGGGCCCAGCAGGCTCTGGAAGTCTGCCAGATGGGCAGAGTGGTAGAGACGGGAGGCTCCTCTTCCCCCAGAGCGAGCAGGGAGCGAGTGCAGAACACCTGAGGAAACACCACCACGTGGTCCATGCCGCAGAGAAGCACCCAGGAGGGCCGCAGACCCACAACCGGTGACGTCACCCACGTCCCTTGTGTGCCTTGCTCTCCAGACTGCTCAGCCAGGCCCCGCTGCAAACAGCCTGCACAGCAGTACTGGGTCGGTCACTGTGGCAGGACAACTGAGTAACGGCTCTGCGGTGTTTTTAAGGGCTCTTGGAGCTCTGAGCAGTGTAGTCACTGGTGTGCTTTTGTGGTCAATGTCTTGCTCTGGATTCCTGTCCTACCCACTCGAAGTCTGCTCCTGACGACTCCTCTGTCCCGGACCATCCTGTCTGCAGGCGCTGCTGGCAGCCTTTCACATTACTGGAAGTCGCCTTCCCAGACACATCCACAAACCTGGGCACAGAACCCACCACCTTATGTGCACAAAGCCAGGACCCTGGAGCAGAGGGCGCAGCTCACCACTGACCTTTGGGCCCAGGTCTGAGTCCTGGGTCGAAGCGAACACCCACTGGCAGTCAGGAGAGCAGAGGAGGCTGGTGGGGCTGCCTGGAAACACCCCAGTCCTGGAGAGCAGCCGCAGGTGGGGCACCGTCAGCGCATACAGGATGCCCTCGGCAGAGGCCACCTGCACAGCAAAGGCTGTGGTCAGCACCCAGCCTCCCCCAAGGGCAGGGGTCCACCGCCTGACAATGCTGGGGCGATGGCGCTTTCGTGTGCCAGAAACAAACGCGCTCCGATAGTAGGGAAGCCTTCGGAGCAAACCCTCTACTCCCTCCTCCCAGCAGCCAGGGCCCGACCTCAGGGGCTCCTTCCATCAGCTACGCTGAAGTAGCCACAAACTGCCTTTTGTCTACAGCTTCTAACGCTCCTTGGAAATATTTCCAAGGAGCCATTTCCCACCACTTTTTACTTCCTCTCACTCTTAGGGAAGTTCAAGTTGTTCACAAGTCCCACTGCTGCAGCACTAAGTGCTCCCACACGGAAGCTCTGGACCACGATTCCAGTACTTCCTCCCAGAGACCCCCGGAGCTGGCCTGGTCAGGTCAAAGAGGGTCACGCTGAGGACTTAACAGGGAAAAAAACAAGCTTTTCAAAAAAGCGCCAATCTTATTTGCCACGTATATAAAATACCAATATATTCCAACCATGTATAAAAATACCCATATCTGACTACTTGTAATGCCAGTCTTTGAAAACGAAAATCCTCATCCTGTCACTTTCTTGATTACGGGTTAGTCACTGCATATTACTGGCCATTTGTGCTGTTTCCTGTGAACTGACTACTCATACCTTTTTTTTTTTTTTCAACTAGATTCTATGCTTCATATCATCTGATATCAGTGCTTTTGTTAAAGAAGATTCAGGGCGCCTGGGTGGCTCACTGGGTTAAAGCCTCTGCCTTTGGCTCGGGTCATGATCTCAGGGTCCTGGGATCCAGCCCCACGTGGGGGGCGGGTCTCTGCTCAGCAGGGAGCCTGCTTCCTCCCTCTCTCTCTGCCTGCCTCTCTGCCTGCTTGTGATCTCTGTCTGTCAAATAGATGAGTAAAATCTTGAAAAAGAAGAAGATTCAGTGTTTTCTCATAATTTTCATGTATTTTTGTTTAAAGAATTTTTTTTAAGGTTTTTCATTTATTCATTTAACAGAGAAGGAGATAACAAAGCAAGGAGAGCAGCAGGCAGAGTGGAAGGGAGAAGCAAGCTCTCTGCTGAGCCAGGAGCCAGATGTGGGACTCGATCCCAGGACCCCAGGACCCCAGGACCACGACCCAAGCCGAAAGTAGCCGCCCAACAAACATCCACCCAGGCATCCCAATTTTCATGTATCTTAATGTTAAAATATTCTGTTTCAGATGTTTTGGATTTTTAGGCAAATCAAACCTATGTAATTTTCCTTGATTCAAAAACCGTTTATATATTCCTGAGAGAATTTTATACTATGTCTTTTGCATTAGTTTTTAATTACTTTAAATATATTTCTACAACAGAGTGATATGGGATTAACCTGTTTCCTTCCTATCCATATGTTCCATTTCTCAAATAGCTCGTCCTTCACCTACTATTTTAAAAGGACATGTTTATGGTTTGTTCCCGGGTTTCAGCACCAAAAGAAAAAAAATTTAAAAGAATAAAAGGACATCTTTACACAGGCACACAGGGAATGCTCTCTGGACTTTCTATTCTGGTCAATTTCCATAAAGACACCTGTTCTTACTAGCCAGGAAAACACAAAAATTACAAAATGCTCAGAAAATGGCAGGCAACATTCAAACAGTCTTTACAAAAAAGGGAAAGAAAGAAAGAGAGAAAGAAAACATTTTAGCTGATAAACTATTCCCCAAAGAATAACCAACAATCAAAGACTGGTAGCTACACCCCAGCATGAATCAAACATCATAAAATAAGCACGTGCAGATAAAAAGGAATACCCCAAATTAGAAATTCGACACTCAAACCGAAATGGACAAAAAGCCAAGATGTGAAATAAGAGCTAAATTAATTCAGGAAGAATACTGAAGAAAAAGTTATCTTAAGAAAGATGAGCAGTATGCTTAAGAGAGCATATTCTACTGGGCCAATAAGGACACCAAAAAGAAGGAAAACAGGCAGGAGAACAAAGATGGAGTAAAGAGCTCATACAAATCCGAGAGCAGGGGTCCAAGAGGACGGACAAAGATGATCTAGTAAACGTACAACTGAAGCTCCTGCAGAGAAAAAGCAATTAACAGACTAATACTTACAACTCACACACAATGAAACTTCCTGAAAGCAAAAGAAAACCTGAATCCATCTATCAAAAGGATAAATCTGTTCCTGGAAAAAAGTCAATCCAGGATGGTCACCAGAGACCCCTCAGAGTAAAACTACTAGACTTCATGTATTTCAAAAATCCTGCAAGCCTTTGATTAACAAGTCCAAGTGTGTAACAAGGAAAGTAAGTCGAAGTGGGAGTAGACTTCTCGACAGAAACACAGTGAAACAGTATTTTCACAAAATTCAAAACAAATATGAGCCAGGGATTTCAGGCCCAACCAGGCCATTCTCAAGCCCCCAAGCTACAGAAAGCAGCATCGGACCTGCAAGGATGCATCCGAGTGACTTCCTAGGGGATCTACTATAGGATGGGCCCCACCAGACCACAAGATACCGGGAAAAACGTCCCAGAACTGGTGTAACGCTGTTACACCAGTACAGTACACTGTGTACAGTAATTATTTACTGTAATTATTTAATTATTTAAATTAATTATTTAATTATTTACAGTAATAATTACTGTACAGTAATTATTTGATAATTAATCAAATAAGTACAGTACACAGTACACTGTGGGTCAAATAATTTAAAAAAAAGACAAGAACAGTGTGTAAATGTTGCATGTTCTCAGAAAGGAGGAAAGTGGATCTTCAAACATGGGAAGAGAAGGCAAAAGGATCAAAGTAGAGTAAGTTCACTGATCACCATGGGAGGAAAGGGATATCATATAAAGCAAAGAAATAAAATAGTCCATAGGCCTGAAAAGGAAAAATGGAGACAGAAAGTATTAAGACAAAGGTAACCACCCCAACAAAAATACAACCCTTCCTAAATAACAAAAGATAGTACCTTTACCCAAAAACACACACATAAAAAAGGGAAAACATACTTGGGAGAAAGGAGCCCAGGAATGTGCCTTGTCACACCATAAACGTGAGGTAAAACAAAACTTGAGATCAGGCACATACCTTGTTCAATATACATGGCTTAGGGGCGCCTGGGTGGCTCAGTGGGTTAAAGCCTCTGCCTTCGGCTCGGGTCATGATCCCAGAGTCCTGGGATCGAGCCCCGCATCGGGCTCTCTGCTTGGTGGGGAGCCTGCTTCCTCCTCTCTCTCTGCCTGCCTCTCTGCCTACTTGTGATCTCTCTCTCTCTCTGTCGAATAAATAAAATCTTAAAAAAATATATATATACATGGCTTAACTCACTTTATCAGTAAAAAAAAAAAAAAATCACATTGATGAACAAAAGGAAACTGTATATTCAAGAAGCTCAGTGGATTAGGCCGCTGCCTTCGGCTCAGGTCATGATCTCAGGGTCCTGGGATCGAGCCCCGCGTCGGGCTCTCTGCTCCACAGGGAGCCTGCTTCCTCCTCTCTCTCTGCCTGCCTCTCTGCCTGCTTGTGATCTCTCTCTCCGTCAAATAAATAAATAAAATCTTTAAAAATAAAATCTTTAAAAAAAAAAAACAAACACAAAAGTTAACCATGAGAAAACATTAAAGGAGTGGCACACGCAAACCCGTGGAAAGCAAGATAACGGGGAAGGGAGGACCCAGGCCCAAAGCAGGAATCCAGCAACAGATACTTCTATCCCTGTGAAAATTAATAAAAGGAAACCTTGTCTAGAGTGGAGTTCAGAGGCTGGCAGGGGGAGCACTCACACCCAGCACTGGTTGTCAACCAGACCTAACTGGAAGAGAGGGACCTCCTGGAGGCTGCTACTTAATATCCCAGCAGGAGGAGGAAGGTTTCTTCCCTCCCAGCAAATTCTACCAAACTGGAAAACCAGATAATCCCAAATTGTTCCAGGGCGTTAAAAAAGCAGAAAAATGTTCACATTCCTTGAATGAAGTACAGCATTTATTATTAAACCTGATAAAGAAAGACCAAAAAAACTACAGACCAATCTCCCGTTGACAGAGCCAAATCCTGGTAAAACAGCATTTAGAATTCACCAGCACATTAAAAAGAAATGTATAGATAATTTGTATTTTAAAAATCCAATAAATCACCATAACAAACCAAAGGACAAAAATTCTGTAATTATATCTGCATACTGAAAAGGCCTTTCACAAAATTCTACACCTTAGCATGATTTTCGAAAATACTCAAATGGCCATTGATGGCTCTTGCGTGAACATCATTCCGGACGCCAGCATTCCAGCCCCACAGGGAAGCCGCAAGTCATCCCACCCAGACCGCTACGAGGAGAAGTGGCCACCAATGCAACCACTCAATACTGTGCTGAAGTATTGGCCGAGAAGCCAGAGAAAAAGCAACTAGATGTCTAAGGCTCGAAAAACTAAATATCTCTACCTACAGACGATGAAGTGTTTACCTAAAAAAACTGAGAGAATCGATTATAAAATACAGGCAGGTAGAATCCAGTAAGATGACAGAGTATAAAACACGACCACAGCTTTCACTAAACACACACCACCCAGTTAGAAACAAGGGAACAGAAAATACTTTCCTGTATCAATGGAATAGGAACAAATGATAAAATGCTTTGGGATACGGTTAACAAGAAATGTGCAAAATTTATCTGAGGAAAACTGGAAGTCACTTCTGAAGGACATAAAAAAGCAAACCTGAACCAATGGAAATACATCATTTATTGCTGGACAGACCGACTCGCGTCATAAAGATGTCCATTTTCGCCACGTTTAGTATTTCTCTATGAACTCAATGTCAATGAAAATACCATTTTCTTTCCAGGAGACAAAATCTTATTCCAAAATTCATATGGAAAAATAAACAGGAAAGTAGCTAAGGAAACTTGAAAAAATAAGAGTAAGGGAAGCCAGACTTCCTGGATACCACAACCATAATCCGGTTCTAGAACAACTCCATCATCTCCAAAATTCCTGTGTCCCTTAAGCCCTAAGAACCCCTGGGCTGACAGCGCAGACTGGTTCTGTCGGGACCGGAATCTCCCCGCAACGGACTCCCACGATACACACAGACTCTGCTGTGGCTGCTTTTGCTCGGCACGTTTCCGAGGTTCATCCCCGCCGCTGCGCAGATGCAGCCTTGTTCCTCTTCCGTGCTGAGGAGCGGCCGCTGTTGAGCGCGCCCCGTTTCTATAAACCCACCTGTGACAGGCACTCGGGTTGTATCCCATTTGGCTATTACTAAAGCTCCCACAAGCATTTGTGTCAGTCTTTTTGTGTAAAGATTTTCATATCTCATTAGTCAACAGCTAAAAGAGGAACTGCTAGATAATAGGTAAGCGTTTTTTAATATTAAAGTAACTGCCAAACAATTCTCTGAAGTATCATGTCACATCTTTGTAAACACGTGTTTGATTTCAGCTCTTCAGATCAATCTGGTGCCCTATTGCACCGCATTTTGGTTTTTTTTTTAAAGATTTTATTTATTTATTTGACAGAGAGAGATCACAAGTAGGCAGAGAGGCAGGCAGAGAGGGAGAAGCAGGATCCTCGCTGAGCAGAGAGCCTGATGCAGGGCTCGATCCCAGGACCCTGAGATCATGACCTGAGCGGAAGCCAGAAGCTTAACCCACTGAGCCACCCAGGCGCCCCCGCACCGCTCTTCTAAACTGCGTTTCACGGATGGCCGCTGGTGCGCGGCTTCTCTGTGTGCTAATGGCTGCCCGTTCGTGTTCTGTGAAGCGTTTCAATCTTCCACCTCACTCAAAGGTCGGGCTCACCTACTGAGTGATAATATATATCCTGGACAAAGTCCTGAAGGGAGGTTGCATTATTACAAATATTTTCTTCAGCCCAAGGTTTGCTTTTTCTTTTGCTAAACAATGCTCTCAAAGTGCAAAATTTCTGGGGGTGCCTGGGTGGCTCAATGGGTTAAGCCTCTGCCTTCGGCTTAGGTCATGATCTCAGGGTCCTGGGATCGAGCCCAGCATCGGACTCTCTGCTCGGCAGGGAGGCTGCTTCCCCTCTCTCTCTGCCTGCCTCTCTGTCTACTTGTGATCCATCAAATAAATAAATAAATAAGATCTTTAAAAAAAGTGCAAAATTTCTGAATTTGATGACATCCAACAGATCTATTTCTTACTTGTACAGTTTGTGTTTTTGTGTCCTAAGAAATCTTTATCTACCTACGAAAATTTTCTACCAAAAAAACAAAAAACAACACCTACTAAATTAATAAGTGGGGGCGCCTGGGTGGCTGCCTGCCTCTCTGCCTACTTGTGATCTCTGTCAAATAAATAAATCAAATATTTTTAAAATAAATAAATAAATGAAATTAGTGAATTCAGCAAGGCTGCTAGACAGGAGGTAAAATTACAAAATTCAAAATGTATTCTTCCGCATATTTATACAGAAGTAACTCCCATGTGTGCTATATACAGCAGATATAGCAACTTCCTTATAAATACAGATATTTTATTTATTTTATTCCTATATTTACATATTCCTATATACGCTACAGACTAGCAATGAAAAAGTCAGAAATTAAATTTTAAAACAATGACATTTAAAATAGCGTAATATACAATGAATAATTTTAACAAAATATATGCAAGCCCTGTTCACTTAAAACTACAAAATTCTGTTGAGAGACCAAAGTGAGGGCCCATCCAGCAGTGACCGATATGCCATGTTTGTGGCTTAGGAGACTACACAGATGTCAGTTGTCCCCAATCAGTCTACAGATTCAAGGTCATCAAAACCCCAGCAGGTGGTTTCATTAAAGACACTGACAGGCGCGTGGTGATGGGCACTGGGTGTCACAGGCAGCTAACGAACTGCGGGACACCGCAGCAGAAACCAGCAACGTACTGTATGTTGGCTCACTGACATAATAAAAAATTTTTTTAAAGAAATTGACAAGCTGACTTGAAAATTTTTACAGAAATCATCTATTTTTGAAATACGAAAATGCTGGAGGTCCTGACTTACAAGTCTACAGCCAGCGAGAGCCTGTGTCTGTCCTCACAGCAGAACCGGACCCACACGATGCTGGCCTTCTGAGAAAGGTGCTGATGTAGTTCAGTGAAGAAAGGACGGCCTTTCCTACAAATTCTGGAAACTCACTCGTAAGTAAAAATGAACCTTGATCTTGACCTTGCACACACATGTAATTTAACTTTAAATGATCTACACGTACAGTCTCTACATAATCCGTGCGTCAGAGAAGTCACAGGGAGCCGAGGCGCCAGGTTTTCACCCGGGGCCCAGCGGAGCTGCTGGCAGCTCGGGCCATTGTGGCTGCAGGCGAAACTGAGGCTTCCCTGGTGGTGGGTGCTGGGGCGTTCCCAGTTCCCAGGCCCACACAACACGGCAGTTGGGGGGGGTTCACGTGAGTGCCCCCCAGGACTCTGGCCTCCGACCTGTGTGTCCAGCCTGAGGAAACTCGCTGCCTTCCACGCTTTCAGTGGGTCCACCCAGATCATTCCCTTCAGCTGGGTTAACCAACTTCTCACAACGCCTGTAGATTTGACCATTTCTTGAATTCCACACACTTTGTCCTCTATGTGTTTAGGCCAATTTTAGCCTTGCTCTGTCTTCCTGGAAGGCTAATCTAGTTATTATTACAAAAGCTCCTTCTAATATCCCTGACGAGTTTTATCTTGAAGTCTGTGCTCTAACACCAACAGCTTATCGGCCTGCTTTCGCTTAGCCTCTGCAGTGCCTCATTTTCCCTCCTTTTCATTCCAAACTTTCGTAAGCGGTTCTGAGTTTTTGTTTCCCCTTTTTTTTTTTTTTAAGATTTTATTTGTAAGTAATCTCTACACCCAATGTGGGGCTTGAACCTCCAACCCTACCCGCTGAGCCAGCCTGTGGTTTGCCCACACTACCTGAGCCAGCCAGGGCCCCAAGTATTCTGTCTCAGGGTCTTACACTAATTTTTACTGCTGCACTAACAAATCGGGTGGCTTAAAAAACCAGAAATTTATTCTCTCACAATTTTAGAGGCTAGAACCAAAATCAGGTGCCAGCAGGGCCCTCTCAATCTGAAGGCTCTAGAGCTTTCCTTGACTTGTCTGCCCCCATATGCACACGGCCTTCTCTACGTATGTGTTCTCTCCTCCTCTTACGAGGACACTCCTCATTGGACAGAGGACCCAGCCTAAACCCAGATGATTTTACCCGAGATCCTTAACCGCATACCATTTCCAAGCAAGGTCACGTTCTGAGACTCTGGGTAGACGTGAAGGGGATATTGGATTCCATACCCCACTGGTGCCCAGACAGAGTCAGCCATCTCCAAGCTGAGACCAATCTTGGCAGGGGCTGATCTTGCTCCATCCCCCTACAGGGCAACCCCAAGAAGACGACTGCTTCTGGCCAAAGTCTGCCATCTCGGGTCACCTAACACCCCATTAGCATCTGAGCCCTTGTGCTGAGGTTGGTGCTCAGAAGCCCTGAGCCCCCGACTTCCAGGTAGGCATGAGGCCTCAGGATGGGAAGGAGCGCCTCGAAGCCCCTGCCCCACCCCCGAAGCCTCCCTGCTGAGAGCAAACTGGTATCTCCAGAGTCCAGGCAGGTTCCGGCCATGCTGGGCTTCCCTCTGCAGGAGGAAGGAGCTTCCTGTTGTCCTCAGGCCCTTGCCACATGCAAGGACCCTGGAGAAGGGCACCCTCCGAGTGAACGAGAAAGGGAGTTCCCACCACACACGACAGAGCCCACTGCCGTGCCCCCTCCAACTGGAATATCCCTGAGAAAGGGCGGACCCCACGGTCAGCACAAACAGCCGCAGCTCAGGCAGTCACCTTGGCCCTGGCAGCCCCTGCTAAGGATCCACGGCGGAGGCCCGGGCACGCTCTCCGGCCGTTGCCGGGATTGCCACCACGTGGCCAGAAACAAAGCTGCTCATCCCCAATTTGCCCTCCTGGTGAGCACCTCAGAAGTCTTGCCTCCCGGACACCCCAACACATCAGCAGCAATCATACATGTCTCTGCACATGTCAGACAGCCCCAAAGCCTCTGGAGACCCAGACATACCTACAGTGGCCAGGCACTCACTTTGCTTCTTCAATACACAACGCTGACCTCCCAAACGAGTCACACAGGAGAACCTCCCCTTGGGCACCGGCCTTAGCACGCGCCCCCAGAGCACCATGCAAACGGCTGGCTTATGCAAGTCCGGGTTCAAGGATATAAAACGTGCACATTTCAGCCATCAGCCCGAAGACAGAATTACAGAAAAGTCACCAGAAGGGAAACTTACTGGAGTTTGACTCTGTCTTTGATGTTTGGTGACAGGTGGCTTTTCGTCCTGCCCATCCCACCCTCTGGGCAAGCGGGTAAAAGCCACCCCTGGAGAACTCAAACCGCAGGAGCCCTGCCTGCACCCCACCCCGACCACACAAAGAGCAGGCCGATCGCTCCCCCTTGCGGCCTCCAGCCACTCAGACCTGCCTCCCAGGAGCCTCTGTCCCCGAAAGCCTGGTTCTGTGACAGATGGCCCCTGCAGACCCTCTGGGAGATCATGGAGCTTCCGCACTGTTGATAATCGAGCCCAACTGGGGGTCGGTGTTGATCCCGCCCCTTCTGCTCTTAGGACTTCGAGGCCCGACGGTCCTTCGCTTCTCCTCTGGGGATCAGGGAGGGCCCTGCACACAGCCTTGCCTGGCAGACGTCGCTGCCCACTGGTACACGAAGGCTTCCAGGCAATTCGAGAATCCCGGGCCATTCAGCTCCTCCTAACCTGCTCCTCACGCAAACGCTAATGCCATGTTCCTTCGCCGCCTGCAGCGTAGAAGCCACAGGACGTGGTTCCTGCGGTGGCGCAGCTGGTACGCCTGGGACTGCTCCTGCCGGCGCCGCTCGTCCCCTCCTGCTCTGGGTCGCACGCGCGCTCTTGCCGGGGCTGTGGCCACTTCTCTGGCTGTCTGAGATGCCTTCGCTCCCCGCCACTCCTGGGGGCCTGTCACGGGCTTCCTGCGAGCAGTTCTTTCTTTCAAGATCCTATTCCGCGATGCTCGAGTTTCACCGCCGCCCGCAGGGCTCGGACCCGCAGGGAGACCACGTGCTCTGGCAGCTCCCAGATGGGCTCCCTCGCTCCTCGGGGAACCTCGGAGCCCTGTGACAGCCCCACCGGCAGACGTCATTTCGTTTCTCCTACTTGGGGCACTTGGGGCTTCTTGATTCCATGGACCAACATCCGTAGTCTGTCTGCAAGAACTACCTGCCACGACCCCGTCCGATGGTGTCTGTGACCCATTCACTCCCTCACCTGCTCCTGACACCGTGTACTAGAACTTTCCATGGATCCTTCACGGTCTTGCTACTCAGTGTCATGCGCAGACCCGCAGCACTGCTACTCCCAAGACACTTTTAAAACGCCAGACTCCAGGGGGCGCCTGCGTGGCTCAGTCGGTTTAGGGTCTGAATGGGTTTCAGCTCGGTTAGTGATCTCTGGGTACTGAGATCCAGCCCGGTGACATCCAGCCCTGTAACAGGCTCCCCGCTCAGCAGGGGGTCTGCACGAGCTGTTCTCTCTCTCCCTCCCTGCTTGCCTCTCTCTCTCTCTCTCACACACACACACAAAAGAAAAAAAAAGTTAGAATCGAGGTATCCCCAGGAACCGACCAAATTGCCATCTACATTTAAACAACATCCCGAGGGGCGCCTGGGTGGCTCAGTGCATTGAGCCTCTGCCTTCGGCTCAGGTCATGATCTCAGGGTCCTGGGATCGAGCCCCGCATTGGGCTCTCTGCTCAGCAGGGAGCCTGCTTCCTCCTCTCTCTCTGCCTGCCTCTCTGCCTACTTGTGATCTCTGTCAAATGAATAAATAAAATCTTCAACAAATAAAAATAAACAAACAACACCCCCAGTGGTTCACACGCCCCTAAAGCCTGAGAAGGATTGGTCTACATCTCCTACCCTTTTCCCATTTGCCTCACTCAGTATCTGTATTTCATTCCAAGTAACCTCTTAACTTTTTCACTGACACAGAAAACACCACACAGAAAAGTGCACGAAACCAAACACAACACTCGATGCATCATTACAAAGCAAATATTCACGCTGCCACCCAAGTTAAGAAATGGGATGTTGCCTGAGGCCCACAAGCTCCCGTTTGCCCCCAAATCCCGGGGCGATTCCACTGTCCGTCCTGCTGTGAAACCCAGCCACTGAGTACAAACACCTCCGTACTCAGTGTTGCTATTCTGGAATCTCTACTTGGTTCCTCTCTGAATCTGTGATGTCAGTTTTCAGGGCTCTGAGCTCTGTTGAAATCCACCTCCCCAAACACAGCAAGCACGGGGGTGCCGGCGGGTGAGCACCCCAGCATCCGTGGCTCACCCGCCACTCGAGCTCCTATGCTCTCATCTCTCATGTGACTAGTTAGTGCCAAGTATGTGCTGAAAACCGCATTTCAAAACGGAAATCGCACACGGCCTCTGGTGACGTTATCCCTCCCCAGGAAGGAGTCTCGCTTACTCCTCCCAGGCGGCCAGGGCACCGGGCCACAGCCGGGGGGGGACATGGCCCGCCTGCAGGCCCTCCTGCGGCTGCAGCACCCAACACCCCGCCCAGGCCTGGGGAGGCACAGGGCTCCGACCTCACAGCCCCTCGCTCCCCGGGGCCCTGGGCCTTCAGAGGGCTCGGGCCTCTCAGCCGCCGTGGGGTAACTGTCTCCGGGGCGAGGCCACCCCAGTGCCGGTGGCTCCGCTCTGTCTCCGGATCTCCTGAACCCTGGGTCAGATGCTCGCTCTGGCTCCTCTGCTGTCACCCGGCGGGGTCCGCATCCCGCCCTGCCCGGCTGTCCCGGCAGACAAGTAACCGGGAGCCCCGCCGCCCACCACTCCCACAGGGAACCACGGCGGGCTCTTCGTCTACACAACAGACTCTCGGGTGGGTCTGGGGATCCCAGTTACACTCTGAAATCTTCTTTGACAGATGCCAAATGGTTTATGTGAAATCTCGTTCACCAAATGTTCCTTACTTGTGCTAAGCTTAGTTCTTCCAGTCAGATCTGCGCGCATATGAAGCTGCTCCCGGACGTCTGCTCCTCTTGAGCCCCAGACAGGATGCCAGCCTGCCCAGGGCCTCCTTCCCCAGGGGTGGGGACACCGCCTCCAGCTCAGAGCCACTGCCCGCTGTCCTTGTTTTTCCCGGCCAAACCCTCCCAATGCCCAGGAGTCACTTCTAAATGGACATTCAGGTTAACACAGGCTTCTGGCGTCCTGGGCAAGTGCTCACATTTGTCAAACGTGCCTCAGTTTCTCCTGAGTTGGGCCTTACTGGGACTTGAAACAAGGGAAGGAAGGAAGAACGCAGATGAGAGGACTACAGGGAGAAGAGAGCTGGCCAGCGAGGTCAGGGGACAGGAGAACAGGGCACGCAGAGCCCACAGGCAGCCCACGGCTGGGTCTCGGCAACGGCTCATGAGAGGCAGAGACAGGGCTGGGGAGACAGGCTGCTGCGGGCAGCTGAGCTGGACCAGAGGACGGGGGACCAAGCAGCAGAACAATGGCTTGTTCTGCCGTATCAAGTGCCTAGCTCCAGGCGCCACCCGTCACAGCAGTCACGGCCCCAGACTGTCTATGACCCTGGGAGACAGCTAGACCTGCGGAGGCTCCCAAGAGCCAGTGACTCACCAGCAGGAAGGGGCCCTCCGGACGGTCGCAGGCCTGCAAGGCGGACGAGTGCGCAGGCAGGGAGAAGGAGGCCCACTCCCTGCCGTTCTCCGCCTTCCACGCCTTGATCAGACCCAGCTTGTCCGCGGTGACGACCAGCTGCAGCCGAGGGAAGGTCACCAAGTTCACCAGAGCGGCAGGCTGCACAGGGCTCGACCAGATCTCTGCGCCCTGGGAAACAACAACAGGGAAAAAATAATGTATACGGGGGCATTCTTTTCACAGACGCAGGAACCTCGCCTGGGGCACCTGGGGACCCGCAGGCGGAGAGAGCACAGGCCCCACGCTCACGGAGCCACAGCGCGGTGCGGAGCCCGACACGGATGTGGGGCTTCGGGGCACAGCAGTGGCTGAACTGGGGGTGTATGGAAATCCCCAAGCACCGAGTGGCACCACCAGGACAGGGGATGGGGGCCGGCGTGCACACAGTGGTCGCCCCCAGCTCTGCTAAGCCAGGCTGGGCAGGCAGCTGGGGCCTGGGCCACACGGCTGCATCCAGAGGCCTTGCACGCGGACCGTCACTCAGACCGTCTCCCTCGGCAGCCCTGCTCTACAGATCAGCTGACTCCGGCTCGTGGGTGAGAACGGTTCACACAGCATGTCTGTGTCGTCAGCTTAAAATAGCCCTCTTCCTGTGAGGTGCCCTGGCCCAGGCCCGAGCTGGGCGAGTCCATGGTCTTTCCGAGGACTGTAAGAACTGGAACTGGTGGGAAAGAGCCGATGCCCTGGGCCCAGGGCACCTGAAGGCAGGACACCAGGGAACCATCTGCAACGTTCTGTTCCTGGTCTCCCACACCTGCCCCCGGGCTTCCATCCCCATTCTGGGTCATTATGATGCTTTTTCTATCACATGTTCATTTCACCATGATCTTTATCTCTTTTTTCCAACTACAATACTCGGGATTCCTCTATGAGTTCCTTTCTCAGCTGATTTCTGTTGCTCGAACAGCCACGTGACACGGGGACGGCAAGGAGCCGCAGGGAGCACAGCGTGTCCACCAGCGTTAGTGAAAGAGGAGTGAGACTCCCTCCTGGTGTCGGGGTAGAAGCGGGGCGCAGGGGTCAGAGCGCAGAAACTCGCCCACCAGCGACTGCCGGGCAACGCGCCTGCCGCAGGGTCGAAGGGGGCTGCCGGCGGCACCAGGACTCTGAGGCCAGAAACAGACTAACTCGCACCCTAGAACTCTCCAGGGACAGTGGATGAGCAGCGGCACGAAAAGCCAGACCAGACACCAACATGACCCGTCAAAAGCATGGTCTTACGGACTACGGTATGTGGAAACTAAGATCATTTTTGAAAAGAAGGATTTACTGGCGCACCTGAGTGGGGCAGCCGCTTGTGTCTGACTCCTGGTTTCAGTTCCGGTGGGATCACAATGGGCCGTGGGATCGAGCCCCGCAACAGACCCCACGCTCAATGGGGAAGTCTGTCTGAGTCCCCCTCTGCTCCTCCTGCTCGTGTGCGCCCTAAAATGAGTACGTAAATCTTTAAAAAAAAAGAAATACTAACTGTAGAAAAAGCCGCATGTCAGTTTGCCTCATAGCTTACATGACTCTACGACTACTGACCCTACCTGGCCAGTCCAGGGCTTTCAAAAATAGGAAGTAAAATCTATAGCTTTCCAGGAAAACGCCTGTACAGGAGGTTGGGTTCTATGCATGCAGAAGCCTTGGATTTACAGGGAACCACATGGTTCAAGACTCGGAGACACTTCCCTCCGACTCAGACGATTGTCTGTAAAACCGGGATGACGACGCACGCTCTGCTCGGCCGCTCAGAGAATCCGTGAGAAAACGGACTGCAAAGCCTTTTCACTACGGTGACAACCAAGTGTGACATGCCAGTCTCAGCACTTAATGGTACACGGGGGTAACTCAAGGGGCAACTGTTGGGGCAAAACGGCCAGGCCTGGACACTGGCTCCACCGTGGATACGGCGGGACCGGGCGCAGGGACTGCCACCTCGCCCCTGCCGCTCGTGCCCTCCTCCCCGAGGCAGGCCACACAGAGTCAAGGGCAAGCCAGGCTCCTTCTGCAATCGGACCGGAGTTCCAAGCACAACCCACACTTCTCGTCTGTACCGTGGGGATCCCGCCACCTAGAAGCTGCCCACTGGGGGTTGACCGGGCTGGTGAAGGGGAAGGACCTCACTAAGATCCTGTGAGCTGCGCCCTGCCCACCCCCCGCCCCAGCTCACCTCCTGCACATCCCAGGCACGCACGGTGCTGTCCGAGGACACGGTGCACACCACCGACTTCTCCTGCCCGTCAAACCGGCACGCGCTGTTTGAGACGTAGGCCAGCTCGTCTATGCCTCCTAGAGAGAACAGAGACTCGCCTTGAACGCACACACGTATGTCTGGGATGCGGACATGCAGACTGGGGAAAGACAGGCAGGACACTACACTCCTTCCTCCCTCTCTCACACAGCGCTCCTTCGGGGACAGCAGTGGCCACAGGCCTCACACCCAGGACCGCCCCTCTCACCAGCCACAGGGCCACAACTCCCTACTCTCCTGCCTTCTGTTTCTCTCTACCCTGAAACAAACGTAACGGTCCCTTCGAGGGTGACTTCGAGCACCAAATGACTAAGCCAAATCCAGAACCCAGCAGGGCAAGTGCTCATCAAGCAGCCCCTCCCTCTCTGGCCGAACACCACGTCCCGGGGCACTCGACCCAGGCAGGTGAGCAGCAGGAAAGCTCACAGCCATACCTTTGTGCCCAGCAATGGCTTTGCAGATGAAGTCCTTCTCCGGTCGCCCACATTCCATTCGGAACTCCAGCTCGGCCCGGCAGAGATAGTACTGTTTCCACGTCTGCGTGCCCAAGGTCATCTGGGAGGCTTTGCATGAGGACCAGCGCCTCAGACACAGCTGCCTGGAAAACAGACCCATCCATGATCTCAGGCAAGACAGGCCAGGTGTTAGAAGAAGGTAAGATGATGCCCGCAGGACCAGCTCTGATTCCCGGCTTCACCACCTCGTGGCCCGTACAATGCACTCCGCCTACGGAGGCCTCAGCTGCCTCCGCTGCTGAGCGGGGATGGCGATGAGAGGACACCGAGCACGTGCTCACCACCGCCCCGCGGCAGTGCCTCTCCGGTATTCGGCCAGTTTTCTCGACACCTCCGTGAAGTAGGTCCTCTGACAACCCCTTGTACGTAACAGGGGTTTTAACTGATCCAAGGCCAAGGGCATACAGCTTTGGTCATGTAACTATAATTCAAGAGTATTTCTTGGGGCGTCTGTCGGTGGCTCAGTGGGTTAAGCCCCTGCCTCCGACTCAGGTCGTGATCCCAGGGTCCTGGGATCGAGCCCCACATCGGGCTCTCTGCTCCGCGGGGAGCCTGCTTCTCCCTCTCCCTGACACTCCTCCTGCTTGTGCTCACTCTCTTTCTCTCTCTGACAAGTAAATAAAATCTTTAAACCCTGACGCGGCCGCCGTGCTGCCTGCCACACTGGGACGACATGGGGACGTGGACTCTGAGTTTATCCCACTTGCAGCTCACTGAGCTTCTGCATGTGCAAATTAACATCCTTGATCAAATCTGGGAAGTTTCCAGACCTTACTTCTTTAAATATTTTATTCCTTCTCCCTTTTCCCTCTCATTCTGGGACTCCTGTTACGCAATGATGGCGTGCCTGATGGTGTCCCACGGGTCTCTTAGGCCGTTGGTTTTTCTTCCTTCTTCATATTCATTCTAGTCTTCACACTGGCTAATCTCCATCGACCGATCTTTAAATTCACTGATTCTACCGTCTGTGGTTAAGCCCCGGGTTTTTACAGTATCACTGTCTACTCTACGATTTCTACGTAGTTATTTTCAGAATTACTCTTCAAGGATATTCTCTATTTAGTTCTTTGCACATGGTCACTCCTAGTTGTTTGAACATAATGGAAACAGCTAATTTAAATTTTCTCAAAGCTTCTGTTGTTTGCTTTTTTCCTGCGTAAGGTATACTTTTCTTATTTCTTTGCATGACTCATAACTTCTGTTGAAAACTGAACATTTTAAATAATGTCGAATCCTGGAAATCTGACCCTCCCAGATTTGCTGTTTCACCTATGCGCTGTTACTGTTTATTTAGTAACATTTACGAACAAACTCCGAAAAGACTGTGTTCTTTGTCACATATGGTCACTGAAATCTCTGCTTAAATTAGAGCTCACCAGTGACTGGCCATGGATTTCCCAAATGCCTGGAACTACGAAGTCTGCTGCTCTTCCCCAAAAGGCCCCTGCGCGTACTGGCGCGCGCATTCAACGCGCGGTACGGCAGCTACAGCTGTACCCAGGCCTTCACCTCCTGCTCACGCAGAACCTCCGGGTCAGCCAAACAAGCGAGTTAGAGCCTTCCTAGGTCTCCCCTGAATCTGTGCACAGCCCCGTTGCATGTGGCTGGGCTTTTTGATTCCCAGGCAAGTGTCAGAGCTTTTCAAAGCCCAAGCCCCTAAAGATATCACATTCTCAGCTTCTCCTTCTAAGCTTTCCGGCCAGCCTACCTGCTCGGCTGCTGTCCATCAGCTCTGACAGCCACAGCGTTAATCAGGTGTCAGTTAACTGTTTGACGAGGGTCCCGAAGGAGAGGCTTTCACACTGGGTGAACTCCAAGTCAGACCAAATAAAAACAGTAGGGGTCTTCCAAGAAATACCAGCAGGTCAAGTAACGACAATTCTCTGGTAATGAGAGTCCTATCCCATTCCTTCCCCTCCAGTGACTGCCAGGCTCCTGGTTTCACGGGGATCGTGAGCCGATGACATTCAAGACTAACGCAAGCCTGGAGACATTTATGGGAATAGCGCAAGAAAACCTGCCGTTCTAAGATTCAGATATTTTTTCTTGAATGAACACTTCCTTGACTACTGCAAGTCTCTCGTTAATTTCCAGAGTTCTGAAAAATCGATTTTGACAATTTGTGTCTTTACATACTGCTTTCAGAGAGGAGAAAATTTCAGATCCACCATGTTCCAGAGCCTGCATTCTGAGCTTCCACGCGACTGCTGGCGAGTCTAGGATAGCAGCTTCGTCACCAGGCTTCTGAGAACAAGAGCGTTAGCTCACAACACTGGACAGAACTACGGACTCTGCGTCAGTCTGTGGGCACCACAGTGAGGGAGATGTGGCTCCTACCACAGGGCACCCTTGGCCAGTGGTTAGGAGGAGAAGCAAAATGGAAGTTCATGGGAGAAACGTGCCATTTCAAAAGGCGCAACCTGAGCACAGAGAGTGGACTTCTGGTGGGCAGACGGCCGGGAGGCTGCTCGGGCAGAGGCTTCTGGCACCGCACAGTACGGCCCGGCCCAGCACTCCTCGCTCACCGAGAACACTAACGAGCTCAGGTGGGAAACGCGTGGCTCACGGCCCACGGCCTCGGTGAGGACGCCACGCAGTCGTCAGAGCTTCTCCGTCCACTGAGCACCTCCACGTCAGGCCCCCGCACACGCTGAGAAAGAGCAGTGCCCGCGCAGGGTGAAGGTTCTCCTGTGCGTCCTGGAACGCCAGGCTCCCGGGGGGTCAGGTCATGATCTCCGAGTCCTGGGATCAAGCCCCGCGTCGGGCTCCCTGCTCCACAGGGGGCCTGCGGCTGCTTCTGTCCCTCCCCTTACTTGTTCTCTCAATCTCTCTCTCAAATAACAAATTGAATATTTTTAAAAATTCAACTTAAAAAAAAAAAAGTAGCATGCTGGCAGCCTGTGCGCGGAACGGACCCTGGATATTCTGCTCGCGGGCAGAGGACCAGCCCACGCGGACCGGCTGCCACATGGAGAAGTCATCAGATTTCACATGGAAGTCAGGAAAAAGCAAGTGGTCTGGCTATGCTGAACCCAAATTCCTACCTGCCAGAATCCGCCCGGAGCTGCATAACCCTGTACCTTCGGCCAAAAACGAGCTCTCGACTTCGCCAGCGCTTCTACCCCCTGGATGTTCAGACCGAGTGTCCGCGAGCTCCCAGCACCGCTCCTTATATTGTTGGTTTCGAGTTGAAATAAGAAGGGAAATTTCTTATACCCTATCTTAATCAAAATGTGCGAAAATGAAAGCTAGACCAAGAAGATAATATGGCTTCAGAAAAAGTCAAGTCACGTTTCTTTGTGGAAGTAAAGTCTATTTCTACGTACTCAAAGCCATTACACACTATTACACAAACCTTAAATAGGACCCGTGACCAACATTTAGAAGAAGAAAAGAACAAAGGATTTGAAAAAACAAAGGCAGACTGGGGCGCCTGGGTGGCTCAGTCAATCAAGAGCCAACTCTTGATCTCAGCTCAGGTCCTGATCTCAGGGTCATGAGTTCAAGCCCCATGCTGTGGAGCCCACTTTAAAAACAAACAGGGGCACCTGGGTGGCTCAGTGGGTTAACTGGCTGCCGTTGGCTCAGGATCCCGGGGATCCTGGGACTGAGTCCTGCGTTGTGCTCTTTGCTCAGCGGGGATCCTGCTTCTCCCTCTGCCTGCCCCTTTCCCTGCTTGTGTGCTCACTATCTGTCTCTCTGACAAATGAATAAAATCTTTAAAACTAACAAGCAAAACAGAAAAAACAAAAAAATAAAAAAAAAAAACAGGATGCCTGGGTGGCTCAGTCGGTTCAGCGGTTGCCTCCAGCTCAGGTCATGATCCCAGGATCCTGGGATCCAGCCCCACATCGGGCTCCTTTTGCTCAGCAGGGAGCCTGCTTCTCCTCCCTCTGCCCGCCATTCCCCCTGCTTGTACTTTCTCTGAGTCAAATAAATAAATAAAATCTTTAAAACAAACAAAGGAAGACCATCAAAAAGGTTAAAGTATGAATATGAATAAAGTATGTGATATACCCCTTGAATTTCGATGTTATCAAATGAAAAAAATACTGTGATACCAAAACTTTTCAGATAGCAATTAGTAACGAACCGTTGTACACAACAGCAATTATGTACCTTAAATAAAAGCAAATATTTGCAACTTTACTTCTAACCAAAAGTTAATGTTCAGCGTGTTGAAGGCAGAATTTAAAAGGTCACGAGGCATTAAAAAAAGAAACCAGCTTTCTCAATTAAAATTACAGAGTACACATTAAAAACATATGACCGGGGCACCTGGGTGGCTCAGTGGGTTAAAGCCTCTGCCTTTGGCTCGGGTTGTGATCCCAGGGTCCTGGAATCCAGCCCCGCATCGGGCTCTCTGCTCAGCGGGGAGCCTGCTTCCTCCTCTCTTTCTGCCTGCCTCTCTGCCTACTTGTGATCTCAATCTCTCTGTCAAATAAATAAAATCTTTATAAAAATAAAAATAAGAAAACAAATGACCAGTTAACTACATTCATTTGGTGTGTTCCCGAGAATTTCTAATGGGCCTGGAGAAACTCTGGGGCCTGGCACCCATGAGAGACACAGCATCAGAAATGATACATGCAAAACAAAACAAAACAAACAAAAAAAGAAAGAAATGATACATGCATGTGACCACAGAGGACGGTGCTCCCGAAATGCTGTTGTCCCCACTCCAGAAACGTAAACCCACTGTTTTTAGGAGAACGCGGTTCAAGGCTACAATGCTGAGTGACTGAATGCTAAACGGTCTAGCAGCAAACGGTATGAAATAGTAACGAATGGAAACCCACCGGTGACCGGGTCACAGAAGCCAAACCATCTACTGGAGGAATCAGAGGCACGACAAGGCAACACATGACATACATGAGGAGGTCAGCGATAAACCACAGAAGGTATGTTCCGAACTGCTGGAAGAAAGCCACTCCTGTCACTCAAACAGAAACTCCTCTCCTAGCTGAGCAGCGGAGATGAGCACGAAGGCTGGGGCTGGTCTGGCGTCCCACCGACTTCCACGCATGCGTGCCGCTCCGCCGGGGCTTCGCAGATACTCGCACCAACCCGCCAGCCAGTGCACTTATTTCCTATCACACAAAGTCGCTGAGAATCGTATCTGGCAAAGACAGAATCCTGTCCACCCCTACAGAAAAACCCATCTCGAGAACTGGATGTTCCATCTAGAGTACACTCCTCCGAACTGTAAATACAGAAAGCCAGGAAAAGTTCTCTTCAAAACTAACTGAAGGGATCAGTATAATTTTTCTAACTAGTATCATTAGCAGTAACGAGTGAATGAAAAGCAACAGATACTACAGGACACTGAACGCTAAATACAGCACGTCTGGCCTTCCAGAATTCTCAAGTATCTCAATGCACAGCCATCCTGGAAACAAAACCCATGAAGCAAAGATTCCCTCACGTTTGTCAGTCCCTTCACGTGTGAACAGCTGCGGCAGCTCCCAGCTGACAGTCAAGGCTAGAGTCTGTCTCACATCCAGCAAGAGACAGACCACCCGACACTCCTTTCTTGGGACAAAGAAGTCAGGTTTCAAAGGGAAAATGAATAAGAAAGAAAAATGTAATAATTAATGATTAAAATATTTTTTATTTTCAAATTTAATCTTAAAAAGATTTTATTTGAGAGACAGTGAGCACACACACACGAGAGAGCATGAGCTGCAGGAATGGCAGAGGCAGAGGGAGAAGCAGAATTCCCACCGAGCAGGGAGCCCGAACCCCTTCTGGGACTCCGGGATCGTGGTGTGAGCCGAAGACAGACATTTAACTGACTGAGCCACGCAGGCGCCCCGGTTTTATTTTAATCTAGTACCTACGTGCTCATACAGCTCTGTGTTGTTGCTGTCACAGCACCCGACTTCAAATTAACGCAGATTGTGGACGGTCTTGTCAGCCAGCCGGGCGCATTTGCAGTATCTTTCTGCCCGAGTTTTGTACTCCTGCCGCGTATCGCCCTCCCATTCAATTAATAAAACTCTTGCATTTCAATACACTATTTAAAAGAGAAGTATTACAGCCTAACGGGAGGGGGAGGGAAAGAGTTTCCTGCTGCGGATTGTCCTTTCCTGTGAACTCATCAAAGCAGAAACAGTGCTCAAAACCCTTTCCCAGTGCCCCCCTCACGTTTGTGGGACACTCTCCTGACCACGTTTGGCTTTTCCTTCACTCACCTCCACAGTTCCTTGGTCATTGAAACTTCATTCCAGACCTAGAACAAGAGAGCACAGAAGAGAACGTCAGTCAACGGCAGTCAGCAGCCAGCCGGCCCCGACGCTGCGCAAGCGGCAGAGCCCTGAACCAGACTCAGTGCCCGCAGGCATGGGGACTCGCCCTGCGGAGCCAGACACATTTGAAGAGTCCAATAAAAACAACCAAATGAGTGAAAAAGAAGAGAATGTCCAACTCAACGGAGCCAAGGGGTTCCGAAGCGACTACTGATCATGCCCCCGCTGGGACTGAGCACTCCAGGGAGAGGTAAGACTACTCCAGCAAAGATTCTGATGGAAGAAAAAAGGAAGGAGTGTTCTGCCATAACTGGTTCTGGGGAAAGGAGCTAGAGATCGGATTAGACCCAAATCGCAAAGTCCTACTTGTGAGAACTGCGAGAAGTCACTCGGGAACTGGCTGGAGGAGCGCAAGGCGACACTGTCTTAGGACCACTGGCTTCCGTCAAAATGGCTGCTGCACTGGCCTAGAGGATATCCCAGAGATGTCAAAATGGTGGACCCGAACAGCCCCCTGGGGGAGTGGGAGTGGGACACACTGTCAGCCCTGCTCCAGAAACCGCCCCCTGCAGAAGCATCTGGGAGAGGCTCAGCATCAGGCCTGGGAGGGGACCAGAGTGCCATGCCTGCCCTCCGACAGGCCCACAGCTGCGTCCTGCGACTGGCCTCTCCAGCCCCGGCCAGCCTGGATTTTGAAACCCACACAGCTTGGGCAGGAACCACTCTGGAGTTGTCTGTGGTCCAGCTCCACTGAGGACCCCATCCCAGAAACTGGCTTTCTGATCCATGGCAGAGGGAACCACCTTCCTCTGAGCCCAGGTCCCCACCTCCACAGCCCTTGGTCATCTGCTAGATCAAAGTTCCTCGGTATTCTTGGTAGAAATGTAAAATTTATATTTTGCAAAAATCAAGCCAAGTCAGGCAAGAAGATTTACACATTTTCCTTTTCTTTAGCTCCCACTTCAAAACCCAACCGAGACCTTATTTCCCAAACACAGAAATATAATGTGTAATATGACCAGAAAAATACTACCCACCGCTGAGGACACCTCTGTTAGATCCTGGCCTTCATGACGACCCGTGAGGCAAAGATTACTGACCTCATCTTACCCATCTTACCTCATCTTACCCAGAGAAGCTGGTGCTATCCAACGGTTTAAGTCACCCTCCTTCCAGACTCTGCACCTAAACTATCCCTAGCCTGCTGCTGGGAAAACAGCCCAGGATCCAATTCCAGCCCTGAATGGGGGACTGCCTGCGTGACACTGTTTCCTTACTGGTAACAAAGGGATGAAAATCCAGCATAACTTCAATTCTCTGCTATTCCCAAATAAATTTTTGCTGGTAAAATAACTGGCAGTTTCATTTCCAAGGTTAACAAACGCATTTTCAGTGCCTTAACGAAACTCATTTACTCAGCACGTATTGACACAGGGTACACTAAATGCCGAGAAATCCACTGGGTGCTAGAGACAAGACGCAAAACACAGAAATCCTGCTCGCGGTCATGAACCCGGGTAATGGAAAAGCAGGCGTTATAAACACGCTCTACACTCAGCTGTGTGGATTCTGGGAAGAGCGCCGCGCAGGTGCACAGGGGCGCGGCCGCGCAGGTGGATGCACTTAACCGGCCTGGGCAAGCACAGCCAAGCTGCAGGTGCGCAAGCGTCCTGAGCGCAGAGGATGTGCCACTCACAGGAAAACCTTGGCTTCCCAGGCAGGCCCCGGAGGGAAATTCCAGAATATTCCAGAGGAGTTGGGAGGGGCAAGGAAATTGGTGCCCAAGTCCGTCTTAGCGGTGAAAGCTGACAGCAGGGCGCCCGCTGCAGGCGAACCGAGCAGAGTTCTGGGCGCTGCCGGGGGCCGACGGCTTGCAGAGCTGCTCCCCCAAAAGCCGCGCAGGTTACACCCCGGGGGCCGCGAGCGCCCTCTGCCGACCATGGCATCAGGGCCGCCGACGCCGCCTCCTAAATGGGCAACCAAGCCCCGAGCACGGCCAACCGCGAACACTAAGCACCATAAAGCCAGCCCTGTCTCCGCCCCGGACAGAGCGCGCTACCTTGTCCACCTGCGCGGCGCAGAGCAGGTCCCGGGCCTCCAGGAAGGAGAAAACGTGCAGCAGCTCGTGGAGTCCAAGCCGCGGCTCCATCTCGCCCGGCCGACCCGGCCCCTCACACCCGCCACACCTTCCACACGCTTCTGCGCCTCCCGGCAAAAACACCCCTCACCGCGCTTGCGCAGAGCTGACACGACCCCGCCCATCCCGCCGCTCTTCCGCCCCGCAGGCAAACCCCGCCCACCCCACCACGCCACCGCCCCACTCAGCCAAACCCCACCCATCCCGCCGCTCTTCCGCCCCGCAGGCCAAACCCCGCCCGCCCCACCGCGCCACCGCCCCACTCAGCCAAACCCAGCCTATCCCGCCGCGCTTTCGCCATGAAGGCCAAATCCCGCCCATCCCACGGCCAGTTCAGGCCACAGGCCAAACCCTCTCAGCCCGCGACACTTCCGGCCAAACCCTGCCTACCCCACGGCACTTCCATTACCCTCGGCAAAACCCCATCCGTCCCATGGTACTTCCGCTCGTCTTGCCCCGCCCATCCCGCCGCACTTCCGCCCCACGGGCCGAGCCCCGCCCCCTACGCTTCCGCCCCGCAGACCCCGCCCCCGCAATGCTCCAGCTCTTCTGCGGCAAATCTCTTCCAGCCGGACAGCGCTCCTCCTTGTGCAGTACCCAGTCCGCCCCGCTTCTCCCCGCCCCCTTGACCCTCGCCCTAACCTTCACCCCTGCACTAACGCTCACGACAGGGGCCGTGAGGCGAGGACCTCCCCAGCCCTGGCCGTTGCCCTCACCCTTGCCAGTAAATGCCCTGTCCTGCATTTCGTCTCCACTTTTGCCCTCTTGACTCGGCCTTTGACAAGGTCCTCTCCTTCACCTCGGTCGGGCCGCCCCGGCTCCTGACACTCACCCTTACCTTGACCGGGACCCTCTCCTTCACAATCGCCCTGCTTCTACCCCTCAGCTCTGCTATCCTCTGCCATCTCCCCTACCTCACCTGATCCTGGCCCCGGAACCCTCACAGTGAACTTCACCTGGCAGTGATCCCCAGCCTCACTCTGACCTTGGCATTCAAGGTCAGGGTCAGTGGTAGAGCTGTGGGTACAAGCTCAAATTTATACGGAGCTTAGCGCTCCCAGAAGGTAGCGACACAGAGCTGCCAGACGTGGCTGGAGAAACAGGCACACATCCTCACGCATCACACCTCTCCCTGAAAGCAACAACTGAGTCTACCGTGTTTTGCATTGGCCTAGGAGCTTGGAGGGCCATGAGCCGTCCTCAGTGTCCACAGAAGCTCACCCACATGAAGAACAAAATGGTATTTTACAAATAAAAGACCACTGAGTTTCTCCGCTGTTTTTAATTCTTCCTGAACTAAGACTGCATTGTCCCAACTGTTGAGTGCTACCGCATTAGGTCTAACAGAGTGAGTCCTTCCCTTTATCTCCTCTTCTGCTGCCTTCTCGTAACCCTTCTATTTCCGTACACACTGTAGAAATGGCTTATCAAATCTTATTAAACAACAAACAAGGGCTGATTGGGCTTGGATTTGGATTTACTAAATTAAGACGTGAATTCCAGGAATGCCTATCTCCTCACTTGCTCTGTATCTGAGTAAGGAGGTGACCGGTCTGGTCCTGGCTCACCCTTATCCTGAGGGTAGATGTTGCTACAGGCTTAAACCTGATCAGTCCCCAACCTAAGCCATCCCTGGGCTTGACTTGTGCCCCCCAGCCTCCAAATGGAAGCTCCACTGTACGAAGCCCCCAGGACCAGAGTAGCCATGAATGGGTGCACTTTCCTCATGACCACAGAGCAGCAAGGGCCAGGAACCGATGCCACTTCAGTCACTTCCTTCAAGAGGAACGGAAGGGGGCAGACACCAGGCAGAACTACCTGGGCTTTTCCTAATAAATCTCAAAACTGAACTAGCTTTTAATGCCTCTGAAAACAAAACCAAAACAAACCTGCCCTTCTGCCTGTGTTCCACTGTGAGGACATCGTTACACTCTGTGCTCCCCTGAACGGGGACCATCCCTGACTGGGAGGCCAGGGCCTGAAGGACCAGCACCGTGACAAGCACAGCCCCAAGCCCACAGAGTCGGCAGCACAGATGGGAAGCTGACAGCGCAGGCTGCTGGTCTCCTCTGCTGTGGCTGGACGTGCTCATCGCCTGGCTGGGAGCGGGACCAGGCATGGAGGGGACCAAGGGGGGGCTGGGTAGAGGCCACGGGAGGTCGAGTCAGGCTAAGGAGAAGAACAAGGCTGGGGGGGCTCTGGGGAGCAGGACAGCAGGGCTGGCCCAACGTCTCAGCCCTCCGGGATGAAGGGCCGGATCAGCTCTGGGTTCAACAGTGACTCTTCGAGAGGCCGGTCCACGTGGAAGTCATGGACGTGGGGGGGCCCTGGGTGGGCCTTGGGAGCAGGTCCCCCTGGGCGCTGGGGAATCGGCAGCTCTGAAGGGTGGGCAGGCAGGGGAGCCGTGAAGAAGTACTGGTGCAGGAGGGCCTGGGGGCAGCAACAAGGGACAGCAGAAGGAAATCAGTCACTTCATCATCCCAGCCTCGGCGCACTTCCCCGGGAGGCGGGAGTCTGAGCGCTCCCCTCCCGAGGCTCGCTCCCACAGCATCTGAGTGCTCGTCGTCTGAGCGCTGTTCCAGGGGCTGCAAGAACCAAGAACTTGCCCTTGAGAAATCTTCCGCGAGTCAGGGGTGCGGGTGGCCAACAAGATAAAGGCGGAAGACACAGGGTGCGTCACGTGACTAGGGCTGCGGCAGAGACAGCAAGGGTGAGGGACGCTGGAGAGGCCGCAGGCCTGCAGAGCGGGGATCGACCAGAGACCTGAGAGGTGCGCGGGTGAGGCTCGAGGACACGGAGTGCACCTGCAGCCCAGGGGGCAGGAACTGGCAGGGCCAGAGGTGATGGCCCCGAGTGTGTGACACCCATGGGCCCCTCGGACCTGGGCTCTGCTTGCGGGAGAGGCAGCGAGCAGGGGCTCAGACTGCGGGAAGTGGTCAGATGACCTCCGCCCACTTTAGACACCCTGATGACGCGAGAACTCATGGAGCTAGTGCCGAGAGCAGCCGTGAGGCTGGGGACACGGGTACACCCAGGACAGAGGCCCTGGCACTACTGGCCAGCAGCCCACGGCCAGAAGCCCATCCTTCCCTGCCGCACGACCCACCCTTCTGGGTCCCCCCTGCCAGACTCTGCTCACCATTTCTCCCCTGCTTAAACCTGCACTCCCCAAAGTCAGTCCCAACTCCCCACGCCCAGGGCCCAGGATGATACCAGGCATGCGCAGGTGCGGAGTATCTGTTGAAGGGATGAGGGCGCCGGTCAGCGGTAATCCAGATACTCTCTTCTGCAAGGTGGGCCTGGGGCCCTTGACCTGCCTGTGACCCCCCCGGGCTCTGGTTCCAGCCCGGCACTGAGGGGCCTCCGCCTTGGACTTGCAGGGCCCGCGCGAGGAGCATCAGGGACAGCGGGTCACCGTACCTGGGAGGCCGCGATGCGCTGGCGCGGGGGGTAGAGGAGGAACTGCCCCAGCAGGTCCAAGGCTTGAGGAGACGCGTCGGGCAGCACCTCCTCCAGGGGCACAGGCGCCTGCTCCTTGAAGGAGATCTTGTTGTAGTCGGGCAGCTCCGCGACCTCCTGGAACCACCATCATCAGTTCTTGCCCGCCAAGGCCCCGCCAAGGCCCCCCACTCGTTCTCGCCCGCAGCTCCCGCTCCCGCTGGCACTCCTGAAATCCCACATCCCCTCCCTGCCTCAGGCACCTGCGCCATACCCAGCTCGGGGAGAAGTGCCAGCAAGCGAGCTGGGAGGGAAGGGGCAGGACCTGGCCTCAGGCACCCGCCAAGGCAGAAGAGCAAAGCCCCCAAGGGAGGCCAGGACAGTGGTCTGGGAGGTCGAGACGACATGGGGCCACGAGAACAAGGTGCAGGAAAGGGCAGGCATGGCCACTGGGGGTAAGGGAGGACCTCTACCCCCACCCCCTCCCCACTGGGAACCCCTGCAAACCGGCCAGACTTGAGGACTGGGGGTGCCCAAGATTCGAAGCACACAGCAAAGCTGTTCGATATCGTTCTCCCCAGGAAATAGAGGGGATCCGTTCAGCAATTCCCCCATGATGCAGCCCACAGCCCTGTGGATACAGACCCAAAGAGCTCAGAGATCTCACACCGGGACCCAGATCTCCCCCCGCAGCTCTGTCGCCTCACACTAAGGACACAGATCTCCCCACACAGCACCCACACCCGCACACTGGAGCCGAGGCACCATGAAACAGCACAGACGCTTCAGCTCTAGGAATACAAATTCATACACAAAGACCACAAGCCTAGAACGCATCCTCCTACCGAAGAGCTCACTGGCCTCAACCCTAGAAAACACAGCAACACCCTTAACAGTTCTGAGACTTCTCAGAGCCTCATTTCTGGAACACGCAGCCGCCCCCGCACACTCCCCACCTTCTGGGCCACACCTCCACTAGAGCCCCCACATCTCAAGCTCTTAGGCATGTACAGACCATCCTGGCCCAAATAAAGGCTCAGAGAGATCCGGGCCTCTGGAGAGTTCACCGCCTGGGGTATGCGCAACCCCCTGCCCGGTGATGCGGATGATCCATATTTCTTGAACCCCAGACCACATCCCTCATTCCAGCCCGCAAGCTTCCCACCCTGAACACACCTAACCCCCACCCAGCTCAAAAATGTCAGAGAGGAAAACTGACCTCAAACTCCTCAGAGGTCCTCCAACCAGGGAAGACACCCCAAATGGCTCAGCAACCCCAAAGCCCAGGAGAAAAACCCAGATTCCCCCACGCCCAGCCCACAGGAGCCTCACCACAGGTCAACGCCCTGGTCATACTGGCGGGCGCCGTACAGGAGCTCAGGGGCTCGGTACCACCTGTGGGGGGTGGGGGGAGGAGGCAGTCACAACCAGGCTGCCCGTCTGCCAGAAGGCTGCCCGGACAGGTCACCCCAGCCCCACATCAGCCCCACAAGCAATATCTGAACTGAAGGTCCAGAAGCATCTCATCCCCAGTGAGGAGCTGGGACCCGCCCATTGCCAAGCCCTGCCTGGGAACTGGCCTTCCCTACCTGGTGGCCACCTGGTGTGTGTAGAGGCGGCTGCCGTCTGGGGAAAAGACCCGGGCCAGACCGAAGTCCGCTATCTTGAGCTGGCCTGAGGCACTGATGAGCAGGTTGGCTGGTTTCAGGTCCTGAGCGCACCAAAGGAGGCGTGAGTTCCTCCCGGTCTGCCAGAGGCCCCTGGGAGGAGAGCTCAGCAGGCTACGCACATAGGTCAGCCCGGCTCCCCATCCTCAGGGCCACTTACTCTTTGGTGTGACCACACCACAGGTCCCGTCCGGCCACACCTTCTTCAAGGGCTGGCCCCACAGGTCCCGCCGCAGCCCGCGCCGAGACTGACCCGATGCACGATGTTGTTGGCGTGGCAGAATGCGACACCCTTTAGCAGCATCTGCAGGCAGCTCTTGACCTGCGCGGGGACCAGCGGCCTCTGGGCGTGGCGCACCACCTCAGCCAGATCCGACAGCATGAACTCGAAGGCCAGCACAAAACCCGCGCCGTGCGGGAACACAGCCTTCAGCTGCACCACCTGCGGGGCGGGCACGCTGTCAGCCCTGGGCCACCATGCTCAGACCCTCCCCGGACGCCCAGCCTCCGCCCTGACCGAGGACAAAACGGGCAGAGGAGATGCAGGATCTGCGCTCAGAAGGGGAGTTCGGGGTTCCCTACTTGCTGCCCGCTCTGGAGAGAAGGCAGGTCCCCGTCTAACGCTGCACTTCCACTCAAGGAAAGGAGGTCTATGGAAGGTCGCCTAGGGCAGGGTCTGGTCATCCACCCAGACCAGGAACCAGAGAATCACCGGGGGGGGGGGGGGTGGGGGGGGGGAGGGTCTCTCTCTCTCTCACACACGTAAACACAACACAGCACAGGTCTCCTCTGGTGTCCTGTAGGGCCGTGAAGTCCCAGCATCAGGAGACACGTCCCACCTACTTCCTGAGGGCCCACGGGGGTCACAAGGACCAGGCAGCTCCGCAGTGAGCAGTGGCAAGGGCTGGCAGGTCCTGACGACCTTCAGGAGCTCACAGCAGAGACACAGCCGTCTGACACAAGAGCAGGCACAGCCCCGGGAGTGTCCGGGTTCTGAAGACGACAGACGGGATCAAACCGGAGGGGTCAGCCACGCAGGGACATGGGAAGGAGCTGAGGGCAGAGGGACAGCAAGCACGAAGGCCAGAGGTGGGAACAGGAAGGAGGCTGGAGGGATGCGGGCATGTGGGTTCCTCTAGGGGAAGGACATTTGCTCGGTTCTGTGCTGTGGAGGCACCTCAGAAGGTGTGTGGAAGGAGTGAAGAGAGGGGCCGGTGCTGTCCGCGTCCGGAGAAGCCGGTGCGCTCTTCCAGAAGGGAAGTGCGCGCCGTCTACACTGACAGGGAAGAGAACAGTGAGGAAGCAGCTGCCGGCCCGGTGAGAGCTGCAGGTGGCCTGGGCTTAATCTGGAGGGTTTTACAGTAGAATCTTTCCGGCTGCTGACCGGGTTGAGGGCCTCTGTCGCCAGCCTTCTTACGCGCTCCCCACCCCCCATCCCGCCCCGGCCACATGTGGGCTGTCTGCGTGCCCTTGGACTGTCCTCAAGAAAAGGTGAATAGGCTTATTGCTGGTTTTCAGACTCTAAAGGCAGCACACAGTCATTTCACAGATCACACACATACATTCAGGTAATACACAGAATTATAAAGAAAAAAACAAAAGAAAAATCCTGTCACCTACAATCAACCTTAGAGTACATTCTATCAGACTTTACAACAGATATGGCTTGTCCTAATACGTATTCACGTGTATATGTATACACGCATTTTCATACAAAACTGGACGACGTATTTTTAGATGTGCTTTATAAACTGTTTTACAACACGCTTTTCTTATATATGCGATATAGCACGGATATCTCCAGAGGACAACAGACTGTCACTCCTCAGGGTTGAGAGAAAGCAGGGAAGATCATGAGGTTGGGGGTGTACGTGTCCCTCCCCGCGTGCACACAGCACATCCAGCCCCATCACAGCAGAACCCGGCCACGTGGGCCCCACCGCCTCTGAGCATCTCCCCTACTGCACTTAAGTTATCAGAAGCCCAACTGGGGCCCATGCCCAGCACAGGGTACAGCCGAGGGACGGCTCCCAGGTTACAACATCTGGACTCCTCAATCAGACCGCATCCAAAGCCTCCGCGGACCAGCTGCCTGCCCACAGCTGGTGGACGAGCCTCCTCCCCTGGCCAGAGAACAGGGAGATCCTGAACTCAGCCTTGCAGAGCAGTGGATAACCCAGAATGACAATGGACCTAACACAGTCCACCCGGCCTGTGGAACAGAACAGAAGCTCAATAGAGGCAGTTATCATTATCATTACAAATCTTCAAATGTTTTATGAAAAGAAGTCAGTGAATAAATGAACGAATGAAGAGTACGGGAAGAAGTAAGTGCGTGAGTAAGAGGGAATGCGTGCAGAATGACGTAAGCGGGCCCGAGGTGGACAAGACAGGGAGTAAGGGAGGGGTGCGGGAGGGGCACAGGGAGGCTCCGGAAAGGGACCATCCGAGCCCAGTCCCACTCACATGCTGATTGTCCTCGATCTCCTGCAGAGCCTTGATCTCCCGCAGGGCCTGGTTGGGGATGCCATCCTCCAGCCGCCGCAGGGCCACCTTCTTGAGCGCCACGATCTCTCCAGTCTGCGGGACAGAGCGCAGACACTGCCACCCGTCCCGTGCTGGGGAAGGGGGTGCGCCGACGGGGCAGGCGCCATCTGGGGGGACGCAGAGGCCCGAGGCCCCCGTGGAAGTGGGAAGCGCCCCCACCCCGTTCTGGAGGGAAGTTAGGTCCAGCCTGGGACTCGGCTGTTGCAGAGCTGCGCGAACAGTTCCGAGTGCTCCCTGGGGCACTCGCGGACGACTGCGGTGGCATCGCGGGCGGGCGGGCAGCTGACCGCAACCTGACGGCCCCCACTGAAGGCGGCCTAAGCGGTGGGCGCACACCACGAAGCGGGGCGGGGAGGCGGGAGCAGCGGTGCAGACGTGAGCACGGGAAACACGGGGGATGGTCTCCCGGCCAGGAACGGCTGGAAGGAGAAGGCAGGCCCGCGCGCCGCCCCGCGGCTCTGCTCACCTCCACGTGCTTGGCCTTGAAGACGATGCCGTGCGCGCCCTCCCCGATGCGGCCCAGGATGCAGTACTGGTCCATGCCCGCGCCCCCGCACGCCCCGCCCCTCCCCGCCGGCCCGACGCCGCTGCCTAGCAACGGGCTGTCGCCCAGCTCCGGCCCGGGCGGCCGGCAGCAGCTGGGGACGGCGTCCGGGCCTCGTCTACGCCTTCGCCGGGTCCCCGCGGTCAGGCTGCAGCCTACTACATTCGGAGAAAACCACCGTGCCCAGAGGGCTCCGGTACCTGGGCCGCGGAACTATGGCGCCCGGTGCCCCCTGCCCGCGCCTCCCAGACGTCACGTGACCAGCGACGCTGGGACACGCAGCGGGGGGTGGGGCCGCGCAGCCTGGGGGTGGGGCTTCGCGGCCAGATGGGCGGGGCGGGGCTGCGCGTCGCGATAGGCAGGCCTGCAGGTGGGGGCGGGGCTGCGTGACTGAGGCGGGGCCTCCTAGCGACGGGGCGGGGCCTCCTGGAGAGGCGGAGCCAGCTCCGTCCCAGCGGGCCAGGATCCCCAGTCGCGCCAGTTTCCAGGTCTCTCTGGAGCCAATAATGTTGGGAGTCTGGTTCAGGGCCAGGTTGTGGAGGGAAAGTCAGTGAGGCCTCCCTTCTGGAACTTGACAACACGCAAGCACATCTTTTAAAAAGTTCAAACTCTAACCAGAAAGTCCATGCCCAAGGCTTCTCATAAAGAAATATTTGGAGGAATTCGCATGACTGATTCTGAATAAGTGCATACCATCAAAGGGCACTGACAGAAAACACAAGTTGCTCTTAAACCCCTGAAAAGATGCTCAATCTCACAGACAAGATAAATGCAAAATAACCTACAATTTTCCACCTATCAAGTGACTAACGATCCCAGATCTAAGTCTGTTAGTCAGGCTATGGGAAAACAGGAGCTTTGTAACTTGGCAATGCTGAGGAGTTACAGATGCATATCCCTGGACTCAGTGAGTCCACTTCCAGAAATTCCCCAACAGGTGTACTGCACACACGTGAGATGACCCGTGCAAAGTGACTCACGGCAGCGCTGTGGGAAGAGCAAAAAATAGTAAACACTGCAGATGTCCACAGGAGGCGACTGCCTAGATGATGGCCACGCCCACCTAGTGGAATATGTGGCCCTAGAAATTAACTAGGATGCTTTTTAATGTGCAGCAATAAGACTTCTAAGATACATTGTTTTAAAAGACAAGATGCAGAACAGAGCATACAGTGTGCCCCTAGCTGTGTAAAGAAAAGAAAAAAAGAGTCTAATGTCTGTTCATCCATTACAAGATATCTGCAAAGATACACAAATTTCAGAATTGTGGTTACCTGGTGGGGGGACTGGAAGAACTGGAGACAGGGTAGGAGGTAAAGTTTTCTCTGGGCCTTTTTGTATTCATTGTGTTTTGAACCTTATCATTTATTAATTTTTCAAAAAGGTAAATATTTTCTAGCTCAGATGTTCCATCTTTGTTTTAAAAATTTCAGAAGAATACCTTGATATCCATACATGAATGGATATCGTCTGCTGTCTGAAGATAGCAGAGGCCAGAAATAACCCAAATATCCCACGGAAGAATGGGTACATAAATTATGGGAGTGCCTTAGCATGGAATATTTTGTAGCTATTACAAACGGTGAGGAAAAGGATGTGGCATGGGAAAAGGATGGTCTTCAAAACATAATCCTGGGTCATATGAGAGGTCATATGAAGAAAAACATGTATATTAACCCAAACCTTACACCCTACACAAAAACTGATTCCAGATGAACTGCAAAAACTAAATATGGAAGGTAAACAATGAGGTTTTAGAAGAAAACGGAATATCTTAATGACTTTGCGTTAAGTAAGATTTTTCTTAAAGAGGTTATAGAAAGTACTAAAAGGGAAAGTGTAAGTACTAACATGAGAAATTGGACTTTATCTATAGTGAGAACCTCTGTCTTTCAAGAGATACCACTAGAGAGTGAAAAGGAAAGCGACAGAAAGGGAGAAGACACCAAAATACATATATTAAGGGCTCCTATCTAGAACTTAGAAAAAACTCATAAAACAATTGGGAAGCAGAAAAAATGGACAAAACCTAGAGCAGGCACTTCACAAAAGGCAATACCAAATAGCCAATCAGTGTTTGACAAATTCTGTGCTAACGTTACTAGCCATCAGGAAATTTCAAATTAAAACCGTAATTGTACTGGGCGCCTAGATGGCTCCGCTGGTTGAATGTCCGACTCTTAATTTCAGCTCAGGTCATGATCTCAGGGTTGCAGGATTGAGCCCAGCATCAGGCTTCATGCTCAGCAGGGAGTCAGCTTGTCTCTCTCCCTCCCCCCACACATGCTCTCTTCTCTAAATAAATAAATAAATCTTTAAAAAGCTCATAATTTTGCTGTAACCACCCGGAATCATTTAAATTAAAAAGAGAGACAATAGCAAATGCTGGCAAAGACGTAGAGCAGCCGGAACTCTCACACACTGCTGATGTGAGTGCAAGTTCATAAAACCACTTTGAACACTGTTTGACACTATCGTTGTCAAACTCGTGTGGCAATTTTACATATTTACAGATAAATAAATAGATAGACACACACACATATGTATAATCTAGTAATTCCGTCCCTGGGAATTAAACGTGGCAGAAGTGAATATATGTATGTTCCTGAAGGACACACAGGTTCATAGCAGCACTCATTAATACACTAAACCTGAAACAACCCAAATGTCTACAGCAGCATGGACGAGTAAACTGTGAGATATTCGCCCAGTAGAGAAGTACACAGTCATGAGCATGAGCAGAGCATCGCCGCTGGCAACAACACGGATGAACCGGAACAAGGTGAGTGAAGGAGCTAGACACAAAAGAACGTAAAATGGTGCACCCTCTGTGGAAAACAGCATGGTGGTTCCTCAGGAAGTTAAAAATAGAACTGCCATATGAGCCAGCAAGTCTACTTTTGGGTATATAACCACAACAACTGAAAGCGGGATCTTGAAGAGATATATGTACACCTATTTTCATACCAGCATTATTTACAACAGCCCAGAGGAGGAAGCAACCCAGCTGTCCATCAACCGATGAAGAGGATTTTTAAGTGTGGTATATATGTAGATTACAATAGTATTTATCCTTAAAAAGGGAGGAAATTCTGACACATGTTACAACATGAATGGACCTTGAGGACATTACACTAAGTGAATTAAGCCAATCACAAAAAGACAAATACCACAGGATTCCACTTATATGAGTTATTTAGAATAGTCAAATTCATAGAAATAGGAAGCAGACTGATCAGTGCTAGGGGCTGGAAGGAAGTGGGCTGAGGGAAATAGGGAGTGTTTCACGGGTATAAAATTTCAATTTTGCCAAATGGAAAGTTCTGGATATTGGTTGCCCAACAATATAAATATACTTAACCCTACTGAACTGTACACTTAAAAATGGTTCAACACACAAAAGAAATTATTCAGATGGTAAATTGTATATTTGTTTTTTCTCCACAATAAATTTTTTTTTTTTATTAAAAATCTAAAAAGAATGGAGTGGGGCACCTGGGTGGCTCAGTCAGTTATGCATCTATCTTCAGCTCAGATCATGGTTCCTGGGTTCTGGGATCCAGCCCCGCACTGTGCTCTCTGCTCAGCAGTGAGTCTGCTCCTGTGTCTCCCTCTGCCTCCCCCCTCATGCTCCCTCTCTCCCTCTCAAATAAATAAAATGTATTTGAAAAACATTAGGATAAATAATAACAGCTTCATAAATTGGGGGAGGGGGAGACAATGCACAGATTTTAGAAGCTGAGTGAACCTCCAACAGAATAAACTCAAAGAGATCCATTCCCAGAACTATCATAATCAAATTTCTGGACACTAAAGGGAAAAGAACATTTGAAAGCACCCACAGAGAGACGATACATTGCCCACCCAGAGTACAATGTCTCCAGTGACCGTGATTTCTCACCAGAAGCCATGGAGGCCAGAGAAGTGGCACCACGTTTTTCAGGTGCTAAGAGAAGAATTCCATATCCAGTGAGAAAATCCATCAGAAATCAAAGGGAAATGAAGACGTTCTCAAAGGAAAGAAGACAGAGGTTTTGTTGTTAGCAGACCTCACCTAGAGGAATTGCTAAAGGAAGTCCTGCAGACAGAAGGGAAATGATAACAGAAGAAAAGCAGGGAATGTCGGGAGTGAAAAAGAGGAGCTGAACAGGTTAATATTTGGTGAATATGATAGATTCTTCTTCTCCACCTGGGTTTTAAAAATTGTTTGATATTTGAAAGCAAAAATTATAGCATTGTTTGACGTCATTCTCAAAGTAGTCACAGATAATACTGAAAATGAAAAGAAAAAAAATGCTTAGAAAAAAAAGTTCACAGGAGCTAACGAAAGAGCTCCCAACAGCCAGCGCTGTAACTGTTCAACCGACAAAATAAATAATGTAGTATTGTATTATAGCCCCAAGTAGAAGTAAATGTCCATGGATCCATAGTAATATAAATGATTGAATAAATAAACAGATGGAGGATAATGGAAAGTATCTTATGCAGAAGAAATAATTTATGTAGATACTCTGATCTCAGAGGTGCAGGGTGACTCCCCGATCTTTTGTGCACATGGTACATTGTGTCTTCCTGGCAAAAAGGACAGTATGGAAAGTGACTACAAGAACTATGCAGGGGAGACACCTGACAGATCATCTCGGCCAGGAGATCAAGGTTGACATCACTAGTGATAAGTTGTGCTAATGGTACCTTATCTCTGATAGGTGGAGAGAATAGAATTTACCTCTGTGGTCTCCACCCCTTCCCATTAGCAGTCGTTCCCCCTTTCCCTCTTCTCCCAGCCCTGGACAACCACTAATCCACTTTCTATCTCTATGAATTCACCTAGTTTGGACATTTCATATAATCATATATGTGACATTTTGTGTCTGATTTTCTGCACTTAGCATGTTTTCAAGGTTCATCCATGTTGTAACATATCAGTATCTCATTCCTTTTTTTATGAATAAATCATATCCATCATATGGGCATACCTCATTTTGTTTATTCATTCCTTAGGTGATGGACATTTTGATTGGTTCCACTTCTTGGCTCTGTTAGATAGCGCTGCTATGAACATTTGTGTACAAGTTTTCGTGTGAAATTATGTTTTTGGTTCCTTAGGTATACATGTAGGGGTGGAACTGTGTGGCCACATGGTGACAATGTTTAACTCTTTGAGTCACTGCCACACTGTCGTCCGAAGTGGCGCACCTGCTTACATTCCCACCAGAGGTGTATGAGAGTTGCCATTTCCCCACATCCTTGCCAACACGTTGACCATCTGTTTAAATTTCAGTCACCCTGATACAATGAGCATACAGTGGTTTGATTCGCATTTCTGTAATAACTAATACTGTTGAGCATATTTTTATGCGCTTGTAGACCATCTGTATTTCTTCAAGCCCTTTCCCCATTGTCTGTTGGGATATTTGTCCTCATATTGTTGACCTGAAAGTGTTCTTCATGTGTTGTGGGTGCTACATTTTTATCAAATATGTGATTTGCAGATATTTTCTCCTATTTTGGGAGTTTTTTCACTTTCTTGATAGTGTTCTTTGAAGCACAAATTTCATTTCAAATTTCAAGCATGAATGAAAAAAGATATGATGCTTTTGCTATAGGCGTCATATCTAAAAAA
This sequence comes from Meles meles, assembly GCF_922984935.1. Lineage (NCBI taxonomy): Eukaryota > Metazoa > Chordata > Mammalia > Carnivora > Mustelidae > Meles > Meles meles. The sequence continues at coordinate 95,744,829 of NC_060076.1, forward strand.
CCACTGACTAATCCAAGACCACAAGACTTGTATTTTCTTCTAAGAGTTTCAGAGGGTTAGCTCTTACATTTAGCTCTTTGACCCATTTCGAGTTCATCTTTTGATGTGGTTTGAGACAGAGGTCCAACTTCATTATTTTGAATGTGGATATACAGTTGTCTTAGCGTATCTACTGAAAGGACTATTTCTTTCTTTTTGCATTGTCTTGGAACCGTTGTCAAAAATCAGCTGACCATAATACATGGGCTTTTCTTCTGGACTACCAATTGTATTCCACTAGTTTGTCTATTCTTATGCCAGTATCACCCAGTCTTGATTACTGTAGCTTTGCAGTAAAATTTGAAACCAGGAAATGTGAATCTTTTAATTTTGTCCCTATTTTTCAGGATTGTTTTTGGCTATTCTGGGTCCCTTGCATTTTCATATGAATTTTAGGATCAGTTTGTTATTTCTACCAAAAAAGTGAACTAAATTTTGTAAGGACTGTAATGTATCTGTACATAATCTGGGGAGTTTTGCCATCTTAAAGATATTGTCTTCTACTCCATAAAGGCAGGATGCCTTTCTATTTATTTAGATCTTCTTTAATTCCTTCAGTGATGTTTTGTGTAGTTTTCAGTGCAACATCGCTGAACGCTTTTATTAGCTTTTATCATTTTCATGTGGATTCCTTGGTGTTTTTTGCATACAAAATCATGTCCTCCATAAATGGAGATAGTTTACATCTGTCCTTTAATCTAGATGCCTTCTATTTCTTCTTGTCTAATAACCCTGGCTAGAACCTCCAGTAAAATGCTAAGTAGAAGTGAAGAAACCAGACATGGTTGTCCTGTTCCTGATATTACAGAGAAAACTTTCAGTCTGCCACCATTAAGCATGATATCACTTGTGGGATTTTTCACAGATGCCTCTACTAGATTGAAGAAGTTCCCTTCTATTCTTATTTCGTTGGATATTTTTATCCCGCAAGGGTTTTGGATTTGTTCAGTGTGGTTTTTCTTTTCTGTGTCTATGGAGGTTAGCATGTGGAATTTGTCCTTTATTAATATGGTATATTACACTGCTTGATTTTCTTATTTTGAACCCACTTGACATTCCTTGGATAAATCTCACTTAGTCATTATGCATAAGCTCATTTGAGAAAAGCATCCTTTATTTTTCAGAGCAGTCTTATAGTCACAATGAAATTAAGGAGAAAATACAAAGTTCCCATATATTCCCTTTCCTCACAAACACACAGCTTCCTCCACCAACAACATCCTGCTCCAGAGTGGTACATTTATTAGAACCAATGAACCAACACTAATACATCATTATTATTATTCAAAGTCCACGGTCTACATTAAGAACTACTTTTGGCGTTGTACATTCAATGGATTTTGACAAATGCTTAATAACATGTACCCACCATTACACTCTTATATAGAATAGTTTCATTGCCCTAGGAATCCTCTGTGCTTATCCTATTCAAACCCTTTCCCCTAATTCCTGACAACCACCAAATTGTTTACTGTCTCCCTAGTTTGGGCTATTCCAGGATGTCATGGAGTGGAATTGCACAGTATATAGCCTTCTGTAGATAGGCTTCTTTCACGTAGCATTTCAGGTTCCTTTATGTCCTTTCATGGCTTGATAGATTATTTTTATTTTTTTATTTTGAAAAAAATTTTTAAGATTTTGTTTATTTATTTGACGGACAGAGATCACAAGCAGGCAGAGAGGCAGGCAGAGAGAGAGGGGGAAGCAGGCTCCCTACCAAGCAGAGAGCCCAATTCGGGGCTCGATGATCTGAGATCCCTAATGCGGGGACTGTGACCTGAGCCGAAGGCAGAGGCTTTAACCCAAGGAGCCAACCAGGCGCCCCTATTTTGAAATTATTTTAACATACAAAACATTGGAACAACAACAAAAAAGAAATGAAAGAAAAACAGAAAACATACAGGCAAATTGTTACTCCAGGAGCTTCTCAAATCCTCACTTGTTCCCCAACGCCCAAGATGAAAAATTTTTCTAAAAAGGTATTCAGGGTCCCTGGGTGGCGCAGCTGGTTGAGCGAATGACTTGGTTTTGGCTTAAGCCCTGATCTCAGGATCTTGAGATCAAGCCCCACTTTGGGTTCAGAGCTCAGTGAGGAATCGGCCTGAGTTTCTCTCTCTCCCTCTGCCCTTCCCTGCACTTGCTCTCTCTGTTGCTCTCTCTCTCTAAAATGAATAAATACATCTTTTAAAAAAATTTAAAAGGTATTCAGTCACCAACAATGATGTTACTAATAGCAATATGGATCAATTTCACAAAAAGGCCAATAAATCCCATTATAGCAAATCCTATTGCTGTTGCCATGGCAATCTTCTGGAATTCTTTTCTACCAGGTTTAGTGTATCTTTGGACAAATTGAGTCCTTCTCAAACTGCCGACTTGGCTCAATGAACCGCATCACCTAATCCATGATGCTGCCCACTAACACCTCATATGCCCAGGACATGTAGCACAAAAGTGCACTAGCTCATTTTTTTTAGCACTTGGTAATATTCCATTGTTTGGATGTACTAAGGTTTATTTATCCAATCACCTACTGAAGGGTATCCTGGTTTCTTCCAAATTCTGGCAGTTATGGAAAAAAGCTGCTATAAACATCCATCCGCAGGTGCTGTGTAGACAAAAGCTTCCCACCCCTTTGGGTAGATATCCAAACAGGAGCACGGTTGCTGAATTGAATGGTAAGAGGATATTTAGTTTCACAAGAAACTTCAAAATTTTCTTCCAAAGTGACCACCATTTCTGCCTCCTTGAAAGCAATAAATGAGCTTTTTTCCTTGCTCTACATCATCACCAGCATTTGATATTGTCGGTGTTTTTAATTTTCACCATTCTAATAGATGTGTGGTGGTATCTTGTTATGATTTTAATTTGGGATTCTTAATGACATATGACACGAAGCATCTTTGCATATGCTTATATACCCATTTGTATATCTTATTTGTCAAATTATTTGTTCTGATCATTTGCCCATTTTAGATAACAGTCCTTTATGAGATATGTCTTTTAAATATATTTTCTCCTAATACGGAGAGGCCTGTCTTCTCATTCGACTGGTATTAGCTTCATTATGCTAGTATTTTTTTTTTCCAGTAAGTTTTAAAAATCCACATTCATAAAGGATATTGGTTTGCAGTTTTCTTGTGATATCTTTATTTAGTTTTGGTATCAGAGTAATACTGGCCTCATAGAACATGCTGGAAAGTGTTCCCCCCTCTTCTATCTTTTGAAAGAGTTTGTAAGGATTAATGTTACTTCTTTAAGCATTTGGAAGAATGAACCAGTGAAACTATCTGTTCCTAGGTTTTCTTTGTGGAAGCTTTATGATTATTGATTACTTGCTATAGACCTGTTCAAAATTTCTGTTTCTTATTGAAACAGTTTTAAGAATCCATGTCTTCTCATGAATTTGTCCATTTAATCTGGTATACAATACTCCTTCCCTCCCTGACAAGAAATGAAAATAAAAACACAATGGTCCAAAATCTTTGGGATGCAGCAAAACCTGTTCTAAGGGGGAAGTTTATAGCAATACAAGCCTACCGCAAGAAGCAAGGAAAGTCTCAAATAAACCCTACCTTACACCTAAAGGAGCCAGAAAAAGAACAACAAAACCCAAAACCAGCAGAAGGAAGAAAATAATAAAGATAAGAGCAGACATAAAGATAAATAGAGAGAGACATATCTAGCTCTCTCTCTATCTATCTATATATATAAAACACGGAGTTGGTTCATTTAAAAAAATGAACAAAATTGATAAACCTTTAGCTGACTCATAAAAAAGAGAATAAGAGAGAACTGAAAGTCAGAAATGAAAAAGAAGAAATAACAACCAACACCACAGTAATACAGACAATTGTACGAGAATATTATGAAAAATCACATGCCAACAAACCGGACAACCTGGAGAAATGATAAATTCCTACAAAGATATATAACCTACCAAAACTGAATCAGGAAGAAACAGAAAGCTTAAACAGACTGATTACCAGCAATGAAACTGAATCAGTAACGAAAAAACTTCCAATACAAGAAAGTCCAGGAGCAGAGGCTTGACAAGTGAATTCTACCAAATTTTATTTTTTAAAAGATTTTATTTATTTATTTGAGAGGGAGAGAGAGAGAGAGAGAAAACGAGAGGAGAGGGGTCAGTAGGAGAAGGAGAAGCAGACACCCAGTTGAGCAGAGAGCCAAATGTGGGGCTCAATCCCGGGCCTCCAGGATCATGACCTGAGCTGAAGGCAGTCACTTAACCAACTGAGTCATCCAGGCTCTCAAATTCTACCAAATATTTAAAGAAGAGTTCATCCCCATTCTTCTCAAATTATTCCCAAAAATAGAAGAGGAAGGAAGGCTTCCAAATTCATTCTATGATGCCAGCATTACCCTGATACTCTAGACTAATACAGACAGCACTAAAACCCCCCAGAATACTGGTCAATATCTCTGATGAACATAGATGCAAAAATCCTCAACAAAATATCAACAAACAGGATTCAACAATATATTTAAAAAATCATTCACCAAGATCAAGAGGAGGTTCAATATTTGCAAGTCAACCAGCAGATGAATGCATGAAGAACAGAACAGAATATTATTCATCCATAAAGAAGAATGGAATCTTGCCAATTGCAACAACATGGATGGATCTAGAGGGTATAACCACAAGTGAAATAGGTCAGAGAAAGACAACTACCATATGATTTCCCTCATGTAGGATTTAAGAAACAAAACAAATTAAGGGTAAAACGGACAAACAAAAAAACAGACTTCTCACTACAGAGAATAAACTGTCATCAGAGGGGAGGTCTGTGGGGGATGGGTGAACCAAGTGATGGTGATTAAGAGTCCACTTACCTTTTTTTCCTTTAAGATTTATTTTTAAAGATTTTATTTATTTATTTGACACAGAGAGAGAGAGAGAGATCACAAGTAGGCAGAGAGGCAGGCAGAGGGGAGGGGGAAGCAGGCTCCCTGCTGAGCAGAGAGGCCGATACGGGGCTTGATCCCAGGACCCTGAGACCGATCCCAGGACCCTGAGACCGTCATCTGAGCCAAAGGCAGAGGCTTAACCCACTGAGCCACCCAGGCGCCCCAAGATTTTATTTTTTTATTTGAGAGAGAAAGAGAACATGAGCGGGGTCAGGGGAGGGGCAGAGGCAGAGGGAAAAGCAGACTGCCTGATGAGCAAGGAACCCGACATGGGGCCTGATCCCAGGACCCCGAGATCATGACCTGTGCCAAAGGCAGATGCTTAACCCACTGAGCCACCCAGGAGTCCCAAGAGTACACTTACCTTAATGAGCACTGAGAAATGTTTAGAATTGTTGGTTCTGTATATCGTACACCTGAAACTAATATAACACTGTAGGTTAATTTTACTGGAATTTAAAAAACAAATACATAAATAAAGCAGCAGATGAAATTCCTATGTGCAAAATGTTCTCCCTTGTCAAGGTAGTTTTCTTCTTCCCGCCAGTGGTGCAAGTGCCCAGAGGCGCCTGCGTGAGAGTGCCCCCTTCAGGGCCTCCGAAGCCCATTCTCAGTGAGGTTTCTTTTATTTACGTTCACTCACAAAGGCATACTGTGGGGTGACATCCTTTCCTTCAGCCTTAATGGAATTTGCACTTTATTTTTTATTTTCCTTCTCAAAATTGCCTGGCAAATCAGTAACAGCCCTACAAGTGGGTCTTACTTTACAAATGTCGGGGATGGGACCGGAGATAAGTGAGCAAACCGGGGACGCCTGGTTCCCAGACCCGCGCTGAAGAGAACAGAAGGGTCACGCTGGTGGGAAGCAGTGGTATTCCCGAGAGAGGCCTGCCCCAAATGGTGTGCCAGACTCTGGGCCACAGCCATCCAGGGTACCCAGCAGGGTCTGGGGACCCCTACTGTAGGGCTGGGAACCCCTTAGAACCTGAACAAAACCCCACAGGGCCAGGAAAACATGGGGTGATGGTTTCTCAAAAAATTAAAAACGGGGGGCACCTGGGTGGCTCAGTGGGTTAAACCTCTGCCTTCGGCTCATGTCATGATCTCAGGGTCCTAGGATCAAGCCCTGCATCGGGCTCTCTGCTCAGCAGGGAGCCTGCTTCCCCCCCCCCCCCTTTGCCTGCTTCTCTGCCTACTTGTGATCTCTCTGTCAAATAAATAAATAAAATCTTTAAAAAAAAACAACCTTTAAAAAGGGCTTCAGCAGTGACTACAGGGTCCATATAACCTTGGGAAAACTTAGGACCCTCTGCAAGCTAGAATGGTCTAGTTTTGATGTTGGATGGCCCTCAGAAGAACCTTAGATTTGCCTTCCGTCTGACGTGTTTATCACAGGGTCACGGGAAACCCAGGGCACCCAGATCAGTTTCCATATATTGACTCCTGGTTAGAAATTGCTAGAACCCTTCCTCCCTGGGTACGGGTCTGCATTAACAGTAAGGGACAGTGCAGGATCCTCGTCGCTCAACCAAACAGAAGTCCTCGGAATAAAGCCATACGTCGGGGGGCCCCAGAGAAAGAGCTTCCACCACCGCATGTTCCTCCGCCCCCCCAACTGCTCCTGAAGTGGGACCTGGCACCCCCCACCCTCAGTCTCCCCGCCGCCTCCGGTTCCATCCCCACCTCCCCGTTCCCGCACAACTGCAGCCTCTCCGACACCGCGGATTCCACCAGTGGCTGCAGTCTCCCCGCAGTCTCCCCGCCGCCTCCAATCCCCAACCATCAGTGGTCTCACTAGCAGCCTCTGTACTGCCCCCAACTACTCGTGGTGGGGATACCGCCCCGGAACCCAAACCCCGAAACACCACGTACCGCCTCCGAACATGGGAGATCCCAGCTTACCAAATGCCCCTCTCTGAGACTTGAGGTCCCGATACGACTGGTGCAGATGGCACCCCCCGACCGGGCGGGCCCGTCATGTTATCAGCCTTTCACCACTACCGGCCTCCTAAACTGGAAACCTCATACTCCCGCATATTCAGGAAACCACCGGCAGTGACTGACCTCATGGAAGCCATCTTCCAAACCCACCGACCAACGTGGGAAGATCGTCAACACGGAGGAGAGAAGAATCCTTCAGGAGGCGCACAAGTGGCTCGAGGCGGCGGCTCCAGCAGGCGTTATGAGTACCGAGGGATGGGCTCAGGAGTCTGCACCAATTCCCCCGACTGGGATTCAACATGGAAGAAGGCCGTAATGCCATCAAATGCTACCAGGAAGCCATCCTGCGAGGTCTCCGACAAGGTGCAAGAAACCTACTAACATGTCAAACACAGCTGATGTGACTCAAAAGACGGGGAAGAAACTCCTGGTAATACTATGAGCGGCTTTGTGAGGCTTTCCGCATCTACTCCATTTGATCCAGAAGCACCGGAGAACCAACGGTTGGTAAATGCAGCCTTCGTGACGCAGTCATTTCCTGATATCCGTCGCAAGCTCCAAAAACTTGAGAGTTTTGCTGGGGTGAACACCACCCAGCTACTAGAAATAGCCAATGAGGTCTATCAAAACCAAGAGACTGTAGCAAAACGCAAGGCTGAAAAGAAGATGAAACAAAAGGTCACCCTGTTGGCTGCAGCCCTTCAACAAAACCCTCAACTACGAGGACCCCCAGAACGGTGAAGAGGACAGCCTCGACAACGCAGAACCCTCAGAAAGGACCGTGCGCGTACTGCGAGGAAACGGGGCACTGGCAGAACGAATGCCCAAACCGAAGGCCAAAACCATTCACGTCCTCCACCCGACGTGAAACCCAGGCAGACCGGGATCCAGACTTTATTGGACTAGCCAACACAGACTCGAACAGATGGGGACTGGGTTCATTAACGTTAGGCCCCCGGGAGCCCATGGTTGATGCAAATGTGGGGGCCAAAAGATCGCTTTCATGGCGGATGCCAGGGCAGAACACTCGGTAGTAACTACACCAGCGGCACCTCCTACAGGACGAACCGTAATCATCATGGTGCCACAGGGGATCGAGCCATAAGCCAACCCTTTTGCCAATCCTGAATTTGTTAACTAGGCGGACATATTGTGTCCCATGAATTTCTATATGTTCCAGACTGCCCACTTCCTTTACTGGGAAGAGATTTGCTTTCAAAATTAGGAGCACAAATCTCCTTCAAATCTTCTGGACAGGCCACCATGAATCTAAACCCCAACCACACCTCAACTCATCTTGTCCCTCAACACACCCCGGGACGAAGAATGGAGACTGTTCCAACAAGAACACCCTCAGACAAACCCCGAGGCCTACCGGACTGCAGTCCCCAACGTATGGACAGAAGATAACCCTCCTGGACTTGCCAATTGGCGAGCTCCCGTCGTTACAGAACTAAAGGCTGGAACACAGCTGCAACGGCAAAGGCAGTATCCGATCTCACAGGAAGCCCAAACAGGCATACAGGCCCACCCAGAGCGACTAAAAGAAGCAGGCACTCTAGACAAATGCCAGTCTCCCTGGAACACTCCACTGCTCCCAGTCAAAAAGCCCGACGGTGACTACCGACCCATCTAGGACTTGCGTGCCATATACTGGGTTGCTCAGACTCTACACCTGGTCATCCCAAACCCCTATACCCTCTGAAGCCAGATCCTGCCAGACGCTGCCTGGTTTATCTGCCTCCATCTAAAGGACACCTTTTTCTGTTTTCACCTAGCCCCTGTAAGTCAACCTCTCTTTGCCTTTGAATGGACTGATGTCAGCCCGGGACACCAGATGCAACTCACCTGGACCAGACTTCTGCAGGGGTTTAAAAACTCACCAACAATATTTAGTCAATCCCTGGTCTCTGACTTGGCTGACTTCCCCAGGGAGCAAACCGGCTGCATGGTACTCCAGTACGTTGACGACCTCCTCGTCGCCAGCCCAACTAAGGAACCCTGCCACCGAGCAACATTCAACCTCCTATATCACTTATCAAAAAGAGGATATCAAGCATCCTGGGAAAATGCTCAGTTATGTAGACAAGAGGTCAAATACTTAGGATTCATAACTCAAGGAAGATGGGCCCTCAGCCCCGAACAAAAGGCCGTGATAACTAACCTCCCACAGCCCACTACCAAACGAGCTTGGCGTGAATTCCTGGGGGCTGCAGGATTCTGTAGAATCTGGATACCAGGGTTCTCAGTCATGGCCAGACGCCTGTATGATTCACTAACGGGACCCGATAATCAGCCTCTACAATGGGAAGACAAACAAGAGAAAACTTTCAAGGAAGTCAAGGGCTTACTTGGAAGGCCCCCAGCCCTAGGCCTACCCGATACCAGGAAACCCTTCTGCCTGTATGTTCATGAAAAAAGCAAAATTGCCTTAGGACTTCTAACCCAACCAAAAGGCCCTTGGGAAAAGCCCACTGCATATCTGTCGAAGAAATTAGACCCTGTCGCCTGCGGATGGCCCCCTTGCCTACGAGCCTTGCCAGCTGTCACACTTCTCATCAAGGAGCCTGACAAGTTCACTCAGGACAGCAGCTCACAGTAAAAGTCCCCCACTCAGTGATCACTCTGCTGAACAGTCAGGGTCAGACATGGATATCAAACACCAGGCTCACTCAGTATCAAGGGCTACTTCTAGAAAATCCTTGCATAAACCTACAGACTGTGCAGGCCCTCAACCCGGCCACATACCTCCCAACGGTGGAACGGGAGCCAGAACATAACTGTCTGGAAATCATAACTGAAGTCTACGCACCCGGCCGGACCTCCAGGATTCCCTCTGATGAACGCTGACCTTACCCTATACACTGACGGTAGCAGCTTCCTAAGCAATGGCCTAAGAAAAGCGGGTTATGCCATTACCATGGCTACAGAAGTCCTAGAAGCCAAAGCACTCCCTGCGGGATTGTCAGCTCAGAGAGCTGAACTCTGGGCCCTCATTCGGGCTCTCTTCCTGTCTAAGGACAAACAGGTCAACCTATATACTGACTCAAGATACACCTTCACCACTCTGAGTATACATGGGGCAATCTCCAAAGAAAGAGGACCCCTCACATCCGATGAAAAAACCATCAAGAACAAAAATGAAATCCTCCAGTTGTCAGATGCAGTATGGGCGCCCTGGAGCTTAGCCATCATCCACTGTCGGGGACACCAAAAAGGAGATGCCGAGCCAGCTACAGGGAACCGCTTAGCTGACCAGGCAGCCAGGGAAGCTGCCCAAGACGGACAACCTGCCATTACAGCACCCGTTACCTGCTCCTTATGAAATCCCACTTACACAGCAGCTGAAGATGACGGGGCCAAAACCGAGGGAGCCATTCACCTCCCCAGGGGTGGTGGATCCTCCCAGATGGGCGCTTATACAAACCTCGCCCCCTCTGCCGTCACTGAACAACTTTCAACTTCACACTGGGGAAAAACAGGGCTTGAAAAACTGCTGGCAAAACACGTCTACATCGCCAGACTCGCAACCTTATGCAGGTCGCTCACAGATCGGTGCGCCATGTGTGCTGGACACAACCCAAAAATGGGGCCTTCCCCGCCCCCCGGAGTACAGCGCACAGGGACGGCTCCCTTCGAAGACCTGGATGGAAGTGGACTTCACAGAGATGACCCCTTACCGAGGTCTAAAATATCTGCTAGTTCTGGTCTGTACCTTCTCAGGATGGATAGAGGCATATCCAACCCAGACTGAGAAGGCCAGAGAAGTCACCAGAGGACTCCTCCGGGAGGTCGTGCCTCGGTACGGGATCCCGCTTACCATACACAGTGACGATGCCGGGCTCTTATCTCTGAAGTTCTACCAGAGTTAACTTCAGCCCTCAACATCTCCTGGACACTCCACACAGCCTACCGGCCTCAGAGCTCAGGGAAAGTAGAGCATACCCTCAAGGAAACCCTGTCCAAATTACATGCTGAGACCTCCGTAGGGTGGACGTATCTACTTCCCTTAGCAGGGCTCCGCTCCCGCTGTCCCCTCAGAAAAATGGATTCTCCCATTTGAAATACTCTATGGCAGGTCACTCCCACAGTGGTGTTCTTTCCAGGCAACCTTAATGTCTTAGGAGACACATACACCTCCAGAACCCAATGTTATCCCTAGGAAAGATCCTCACAGAATTCCATGCCTACATATTAGAGAGGGCCCCTATGTCCCTAGGAACCCCTGTCCATTCCTTCCGCCCTGGAGATGAAGCCTGGGTAAAAGATTGGAAACATGAACCCCTTCGCCCAACCTGGACTGGCCCACATACATTAATTCTCCTAACTCCCACTGCCCTCAGGTTACCAACATCACACCATGGATCCACCATTCGCGAGTGAAAAAGGCAAACCCGGACCAAGCTACCTGGACCCCACATCCGTGACCATCAAACCCTCTGAAGATCCCTCTAAAGACGGGCGGGCCCCTAACTCAAAAATACCTCCTCTCCTTTCTCAACCCAGCTGGAGCCTCACGTTATGGCTACTAAGTTTCCTCTGCCTCTTCCCGCCAAGGACCCCCACTAACCCAACAACATACGACTGGAAATTAACCCAGACTTGGGGAGGCCAGGACAAAGTCCTTCGGAACCAGACCACTGCGAGTGTCCCACCTTCCAGATATCCCTATGCCAACTCCTGCCTCCGCTCAAGGAACAAGTGCTTGAAGGGAGGCTCCGTAGAGAACAGGGACACCAGATGGAACTTTGCCCAGACCAGGGGTAAGACGAACGCATGGAAACCTTCTGTGACCAGTGGGGGTGTGAGACCATGGCCCCGTGGGTGACATCAGGCAATCTTCGGGTCTCCCCAGTTTACATGTCCCAGGCTAACCTAACACTCACAATTACCTCACAAAACTGCGGAGGCTCCTACTGGAACCGGCCACGACGCGGGGACTGCGTTTGTATGTTTCCAGGAGGGACCCTGGAACGACATTCACTCTCTGCCGGGAGAGACCCCCCTCCGCCGCCCAGGTTCTCTTCTATAAACCCCACTCGCCCAGGGCCAACCATTCAAAACTGTGCTCGCCAGCTCTTGAACACCTCCTACCACGTAGGGCTCAACTCGACCCATTCCGCTACTGGTTCCGCCTGCTGGGTCTGTCTCCCCTTGAGTCGATCGGCTTTCTTCCGTATCCCTGTCCCTCCTAACTGGCCGTTGCCCAATAATACAAGCCCTGTGAGCTCTGGCCCCATACAAAACTCAGTCCCGCTGCTTCCAGCTAACAATCTAACCTGCCTTCCTCCCCCTGGCTGCATCGCGGCCCCCGACCCAGGCTGCCAGCACTTCACGGCTCCTCTACCTGACCGCATCGCCCCCACCGGCATCTTCGTCTCCTGCGAAAACAACCTTCTCTTCAGGTGCCGCAACGAAAGTAACGCCCCTTCTGGTTGCATACTTGTGTTTTTGTCCCCCTCTGCCTCACTATACTCAGATGTCCAGTTCCGGCCCCAGGTCTCTCCTCACCACCGAAGCCCACGGGCAGTAGTCTTACCCTCCTCCTGGGGCCGGAATCCTCGCTGGCGTAGCCGCTGGCACATCGGGCCTGGGGACTGCGTAACTTTTACTTCAAGCTTTCACAGGAACTCAACGATGACATGGAACGGATCGCAGATTCATTAACATCCCCCCAGACACAACTCTCGTCTGGCGGCAACAGCCCTCCAGAATCGGCGAGCTCTAGATCTCCTCACTGCTGAGAAGGGAGGAACCCATCTCTTCCCACAGGAAGGATGCGGCTACTCCATCAGCCAGTCCGGGATCGTCACTTCCAGGGTTCGCGAGCTCCGGGAACGCACCCAGCGTCGTCGAGAAGATCTCATATCTTGGGACTCACATCACCCATCACTGTGGACATCTTGGCTATTACCCCTAGCAGGGCCTTTATTGTCCCTACTTCTCCTAGTTACCCTCGGTCCTTGTCTCCGCAACAGCCTCATCCGTTTCATTAGAGATACCGTCTCTCAACACACAACAATGATCTCTAGGGCACCCCTGCGGATCAAGAGGGGGACATGAGGCGGATAGAGATCCCCAGGCCTCAGCCCCTCCCTGCCCGCTGCTCTCCATTGCTCCTGCTGAGACAGAAGAAAAGACCAAATGACCATCCCGCCTGGTTAAGAAAAGAAAACAAGCCCCCCCCAAAAAAGAAAAGAAAACAAGTTCCCTGGGGTGACTTAGCGCTCTCCTGAAAGCTTCCCTATAGATTATACTCCAGCAGGGGGTCAATCAACCCTGAGAGACCCGTTACCATCCCCCATCCCCCATAACCACAAACACTCACCCCTAACCCTGCCGGGTGCTCAGTCTTTGGGGAACGACCCCACTGAGACCGCCGGGGACAACAAAGCTGCGTTCTCCCAATTTCCGTGTGCCCCTTGAGTTGCCTCGGCCGCTTCAGATTTTTCCGCAACACACCGAGCACCAGAGGCATTTCTTGGGTCTCCCCCGCGTGACCCACCTGCACCTCCCGGGGTAGGGCCCTTGCTGCGGTGCTCACCACTCCCAGAACACGGCTTCTGCTTCTGCACACGGCATACCCGCCCCCCGCTCCCCCCACCATTGCCTCCCCCACGGCCTCCTGCTCTGCCCCCTGGCTACCCGCTGCCCCTCACTGTCAGGCCTCACACACAGACCCCTCTGTGGACGTGTCAGGCCAGGAGCAAGTCCACCAGACCTTGCCCACCCACAGGCCATCCGCGGACACGGCCCCTGTTATGGCAACATGGTGACCTTTACTGTCCCAGCCACCCTTGGCTCCCTCGGCTTCTCTCCACCGCAGCCTTCCCGTGTACTTACCAAAAGGACCCATCCTGTTGGAACTGGTCACCTCCACTGGTCCAGCAGGAATGTGATGCTGACAGCTTAGCCCCAAATCAGTCATTTAGAAACCACACGGCGATGCTCAGACGCTCTCATCAGTGTGCGGACGCAGCACCAGGCTCGGGGTCTGAATCGGCTGCAGGAGCGCCACTCGCCAAGCCCGCAGTGAGAGGGGTCCCCGGCACCAGGTTCCTGGGGGTGCAGGGGTGGAGTCTGCTCTTCACAGGATGCCCTTCCCTTCAGGCCGAACAACTCAGGACAGTCCAGGTCGACCTCCAGAAGAGGCCTTAAGGTATCAGTCAGGTCACGCAGCACATAACTGAAATAGCCAACAACCGCCATGCCGGGCACCTGGGGGCAGCGGCGAGAACAGGACTGCAAATGGGCCCTGAGCCTATCTTGTCCCAAGTCTCGTCACCATGGCCTTGGTCTTGTGTCTGGTGGCTTCAGAAATACGTCCTTTAACAGATTCCCTCCTCAAGCAATCGCTACAGCTGACAGCCGGGCGGCCCCCTCGACACCTGTGCTCTGGGTCAGAGCTCTTCCAGGCAGTGTAAAAAGGACACATGGAGGGGCGCTGGGGTGGCGCAGTCGGTTAAGCACCCAGCTCTTGGGTTGGCTCAGGTCCTGATCTCCGGGTGGGTTGGCTCTGCGCTCAGCAGGGAGTCTGCTTAAGTTTCTGTCTCCCTCGCCCTCCGCCCCTCCCCCGCACACCCAGGTGTGCTCCCTCGCTCTAGGTCTCTAAGGAAAAAAGAAAAGGCAACATTGAGAGTTGGCAGGTGGACTGCTTGCCCAAGAGGGAACTGAGAGCCACGAGAGCCTTACCCAGGACTTTGTAAGGATGATTTAGGGCTTGGCTGCAACACGGCCACACACTCTGCTCTGAAAGTTGTCATTCTCTGTCCGCTGAAGCTCCCGCGCGGGCAGTTCTTCCCCTCTGACTGGTTCCCGCGCCTCCTTCCTGACCGTGGCTGCTGGGTCGGTGAGACCCCTTCCGGCCTTGGGATGCCCGCCTGTGCCTGGGCATCTTCCCCGGAGGCCCGGCCAGCCCGGGTGTGGTGCTCCCGCTGGGCAGAGGCGGCGCTCCGTCCCCTCACCACCCGAGGCCGGAGTCTGGTCCGCACTCACACGTCCCTGGAAGGACGTGCCCCGGCCTCCAAAATACCGGGCAGGAACGTACCTGTTTGCGCAAGGAGGCAGGAGGAGCTGGCGGCGGGAGTCCGCACGTCTGCAGTCCGTCCGCAGGGCCGCTGTGTGCGGGGAAGTGAGGCCGGAGGAGGACCAGCCGCCGCCGGACCGCTGAGCACACTTCGGTTTTCGCAAGTAAGATGTTATGTGTAGAAACACGAGAAAACTGCGGCAAAACGATGTGAGCAGTTACCCCTGGGCTTTCCATTGGAGGGGCGGGCGTTAGGGGCCGTGGGTGCAGGGAAGGAGATGTTTTACTCTAATTTTATACTGTTTTTAAAACTGTGTGGGATTATCGTTGGCTTTGATTTTGTTGGTTCGGTGTATTTTTCTAGTGGAACCACGGACACGAACTTAAGATGTGGAGGAATGGATTGGGCCCCTGTGCGCTGTGTGTGTCCTTAGCCAGACCCTGGTTTTCAAGGGGTGTTCCCCCCTGGTGGAGCCTGCCGATCCGTGGAGATCATGACCAGTGCCCCCCCCCGCCCCCCCCCCCCCCCCCCCCGTGTCCAGGGCCGTGCCGGGCACTGTCCTGTACCCAGAGTCTCAGATTCAGGTTCCGATGTTGGCTCCTGCCCCCAGTGGGAGCTGTCCCTTTGGGGACATAATTTCCCATCCCCACCCCCCCATCACCCCCCTGGACTTCACCCCCAACCCCAGGGCAAGTTATGGTAATTTTCTGGCTCCCATTACAACCTCTTAGGTAAAGAATCTTGGAGAAAAGCCACAACAAAGTTGGGATTAGTGCAACCCTCTGCCTGGAGCCCTGAAACACTTGGGTGGTGGTTCAAATGGGTCTGGGCCAGTCTATTTGCATTTCAAAGGCTTTGGGAGGCTATTGTAGTCCCAGCACCGCACTGATGCAGACACCCAGGCTCCAAGGCTCCCAAAGCGAAGTGTCTCACCGAGGCCCTCCTCTGTTCTTAGGCAAGACCACTGGCTGGGCAAGGACGGGGTGAGAGCCGACCCCCATCCCACTAAGGGAACGGTCCACAATCACCAAAGTGCATCTCCCTCTGGGAACCTGTGCACCGGGGCAGCAATGAACTCACCAGGAGTTCTGGGTCCTCTGTCTCTCCTGGAGAGGTCAGGAGGGGCCAGAGGCCAAGACTGTCAACCATTTCCAAAGTGACTGGGAAAAAGAGGAGAACATTTATCTATGATTGTAGGAATCTTGGCATCCCTCCGGGTGTCGCCATGGAAACGTAGAAAGCCCCTGTCCTCGGGCCTGGCTGGCTCCTCAGCTCTGCTGTCCAGTGGTCAGGTCTGCTGGAGGCCTCAGGGCCCGCTCTTCGGGACTCCCATCTGGAGCAAAAGCAAGCAGGCGACACTGATTTTAATGCATTTTCTTTTACCCAATATATCAAGAATGTTATCGTTTTGACCATGTAATGAATATAAACATCACTGAGCTACTTTACAGGTGTTTTCTGTGTTGAGTGTTCAAAAGGCAGCATGTGCGGGCGCTCATGTCACAGCCCAGCTCAGACTTTGTGCGGGCGCCCAATAGCACGCGTGCGTCACGCGCTGTGTGGGATAGAAGTGCCCTCATGGCCTGTGTCGGGGAGGAAACAGACAGCAGGTCATGTCCAAGACCCCTGGAATCCAGGGCTATGTCTGCTGAGGGGCCTGGGCCTGACCTCTGCTCTGGAAGAAACAGAGATGAGAGCCGAGGGAGGTCCACCTAACACATAGGCCGGCTTGGCCAGGGCTCCGCCCCAGCAGAGGTCCACGAGAGTCCCTGAACTCTGGGCTCATTCCTCTGCGGGACGGCCCCCTCAGTCTCTGGATCCATTCTTTCCTAGAACAACGCTGGAGTTGTTCCCTTCCGGAAAAACCTCCCCCGGTTCCCACGTCCACTCCTCTCAGTTTCTTCTGCTCCCTTGCACACCTGACTGGGTCGTGTATCCTGGTCCTCCTGTGCCTCCGGTTCCCCTGTGTCTCTCTGCTCGTCCCTGCAAGGGCAGTGGGTCTCCTCAAACCTCAGAGCTCTTCAGTGGGACTGTGGAAGGCAAGAAAAGAAGGGAGAGCTTTCAAGGGTGGAAGGGTTGATCATGGCCATTGGGGGTCGTGTGGGGTGCTATGGGGCCTTGTGTGGTCCTTATGGGGTTGTTGTGGGGTTGTGAGGTCGGGGGGATCACTGTGGGGTGGTGGTCGTTTTGGGGTGGCATGGGGCAGCGTGAAGCTGGGGTGAGGGGACTGAGCTAGGCTGTAGCTGGTCTATCTGTCCCCTAGGAGAGGAGGGGGGGACTTTAGTACACATCTGGTGACTCCTTCAGTCCCACGCAGGCTCTCTGATACTGAACATACCCAAGCAGAGACTCTGTGCATGTCTTTCAAGGATATACAGCTTCGGGGACCATTTCTAACCAGAACTGGTGCCTTTTAGGAGTGGAAGGATTCCGGATTTGTGGCCTGCTTCCCCCTTACAGCCGGGGAGCAGGCCGGCAGACAGGCCGCAGAGCGGGAACCCGTTTCCTGGGACTGTCCAGGGCAATTATCAGGACAGGTCTCGTGGCCATTCCTGTGGTTCTCAGCAGCTCCCAAAGGGCCCCACTCTGCTTCTCAGCCCCCGAGATCTTCTCAAGGCTGCTCCTTTGGATATTTAAATCATTCTGTTCAGCATAGACTTTTGTGAAAGCAATTTCTTTCTTTTTCTTTGTTTTTCTGAGAGGACCTTGTGAGGATGTCCCAAAACATTTCACTTGCAGATCAATCCAGCCAGAAACAAAACAAAGCAAAACTCTACGGAGTTTGAAAGGAGCACCTGATGCTCATTAAAATGTGGTTGTAACTAAGGACCCGCCCCGCTAATCGGGAAGTGAGATAAGCCAGCAGCAGAGGGAGATAAGGCAGCAGACGTGCGGGTTTGCACTGGGGCCTCCGCTCCTCGCTGCCTCTCCTGGAACGTGCAGCTTGGGGCCCTTCTGAGCCCGCTGTCCTATTCACAGAGGTTTACACGCCCTTGAAAACACTGGGACTTGATCCGTCCACCCAGATTCCAGAAAACGGGGCTCAGATATTCGGCATAAACCTTGACTCCCCACAATCTGTGTGCCGGGTGGGCACAGTGGAGCTGCTTAATGGAAAGCTCATGCTGTGGTCACGGTTTGCCCGTTATAGTTCAGAGGGTATGCGGGAGCAAGCAGCCGTGGAGGGCTGCGCAGGGGCTGAGGAAGGGGTGAGACGCCCAGCCCGGGCGCCTGCAGCCCAGCACACACGGGCAGGAGGCGTGCACTGGGGGTCAGGGGAGGTGCTCCTGTCCACTCTTTTCACTGAATTCACTGGTGACTGAGCCCCGCAGAACGGCATTCTTGGGTGACGCGCGTGGTCGGCGGAGTCTACACCTGGCAGTCTGTCTTGGGCCACGAGGTAGGTGCGCTCACCGGGTGGGCAGCCCTGCAGGGCCCAGGAGAGTCTGCGCTGAACGGAAGCGAGAGACGGGTGGCTCGGCCACTCTAGGAAGCACCCGTTCCCGCGAAGATGGTGTTAAGAGAGGTGGGCCTTGCAAAGTGCTAAAAAGAGGCTGAACTGGGTGGGTCCCTCCACCTCTCTATAAGACTCCTGGTGGGGGAGAGGGAGGCAGTTCCCACCGAGGTCCCGGTGGTGGTGTGGTCATGTCTTCAGACCGTGAGTCCTTGCGGGGGTGGGGGGCACTCTGGAGGGTTGGCGGGGAGCGGGGTTAGGCAGATCTCCGCTGTGTGGTTGGAAGGTTTGTGCTCACGGTGACATCGGTACTGAGACCCGGAAAGGAGAGACACACACCCCAAAGCGGCCCCTGGGAGGCCCCCCGAGGAGCTCAGGTGGTAGGAGGAGGAAGGTGGGACGGTGCTCATTCAGTTCAGAAGTGTGGGTGACTCGCCTTGGCGGGACGCGCGGGGTTGCGGGCTTGTCTGGGCCTGTATTTTGCCGGTGCATTTTGTTCTGGCCTCAGTCTCCTGTCAAGGGTAAGCCCAGCTTTGACGGACTCAGGGCGGCGGGGGAGGAGAGGTTAAAATTGAGGGCTGGGGGGCTCCCCCCCGGTCACAGAGGAAAATGCTACCGTACAGAGATTCCCTGACGCCCAGGTTGCTCATACTACTTTCCGGTTTTTGGCGTCTCCTCTTGTTTGTGTATCGTGGGTGCAAGCAGAGGTAGGGGACCCGGGTGTGCTTATCCGGTACCTGATGGGAACGCGAGCTGTCCCCACAGTTCACGGAGCAGCTGTGGGGGACAGCGGCTATGGCAGGACGAGCCTCTGGAGCCCCGGGTGAGGGAGCTGAAGGGGGCTCACGGGCAGCTTTTGCCGAGGGCCCCGGGTCAGGGGCAGCATCTCTGGAGAGACTGAGGGAATTTTAGAGGGATCTGAGTCCTGTGCCTGTAAGCACCTGCCTTGTCTTGGGAGGATGCAGGCTGCTCGCTGGCCCGGACACGGGTGGGGTCTGACTAATGCCACCTCTTCCCCTGTGTATCTGTCCCAGAGCCCCAAGGAGGTCGGAGACGCCGAAGGACCAAGTTCAGCAAAAGCCAGTACAAGGTGCTCATCGAGGCCTTTGAGAGGGACTCGTACCCTGATATCATCGCCCGAGAAGAACTGGCTAGACGAACCCAGATTCCAGAGCCCAGAATCCAGGTGACTGTAGACCTGCGCTCCCTGGAGGGCGGGCAAGGTGGGGCAGGAGTCGGTTTTACTCGAACTTAACCACCCGCTTCGCGTTAATCCTCTCAGTACGGTTCATTATCTCCGTTCGTGGGGCTGGGCGAATACAGATCGTGCTTAGGAACAGGTCACAGTTCTGGCCGGCCTGTCTTTGCCAAATATTTATCATGTTCTGGATTTGGACAGAATTTCAAATACTCAGTGATTCTTGTAGCAAGCCCATTACATGTTAACTGAAACTGCTCACCAGGACGAGCACACGTATCCTCACAGCCGGAAATCGCCTCTGCGAGAGCATGAGAAAACGTGGGAAGAGCAGGGGCGGGGTTGCGCCTCTGGGAAATGGGGAATGAATGTGGTAGAGGCAGATGACATCTGGATTTTAACTTCACAGGGATCCCAAAAGGGTGTCAGGGATCCTGCGGGTCTGGGATCACTGAATCCTCTGGGTCCCAGCGTTCGGGGCACTGGGTCCCACCTCCAGGAAGTCTGCCGTGATGAGCGCGGGCGCGGCCTGAATTTGAGAGTGGAGCCCCGACATGGAAGGTTGTTTGGAAAGCCCCCTCGGGTGATTCTGCCGTGTAGCCAGCACTGAAATGTCTGTCCTGGACTGATGCTTTTCAGTCCGAGACCATCAAGGTCTCTGGGAGTGGCCCCTGGTGTGCAGAAGCTTTTAAACCCCTGCCCACCGCCGTCACCCCGGGGTGGGGGTCTGCTGTCCGTGGAGTCTGGGTTCAAGCTGGTCCTGGGAGTTAGGAAGTCTCCCCAGGTGGTTCTCGGGCGCAGCTGAGTCGGAGTCACCCCACCGGGCTCCTGGGGGGCCCCCTTGAGAGGTGCTTGATCACAGTGGAGGCATGAATCTAGAGGCTGCTGCCTGGGAAGAACATCCCTTGAGGGTTTGCTGACGAAAATCAGCCCAGAGGGGAGAAGGTTACCAGAAACACCCTGGTGGGCTCATCTGAGATAAGCCGGGTGGTGAGGGCCCTGGGGCTTACTATTCTTAGAAATGCAACCAAAACCAAATTTCTCTAAATGAATTCCGGTATCTGTCCTAGAAGCCCCCCTGCTGTTGGACACAAAAACTTAGTGAAAGGCCTATGCCTGTGATGCTTGATTTAGAGGCCTCTCAGTGGTTTGATGTAGTGGCCTTTTATCAGCCGCCTGGAACCTCACTCGGAGGGGGAGGCGGCGCTGCCTTCGGGACTGATCCCATTCCCAAGGGCTTGCCAGGCATGGTCTCCTTGAAGCCCAAACAGCCCTACGTGCCAGGTGTGACCTGATGACCTTTCATAGATGGGAGAATTGGCCACAGACGTTCGGTACTTGCGGTGGGATGGGTGGGTTTTGGGTTTGAGGTCCAGGAGGTCCTGGAGCCAGGAAGAAACACTGACGTCGTTTGGGCCTGCCTCCCCGGCTGCCAGTGTGAGTCCTTGGGGCAGAGTTGGGGGCTGCAGGTCTGACCAGGGTTTGCAGACAGGGTTGTGGGAAGGCTCCCTGGGTTCACACAGGCAGCACCAGCGCCTGGGCCTAGCTTGGGGCCAGGGTGTGTGCGGGGAGGGTGCAGGGTTGGAGTTCTGGGAATGGCCCACCTTTATCTCGTAGTTTCCAGATCTTTGTTTCTTCCCTGCGCAGAGAAAATGCTAGGAGTTGTTTGCCTATGTGTATCCCATCGTTCTGTGGGATCTTAAGGCCTGCTTGGTGGCAGGGACTATAAAGAGGTCACTGTTCTGTTCTGGAGGAGTGAAGGGAGGCCTGGCTGAGCTCCACTTGGGAGCCCCGCGGGGACGGGGTGCCCCTGCAGGCACGGAAACGACCTCTCAAGCTACACAGTGCAGGGCGGGGAGTGTGTGGGTCTGGTGATTCTGTGCCTTGCTCCGAAATGGGGAAAGAAGAGGGGGCACCTGTGTTTGGATAAAGGCGAAGGAGACCCGACCAACCCTGGGTTGCACCAAGGACTCACCGCTCAGGTGGCCCATAGAGGAACTGACATTGAACCTGGGTGGAAAGGGCTTTACTCAGGTGTCTCTCTCACCCCCTGTATGGTGGAAAGGAGACCACCCAGATAAGGAGGCTGGAGGACGCGGCAAGGTGCAACCCTGTCACTGGGTTCAGGGAAGCCTGGAAGGCAGGCAGGGAATGGGGACTGCGGGTCTGGGCATGCTCCCAGGGAGGCTGTGGGCACCGGGATGCCAGGGCAGTTGGCCGGAGGCGACATCTCGTGTACCAGTCCGGGGAGCAGATGTGGCATCCGGTCCGGAGTTTGAGAGCAGGTGACAGGGGTCCCAACTGTTGGAGCCGCAGAGGCTGTGGGTCGGGGATCTGTGGCAGTAGGTGCTCTGGGCCCCATCTGTCTGCATGTTCAGCCCTCAGTTTTCCAGTACATTTAAAAAAAAAATCTCACTATTTTGAATACTTGTTTAATTGTGTGAAAAGGAGGGCAAAGGTCCTCAGAGCTTTAAAAAATTGTCTGAAGGTACTGGTTACCATCGCTTTGTGGGGAGAACATTTAGAACCTGCTCTCTCAGCGACGTTCAAGTATATGAGACAGAATTAGTAGCCACAGTCGAGCTCTACCTGGGAAGGTGCGAATCTTGAGCCTGGAGGTGTGTGCCCTCTGCCCAGCACCCTGCATGCCCCTACCTAGGGGACGCCTGCCTGGCAGGTGACCCAATAACAGAGGGTCAGTTGCACTTGGCAGGGAGAGAAGGTGCGGGAGCCTCAGAGCACCGGTGCGGTTCGCTGGACTGGGCAGGGCAGGGCCCTGGGCCCTGGGGCCTCTGTCCAGCCGGTCACTGGAGGCCCTGGTCTTGGCCCAAGATGAGGAAGCCCCAGACGCAGAAGAGTGGTGCAGGAAGGAAAGTGCAGTAAAGCCAGCACCAGCGGGCTCAGGAGAGCTGCCCTCGAGGCCTGGGTATCCATCTCTCATGGACAGTGGTTAACTAGGGAGCAGGGTCCCTATTACTTGGGAAGGGGATTTTGTGGGGAGCAGGTTTTCGTGCCTTTTCTCCATCACTGGAATGGGGTCTCTGGCCTTTATCTGGTGCCAGTCTGGTTTGATCTGGCTTCCTGTGGCTGCCAGGGTAGGTCCCTAACTTTCACCTGCTAGAGGGCCACAGCTCCCCCTCCGCTGGCCTCCCGTGGCTGTCCTGACTAACGCAGCAGAGGAGCGCGGGGTGTGTGCCCATGTGTGTGCACACCCACAAACAGGTGGGGACCAGGTGGGTGTTTCAGGGAGATTGTCTGGAAGGCGGGCTGGGCCGAGCTGGGAATGTTCCGGAACAATCGAGCCAAGGAGTTTGCCTTTATTCTAAACTCGAAGTTTCACTTGATAGTTACCCTCAGCTACTTGGTGATGATTTCTCAGACGGAGCTTCATTTTAAAGTGCCTCTTCTTTCTTTCCCCTTCTCACGCCATCCTTGTCCTCCAGGTCTGGTTTCAGAACCGGAGAGCCCGAATCCCGAAGAGCACCCAGAGGCGGCCAGGTGTGGAGGCCGACGCCCAGCTTCCAGGGCCCGTTCAGTGTGGCAGCTGCGCCCCAGACTGCCCGTGTCAGCAAAATCTTGTGGGGGCCCTGAGCGATGCTGGACACTTCTCTGCGGAGTCCGGGGCTGCTGCTGCTGCTCCTGCTCCTGCTCAAGCTCTTCCCTCGGGGCATGCTGATGTCCTGAACGAGAATGTGGCCTTGCCTGACCTGGAGACTCCAGTCAGTGCGCTGGGCGAGCCTTCCAGAAATTTCCATTACTCTCCCTTGACCTTCAGCCCTGAAGCTCTGTGTTCACTTCGGGCTCCCCTACAGCCCCTCTTCCAGCAGGAAGCTGGCTTCAGCGGAGCTCAGCAGGGGGACCCAGGACAGCTCCTGTCCCACAGGGACTGTGCCCTGCAGGGGTGGGAGCAGCCTCCTCCCTCAGAACAGCAGCCGTGGTGGGGCTGGCAGCCTTCTCCCACGCTGGAGCCCGAGATGGCACCCCAGCAGACGCTGCCCCAGCATTTTGGGGCCTGGGAGCAGCCACCGCCGTCCCCTCCACCCTGGGAGCCGTGGCCACAGCCTTCACCCGTGGAGGAGCTTGCCGGCCTCTGGAGCGGTTTTCCCACCTCCGTCAGAGACAGGATGCTGGCGAGGGGCCCCGGGGCACCCCAGCCCTCACCCCCACAGCTGTGGGGCAGCCCCTGAAGATGTTGAAGTGACTTAACTCTCTGCTGGACAGGAGAGGAGACCAGCAGTGGACCCCCTGTACGCCTAAGGCAGAATTAGAGAAGTGCAAATGTTGTGTCCTTGGCCCTGGAGACGTGCCCCAGACTAGCGGCCAGGCAGCTGGGGTCTGTCATAAAGTGCGGAGAACCCACAGGGGATCCTTAGGTGGGAGAAAAAGGGACTTTTAAACCCTGTCTGTCCTGCCTTCTATTAATTGGTAAACGTGGAGCACTTACAATGTCCCATAAACGCTAGAAGGGGCTTGGGATTGGTGTGCGTCTGGCAATAAAGGATGAGGACTCACTCTGGCTCTGTGTGCACCTGGAACAGCTCATCCCTCTTCTCCTTGTGCTCCGAGCTGCTGCCTCTGCCTGGCCTTCACGGGGCCCCTCTCCCGTTCTCCCCGCCTCTCCCCATGTCCAGTCGTGTGGGGCTTCTGCAGGCTGTGGCGTGAAAGGGGTGGGTGTGAGAAGAGAAGCCGGGAGGGTGGATGACATTTACCCCATCTCCAGTCCACACCGTAGCCCAGGCCCTCCCAACACTCACCTGCACCAAGAAGCGGGGGAGGGAGGGAGGGTGGGGCGTGAGCCGGAGCGTGTGCTCAGCTTCGGCCATGGTCCCTCATGGTTGGAGAAATGAAGACCCTCTTGCTCACGGGGAATCAAGCCGAGGCTACAGCAGATTGAGCGATGAGCTCCACTCGCTCTCCAAGCAAGGGCCAAGTGCTGCTCGGAGGTGGACGCAGGAGACCCGTCGCCCCGGGGCCATTGGGAATGCAGGAGCCAAGCCCCGGCTGATGGTCGCACACGTCTCTCTGCAGCTGCCTGGCCATTCTGGGAAATGAGAGGGAGGTGAAGGGCACGTTGGCAAAACTGCAAAACTTCTGTGAATGATGGGGCTTTGGCCTCTTGGTCCCCAGGTCCCCCTGCTTGTCCCCGTGTCCGTATTGTCCATCTCAAAGCCCACTCAGGTGTGTGGATCAGCACGTACCCTCCTGGCCTATGGTCCTTGTGACCCCCCAACCCCCATTCTGTCCCAGGTGACAGTCCCTGCTGAAGGGGTGCACAGGCCAGGTGCTGGTGGCGAGGCGGACTTTGTCAGGACCTGCGCCGTGTATCTGTTGTGTTTGGATTCCCCAGGCCGGGGCTAGACGCGGCAGGAGCAGAGCTCTGTGGCCGGGGATGTGGTGGCCGTCCTTCAGATGCAGTAGGACGAGGGCTTGGCTGAGCGCTGACGTGAGGGCATTCTGACTCCCTGCCTTCATCTCTAAACACCTTGAACATGTGAGTCCACGTTAGACTGGATCAACAAACAGTGGCCTTCACCGTGTGCCAGGTTGTGGCAGGGATCAGAGAGAAGTTACCTGCCGTCCATGTATTAAACACCCGGGGTGGGGCACCTGGGTGGCTCAATGGATTAAGCCACTGCCTTCGGCTCGGGTCGTGATCTCAGAGTCCTGGGATCGAGCCCCGCATCGGGCTCTCTGCTCCGCAGGGAGCCTGCTTCCTCCTCTCTCTCTGCCTCTTTCTCTGCCTACTTGTGATCTCTCTCTCTCTGTCAAATAAATAAATAAAATCTTTAAAAAAAATAAAAATAAAAAAAATAAAAATAAAAATAAACACCCGGGGTGATGCCGGGTCCAGGACTCTCCCGCGCTGAGACGCTCAGTGGGCCATGTTCTTTCTCTGAAGTGAGCCGCCGGTATCTCCAAGCTTCCTGTTGCTGCCAAAGAATCCAAAGGAGAGGTTTCTTTGTCTCAGCACAGAATTTGTCTTCTCGGGAGGAAGGCCTTTGCAGGACTGGTACTTGGCAGGAAATGGTCTGGGATACACAACAGGGATCAAGGCTTGGGGAGGCCCCAGGTCTTCTCGGATGACAACTCCTGGATTAGCAGCTGGCTTCCCTGTCCCCAGCTGCCCGTCCCCGTGTCTGAGGAGCAGGGGAAGAGCTGCAGTGGGAGCGGGGTTCAGGCCTGCCCCTAACTCTTCCTAGCTATGGGGTCGGTATTTCTCTTACAACCTAGTTTCCTTAATGAGCACTGGAGTGCTCATTTGGGCTAAGACAATGGTTCCAAGCATAAACATAAGAGAAAAGAGGGGGCTCTGTTATAAGTTGGGCGGAGAGAGTTACTGCAGACAAAACTCTCCATATGACAAAGTGGGGGGCAAAATAAGCATTTATAATAGCAGAGAAACTAACAAATTCAGATAATGATGAATAGCACCTCCCAGGGATGCCTGGGGGCTCAGTCGGTAAAGCCTCGCACTCGGCTCTGGTCACGATCTCGGGGTCCTGGGATGGAGTCGCCTGTCTCTCTGCTCAGCAGGGAGTCTGCTGCTCCCTCTCCCTGCCCCTCCTGGACTCATGTGTGTGCATTCCTTGCTCTCGCTCTCTCTGAAAAATAAATCTTAAAAAAAAAAAAAAAAAAAGCACACCCCAAGATGAAGTTACAATGAAATGGGCAATAAACATATTTTAAAAATCATTTCAAAATTTAAAAAGCAAGGCAACTTAAAATAATGCCATGCCATTTTTTACCTATTATATTGGATTAAAAATGATAATAGACATCACACAGTACAATATTTAAGGATATGCATAAGAGCTTTGTTTATAATAGTAAAAATTGGAGAAATTTGCCAAGTTTAAGAAATATAGAATGGTTAATTATATGGATCTTCTAGAACATGAACTATTATTCACCCATTTCAAACAATGTCCTAAATATTTAAAGACACTAGTCTTATTTCCAACATCTGGGCGAGAACCATTCAGCTAATTAAATCCTCTACCTTACAGGAAGTCTTCTGAGCAGATAATTAGCCAGACTCAACCTCCTTCCTTGTCCTTTTTATTAAATCTCTCCACGTAATTATAAATGCCTTAAAGGCATACCAGCACCATTCAGATGAATCACTTGAAACTTCTGAAATGCTCCTGGTCCTGGTCCTGGTCTGGGTCGGGCCCACGCTGGGGGTGGTCGGGCAGGAGTGGGGACCCACGAGTGGAACCTGTCCATCTGAGCTCCGGGTTCCGGGGCAGAGAGGGGCAAAGATGTTCGCTGAGAAATTCTTTCCTTGGGTTCGGTGGGCTGAACATCGAGACCAAGGGATCCTTCCCCATTCAGGCCCCCAAACACGTGTCAGTACCCGGAACGCATTTGAATTCTAGGAGGTCTCCCTTAACTCTGCAGCCTCTCGGCAGTGATCACTCCCCGGCAGGCCCCTTCCTGGAAGGTGGGTGCAAGCGGCCCGAGGAGCAGAAGCGGGGGTGATGGAGGGCCTGTGCTCATCTCCCCACATGGTCCGGTTCCGAGAGGAGAGACTGGGAGGAGGACAGAAGGTGACCAGTGGCACCCCCACACTCGGTGTGGTGCCTGCGGGTGTTCTGGGGAGTGTAGATGGTGGCTGGCAGGGGTCACCACAGCCCCATCTCTGTCTGAAGCCTGGGCTTGCATCTTGGCCTTACGGGTTTGGCAACTGCCCTGCCTGCCTCGCAGAGGACAGCATGTGGGAGAAGCGCTGGGACCGGCACTCTAGGGAGAGGCTGGGAGGTCACCGGCGGCTTTCCACGAGGCTGGGAGCACCAGTGCGGTTTTGTCTGTGTGTAGCCATCAGCCAATGCACGGGCGCTGGGGGGCAGCACTTACCCCACGGACAGGAGCACTTTCCATCTTAACATTCTTTTTTCAAAGGCTGATCCCAGGCTTCTCCCTCTGCTAAGCCCAGAGCACAAGGACACACTCCGCATGATGGTTTCCCCGTCCAACCCACATCTCAGCTGCTGGGGCACTTCCCACCTGCTCAGGCATCCAAGTCTCTCTGTTGGGTAGGGCTGCGGACAATCAACTGGAGGGTCCTTCCTTGTCTTTTTACATTTTTGCCACCTTTTCGCGTTTATTTATCTTCCAAGAAGTGGGGATTTTTCTTTCTCCTTTCCTCACCCTTGACTCTTCTTTCTGAGTAAAGACGAAGAGTCCTGGGGTTACGGTTGTCATCATCCCTCCTTGCCCATGGAGATCTGCGGGGGCAGGACCTGGGATGGGTGGCCAGAGCGGTGGGGGGATCACCACAATGTCCCTTGGCCCCTGAGGCCCTAGGCGTTGCTCTGCCGTCCGAAGGGCTTGGGGTGCGTGGGGTCGCTGACAGGGCTTGCATGCAGTCTTGGACTCTGAAGAGCTAAAAATGGTGCCATTCTTACGCAGTGGGTCTCGATGGAGGCAAGCACCCTGGGCAGGTGTTTGGACACACCCCGCTTGCCCCATTTTAGAAGGACTTTGGAGTTTGCGTATCACCGAGGAAAAATACTATTGCTACTGTCAGGTCAACAACCACAAGAACGTCTTCCAAGGACTGCGTTACATCTACCCCCTTCTTCTCAACACTTAACTCCAGTGCTCTCTGGAAATCCTCATATTTGACACCGCGATTGCGGAAATCAACCCCTGATTTCCTTAACCTTTTTTTTTAATATTTTATTTGTTTATTTGACAGATCACAAGTAGGCAGAGAGGCAGGCAGAGGGAGAGGGCGGGGCGGTGGGAGGGCAGGTTCCCTGCTGAGCAGAGAGCCCGATGCGGAACTTGATCCCAGGACCCTGAGACCATGACCTGAGCCGAAGGCAGAGGCTTTAACCCACTGAGCCACCCAGGCGCCCCCGCCCTTAACTTTTCTCTGTTCTCCTTTTCTGTATACCATTATTTTCCTTTGTGAGATGTCCTCAGATTTTTCTTGCAACCATCCTGTTGGGTTTTTAATTACCCACCTCCTGCTTTCTTTTGTTCTGAACGCTCCTTTCTGTGGCATCCATATCCATATTCTTATCTCCTCTAAGATACTAGCCTCAGATCATATGTTTGTGGGTATAATGCAAACTTTGGAGTTTTTCTTTTCTTTACAGACTTCTGTTCCTCCAAGCTGAGTCCTTCTTTTTTCTTGTTTCGGTCTCAGTTTCCACTTCAGAAGGTGACCCACGGTTGTCTGCTCGCCGTTGAAGATAAGCAATGGAAGGGCTTCCTGGAAGTTCTGTAAGTGGGTGTGGCTTGTTGACCTTGCCGGTCACTGTGGGATGATCCAGTCCTGCTCCGCTGTCCGGTCAGCCCTCAGCCCAGAGCCCTTCTCCACAGAACAGACCTGTCTAGCGACTGTGGCCCGCACACAGCCCTGTGGGGTGGGGTCAGGGGTCTAGGAGCAAGCTGCTTCTTACACTTAGCTTGGTTCATTGGATGATTGAATTTCCGTGAGTCACCGACCTTCTGTGCTTTAGTTTCCGTCTGAAACACAAGGATCGTGACGGGCTGCCGTGGCCATCCTTCACAAAGCATCGGGAACAGTATCTGCTGCAGGGAAAGCACTCTGTGCTAACTGTCGCAGGACGATCAAAGAATCTGCTGTAGCGACGTTGCCCCCTGCTCGCCCCCAACTCCGGCCAGAGCACAGCGTCTTCCTTTCCTGGTG
The DNA here is from genome assembly GCF_922984935.1 of Meles meles. Lineage (NCBI taxonomy): Eukaryota > Metazoa > Chordata > Mammalia > Carnivora > Mustelidae > Meles > Meles meles. Next base: position 95,774,081 of record NC_060076.1, read on the forward strand.
GACAGTCGTGCCAGAGGCCGGCTGCTTGCTTGTACTCACCCTTGGCTCGCCCCTAAATAACCCATTTTAGACTTTTGGGGAGCCCCTGCAGGTGTATTCTGTTTCCTTTTTAATCCATTTCTGCTATTATTTTTATTATTTTCTGCTTTCTGCTTTTTGAGCCAATACACTCCTTTGTTGACTGTTGGCGTTCACGGAGCGCTCCCCGTCTCCAGCGCGGAGCTGTAGTGGACAAGGGGATTGAGCATTCGACCTTCCCAGCTTCCTTTCTGATTTCTTCCTTTGTCCGCCAGTTACGCAGAATCACTGACGGATTAGTTTCTAAGCCTGCAGGCACTGTTTTCGTAATACTATCTTCTCTCATTACTGTTTTATGTTGTAATTGAGTTGTGGTCAGAAAATGTAGTCTAGGCGGGTACCAGTTCTGTGAAATTCGTTGAAACCAGCTTTATGGTCTAGGATATGGACAATGTTTGTATGTTTTCCCTTAAACGTTTGTGAAAGAATGTGCATTTCCTAACTTTAGGGTGCGGTGTTCTGCCCGTGTCTCCAGAGGGATCAGACCTGCTGTTCAGATATTTCCCAGTTGCTGTGACTTAAATGGCGAATCACTGGGAAACATTTTACTACTACTGTAGAATTTTTAGTTTCACCTGGGATTTCTACGGGTTTCTGCTTTATATTTTATGTTGTATGATTTTATGTACTATTGGGCACATACCTTCTAAAATTGTTACAGTCTCCTGGTAGTTGGGACCTTTACCTGCTACCAGTATTTTCGGCCTCAGAACCGATGCGTGGCCGACCGACATGGCGGGTCCGGCTCTGGCCGCTGTGCCTGCCCAGCCTCCACTTTTCCTTCTCCGTGTGCTGCAGGCATTTCTCCAGACAACACACAGCCCCACCGTCTTCAGGCCGCCTGGGGACATACTAGATTTATTTCTGCTGTTGCATTTAGTGCTTCCTAGTGACTCTGACGTTCCCTCTCCTTCCCTTTTTCTGCCTTCCTTCGTATGGTCCAACCTTTCCTCAACGTTCCATCCTCCCACCCCATGAATCTGGAAGTGATAAACGCAGGAAGTCCTTACTTTTCACAAACCTTAAGAGCGGATTCGGACGACAGAAGGTTTTCTGCAGGCTCTACTCTGTTCCAGTATGGAAACGATCAGCTCTTCGGCTCCGCTTCTCAGACTCTTCACAGGAAGGGAACGTTCATCTGTTAAAACTTTTGCCTTTCAAGGGACATAAAACCTCCAAAGAAAAACTGCCATGTGTTCAAACTCAGGTTGGATCTCAGGGCCCCTGATCTTGGGACCAGGACTAGATTCGGATCCAGGGAGACCTCAAGGCATCCTGAACATCCCTAAACCTAAAACTGAACCCCAATGACGAGGTCTTCTTGGACTAGCTGACTGCCGTCGAGACTGGATCCCAAACTTTCTCCTACAGCTCAACCTCTACTGCTGTACTGAAAATCTTTCCTATCGTTTGGAAAGATCAGGATGTGTACTTTCAACCAGACTCCAAGTTAATGCTGGTCCCCAGTCACAGGGCACTCTCGTACTGGGGTATTACTTTCCAATGGGTCGCTTCTGGTGGCTCCCTCCCCCTTTTGTTTATCTTCCGGTATCAGTCCGACGCTCCCACTCCGCTTTACCTGTCCATTGGCGTCTTCTGCCTCCGTAGAGATCCAGACATGTATAATTCTAACCTCAGGCTGATTTCATGGGTGATCGGAGTTCTTTGGTGGGTCATCAGCTCACTTTGGGGACAGGTTGAAATGGTGCCTCCTACTTCTCCGCCATCTTGTCCTGGAAAGATCAGGATGACAGAGCGTTTGCGACTTCAAGGAAAAGCCTAATAAGGCCCTGCCTTTGGACATCTTACCATCAACTTCCCTTTTCCCTTTTCTTTGTGAGAGGGAAGGAATGCCCTTGGAGCGCTCACCCCACCGGGGACCATCATCGCCCTGTAGGGCATTACAGCCAACAACCAGACCCTGAATATGGCTCACGTATATCTCCCCTTGCTTCACAGCCATTCCTGCCACCGCCCTCTTAGTTAAGGATGGGGTTCCTTCTCACCATCCTTGTATTTTGGCCAAAGGAAAATCATAAACATTTCTACAGATGGCTGATACATCTTGTAGTAGCTCATGACTTTGGAATATTATGGAAACAGCAAAATTTACCTCGGATGAAGATAAAACAAAAATTTATTACATGCCACACTTTTGCAGCTGCTCAGGCCATTACCAAGTTTCCTGGATAGTCCAGATGTGACTCCCTGGAGGCCAAAGGAAACCACCTCACTGACATTTCTGCCCCAAATGCTGCTCTCAAAGAGGCCAATAGCCAGACCTCTGTCAAGTTCAAAGGGAAGTTTTCCCAAATGATAATTTGGAAAAATTGAACAGAGACCCCAAAAATTGGCCCCCAAAAAGGAAAAACAGTATTAGAAATCTAATACTTGTTGGTTTGATAAAAAGGGAGAACTCTGGTTTGGGCCAAATAACAATCTGCCCACCAGAAGTTCCAAAATTCCCAGTACTTACCACTGTACATGCTTTAAACCACTGGTCTCCCGACGCCGTGACAGCATTCACGAACCAGTACTGGGCGGTGGGGGGAGCTAATGGGGCCACAGAAAGTGCCTACCTTGCTGGTCCCACCCGTTCCAAGCCCAGTCCGGGGAAAACTGCTCTGCTCCCAGACTCTGGACCGCCTGCTGGGCCACTCCAGGTTTGGCAAGTGGATCTCCTACAGCCTCCCTAACTCAGGGACAGACAGACATTTCAGTCGTGGTCTGTTTGGGCACTGGACCGAAACGTTCCCTTGTAGACAAGCCACTGCTTCTCGTGTGGCTAAAGTTCCGTGAGAAAGAGAATCCCTGCCTGGGGACCCCTCTCCAACGTCCCCGCGATCGGGGAACCCCTTTTACTGGGCAGGGGCTTTGGCAGATCTGCGCTGTCGGCGGGCGTTACGACACTTGCCCTGCGTACACCATCCTCGGTGCTCAGAGCTCGTCACACTCACTGACGGTGACACGGGGTCTCCGCTGGCAACATCTGTGAGACCCTCCGCACACCGTGGCCGAAAGCACTGCCGTGAGTCCTTCTAAGTCTCAGATCCACGGTCTTTGGAACTCCCGGACTCACCCTCCCAGAGAGTCCCGGGACCTCGGGCCCGCGTGGCCTCCTCTGACCCACAGCTCATAAAGGGGGATCCACTTCGTGCTCTCAAGGCCAAGCTGCTTGTATTTAAAAAACCACGGTCTGGCAGAGCGACTTTCCACGCTGTGCTCCCCGGGGACGTGACCTGCAACCTGGAGATTTCGTCTGTTGGAAAAGATGCTTCCAGAAGGACCCTCTTCAACCTCGCAGGAAAGTGCCGCCAAACTCCAGGGAAGAGGCTGTCGGGGTCACGTGAGACCCGCAGAGAAAGCAGCAAACCCCGACTGCCCCGCATGCCATCTGGTGAGCCCGAAGTGCGGACTCTCCAGAACAGAAGCAGGCGACACCTGACCACACGGCTTGCCCACGATGTTCCTGCTCTTTGCACTTTTCCCTCCATTTATGTTGGTCTCTCTGTCTTTCTTTCAAATACTTGCTGATCCTCAGTCATTCATTCAAGGGTAAGACTGAGGCGGTAAGTGGGACCGGAAGCTTGGGTAGGAGCTGGTGCGTGTGCACCTGCTTCGGATGCGGAGGAGTGTGCACTGCCCGCGTCGAAGTACTTTTCCTCTTCTGCTGGTCACTTCCTGGAAGGAGCCTTCCATGTCTCTGAGCTTCAAAGCAAGTGAGCTTCAAAGCGATATGGGAGGGACATGGAGACATGCAGCCACGTGCTGGGGGGGAGGACAGCTGCCCGGGGACAGGTAAGGGTCCACTCTTGGTCACGTGGTAGAGCTGCAGGGGAGCAAACTGCCACCCTAAAATGTGTCTCTCTGGGAAGTGGGTGTTCTGGGCTGCTTCTTTTTAAGAAACAGAAGGCTCCGGAAGAACCTTGGCCCCCTCTCTAAGTGTGTAAAGAATGTAGGTGGAGAACCTGCTCCAGGAGACAGCTTTGGCCATCGGTCACCCCAATGGAGCAGGAACTTGCTGTGCTGGACAGGGGGGCACCCCATGAGGTCTGCTTGCTGAAGTTCCTCCATGTCCCATGGCGTCTAAGTTGTTCATCTTCCTGTGAATTGTCTTCCTTCTCCTTGAAGGACCGAACACCAGTTGTTGCTAGACCCCTTTATATGGGAAAAGACACATAAATGGGGAATAGGAAATCACTTAACAGAGAGGCTTTCACTTGAAGATCTAATTTGAATTAATTCACATTCAAAGAGAAAGAAAATTGTTAAGATTCTCTTGCTTTCAGGTGCCTGGTCGGCTCAGCGGGTCAAGCCTCTGCCTTTGGCTCAGGTCATGATCTCAGGGTCCTGGGATCGAGCCCCACATCGGGCTCTCTGCTCAGCGGGGAGCCTGCTCCCCCCAGCTGCCTGCCTCTCTGCCTATTTGTGATCTCTCTCTCTCTCTCAAATAAATAAATAAATAAATCTTAGGAAAAAAAAAAAGATTCTCTTGCTTTCCTACACTTGGTCTGGCACCTGTTAGCTCATGACGGAAACACATACGTGTCAGTTGAACAAACTGTGCACCTTTTTCTCCATTTCCCAAGCAGAATGCACATGACCTGTGAGATACTATGAAAACAGAGCTGCGGGGCAGGAGGACACACATTACAGGATCTCTCAACGTGTGGCCACCACCCCCGAATCCTGGCGGGAGCCAGCACTACTGGGCACTTCTCACGCACATCCTTCAAGGACATCCAGTGTTCCCCAACCTGGTGTCCCCTTCTTCATAGCTAGCTGTCTAGACCATGTCCTTCTGGAAAGGGATTCTGAGTGAGATTTGCCTGCAGGTGGTTCTCAGGAAGTTCTCAAAGGAGCCACATGCAGGAGGGAAGCAGGACCGGGTGGAGAAGGCAAGTTACTACAGAGGCTTCATCTGGTCCCACAGGGACGTCTGAGGCTGGTGTGGTGCCCCAGAACCGCCCCTTTGCACCCTGCATCGACAGTCATCAGAGTCAGGCTGCCTCCAGGGAAGGGACAGAAGTTGGCAGAGGGCCGTGCCTGCGGAGGGCCCTGCTGCGCTCGGAGCCATTGGCAGGCAGCACACGTGGCAGTGGGGGGTGGTGGGAGCTGGCCATGCACTTGACGGGCCACCCTTCCGAGACCGGCAAAGCCCCGACCCCCAGGTGGCGGCTGCTGCCCTGTGTCCATAGCTCATGGTCACATTTACAGTCTCGTATCCTTTATCTATTTGCTGTGCAATTAAACCTAAATGCCGGGGCTTTCTCCATCGGCTGTTCCACCTGGGGTCATGTGTCAGAGTCAGTGGGCGCCTCGCCGGCGCACGAGGACGCGCCACAATCACAGCCGGTCTGGAGAGGAACTGCGACTCCTTCGTGCTTGCCACCAGCCGTGGTCCCATCGCTCTGGGCCCGGGAGGAGGGGTCCTTCTCTCTTGCCCGAGCTCCGACTTGACCTGTGTGCACTCTCGGAACTGAGAGGTCTGAACGGATAGACAGACTTGCAGAGACCACCCGCTTGCCGCCGGCGCCCCCGCCCACGACCGCACGCGTCAGTGCTCGCAGATACTGTGGCCTACTGGATATGTGGTGGAATAATGAACTCTTATTTAAAGCCGCTATTTCCTTCGTTGAGGCTTGTTCACGAGTGTACGTATGAGTCTGCGCGGGCTGCCGTGGCAAAGGACCACAGACAGAACGGACGTTTGGAAGCCTGAGATCTGGGTGCGAGCAGGGCTGGTTTGAGGCCTCCCTCCTGGGCCTGAGGATGGCCACCCCCTCCCAGTGTCTCTCTGTGTGTGTCTGTGTCCTCATCTCTTCTTATGAGGAACCAGTCACGCTGGATTAGGGTCCTCTTGCGACCTCATGTCCGCCCACACCAGTGTGGCACCCATGACATTTCTCAGCATAGGTCCCACGCTCCCAAGATTTGCTTTCAGACCTGTGTTCAGAATGTGTTTTTCCCTTAAAAAGACCAGCATGCTTTCCCTTACGGGTAGTTTGGATGTTGTGACTCTATATGCATTCATTGTGCCTGGCGTCAATTTCTGTCCCATGTTTAGTACATCAAGAGTCATCAGAATCACCCAGAGCTGTATTAAAACTGGTCACTGGCTCCACCCCCAGAGTGTCTGACCCCGGGGGGGCCTCACGGGGCCTGAGGTTTTGTGTTTCTGACAAGTCACCCAACTCCCCCCCCCCAGCACGGAGGGGGGTACTCACTCACCCATTCCAGACGTGGCCCACCAGGTGGCGCAGTGTGAGTGTCCTGGGACAGGGGCCCTGCTGGTGCTGGTCGGGGAGCGGGTTGTGGGGGTGAGGCACCTGGGCACTAGGGACCCTCCCTACAGCCTGTGGATCTCCTCACCCCTTGGGAGGATTTCTGCCCTGAACTGTTGTGACCCAGCTTTAGCTGTGGCATTTCAGATCTCAAAAGTAATAAAATTCTAAATGACACAGACCGGTAATGAATAAAACAGGAACCGTAAGTCTTTTTCAGTACAGGACTTTTTCGTGCCCGTCCAATCAGCAGATGCAAAATAGAGCTGAGAAGGACAAAGGGTCTTCCTTCGGCTTTGACTTTTTTTGTTCTTACATTTTGTTTGTCAGAGTCAATAGGATCCACTTACTTGTGAAATTAATTTCCTAACCATCTGCTACACTTGAACCTAACTCACGCGGCAGAGTTAACTCTCCCTGTTTAAACTGTGCTTGTCACCGACGGCAAGATAATCGTAAGGGTTTATAGGACTCAGATGTTAATCAGAGGAAGTGGTTATTAGTACTGGGGCCGAAGGGAAGCTAATTAAATATGCAACTAATTATGTGTATATTAGAAGTAATGCCATGAAATTGTCATTTTGAGTGGTACGAGTCAGTGTGATGACTGAAAGCAGAAGTGATGAATAAAAATTTTTTGTAGAAAAAAATAATCTCACTTTATGAACAGATGTGTTTCTCAGCGTAGTAAATAAGATGTTTATTAAGTGTAGGGAGATTGCAAGACCTAAGCGCTCAGAAAGTTTGAGCTCATCCTGGTTATGTGCAAATCCTGTGGCTTTGCGTCAAGCATGTGAAATGTTCAGGGCAAGCTGTATAATTACACTACGAATCAGGTCTATGATTTCTAGCGTTTTCCGAGGGATGTGAGAAAGCAATAATCAAGAATGCACCTTTGTGGGGGGAAAAAACCCAAACTGTATTAGAGGGAATAAACGACATGCAAGGAATGTCAAGTTATTTTAGCACAAGCAGATTTCTGAACACTTGATTAACAGAGGGTATCTGCCAGAAATCTTTTCTCTTTTTCTATATGTTTTCTTGTACTTCAGATTAGCAAAGAATATTGCCTTTTATCAAGGCAAAGATTTGTATGTGGTGATGAGGAAGAAAAATAATAAGGAAGCAGGTCATCTTTAAAGATGATCCTCGGTACATTTAGAGCCTGAAGCAGCAAGAGGTAAGTTAGTCTGCGCGCTAAGTGCCCCAGGGCCTGGGCCCCAGCGCTGATGTGTGCGGTTCTGCCGTCTCTGTTGGGGAGCACAGAGGGACTGAGGGCTAAGAAGGTAAAATCTGCTGGGAGGGGCTTGGGAGATCCTTAATCACAGGTTAATGCAAAGTGAATTTTAAACGGAATCCGGGGTGTGTGTGCTGCCCGTACTTCTTGTAAAGGATTCCCCGGGCCCCTGCGGTGCGCAGGTCAGCTCGGGTGGTCACAGTAAACACGACGGCTGGAATCTGAGATCAGCGGGTCTGCCCGGTTGGGTCTTTCTGAGGCTTCTCTTCTGGCGGGTAGACACTGTCCTCCCCTGTGTCCTCCCGTGGTCGTCCCTCTGGAAGTGTCTGTGTCCTCTTCTTTGTTTATAAGGACACGAGTCACATTGGATGAGGGGACAACCTAATGACCTCATTTCACTTTCAGACGTAAAGTCCTCTGTCCATATACAGCTCCATTCTGGCCCCGGCGTGCGAAGGTGACCACATGAACTGGGGGCCAGAGGCCAGAGTGCCACGGCAGCCCCACGGCAGCCACAGCAATGGTGCGCACACAGCTTCCCGACCCAAGTAACCTGCGGAAGCCTTTGTCAGGAACGAGTCTGTGGCTCCGCAACTGCACCAGCAGCGTCTGGCACCGAGGGGGACAGAGTCCACCGTGACGAAGTACGCGCATGGGGTGCCTTGGCTAACGAGGGTAACGGGAGTGCGGTGGTAGACGTTCTACTTCCAGTGAACAAGATGTTGATAAAGTTCACACGCTTAGCAAGAACTGAGTCCCCCGTGTTGGCGGGGCACTAATGCTTCTCGTTGAAAAGCCCAGGGTGTTTCCCGAGCATGGGAGCAGCCAGCTGGTAGGCAGCGGACCCTGCCAGGCAGCGGGAGAATGCTCTCGCACATGGCACACGCAGAACCGTGTCTAAGTGGCTACAACTCCGTCAAGTCCTACCTGCCTCGTGCTTCCCAACTGAGCCTTTCAGACAGAGCGGGTGTGGACCAGCCTGGGCCCACGTGAGAAAACGAGCCTCGGTCCTCAGCTCACAGGAGCGCATGGCGCTTCCGCTGGACCACGGAGGGCTGCACGCCCCCCGGGGAGGCAGGAGACAAGTGGCAGAGGGTGTCCAGCTAACGTCCTCAGAGCATCCCTCCCGTGAGCAGGCCGCCGGAGATGCAGAACCGTCCTCATCCGGGGAAGCCCTGGGGGACAGCGATTCTCAAAGTGCAGCCCTGGGCGGGCAGCATCAGCATCACCAGGGAATGGGCTGGAAATGCAGGTTCTTGGGCCCCAACCCGATTCAGCAAACCCGGGAACCAGCGTTTGAACAGGCTCACTGGGTAAGTTTGCCACATAGAGCAGATATAATACAGGACACACAGTTTAATTTGAATTTTAGAGAAACAGTGAATCATATTTTAGTATAAGCATGCTCCAGTTTTTTGCATGAGACATACTAAAATGTGATTCACTATTTGTCTGAAATTCACATTTGACTGGTGTTTTGCCTTTTATCTGGCAGCTCTCACTCCACAAGATTCTGGCACATGTCAAAGTTTGGGAGCCACTGGTAGAGATTTGTCTAGGTCAGAAGCCCTGTTCTGGCTCTTCCCGTGATGAACCCCAACCTTTTTTCATGAGATTCCCCCTCTACTTTTCTCTCTCTGCTCCTCTTACAGCCAGTGACTCCGTTCTGCACACTTGCTTTTATGCGTCTGGGCGCTAGCTGACCCAAGCAACGCAAACACCCAGAACGTGGCCGTATTTTGTGTCTATGACAAGGGACTTGAAATGTAGATACTACTGGGGAGAAGGACGGTGACCCAGCAGCAGCGCCAAGCGGAACTGCCGTCAGAGCCTCCTTCTGCTCCCTGAGACTGCGTCAAAATCTGTTTTGACATTTGCACTGTTACCCGAAAGCATCGCCGTTTTCTCCCACTGGGCCGACTCAAGAGCAGCCTTCCTCAGGCCCCCAGGTTCTCCAAACAGAGCGGGAACAGACGGCACATAACCCTCTCCCAGATCACTCTTGTCAACATGAAATAACACACTCTTGGATTATGGGAACGGCTACAAGCATTATACACTCACGCCTTTACGTCGAAGCGACATTCATCATCACAGAGGGACGAAGCCCTTGGGTGAGCCGACACGAACCCTGGACGTGCACGTGGGCCGACACCTGGGCTGTGCTGATCCTTCCTGGCCTCCCTGTGGGAGCGGGGTCAGAAGGTCCAGGAACGCGGCCACAACGTGTATTTGTGGAGTTCTGAAAGGCAGAGACATGCCAGTTACTGACCACGAAAGCTTTGTTTCCAAGATGGGTAGGTGATTCAGACAGCTGAGCCTAAGTCCGGATGCCATTTGTCACTCCGTGTCCCTGTCCCTGTTCCTTTCTTGTCTGTCTTCTCCCTCTTTTTTTTGCATCAGTGGCTCCTTAGTTCTGTCGGGGATTATTTAAAAATGTCCAGATAAAAATTGCATGGGCCTGCTACATATTTGTTTATGGCTTGTGGCTCACTGGAAAGGAGCTAGATCGTGCACACTCTGACCAGCACACAGCCCGCCCCCCCACGTTTATCAGTGCATTCGTGGGACCCTCCAAAGCCTCGTCCTCCTTGTGCATCAGGTTCATGCCTCCACATGTACACACGAAACAGGTCACAGCCATGAAATGCAAAGAAAACAGAACTCCATTCTTGAAAATTTTTGTGGAACGAGCTCTGGCTTTGATTCTGGGTTGGATACTGCGCTGTTTGGAGCTATTGATGGTTGAAAGGCCAATCCTTTCCTATGTAGGGCACAGCAGGTGTTGTACCCTATTGTTCATGATGCAGTAACTACCAACCAGGACTGGCTGAATTAGTGACCCAGGGTGTTTGTCAGCTGAGAGCCTACGATGGCCGTAAAATATTTGGCAAATGTGTTAGAGAAACGGAGGTAAATGGCTCTGCTCTTGCTGGTGGTGCATCCGATCACAGACAGAAAACTGTGGCGCCCAGTGTTGATGGACGTTTTTAACACCGGGTTTTCTTTTCCTTGAGCAGAATCTGGCCAAGGATTCAGTACAACAAGAAAACGGAGTTTTACGCTTACGAAGAAGGCATGTTGCACTCAAGATACAGATTGTTCACGTTTCTATCAGGCTTGAACTGGGACAGGGACGTGTGTCACTCAGACAGCTCAGGCTGGGGGCTGCATGTGTGGCCTTAACAGTAATGGGGTTTGGGGTTGGGAGGCTCAGATGGTGAAGCGTCTGCCTTCAGCTCAGGTCATGGTCCCAGGGTTCAGGGATCGAGCCCCACGTCGGGCTCCTTGCTCGGCAGGGAGCCTGCTTCTCCCTCTTCTCCCCATGCTTGCTCTCTCTCACTCTCTTTCTCTCTCTCTTAAATAAATAAATAAAATCTTCAAACAAAACGAAACAGCGATTGGAATTATATTCGTGAAAGACCATTCCAGGAGCGGCCTGGGATCTCAGCCCTGTTGCCAACTGGGGAGATGTCGCCATCACGACATGGACACTCCGTGCTGCCCGCTCTGGGCCATGACGTCACTTGGGCTTCTGACAAGGCCAGCACGACCACCGTGTGCTGATTTCCGCCCTGGGATTCAGCACTTAGACAGACACGCGGACAGCCCCGATGTGGTTCCGCATGCGGGGCAGTGGCCGGCCAGCGCAAGGCCCAAGTGCAGGAGCTGCCGGAGGCCGGACAGCTGGCAGCGGGTACAGGTGACAAACGGGACAGAGAGCAGGGAAGGCGTGGACAGGGCTTGATACCAGGGAGTGACTCCACTGCTTTACGAGGTTTCCGGGTCATAATTATTAATGACCCATCAGAGGAGCTTCGGTTACTCATGAGATAGCCCCTAATCCGAGCTCCCATGATCCCCTGCTCAAGTTCCCCAAAAGAGAAATGTGGGAATTAACTTCCAAATAGTATGCTCTAAAATCACATGATGTCACCGTGGATGTGGTTAAAAGGCGCAGCTCCCACATCACCCACCATCAGCTCGGCCGCTGCTCTGTGCCTGCACTGGGGGCTGAGCTGTGCACGCCACCCCCTCCGGGGCCCCCGCCTCACAGAGCCCTCCCTGCTCCTGCCTGGAGCTCAGGCCTCGAGCCAGTCCAGGGCTCGTGCGCGCTGAGACCTGGGCAGCGGAATTGCCCGAGAAGGACATCAGCGAAGTCCTCTGTGTGGGCTGCTGTCCTCAGATGACGTGACAATGGAAAGTCGTATTGGGCTTCTCCAGAGAAAAGAACCAACACTGTGTGTGCGTGTCTGGACACAAAACGAGAGGGAGGAAAGCAGGGAGAGCCTGAGCGGGAGAGATTTACTTGAGGAAGTGGCTCACACGACCGGGGAGGCTGGTCTAAAGTCTGCAGGGTGGGCCGGCGGGCTGGAGCCGCCCGGGAAGACGTCGTGCTGCAGTCCGGAGTCCGAAGGCCGTCTGGAGGCGGAGCTCCCTCTTCCTCGGGGAACTGTAGTCTTAAGACCTACACTGACGGACATTACGGGGGTCATCCACTTTAACGTCTGCTAATTCGAACGTTAATCTCGTCTAACAAATACCTTCACAGGAATCCCCGGAATCATGCTCGACCAAATATGGCGGCCTGCGGCCCGGCCAAGTCCACACAAGAAATTAACCAGCACACCCGGGGAGGGCGCGATGAAGCGGGGCTGGGAGGGGAGGAGGCCTGTGCAGGGCTGTGTGCCCCGCAGCACTCGGGGAGAGAGGCCGGCAGCATGAGGTCGCTCCGACCACGGGTGGGAGCCGCTGACGGAAGAGAGGAAGGTGTGGAGGGCCGGGGCTACTCCGGAGGGCTTCCAGGTTCACGCCGTGTGCACCTTGCTGAATAGAGAGGGCCCGGGGGGGCAGAGTGCTGTCAGACGCCTAGGAGCTTCCTTACCCTCTCACCCCCGAAGGATGTGTTAGCCATGGCTGGTTCCCTAACCCGCACTTCTGGACATGGTTGTTACCCGAACAGCCCCGTTTCCCATCCCAGGTGGCACTGCATCGCGTCACTCTGCATCACAACGTGGAGACCCCAACAAAGGCAAGTTTCCGACCAGAACCCAACTGGCACACTCCTAGCGTCCTGGAGGTGGCCCCTCCTTCGTATGATGACTGATGCAAACCTTTCCAGAAACTTCGACCGCGTTTTCTTTGGACCCAGCTTGTAAGTGGTCACCACCCGGCGCTTGCAGCAGCGCGAGACGGCTGACGTCTGCGACCACAAAAGGCACACAGCTTAGCAATGGAGCCCAAAGCCAAAGGTTTACGGGGAGTCCCCTCAAGGATTCTAAAGTGGTCCTTTCAGGGTCCTTGAGAGAGAAGCCTCCGGAAGCGGGGTGAGCGTGAGTACGTGTGCAATCTCTCGGGCTTCTCTCACCAGGAACCCGGCGGGCTCTAAGAGGCTGCTGTCTGTAGCTCCTTTGACAAAACCATCTCAGGGCGGCTCGACTAGAAGTACTTGAGAGGAACAAAGCACGCAGTTCAGCGAGTGTGTGAGGGCGGCCGCCAGCTCTCCCTCAGGCTCCCAGAGCTTCCCTGAGGGGCCAGGCCCCTCCCTGGTGGGTTGCCAAGGGGCCGAGGCCACTTGCTGGGGACCGAGAGGACCAGACACTGGGCAAGACCAGCCTCTTCTCTGCTCCCAGAGAGGCCCGCCCAACGGCCTGACGGGCAACTCCGAAACAGCAAAAACAACAGGACACCAACCTGTCGATTGCCCGCAGTTCTGGGGGCGTTCCTGTGCCCCTCCCCCACGCCTCCTCACTGTGGCTGGAGCCCCCGGTGAGGTCTTCCCTTGTCTTCTGAATCCTGACGACGGGGAGAGAAGGATGAGGCCTCACACATCCCGCTCAGGCACCATCACACCGGTCCCCTCTCCGGGTTCCGTGAAAGGCTGAGGGCTGTGCTCAAAATTCAGGAGAGGTTTGGGGTTTTCCCCCTCTACAAGCAGGCATTTGCTAGCAAAAGCTAGCTGTGTAAATGGGAAATTGAGGTACGTGCTAGAATTTTCCTGTTTTAGGACATAGGAAGAAAGATAACACCTGGAAGCTAAAGACCACCTTGCTTAAGAATGCTTGGATCAACCAGGAGATCAAAGACGAACTTAAACAATTCATGGAAACCAATGAGAATGAAGACACCTCGGTCCAAAACCTATGGGATACAGCAAAGGCGGTTCTAAGGGGGAAATACATAGCCATCCAAGCCTCCCTCAAAAACACTGAAAAATCCAGAATACACCAGCTGTCTCTACACCTTAAAGAACTGGAGAATCAACAACAAATCAAACCAACTCCACATGCAAGAAGGGAAATAATCAAGATTAGAGCAGAGATCAATGAGGTAGAAACCAGAGATACAGTAGAACGTATCAATGAAACTAGAAGCTGGTTTTTTGAAAGAATCAATAAGATCGATAAACCATTGGCCACACTAATCCAAAAGAAAAGAGAGAAAGCCCAAATTAATAAAATTATGAATGAAAAGGGAGAGATCACAACTAACACCAAGGAAATAGAAACAATCATCAGAAATTATTACCAACAGTTATATGCCAATAAGCTAAGCAACCTAGATGAAATGGATGCATTCCTGGAAAGCTACAAACTCCCAAAATTGAACCAGGAAGAAATTGACAACCTGAATAGACCGATATCTAGTAATGAGATTGAAGCAGTGATCAAAAACCTCCCAAAAAATAAGAGCCCAGGACCTGACAGATTCCCTGGGGAATTCTACCAAACTTTCAAAGAAGAAATAACACCAATTCTCCTGAAACTGTTCCAAAAAATTGAAGCAGAAGGAAAACTTCCAGACTCTTTTTATGAAGCCAGCATTACCCTGATCCCCAAACCAGGCAAAGACCCTACCAAAAAGGAGAATTTCAGACCAATATCACTGATGAATATGGATGCAAAGATTCTCAACAAGATCCTAGCAAACAGGATCCAGCAGCACATTAAAAAGATTATCCACCATGACCAGGTGGGATTCATCCCTGGGTTGCAAGGTTGGTTCAACATTCGCAAATCAATCAGTGTGATAGAACACATCAATAAGAGAAGAGAGAAGAACCACATGGTCCTCTCAATTGATGCAGAAAAAGCATTTGACAAAATCCAGCATCCGTTCCTGATGAAAACGCTTCAAAGTATAGGGATAGAGGGAACATTCCTGAACTTCATAAAATCTATCTGTGAAAGACCCACAGCAAATATCATCTTCAATGGGAAAAAGCTTGCAGCCTTCCCGTTGAGATCAGGAACACGACAAGGATGCCCACTCTCACCACTCTTGTTCAACATAGTATTAGAAGTTCTAGCAACGGCAATCAGACAACAAAGAGAAATAAAAGGTATCCAAATTGGCAAGGAAGAAGTCAAACTCTCTCTCTTCGCAGATGACATGATTCTTTATATGGAAAACCCCAAAGACTCCACCCCCAAACTACTAGAACTCATACAGCAATTCAGTAACGTGGCAGGATACAAAGTCAATGTACAGAAATCAGTGGCTTTCTTATACACCAACAATGAAAATACAGAAAGGGAAATTAGAGAATCGATTCCATTTACTATAGCACCAAGAACCATAAGATACCTGGGCATAAACCTAACCAAAGAAGTAAAGGACCTGTACTCAAGGAACTACAGAACACTCATGAAAGAAATTGAAGAAGACACAAAAAGATGGAAGACTGTTCCATGCTCTTGGATTGGAAGAATAAACATTGTTAAAATGTCTATACTGCCTAGAGCAATCTATACTTTTAATGCCATTCCGATCAAAATTCCACCGATATTTTTCAAAGAGCTGGAGCAAATAATCCTAAAATTTGTATGGAGCCAGAAGAGACCCCGAATTGCTAAGGAAATGTTGAAAAACAAAAACAAAACTGGCGGCATCACGTTACCCGATTTCAAGCTTTACTACAAAGCTGTGATCACCAAGACAGCGTGGTACTGGCATAAAAACAGACACATAGACCAGTGGAACAGAGTGGAGAGCCCAGATATGGACCCTCAACTCTATGGTCAAATAATCTTCGACAAAACAGGAAAAAATATTCAATGGAAAAAAGACAGTCTCTTCAATAAATGGTGCTGGGAAAACTGGACAGCGATATGTAGAAGAATGAAACTCGACCATTCTCTTACACCGTACACAAAGATAAACTCGAAATGGATAAAAGACCTCAACGTGAGACAGGAATCTATCAGAATCCTAGAGGAGAACATAGGCAGTAACCTCTTCGATATCAGCCACAGCAACTTCTTTCAAGATATGTCTCCAAAGGCCTAGGAAACAAAAGCAAAAATGAACTTTTGGGACTTCATCAAGATCAAAAGCTTCTGCACAGCAAAGGAAACAGTCAACAAAACAAAGAGGCAACCCACGGAATGGGAGAAGATATTTGCAAATGACAGTACAGACAAAAGGTTGATATCCAGGATCTATAAAGAACTTCTCAAACTCAACACACACAAAACAGATAATCATATCAAAAAATGGGCAGAAGATATGAACAGACACTTCTCCAATGAAGACATACAAATGGCTATCAGACACATGAAAAAATGTTCATCATCACTAGCCATCAGGGAGATTCAAATTAAAACAACATTGAGATACCACCTAACACCAGTTAGAATGGCCAAAATTAGCAAGACAGGAAACAACATGTGCTGGAGAGGATGTGGAGAAAGGGGAACCCTCTTACACTGTTGGTGGGAATGCAAGTTAGTGCAGCCACTTTGGAGAACAGTGTGGAGATTCCTGAAGAAATTAAAAATAGAGCTTCCCTATGACCCTGCAATTGCACTGCTGGGTATTTACCCCAAAGATACAGATGTAGTGAAAAGAAGGGCCATCTGTACCCCAATGTTTATTGCAGCAATGGCTACGGTCGCCAAACTGTGGAAAGAACCAAGATGCCCTTCAACGGATGAATGGATAAGGAAGATGTGGTCCATATACACAATGGAGTATTATGCCTCCATCAGAAAGGACGAATACCCAACTTTTGTAGCAACATGGATGGGACTGGAAGAAATTATGCTGAGCGAAATAAGTCAAGCAGAGAGAGTCAAGTATCATATGGTCTCACTTATTTGTGGAGCATAGCAAATGACATGGAGGACATGGGGAGATGGAGAGGAGAGGGAGTTGAGGGAAACTGGAAGGGGAGATGAACCATGAGAGACTATGGACTCTGAAAAACAACCAGAGGGTTATGAAGGGGCGGCAGGGGGGTGGGGGGCGGGGTGGGAGGTTGAGGAACCAGGTGATGGGTAATAGGGAGGGCACGTCCTGCACAGAGCACTGGGTGTGATGCCAAAACAATGAACACTGTTATGCTGTAAATAAACAAATAAAAATAAATATAAAAAAAAAACAAAAACAAAAAAGGAGCAGGAAAAGTCGGAGAAGTGGGCCCACATCCTGTGCGCAACGTCATCGCACTCTGGACCTGACGGAAACAAACACGTGCATTTCCTTAGAAATTTACTTTGTATAGAAATTTGATTTTGGGGAGCAACTGAGTCCAGGTGCCTCAGGACGTAGCTGCACCTGTTTCTGGGTCTGAGGACAGACATGGGGGGACGCGGAAGCCAGGAGTCAGGGCCCTAACGCACGGGGCTGCTGAGCGTGTCGCCGCACACCCACTGTGTGGGAGGCCTGCGGTGCCCGCCTTCTCGGTCTGGGTCTGAGTGTGTGCAGGCCGGCGAGGAGCAGACACAGCCCAGAGTAGTCCCTGTGAGCACAGGTTGTGGGCACCGCCGAAGCCAAAATGGCCCTGGACAAGGGGAAACAGGAAGGGACGACTCTGCAGACCTACTGCAGTGGGGAACAGAGGCCAGAACTCAATCTGGACTCAGCTCCTTGGAGACAAAGGACGGGTTCTTCAAGCGCTGGCTCACGGCGGCCCACGACTGCCTGTGTTCACGCTGGCTTTGCCCAAAGGAAAAGCGGACTTCTGTGTTGGCGACGGCCGGGAGCTGTCCAGCGTGGAGGCTGGGCGCCCACGCTCACAGACTGGGAGATAGCATGCCACCTTCTGCGGCATTTCATTTCAGAGAGTTGGCTCCCAGGCCCTCAAGAAGAACATTCCTGTGATGTAACACTGGCGAGAGGCTTTAAAAACGATTTATATGCATCTCACAGGGGCAGAGATAGAATTTACAATGATCAGTTGTCTAGAGAAAATGCTAGTATTAGTCTGGGTTGTCCAGAGAAACAGAACCAGGAGAATTTATTTATAGAAAGAGATTTATGGGCGCCTGGGTGGCTCAGTGGGTTAAGCCGCTGCCTTCGGCTCAGGTCATGATCTCAGGGTCCTGGGATCGAGTCCCGTATCGATCGGGCTCTCTGCTCAGCAGTGAGCCTGCTTCCCTCTCTCTCTCTGCCTGCCTCTCTATTTGTGATCTCTCTCTGTCAAATAAATAAATAAAATCTTTAAAAAAAAAAAAAAGAAAGAAAGAGATTTATTAGAGGAGCTGACTCACCCAGTTACAGAAGCTGAGCGGTACCAAGATTGCACTCGGCAAGCTGGAGGCCAGGACAGCCCCAGTAAAGGCGGGGGCCCCAGGTCTTGCTGCTCTCTGCCTGCACCTGCCTCGACCTCCCTGCGGGGCCTCTCGAGGCAGTGGCTTCTCCAGGTTCTGTGAGTACTAAACTTCTCTATCTCAGCTTCTCAGTGGTCTGTTGTGGAACCACACCCACTGTCCAGCACCCAGGGTTGCAGGTCAGAGGTTAATTTAGCATGACCTCTGTCCTGGGCATGGAGGCATCGTCTTCCCTGTGTCCTCGCGTGGTCATCCCTCTACGCATGCCAGTAGTTCTGGTCTCCTCTGCTTATAGGGACACCCATTGTACTGGAGTAGGGCCCAGCCTGAGACTTCATTTTGACTCAGCCACCTCTGTAAAGACTCCATCTCCAAGCACGGTCACATGCTGAGGTCCTAGAATCGGGGCTTCAACATAAGGGCTTTGAGGGGTAAAACTCAACCCATTGTTCCCAGTCCTCAAGGGCATCAGGAATGCCATGTGCTGGGGCTCCACATCACCTCATGTGGTTCTCACAGTCAGACAATGTAGGGGGTACTCATATCTTAAAGGAACTTACAAGAAATGGGCAGAAGATGTGGAGAGACAATTTTCCAAAGAAGACACATAGATGGTCAACAGATACATGAAAAGGTGCTCAACATCACTCATCATCAGGGAGATGCAAATCAAAATCACCAAGAGATACCACCTCAGAAGAGTCAGAATGGCTAAATCAGCAACCCGAGAAACAGCAGTGTTGGCGAAGAAGCGGATAAAGGGGAACCCTCTTACACTGTTGGTGGGAATGCAAACTGGTGCAGCCACTCTGGAAAACAGTACGGAGGTTCCTCAAAAAGTTAAAAATAGAGCTGCTCTGTGATCCAGCCACTGCACTACTGGGTGTTTATCCAAAGGATACAAACATAGTGATTCAAAGGGGGCATGTGCACCCCAATGTTTATAGCAGCGATGTCCAATAGCGAATTATGGAAAGAGCCCAGATATCCATTGACAGATGAATGGATAAAGATATGTTTTACACACACACACACACACAGAGGACTATTACGGAGCCATCAAAAAGAATGAAATCTTGGGGCGCCTGGGTGGCTCAGTGGATTAAGCCGCTGCCTTCGGCTCAGGTCATGATCTCAGGGTCCTGGGATCGAGCCCCGCATCGGGCTCTCTGCTCCGCAGGGAGCCTGCTTCCTCCTCTCTCTCTGCCTGCCTCTCTGCCTACTTGTGATCTCTCTCTCTGTCAAATAAATAAATAAAATCTTAAAAAAAAAAAAAAGAATGAAATCTTGCCATTTGCAATGACATGTTGGAATTGAAGGATATTACGCTAAGTGAAATGAGCCAGTCAGAGAAAGACAATTATCATGTGATCTCACTCAGATGTGGAATTTAAGAAACAAAACAGATGAACATAGGGGAAGAGAGGGAAAAATAAAGTAAGATTAAAAAAAGAAAAACGCAAACCATCAGAGACTCTTAACAACAGAGAAGAAACAGAGTTGATGAGCTACCAGTTCTCTTTAGAAAAATGTCTCTTTCTACTTTGGGCAGGCAGTTGTTTTCTGAGAATTGCAAAATGGAATCCTGACTTCAGCTTCCCATGGCCACAACAACATGCATTTTTCCGTCTTAAGAGTGTTATTTGGAAATGAATTTCTCTTATGAAGGAAATTTATTCGACATACAGAAACTCCTGAAATTGACTCGTTCCATTTCCTTCTATTAAATTCCAGAAAATTAAATTGACAATTTTATTTAAAAATTGCATGCATATTCTAATCCCATGTTTGTAATTTTTCCCTATTCTTCTGTCTACATTTAGGCATACGTAGAAAGTTATTCTCTGGGTGCTGCCTTGTGTTGCTTTGAGCTGACTGGAGTCAGGATTGTATGTACATTCGTGGGTTTTTTCCTGTATCACTTTTTCAAAAAATAAGAATTATTTATTGTATGAAAA
Organism: Meles meles; assembly: GCF_922984935.1. Lineage (NCBI taxonomy): Eukaryota > Metazoa > Chordata > Mammalia > Carnivora > Mustelidae > Meles > Meles meles. The sequence goes on from NC_060076.1 coordinate 95,794,191, forward strand.
ACAACAACGTTTTAAAAAGCATATTCTCAAAAAAAGTGACAACGTGGAAGAAAGTGGATTACAAAGCTGCATATTATGACACTGCAATTGTCCCCAGTGATTTTTGAGAATTGAGATTATAGGTGATTTTTCCATAGCTTTTTTTTGATATGCTAAGTATTTAAAATGAATGTGGATTACTCCTCTATATTAGGGTTCTCTAGAGAAACAGAGTTGACAGGACATACAGAGATTTATTATAAGGAGTTGGCTCACATGACTGGAGTCGGGGAAGTCCCTGATGTGCAGTGGGCATGCTGGAGACCCGGGAGCTGGTGGTGTGGGTTCTGTCTGCGTCAGCTCCGGAAGGCAGCAGAAGGCTGTGCCCCCGCTCAGAGACAGTCAGGCAGAGGGAGGTCTCCCTTCTTGGCTTTGTGCTCTACTCACGCCTCCATGAACTGGATGAAGCGTCTGCCTTACCCAGTCTGTTGATTTAAATGTTTATCTCAGGGCGCCTGGGTGGCTCAGTGGGTTAAGCCTCTGCCTTCAGCTCAGGTCATGATCTCAGGGTCCTGGGATCGAGCCCCGCATCGGACTCTCTGCTCAGCGGGGAGCCTGCTTCCCCCTTTCTCTCTGCCTGCCTCTCTGCCTACTTGTGATCTCTCTCTCTCTCTCTCTCTGTCAAATAAATAAATAAAATATTTTAAAAAAATAAAAAATGTTTATCTCATGCAGAAAACACCCAGAATCATGCTTAACCAAGTATCCAGACACCCTAGTGGAGATGACACATAAAATTAACCATCACACTCCTGACAATGAAAAAATAAATGATCAAGGCCACTGAGGGAAGAAACAAAGGGTGATCTTTCAAGAGGAGCAGCCGGGAAAATCCAGGGGCTGCTCATTGGCACAGTTCTACATGGGGAGCAAGCCTGTGGAACCCCAGCACGAGAAGCTGATGTTGGGACCTTCTCCAGGGAATTGGTAAACACTCTGGATGACCTCGCTCCTTCGTGCTGCATGGAGGGCATCTGGTATCAGGGGTGAGAACTTTGGGCCCAGGAGCTGCTGCTTCCATTCCCATAGCTCTGCTCGGGGAGGGTCCTGTGAACCTGGTACTGTGCCATAGCTCGCTCCTCCTCCTCACCCCTGCAAGGAGGGGTGTTATTCCTCTTTACAGACGGGGACGGTGAAGGGCAGAGAAGCCATGTAACCCATCCAACACCATGCAGCAGGCAAAGGAGAGGAGAGATTTGAACCCGAGAGGAAAATACAGCAGGACTCTGGGGTAGCTGAGTGCCTGCTTCTGGGTCTGACGCCCATTCCGCTGCTTCCCTTAGACTCTGGGCAAGAGGCAGCAGGACTTTTTTTAATTGGGCATATTTATTGCCCCTCCACACACATATACAACACAATGCATTTATATATACTCGAATGCGCTTGAAATACTAGTCCCAGCTAATTAACATAAAGTTGATTTAAAAAGGCCCAGAAATTTGAGTTTACGGTGTGACCAGGGGAGGAATGAATTACACTACCTGGGGCCGCGGTCCTGCAGAAGGACTGTCTCTGCTCCAGAAGAGATCTCCAGGGCGTCTGGCCTTCCAGAGAGCTGAATCTTTGGCACGATTCACATTTTTGCACATTTCCTAGAAACAAACCATCTATTAGATTTTGTAACACCGCCGCTTTCTTTCCTACGGGAACCTTGGAGATTCCCCATACGTAGAACGAAATTAAAACCATCTATCCTATCTCACCAGATGTTTTAGCGTCATGTCTGGTGCCAGTAGTATTTCGAGGACAACAGACACTCGGGCTGACTGGGATGCATTTAAACAGTGCGGCAACATGGGCTCTCATTCGCACTGAGACTAGATATTTGTTACTCAGACGGAAGGTTTTCAGATTTCTAGACAAATGGAAAATTCGATATTTTTCTTGAGCACATCCTCAGTCCTGGCCTTCTTCTTGCTGCTGGCACACTGAGAAGGGTGTCTGTACGTGTAGCTGGCCGCACGACCCTGGGGCTCTAGTGGTCCTCCTATGATAACTCACTTCCTGAAAGAGCCCTCTGTCTTCCTGCTAGAAAAACTTGCTTGTGACAAGTTATGACAGTTTCAAATTTTGGTGCTGAGGACAAACATTTTGAGATTCAAGTCTTTTTTCTTCTAAACAGTTACCTCTGCTGGGACTTCAAACTTGAAACTACAGGCTAAGAGACAGCTGCTTCTCTGCCGGCCAGACTCCACTCCTCTGAGGCAGGAAACAAGGATGGAACAAATGGAAACAAATACAAACAGGCCAATGTCACATGGGACAGTCACTGTGGCCGAAAGCAATAGTACACTGATAAGACTTTTGGCAATTTCAGTGACATTCTCTTCTTAATTTCAGAAATATCCAAGGTAATAGAAACAAGATGATTCAGTGCACCAAAGGAAGGTTCTTTGGGTCATTATCAAAGCAGCTATGCATATTGCATTTTATTGGATATACTTAGATGACTTTATTAGTGACCATTTTTAAAGTCACATTTAAAAGTTTTACATGTAATTTTTTAAAGATTTTTTTAAGATTTTAAGATTTAAGATTTTAAGGTTTTTAAGATTTTATCCACTTGTCAGAGAGTGAGAGAGAGAGAGAGAGAGTGCGCGCACAAAGAGGGAGCGCCAGGCAGAGGGAGAAGCAGACTCTCTGCTGAGCAAGGAGCCCGACATGGGACTTGATTCCAGGACCCTGGGATTGTGACCTACGGGAGACATTTAACCAACTGATCCACCAGACACCCCTTTAAATGTAATTTGATCAAGACCTTTAGCAGCAGACTCGACAAAATAAAAGCCATAGAAATTTACAGAGATACTTGAAATACAATAGGGTAATATAATCCGGATCCACTCGTTTGCTAATGTAAACCATTCCATATAACGAAATCGTAAATATTTCTTTTAAAAATGAAAGGAAGAGGGCGCCTGGGTGGCTCAGTGGATTAAAGCCTCTGCCTTCGGCTCAGGTCATGATCTCAGGGTCCTGGCATCGAGCCCGGCATCGGGCTCTCGGCTCACCAAGGAGCCTGCTTCCCTTCCTCTCTCTGCCTGTCTCTCTGCTTACTTGTGATCTCTCTCTCTCTCTGTGTCAAATAAATAAAATCTTTAAAAATAAAAAGGAAAGAAAGAATGTTTCATGTCACTGATCACTATAAATATATGAGGGTATTCTTTGGAATTTTTTATTGAGGTTAGTTTTCCTTTTGATGTTACGAATCTCTTAAAACATCAAACACGCACATGGACACACGTGGCAGGAAGAATATGATACATCATTTTCAACATCTTTTCTGCCGCAAAAATACCAACTATGACTTAATCTAGGCATGTGTGGGAAATTTCCTAAAGGCAGGAATTTAACCATTACTGTTTGAGTTTCCATGTTAGTTATTTCCAAAACTCCAAATTATAAATAAGTAATATACTTAATGAGTTTTTCCATCTTTAAACCTTAATTTGTTTTGTGATGATTTTCCACTAGGAAAAATGAAGGTTTGGCTGAGTTGTGTTCCCCTCTCTTTCCTCTAGATTGCTGTGGATACATTATTGTAGCCAGCTCTTCTGTGGGTTCACGACTTAGCTTTAAATGGTATGCTTGGACGCGAATTTCTTGCTGAGTTACATTAGATGGGAGTAACTGCTGAGACGGGTGGGTTTCCAAACCCTGCCCTTCCCTCTAGCTTTTTCCCCACTTTATGCATCCCACATTCTTCCAGCTAGATACGCATTTCTTTTTTCAATTTTTTCATTTTTAACAGTTGGTATGGTTTACATAACTGTAACACTCCCCCGCTGTCAGACCACAACTCATTGATGTTTGTAAGTCTAATGCTGGGTGAGCTCCCCCAGTTCAGTTTCAGGACATTCCCAACACCCAGCGAGCACTTACTCTATATCGTCAAAGTTAATGTCATTGAGTCTGGTTCCCAGGCCATATATGAATTTTCTGGTTCCATCTGAAGTTGGGTTGATACCCAGCACGTAGACCTGATTATGACAGCGCAGGAATGGGCCCAGTGGAGACTCATGACTATTCACGTAATTCACTCAACAATAAATCATTACTGAGTCTCCCTGTGCCACCAGCGATGAGATGGGGAGTAGCGTGCACCTGGAGCCGTTCCTCGTGGAGTGGGAACTCTGGGGAAGCTACTGGCATCATAAAGTACTGACCCGAATACATGCATATCCAGTAGCTTCTGCCAGCGAATGGTGGCTTCAAACCACAGCCACCTGATGACCGCACATCTGATTACTGAGTCATCCGGGCTGGCCGTCCAGTCGGGGCCAGCTTGGCTGGTCCCTGTATCTGTGGTCAATTAGAGGGCAGTGTGGAAGTCAGCAGATGGCCTCCCGTCACACAGGGTCCCCTCCACTATATTCTGTTGGTCAAAGAGTCAGAAGCCTGCCCAGATAGAAAGTGGGGGACATAGACCATACCACTGAATGGGAGGGCCCCCATGTAAGAAGCCTACCTGACCTGACGCAGCCATGCTGGGAGGAATCTCAAGCCTCACAGAAAGCCATGTATAAGAGCTCAGGCCTGGATGAGCTTCGCTGGATGAGTGAGGAAAGAAGCTCCTGGTCTTCTTTTGGTCCTCTTAGCTGGGGTTCCGGACTCTGTGGAGCAGATGAGCCATCTTCTTGGGGCTCTGTCTAAATTCCTGACTGCAGAATCCAAAGGTCATAATAAAGTAGATGTTGTTTTATAATACTAATTTTTGCAGCAATCCATAACTGGGGCAAGGAGAAAGATGGCACAGATATCGGGGTAACTCACAGAGAAGATGGCGTATGTTTGCGATGCTGTCTCTTTCCATTAAGATTGTTTCCGCAGGACATCAGGAATGAATGTGAGAAACCAGGAGCTCTTCTGTGTTTTGCATTTGCGTGGCACAGGATTAGAGCATTATCCAAAGCTGTGAACGGAGTATCTCCACCCAGCTAGAGACGAGTAGAAATGATGGCCGTGGAGCAACTATGGGTGGGACACTCGCAGAGCGGTGGGGGCGTGAGGCCCCTGGGCCTGGTCTGCCTTGGGAAAGATATTCATACAGGTTTCTAGAACAAAAAGCTCTGAGTTCAGGACAAAGAAAAGAGTACTTTATGGAAAACTACAGAAGCTGATTTTTTTTTTCTGGAATATTTACCCTTCATTTGTCCTTCCAAATGAGTAAAGAAGAATTCTAAGGACTATTTTTGTCCTTAATTTTGTTCTTTGGAAATCCAGTGATGAGTTTCTAGGGGAGTGAAAGGTACATGCCTGAAAGGGCTTTACTCCCTTTAAAAAGTACAATTAGAGGATTACCCAGGATGCTCTGTCCTGTGTTTTCCCTGTGGCTTTCATTATGGCTGTACCTCCCTCAGCAGGCTCCATGATTATACAAATGTCTTCGCCTTTCAAGTGTTGTTATTCATTTGTTACTCACTGGAGCACCTACGGCCTGTTCAGCGGTGGAGCCAGCTTGCTCAGTGCATTTATTTTTGACTTGGTTTTTCTGTGTTTCTGGGAAAGATGAAGAGGAAGATGGCATTTAAGCGGTGGTTCTCCTTGCTTGCAGACAGGGGTCTTATTCTTTATCGCCCACATGTGTGAGCCCACGGACTGTGCAATCCTTGATTCCCTGGTTGCACTTGCTTGCACATTTTAAGTACTGTCACCGAAGCAATCTTGCCTACTTGAAATATGTCATTTACGGTCGCTGCTTTGTGGGCAGTAGTCTCCCATCCTCCGAGTCTCACTGCCCCCGGCACCATTCACTTCTATTTACCCATCCTGTCACACGCAGCTTAGCAAAACCATCTCACCATCCCCATTTCCAATCACAAATGTTGTTTTGATAGAACTAAAAAAGATTATACAGAACTTTTGGCTGTGTGCCTTCAGAGATATGGTTCTCTGATTGATTTAGTGACGTGAAATGGATAAAAATGATAGATTTCTTTTGACAAACAGCAGCTAATAACAACCTTCAAATGGTGAATTAATCATTTGGGCCTTTTAATTGCCATTTAGAAGAGTTCAGAAATTCGAATGCCCGTGAGGGTAAGGGGACTTGCGTGTGGGGCGGGCTGGGGTGCCTAAGACATCTACAGTTATACTGCGAATTATTAAATTAAACTTTCATCTAGAGAAAACTGCACATTGACATGATTGTAGGAAAGAATACAGAGCCATCATAAGCACCCAACAGCCAACTTCCCCCAAGGGTAATGTCTTCCAAAACTACAAGATGATGTCACAACCAGGACACTGACATAGTCAAGACACAGAACTTCCATCACCACAAGACCCCTCAGGTGACCTCTGGCCCCCCCATGCCATCCCTAACGTGGGTAACTATTCCTCTTCACTAGTCTGGTCTCCATCTCCAGAATTTGGACATTTCAAGAATGATATATAAATGGAATCATGTGATATTGTTAAAAAGAGAAAAACAGGGGCGCTTGGCTGTCTCAAGTCAGTAGAGCAGGTGATTCTTGATTTCAGGATCATGAGTTCGAGCCCCATAGAGACTACACATAGAGATTACTTTAAAAAAGAGAAAGAGAAAACAGCCAAAATGGAATCATTTGAGATAAGTTCATGTCACCATACCAAGAGTTAGTATCTAACCTAATTACGGTTTCAGCCTCTCCCAGGACTGTAATCTTAACCAGTCAGTCTGGGATTACCTGGGCAGCACTAGGGAGGCCATCTGCCTGACGGATCTTTGGCCCTCCCCCAAAGGAAGATGGCCTGGCCAACTCTTTGCTGGTAACATCTTTGTCCTGACCCCTCTGTCTGTAAAAGTCTTCTGTTTTGTACCATGTGTGAAACAGGTCTCCTTCCTATCTGCTAGATAGGATGCTGCCCAATTCACAGATCACTGAATGAAGCCGGTAACATCCTGAAAATTCACTCAGGTGACAGGGCGCCTGGGCAGCTCCGCAGATGGGGCCTCTGCCTTCAGCTCAGGTCATGACCTCAGGGTCCTGGGATCAAGCCCCACCTCTGGCTCTCTGCTCAGCAGGAAGACTACTCCCCGCCCCCCTGCCTCTGCCTGCCTCTCTGCCTACTTGTGATCTCTCTCTCTGTCAAATAAATAAATAAAATCTTTTTTTAAAAAGGATTTAAAAATATTTACTCAGAAAAAAAAATATTTACTCAGGTGAATTGCTTTTTAACAGTAATCTTTTGGAATTGAATTTTTTACTTTTTAGAACTCCCTTGTAATCTGTTGCATAAAAAAATAGTTATTTTGCTTGCTGAGTAGAATTCCATGGTGTGGAGATACCAGACTCTGTGTGACCGTTCACCCACAGAAGGACATCTGGGTGTTTATAGTTTTTGGCTACTACAAATAAAGCTGCGCTGAACGTTTGCATGCAGGTTTTTGTGTGAACATTAGCTTCCATTTCTGAGGGATAAATGTCCAAGTTTTTCTTTCTTGGTCATACAGTGATTGTGTGTTTCGTTCTGTAAAAACTGCCATACTGTTTTCCAGAGTGACTACACAAACTCACATTCCCTCCAGTATGCAGAAGTGTTTCAGTTTCTCTGCATCTTCGCCAGCATTTGATATTGTCAATATTTTGTATTTCAGCCATTCTGTTAGGTCTGTAGTGATACCCCACATGGTTTTAATTTGCACTTGCCTCACAGCTAATGGTGTTAGGCATCTTCTCCTGGGCTTATCTGCGGTCTTGTTTTCATCCTCAGGACACGTCTGCTCTATGTTCTAATTACACCATATTTTAAAACACAGGACAGAGGACTGCAGCAGGTCTTGGCCGGCAGAGAGCCTGCTACAGGAATGATCATCTCACAGAGACTAAAAGCCATGGTTCCTGTTTAAGTGTCCCAGTGCACTCACTTTAATAATCACAGACACACACCCCGAAAGAAAAGTGGGTTTTTTGCCAACAGCAGGTGGACTCTGAAACCTAAGGTCAGGATCCCTTGTAGCCAACAGAAGAAACATCTGCCCTGACCAAGGTGTCCCCATGTCCTCCGTGCTGTAAATGGACAAGGAGGCAGCTGGGAGCCGGAGCAGAGGGACCTGTGGGGGAAGGCAGCACCTAGAACCCCAGGTTCCTTCCCTTCCTCCCTGGTACTGAAACTTCCACTTCCATCCACAGAGGCTGCTCAAGCAAGTTTCTTGCTTTGGGCCCCAAATCTGTATTCTGGTGAACATGCAGGTCATTCTTAATCCGCTCCTAAATTTGGGAAACAACTCCTTCTATTGTTCCTCTGGCGGGTTGGATTCCCAGCGAGCTGTGTGAGCTGGCCTCCAGCAAGGGTGTGGCTCAGAGCCATTTAGCTGGGGGGGGGGGGGGGGGGTCCTCTGTGTCTGGGGTTAGAGGCCGCCAGCTGCAAGTCCGCCAGCACTGCCTCTGAGCATGTTCCGTTGAACTACTGATGAGCATTCACAGAACAGGGGACATATGTGTCTTCTTAGTTGTCCTTGGCCTGTTTCACATAATCTCACTTTCTGCTTCCTACTTCCTTACCAGCTTACACACGTTTTGTGAGCACAAATTCTTTGGGGGAAGGGATGTAATAGGCTTTGTTAACACTAGAAATTGTGAGGTACCTAAGAAAGCAATTCTAAAATAATTCGTGTGAGATATTCCCAAATATCCTAATCAGGAATCCTTCTGCCCCATACATTAGGAAAAGATTCCCAAAAGAAAGATGAACAGTTTCCTGAAGTCCCATCTGGCCAAAAGTACCTATAAAAGCTGCTTCACCGGGGTGCCTGGGTGGCTCAGTGGGTTAAAGCCTCTGCCTTCAGCTCAGGTCATGATCCCAGGGTCCTGGGATCGAGCCCCGCATTGGGTTCTCTGCTCTGCAGGAAGCCTGCTTCCTCCTCTCTCTGCCTGCCTCTCTGCCTACTTGTGATCTCTCTCTGTCAAATAAATAAAATATTAAAAAAAAAAAAAAAGCTGCTTCACCTAGATGAACGCTACACTGTTGTCCCCTTCAAGCAGCTTTAATCACGAACACTCAGCACAAATCTCACTAAAATTGCTGATGTCAACTACACGTCAAAGTAATATTTTGGTATATTGAGTTAAATAGAATATGGTACTAAAATTAGGCTCCCCTGTTTCTTTTAGTTTAATAATGTAGTAAATAGAAAATCTAGAAATGCGAATGTGATTTGTTCCCCTTCCCCTGGATGCAGGGCAGCCCCTCCTCACACAGCTTTTTGCCAGAGGTCTCCTCTGCCTGACCTGTGGGTCCTCCCACCCTGCGGGATTTCTGTTCACACTCTGGTCTTACACGACTTGAAGTTTGTCATTTTTTGTCTATTCTCCTTCAGTGACAATGCGGGCAAGGCAGGGACTGAGAGTAGGGAGTAGGGTGTGGTTCCTGTGACGCCCAGGGAACAACTCTATCACAGAAAACAGAGTCCAACTGCTGACCCAATGCTATATTTTGTAAACAGTTAATTAAACAGAGATTAGTTTTGAAATGCACATTTTTTTTCTTCCTTTTTTCAAATCTCAGATGGTTTCATAGGCCCTTGAAGGCCTGTAGCTCGGACCCAGGCCCTCGAGGCTAACGATATATTTCTATTTTAATGATCTTTTCACTGCTTGGGTTCTTGGTGCCTTATGGATGTAAGCAACCTGACCCATGGTCAAGGATGGAAATCAGGTCTCTATTTTAAAACTATATTTTTAAACCCTAAAGGTGGCAGTGGGTGAGAATCTGGGGGTTTCTCTGCACCTTGGGAGGAACACTCCCAGCCCAGTGATGCCAGTATTCTCTTACACTCTATGCATTCAAGTTTTACCATCTCACATCGATTCTTTGCTTTGTTGGATGTAGCAAACATTCTAAAAAGCAAAAAAAACCAACCGCTCAAAAAAAAAAAAAAATCTAAGAAACAAACTGACAGTAGAGTCATAGGAATGTGAGTCAGTAATTCCAACTCAGCCCTCTGGGCGGGGCACACCAGGCACCCATGGTGGGGGCGGGTTACATCCCGCATGCGGCGCGCGTCCCTGCCGGGCTCATCAGCTCTCGTGTCTTGAGGATGCCCGTTATAATGTCCACATCGGCCACTAGCTGCTCTCACTCTGGACCTTGCCCCATTCCCAAGAAAACATTGCTTAGCCGTCAGCCAAGTGGACAATCCCAACAGTGTCAATGTGGTGAGCTGAAACCCGTCCATTCTAAAAAACTCCGTCCCAGTTTTATTAAGGTACAACTGGCATACAGCACAGCGACTGGACTTAAGATACTGTGAAACGCTCTCCACTGTCAGTTCGGTGGGCACCCATCATTTCAAACAGATTCCCAGGAGGTCTCTTCCCTTCGGAGCTGCTCCCTGTACCAACCTCCCCGTGCACCACGCGGCTGTGGTGGCTCCGGTCCGCGCGCATCTCACACCCTCGCTCCTGCCTTCTCACTGGAAGCTTGTACCTTCTGACCACTTTCCTCCAGTCCCTTCTTCCCGCACCGTCCCTGCGTCGGGGAACCACAAATCTGATCTCTTTTTCCGTGACATTGGGTGTTTTTTTCTTTTTTTTTTCTTCAAATTCCACATACAAATGAGATCATATAGTATTTATTTCTCATTGACTGACTTATTTCACTTGGCATCATGCCCTCCAGGTCCATCCATGTTGTTGCAAATGACAGGATTTCCTTTTTTATGGCCGAGTAATATTCCTTGTACACGCATGCTGCGCCTTCTTTACCCATTGCTCTACGGAGGGGCAAGGATGCTGCTTCCACAGCCTCACTGCTGTAAATAATGCTGCGGTGAACACAGGGGTGCAGGTGTCTCTTCCACAGAGCATTTTCCAAACCTTTCCACTTTAATTGGGGTTTTGACCCTCCTGTACAGTGTTGTGTTTTCACGCACACAGTGGATATGAGCCCACCCTCCAAATCCCAGAGCATGTCTACGAACCTCGAGTCTTCGCAGACTGTGAAATTCAAATCCACCTTGAGAAGGTGCCCCTACCTCTAATTTCACAACTGTCCATTTCATGTGGTTCTGATTTCTCCCTCTTTTCCAAATACCTTTGATAAATTTACATGTATCTTCATAGCCGGCCATCCACAATATTATGGTAACAGACAAGGGGTGACCTAAGGAAGAAATGAATACTTCGTTCTGTCACAGGCCGGCACACCTTTCATGGAGGGCCAGATGGTAAACGTGTGTGGTTTGCAAGCCTCTGTCCCAGCTCCTCAGTCTGCCATGGGAACAGGAAAGCAGCCACAGACCATCTGTAAATGGGAGAGCGTGACTATGTTCCAATAAAACTTTATTTTGGACATGTGTTACAGACACAATTTGAATTTCCTCTAACTTTCACATGTCACTAAATAGTGATCTTTTCTCCCCCCACAACCATTTAAAAATGTAAAAACTATTCTTAGCTCAAAGGCTGCCCAAAAAGGGATTGTGGGCCTAATTTGCTACTTTCTGCTATAAATTGTCAATGATTATGCTCAATAATTATCACGAATAGTTTTGGTGCTGTTAACAGTTAACAAGCAATTGCAGTGACTAAATGACGTTTAAAAGGGCTTCTAGGCACCTGGGTGGCTTAGTCAGTTGGGCTTCGGACTCTTGATTTCAGCTCAGGTCATGATCTCAGGGTCTCGGGATCAGGCCTCATGTCACACTCACCACTCAGTGGGAGGAGGCCGCAACTCAGAAAATTTTTTCTCAACAAAGCCAGACAAATGGAAAATGGAAATTGGATTTAAAAATCTATTTCCTCCTATTCTAATTCTATCCACCTGCTGTTTGCTTCCCTGTTTTGCTTCCACCCGCAGCCCTGGATCCAGCACCTACCATGAACACCTGAACGATGGGACACCCTTTCCTCTTCTGTCCTTCACGCTGCGGCGAGCTCACTCTTTCTCTGCACCAGCCCAGCCAGAACCCCTGAGCCTACATTCCCCCCAGCACGTGGCTGCCACCAGCCTAAGGACAGGGCTCCCTATGCAGAACCCCCGATTTAATCCCGAACCCCAGTGGGCTGCGGGTCCATTTCCTCTTTGTCTCTTGCTCTCGGGTGTCCAGGTGACTGATGTGTAGCCGAACAAGGTGAATTCTGAATCTTCCTGCGCTCTATTCCTGTATCTGTGAAATGGGGGCCACGGGGTTTAGGTGGGAAACCCTCACAGGCGCCCCGAGGGAGGGCGAGGAGTGTTAGCACCTTCTCCCAACTCTGCCCACTGCTTTCAGCCTAAACCCGACGGCGTGAGACTGTGACTCATCCCGACCAACAGAAAGCAAGTACCCTTTCTTCTCTTTCTGGTCACACCTCAGACGCCGCGGCTGCTCTCCATTCAGGGCATCATCCCGTTTCCCCTCAAGCAACTTATTTTCTCCCAAACGCAACTTATTTTTCTAATAAGTTTACACATTTAGAATTAAGAGAACTGTAGTTTGTCAGGTTGGCTTATCTTAGGAGAACTAAATGTGTAATAAACTCGTTTTGAAAGAAACAAGTCTGGAGGAACTGTTTTGTACCGATGTTAACAATTCAATGGGAAAAATAAAAGCTCTTTAGACAAATAAAAGGTGGGGAGGGCTCCAGAAACCATGGTCATTGTTTAAAAGAAGTTCCTTATTTCTGGCATTATTACAGATACGAATCCACGCTTTGTGTATACTCACTCAGGCACAACAGTTTTCAATATTGTGACCAACGACTTGAAATGCATTAAGCGATGACTCAGATAATTTGCAATGAAATATGTGACAGCCTTTTTCAAAGACAATGAGGGCCTCCATGTCATATGAATTCCTCCTTCTGGGATATCTAGTTCTGAAGGAGACACTTACGTTGGAGTGTGACCCGGAAAACAAAACATCTAGGAACTTTCCTCCTCGAAGAAAATGTTTTCTGATGGAAAACGAAATGCAGAGAGTGTTCCAGGGGTATTGGTGGAGGGCTAATTCTGAATATTCTGTCATTTTCATCAGTGTTGAAGGCTTGACCCCACTCTGATGCCAAAGAAGGTGCCTGCTGGCTACTCAGACAGTGTTCTCCTGGGAACTGGCTCACTGGTAGGGTCTTCACTCCAGGGTAGCATCCACAGTTAACTCAAGTTAACCAAACTCTCAAGAGACTGATGTATAAACCAAAATGCCAGTTTATTACTTTCCAGTGAGGAAAGCACAGAAGCTCGGCTCTTCTCTTCAACACATTCTCCCTTCAATACTGGCAGCCAGTCATTCTCCGGAGACTGTTTTACATGGAAAACAGGTGTGTGTGTAAGATGCTTGGATGGCATCTCGCCAGGTGGAAGCCTCGGGACACAGCTCTGAATGAGAAGCTGAGCTCCCGTCCTGCGGCGGCCGATGCACCCACCATTCCTGCATGAGGGCCTCCAGGGCCTGCCCACAGGACAGCTTCTCTCCGCACGTGACTGGAACGCTGGCAAGTCCTGACTTTGTCGGGCCTGTGGTCTACGGTACTCACAGCTGTCTCTCTTGGACGAATACTGACTCTTCAGACAAGATGCAACATGCGTGGTGTGATTCCAGCTTCCCCGAGCGACAAGCGTCTTGGGTCCAAGCCATCGGCTCCTCTGCCACGGGATTCATTCCACCTGATCACACCTGGACATTCCCAAATTTCTCCAGCTCTACAGTGGCAGGTGATGCTTGAGGGCGGTTGAAATGCCACTTTGAGAAGGACTCATTTCTCAGCTGTGTGGAAAATTGATCTTATTTAGCTGTATCGTCACTTGTATTCTGGAAGCCGGCTCTTGTCAGGGAATTTGTCAGTTTATTCTTGCAGTTTTGTTTCGGGGACATAATATCATCAGTTTAAAAATAGATCCTCGGGGTGCCTGGGTGGCTCAATGGGTTAAAGCCTCTGCCTTCGGCTCAGGTCACGATCTCAGGGTCCTGGAACTGAGCCCTGCATCAGGCTCTCTGCTCAGCAGGGAGCCTGCTTCCTCCTCTCTCTCTGCCTGCCTCTCTGTGTACTTGTGATCTGTCAAATCAATCAATCAATCAATCAATCAATCAATAGATCCTCGCAGGGGATGTCTGTACTGAGCTGGAGCTAAATTAGGGAGGGGACAAAAGTGGGAGTGGGAGAGAGAGGAAAACAGCACGTGCGTACTTGGGCGTCTGCAAACTTGGGTAAAGTAGGTCACACAGTTGGAAATATTTCTGTTCTAAGCCGCAGACTGTCCATGCCTGTGAGACTTAAGCTGATGCCCAGGGCCTGTTCAGCAGGGGTGAGGCTGTGCCGGCTTCCTGCAGTCCTGCAGTCCTGGATTCCCATTAGTGTCCCCCTGATTCTCCCCGTCAGCGCCAGCAGAGCGCAGCTTACCCTCTGAGGCACATGAACTTTTATTTCGAGTATGCCCCCTATAGGTGGCGAGATGCTGGATTTTTGAATTTTTTAAAAATTTTTATTTATTTTTTCAGTGTAACAGTATTGTTTTTACACAACACCCAGTGCTCCATGCAACACGTGCCCTCCCTATTACCCATCACCTGGTTCCCCCAACCTCCCACCCCCTGCCCCTTCAAAACCCTCAGGTTGTTTTTCAGAGTCCATATTCTCTTATGGTTCACCTCCCCTTCCAATTTCCCTCAACTTCCTTCTCCTCTCCATCTCCCAATGTCCTCCATGTCGGATTTTTGAATTTTTATAAATCCTGGCAATGGCCCTCCTTCCCTCCCTCCCTTCCTACCCCCTCCCCCGCTTCTGTGACAGGGCAGTTCTGCTGATCTGCACCGACTGATGTCATGGACGTCTGCATCCGTCGAGGCTCACCCTACAGCTGACATGTTGGTTGCCTTCTGCCACGTGGCTTCTTTGGCACAGTGAACTGGTCACATGGCTCACATGACGTGCTGGCAACTTCCTCCAAGAAGTTCAAGGTAAAGAAACGCAAAACTCCATGCCGCATTCCTCCAGGAGCCACATGCACTGTTGGAAATGCTTTCTGTTGACCTGCCTCCCTTTCTTAGACTGGGGAGGTTAGACAAGGGCCGGCCTGGAGAAGCAGCACCTTTCAGACCAGTGGTGCCCAGTGCCTTTGCCTTTTATGCAGCAGGTGCCAGTCCCAGAAGGGAGGGCTCCCCACGCTGGGCCCACATTTCTTGGGGTTCCAGGGACACAGTTTGGCAAGGGTGGGCAGCTCCGGGAGCCAGAAGAAATAGAAAATGCCTCATCTTGCACCAAATCACTTTACTTTGACTCATTCCCTCATCTTGCCTTTGGACCCTTAGTGGCATTACTTCGAAATGAATTCTAAAATGAGGGCTGCATGGAGGGCGCTGTCAGGTGAGGATGGGGACGGGGCTACCCCCTCACCCATCCCTCACCCCACTCCCTGCCCATGCCGCTCAGATGCATCCAGAATGTCTTGCCTCCAAAATCAGCTCAGAAGCAGCATATTTTAAGTCCAAATTCCATCTGAAAACTCATAGAACATAGACTTGTTTTTTTTTATAATTTCTTTTTTTTTTTTAAATATTTTATTTATTTGACAGAGAGAAATCACAACTAGGCAGAGAGAGGAGGAAGCAGGCTCCCCGCGGAGCAGAGAGCCCGATGTGGGGCTCGATCCCAGGACCCTGGGATCATGACCTGAGCCAAAGGCAGAGGCTTTAACCCACTGAGCCACTCAGGCGCCCGAACATAGACTTGTTTTTGACAAGAACAACTCACAATATGCT
Organism: Meles meles; assembly: GCF_922984935.1. Classification (NCBI taxonomy): domain Eukaryota; kingdom Metazoa; phylum Chordata; class Mammalia; order Carnivora; family Mustelidae; genus Meles; species Meles meles. Next base: position 95,809,891 of record NC_060076.1, read on the forward strand.
TGAAGGCAAGATTCCCTTCCTCAAGATTGTCCCAAGAGCACCTGGAAACGGAAGCGTTGTTACGCTTTGTTAACTGGTCGCTAAATTAAAGCAATCCTTTGAATTTAATGGCCATAAATTTCAAGTAAATATCTGCCAAAACCAGAAAATTATGCTTCAAATAATTAATTTTGTAACTTTTGTCTCCATGAACTTGACTGCTTGACAGCTATTTTGATGTCATGTGAATTTCGTCACCATCGAACAAAAGTAGCATTCCTTTGTCAATGTCAGTTAATACCCCCCTTGAGGAGAAAATCTCGAGGCCAGCACATGACAATTTTATGACAATTGGGACATTCTGATATATTTGCAACCCTCCTATAAAAAATGAAGTGGCAGAAGCCACGCTATCTTTGGGATTCCTTAGAGAACAGAGTCCTACAGGCAGGATCTCTGAGGTTCCCTCCTGGGAGCCAGCTACTTTGTGAGGGCATGAGGGCAGCGGCCTGGCAGGGTAAGTTGGCTGTGATGTGGGTGCAGCAGCAGCCTCAGTGGGCTTAGTTCTGAGCAGGCTCGGCTTTTCTGAGGATCTGCTATGAGGTCAGGGGTCCAGGACTTGCACCCTGTAGAGAGGGCAGGTGATCTTGGATGAAGCAATGTCCTTTCCTGAGGGCAGTTCCCGAAAAGAGACCGTCTAGGAGCTGTTGGCAACAGGTATTCCCAGCAGCTGTGGGGAGAGCCAGGTGGGGGGAGATCCAGGAGCACCCCAGCATCCACCAAAGCAGTTATTTTAATTTATTATCACTTTGGCAGGGGGCGGGGGGGACAGAAGGAGAGAGAGAATCGTAAGCAGACTCTACCCGAGTCCGGGCCCCACATGGGGCTCAATCTCATGAGCCTAAGACCGTGACCTGAGCCATCCAGGCGCCCCACCATCAGAGCCGTTATTAAACTGCTTATTTTCTCCTCTTCTTGAATACGGACCCTGACAAGAGAAAAGGGAAAGCGGGTAGTCCTCTGAGAGCAGGAGGTCCGTGTGGGGCTCCAGCGTCCTGCTGGTGAGGACTTGAGAAGCGTTTGTCATCACCACCGGATTTCCATGACCCCCGAACCCCTGCCGGAGGGCCTCTTCTGAACTGCACCCGATGCTTACGCTGATCCACCCCTAGAGGTCCTCCGGCACATTCTCGACACGGCAGTCTTTTTTTATTTATTTATTTGACAGAGAGAGAGAGAGATCTCAAGTAGGCAGAGAGTCAGCCAGAGAGAGAGGAGGAAGTAGGCTCCCAGCGGAGCAGAAAGCCTGATGCGGGACTCGATCCCAGGACCCTGAGATCATGACCTGAGCCGAAGGCAGCGGCTTTAACCCACTGAGCCACCCAGGCGCCCCTCAACACGGCAGTCTTACTCATGGTCCGGCTGAGTCCAGCTAAGCAGCCACGACTTCAGCAGTGTGTTGCCATCTCTCTCTGCTGTGCTCTGGAAGACTTGAGGGCACGTGTCTTCCCTGGCAAGATGCTTCCCACGGAACGAACGACGTCCCGAAACAGTGTCTGCCAGGGCGACGGCGGGCGGCGTGGTGTTGGCGCCTTGGAACTCCCCCAGAGTGCGCTGCTGTAATCTCCTGGAAGTGGGTCTCGGCGACTCCTTCATTACTTCCTACATGCTTTGGGGGTTTTCTGGTTCTCAGAGCGTTTTTTTGAAGGAAAAAGTTTTAAATTTCAGCTTTCTTGAGGAACAACTGACAAAAATGTAAGCTATTTAACGTGTACGTCATGGTGCTCTGATCTCTGTGTGGTGAAAGGATCCGCTCCATCTAGTTAGACATAACCGTCACCTCGCAGCTTTTTTTTTTTTTTTTGAGCACATTTAAGTCCTACTGTAGTAGATTTCAAGGGCACAATACAGTATTAGCAACTAAAGTCACTACATTTTACCTTAGATTCTCAAATCTTATTCATCTTTTTTTTTTTTTTTTAAAGATTTTACTTATTTATTTGACAAAGATCACAAGTAGGCAGAGGGGCAGGCGGGAGCCGGGGGTGGGGGGAGTAGGCTCCCTGCTGAGCAGAGAGCCCGATGTGGGGCTCAATCCTAGGACCCTGAGATCATGACCTGAACTGAAGGCAGAGGCTTTAACCCACTGAGCCACCCAGGCGCCCCTCAAAACTTATTCATCCTATAGCTGAAGTATCTACCCTTTTAACAAACTCTCCCTATTTCCCCCACCGGCCCCAGCCCCAGACAACCCCATTCTACTCTGTTTCTGCAGGTTTGAACTTTTTAAAAAAAGATTCCATGCGTAAGTGACACCAGGCAGAATTTCTTTCTCTGTCTGACGGATTTCATAATGCCGTTGAAGTCCATCCACGCTGTTGCAAGCAGCAGAATTTCCTTCTTTCTCATGGCTCAGTAATATTCCATTATTAATGTGTACCACACCTTCTTTGTCCGTTCACACACTGACGGATACTGTACTTCTCTGTCCTGACTATCGTGAATAATCCTGCAGTGAACATGGGGGCACAGACTTCTCTTTGAGACCTTGTTTCATTTCCTTGGGTTTATTCCCAGGAAGAGAATTGCTGGGTCATAGGGTGGTTGCATTTTTAGTTTTTTTGAGGAACCTCCATACTGTTCTCCACAGTGGCTGCACCAGCTTGCATTCCCTCCAACCGTGCATGAGGGTTTTCTCCACATTCTTGCCAACACTTATTTCTTGTCTTTTTGTTAAGGGCCACTCTGACAGGTGTGAAGTGGTATCTCACTGGGGTTTGATTTGCATTTCCCTGATGATGAGTGATGTTGAGCATCTTTTCATGTACCTGCTGACCCTCTGTACATCTTACTGGGAAAAATGTTTATTCAGGTCCTCTGCTCATTTTTTAATTGGATTTTTTTCTACTGGGTTGTATGAATTCTTCATGTATTTTGTATATAAACTCCTTAGATGACTTGCAAGTATTTTCTTGTCATTTTACTGATGGTTTCCCTTGCTGTGCAGGAGCTCCATAGTTTGCTATAGTCCCACTTTTTATTCATTCATTCATTCATTATTTTTCACTATTTTTAGAGAGGGGGGAGGAGGGGCAGAGGGAGAGGGAAAAAGAGAATCTGAAGCAGATGCCACACCTAAGCATAGAGCCTGGCAAGGTGCTTGATCTCACAACCCTGAGCTAAAATTAAGAGCTGGACACTTAACCAACTGAGCCACCCAGGCACCCCACTATAGTCCCACTTTTAAAAAATTTTTGCTTTGCTTTTGGTGTCATGAAGGGAAAAAAATCTTAATTAAGAATGAAACAGATTTGGTTCAAAAAGTGAATTGCTATTAACATTTGTCTTTCTCTTTATGTCAACAGCAAAAATATATTGGTCGTTAAACACATTAATGTGCTGTATAAATCCTATAAAACAACATAATTTAATCAATGCCTCCAATGTCATTTTTAATGGTCATCATTTATACTACTTTGCACATAAGGAATAACTTTAATCCTAAATTCTTGAAATATTCAAGTCACTTACTCAATGAAAGAATATTTTATGAGAAGCTCTGCCCTTCTTATTTTTTCCGAATGCTTAGCTAAAATGGTGTCAGTAAACAATGTATTTTCTCTGAATGTGCATGCCCCATTGAAAACTGACTGGAGAACTTTTTAGAAGCTGGCACCCGTTACCCCAGACAGCGTGGATCCAAGCTTGTTGTGTCCCATGTCCCAGGACCCCCATCACCTCTCTTCTTGCCATGCTTCCTCGGCAGTCTGATGTGGGCACCTCGGCTGGGCTTGCCTTTAGGGGAAATTCCTATAGTGACCTTGTAAAACAAAAAATAATAGTGAGTCAAAGGCTCTATCTATGAAGCTAGAGGAATCACGGAGGAGTGGGAGCAGAACCCTCAGGCAGGGGGTGCTCCAGGCTCACCCTGAGGCTCTGGCATTGTTCTGAGGGCAAGGTCGCCATCATTTCTCCAAAGCAGGTGGCCGTCTGCCGGCCTCCAGGAGCCGAGTGGTGAGTGGATGGACCCAGAAGGGCCTGGGCACACACAGAGCTCATGACCATCCTGTAAAGTCATCGTCTCTCAGCCCAGGCAGCTCCTGCCACGCTGGAGGTTTGGAGCTACTGATTTTTCTGGAGAAGCCAGAATCTAGACATTTTTAATGTCAACATTCTCAAATTTTACATGTTAAAACTATTTACATCTTCTCTGAAAGCACAATGTGGGCCCCCCCAAGAAAAGGTATGAGGCTGTGTTTGGGCCCCAGGCTTCAGTGTTCATGCTCCTTGCAGCCACCGTTGGTGTTGTGGCTGATGTGGCACAGAAGGGAGGAGGCCCTGCCCGGGAGGCACCGCACACCCCCTGCACGTCAGCAGGACTCGGGCAGGCATCCAGCCCTGACGCACTGGGAACCCGTGACACGGAGAGGACTCGAGACATGCTGCCAGCCAGACGCCTCACAGGATAGCTCGCTTCATGTGATTTCAGACAAACACACGTGATTCATGCAGTGGAGTGATTCACCCAACACCCGTGCCGTGAAAATATGAAGTGCAGAAGGTCCGGCAGTGGCCCTCGGAGACTCTGCAGCCAGGATGGGCAGCTCCAGCCAGGGCACCACACGCTTGCTTGCTGGGTCTCCTGCATCTACCATCAGTCTCTTGTGCTCCCACAGGCACTGAAGGCTCCTGTCGTGTGGTCCCATGGGGACAGAAGAAAGCCAGCAAGCATGTGGATGGCGTTCTGTGATACGTGCACAAAGAGGGAAGCATTCTCATCATCATTCCCCATGTGCCGTGCTGATGAGAACCTTCACAAATGGGAAGCCTCAGAAACACGGGCCCCGCTTCCCAAACAGCATCCAGGGAGCGGAGAGGGCCTGCCCAGCAGCCACACTTCCTGAAACGGGGCCTGCTGGCTGCCAAGGTGCGGGGAAGGTCAGAAGGTAGAAAGCAAGACTAATGGAGGAAACTGAGGCTCACCTCCTTGCACCCAGCAAAATTTACACTTTCTCAGCATTTCTATGAACTGGAAACCTCCTAATTATTCAAGGATAACCTATTACAATGATGGCACAAAAAGCTGGAGTGGGTCATGGCTGTCTTATGTCCTTTATCCCCCATAGAAACGTGCTTACTCCTCAAGCACACAGCGTGATCTTACTTTCTGTCTGGAGCTGCTGCCGCACGTCACCCCCACAGCAGCTCTGACTGCATCGTCCGCGCAGTGCTGAATCGGTGGAAGGTTTCCCCGGGTGAGAGTCATAGCTGGCCTGGCAGGAAATGAGCACATTCCTACTTAATTGCCACATAAGCGCCTTCAGCTCTTCTACTCCAGAACTACAGAGCGAAAATCTTTGGATAGGTCTAACCCTTTTCACGCCGCCTTGCTGTGAAGGCTTGTGTTACATGCCTCGGGGAGCCTCCCTTTATGAAGGGCACCTGCCACAGGCTAACGTATGGGCCTGGCTCTGGGGACTTATCCCATCGGCTGGGGCATCCCCTGGAAGGGCCACAAGGAGGCCGAAAACTCACCTTCACGTCACCAAGCAAACTGGCGGCAGCAGGATCCCTGAGTCCTGTTAGGGAAATCCATTTTAAAAGTCCAGTGAGTTTAAATAGCCAAGACATTAAAAATAATTTAACATTCCTACTTTCTTCGTCTCTTTACAGTATTTCAGGTGCTACAACTATTGATTTCCTGCCCAGGCCTGTGATGACACTGTGGGGCACCACAGGCTGACACGCGCATTATGCAAATGGCTTTTCTGTTGCTGGAGCAGGTTTCAAAAGCCGGGCACACAGATTGTACCGGAGTGTTTCGATAGATTCTCTTAAACAGGGCTGCAACAGAACTCAAACTGTTTTCAAAGTCAAGAGCAAATCAACTATAATATGATCCAGATAGCTCTCAGATACAGGCCTCAGATGTGGGCCTCATACTACTGCACTGATTCCAAAGATAATGGCCTGCTTTCTTCTGATTCTGTAGCTCTTCAAAATAGATCCTCTGCAGGTAAGTTTCTCATTACAGTATTTTCTTGCGTAATTTGGCTTTTTTTTTAAAAGATTTTGTTTATTTATTTGACAGAGATCGCAAGTAGGCAGAGAGGCAGGCAGAGAGAGAGAGGGGAGGGAACAGGCTCCCTGCTGAGCAGAGAGCCCGATGCAGGGCTCCATCCCAGGACTCTGGGATCATGACCTGAGCCGAAGGCAGAGGCCTTTACCCACTGAGCCAACCACGCGCCCCTTTGGCTTGTTTCTGATGGGAAAAAATGAACAATTTTTTCTCTAGATTTTAATTTGAACACATCGGTGGCTTTTCTTACTGAAATCATTGAAACCAGTCTTTAACCTCTCCAAAGATTGGAAAGCTTCTGTATCACTTTTCCGTCGATAGACTCCAAAACGTGCATTTGGATTTGGTTTTTCCAATGTCAGAACAGTGACTTCTTGGTTTTGTTTTGTTTTTTAAGCTAGGAATACGATGAAAAATTATACTCTCTTGGAGGCTTATGGATTTCTAGAAGCTACGTTGTTATTTTGCCTCAGTTTCTAGCGGATGCAAGAGCAGGCATGCCGGGCTCTGGCCACCGCTCACCTGCCTGGAAGAGCCCGTGCTCATCTGTCACCCCAGCGTCGGGGCCGCCGTCCTCAGCTGCTGTGTGATGCAGATCGTCACCTGAGCAGGGCCCGGCAGTCATCTGCATTGTCATTTACAGAACGCCAGGAAGATACTTTAGGAAAATAGAACTGTTTTCCCCCAAAAAGTTCATATTAAATAACACTAGTTTTTAAAGTATATAGTTTCCCGTTACTGTAAATAATGGCATTTTCCTAGCTTTCATTCCATAATGAAGAGGGAAGCTGGTTTTCTCAGGCTGAGGGAAGCTGTGGTGACGGTTTAAGGAGCGTCTGATAGTCTGAGTGTAAGAACGACATAGAAACGTGGAAGCCTGAGAGATGTGTACTTAGATTGGAGGTCAGACGGAACTTTTAGGATGACCGTCCCAAATACCCAACAGCACCAGCTTTCCACTGAGAGTCTTGGTGGTGGTGGTGGTGGTTGTGATTTTGTGGCGTGAGGGGGAAACACATTTCCGGACAGGGTGTGCGGTGGCCTCGGTGCCGCAGACGCCGCTGTGCAGACGCCTGGCACCCTTCAGAGCGGCTGTGGCCGAGGGTCCGTCCGCAGGACCTCGGGAGCTTCTCCTTCGCACACATGCCGCGGTTGCAGATGCGGTTGTTCCTGCACCCATGACTCGGTTTACCTGTTCTTGCCAGCTTGGCCCCGCGCTCGCCCCCCACTTCACCCCATTTTTGAGGAGCACATCTGAACATCTCCGAGGACTCTCATTAAAAAAAAAAAAAAATCGGCCACAGTGTAAAGTGTAACTTACATAAACAAAATGCATCCCTTTCCACAAACGCGCACCGAGAACACTGCATCCCCAAGACTTTTTCTGCGGCCTGCCCCCCATCTGTCTCCCTGCGCCCTCACCGGCACCAGAGCGCCCGGCTCCGGTCTCCATGACTACGGAGCAGCTTCCCTGGGGCGGAACCGTGCCAAGGGACTCCTGCCGCACACGGGCAGCGCCCGGCTCTTCTCTGACCACACCGTGTTCTGAGATCTAGCCGCTGTGCCCCCGCAGCTGATGGAGTTTATTGCTGAGTAGTGTTTCATCGTATGAACGATGATGTTGGTGGACCTTCGGTTGCTTCCTGACTCTGGTGCTTTCCTGTACGTAGTCTGGAAAATGCTGGCGTGGAGGAATGTTCGGAGTAGAGTGTTACAGAATCACACATGCTCTCAGAAGCCACGACAGCCTGTGACAGGGTTCCTGGGGAAGCAAGTGGGAAAGATGCTTCATCGGTGTTTCAATCAACAGTCACAACAACAAGGGTGGTCTGCAGCAGGGTCTGTACTAACCGCTAACCTACACGGATAGTTGGTGCAGAAAAGTAGATACTTTTTTTTTTTTTTTTAAAGATTTATTTATTTATTTGACGGAGAGAGAGATCACAAGCAGGCAGAGAGGCAGGCAGAGAGAAGGAAGCAGGCTCCCTGTGGAGCAGAGAGCCCGACGCGGGGCTCGATCCCAGGACCCTGAGATCATGACCTGAGCCGAAGGCAGCGGCTTAATCCACTGAGCCACCCAGGCGCCCCGATACTTTTTTTCTTTTTAAAGATTTTATTTATTTATTTGACAGAGAGAGGGAACACAAGTAAGCAGAGAGGCAGGCGGAGAGAGAGGAGGAAGCAGGCTCCCTGCTGAGCAGAAAGCCCGATGTGGGGCTCGATCCCAGGACCCTGAGATCATGACCCCAGCTGAAGGCAGAGGCTTAACCTACTGAGCTGCCCAGGTGCCCCGAACTCTGTTTGCTTTCTCGGGGACCATAAGGTTTTACAAGTGCACGATGCCAATGTGCCTACGTGGCAGGAGGTTTGGCCCTGGTTCTCTTCCCATCTGTAGGCCAAGAGCTCGGAACAGTGGCACATGCTCACTTCACTGTTTTCCCCAGTTTACAAAAAATGCTTCCTTCGGTTAAGAATATAGAAAAAATGAGAATTTAGCTTTTTTTCTGAAGATTTTATTTATTTATTTGACAGAGATCACAAGTAGGCAGAGAGGCAGGCAGAGAGAAAGGGAGAAGCAGACTCCCTGCTGAGCAGAGAGCCCGACGCGGGGCTCAATCCCAGGACCCCGAGACCATGACCTGAGCTGAAAGTAGAAGCTTAACCCACTGAAGCTACCCAGGCACCCCGAGAATTTAACTTTTTTATTTTTTATTATTATTTTTTTTTTGCTTCAGACCAGTGGAAACATCACTGAAAATGTCTTCCATCTGTGGACTCAAGGTTTTTATTGATTTCTAGTTTTTTTCCCTCCAGAGGAACGCCACATGGGTTGGGTCACTTCACAGGTTAACATCCCGTGTCTGCTAAGTAATCAACCCATACTGCAGAGTGGAATTTAGTTTGTTGTGGTAGAATCAGGTCACAAGATCCTGGATAGAAAAGATACAAACTGAATGGGGAAACTTAAATTGTTTCATCTCATGTAATTGCTGATTTTAAAAATTATGTTTAGTGGGGTACCTGGGTGGCTCAGTGGGTTAAAGCCTCTGCCTTCAGCTCAGGTCATGATCCCAGGGTCCTGGGATGGAGCCCTGCAATGGGCTCTCTGCTCAGCAGGGAGCCTGCATCCCCTCCTCTCTCTCTGCCTGCCTTTCTGCCTACTTGTGATCTCTGTCAAATAATAAATAAAATCTTTTAAAAAATGTTTAGTAATTTATCAACAAATATGACAAATGCCCTCATGTTTTATCTATCTTAAATACTATTTTTATTAAACGGAATCCATTAGAAACCTCCTGGTCACAAGTGACAGAAGCCTCAACCCACTGAGCAGGGGCCTATTCAGGGGAGGTGGCCTCCCTGAGCAGGGGCTCCCCAGCCCCCTGGCCACCTCCCTGGGGGCTGGCCTTTGCTTCCTCTGCCAGAATGCAACTCTGCTGGGGTCCCAGGGAGACAAGGACATCTTCTCAGGGCTCCTGCTGGAGGGGGCAAGGGAGCCCTGCTGGTCCTGAGACCTAGTACACGTCCCCAAGACCTCCCACTGGTGATTACCTGGCGAAGTGCCCTGGGGGGCTAGTGCGGCCAGGGGCTGGGGCTTCCACAGGCCTGGGGGCCCTGTCAGCAATTCCTCCCTACCCTTGTGGTTACTTTGTCATGGCTGAGCTCTTGCTTCCATTTTCTTTTTCTTCTTTTTTATTATTTACAGAATCAAATTTATTTTATATATATATATTTATATATATATATTTTTTAAAGAACACTTAACATGAGATGTACCCTCTTAACAGACTTTCAAGGACAGGGCACAGCGCCGGTGGCCATAGGCAGAGGGCCGGCAACGGGTGTCCAGCAAGAACGAGAGAACGCAGTGGCTGGAGGCGGCAGCAGAGGGTGCTGTAAAGAAGGCTGTGTGAACCCAGAACTGCTCTAAAAAATTAAGTTTATTGGTTAAAACAAAACCAAAAGCAAATCGGAAAGGAGGAACACTAAATTTTGGACACAACTGAGAGTCTGTAGGAACTGCTAGTTTGGTAAGAAGCAAGTGCTTCTTGCTGTTGGACTGGCCCCCACCACCTGTCTGCCTCTGAGCCTGGACCAGCAGGGAGTCCTGGTGGAAGGTGGTACCAGCGACCAGCGAGGCGGAGGGGCCCGTCCCACACTCGTGGAGACAGGCGTGCTCAAAGCATCACCGGCCTTCTGGCTTCGGTATTCTGTCGGAGAGATGGGCGTGTGTGAGGGTACTGCTTCAGAGAGGTCTTTGGAGACTCTGCAAAGCCTTCGGGGCAGTGGCATGGACCGTGGGTGCAGACAGTGGCCAGGGCAGGCATTCTGACAGCTTAATGCCTCGGAGTTCGTCATGACCAAGGTATTTACACCATGATTTGGTTTTTACCGCTGGCCTCTCTTGCGGATAAAAGGCTTGTATCTGGGAGGGGACTCTTCTGTTTTGTAAAAGTACTGTTTTAGAGTATCTCAGGACGACTTTGTGTGTGTGTGTTAACAATGGAGAACGAGGGGGTGTGTGATTAGTCAGAGTCTTCCAGAGAAACAGGACTAACAGGGTGTGTGTGTGTGTATGTGTGTGTGTGTGAAGTCATTACAAGGATATGGCTCACGGGTTACAGGGTCTGACCAGTCCCAGCCTGCACTGGGGCTCGGCAGCATGGAGAGCCAGGGGAGCTGGTGGAGCCAGTGGCACAGAAGGCTCGGGAAAACTCCCTCTTACTCGGCGGAGACTGGTCTCTCTGTTCCACTCAGGTCTTCAACGATTAGATGAGCCCCACCCACATTTGGGAGTTTTGTCTGTTGATTTAAATGCTCATCTCAGGGGCACTTGGGTGGCTCAGTGGGTTAAAGCCTCTGCCTTCGGCTCAGGTCATGATCTCAGGGTCCTGGGATTGAGCCCCACATCTGGCTCTCTGCTCAGCAGGGAGCCTGCTTCTCCCTCTTTCTCTGCCTGCCTCTCTGCCTACTTGTGATCTCTGTCAAATAAATTTAAAAAAAAATAAAATAAATGCTCAACTCACCCTTCCCTCCGTCATTCATTCTCTGTTCCCTCCTTCCTTCCTTTCTGTCTCCACACAACTCTTTAGTGCTTTTATATCATGGTCATTTCTCTACAAGTTGAACCCTAAATTTTATTCAATTTAAACCCATTCATAACAGAAAATAGGTTAGTACCTAGATATTTGTTCTTAACAAATAATTTGAGGCAGTGAAGGCATATATTTAACTTGACTCCTTCACCAATTAAGTGGTACTGGAAAAAAGTCAGTTTTTCTTACCACCAACGTGGAGGCTGTTTTAATGTTTATAATTATAATGTTTATAATTATAAACCATTTGATTTTGGTTCATTTATTGATCAAAGTAAAACAAACATTTTTAATATCTCTGATGTAGTTTTTAATCTACATAATTGCATGATACTTCTCAAATACTGAACTGTCTCAATCCATCTAATTGAGGTACTTTTTGGAACTTTCCATATAAAGTGTCATACTTGAATTTCATTTATGATTATGAATATAGTGTTTACGTAATCTAGAGGATAAGGACTGGGCTATAAGTCTATGCTCATAGAAGTCATTTTTAGAAAATATTCTGCATGGAAAACAAAATAATAAAACCCCAAACAAAATACACGTGTGCATACACACACACATCTGCTACCTCTCTTCTCTGTCCTCGAGGGTTGGCTGAGGCAGGACAGGAGATGCACATTCAGAAGCCTCTAGCATCTGGACAGACAACCCAATGCCACCAAGCATTAGCAGGCAGGTATGGGGACTGTGGGGAGCTGCAAGGCACATGCTGCTCCCCAAAATCCTTACCAGCTGTATCATTCCTTCTGCAGTGGGAAAGACCCCGGCATGAACAGTACAGGACACACATGTATAAAACTGAATGACTTCAGGAGTTGGGAGGGAATTATGACAAGTGTAAAAGATTTTAAAGGCAAACGCTATCACTATTACACCAAACTGCAAGGCCACTTCACTTTAAGAGGCATATGATGGTCTCAGAAGATTTAGACATTACGTAGTCTCGCCCACAAGGAGTAGCAGATGAATTAAAAACATCTGCATTAAGTTCTTTGCTACAAGGAAAAGCTAGGGTGTGTCTATTATCTTCAGCAATGCTGGGAGAAACCAAGCTCTGCAAATCCGTGTCTCTAGCTTTTTACTCTAATCAAAGGTCAGCATCTTCTTCCATCTTCCTGACCCTCTCCCCCAGAGCACCTGCCAGCAGATTTAGTGTCTGTCATTCTGGTTTCCATTTAATTTATTTCCAGAAAAGTCCAGACACGATTGTATCTGCAAAATGGGGAGGAGAGGAGAAAGCATCATATGTCTTATATTATTCACAGAACTAGACAGGTTTTATTTCAGGCCATAAGTCATTTGAGAACACAAAGAGAACTCTGACCTTAATCCATCTGGTCTGGTTTTAAGAGGAGGAGCATCTTGTGCTTATTTTGAAGGTGTTTTTGACTCCAGGCTTGGTCAAATGTGACATTTTGATTTGGAGAAAACCTGATTTAGAAGGCAGAGTATCTTTTTATCTGGAGCGGAGAATACGACATCCCTGGTGGCGAGTCCCCATTTGAGCGCCGACCACCTCCATTACTAGAGCTGGTGACGTCTCACCACGCTTCTGCACTTCACCTATCGAGTCAGTGTCTCAGCATCCCGTCTTGGTTTCCTCAGCCTGCTTGCATTTCCACAAGTAGTCGTTTCATTACTGTACTGATTTCCAACCTTCTCTGGCCATTGGAATTGACTGTAAAGCCTGGTCCCATCCTCAAGCAGGGGGAGAATGAAAGCTCTCACATGACTCTAATGGACAGCCATGGTCGAGGGCCGCTGTGTTCAATCTCTGGATGAAACCATCTGACGTAAATTCTATTTTCTGCTGGGATCTTGGATACAGATATTAATTCTTTTAATTCCTTACATTAATTCCCACTGAACACTCACTGAGTGCTTACCATTAACAGACTTTGTGGTAGGCTGCAGGGATATATAAATTCAAAGAAATTCCCTGCTTTGAAGAATTTTAACTCATGTGTAGAAGACACATTTAGAACTTAGACTCAAACAGCATAGATCTTGCCAAAAAAGATTCACTTTGTGGGGCGCCTGGGTGGCTCAGAGGTTTAAGCCTCTGCCTTCGGCTCGGGTCATGATCTCAGGGTCCTGGGATCGAGCCCCACATCGGGCTCTCTGCTCAGTGGGGAGCCTATTTCTCCCTCTCTCTCTCTCTGCCTGCCTCTCTGCCTACTTGTGACCTCTCTCTCTGTCAAATAAATAAATAAAATATTAAAAAAAAAAAAAAAGATTCACTTTGTTAGCTATAATCATATCTGTTGTTATATGCTGCTCTGAAAATATACTGTTGACAATAAGACAAGAAAAGGAAATAAAAGGCGCACAGATCGGAAAGGAAGGAATAAAACTGTCTCTGTTCACAGATGACATGATTGTCTGTGTAGAAAGGTCCAAAGAATTGACAAAAACGACAAACGTCTGGAACAGAGGGGAGATTAAACAAGGCTGCGAAGTTGTAGGATACAAGGATGATACATATAAGAGTCAATAGGTTTCCTATCTAACAACAGTGAACAACAGAAACTTGAATTTTAAGCTATTTTTTAAAAAGAAAAGAAAATGGCAATTATGTGAGTGATGGATATATTATTTAGCTTGACTGTGGTGCTCATTTCATAATATAAACATGTCAAACATCAGGTTGTATACCTTAAATGTACATAATTTTTATCTATTATTAACCTCAATAAAGCTGAGGGGGGTACCACACCACCATTAATATTAGCATCAAAAAAGAGAGATATTTAGATTGAAGTGTAACAAAGTTTGCACAAGATCAATGTGAAAAAACTACAAATCTCTGGTCAAAAAGTCAAAGGAGATCTAGGGGCACCTGCGTGGCCCAGACATTGAGCGTCTGTCTTCTGCTCAGGTCATGATCCTGGAATCCCAGGGTCCTGGGATCCAGCCCTGTATCAGGCTCCCTGCTCGGCAAGAAGCCTGCTTCTCCCTCTCCCACTCCCCCTGCTTGTGTTTCCTCTCTCGCTGTGTCTCTCTCTGTCAAATAAAGAGACTGCGGACTCTGAGAAACAAACTGAGGGTTTTGGAGGGGTGGGAGGTGGGAGGTTGGGTGAGCCTGGTGCTGGGTATTAAGGAGGGCACGTATTGCATAGAGCAATGGGTATGGTGCATAAACAATGAATTTTTTTTTTAAAGATTGTATTTATTTATTTGACAGACAGAGATCACAAATAGGCAGAGAGGCAGGCAGAGAGAGAGAGAGAGAGAGGGAAGCAGACTCCCTGCTAAGCGGAGAGCCTGATGCAGAGCTCGATCCCAGGACCCTGGGGATCATGACCCAAGCTGAAGGCAGAGGCTTAACCCACTGAGCCACCCAGGCGTCCCATTAACAATGAAACTTGGAACACTGAAAAAAATAAAACAAACAAATAAATAAATAAAACCTTAAAAAAACAAAAACAAAAGCAAAGGACATCTAAATATATGGAAAGAGAATCCATATTCATGGATAGGAAAATTCAATATTGATGTCAGTTCTTCCCAACTTAAATCTAAGATTCAAGGCATTCTCAATAAAAATTCCAGCAAGTTACTTTATAGTCACCTATAAACTGATTCTAAAGTTTATACAGAGAGGCAAAAAGACTCCAAATAGCCAAAACAGTATTAAAGAAGGAAAACAAAGTTAGAGGGCTGACTTCACTCCAACTTCAAGTCTTACTGGAAAGCAGTGGTAGTCAAGACAGTGCGGTGTTTGCGACAGAACAGGCACGTGGATCAATGGAACAGAACAGAGAGCCTCCAAGCAGACCCACGCAGACATCAGCAGCTGACCCCGGACAAGGGAGCAAAGGCAATTCAGTAGAGAAAAGGGAAGAACAGTCTTTTCAACAGACGGCACTGGGCCAGGAGGCACCCGCACGCAGCACAGTACAGCTGGACACAAGCCTTACCCGCTTCACAGAAACTGACTCAAAATGGCTTGTAAACCTAAATGTAAAACACAGAACTGTAACACTTGGAACACAAACCGTGGGAGAAAATCTAGGGGACCATGAGTTTGGTGATAAGTTTTAAGATATCAAAAGCATGATTCGTGAAAGAAAAAATTGGTAAGAGGGACTTCATTAAGAAAAAGAGACGGGGGGCACCTGGGTGGTTCAGTGGGTTAAGCCTCTGCCTTCAGCTCAGGTCATGATCCCAGCGTCCTGGGATCAAGCCCCGCATCGGGCTCTCTGCTCAGTGGGGAGCCTGCTTCTCTTCCTTCTCTCTCTACCTGCCTACTTGTAGCCTCTGTCTGTCAAATAAATAAAAATATTAAAAAAAAAAAAAAAAAGAGAGGGGCCCCTGGGTGGCTAAGTTGGTTAAGCCTCTGCCTTTTTCTTGGGTCATGATCCCAAGGGCCTGGGATTGAGCCCCACATTGGGCTCTCAGCTCAGCAGGGAGCCTGCTTCTCCCTCCCCCTAGGGCTCTTTCTCTGTCAAATAGATAAATAAAATCTTTTAAAAAAAGGAAAATCTTCTGATCTGTGAAAGACCCTGTTAAGAGGACACAGAGGAACATGACCCGCACATCACTAAGTGAAAGAAGCCACTCTTACAAAGCAACCAACGGCAGGACCCCAGGTCTCCGACAGTCTGGAAGAGGCAAAACTATGGCGACAGTGAAAGGATCGGTGGTTGCTGGGGGTTTGGGGTGGGGAGGAGTATGGAGAGCACAGAGGATTTTTAGAGCAGTGACACTATTCTGTCAGACATAATGGTGACATCATGCATTTCGCAAAACCCAAGGAACTGTATCATACAAAGAGTAAACTCTAAGGTATACTATAGGCTTCTGCTAATAACAACAATCAGCATCAGCTCATCAACTGAAACGAATGTACCATACCAGTGCAAGACACTAACTGCACGGAAGCTGAGAGCAGGGAATAAAGGGAATATATAAGAACTCTCTGTACTCTCTGTCAATTTTTTCAGTAAACCTAAAACTGCCCTAAAAAATAATATTAATTTAAATGTGGGGGGGGGGTGCGCACACGCACGCTACAGAAATATCTCAGGCTCCACTTAATGAAATTAATTCTCATGAGCATCTAAAGTTTTAAAAAAAGTTAATGACATCTGATCGATTAAAAACAGTAAAATATCCAAGTGAAGGCGGGGGGTGGGAGTTAGTGGTCATTGTGTCTCTGGAGGAGGAAGCCACTGCATGCTACAGTGGACCAAACACTCACAGGCAAAGTCCTACTATGTTGGGACATATCTTAGCTCTCCCACTGATGACACGTGACCAGGCCTAAGGCATCGGTGGAAATGTTGCCCTGAATTTCACTGGACAGGCTAAGTCTTACAGGTCCGAAGCTGCATAAAAAAAAGGTAGAATCATTTGGGGGGGATTTCATGAAAGTCCCTCCAAACTTTAGCTTCTTTAACTGCAAACAAGGATAAGAGAATTGAATCTCTGATATTTTGAGCACAGTAGGAAAGATAATTTAAATATGTTTAGGAGACAATGGGTCTTGGAGTTGTCACTCAGGAATGGAATTTTATATTTCTCAGCTGATCCCTTAAAGGCAGCAACAGGAAACTCCTTCCAAAGAGGTTAAATAGGAGGTGCCTTAGGCAGTGTGGCCGGCACAAGTCACCAGTCACAAGTCAGGACAGTTCTGCTCTCTGCTGTAGCAGAAAGCGGCCACACCTCCTGCCACAAGTCAAGGACAGAGCATGAGGTAGACAGTCGTTGGTCAGCGGGAAAGAGACAATGGTCTGGAATTACCCTTAACCAGAGAGGTCCCAGACTTTTCGTGTCTGTGGCCTGACATGTAAATTAGCTCAAACCCTTTCTTTAGATATAAACGGAAGTGTACCAGTTGTGGTTTGTTACAAAATCACAGGAAGGTGGTGCCTTAGAAAATTTTTGTTGAATCCGTGCAGCTAAAATGAAGCAGAAACCCACAGTTACGTGGGTGAAGATGATATGAACACCTCCCCTCCCTCAGTGACCCAGACGGACAGTCTCCTGCGTGGGATCGATGTGTTGGTAATTGCTGAACCTCCCACACTCCTCTTGCCTTTGACTCAGTGTTTTTATCCTCAAAGTCTCCCTCTGAGGGGAACAACATGGCATCAGGAGATTAAACCTGAAGGGCTAAATGCCTGGGATTTGAGACCTGTTCTCAGAAGAGAAATGGGCTCATTGCAACTTGCCCAGGAAGCGCTGGGCAAGGACACACATTCGAGCATCTCTCTCCACACTGTTCCTGTGCCCTGTGCGTGCGGGAGCTGTGCCTAACAAGTCGCACCTCTTCTGCCGCTTCCGCCACCCGCCCGGCCTCCTCCCAAGGGAGGTGGAATGAGATGGATTGAGGCTAGAAAATGCACCCGGGAAACCTTGGCTCCGTGCCAGAACAGAGACACTAACACAGAGGGGAAGAAAATCCGAAAAGAGGCGGAGATGCAGAGACACCCACCACACCATCTTTGAGCCAAATATGGAAATACAGCGATGCGGTAAGAACATTATGGTAACATGAACACATAATGAGAAAATTATGGAAAAGATACTCCACTCCTTGGAATATGGGACCAAGAAAAACCAAGGTGAAACCGAGGATTGTATATGCATCTGGGGGGACAAGTGAGTCCCAACAGATGGTTCTTGGTCCTGTAGTTAATTGCTGTACGTGAATATGAGTGTTTTGTCCTTTAAAATTTTAAGTTCGGCCTTGTAACCACCATATGGTCCCCTGTCATTTGCACAGTTATCTGTCAGTTAAGCACTGACTTATTATACTCCAAAATTATTTGCAGAATGAAGAATGAATTGGTGCTAGTAAAAACAGTCATTAGAATCTTATTTCTGAAAGTGATTGCTGAGTGTCTTGGAGCACCACCTTATGTTCCTGAAACCCCAAAACTCACAAAATACAGATTTGCCACAGAGCAGACCCACTCTTACTTTTCAGCCTCACGTCGCGATGACGCTCCGTGCTTATTCAAACACGCCTCCTTTTACTGCTTTGCCTTACTGGGCTTTACAGAGCGTGTGCTTTTTACTAACTGAGCGTTTGTGGCAAGCCTGCATCGAGCAAGTCTGCTGGCACTTTTTCCAACAGCATCTGCTCACTTCATGTCCCTGTGTCACATTTTGGTAATTCTCACAATATTCCCAAATTTTTATTATTGTTATATTTGTTACGATGACCTATGACCAGTGATCTTTGATGTCATCACTGGAATTGTTTCGGGGGCATCACAAACTAGGCACACATAAGACAGCAAACCTAGGGGTGCCTGGGTGGCTCAGTGGGTTAAAGCCTCTGCCTTCGGCTCAGGTCATAATTCCCAGTTAGGGTCCTGGGATCGAGCCCCACATCGGGCTCTCTGCTCCACAGGGAGCCTGCTTCCCCCCTCTCTCTCTGCCTGCTTCTCTGCCTACTTGTGATCTCTGTCTGTCAAATAAATAAATAAAATCTTTAAAAAAGAAAAAAGACAGCAAACCTTCTCAGTAAATGTTGTGTGTGATCTGATCTGACTGCAGATGTGGGGGAAATAGCAGGAGAAGCGGGATCAGAAGTGTGGCCTGAAGACGGGACTGAACTGCTAGAATCTCGTGATTAACCTAGAACAGATGAGGACTTGCTTCTTACGGATGAGCAAAGAAAGTGGTTTCTTGAGATGGAACCTCCACCTGGTGACGATGCCGTGAAGACTGTTGCAGTGACAGCAGAGTAAGGAAAGGGTTAAGGGATGGGGGCGGAGGGCAGTGTCCCTGGCAGTGCTCCGAAACTATTCCTGGCAGGCAAAAGCCTAAGCCAAAGTGAGCAAAAGATAAGGGGACAAACCAGGCTACCCTGCCCTGGGTGTTAGGGAGTGTTTTTCTTTGGTGGCTACATAGTAATGACAGAAAACGACAAAGAAGTAAGCCTTTCTCAAAGAATGACAAAGAAGTGAGCTATTACTCAAAGAAGTGAGCCACTGAGCGGGGTAGCAACAGTCCTCGCTCAGACCAAGCCGGCACCAGAATCTCAAGACTGCAAGCTCCCTGGTCAAGCTGTCAATAGAAGACTGGCCCTGAAACCCCTCAGGGGCACCCATTCCGGACCCCTCTCACTCTAGAGAGCTTTTTCTTTCCTTTCTGCTCCTAGCGTCGCTTAATAAACTTGCATTTCACTTCGCCCTTTTGTGTCCACAAGACTCGTTCTCTGACCATGTGAGTCAGGAACCTTCAACCCTGCAACACAGGATTCAGAATATCTCGCGAACATAGCTGTTAATGCAGCAGCAGAACTGGAGAGGACGGACTGCAGTTTTGAAGGAAGTTCCGCTGTGAAAGAAGTTCTACAGCATCGCGGCTACGGAGAAACTGCTCCTGGAAGAAGAGTCGGTCCATGCGGCCAACTCCAGGCGTGTCTTACTTTCAGAAACCGCCACAGCTGCCGCCACCCCGATGGGTCGGCAGCCTTAAACAGCAGACAAGACCCTCCGCCAGCAAAAAGATTACGGCTCCTGAAAGCTCGGATGATGCTTAGCATTTTTCAAAAACTGAGTATTTTCTAATTACGGTATGAACATTGTTTTTAGACACACCGACTGCACACTCCGTAGGCCACAGTCCCCCGCGAACATCGCTTTCATGTGCACTGCGAAACCAAAGCGCTCTTTGACTCGCTTCACTGCAATATTCTCTTCATTGCTGTGATCTGGAACCAAACCCACAGATCTCCAAGGTGTGACTGTAATTTTTCCTAATTTTGCACACACTGAAAAAAAGCCTGGCGTAATTATCAGCACTTACGTGATCTCCTTGCCGTCAGCAGCTCTGCGCACTTCGTCCTACCGGCGGAGCTTGCTCGCTGCCCAGCTCCTCACCTTGGCCCCAGGGAGATGCGTGTGGCCCGGCTCCAGAGGAACCGTGTCTGCGTGCTTGTCACAGCTCTACCCACACAGACTTGTTTGTGTTTTATTTTCTTCTTTGGAAGGGTAGTTTGTGAGAATAGAATCAGGGTCTTCCTTGATAAGACCCATAGCAAGGTGACCCAAAGCTGTGCCTATCCCCATGGGTCACCACATTGCGATTTTTAAAGTGATCCTCGAGTTACCTAAAGAGACAAACAAAACCTGACCCCATTTATACAGCAAGACACTCACAAACATGACCTAGGCAATTCCTTTGCTTCTGTGTTGAGGGGAGGGGTGACCACAGCGCATTCTCCTCCTGGAGGTTCTCCCCTGGTATGGTTTTATACCCCAGAGGCGATGCTAACCCAGTTTGCCCACAGTCTCCTTCCATGTCGCATTTCTTTGCATAACGGAGCTTTCTCTATTTTCCTTTGAGGAAGCATAAGGAAGATGGGAGAACAGGAGGAGAGGGGAAGAAATCACACAATGTTGCATCTTTCTCATGCTGGGTATGAAAGATGGTCCTTCCCAGGAAAGGGCTTGTTTTGAGTCGTGCGTGTGCGAGCCTCCTCCATGGGCTAGAATGCGACCGTGGCACTTCTGGAAAAGGGAATAACCCCCTGACCATATTATATAGAAAATAATTTTTAGAACTTGCAGGGAGGGTTCTACGTCACCTCCCACGGCAAGAGTGAGAAACACAAAGACAGAAATGGGCATCAGGCAGACAGCGAGGATAAAGGGACACTGGAAGCCATCATTTCTGAGAAGTGATGGTCAGAGAAACAGAGCCAGGCCTGGCTTGGAGAAGTGTCTACCCTCGGAACACTCCCCTAAATAAGGGGAAAGCAGTGGAACAAATCCTGAGCATCTTCTTAAGTGCCCCCCTCTCCATCATGTGCTGTCGAGAATGGGGGTGGGGGGGATAAAAAGATGGGGGAGGGAGGAGAAGCCCCTCATTCTGGCTGCAGGGGGAGGGCAGGAAGGCGAACCTGGGGCCTCCAGGCTCAATGTGTGTGTTTCTTCAAGCTGGGAAGAAAGTAGAGAAAAGGCAAAAATCCCACGATTTCTCATGAATAAATAGACACTTAATGGAAAGGAAGAGA
Source organism: Meles meles (assembly GCF_922984935.1). Taxonomy (NCBI): domain Eukaryota; kingdom Metazoa; phylum Chordata; class Mammalia; order Carnivora; family Mustelidae; genus Meles; species Meles meles. The sequence continues at coordinate 95,831,030 of NC_060076.1, forward strand.
AAGAAGAAACAAAAACTATCCACTCCCTGGAAGGAGAGATGGGGGAGAAGAGACACTCCCTGGAAGGCATGAGGTTCAGCCCCAGCCCTGGAGGGAGTGAGCCCCAGGAGGCAGGGCAGGTGGAAGTGAGGGCTCCCCAGGCAGGTGGAGGGCGCCAGCCCTCCCAAACCTGGCATTCAGTGTAGCCTGAGGAGTTTCAGCCCAGCCAGCTGCCCCAGTTTCACGGGGCCACAGCCCAGGAAGGCGAGGACACAGAGGTGGTCATGCCCCATGGTAGGAGAACACTGGGACCCATTTCAGAGATTAAGGGCTGCCTCAGGAAAGCAAGACTTTAAGATGGCAAAGTTGGGGCTTCTCAGACCTTTCTTCTTCTCTTAACCTTTAGGAAAATAGTGGGGAAATTAGGAACAGAAAGTGCAAATCCCATAACACATATAACATAGAACTCTAATGCCAAACCTCGACAGAGGCAGGGGGAGCTCAGACACCATGAGAACACCCGCAGGCAGGCCTCACACGTAGCTGGGAGAGCAGGAAAACAGGTCAGAACAAGCAGGCGCTCCTCACAGTTATGTCACCCAGCAAGGCTTGTTAAGTTTCAGAGAATTCGATGAGAAAATCTTGGAGGAAACAGACTGATGTAAGTTCTTTGAAAATGCAAGTGCTGTGATGGCTACTATGTGTGAGAGCAGAAACGAAGAAAAACGGTTGCCATGGGAGCACAACCAGCAGAGAACAAGCCGCGGGGCCTGGGCTCACACGCAGATCAATTACAGTCTTCTCTTCCGTGTCTGCGGGAAGACCTCCAGGTCAGTGGCTTTCAACCTGTTTTTTCTGGACCACCAGTAAGAAACACACTTCTATCACACGTACACAGGCAGGTATGTTTGTATTCCTGGGCAGACCTTCATTTAAAAATACATCCTCTTACTACATATGATGCATTCTGGTGTCTTCTATAGAGTTCTGTTCTACTTAATTTGGAAATGCAGCTATGGTGGTAAGACGATCCCCAATAATCTCCACCCCCTGGCATCCATACCTTTGTATAATCCCCTCCCACTGACTGAGGGCAGGACCTGCAATTCAACATCACTAACTACAAGAAACAAACCGAAAGCACAATGAGATGCCACCTTACACCCCTTAAGAGGGCTACCATGAACAAATCATAAAGTGCCCAGTATTGGCGAGGGTATGGAGAAATCGGGACCCTTTGCACTATTAATAGGAATGGAAAGAGTGCAGCTGCTGTGGAAACCAGTATGGTGGTTCCCCAAAACATTAAACACAGCATCTCTATATGATCCAACAATTCCATTTTTGGATATATACCCCCCAAATTAGAAACAGACACTTGAAGAGGTGTCTGTGTACCCAAGTGTATAGCAGCCAAAAACGTGGAAGCACCCCCAGGATCCGCGAGTGGAGAAGCGGATAAACACAACGACTGATATACACACAGGGCACTCTTATTCAGTCGTGAAAAGGGATGGAATTCAGACACATACTACAAAATAGATGAAACTTAGGAACATTCTGCTAAGTGAAATAAGATCAGTCACAAAAAGATAAATACTAAATGACTTCACCTAGATGACCTACTCAGAACAGTCAGAAAGTAGAAGGACGGGTACTCTTCATAGAGACAGAAAGTAGAAGGATGAGTACTGGGAGCTTGGGGAAGGGTACAGAGTTACCGTTTAGTGGGGACAGAGTTTCATCTTCATAAGATGAAGAGTTCTGAAGATGGGTGACACGACACTGAATGTACTTACCACCACCGCACTGCCTGCAAAATGGAGGTGGTTCGTTTCTGGGTTTTCTATTCTGTTGTTCTATAGGTCTATTTTTGTGCCAGGATCATGCTATTTAGATCACTACAGCTTTATAGTCAATTATCTTTAACAAAATAGAAAAGAATATGCCATGGGGGAAAGACAGTCTCTTCAATAAATGGTGTTGGGAAAAATGGACAGCTATGTGCAGAAGAATGAAACCGGACCCCTTTCTTACATCAAATACAAAAATAAACTGAAAATGGATTAAAGACTTAAACGTGACACAGGAAACCATCAAAGTTCTAGGGGAGAACACAGGCAGGTAACCTCTTTGTCACTGGCTATAGCAACTCCTTGCTAGACACGTCTCCTGAGGCAAAGGAAACAAAAGTAAAAATGAACTAGTGGGACTTCATCAAGATAAAAAGCTCTGCACAGTGGAGGAAACAATCAACAACACTAAAAGGCAGCCTACGAATGGGAGAATCTATTTGCAAAGGACATATCTGATAAAGGGCTAGTATCCAAAATCTATAAACAACTGATACAACTCAACACCCCAAAACAAATAATCCAGTTATAGAATGGGCAGAAAACACGAACAGACGTTTCTCCAAAGAAGACATCCAGATGGCCAACAGACACATGAAAAGATGCTCCGCGTCACTCCTCATCAGGGAAATGCAAACCAAAACTACAATGAGCGACTATCTCACACCTGTCAGGATGGCTAAAATTAGCAACGTAAGAAACAACAGATAGATGTTGGAGAGAATGTGGAGGAAGGGGAACCCTCTTACACTGTTGGTAGGAATGCAAACTGGTGCAGCCACTGTGGGAACTCTATGGAAGTTCCACAAAAAATTAAAAACAGAATTACCGCATGATCCAGTAATTGCAGCACTTGGTATTTAACAGATGAATATAAAAATACTAATTCAAAGGGATATATGCACCCTGATGTTTACAGCATCATTTTAAAAAAGATTTTATTTATTTATTTGACACACAGAGAGAGATCACAAGTAGGCAGAGAGGCAGGCAGAGAGAGGGGGAAGCAGGCTCCCCGCTGAGCAGGGAGCCCGATGTGGGTCTTGATCCCAGGACCCTGAGATCATGACCTGAGCCGAAGGCAGAGGCTTCAACCCACTGAGCCACCCAGGCACCACTATGTGTAGCATCATTATCTACAATAGCCAAATTATGGAAAGAGCTCAGATGTCCATTGACAGATGAATGGATAAAGAAGATGTGGTATACATACATACATATATATATACATACACACACACACACACATATATATACACATACAAGGTAGTATTACTCAGCCATAAAAAAGAATGAGATTGGGATGTCTAGGTGGCTCAGTGGGTTAAGCTGCTGCCTTCGGCTCAGGTCATGATCCCAGGGTCCTGGGATGGAGCCCCACATCAGGCTCCTTGCTCGGCAGGGAGCCTGCTTCTCTCTCTGCCTCTGCCTGCCGCTCTGCCTGCTTGTGCACGCGCACTCTCTCTCTGACAAATAAATAAATAAATAAAATCTTTAAAAAAAAAAAAAAGAATGAGATCTTGCCGTTCACAATGACATGGATGGAACTGGAGAGTATTATGCTAAGCAAAGTAAATCAGACAAAGACAAATACCATATGATTTCATTCATATGTGGAATTTAAGAAACAGAACTAAAGAGCAAAAGGGAAAAGAGAGCAAGGAGAGAGAAACCAAGAAACAGACTCTTAACTACGAAGAACACACTGATGGTCACTGGCGGGGAGGCAGGTGGGGAGGGGGGATGGGTGAACTGGGTGGTAGAGATGGAGTGCCCTTGTGATGAGCACCGGGTGTTGGATGGAAGCAATCACTACACTGTATACCTGGGATTAATATTACACTGTATGTTAACTAACTGGAATTTAAATTAAAACTTGAAATATATGTACATTAAAAATGGTTGAGATAGTAAAATTTATGTTTTATATATTTATTAATCATTTAAAATAATTTTTAAAAACTCAGATGGAATCGCAAAGCAAAACCCAATTTATATGTCACATAAAAGAGATGGGTCCAAAATAAAGTAAGTTAAATACTACAGTAAAAGATGGACACGGACACGCCAAACAAATGAAAACAAAGAGAAAGCAGAGATTACAAAGTCTCCATCAGAGGAGGTTGCATTTAGGACAGAGTATTCAGTGTGACGAAGGAAGGCCAGTCATAAACGACAAAAGGTAGTCTAACATACCAAGTAGCCCAGCTCAGAAAATGTTATTCAAATGCTCCAAGGAATACAAGACGACACTGACTGAAACATTCCGGAATTAGGAGGCTTTCATTCACTCCTATTGGTTCATGGTGAATCAGATAGGGAAAAATAATAATTACATCTAAAAGAGCCTGAAGGATATAAAAAATAAGGTAGACCTAATTGACTCATGTAAACTCTATTCACTGTTAACAAAGAATATATATTTCTAAGTGCTTGTAAGATAGTCAAGCACATTAACCATAAATTTGGCTAGTCCATCAGTTAGAAACCTTTACTCACAATTTATAACTGCTTATTCATAAATAACTGCACTATTGACAGTTAATTAAAGTAAATACAGGGTCACCTGGCTGGCTCAGTTGGCACAGCATGTGTCCCTTGGTCTCAAGGCTGTGAGTTCGAGCCCTATGTTGAGTGTAGAGATTGCTTAAATAAATAAACTTTTAAAAAAATTTACGGGATGCCTGGGTGGCTCAGTGGGTTAAGCCGCTGCCTTCAGCTCAGGTCATGATCCCAGGTTCGTGGGTTCGAGTCTGGCATCGGGCTCCTTGCTCGGCAGGGAGCCTGCTTCCCTCTCTACCTCTGCCTGCCGCTCTGCCTGCTTGTGCGTGCTCTCTCTTTCTCTCTCTCTGACAAATAAATAAATAAATAAAATCTTAAAAAAAAAAAAATTAAAGTGGGCACCTGGGTGGCTCAGTCAGAAAAGCATCTGCCTCTGGCTCAGGTCATGATCCCTGTGTCCAGCTCCCTGCCAGTCGGTAGTCTGTTTCTCCCTCTGAACCTCCCCGCCCCAGGCTATCCCCTCCACCAACGCAAGCTCTACTCTTTCTCAAATGAATACAGTCTTTAAAAAAAAAATTTTTTTTTTAAGTAAATACAGAAGTTTTTTTTATTTTCTTATTTCTTCTTTCTTGGTAGTTCCCGAGAACTTTGGCATCCCTCTGTGAACAGTTCTGCATTGAACACAAAGACTGCCTCAGGGAAAAGACAAAAGCTACACATGACTTCCTCTGATCTCAGGTCAGAACAATTAGAATTAATTATAAAAATTAGGGGGGAAAAAAAAGAAAAAACATTAGGGAAAAAACCCTGTTACCTAAATCATTTTCTAAAATCTCTTAATATTTTTGGGTCAAAGAAAAAAGTTGATAGCGGATAGCAATAGCACCAATACTAAAGCTAAAACATTGCTTAGAAAGATTCATAGTCAAGTATTATTTTTAATAAGCAAAAAATAATGAAAAATAGTTAAAGCATTCAACTCTAGATGTTAGAAAAAGAAAAAGAAAAATATATTTATTTATTTATTTTGAAGATTTTTATTTATTTATTTGACAGACAGAGATCACAAGTAGGCAGAGAGGCAGGCAGAGAGAGAGGGAGAAGCAGGCTCCCTGCTGAGCAGAGAGCCCGATGCGGGACTCGATTCCAGGACCCTGAGATCATGACCTGAGCAGAAGGCAGAGGCTTTAATCCACTGAGCCACCCAGGCACCCCAAGAACAATATTTTAAACTAAAGAAACTAGGGGGTGCCTGGCTGGCTTTGGTGGAATGTGTGACTCCATCTCAGGGCTGTGAATTCAAGCCCTATATTGGGTGTAGAGATTACTTAAAAATAAAGTCTTTTTTTTTTTTTTTAATTTTATTTATTTATTTGTCAGAGAGAGAGAGAGCATAAGCAGGGGGAGCAGCAGGCAGAGGGAGAAGCAGGCTTCCCGCTGAGCAAGCCCGATGTGGGACTCCATCATAGGGTCCTGGGATCATGACCTGAGTCAAAGGCAGATGCTTAACCGACTGAAACACCCAGGTGCCCAAAATAAACTCTTTTTAAAAAATCAAAACAAAAAAAACTAGAGAAACTAGAAGGAATAAATCAACACATATAGAAAAGAGAAAAATGGTAAAACTAATAAATCAGCTAAGATATAGAAAAGAATACTAAGTAAGTAAAATCGATTATTTCTAAAAATGAAAAGCCCCATCTTTCCCTTTTGCTGTACGGAAAAAAAACCTCAGTTCTGGGTCCTGGGCGTTTGTCCTCCGAGGACCTCCTGATTCTCACACAGAACACTTAACTTCTCACACGGCCAGTCACCCGATATGTGATTTCCCCACACCAACAGGCAATCCTCAGACACCAGCTGGGTGTCCTGCAGCTCAACTCAGTTCTGTCACCGTCCACCTGGAGGCAGCATCAGATCCCGCAGGCTAAGGGCTCAGTCCCACCAGACACCCCTCCCCCACTTCCAAGGTCAGAGCAGGTCCCGGGTGTCACCTGAGCATCAGACCAACAGGATATAACTCAGAGGTTCCCGCGATCCTCTCCTTGGCTTCCATTCATTTGCTAAAGCTGCTCACAGAACTCAGGGAAACATCTCCATTCGCTGGGTTTTTAAAGGCTATGATAAAGAATACAGAGGAACAGCCAAATGAAGAGAGCACAGGGCGAGGTCTAGGAGGGCCCCGAGCATGGAAGCCTCAGTGTCATGCTCACCAGCCTGGAAGCTCTCTGAATCCCATTCCACTAGGACCTTATGGGGGCTTCCTGACATAGGCATGATGGATCATAACTCCATTTTCAGCCCTTTTCCCTTCTCAAGAGAATGGAGGGCAGGACGGAAAATCCCAAGCCTCTGATCACGGTGACCAACCCAGGAGACACCCAGGAGCCCACCCAAAGTCGTCTCATTAGAACCAAAGATCCTCCAACCACCCAGGAAATTGCAAGCATTTCAGGCGCCCTGCCTCAGGAAACCTGGGTCAAAGACCAAACATTAGAAGAGAAGATGCTGGGGCACTTGGGTGGCTCAGTGGGTTAACATAGTAGTCAACACACCGCAGACACCAAAACCTGTGGTGGGTGGCACTTAGAACTATCACAGGCGATCTCAAATTCAATTACTAAAGCAGAAATCCAAAATAAAGCAGCGCTTGATGTCATGATCAGCTGTTTTCATAACTGGAACACCAGATGACTCAATACTGGAAAACCTATTAACAAAATTAATTGAAGGTATGGATAAAATTGGAAAAACCGATCATCTCATAGATGTTGGAATGAAATTTGATAAAATTTCAAAGTCTATTCCTTAAAACCCCATAATAAAATATGGAAAGAAGAACTGACCTAATCCAATCCATAGTCCAATACCATAGTCAATGGAGAAATATTGACAGCTTGTTAATAAGGTAGAAAGAAGACAAGGATGTTCACCATATTTCAGCATTGTTCTGGAGTATTCAAAGATGAAAGAATTTTCAGGATGGAGGATAGGAGATACAGATTTTTAAGACAGCAGTTAAATGAGAATCTTATTGCCCCAAATTTGAATTATAAATAGAAACTTGTGATTTATATTTTTTAAGAAACAAGAACTAAACTTATCTCCTAGATCTGTCCACTGATAAATGTGGAAGCAGAGCCCAACCCAGAAGTGTGCAGAGTCCCTAGCCCCCAGGGTGTGTCGCTATCACTATTTCTCACTTCTATGAACCAGGGCTCCTTGCAGAGGGTGGGTTCCTGGTCAAGGGCAGGATGACCTGAAACATCTTGTCACACCAGACAGCAAAGAAGTGAGGGCATGTCAAAAGGACTCAGAAGCCAACCTGAGGAAGCCCTCACTGGCCAAGAAGGGGGCAATCTGATCATCAATAACACAGTGGGCTGAAGCATGCCAAATCCATTTAGGCACACTGGTTCATAAAAATACTATTAGTAAACACACCCAACACCACCCCGCACCCCAAAAAGAAAGAAGAAATACAGAAAGCACATTAGTTACCTCTGAAAGATGCTGAAGGGGAAAAAAAAATCAGGCTTTCAAGCTTTTATCTCACCTTTTCTTTACAAACTGTAGTAGATGAGAAGCTGGTATTCCCGCTAATAAATGAAGATAAAGGCTGACAGAATACCACTATTCTGCAATCCCTAATGAATTAAAGGATCTAAGCAGTGGGCATTGGTGGCTGCTGACACTGTAAAAAGAGAGATCACCAGAGATAACGGGCCTTCCAGTGGAGAAGCACAGCCCCTGTGAGACATGCCTGCCCAAATAAGCCAGAATCCGATTAAGTCCCTAGATCCTAGTACTCATCTATAGGAAACAGAGTAGAGGAAGGTGTTGAACATGATCAAGCGAACCACAGACTGATCCCACTTATAAATATTAATGTAAAAGTCATAGTATTAGTTAACAAAGTTCATCAGTACATTATAAAGTCATAAACCACAGCCAAGTAAAGGATCAACTCATTCATTCAAGGATGGTTCAATATCAGGAACTCTACCAGTATAATCATCTTAAAAGTCAAAGAGAAAAACCATTTCAAAATCATTTCAAAATTCATTCTTGAATTTTGTCAAATGGAAAAACCATTTCAAATCATTTCAAAATTCATTCTTGATTGAAGTCATAAATGCAATAGGAATGAAAGAATGTATCAAGTACTCAATAAGATAAATGTGTGAATATACAGCACTTAATGGTGAAATATAACATTAGAATCAGGCACATGTGGTATGCACTATCTCCATTATGCAAAATTATTATTAAATTATTATTAATAATTATTAGACAAAAGAAATAAATAAAATGTAATTATAGGAAGGAAGGAAAAATATCATTATTTATAGATAATAGGATTAGATGCCTGGAAAACCTAAAAGGATACACATTTTATCATAAGGAAAAAAAAGTCAGCAAGATGGTTCCATCATTGTCATCATAAGGGTTAACTGTGTGTCAGGCACTGGCGTATTTCTTATATAGGAACTTGCTTCGTTCTCATAACAATTCTATGAAGTAGACACTGGAATAAATCCCAGCTTTACAGAAGAGGAAACTGCGGCACAGAGAAGTTAATGATTTGCCCACAGCTACTAAGTGATGGAGCTAAAATACAGAATTGTTGGTGTCCGTATTTGCCAACAAGACCCACTTTTGAAAATGTCCATCGATTATAAAAACCTATGTGCTTATCAAGAAATAAAGATCTATATGACTAAAACTTTTAAAGGAGGAAAGATGATGAAGAGCAAAGCAGCTGAAATTTTGGGGACCTCTAACCTAACTGATTGTCTAGACCATCAGTCTCCAGAGTCATGTGAGAACACCAGACCTCCCCATCAGGATGACTGTTCATGTGTATCTCTGCCATGGTAAGGCAATAGGCATGTCTGAAAAATAAATAGAGACTCCATAAAGAGAGCATTGCCCCTGTACCACTCACTCACTTTTAGGTTACCGTAGCACATTCAAGTTGCCTACATCCAAGTAGTAAATATATGGGTTCTAGTATTAAATGGGGAGCCTATTTTATTGTAATGATATGGAGAATAACCAGGAAAGTCTAAGGCCATTTATGGTAATTTTCAGGTGATTTCATAGTATTTATTTTTTAAGAATTTATTTATTTATTTGAGAGAGCGAGTGAGCGAGACAGAGAATATGAGTGGGGGGAGGGGCAGAGGGGGAGAATCCTCCAGCAGTGAACAGAGCCCAAGTGAGGGGTTGGCTAGATCCCAGGACCCTGAGCTCATGAAGTGAGCTGAAACCAAGAGGTGGGTGCTCAATCAACTGAGCTACTCAGGCACCGCCCCCCTTTAAAAAAAGTATTTATTTTAGAGAGAAAGAATCAAAATAAAAAATATTTAAAAGAGGTTTTTAGCTTAGATATTACAACAAAAATTAAAAATGTTGCTAAATTTTTCAATGCCTAGAAGTGTCCCTGAGCATTTTGTCACCTACAAGATACTTTCCAAAATGATCAGGCATCATCTACTCCTTCCTGGTAAATTTCAGGACTTAACACTGGGATAAAGATAATCTCCTTTTCCAAAGAAAGATGTTGGGATGAGAGCACTTTTTGCTGCCATAATTGTGTTGTTGGGAAAATCTTACAGCACACTTAAAAATTGGGGAATGGAGTGTTTTTTTTTAACTTGTTTTGAAATCTTCCAAAAGAAGAACCCACTTGATAAAAATAGAAAAAGTAAAATATCTGATTAACATGCAAAACCTCCTGACCCCCATCAGGAAAGACAAAACTGACCCCCTTAAAATCTCTCTAGAATGTGGCGCCTGGGTGGCTCAGTGGATTAAGCCGCTGCCTTCGGCTCAGGTCATGATCTCAGGGTCCTGGGATCGAGCCCCGCATCGGGCTCTCTGCTCCACAGGGAGCCTGCTTCCTCCTCTCTCTCTGCCTGCCTCTCTGCCTACTTGTGATCTCTCTCTCTGTCAAATAAATAAATAAAATCTTTAAAAAAAAAATCTCTCTAGAATGAGTGGAAATGCCTGAATTACTGGAAGCACAACCCAAAGAGGGCAGCCAGAGCCCCATATCCTCCTCCTGGAATAATGCACATTCCAGAGAATCCTTCTCACCAATGACAGAGATGAAAACCAAGTGTCAAAATAAACGTAATCTGGAGCCAGACCTCACAAGTCTGCATCAAAAGCTGCAAACCAAACTTAAAAAATAATGATGCACATTCGATCACACTGCTCTATCATTTTTCTAGTAAAACATTTTTGTATCATTAAATAAGATGATATTATATATTATATACTATTTCATTTTCCATTTATCTTTTCCACTTCTCTTTCTGCATATATAATATATAAATATACATTAATGCTGTTCTAAATACTTTAAAGATAAATATATATAAACCTACAATTAAAAGAAATAAATATATCAGGGCACATTCTGGTCCCTTGTTTTAAGTGCCTAAGATACATGTTAAAACATGGAGACTCCTATATTGACTTTCCAAAACTGTAATTTTTGGATCATTGAATAACCTCCTTTTTGGGCTACTTAGCAGACATGTGACTGATGTTCTTAAAAGTCTGGGCTGGTGAGACCTTAAGATGTGCTGTTGGTTCGGTTGAGAAAAGCAAAGTGAGGTCTTAAACACACACAACACAGGCTCTGCTGAGACATTTGCATTTGATGACAGGAAAAAAGATTAACTGATCTACTGTCAGTTTTTCCAATTAAGATTCTTTTAAATTCACATTTAATGATTTAAAGAAATCAATTTAAAAGGTTTTTTTAACCCATTACCAATATGGAAAATAACCGGGTTCCTATGTGACTCCATCTGACATTACTGTTGTTATTATTATTTTCTTTTTAAAATATTTTATTTATTTATTTGACAGAGAGAGAGAGATCACAAGTAGGCAGAGAGGCAGGCAGAGGGGGAGGGAGAAGCAGGCCCTGCACGAGCAGAGAGCCCGATGTGGGGCTCGATCCCAGGACCCTGAGATCATGACCTGAGCCGAAGGGGGAGGCTCAACCCACCGAGCCACCCAGGCGCCTCTATTATTATTATTTTAAAAATTGATTTATTTTAGAAAGAGAGAACACACAAGTGGGTGGGGAGGGGGGTGGGCAGAGGCAGAGGGAGAGAATCCCAAGCAGACTCCCTGCTGAGCACAGAGCCCAGTCGTGGAAGCACAGGCCAAGCAGTGGCTGAGAGCCAAAGCAGGTCTGTCTCTGTGGAGCTGAGGCCCCATCCGGGCCACTGGCTTGAGGTCCCTGGCACAGGGTGACCCTTCATTTTCAGTTGTTGTTATTTTTTATTTTTGTGCTATGTTCCTCTCAGAGTTTAAAACAGTTGTGCAGAACTTTTGGCTTTAAAAAAAAAAGTGGTAAAAATATCAAAGATGCTTCCAGAAGGCAGAAGTCATAAAAAGGGAATTGTACACGAGACACACAGAGGTCCTTGTCAGTGGAGAAAGAAAAGATCTGTTGCCTCCATCTCCCTAAGAACAGTAAGCAGGGAAGACTCTGGAAATGCAGACAGCAGCGGAAAGGAAAACCTGGCCAGGGCGCACAGGTGCCTTGAGTCATGCTAATCTGGGAACAGAAATGAGCGAGACCGCAGGGAAGAAGACTCGAAAGGGAATCAAGAGGGGGACAGCTGGGATTCACCGTTTTTATGTTTTGGCTCACGAAGCAAGCGCTTCGCAAGACTGTCACGCCTTGAAGTCTCACAACTGGACATCCCTCGGCCTTGAAGAACGGGGGTGCAGATGCTGCGGGCCCGGCGCACGCGAGGCAGCACGGGGGAGCCGCGCTTGCAACAGTGCTGCGGAGACAAGCGTCTGCGGGAAGGCCACGGTGACAGAGGGGACTCCCCTGAGAAGTATGTGGAGTCCAAGGCAGCACGACCGCGTGACGAAGCGAGGCTGAGGAGCTGGCCCCGGGGCTGCGGCTGAGGGACACGGTGGGAAATGCCCCCAGCAGGGATCCCAGGACGCCCAGAGGCCTGCGGAGGTGACAGAGGTCCGGCTCCGCGCGCAGACTGGCGGCGTCCGCGGGGGTGTCCGGGAGGCAGTGCGCGACGCCGGGCTGCAGCGCGCGGCAGGCTGCGGAGGGAGAGGCCTGCGGGCCGGCGGAAGCCATGCGCACTGCTGCCCCCGCAGGGACACAAGACGCGGCCGGGACGTGTCCCGTGCAAACGGCGTGCGGAGCTCCGGTGCCTTCCATGGACGGAAGAGCGCGGAAGCCAGATTCACGGCGGGCTGGGGCCGGGACTCGTGCTTGTCACCCGACGGGCGGCAGCGGCTGGGGGCCCGGGGCGGGGCCCTGGACACACCCGGCAGGGAGAAGCCCTGGGCGGGGCGGGAGCACGTCGGGGGCCGCCGCGGAGGGCAGTGGGCGCGCCAGCGGGGGACACAGGGATGGGGGCATGTGGGACGGGGACAGCTGGGTGGGCGAGCACCCTAAGACTGGGGACAGTGAGTGGCATTACCTCATCCTCCAGGAGGGGAGCCGGAAGGCAGCCTGTGACGTCAGACGGAGTCTGTGACGCAGGAGGCTCGCTGTGGAGAACCGGGAGGGTCAAGCAGGGTCGGGGAGGAGAGACAGGAGCGGTCCGGGAGGACAGAATGTGTGAGGCGCGGAGGGGAGAGCGTGAGGGTCGGGGAAGAGAGTCTCTGCGGGCCACGGAGGAGAGGCCGAGCCTCAGCAGAGCGCGGGGCGCTGAAGGCAGCCGCTGGGTGTCTCAAGAGCGCATGCGGGAAAGAACGTGCCGGGCCGCAGGGCACGTAGGGCACGTAGGGCACGTAGGGCACGTAGAGCCGCGTGCGGACAGCAGGGAGCTGGGGCCGGAGGGAGGTGAGGCTCTGTGCGCAGCGGCGGTGCGGTAGCACGAGGGTGGGTCAGGATTCGGACGGACTCACGACACACAGGGTTGAGCAGGGCCGTGCGCGCGGCCTGCCCGCAGAGCGGGGCACGTGGAGGGCCCCAGAGACAGCGAGGGCAGCGGGAGCAGCAGGGGCAGGAGCGCGGGCCGCTGGAAGGAGAACGGGCTCGGGCTCTGTTAGCGCTCCTTGTCCGTGGAGGGGACGTCCCTCAGACTCAGCCTGAGCGCCCGTCAGACAAGGAAATGAATGGCGGTATTTGGAAGTCTGGAGGGTCCTCTGGGAAGCCACCAGGGCCCTTGGACACTTGCAGAGCCAGGGTAGCCAGCCGTGTGGTGACTGGGAGCTGAGGCGTCATGACCGCACCTGTCACAGCAGCCACCGCGCCGTGACACCCGGGACCCCACGGAGCCCCGTGGGGGTGGTGAAAGCCAGAAGTGTTCCCGAATGTGTGGGTCTGAGGGCACAGCGTCAGACGAAGCTCACAGGTCGCTAGCACAATTTTCACACCTTGTCCCTGGGCTTATTTTATAACTTGCACAGGGAAAGAGCCCAGACCAGAGCCAGTGGTGCGCGGCCAGCGGGCTGCCCCGCAGAGCCAGCTCACCGCCGTCATCCGCTCCCCCACGGCTCCCGAGGACCATGACCCATCCCAGACGCCTCGGTCACACTCTCATTCTGGGTATGGCTTAGTGAAGACGTGTCTGCCCCTCTCCCCGGATCACCTCTGTGAGCCAGGAGACGGGAGGGACAGCAGCAGCAGGACCACAGAGAGTCACAAACACCACTGCCTGTGGCGGAGAGCCCTCGCCACCGCAGTGGCCACAGCTGAGTACAGCAGAGTGATCACACACTAGCAGTGCGTGCAAGTGAGTGAGGAAAGGGGTGAGGTGTAGCGGGAGAAATAGGAGGCCACTGACTGCCCCCACTCGGCTGGCGCAGGGGGCTGCTGGACCGGGCTCCGGGAAATCCCAGATGTGGGGAAATGCTGAGGCGTGCAAAACCAGAGACAGGGGAGCAAACAGTCCACCTGGTCCTGGAGCGACACGGTCATCACAGAAAATGACCAGACCTCAAAGAGTTAGCCAGTAAAGGTGTTATCAATAGTCTGGGCTCAAATGCAGGTGGCTCCGGAGTCTCCACCAGCTTCCTCCGGAAGGCCACCAGCTTCCTGGTCAGGCCTTCATAAAGACTGACAGTGACAGCCCTCATGGCCACCCCGCTCATTCTAGAGAGCCTTTCCTTTCTGTTCTCACCTTCACTTAATAAACGTTCACGTCGTTTCACCCTTTCATGTCAGCGAGATTCATTCCTCGGCTCCGTGAGACAAGAACCTGCAGCCCTGTAACAGAATGACACCCAAGGGTGCACCTCGGCGGAGCTCGGGGTTGCTCGCAAATGGAAGGTCTGGGACCTTGAAGGCTTGAGTAAGGTGCAGACAGGAAAGCAGGAAAGTCCGTGTGATACGTTGCCAGGATCCTCAGACCTGCCTTTGCACCAGAGGGAAGCCATGCGACTTCCCTTTGCTGGTAGGTTACTTCCCAGAAGACTAAAATCATTTCCTGGAGACTTGCTTTAACCGGTCGAATGTGGAAGAGATGATGTGGTGCCAAGTCTGGGCTCAGGGCCCGAGGTTTCCTTTAGTGTCTGTTCACTCACTCTCTGGGAACCCCACGGGGCTGCCCCCTGGATGAGAGAGACGGAGGGTGCCCCTGCCCCACTATAGCTCGCCAACTGCCCAACAAATGAGCTCCAACCACAGATTCACGAATCAGCTGGACAAACCGCCCAGCAGAGCCTATCCTAGATTGCTGACCCACAGGATCTTAGGCTAAATTAATGGCCGTGTTTCTTTAAAATCATTATTTTTTTGTGGTGGTTTTTCTTTTCTTTCTTCTTCTTTTTTAAATGTGGCAAAAGTTGCCAGGGTCATCTCCATGGGAAACTAGAAATTGAACTAGAAAGTCTCCTGATGCAGGGTTATCGGGTGGAGTAGTGGGTAGGGGTGAGACTGGACCTGGTGAGAGGGGATTCATGAGAGGGGCACCCCTCTGCCTGTTCCCCAGCCATTGCACGAATGGAAAGCCCCTGCATCTGGGTGCTTATCTGCCAGGAGGGAGAACAGAACAGTCTCTGCAGGAACCCAGAGAGCCCAGAGAACCCTGAGCAGGGCCATGAAGTGGGAGAACCACGTCAGTCTGCTCCCAGTGGGATAGTTTATTACCAGACCTTAGTGCATCTTCACTTATAGCGGGAGAAGTCATGGACAGTAGAAAATCCAGCTTTCTGCCCGTCACGTACCACCGCCCCATCACCATGCATAAAAGCCAAGCAGCTTTTAGGTGCATTACTCCCAAATACTCCCAAATGCTCCCAAAGAGCATCCAAATGTGGAGGAGGAAATATTCTTCCTCTACCTTCTTAAACTCCGTGGTTGAGGCTTATAAATCGAATTGGTAAAAGACAGGTTAACAGGAGGAAAAAACCCAAAAGTTTACTTCTACATGCAACATGCACGCACATGGAGAACTCGGGGGTGAGTTTGGGGCCTGTGTGCCATCCTAAATAAATTGTGGAGAAGTGACAAGACAAAAGTAAAAGAGTGTGGGCTTCAAGGGGTGGTAACTGTGAACGGGGAAACGTCTGGAGAAACTAATGGAAGATGAAGGACGTTTCAGTAGTTTGCTTGTACAGGCCCAACTTGGTGCCGACTTCTGTCTCCAGTGATAATGGTTATTTGTCGTGACAATGGTCTCTTCCAGCACCAGCGAGGAGTGGGGAACATCTTTCAAAGGAAAATGTATACCCTGAATTTAGGCAGAAAGGCGGATAGAGAGCTTTTCCTGAATCTCCTCTTTCTCAATTGCTTTCCATTCAAAATAATTCTTATGCCAAGGTGGCCTATTTTGGGATGGTCTATTCTGATCCCCTTCACAAGGATAACCAGAAATCTGAAAAGAGCTGTAACATGAAAAGCAACAAATACATGAAGGAAAAAAGAAGACAAAATAAATGTCAGCAATGTGGACAGTAAAAATCAACTTCAAAAGACCCTGTAATTAATATGTTCAGGGATATAAGAGAAAAGAGGGAGCCTACAAATCAAGGACCAGATGCTGTGAAAAAAAAAAAAAAGAAAAAGAAAAAAGCAAACACTAGATAAAAACCTAGGAAATTAAAGCATCATAGTGAAAATTAAAATTTCAATAGAAGTATCAGAAAATAATGTTAACGCAGTCTTCGAGAAGGTAAAGCAAAAACGGATGGATGCTTGGGAAGAGAAGAAAATGAGGGAATCAGTTTGAGACTGACTGGTGGGCACCTGAGAACAGGAGAGCCGGGAAGGCAGCTAGGGGTCTCATCACAGCATCTTACATGTGGCTTTCCCCAGCAGGGAAGGATTGGGCTTTTCAAACTGAGAGGGCCACCAAGTCCCACCAAAATGAATGAAACCATTAACATGAGTGGTAAAGCAGATCACAAAACATTCTGAGGGAGGGGGTGTACTTTACAAAAGAGAGGGGATGAAATGTTAGCAGCTTTCTCAGTACTATTAAAAAGAGAAGAAAAACTGAGGTATGCCCTCAAAATTCTGAAGAAAAATGATATTCAACCCAGATTTCATACTGAGACAAATTATGAAACAAGTATGAGAGTAAGAGAAGGCTCTTTCTAGAGATGTGAGGGCTTAAAAATTCATCACCCAGGCACCATTTTCCAGGAAAACTGCTAGAAGAGGTCTTTTGTACAAGTGAGAGAGGAAGCCAAGAAAGAGAATGACGTGGGGACATGGGATTCAAAACCAGGGACCCCACCCAGGGGGAGGTGGAGAGCAGCCCCCAGATGGTGCTAATGCGAGGTCCCAGGACCACAGCTGGCCACAGCTGCGACAACAGCAGCTGCGCATTCCAGGAAGTTGGAGCTTCCTGGGGGAGAGAGGAAACAAGGGAACCCGTGTGTAATCTGGTAACTGGGCAGAGTAACCGCCCTGAAGAGGTTGCCCCGAGGGTAAGATATACAGAGGAAGAAAAGCTAGAAAATGTAAAGGATGTGGCAATCATTAACTACAACCAAAAATGTATATAATAAAGAGACTGGATGCACCGTCCACAACTTGACTCAGGGAGAATAGTATTTCTATGGCTACAGTTCAGAAAGCACCAAAAAGATGTCTATCCTCCCGGGAGATGGGAGTGGAGAGCAGGGCACAGGTGGAGACCTGAGTCCTCGTCTCTCACAGCGGGAGGTCAGTGGAAAGGGGAGACTGATGAGTAAAGCCCCGGGGCACCCACTCTACCGCCTGCCAGTACTGAGAGTCTGAAGAACTGCCTGACGAAAACTCCTGAAGACAGAGCAGACACAGACGGACGACACACGAGCGCCCAAATATTCCACCCAAATATAGACGGGGGACCCCCCCCCCCGTAAGGTCTGATGCGCTGGGACTGTGGGAATTCAGTGAGCAGCAAACTGCCCGAAGGGTCACCCAAGAAAACAGAACATTTGGGCAGCACAGAGACTACTCAGAACAAAACTAGTGTTTCCCCTTGTTTCTCTGTAAGACCAAAGCAAAAAACAAACACATACGTACAAACACACACACACACAAAGTTTGGGGGGTCATTTCCTCCAAACTAACTGAAGCTGTGTCTTCTCATCCCGTCGCAGAGGGCTCCCACGGGGAACTCCTCTGTGAGAGCTGTGAAGCCGGCATCTGTGGCGGGGTGAGGCGGGGCGCGGGACCGCGGTTCTCAATTCTCTGCTCCATCCCTCCGCAGTGCAACCTCGCCGGGCCCTGAGCCATACCAGGCTTTGCCAGGGGACTTGCTTTGGCGAATGGAACGAACAGCAGCAGAGTCAATGCACGCAGAGGTCTTCAACGTTCTTGTGCGATTTGGTTGTGCTCCAGTGGTCCCCCAGGACAAAAACAACCCAGAGAGCTACTGACCCAAGGGAACTAGAGAGAACTGAAGCCAACTGAGGTCAAGACCAACTGGCCCTGAAGCTGGAAGAAGAGTCAACCTATAGAATCACAGAATCATAATCAAGAAGAAAAAAATGCTTGGAAAAAAAAAGAAGAAAAGAAATACTTGGAGCGCCTGGGTGGCTCAGTCATTGAGCATCTGCCTTCGGTTTGCGTCATGACCTCAGGGTCCTGGGATCGAGCCCCACATCCCACTGGGTTCCCTATTCAGCCTGCTTCTCCCTCTCCCCTGGCTTGTGTTCCCTCTCTCGCTGTCAAATAAATAAATAAAATCTTTTGAAAAATACTTGCATCTGTAAACCATTATGATTCAGGATGATTTTTACACAGCATTGTAGTGAGAAGCACTGACTGGTACATATGGAGAATGTGCAGACTTTGGAGTCCTAGACATCTGGGATCTGTTCCTGTGTCTACCACTTATCACTTGTGTAAGGCTTGGAGACAATCTTTCTCCTCCTAGGTCTCATTTGTTTTTTATAATTGAGATATAATGGGGTGTCTGGGTGGCTCAGTGGGTTAAAGTCTCTGCCTTCAGCTCAGGTCCTGGGATCAAGCCTCGCATCGGGCTCTCTGCTCAGCAGGGAGCCTGCTTCCCCCCTCCCCCTCTGTCTGCTTCTCTGCCCACTTGTGATCTATCTCTCTCTGTCAAATAAATAAATAAAATCTTTAAAAAGAAATAAAAATGAAATTGAGATATAAGCCCCAGATCATACAACTTACCCTTTTAAAGGATGCTGTTCAGTGGTTTTAGTGTGATCATAGAGTTGTTCGGCCACCACCACAATATAATTTCAGAATGTTTTCATCAACCCAGAAAGAAACCCCATACCCACAAGCACTTACTCCTCACACACCCACACCCTGACCCCTGGAATCCACTATTGGTTTTTTTTGTCTTTATGGATTTGCCCTTTTTGGACCTTCTATGTAAATAGAATCACACAGTGTATACCTTTTGTGTCTGGCTTCTTAACTTAGCATAATGTTTTCAGGATTCAACCATTTAGTATCATGTACCAGTACTTCACTGCTTTTTAAGAATCAACGATATTCCACCATATGGTTATATCACATTTTGTTTATCCGTTCATCACTTCTGGAACATTTGAATTGTTACCAAATTTATGACTACTATGAGTAATCCTGTTTTCAACATTTCTGTATAAGTTTTTGTGCGGACTATATATTTTCAATTCTCTTTGGTCTTTACCTAAGAGAGGACTTGCTGGGTAGAGTTGGGTAAAGTCAGTCCTTTGACTATGTCTTTCTTCAGCATAGTGTTCACTATTCTCGGACTTTTCCTTTACGTCTGATTGACTTTTACATGTTGGACCAACCGTACATCCCTGGGATAAATCCCATTTGACCATGGCAGAGAATCTGTTTTAAATATTCCTAGGTTCAGGTTGCTAGTATTTCACTGAGCCTGTCTGCACCTGTCTTCATAAGGGACATCAGGATATAGTTATCTTTCCTTGTGACGTCTCTCTCTCTAGCTTTGGGACCAGAGTACTACTGGGTCATAGAATGAACTGGAAAGTGTTCCCACAACCTGCTATGTTTTGAAGAGCTTATGAAGGAGTAGTACTAAGTCTTCTTTAGACCTTTGATAGAGTTCACTAAAGAAGCCCTTGGGGCTGGGCTTTTACATTTTTGTAGGAAGTTTTGACTACTAATTCAATCTCTTTACTTGTTATGGGTCTATTCAAATTTTCTATTTCTTCTTGGGTTTTGGTAGTTGGTGCCTTTCTAGGAATTTGTCCATCTCATCCAGGTTATCCAGTTTATTACTGTGTTAGTTTGCTATTGTTGCCAAAACAAATTACCACTAATTCGTGACTTTAAACAACAGAAGTATATTAAATATATCATCTTATAGCTTTGTAGGTCAGAAGTTTGACAGAATTCCTTGGGCTAAAATTAAGGTGTTGGCAGGGCCGTTCCTTTTAGGGAGCTCTGCGAAGCACCTAGCTTCCTTTCCTAGCTTCCAGAGGTCTTCTGCATTTCTTGACTCAAATTCCCCTTCCTTCATCTTCAAAGCCAGCAATGGGTCAGGTTCTTCTCATTGGGTCTTATCTGGTCCTTTGACCATAGCCTGGAAAAATTTTCCACCTTTAAAGACGTATACGATTAGGTTTGCTCACCGGCATCATCCAGAATAATTTCTCCACTTCTAGATCCTTACCCTTAATCACATGTGAAAATTCACTTTTGCCGTAGATGGTCACATATTCATAGATTCTGAAGATTGCAGATAGACATCTCTGGGGAGAGAGGGAGCCATCGTTCTTGCCGTAACTGGCATATGGTATTCATACAAGTCCTTTATAATCTTTTTTATTTTTGTACTATCAGTAGTAATGTCCTCTCATTCTTTCCTGATTTAAGTAAGTTAAATCTATTCTGTTTTTCTTTGTAAGTCATTATCTACTTTGTCAAACTTTTTAAAGAACCAGTTTGTTTCTTTGATTTTCTCTATTGCTTTTCTATTCGCATTTCATTTCTTTTCGGTTTTTTTTAAAGATTTTTATTTATTTATTTGACAGACAGAAATCACAAGTAGGCAGAGAGGCAGGCAGAGAGAGAGGAAGGGAAGCAGGCTCCCTGCTGAGCAGAGAGCCTGATGCGGGGTTCGATCCCAGGACCCCGGGATCATGACCTGAGCCGAAGGCAGAGGCTTTAATCCACTGAGCCACCAGGCGCCCCTCATCATTTCTTTTCCTGTGCTTGACTTGGGTTTTAGTTCGTTATTCTTTTGCTAGTTTCTTAAGGCGTATCTGTATACTCCCAGCCCCATCTCCCCCCTCCCCCAAATATCCTGCATTTCCAGGAAAGGAGAGGAAGGGAGAGCACGCAAGGGAAACTGAGGCCTTCCTCAGCTTCATCGGTCATGCTGTGCAGGCCTTGTCCTGGCACGGAAGTGACTTCACGTTGATGACGGTCCCCAGAACCGTGAGCATCCGCAGCCAGGCCCTGAAGCATAGGCTGGTGGTGGCAAGGGTATCCAAACAGGGTCAGCCCAAGGAAACCCGACAAACAGCAGGTAAACTCTGCACGTTCCGCCTCTTGCAACGGGTCCTTGTTTCCCCCAGGAACCCTGGAATTTATTTTAATCTTTGCAAAGGGTGTCATCCAGCAGTGAGGGCTCCCGAGGTGCACAAATCTCTCAAAGATGCCGTTTGTCCAGTTGGACTTCGGCCGTGAGAAACACTCCTCAGTCACACAGCCAGAGGCAAGGAGCCAGTCCTGAGCTACAAGCTGCAGATGGGGCGACAGGACACAGGCGGCAGAGGGGAAAGATTGTGTCAGACTGCTGGCCTTCCCGCTGCCTCTCCCGCCTGGCGTCTGATGTCTGGCGTCTGGCCGTGTCCGCTCCGCAGACTCTGCCCGAGGGAGAGGCTGGCCCTCTGGCGTCACCTTGGGCACACTCAGGCACGCTCTCCTCTCTTTCTTTGCTTCTCTTCTTTCTTCCTAGCTTTCTTTTTGGCTGAGAGGGTCAAATTCAATGGTGTGTTCTTTCTTCAAACTTTCCAAACCCACACAAAGGTTACAGCAAGCACGCAACAAATCCGCAAGGCTCTATCACCGGCCTTGGGCGTGACCTTGAGCCAGTTTTGTTAGTCTCTGTTTCCCACTCCTGTTCCCCCTGCCACCCATGCTTTCCTGGAGCGTTTCAAAGCAAATCCCAGAATTTCACTCTTAAATGTGGCATTTTTGTCTCTCTAAAAAAATAAGCATTTTTTATTTATTTATTTTTTTTTTTCAGCGTAACAGTATTCATTCTTTTTGCACAACACCCAGTGCTCCATGCAAAACGTGCCCTCCCCATCACCCACCACCTGTTCCCCCAACCTCCCACCCCTGACCCTTCAAAACCCTCAGGTTGTTTTTCAGAGTCCATAGTCTCTTATGGTTCGCCTCCCCTCCCCAATGTCCATAGCCCGCTCCCCCTCTCCCAATCCCACCTCCCCCCAGCAACCCCCAGTTTGTTTTGTGAGATTAAGAGTCATTTATGGTTTGTCTCCCTCCCAATCCCATCTTGTTTCATTTATTCTTCTCCTATCCCCCTACCCCCCCATGTTGCTTCTCCATGTCCTCATATCAGGGAGATCATATGATAGTTGTCTTTCTCCGATTGACTTATTTCACTAAGCATGATACGCTCTAGTTCCATCCACGTCGTCGCAAATGGCATGATTTCATTTCTTTTGATGGCTGCATAGTATTCCATTGTGTATATATACCACATCTTCTTGATCCATTCATCTGTTGATGGACATCTAGGTTCTTTCCATAGTCTGGCTATTGTAGACATTGCTGCTATAAACATTCGGGTACACGTGCCCCTTCGGATCACTATGTTTGTATCTTTAGGGTAAATACCCAGTAGTGCAATTGCTGGGTCATAGGGTAGTTCTATTTTCAACATTTTGAGGAACCTCCATGCTGTTTTCCAGAGTGGTTGGACCAGCTTGCATTCCCACCAACAGTGGAGGAGGGTTCCCCTTTCTCCACATCCTCTCCAGCATCTGTCATTTCCTGACTTGTTAATTTTAGCCATTCTGACTGGTGTGAGGTGATATCTCATTGTGGTTTTGATTTGTATTTCCCTGATGCCGAGTGACGTGGAGCACTTTTTCATGTGTCTGTTGGCCATCTGGATGTCTTCTTTGCAGAAATGTCTGTTCATGTCCTCTGCCCATTTCTTGATTGGATTGTTTGTTCTTTGGGTGTTGAGTTTGCTAAGTTCCTTATAGAAAAAATAAGCATTTTTTAAAACCCTATCCAAAATACATTGCCAGACTTCCCTAAGTTAACAATCCCTCAACATCACCTAATACATAGTTTGTTTCAAAATTTCTCAAAAAATACCTGTCTTACAGTTGTTTTGTTCAGACAGGCTCCACGCAAGGTCACCAAGGCACATTTGGCTGACCAGGCTCTGAAGCTCTTTCAGCGTGTGGCATTTCTGTCCCCAAGCCGGATGTCTGGCCGGCTCCACACCCCACAGTCTAGATCTTGCCGAACCGCATCCTCCCAGTTGTCAAACATTCAGAAATAACAGAAGCAAAACCAGTGAATCACCAAAGTAGCAATTAGTAAAAGTTTATTGTGCACACACCCCAAACCGGGAGCACCAGACCAAGCATGGCATGAGGCTCAGGGTGCGCAGTCATAAAGCAGCTCATATGCCGAGAAGGCAGCGACTCTGCATTCTCGCCAGGGACTTATAATGCTAGAATGCTCTTGAATGAAGGGGATTGATCAGTCATTACCTCCTATCAGTCTGGGGGACAACTTCAGTTCCACTTAGGATTTTCAGGGGCACCAGCAAGAAGTGACCCAGGCAACTGAGCCTCACTTGTTCTGCAAGATAAGCTAAACTGAGTTCGGCCTGTATGACTAGACTGGTTCTGTCTGCTCAGGCAAACTTCACGTCTGGTTGCCACCTGTGCTTGATTTTTAAAGTGTAACGAACACATTCCTTCGATCCCCAAGTTTCTATAAACTGGTGTTTGGGTCCAGAGGCTTGTTTAGACTTGGGTTTGAACTTTGCAGCATGAATATTCATAACTGGGGCCGGCAGTGCCTCCCACACCCCTAATGTCTGGTCACCCCAGTCTCGTGGATCAGACAGTGATGGAGGCAGGGTGAGGTGTGGTCCGCCTGACCCACCCACCGGAATTCCCGGTCAGTCTCTTGGCTTTGACATTCATTTATTGCCCACACTCATGTCTTCATTAGTGGCTACAAATGGGGGTTTTCTGTTTTGATTGTTTGTTCTGCATCGATGAGCTAGAATTCCTCTGTGTAACTGTTTACTAAACTGATACATAGTTTGTAGAGGCAAGTGTATTTGAAAGTTGTGTTTGTGAAATATACATGATGCCTTCTCTCTAGAAATTTTCAGAGTAACTGGGAACGTACAAGGAGTAAGACGATCTTCTATTTTACTGTCATTCCACACACGGGGCTTCATGCACCTGCTTTGTTCCAAATACAGCTGTTCACGGTCAGCTGTGCATCAGTCCTCCGTCTTCCCCGGGGGCTCCTCCCCGTAGGGCTCCTCTGTGACTCCTAGACAGCCCCTTGGTCTTGGCAATGTCCTTATTTTTGGCCACAACACCAATGTCTCAGGATCACCTGGTACTGTGCCTGCCCAGAACAGCCATTCCTCCAAGAGCCCTTCAGTAAAAAGGAGCTTTTAGAGACGGTAGTCAGGACAGGAGGTGGGGAGTGGTGTGTGTGCTCATCATGACCGCTTTGATTCTAGGTTCCTTCTCTGTGTGCGGTTTTTCTAAAGATCATGTTTGAGCTTATACTCATTTTTACAAAGCAAATGTAGAATTGTAGCATTTTTACTTAAGTCAGATTATTAAAGCTGTCCTCCTTTCCTTCAGGTTGAAAATCTTGATTCCTATGGAATTTTGTGTAATCATTTATCTGATCTCCCTGTCTTTTCCTCCATGGATGGTTCGGATAACAGTATCAGTCTTAGTATTAAAAGTAAGAACCTATGACGAAGGAAAAGTTTGCCCCTGTGGTGCATGAAGAGGTTTCAGCAAGAGTTTCAACCATGGTGACAAAATCAAGAGGAAGTAGTTTAAAGAGAGCTTGCCTGCTGTGAGGTGGTTCGGCGATGGGAGGTCTGAAACTCGCTGTCTGAGGGATGCTGTCAAGGAGGACGCTCCACCGTCGATGGCCGCGGGCGTCAGGGTGGTGGAAGGAAGGGATGGACGGACCTTTTGGCGGCTGTAAACTTCAAGAGGTTTTACCCATGGTTTGTTCAAGCCTCCGGATTCTAGCGGCTTCTTATAGGTCCATGGCGCCTTCCTGTGGGCTTGGACCAAGGGGTGGCGTGAGGAAGTGGAGATGAAAGGTGGCGGAGCTTTTCCAATTTCCCGTGCTTTTTTTCTGAGCTTCTCAAACTCAATGTTACTTATCTGGAGAGATCATCATCCTAAGAAGCATGGCAAAAAGTCAGGCCATCTGTCCTCTTGCTTCTTAAAATCTCTCTGGAAAATGCTGTGTATTTCCCTTCCTGCTCACTGATGTCTGATCTTGTGGGGATTCTGTTTCACGGTGTGCCTGGGTCTCATGTGGGGGGATGGGGACTTCATGACCCCAAACCCAGTCACCTTTAGATTGAACAACCCTCAAGTTGTTTCACAGTTAAGTTGCAAAGGATATATTTTCCTAAGTGTGTTACTTCAAAAAGCAATGGTGAAAACCTCATTTTAAGCATTGCCTACTCCTCTGACAAGATATTAATTCAGTATTTTATTTTTTAAAAGAGGTATTCCCTGGGACGCCTGGGTGGCTCAGTGGGCTAAAGCCTCTGCCTTCAGCTCAGGTCATGATCCCAGGGTCCTGGGATCGAGACCCGTATCGGGCTCTCTGCTCAGTGGGGAGCCTGCTTCCTCCTCTCTCTCTGCCTGTTTCTCTGCCTGCTTGTGATCTCTGTCTGTCAAATAAATGAATAAAATCTTAAAAAAAAAAAAGGTATTACCTACTTATTTTTGAAAGTGAGAGAGCCCATGCATGAGCAGGGGGAGGGGCAAAGGGAGAGGGAACAGCAGGCTCCCCACTGAGTAGGGAGCCTGACACGGGGCTTGATCCCATGACCCCAGGATCATGACCAGAGCCGAAGGGAGATGCTTAACTGACTGAGCCACCCAGCCATCCCAGGATGTACATTTTCAAAAAGAGGATATCTTTAGCAATCATGGGACTGAAATCTATGGGTTCCTTTCTCCCCCATTTTTTCTATACCCTTAAAAAATTTCCCTTTGTATGGACGTTGGGGAGGGTATTGCTATGGTGAGTGCTGTGAAGTGTGTAAGCCTGACTATTCACAGACCTGTACCCCTGGGGCAAATAATACATTATATGTTAATTTAAAAAAAATCCCCCTTTGGAGGTTGAAGCAAGAGAAGGGGTAGAGCCCAGCATCACACAGAACAGCAGCTGAGGCTGGGAGTCATATACTCAGGACCCAAAACAGGCTCAGGTTTGGCCCAGTGGAACTGCTCGATACCAGGATCACGGGTGGAGCGGGCTGTGCCTGCGCACGGCTGACTCGGCATCGTGCACGAGAGGCCAGAGCCAGGGCATTAACCCACAGTCTGGTCGGGAGCCACACACCCCTGGGTCCAGGTGAAACTGCTCAGGGAGACAACCACGACTCAGGGCACCCAAGAAATAAAAGTCCTACAGGAAATAAACTCATAAACAAGAACTAAGAAACATATCAGAAAGTCCCGTGTGATGAAAACAGTCAGATGACCCAGGTCTGCTGCGTACAGCTCACGGACTGTATGGCACTCCCATCGACCACAGTCAGGATGTAGAAACTTACACAGGAATCTAGAGCCACCTGAAAAAGATATTAAATCATCACGGTGATAGTAGAGAACACGGCATCCATGGACAAAAACATTCAAGATAAATGGGGCGCCTGGGTGGCTCAGTGGGTTAAGTCTCTGCCTTCGCTCAGGTCATGATCTCAGGGTCCTGGGATTGAGTCTTGCATTGGGCTCTCTGCTCAGCGGGGAGCCTGCTTTCCCCCACCTCCCTGCCTGCCTCTCTGCCTGCTTGTGATCTCTCTCTCTGTCAAATAAATAAATAAAATCTTTTTTTTAAAAAAAAAAAGAACATTCAAAATAAAAACACGGGCAAAAGAATTGGGGCGCCTGGGTGGCTCAGTCGGTTGGGCAGCTGCCTTTGGCTTGGGTTGTGATCCCCGGGTCCTGGGGTCGGGCCCTGCACAGGGCTCCTTGTTCAGTGGGGAGCCTGCTTCTCCCTCTGTCTGCTGCTCCCCCTGTTTGTGCTCTCTCTCTCTCTGTCAAATAAATAAATAAAATCTTTAAAAAACAAACAAAACCCCCCAGAAACACAGGCAAGAGAGTTGATGAGTGTGGAAAAACTCAGTCATCTTCATAACTAAAGGTTTCTGGATATGGACTAAATAGAGAATATATCCAGCAATAGAGAGATTTAGTATTAGGAAAACAAAACAAAAAACTGAGAAAATCTCCCAAAACAGAGCAGAGATGAAGAGAAAAAATCAGGAAAAAAAAGAGATATGATATATATTTAGAGCAATGTCTGAAGGAAAGAATAAAGTTGTATTAGGGTTCTCCAGAGAAACAGAGCTAGTGGAAGATGGGCGGGTGGATGGATGGACAGACTAGACAGGCAGATCGATGCGGACATAAAGGAAATTTATCATGGGGAGTTGGTCCACACAGTGACGGAGCCAGGAAGTCCCATGCCTGTCTTCTCTGCTGCAAAACCAGGAGAGCAGTGCTCTGAGTCAGGGTCTGAAGGCCTGAGAACCAAGGGAGCTGAGGTGTAAATCCCAGTGTGGGGGCAGGAGAAGACGGGGTCCCAGCTCAAGCAGTGAGGCAGAGAAAACAGGCAAATTCCTTCTCCTCCACCTCTTCTCTTCAAGTCTTCAACAGTTTGGATGAGGCCCACCCTGGGGAGAGCAACCCCTTCCCAGAGTCCCCTGATTTGAATGTTCCTCCTGCTGCCCACTGCGTCCCCACAGACACACCCAGAAACACACCAAGTGTCAGCCCGGCTCCCTAACCCCACCCGTCATGCTGATACATGGAATCGACATCATGAAAGTGAATGCTAAAGAGGATATAATGGAAGAAAGGAAAGCTGGGATTTTCCAAGACTGAAGGCCAAGAGTCCACAGATTTAAAAATGACACCTAAGGCTAGATGAGTAATGACGGTAATAGAAAGTTCCCAACCAGATCCATCACACTCAAACTCCAAACTCCAAAAAAAAAAAAAAAAAAAAACAAAAAACTCCAAACTCCAGCAACAGCCTACAGAGAAGAATCTTGGAAAGTACCTGGAGGGGAGAGAAACCACAATGAGAAGAAAGCAGATCCTTTATCGCCTAGGGAAGAGAGAAGGGAAAATGCAAAGCAGCCCACAGAGAGGAATGCTGAATGGCGCAGCCACTCTTTCCTGCATGTCTTAGGAAGATAAACAGTATCAACCCTGTCCTGGGAAATTACCCGGGAGAGATGAAAACGTGTGTTCACACAAAATCTTTTACACACACCATCACATGCGCCCCTTTTATTACCATCAAGAACCAGAAACAACACAAACGTCCTTCAACAGGTGAACAGATAAACCAGAAAGGACCCACAAGACGGAATGTAACTCAGCATTAGGTAAGAATGAACTTCAGTCCATGTAAAGACACCAGGGAACCTCTGAGGCGTCTTGCCGATGAAAGAAGCCCATCTCACGAGGTCCCACACCAGACAAGCCTCTTATTCACATATAGGACACAAAATCACAGAACGAGGTTCTGTGTCCTGATTGCGCTGGTGTTTACCTGTAACAGAACTACACCCGAAAAGGTCAACAGGAAATTTAAAACTTAAGGAATTAAAAAACCTGAGCACCTTGTACCTGACGTGAGTTAGAACCAAGTGATCAGTATCTCTTCCTGAATGCTGATGGCCAACGGATCCCCAAGTGTCTAGGCAGGAAAGGGTGGTTTTCTGAAAACTATGTTTTCTTACAGATTCACCGCTGTAGGGCATGCCGTAGACAAATATTTCTCACGTCCTCCAAAGCTCTCCAATAGACGTGGCAATCGGAGGTGACATTTTTTAAAGTTACTGTTACAGGAGAACAAAGGAATGACATTCTCGGCAACCGTCTGAGACCATCGTCACAGGACACTCGACTCACTGAAAGGGAAGTCTGCTTAGGCACACTGAAAGCTATGGAAATGTCTTTAAACACGGAAATCAAGGATCTGAAAGATGTACTCCGGGCCTGAGTCACAGATGGACACAGAGCAGACCTGCGTGCACCTGGGGACCAGCCCTACAAGCTCAGGCCGAGGTGACGGCCGACGTGAGCAAAGCCCCAACAAACCCTGGCTGAACCACCTGGGGTGTTTACAGGACGATGTCTTCTGTCTGTTTTCGCCTGAGCCGAAGGCACTTCTCTCCGTGGCAGGGTAGGGCCCAGCGCCGCTCTCCCCTGGCTTCACGCCTTCCCCAGAAGGGGCGGGTCTGGAGCCAAAGCTGCCAGCCAGTCACTGAGGGCTTAATCCTTGTTCCTCCCTGTCTGGGATCAATACGTCTACGGCACAAAATCTCCTAACTGCCGTGTCTGTCTTGTTTAGAAAATGAGTCTATTCCTTTCCGAGAGCCTGTTTGTTCCTGCCCGTCGCGTGCTGTGCCCTGGCATCAACTCAGCTCCTTGGGGACCAGCCGTGCCCCTCCGGGAAGGGCCCCTGATGGAGCAGAGACATTCCGAGTCCAAGGATTAGCCATGGCCCTGTGTCCTCACTCTATCTGCTAAGAGACACTCACAGAACCTGAGAGGAGGACGCTACTTCAGGAGAAATTGTCTCTGTAGGCTGACCACCTTGTTCCATGTCGGGCATTGCCAGGGTGGGTGGGCGGAAGACGGTTGATGTGTGCCAAGGAAAAGTCCATCCTAGCCAGCCTGCTCCTCAGAGGGACTGGAGGTCTGTTTCCTCATCGCATGGGTAAGAAGCTCAGGTCTGAGGAGGGGAGACAATTTGCAAGTCAAGGAGCCACCACAGCTCAGCCCGGCACAGGACTAGCCGTGGTGACGTCAGGCCCGAGGGCTGCACAGGCTCCCTCCGGGGGCAGCGGCCCTCGCCCTCGCCCTTGGGGCCCCCGCTGGCTTGCGCTGGGTCCTGCCCAGAGTTGAAATCACGTGGGCTTATTCCCAGTACACACACACACACACACACACACACACACACACACACACAGCCCCATACTGAAGCTCACAGCAGGAGGCCAGAGTTGGCAATGGCAGAGATGGGGAGTAGGGGCGGGGCACAGTGACGAGCCAGGGCCCCCTCTGAGCCAGACACAGTCATGAACCCAAATACTCTCCCAACGGACACAGACATGCTCTGACTGATAGCAGCCAGCTGAGGCGTGGACCACTTTGCCTAGTAGCTCCTGGGACAGAGCCGAGAAGAAAGTCTGCTTCCCTGGGTCACAAATCAGGTCTCAACCAGTATCAAAAGTCTGAGATTAGTCCCTGCATATTCTCAGACCACAATGCTTTGAAACTGGAATTCAATCACAAGAAAAAATCTGGAAGAAATTCAAACACTTGGAAGCTAAAACCATACTGCTGAAGAATGTTTGGGTCAACCAGGAAATCAAAGAAGAACTTTCTAAACAATTTCAAGAACAATTCATGGAAACCAATGAGAACAAAAACATATTGGTCCAAAACCTATGACATACTGCAAAGGCAGTCCTACGGGGGAAATACATAGCTATTCAAACCTCACCCCAAAAGTAGAAAAATCCTGAATTCACCAACTAATGTCACACCTTACAGAACCGGAGGAAAAAACAACAAATGAAGCCAAAGCTATGCGGGAGAAGAGAAATCATGAAGATTAGAGCAGAGATCAATGAACTAGAAACCAGAAATATAGTGGAGTAGATCAATGAAACTAGAAGCTGGTTCTTTGAAAGAATTAATATGATCAATAAACCACTGGCCACACTTACCCAAAAGAATAGAGAAAGGACCAAAATTAATAAAATTATGAATGAAAGGAGAGAGATCATGACTAATACCAAGAAAATAGAAACAATCATCAGAAATTATTATCAACAGCTATATGCCAATAAGTTAAGCAACATGGAAAAAATGGATGCCTTCCTGGAAACCTTTCTGGAAAACTACCAAGACTGAAACAGGAAGAAACTGATAACCTGAATAGACCAATACCCAGTAACAAGACTGAAGCAGTGATCTAAAACCTCCCAGAAAACAAGAGGCCAGGGCCTGATGGAGTCCCTGGGGAATTCTACCAACCATTCAAAGAAGAAATAATACCTCTTCTCCTGAAAATGTTTCAAAATATGGAAAGCTTCCAGACTCTTTCTATGAGGCCAGCGTTTCTTTGATCCCCAAACCAGGGAGAGACCCCATCAAAAAGGAGAATTTCAGACCAATATCCCTGATGAATATGGATGCCAAGATTCTCAACAAGATCCTACCTAACAGGATCCAACAGTACATGAAAAGGATTATCCATAATGACCAGGTGGGTTTTATCCCTGGGATGCAAGGGTGGTTCAACATTCACAAATCAATGTGATGGAACACATTAACAAGAGGAGAGAAAAGAACCACATGGTCCTCTCAATTGATGTGGAAAAAGCATTTGACAAAATACAGCATTCTTTCCTGATTAAAACTCTTCAGAGTGTAGGGATAGAGGGAACATTCCTCAGTTTCATACAAACTGTCTATGAGAAGCCCACAGTGAATATCATTCTCAATGGGGAAAAGTTGAGAGCCTTTCCCATAAAATCAGGAACATGACAAGGATGCCCACTCTCGCCACTATTGTTCAACATAGTACTAGAAGTCCTAGCAACAGCACTCAGACAACAGAAAGAAATAAAATATATTCAAATTGGCAAAGAAGTCAAACTCTCTCTCTTTGCAGATGACATGGTAATTTATGTGGAAAATCCAAAAGACTCCACCCCGAAACTACTAGAACTCATACAGCAATTCAGTAATGTGGCAGGCTACAAAATCAATACACAGAAATCAGTTGCTTTCTTAAACACAATGTAACTATACAAAGAAAAATTAGGGAATCGATTCTATTTACAATAACACCAAAAAACATAAGATACCTTGGAATAAACCTAACCAAACCGGTGAAGGATCTATACTCTAGAAACTACAGAACACTCATGAAAGAAACTGAAGAAGATAAAAAGATGGAAAACCAATCCATGCTCATGGACCAGAAGAATAAATATTGTTAAAATGTCTATACTGCCCAGAACAATCTATATTTTCAATGCCATCCTGATCAAAATACCGATGGCATTTTCCAAATTGCTGGGACAAACAATCCTAAAATTTGTATGGAACCAGAAAAGACCCCGAATCACCAAGGAAATGGTGAAAAAGAAAAACAAAGCTGGGGGCATCATATTGCCTGATTTCAAGCTATATCACAAAACTGTGATTGGGTTGCCTGGGTGGTTCAGTGGGTTAAGCCTCTGCCTTTGGCTCAGGTCATGATCTCAGGGTCCTGGGATCGAGCCCCGCATCAGGCTCTCTGCTCAGCGGGGAGCCTGCTTCCCCCTCTTTCTCTGCCTGCCTCTCTGCCTACTTGTGATCTCTCTGTCAAATAAATAAATAAAATCTTAAAAAACAAAAAACAAAAAACAAAGCTGTGATCACCAAGACAGCATGGTATTGGCACAAAAACAGACACATAGACCAGTGCAGCAGAATAGAGAGCCCAGATATGGACCCACAACTCTATGGTCAAATAATCTTTGACAAAGCAAGAAAAGATATCCAGTGGAAAAAAGACAGTCTCTTTAATAAATGGTGCTGAGAAAATTGGACAGCTATGTGTAGAAGAATGAAACTCAACCATTCACTTACACCATACACAAAGATAAACTCTAAATGGATGAAAGACCTCAATGTGAGGCAGGAATCCATCAAAATCCTAGAGGAGAACACAGGCAGTAACCTCTTCACATTGGCCACAGCAACTTCTTTCAAGACATGTCTCCAAAGGCAAGGGGAAAAAAAGAGAAAATGAACTTTTGGGACTTCATCAAGATCAAAAGCTTCTGCACAGCAAAAGGAAACAGTCAACAAAACAAAGAGGCAACCCACGGGATGGGAGAAGATATTCGCAAATGACACTACAGATAAAGGGCTGATAGCCAAAATCTATAAAGAACTTCTCAGACTCAACACCCAAAAAAACAAATAATCATGTAAAAAAAAAATGGGCAGAAGATATGAACAGACAGTTCACCAAAGAAGACATACAAATGGCTAACAGACACATGAAAAAATGTTCATCATCATTAGCCATCAGAGAGATTCAAATCAAAACCACACTGAGATACCACCTGACACCAGTTAGAATGGCAAGAACTGACAAGGCAAGAAACAATAAATGTTGGAGAGGATGTGCAGAAAGGGGAACCCTCTTACACTGTTGGTGGGAATGCAAGGTAGTACAGCCACTTTGGAAAATAGTGTGGAGTTTCCTCAAAAAGTTAAAACTAGAGCTGCCCTATGACCCAGCAATCACACTACTGCATATTTACCCCCAAAGATACAGGTGTAGTGAAAAGAAGGGCCACACGCACCCCAATGTTAATAGCAGCAATGGCCACAATAGCCAAACTGTGGAAAGAGCTGAGATATCCTTCAACTGATGAATGGATAAAGATGATGTGGTCCATATACACAATGGAGTATCACGCAGCCGTCAGAAAGGATGAATACCCAACTTTTGCCTCAACATGGAGATTATGCTGAGTGAAGTAAGTCAAGCAGAGAGAGTCAATTATCATACGGTTTCCCTTATTTGTGGAACATAAGGAATAACATGGAGGACCTTTGGAGAAGGAAGGGGAAAATGAAGGGAGGGAATCCGAGGGGGAGACGAACCATGAGAGACTATGGACTCCAGGAAACAAACTGAGGGTTTTAGAGGGGAGGGGGTGGGGGGATGGGTTGGCCTGGTGGTGGGTACTAAGGAGGGCACCTACTGCACGGAGCACTGGGTGTTATACGCAAACAATGAATCACGAAATAATAATAATGAGATAGTCTGCTTCCTCCAAGTCCTTCTCTTCTGAGGCTGTGCCCCGACGCCTGGCTGGGACGTTGTCTGAGCACGGACCATGCCTGCAGGAGGAAGGCAGCGGCTCCGTGAGGCGCTGGAAGTGGGCTCTGTGTGTGGACAGAGAGCACCCAGAGGGGTTGGCGGGAGGTGGGACTCGGGCAGCCGTCCACAGAGGCCTGTCAGGCCCAGTCCCCGGTCCCCCCTCCACCCCACATGGTGACAGCCACAGCCTGTTCATGAGGGTTTCAGCCGGAGAGGAGCGCACCAGTGCCCGTGACCCGCGCGGCCACAGGTGTGTCTGACCAAACCTGCGCTCTTGTAACCAGGGTGCCCGGGAAGTTCACAGGTTTCATTAATCACGACCCATGGAAACAACCAGTTGGTTTCTCTTTTGCCTTTTCTGTGTTAGTAGTGAGTAGACGCGAGATGAGGTCCCTGGACCACACTGCACTGAAATGGGCCCCTGGATCCATGAGGGAGAGAATGTCACATGGTACGGGCCCGCAGCCCGGGAGCACACACACTGTGCTACTGGCCCCCCTCACAAGCACAGGACCCCCGTCAGCCGAGCTGGGAATAAGGGAACCATGGGAGCATGTGGGACACTCCACAGAAGCCTGGGGAACTGGGAGCAGAAACATCGTGGGAGCCAGGGCAAGAACCACGTGCTTCTGGACCAGGTGGACCCCAACCCTCTGCCTCTGTCTGCGCTGGTCCTCTGGGCGCACAATCCCAGGGGGTGGGTCAGACCGGTCCCTGTCATGGCACATGCCTACCGCCGATCGTTCTGCTGCCGGGACCCGATGGCTTCACAGTGGGAGAGCACTGCATTTAGAAGTGCAGTCCCGGGCGCCTGGGTGGCTCAGTG
Organism: Meles meles; assembly: GCF_922984935.1. NCBI lineage: Eukaryota > Metazoa > Chordata > Mammalia > Carnivora > Mustelidae > Meles > Meles meles. The sequence goes on from NC_060076.1 coordinate 95,865,771, forward strand.
GGTTAAAGCCTCTGCCTTCGGCTCAGGTCATGATCTCAGGGTCCTGGGATCGAGCCCCACATCAGGCTCTCTGCTGACCAGGGAGCCTGCTTCTTCCTCTCTCTCTGCCTGCCTCTCTGACTACTTATGATCTCTGTCTGTCAAATAAATAAATAAATAAATAAATAAATAAATAAATAAAAGAAGTGCAGTCCCACCAGGACGTACCCTGAGGAGGAGAGGAGTTCCCCAAATGGAAGCCAGGATCCAGGGCACTGAGAAGGATGAAGGCAATCCAGACAAACCAAACCAAACTAGCCCTGTCCATGATGCCATCGGCATGGCAGTCGACAGAGCTGCCCGTCCCTCCAGCGACATCTGCACCACCAACCTCGGGCCCTCTGCCCTCATACATCTCTCCGGGGATGTCTACACCAACCTTGGGCCCCCCGCCTTCAGACCATCCCTTAGAGCGTGTCTACACCAACCTCAGGCCCTCTACCCTCAGACCATCCCTCAGAGGATGCCTACACCAACCTGGGGCTCTCTGGCCTCATACCATCCGTCAGAGGATGTCTATACCAACCTCGGCTCTCCGCCCTCAGACCATCCCTCAGAGGATGTCTAGACTAACCTAGTGCTTTCCGCCTTCAGGCCATCCCTCAGAGGATGTCTACACCAACCTCAGGCCCTCCACCCTCAGACCATCCCTCAGAGGATGTCCAGACCAACCCTCAGAGGATGCCTACACCAACCTGGGGCTCTCTGCCCTCAGACTATTCCTCAGAAGATGCCTACATCAACCTCGGGCCCTCCACCCTCAGACCCTCAGACCCTCCCTCAGAGGATGTCTAGACTAACCTGGGGCTCTCCACCCTCAAGCCTGAGACTCCATTCACTTACACTGTCTGGTCTCAGCCCTGCAGAAGGTCTTAGGGATTTCTAGTCCCAGCCCTGCATAGGTCCCCGGTCAGGAAGGCGTGGCCAGACTGTGGGGACCCTGTTTTAGTAGGAGCAAGAGAGGCATGAGGAACAAACCCTCTGACTCAGGCACTGGAAGAACCACTGGGACTGCGGCCTGGAGACCTGGAGGGAATGGGGGGCCCTCAGAAGGGAAGCTCCTGGTCCAGAAAGGATGGGGCTCGGGGAAGACAGGGAGACAGTGAACAGGGAAAGGGGGGCTAAGTCTGGAGAAAGCCTGAGGGAGCGGCCGTGGGTGCAGGGGCGTGCAGACCAGGGGCTGCCCTCAAGAGCACAGGCGCTAACTGGGGGCACCCGCGGGGGACTCGTGGGCTGGAGAGCGGTCACTGGGCAGATTCTGGCAGACATTTCTACCAGAAAATGTTATCCCGCAGTCCTCACAGAGCTCCCACTGCTTGTCTGCTTCTTCCTTATCACTCTTACCGTTTAACACGCCTCCTTTCTCCTGCGGGTGTGCTGATGAAGACCTCAATTAAAGCTGCAGCCAAGGAACACTGGGCACTTAGCACTCAACTGAGCAGATTCCAAGTTCAGTAAACGTGCAAAGTGTCAGAAGACCAGAGTGGAGGAGAAAGGAGAAAAACAATCAGAGGGAAGCATAAATATTTTGAAGGAAAGGGGGCACTTCCGTGTATTGTGAAGCTAAAATATCAACAATAATTGGAGTAAAGAACAGTATTCTTTAAAAAGACTCTATTTTGTGGAGATTTAGGGTTAGACTCACAGCAGAAAGTACAGAGGTCTCCCCCGCACCCCGGTCCGCTCCTCCCCCCAACCGTCGCCAGCAGATGGTGCGTTTGTCACACTGGACAGACCTGCACGGACACATCATATCGCCCAGGTCCAGGGTGCATGTCAGGGCCACACACGGTGGCGTATGCTGCGCGTGTTAGGGCAAATGCATCATGACGCGTATCCACCATTCTAGTGTCATAGTAGTTTCACTCCCCCCAAACCCTCTGTGCTCACCCCTGGAGAGGACCCCTGTACTCTCCCCGGCCCCGTCTCTGATCTCTTTACTGTCGCCGTAATTTTGCCTTTTCCAGAGTGTCTTAGAGCTAAAGCCATACAGTACACATCCTTTCCAGACTGGCTTCTTTCACTTAGCGACATGCATTAAAGTGTCCTTATGTCTTCTCACAGCTCAAGAGCTCATTTCTTCATAGTGCTGAGTGACAGTCCCTTGTCTAGAGGCACCATGGTTCATTTATCCTTCCACCGCTGAAGGAGGACTCGGTTGCGTCCAAACCTGGGCAATTATGAACAAAGCTGCTATAAACACGCATATGCAGGCTTTTGTGTGGATATAACTGTTCAGCTCTGTTGACTAACTACCAAAGAGCATGACTGCCGGATCCTATGGTAAGTGGATGCTTAGTTTTGTAAGAAACAGACTCTCTCCCAAGGCGGCTGCACCAGCCTGCATTCCCACCATCAACGACTGCGAGTTCCTGGTGCTCCACGTGCTGACCCGTGTTTGGTGGTGTCAGTGTTCTGCATTCTGGCCATTCTGACAGGTGTGAAGAGCTAGCCTATTTTCAGCAACAGGATCACAGCACTGCAAGTGTGGGCATGATAGTAATTATTTTAATCTCTAATGCATCTTTATGATTAAATATCCAGAAATACCTAGTTGAGTGGAAGGACGTCATTATGAAACCAAGAGTGACTTGTGCAGATTTGAGAGAGAAAATCATCTGCTATACAGCAATCAGCACTCTTATCACATGGAAATGAAACATTACCAAAAAAGATGTTATCTATTTAAAAAAAACTCAAATGCAATTTTAAGTATCTTCTTGGTGTCAACTTTCCTTTAATGCATGCATCACCACACCCCATAAAGCGAAAGAGAAAAAAAATCAGATTTAAACTGATAAGAACAGATGCTGCATTTGACCTTAGCCAAAAGGCTAAGAAGCGACACCTCACACAATTTAGAGTAAGGCTTTTCGGTGATGTTAGGGAGTTAGAAATATAGGAAAACAGGATGTTGTGATAAATTCACCAGAGATTCTTTGATTCAGGCAGGAGAAAGCACCAGTGACTCCAGGACCAAAAGATAGAGGTCTTCACTGATCCATTTATGAGGACAAGATGGGCTTCATCTTGGAAAAGAGGCTCTGGTGGGAAGTCCCAGCAGCCCTCTGGGCCCCAGTTTCTTCCTCTGGAACAAAAAAGAGGCGACTAAAGTTGATACGATAGTCATTAACTTTGCTTTCTTGTTAGATAAATATTTAATAACTTATTATCTAAAACCACTATGACATTATTAAAGTACTTGAGACGAAGAGAAATGGTCAGTCATGCCTCAAGGCCCGCTAGAGGACACAGTAGGGCTGGCCGTGGGGAAGGAGGATGCAGCGGCCCTAAGGTCACTCCCACACTGTGTGGCCAGAGGAGGGAAACTGGAGGTCCCTCAAGACACCCCCTCGGGCTCCTGGCGTGATCGCTCCAGGCTTTGGGCTTGCTTCTTAGCCCAGAGTCCCTGCCATTCAGAAAGTCCCTAAAACATAAATGTTCTGGAATTTTGTCATGGTTGTTTCAGAGATAATCTGGATGCTAACAATTAAAAACAAACAAACATTTATTTTCACATAATCAGAACTCTGTCTTGGTATCGTCAACCACTTTGGAAAAGTTGTGGCAAATTTGGTACTTTTCTTACAAAATCATGCAAGCTTTGTGAAAACCTTCCTTCCATCGTGATCTGCTTAGAGGGTACTGGGAAAGCACTTCAATACAAGCAATGTTTAAAAAAAAACTAAATGAATCCTATTACTGTCCTCCATAATCCCAACCCCCATTAACAATAATTGGAATTGTTCCGAAATGTTTCCACTCCTCCACGATGAAATTTTGAAGAAGTAATTTTATGGTGCTTAAACTTGATCAATAAATTCTGGTCAATATTATTGAAGGCGAGTTTACCCAATATGGCGGCCACGTCATGGGGCATCAAATGTCACTGGATCGGCGGGGGCTGCACACAGCTCATCTTTGTGACTACAACTGATTCCTCAGTGAAGTAAATCAAGGCAAATCACTTGCCAAAGACACATAGAGGGTTTTTTTGTTTATGTTTTTATCTAGTAGTTTTCTGATCCTGAAGCTTCAATTTCTGAAGACACGAATTCTGTCTATTAAAAACACCCATAAATTTTAGATCTAGCTTAATGTAAAAGTTCTTACAGTACAGCATATAACTGGGTCTAATCTGTTTCATTACTTTCTTCACTTAAGGGAAAAGCCAGGGGATTTATGAGATCTACCTAAGAGATTAACCAGATACCTCCTCTTCAGTCTCTGATGTGTACAAGAGAGATCTGTAACTCCCATCTGGTTACAATAAGAATAAAAATTTAAAACCTGAGGTTTTATCGTTACTTTAAAGAATCAAATTTTTTATTTGAAATAAGAAAACTAAAAGCCAATTTAGGGAGGAAGTCTAATGTCCCCTGGAGCAAATGTGGGTTTCTTTCAGTTTGGAAATAATAATAAACTGTGGTATCTGAAAGACAAAATGCTTTCTTCTTTCAGAGAGAGCATGACCGTGACCGTGACGGAGTGCCTCTCAGCTCAGGACTGCCATCCTGCCCTGGCACCTGGAAGTTATATCTCACACAGCCACCACTGGTTTTCTTTAAGCTTCAACTCTGAAACAGGCTTGGAAGTCTACATGTGAACACACTATATTCTGCTTGCTTAAGAGAAATTCCCATGATCACAGGATAATGTTTTTGGAAGAGGCTGTGTCCTTGGCCAGCTTCCCATTTCATAGACTTCCTGATGCTGAGATGTTTAGTCCAGTCTCATTAACTACTTTATTCATCCCGGAGGACAAGTGACTAAAACTAGTTTAAATTATTACCTCTCCCAAAGAGGTTCACAAATTGACGAGGGGGAAATCATTTGTTCTTTAGAAGTATTTGAGAACCTATCATAAATATTAGACTGGGCCAGTTTAAAAAATCTGTATACTGCAGAACACAAGTTCTGTGAGATGATATGCAAAATATTAGAAGAAAATTAAAATGTTTTGCATGGTCAAACAATGAGACAGGTTACAAGGAGATTGGTCAAAGAGAGACAGGGTTACAAGGAGAGTAAAAGACTTTTTATCTCAGAACCTCTCAGACTCCTCCTTCACCTGTCCTCCAACCTGACCTCCTCAGTCTCAGCCATCAGGTACGCAGAGTGGGAATTTGACTGTTCAGCTAAAGACCAGAAGATGAAAATCTAATGGCCAAAAATCACCAGCGCTATCGCAGAGTTTCCCACATCCATGTGGGAGCAGTCCTGTAATAAAAACCATAACAATGGAGGGTAAAAATGATGAATTAAAAAGAAAATGACATAGGTCTTCAGACTGAAACAGATATACCCTTAGCCACCTCGTGATGAGATTTCCAAATACCAAGACTCAAGGGCGGTGTGCAGAGCACTCCTTAGTCAGGAGACATTGCACAAAGGCTTAAAGGAAAAGAGAGTACACTGGGAAGACATTTGGGAACAGAGCACTCTAGGCATGGGACCAGCTGTGGTGTAGCCCCATGTGGGACACCACTTGGCACACTTGAGGAAGTATGAAAATTGTCCAAGTGTAATGAAGTAATGTTTCAAATCAGTGCAGAGAGAATGAGCAATCCAATAAGTGGTTTTGGAACAAACGAATATCTCTTTGGAAAATATATATAATCTTATGTTCCTAGGGCACACCACACACACACAAGTATAAATTCTGGATAAATTAGGAAACTAAATGTAGTGACTCTCCATTAAAGATAGTAAATCAAGCACCTCCATTTACACTTATCCTTTCCAGCAACCTCAGTAAAAACATGTGAAGGGATTTTTGAAGACACAGACCTACAAAGAGAAGAGAAAAAGACACAACAACACATTTGCAGATGCTAGAAAGCAGTGTTGAGTAGAAACTGACTTAGCAGAACATGGAAAGCCAAATCATAAGATAGCAGTGGGGACGTCCAAGAGAAAAGACAGTGCAAAATCCCCAAAGGCTCAGAAGTTGGGAGGATCCTGGCCCTCAGAAGGAAAGGAGAGTGGACTAGGAATTAGAAGATGGTTTAAAATCTGTTTAAGAAGCAGTGAACGCTCATCCTACCCATTGTTTCTCATAGAGGGGGACTCCTCCTCACCCTGTCTAATGGAAAGCTGGAGATTTGCTCTATGGAGGGGCCAAGCAAAACAGGTCCATGTAGGGGGACTCCAACTGGTTGACTTGGGACTCTTGCTCTTCTTATGTGGCCCCAGGACTCGGTCTCCAGGAACAAGTCTGGAAGTGTGTCTTTGGTGAATTTGAACCAAGCCAAGAGAAAGAGTCTCAATACATTAGAAACAGGGACTTTGCCACCCCAGACAGCTCATCCCCATCTTAGCACAGTGAAACCCACTGGACTCACACATCAGCAGACAGCTAAGAGCCACAGACGCTGAAACAAACCCACCAGGTGACTGACAGGGATAGGAGTAGACAGGAAGGGGCATCTGGAAAGTGCAGAGGTTACACATGGGAAGAAAACTAAAGTCATTAATATCCTCAGAGGGCTAAGAGGAAATATTATACTTTAGGGGAAAGCACTAGCCAAAGAATAGCTGGAGAACCATAAATTTAAAATAGGATATCAGAAAAGTCACACTGGATGGATGTATTTGACAATGCTAACATTAAGGACTTGTGTTCACGAAAGCACATCATCACAGGAGCAAAAGGCAAGCCACAGAATAGCAGAAAATATTTTAAATCTTATCCCCAATGAAATACTTGTATCCAGAACATACAGAGAACATCTATAAATAAGGAAAAAGATTTAAAAAAAAAAACATAAAAAATTGAGCAAAGGTCTGGACAGTCACTTTATAAAAGAGAATATTCAAATGGGTACAAAAAGGAGCGCAAGTCCAGGAAGAAACCACTAAAGACCACCATGATATACTACCTACCAGAGCAGCTACAGTGAGAAACAAACATACTCACATCCCAAGTATTGGTGGGGACATAAAGCAATCAGAATGCTCACACACTGCTGCAGGGAGTGTCAGTTGCTAAAACTGCTTTGGAAAACCAATTGGCAACATCTACTAATGTTGAATATACTCAATAATTCTACTCCCAGGCATATACCCAGCTGAAATACACACATATGTTTACCAAAAGACACCAGCCAAGAATGATCACATTTATCTATCAATAGCAGAATAGACAAATAAACTGTGATATATTCATACAATAAAATACCATACAGAAATGAGAATGTACACAAGATAAATGAATTTCATAAATATAATGTTGAGTGAAAAAAGCCAGACACAAAGAAATATAATTCTGTGTGATTCCATGTGTATGAAGTTTAAAACCAGGTAAAGATAATTTATAATGTTAGAAAAAGGGATAGTTGTTTCCCATAGGAATGGTAGAGCCTGAGAAAGGCACAGTGACAACATCTGGTAATGTTCTCTTCTAGACCTGAGTGTTGGCTACATGAGTGTTTTCACTTTGTGAAAATTCACACAGTTGAGCACTTTTGATCTGTGCCTTTTGTTATATTTAATATAAAGTTACTTTATAAAAACATACTAGAAAGGTGGAAGATGAAGATATGGCACACTCTCAGGAAGTACAAAACAATGACCATGATTGAAAATGGGGAGAAAGATAAAAAACAAACAAAAAGAACCTACAGGACCAACTTCAGAAGGGCCAATTTCAAATAAAATTCACTGAGTCAGTGAATTGAGAAATGGTGGTGGGAGTAAGAATTAAACATTTTAAGAAAATAATCTTATAACTAAAGATTTGAGTTGCCAAATTGAAAAGATACACCCAAGTTTGGGCCACATTAAATGATAATAATCCCCCATCAAAGCACATCATTACTGATTTCTAGAACCCTGGGACAAAAAGATGATTTTATAAGTTTCCATAGAGAAAAAGTAGGTGAAATATAAAGAATGGGGTTCAGACTAGCTTTGAAATTCTCAACAGCAACAGTGGAAGCTAAAAGACAATGGAGGATTATCTTCGATATCCAGATGTTCAGGTATTCAGATTCAATGCCATCTTATTTTTTATACCCAGCTGAAGTATCAAATATGGAGTTGGTTAAAGACATATTTAGATGTAAGGGGCTCAAAAATTTTACATCTCATTCCCTGTCTCAGGAAGCTGAGAGGATGTTCTTGGTCAAAATGGGGAACTAGGGGCGCCTGGGTGGCTCAGTGGTTTAAGTCTCTGCCTTCGGCTCAGGTCATGATCTCAGGGTCCTGGGATCGAGCCCCGCATCGGGCTCTCTGCTCAGTGGGGAGGCTGTTTCTCCCTCTCTCTCTGCCTGCCTCTCTGCCTACTTGTGACCTCTCTCTCTGTCAAATAAATAAATAAAATATTTTTTAAAAAATGGGGAACTAAAACTAGAAAGAATGTGATCTAATATTGTGGAAACAGTAGGTTCCAAATAAGAGAGAGGAGAACAGAACCCCAGGATGATACAGAGAGAAGATGCAGGATACCAACTGGAAGCACATCTGCAGAACACCCAGCCCAACAAGAGATCAGAGCTGAGGACGTATATTCAGGAGGATGACATTGTGCTGATGTATTTGAACACATCAAGAGTAGCTCTTCACAAATGGAGTAGAACTCGGAACTAATAAGTGGTAAATATATTCTTTAAATAAACAATAAGAGACTGCTGGTAATTCAGAAAAAAACCACAAGGTTGTTAGGGTTTGCAGGGTAGTGGTCGAGAGTGCAGAATATATATCCAGAATGTTTGGGGTTCAAATTCTGCCATATAAAGGCTAACTTACCTTGAGCAAGTCACTTGGCATCCCTGTGTAAAGTCAGGGTGGTTATAACAGTCTTGGAAGATATTTGTGAAAACATCCTCAGAAGTCTGCCCGGCCCAGAGAAAGCACTGCGTGAGTGGTAACGACCACCATGGTTACCACCAGCACCACCGTGATCATCATGGTAAAAGCTGGTAGCTCAGGTGGGAAGGGTGTGACGGGAACAGAAGCACTGAATGCTGAGATTTTTAAAATCTTCTATTCAACCAGATTGGAAGAAAGAGAAGACCGCACGGCTGGGGGGTCAGTGAAGGGGAAGAAGAAAACCATCATATCCCACTTGGGGAGGTCTTAGATACTTCTTAAAACTAAAAAATAAAGAAGCAGCAACATACATACGTTTGAGCTATGGAGGTGGGTATCAAAAGAATTAGTTAAGAGAGTTGCCAGAGTTGCTCTGAGAGCACAAAATGGGGGAACTGCTATTCTTCATGACAATCTTTGTAAAGTATGCGCAGATATACTTTCACTTAAAAAAAAACAACAACTAAGTTTTTCTTTGAAAAAGAAGTCTCCAGGACAGATTTTTCACTGGAGAATTCTACCCTATGTTTAAAGAATCAGTACTAATAATGCACAATCTCTTCCAGAAAACACAAGAGAGCATTTTCCCATTCCATTTTATGAGACCAATCTTACACTGACCCCAAAACCAAAATAGTACAAAAAAGGGAAACTACACACCAATATCCCCCCTGAACAGAGATGCAAAAATCCCCTGATTGTATTAGCAAATAGGATTCAGCAATATGTAAAAAGAATTATACACCATGACTGAACAGGGTTTATGCCAGGAATGCAAATTAGTTCAATATTCGAAAGTCAGTCAATGTAATCTACCATACCAACAGGCTAAAGAAAAAAGTTCACATGATCATATCAATCAATGCAAAAAAGCATTTTAAAATCTCAGTATCAATTCATGATTAAAAAAAAAAAAAAACAACTTCCTCTAGAAAACAAGGAATGGGGAGGAAATTCCTCAACTTGAACCTGCCTGCAAAAAGCCCAGAACTTTTCGCCATCCATGAAGATGGATGGTAGAGACGGGATGTCTTCCCCATGACTGGGCCCGGGACCAGGGTGCCCATACTCAACACTCATATTCCACACAGCCCTGGAAGTTGTACCCAGAACACAAGGCAGGAAAGGAAATGAAAGGCAAATGGAATGGAGACTCGTATTTGCAGGAGTTTTATTCTCTAAAGCTGCCATGAACACTGTGTTTGCAAACGCTGCTCCATTTCTCTAGGGGAAATGTAGGGTCGGGTTCCTGTGAGCCTCCACTCACAAGTTTTCATCAAACAAACGTTTAATGAACTTTTAAATAAAAGAACACCTTCCTTAACATTTAGTGGGTGTTTAAATGTCTTCCCTAGCATCCCAATATGCACAACTTGTCCACCTGCAAGTTTAACATTTTTATCACTTTTTAAAATGTGTGAGCCAGCTCTGCTGAGAAGAGTTTAACATTTTCCGGACCCTGGGCTATGTGACTGTCAGCTGCTTTGGCTTTCTTCACAGCCACGCTATCCACCTCGCGTTACTGGTGGTCATCTCACGAATCCCCAAATTTCGCTGCTTTTCCACCTTTTACAGAGTTTCTTCACGCAGTAGAGGTGTTACATTAGCACGTTCCAGAGCAGCCTCAAGAACAGTGTGGGGATTTCCTGTTCCTGTTCCAGGATCTCCTGTATTGTTGATTCACTAACATTGAACTCATGGCCAGTAGCACTACGTCACCGCCTGATAGTGTGAGAAATACAGGACGGTATGTCCACATTATGCCCTAGACCATTTTAAGCAGCAAAACCACCAATGGAAAGCACAGAAATGTGCACAGTGTGGCACCACATGGAACGTGAAAGACACATTTGTTTACAAGAAGGCAGAGCACTGCTTTGTTCAACATCAGCTGGGAGCGTGGGCATTCAGCAACTGAAATTTTTTACCACTCAGGGCACGCTTGCAAATGACCACGAAAGCACTGTGTGCATTGTTTTGGGGTTACAAATAAATTTGAGTGAGTAGGTGAATCCCAAGTACGAATTTGTGAATAACGACGATCAACCACACCTGCAAAATGTATTAGTGACAGAGGACTCCTATCTAGAATACACAAAGAACTCTCAAAGTCAACAGGAAGAATATGAAGGATCTAATTAGAAAATGGGCAAAAGATGTGAAGAGAAATCTCACTGGAGATGTGTGGGTACAAATATGGCACATGAAAAGACGTTCAGCATCACTAGCCACCAGGGAAATTAAAACCACAGACAGCTATCACTAGATAGCGACAGACACCTGCCAGAGTAGCTCCTGTCAAAAATACTGCCAGGACGTCAGGCTGGAGAGGATGAGGACAGACCCTCGCACACGGCTGACAGAAGGCACGCTGATCCTGCCGATCGCAGAAACACCGTGGCACTCTCTGAAAGACTCAACACTCACTCACCATGCCGCCAGCCACCATGCCACCCAGCAGCTGCATTCCTGAGCACTTATCACAGAAAAATGAAAATTTATGTCTGCAAAAACCTGCACATGACTGTCACGCTAGCTCCCCTTGCGATAGCCTGAAACGAGAAAAAAGGAATGTCCCTCGGTAGGTGAGCCGTTCAGCCGCTACGGCTCACGCAGACCTGGCAACGTGGCTCAGCCACACGGGGAACCCACTATTGTGCGCCCCACTGCTTGGATGGATCCCAGGGATCCTATGCTGACTGGAAAAGCCAATCTCAAAAGGTCACATATACATGATCCCACTACAGAACATTCCCAAATAGCATTATCTTAGAGCTGCTGAACACATTCGTGGTGCAGACAAAGGCTGGTCGGGAGAGAGGGGTGGGGCAGCACAAGGGGCCACGTGGTGGGGGGGGGTGTCTCTGCGGGGATGATGCAGCTGGTATCTTGCTGGTGGGGCTATAGGAACCTGCATGAGGTGAGGTGACCCGGAACCAACACGTGCATTCCACCAACGTCAGCTTCCTCATTTTCACAGTGTACCATAGATTTACCAAATGTCACCATCAGGGGAAACCAGGTGAAGTGTACCCAAGCCTCTCTGTGTGATTTTTGCAATATCCTGTGAATCTATACTTATTTCAAGATGTAACATATCTAACACTTTGGGGAGGCATGTCAAAGAGTTTGCAGACATGTTTGGAAGCCTTACAACACCACAAGCGCCACAGACGCCATCCCCATTTGGTGAAGATTGCAGTGTCAGGGGCACCAGGGGGCCTTGAGAAACGGGTGGGAAGAGCATGGGGCTGGGATGGTGACATGGTGAGTCGGTGGGGCGCAGAGAGCACCGTGTGCAGCCTGGGGAAGGGCCCGCAGCCACGGGCACCCACCTCACGCAGGTGCTCTGAGCAACAAACCGATCTGGAACACCTGTGGGTTCATCTCAGCATGGCTTTGGGGGTCAGGCTCAGGGGCAGGACTCAGCAGCACAATCCTCCCTCCGGCTGGATGGGCCACGCGGTGGAGTCCAGCTGCGGGACAGGCTGGCCCAGGGGGAGTGGGCAGGCCCCCCTCACACAGCCATGAAAAGACAAGGATCAGCAGGATCCTCATCTCAGGTCCCATGGGGCCTCCACAGGTCAGCTCAGGGCTTTCTCTGATTTCGCAGCTAATGTATGCCCATTCAGCGTTTTCAATTTTTTAAAGCATAAGAAAAACACCCAAATCGCACCAAACTGAAATCACCACATAAGCATGTTGGTTTCCAGCCTTGCATACAGATCTCTGTATGACTCGAGCAAAAACGGGATCATATCCTCGTCACTGTCTGTCATCCTCACACGTCCTTTAACTGCCCTTTCTTGAGGTTCCCATCCTCACCCCACTCCTCACCTTGTAAACCCATTTCTCTCTACATGTATGTGTAATTGTATGCTAAAATGTTAAAACTTTTTTATGTAAACATTGTTAAGTGTTCCTATTTTTAAAAATTTTTCCAGAAAGGATTAACATTTTGGCATACTTTCCTGTATCTTGCTTTTCTCGCTGATAGTTCTGAAATACCTCAACACCACATGGTATAGACCTCGCACATTCCTTCCAAAGACTGAGTATTATCCCATGGAATGTGGTTCCCGTGATTTATGCAAGCATTGCCCAACTGATGGGCAGTTTGTTTTCAGGGGTTTTACCACGCGGTATCGGTAGAACAATGCTGCAATAAATACTCTTATGTGTACGTATATGTCGGGTTTTCCTATTGCCTGGACCCTAAAGTGTAGGCTGACTCTATTTTTAATTTTCATGCATATTGCCAGATTATTCACCAAAGGGCGACAGCAACGTAGAGCTCCACCACCGATGAATGAAGATGCTTTTCTACACATTTCTACCAGCAGCAGAAATGATCCTGTTTGGTAATTTTTGTAAATCTACATATGCTAATTTTAGCATATCCTTGACAATTATGTTTCTCTTTAGCAGCTCTTTATGTCTTTGGCCATCTTTTTAGCTTTCTTTTTCTTTTTATTGCTGAAGTGTTGTTTATAGATTACAGCATTCATGATTTATCCTTCCTATGCAGTACGAACATATTTCCAATCTAACATGGTCTTCTGACTTATCTGGTACCTTTGGTGATTTACATGTGTATATTGTGCGTGCGTGTGTGTTTATATACTGGTGTATGTTTTATAACTATGTCAAGTACGTATTCTACATATAAAACATATTTTATATATAAATATTTTTAATGTATGTATTTTTAAATATGTATCTTACAGACTTATTATTTGTTCATGAAGTTGGGGCACCTGGCTGGCTCAGCCGGTGGAGTGAGGGGCTCTTGATCTCGGGCGTCGTGCGCTCAAACCCCACTCCGGGCACAGAGCTTACCTAAAGGAACTTTTTGTGAAGTCAGCTATGTCCCTGCAGAGCTTCCGGGTTGTACTTCGGGTTTTAAAAGGTTTCTGACACTCGGATTTACCCGTATCCTAGAGGTCATACCGTTTTGCTGTTTACCTGACCTGTCTCCACCTGTCCTTTGCTGTGTGCTAGGAGAGCAGGACCCAGCGGGATGGCCCGTTACAAACGCCAGCTCCTGCTCCAGCCGCGAGCCCCCTGCGGACAAGCCAGCGTCAGCCTCCTGCCCCGCCACGCGGTCACCCCGCTCTCTGGGCGGCGCCATCGCAGCGCTGTCCTGACGGCGAACTGTTTCCTCGTGTTCCGCGCGGCGGCCACCGGAGCTCTTGCCGCGGGTTCCCCTTTCTCCCGAGCACCGGCGGCGGCCCGCTCCCGCGCTGGGCGGTCTGCGAGGCCGCGTGGCTGGTCCAGACAGGGAAATCGCACAGAAACCGCGGCCTCGCCCTTGGAAGGACAGACAGAGGTGACCTGGGGCAGAGGACCGCTCCCCTGCCGTCCGCCGCTGATGACGAGGAGGAGCACAGTTCTTCCCTCCAGGCGGCTGCACTTCGACATCTCGGCGGCTGCAGCCTCGCTCCCCGACCAGCATGGCGCTCCCGGGACCAGAAAACCGAACCAGACGCCATGACGGGCGGCAAGGGCGGACGCTCCTCTCCTACGGCTGTCCCCACCCCGGGGGCCGCGCTCCCCAGAGCTTCCTACTCAGAGCGTGGCCCCCGGAGCACGACGCCAGCGAACAAGCTCGGGCCTCCTCGTAGCTGCGGACCGGAAGCCGCAGACCCGAAGCCGCCAACCGGAAGCCACCGACCGGAAGCCACTGATCCAAAACCACCGACCGGAAGGCCCCGGGCGACGGGAAGTGCCGAGTACAGAGCACGGCGCGCCAGGCCGCCCTTCACCCGGCTCCTTCTTCGCTTGCTAAGCCGGACTCACCTCCCTGGAGCTCCAGCATTTAAACGGCAGCTACTGGCCTCCAGCAATGAAATATCGGACTCGTCTGCCCTGACCCAGCTCCCCGCTCACCTCCCAAGTCCCGGACAAGGACCCTCCGGGTCCCGTCTCCACAGGTCCCCCGTGCAGAGAGGCGGAGCTGGGGCTGGCGTGGGAGGACGGACACAGTGCTGCGGCTGCCTGCCAGGTGTGTGCCTGGCTCCCTGCCCTCCCTGCCTGCACCCTCGGCCCTGCAGACCTGGGGTTCCGCGTGCAGGCCCTGGACTTGCATTAAGCCTGGAGCTGCCGTCTCCTCTTCCGGCACTGCCACTGGTCTACTCCAGCTTCCAGAAATACATGGAAATTTCCATTCCACCAGTAGTGTCCCCCCATTCTCTTCACTCTTAGTGGATTTTTTTCTGTAAAACTCTATTTTCATGCATTGCTATTGCCCCGAACCATTTGGACAGGGTGGTTCCCAAACAGCCCACAGGCTGTGTCACCTGCGGAGAACAGAGGCCTGGGAAGGAACCAGCCTCTTCGGGACTTGATCCAGGCGTGCAGCTCCCCGGACTGGGCTTCTGCTCCAGCAGCCCTGGGCCACCAGCATGCATGCTCCTCACGTGTTCTTCACAGCCGTGGGAAGTGCAGGGCAAGGCCCCGGCACCCACACGGCTGGTCCTCACATGGGCCCCTGCCTTCCCGCTGGGAGCCGTGCAGGAGGCCGCAAAGCCCCAGCGAGACAGAGCTTGTCTTTGCTGGTTTTAGAGCTACGAAGCTTCGACCTAAATGGTCCTGGAAAACACCTGTTGCTGACAGCCAAGCAGAGCGTCTGTGGAGGGATGCGCTTCGTTGTTTAAACCGTGTTCCGCATCAGCAGCTTTGCTGGCTGTCTTCTCTCAAGGGGATTTTGCTGGAAAGTGTTTCTCAGATTCTCATTCACCCCAGCTCTTCAGGCCCACAAGAGGATGTCGGACTCTGCTGGTGTTTTATTTTTAAGTCACTCCACTTGGAACTGAAACGCTTTAAATGCGTCTACATCACCCCTGGCCTCGTGGCACATCATCAGTGCCAGGGAGCCAGCGGGACGCGCTGCGGGAAGAGCGGGAGCCCCAGGGGCTGTGACAGACACAGGGAGGGAGGGAGGTGGCCCTGAGGTGGGGCCCCTGAGGGCGTGAGCACCCGGCATTGTGGGCCCTCGGGGTGGGGCTCAGGGGCCGGGCAGTCGGAGGCGGTAGGATTGGCAGCAGGAATCCTGCGGCGTGAAGTGGGAGGAGGGGACGGAACCACCTCAGCTTGGGGCAAGTCCCGGGGGCCAGAGCATAGCCCCATGAAAGGCAGTGCAGCTGGGGTTCTGTGCACGGTGCCCGAGCCAACACATGCTCTATCAAGAGATGCTCCCCTCTGGTTCCCATGCTGCTAAGCTGAGGTCGGAGGATTGAAAGATACACCCACCAGAAATGAGCTCAGGCCAGCTGTTGGCGTATGGGAGCAGCTCTGCACCTGCTGTGCTCATGGGGCTTTGGAGAACCATCGTCTGGTGTGCTCAGCCTCTGGCCACATTGGTAGAAGGTATACCCACGGCCCTGGCCACAGTGGCTGGTTTGGGGCAGTTTGTGGCCTGAACTTTTTCAGTGTGGCAGCAGAGAGAAAGGTCTTTGCCTCAGTTCTCAGAGTCAGGAGGAGAGGATGCGGGATGCGCTTTAAGCCGCATCCTCACCACCATCCACGGCCCAGAAGTGAAACCAGGAAGAGCCGAGGAGACAGGAGAGACCTCCTCTGCTCTGGGCCTGTTGCCCTGAGCCCCATTCTTCCTGGATGTCCCAGCTGTGTGAGCAAGTGAATGCCCTTGTTTGTTCCAGCTGCTCAGAGCTGGGGTTTACCCACTAGCTTGGCTTATAACTCACGCAGGGCTGGGTTTCTGCAGTGGGCTGGGGCTTGTGACCACCCCTAACTCGGGGAGGAGAAGGCAGGGGAGCTGGGAAGTCAGCAGCCCTCCCTGGGATCCGGTGTCCAGAGCCTTCAGTGCTGCGGGATTGGACTGCACGGTTGCTCAGGCTTCATCCACAGGACGGGGCAGAACACCCTGGAATACCATCCACAGGGGTGGGCATCGGGCCGGAAATCCTTTGCAGGTAGGGGCTGAGACTCAGAGGCTGCCCTTCACTGCCCACAGGACTCAGCCGCCCTCCACTGCCCACAGGACTCGGCCAGGACCAAACTCCCATAGAATCTGTTAGACTTACCTAGATCTTCATCTCTGGGGAGGAGGCAGGTAGTGCTGTCTTGGGCGTGGTGATGTCCCCTGAGGAACCGTACTAGATATTTCTCTGTCTTTCTCTGCTCGTTAGGGGTCATCTCTAATCTCCTTGTGCTTTGGCCCAGATGGCATAGGAGTCTCCTATTGCTGCATAACAAATCAAAAGATTTACAAGGATCGACATAGGTATGGGCCTCATGCCTCCTCCACAAACATCCACAGGATGTCTGACTGTCCTACATGCGGCCAGGAACAGTGGGACAATGACAGTGTGCCTCCTGCTGCCGAGGGCCACGTCTGTGTGCGAGACTCTCCTCCCAGGACCAGCTCACTCTGGGCACACATCTGTGCAAGATGGGCTCGCTGAGGACACCGCCTGGGACAACCAGCCAGGACACAGAACGCAACGGTGACAAGATCAGCTTTGGATGGGAGATATCGCGGAACATCCATTCTGTTTCATACAGTTTCCAACGTTTCCTTGAGCTTCATAGTAAGTGAATATCACTTTTATCTTTAGAAAAGACACTAAGGATCTTTTCCTACCTGATCTCCAAAAACTGAGTGTTACCATTCTCTTTAAGCCTTGTCAACCAAGAGAGAGACAGAGAGACACACACAGAGAGGGAGAGACACACACAGAGAGAAGGAGAGACACAGAGAGAGACAGAGACACACACACACACAGAGAAATATGCAAACAGAGATAAAAGCAAAGAGACGCAGAGAGAGAGAGACACAGACAAAGAAAGGCAGAGAAAGAGAAAGACATACACAGAGGTAGAGACAAACGGAGAGAGGGAAGCAGAAAGAGACCAACAGACACAGAGAGGCAGCAACAGAGAGCAGGAGAGTGAGACAGAGAGAGAATCCATGTCTTCGATGCCTGTTGAGGCTGGTAGTTTCTGTAGACGGTCGCTGGCTTCTTGGTCTTCCTTCCTGGCTTCAGTGTTCCCGCCTCTCCCTTGGAGAGGGAGCAAACATATACTCAGGTTTTTAATCCTTTGCCCATCACTTATGTCGCAAATGCATCTCTGTCTTTACCCTCTGCTCCCTACGATACCCCTGGGTACGCATGTCTGGAGGACGAACCTGGGGGTCCTTCCGTCTGTGGTTCTTGCCTGCACCATCAGGCACCAGGGCCTCCTGCATGCTGAGGGTGTGGACGCTGGCTTTCCCGCTGAGCTCATAGCTTTACGGGTGTTGCAGCTCCTTTAGTACATAAACCGCCTCAGGTTTGTTTCGATGCAGGACGTGAGAGAAGGAGCTGACTTTTTTCCCCTAGTGCTTGGCTGATTGTAACAGTCACAGTTGGGTGACGCCTTTACCGTTAACGGGAAAGTCACTGTGGCTGTTTAAGAAAAGTTAATAGAGGGGTGCCTGGGTGGCTCAGTGGGTTAAAGCCTCTGCCTTCGGCTCAGGTCATGATCCCAGGGTCTTGGGATCGAGCCCCGCATCGGGCTCTCTGCTCAGCAGGGAGCCTGCTTTCTCCTCTCTCTCTGCTTGCCTCTCTGCCTACTTGAGATCTCTGTCTGTCAAATAAATAAATAAAATCTTAAAAAAAAATGCTTAGCAAAGAAAAGTTAATAGAGTCATTTATGTATTTCTGTGTGATTCTGGACTTCCCTCCCATTTGTTCCACTGATTTGCTGGCCCAAACAGTAGCATCAAATAATTTATTAACATTTTTGCCATAGATGTGAAAAATTTGCGAGGAAACATCATCCTTATTGTTTTTCTTTTTTAGGATTTTCAAGCTATTTTTCTATATTCTTTCTGAATGAGCTTTAGAACTTTTTGTCAACTTATCTGAAATACACTTTGATTTGAAATTTTTTAAAATTTCCAAATGTACAAATCAATAATTAGGCTTCACACCCAAGAAGAGGGCATGAATTTCCATTTCAGTGAAAATACGGTGGCTAAGAACACAAACTTTCCTGCTACTTGACCTGGGTTCAAATCCCAACTCAGGAAGGGGTTTCTTATTGTGTGAACTTGGGTGGGATGTTAGACCTCTCTGGGCCTCAGCTTTTGTAAACGTGAACATGGGTAGTAGGACGAGGAGCCATTTCGCAGGATGGTTATGCAAATTGAGTGGATAAAGGGTTGTCAGTGGTTGGAGTAATGCCCGCTTTTCAGCATCAAATAGCAGAACCACTGCCTGCTCTCCCAGCCGTCGCCTTTCAGGACGAGTCCACCTCCAGAACTGCGGGCACCAAATCAAGGGGAAACACCCCTTTGGGACAACGGCCCACATTTCCTGTGTACTCAAAATCTCCGTTATGTCCTTTCATGGAATTCAAGCCAGAGATCAAGTCTCTCTGAAGATATATAATCCTGCTGGGTGCGGGAGGGGGGAAGGCCTGTAGCTCTTTTGTTCTGTTTTAAATTTCATTCCCAGGCTGAGTTTTATGAGTTTCAGCTGGAACAAGTTTTCCCATCTCAGGACGAGTCCGTGAGCATGCACGCTGTGACAGACATGCTGCGGACGCCTGTGGCCGCAGGCCTTCTCGTTACAGGAGAACCACGGCTGTGCTTGGCCAAGGTCAGCAAACCACAGCCCTGGATGAGGTATGCTTCGGGTGGATGCGGGATGCGGAGGCTGGCATCGGTGCACGGGTCCGGATGGTCAGCCCCAATCCCAGGGACCCGCATTCCTCCGCCCCCATGTCCCAGAACTCCCTGCTCCATGCTGCTTCCCACTTACCCGAGTGTCTGGCTTCTAAGGGTGTGCTGGAATCAAGTTCCATGAGCACTAGCAGCCGCCACACACACCCGGACCGCCAGGAGATTGGAAGGAAGACTTTTTCCTCTCATTCATGTCAAACCAAAAAAAGACCAGAAAGTCAGCAGGTGTGAAACCTTGAAGCTCTGATTCCTACTTATAGGTCGGTCTCCTGAATCACCTAATTCTCACTCTCTGGGAAGGGTCATGGTAATCATCTCGTGGTAGTTTGGATACTTTGTAAATGTCAGTCATAATGCAAACCCCTGTAGCTTTTCATACAGACTGTGTTAGTTGGTCTCGGCTACGTGACACAGGACTCCGAGACCCACAGTCTCTGGGGTGAGAATCCGGGGGTGAGTGGCCTGGCTCTTCCTGGCTCAGGTGTCAGCCGGGGCTGCGGTCTCATCCAAAGGCCTGCATGGGGCCAGAGGATTCCAGTCTACACCGTTGTCACCAGACATCAGCCCCCACCGACCATTGGCTTGAGGCCTCGGTTTCTGCCCATGTAGGCCACCCTGCCGAGCTGCTCGTGAAGTGATTGCTGGCTTCCCCAACGCAAGCAGTGGTGGGGGGAGCAGGCGGCAGCTATCAGAAGTCAGTTTCTCCTCCGACCTAATCACTTAAGGGATGTGCCATTGCTCATATCCTATGTCAATAGTCCCATGGACCCATCTGACCGCATGTTGGAGGGGACTCCACGAGGGCATAATAGGAGATGGGGTGTATTGGGGCCACTGTAGAAGCTGAAGACCACAGCACCGTGGAGATGCTCAGCTAAGCAGAGGTCGGTACAGGACACAGGCTGCTGTTAAAGGAAATGAGAATTCCCTCCCCTTTGTAAATCAGATGTCCGTCACAGTGCACCCCCATTAGATGACCCCCACTCTGCAGAGGCCGGCAAAGACCACACACCATTAACCATCACACAGGACTGGTGAAGCCAAGATAAAGTAATCTGGGAATTCCAGAGGAAAAGGTATTAATACTTTTGTATTTCTTGTGTGTTTGTTGAGACCTGCCATGCGGCCAGCAGTGTGCTGGGGCACAGAGAAAATACAGGGTGTGATGGGGGGATCCAAATGCAGAGGAATCAAGGACCACAGTGCCGGGACGTGGGCAGTGTCAGACCCATGTGGACAGTAATGAAGTTGTGTCCAGGAGAGGTGGTCCTGTCTGAGGGTTAACTCTGCAGAGGGAGTCGTCCCTGGATGGAGCACTGAAGGATGAGGGGGAGGGTGCCAGCTGGCAAGGGACAAGCAAGCTATACGGGGAGAACATTCCAGAAGGTGCTGCAGGTACAGTAATATGAAATCATTAAACACCCTAGCACATTCTAAGACTCGTGAGTGCTTCACAGTTGTTGGATTTATGGATTATAAGGTATTCCACAAACCCAAGGCAGCAGAAGTTACGGTGGGGCTCATGCATGTGTGAAGGACTATGGAGGTTTTTCTGTCAACAGTGGGCCTCATTGGGTGGCCAGGGGGCCTCTGAGGATCTGAACAAAACTATGGCCACCTTACTCAATGCGGTGCTCACAAACACAATTGTGCCTACAGTTTCAGAGGGCCCGGGGCCCCGGGAGCGAGGATGGGGGCCTTGACTGGGACCCGCACAGACCCATGGCTGGAATGCAAGCTGGAGCCAGGGCATCAGGGGCTCGCTCACAGCACGCTCCTGGCAGAAGGGCGGGTGGGTCTCTGGGAGCGACGGAGCAGGAACCACGTGCTCACACGTGCAGAACCCGAACCCAACGTGCGCCCAGCACTGGGGCATGTCCCTGCTTCTAACACATTACAGGCATCATCAGCTTCATAAGGGCTATTTGGGAGAAAGATATCATCCACATCAAATGCACATTATTTTGTCATCTCATATTTTCAGCTCGTTGGGGCAGTGGAAACCAACTCCAGTGAACCTGAACAGGATGAAAACGGGTTCTTATTCTAGGAACCGGGACATCCCATAGAACAAATGCAGAGGCTTGAAGTCCAGGCGTGGGACGGACAGGGGCGGGGTTCTTGGGGTGCAGAGTTATTCTGCACATGGCTGGAGTCGCTCGTCCTCAGGAGGGAGCCCTGAGGGGGCCTACTTGTGTGGAATCCCCAGCTGTGTGAGGGGCGGCCCACCCAAACCTCACGGAGCCAGAGCAGAGCCCTGAAGCAAGGGGCAGCCCTGAGGCAGCCCTGCGGCAGAAAAGATAAAAAAATTTAAAACAGGGAAGGATGATCCTGGTCAAAAACAACAGACTGGCACCAAACGCACAAAACTCAAGACACTTCAGTTCTCTTCCTCATTATCAGACCGTCAGGTGCTCACGGAGGTTAACCGAGCACCTACTATGCGCCAGGCCCTCTCCAGGCCTCACCGTCCTGGCAGTCCGACACACCCATCTTCAGGGCGACCTCCCTGGGAAGGACCTGGCTGCTGTCCGCATTGGCGGCCTGGCCCGGCTCATATGACCCCAGTCTCCGTCTGGGTGCGGGGGCCCTTAACCTCTTTGCCACCATGAGATCTGACAGCATATTTTGAAGCTGCAGGAATAAAGCAGCTTCCCCGAAGTTCCTATTTCCTTGAGTCCAAAGCCTTGTTATCTCTATCGGAGCCGCTACTGCTGGTGGTCACCTATAGGTACCCGCACGGGGCATCTCCGAGCTGGGCGACACCGGGCGAGGCAGAAGAGACCTGCTCTGCCCTCTGTCTTCAGCTGCATCACCCAGAGGGCCGCAGAGACCCAGGCAGGCGGAAGCGCCCAAAATGCCTTCTCCTTTCAATGTTACATCGAGATACAACTCCGATAAAATCAGAGACACCCAAATGGGGCTTAAACGTCGCCCACTGGTGTCACCACCAATGCAATGACAGAGCTTTTGCTGGTGCGGTGACATTGCAGTTCCCCTGCGGGCTGGTTTCCCGTCGGGAATAACCGTGTCTCTCCCAACGCGCGGTGGGGCACCTCGCCAGCAACCAGCCAGATGCAGGCCGCAGGGACCCACTGACCAAAGCCTTCAGGAATCCATCACCAGGCTCCACCCTCGGGGCCCAAGTCAGGGCGGCAAGCTCCGGAGTTTCCAGGTTTGCACAGCTGCAGACACCGTAGGGAGTGGGCGAGTGTGAGCTGGGACCCCTCCCAGGCCCCCTGTGGTGCCGCGCGCACCCCAGGCAGGGCAGGCAGCACGCCCACCATGCCCTCCCACGGGTCCACGGGGCGCCTAGCCAGTGTCTGCACCCCACGCCCCCTCCCCAGGAAGCCCCGGAGCACAGACCAGGACATGGAGGGGTGGGGTGTGAACAGCGCAGCCCAGGGAACAGCCAGTGGGGTGACACCGCGGGTTCTCGGGGGAAATGTGGAGTTCCCGATGGCTAGGGTCAACTGCAGGGCAGTCTGGGGCCAGCAGGGAGACTGGTATGCGGGAACATTCCTCTGCGGGCTCCCATGGCGGCTGTGCAGCGCTGGAGGAGATCCACAAATATTTGTCTGGTTACATAGCTCAGGCATGTGAAAATCAGATCCAAGAAACACACCCTTTATTCTCTTTCCAGAAATGCTTCTGAACTCCGACCCCTGACGCTCCCGGCGTCTCCCTGGATTTTCCATCTGTTCTCCATTACTCTGTGGCCCTGCTTGTGCAGACTTTGCTGGAAATGGGAGTCCGGCTTTGAGCCAGCACGCGGGGTGTCCTGCCCATCTTCAGGCTGGATCCGCGGGGCGCCTCCTGCCGCACAGTCCTCTTGGTCTATGCAGCCCTCGCCAGCCCCCGCCCCGGCCACAGGGCCTCTGCCGCTCCCTGGGAAGACCGTGATTCCCACTGCTCCGGAACTCCGGATTACGCACACATCTGTGCCCGTCAGGCCCCGCGCGGTGCCCCAATGCTTGTCACACGGTTCCTGCCAGCTGTCTCCTGCCCCCCGTGTTCACGAGACTGGGGGCTCCAGAGGAAAGCAGACAAGCGGGGTCTAGACTTGCTAGGTGGGGAGAGGCCAGCAGGACTCAGAAGGCTCCCGTGTGCAGGGGAACGGCGGGGCACTCCCGCGCAGGGGGAGACAAGACCAATTGGGGCACCGCAGGAACGTTGTCTCTTCTGCATGGGCCGGAGGCTCTGCCCTGAGCTCCGTGGGTGGAATTCAGCTGCCCAGGGCTGAGCACGGGCAAGGTTACCTGTGTGTTTTCACTGACTTGTCACTCTCATTCGGACGTCCTTGCACTGTGATCATGGGTGACACGCACCACATTGTCGGGCCCCTGCATGCATCGTCCACGACAGCAAACTCACCCTGAAACACTGTTTCAGCTCATCTCCATCTAACGTGACCGCACCCATTAGGCGGCCTCTGGGGCTCGTTGCCGCGGTATCATCTGTGTTACTGCATCGCACATCCATTCTTTATCCTCTGACCCTGATTCTCAATCATAGGATTTTCTTTGTAATCCCAAGCGCTTTGTTTTAAACATTGTTGTGAGAAGGGTGGGTTTCCCCAGGATTCGCCCTGGTCTCCCCTGTGGGAGCGGGCCTCACAGCACCTCTTCCCCGTCTCACTCCCCCGCCTCAGGAGGGCTCCAGCCCCTCCCCAACAAGCCACCTGAGCTCAAGTTCTTGTCTCCAAGTTCGATTCTGAGCAAACGCAGACTTAGTGTGGAGGCCACAGAGGGGCCGAGGGACCCCAAGCCAGAAGTCCCTCCTTCCTGGTCACAGCCTAAAATCTCACGTTCTCCGGCCGGAATAGGGAGGACATCAGCTCAGAGTGTCCAGGCTCTCCAGAAGAACATTTAAGATTTATGTCATCATGTCAGTGATAACGTCTGGAAAAGACGTGTCGCCCACAAGTGTTGAATTACTCACGACCCGGCGAACCGAGTTCCATCGGGACAGCGGGTGCCACATTTGCCCCTGTCTTTACGGGGAGCTGCCACATGACCCTAGCGCTGGAAACACCCCAAGAACGGAGACAGGGAGGGCGTGCAGGTCACGCACGCAGGCCGAGAGAAGGCCAAGGCCCATGGCAGTGGGTTTGAGGTCAGTCACAGAAATGAATGATAATGATACACGGTTGGTGAGCTCGCGGCCACCGGGCTCAGGTGTGCAAGCCGGGAAGGCACCTGCCCAGGCCACCTGGGCCCAGCCCCTCTGGAGTCCTGGCCCACGTGTCCCGGCCCACGTGGGGCAAACATGCCACCCTGGGGACAAAGCTAATGCTGTGAATTTGAAGTTTCCTCTTTTCATTTTGTTTCTATCCCATTCACACATTTTGCCGGGCTCCCTGAGAACAGTGAGCACATGTGTCCCCGAGACTGGACTGTATTTGCTCCACTTACTGTCCCTGGTGAAGAAGTACTTGACACGGGGACTCAGAACCGCTGTCCTCTTTTGTTCCTGATTCTGCGGGCAGGGGGTCAGGGAAGGCCCCAGGGTGTGGCTGCCACATGGGGACTTGAGCCCTGGTGGGTAGCAGAGCATTCACAGGGCTGATGGCTGACGGGAACGGCCACAGTCACCTTCCCAGCACAGCGGGTTCCGCGAGATCGGGCTATCCCAAGCCCTGGGACACTGTGCCCTGTGTCACAGTGGGTGGCCCCTGTCCCTCACACTCTGTGAGCCTGCCGGGTTCAGGGGAGGGGCGCGGATCCCGCCTCTCGGTAGGACGAGTGTCACAGAACGTGGGAGGCGTGGTCGAAGAGCCACTGTACGGAGTGTGGCAGTAAACACAGCTGGAGTCAGCGTGGAGACTCTCGAAGGCGGTCCTGGCCCCGCCCGGATGTGACAGCGGGGCCTGGAGGCCGCCGATGGGATTCCTGCCGTGTTCCCAAGGCCGGGATCTGTCTGCTACAGCACAACTGAGCTGAGGACCCGAGCTGACCAGCTCCCAAAAAGGCTTCCGTGGATCCTCTCACAGGTCCAAGTGTGGATGGAGCAGAAAGCAGCTGTGTGTTACAAGAAACTGAGCAGGAACCGTTGACGGAAGCCACACCCTCCACAGTTACGGAAAACGCCCCGGCTTGTTCAACACTGTGACGTGGTTTGCCTCGTCTGATGACTAAATGTACCACTAAATGTACATGACTAAATGTACCACCAAAACAGAAGCCAGGCATTAAGATGGGCGTGGAGAGCTCTGGGCACAAACCCGCCCACCCGGTACATAAGAGGAAGAGAGGGAGGAAAATTCATCAGAAAAAGGAAGAAGGGAGGGAGGGAGGGAGGGAGGGAGGAAGAAAGGACGGAAGACGACAAAAGCAAGCAAGCTAGCTCCCCAGCTGTCAAATGAGAACACGAAGGGAACATCCCAGGCTTAGAAGCCAGAGGTCGTGCAGAGGACAGGGTATCCAGAGGATGGCGTCTGCCTGTAAAGGTCAGGTGCTGAATACATGGTTTGTGACCACGCCTGCCACCACACAGTCCCCGGGCCCCAGAGCTAGAAGGGGAGGCAGAATTTGGTTCTTCATTTAAAGGAATAAGTCATGTGCGGAGCGTGGCACTGAGCACGGGGAGCCCACAAACAGGCGAGGACCGCAGCTCCGGGGACCACCCTCTATAGGGCAGACAGCCTAGAGCCAGGTCAAGGGAGGTCAGGGGTCAGACCAGGGAAGGTCTGAGGAAGCACGATAAGGCGCCACCTCATTTCGGAGACTGGAGGCCTCAGAGCTGGGAGGTAAGGACCGCTGGGCAGGGCCACCGCCAGTCCCGGGGCACATGGGGGCAAGGTGCACAGAGCGCAGCTCACAGCCGTGGGGGGGCCTCCGATGGGGCGGGGGGGCTCTGGAGAAGAGAGAGGAAGGAGATGACCCCAGTGTCTGCGGCCGCAGCCCTGCAAAGACGGAGCCAATACCTGCTGGGTTTGCTGGAGCAGGCAGGGGTGCCGGTGAGGCCTCTGGCATGCAATCACGTGAGCTGGTTTCTCGGCCGGTTAAGTCTGGGGCGTGTGTTGGACAGCCAGAGCTGTCGGGGACCCCCACCATGCCTCCAGGCTGCAGAAAGACGCCCAGCTGGACAGTGTGGATGGTCGCCAGGAGGTGGCCTGGGACAAGCTCACTGGGGCAGGCGGGGCCCCCAGAAGGGGGACCCTGAGTCCCAGAGGGCCCGGCATGGATGGACAGGCGGGTGACAAGCCGAGGGGGCCAAGCAGAAGGGTTTCCGGGGCTGTGGGGAGAAAGCGCCGGAGGCAGAGGAGGAGACACCTGTCCAGTGCGAGACGGTCAAGAAGGGCCAGAACCGCAGCGGGGCCGGCGGCTTGGGCAGCTCCGAGGAGCCCATCGGCATGGGCTACAGGGATGGAGCCTGGCACAGGGAGCTCGGGAGAGAACGTCATATGGAATTTTTTTGTGGCCCTTTAGAAACAAGGAGAGGGGGTTGGGGAGAGCCGCTATCGGGAAAGAGACTTCAGGGGGGGGGCCGTGAGGGCCCCGGGGTCCCAGGAGACCAACAGGAGGGACAGGTTGCAGCCCATCTGAGTCTGGGTGGGGGTGGGGTGGGGAGAGCGTGAATTCTGCAATTCCGGCAATCTGGCCGGAGCGGTGATGGAGAGAATCCCTGGGGTTTCTGCGGCAAGGAGGCAGCCCTGGCTGGAGGGGAGGCTCAGGCTGCAGGTGTGGATGAGGAGAGCGGGGGTTCCAGAGCAGCTGCAGGAGAAGACACAGCCAGGTTGGTGCTGGGGGTGGGGGGGGGTGGCGACTGGGCAGAGCGGGCAGGTTGGCCCAGGCACGTGAGCCTGCACTCAGATGCCCTGGATACTGTGAGTGTGAAGTGTGATGCTCGTCCTGCAGATGCAGAGAAATGACCTGACATGTAGCCACTGTCGCGTTGCCTGCACTGTGCCTAAAACAGCCCGGAAACTTCCATAAGGACAGTTGGCCTAAGGGTCGCCTTAGATCCCTCGTGCCAAATTTGTTGGTAAGGTCCTGGTTTTGTGCTACGAAATGTGCTGGGCCATTGGCTCCCATAGGCACCTGCTGAGCTGAATGGGGCGGGTGGGCAGGAGTCAGGGATGAGGCAGGCTCACAGAGTGAAGGCTGGTCTGCTTCAAGAAAAGGGAGAGAAGATTTTATAACAAAATGTGTAAGAGGTCTTGAAGGGTCGATATTTGTTCTTGAGTGTTATATTTGGGGCTCAGTCAACAAAGCATCTCTTGACAAACTATTCTCCTCGAGCAGGTAGGCACAACTCTGGAGGAATTGCATAGTCGATGAGCGGTCAGGACACTGTGATCATTTCAACAACGGAGATAGGCTGACAGTGTTGGGGAACACAGCAGCAGCCAGGAAAGGGAAGACAGAGACCCCCTAAGTCCTTGGGAAAAGGATACACCTAGGAAGGTGTATCAGTCAGCTTGTGTTGCATAACAAAACCACACAGGCTGAGGCTTCACCAGTTGAAATTACTCCCTCACAGTTCCAGAGTCTAGAAGTCCTTAATCCAGGCATGGCCAGGACTGGTTTCCTCTGAGGACTGGTACTTGGTGTGCAGGGCCATCTCCTCACCATGTCCTCATGGGGTCATCCCTCTGGGCATGTCTGTGTCCTGGTCTTCTCTTCTTATAGGACACCAGGCAGGCTGGATGAACCTACCCTAGTGACCCCAGTTTACCTGGATCATTTCATTAAACCTGCCTCCAAACACAGTAATGTTTCAAGGTCCTGGGGGTTAGGACTCCAACATATGAGTCTTGGGGAGACACAACTCAGCCCATCACAGAAGGTACCCAGGGAAGGTGGCACAAAAGGGAAATAGTGACAATGTCGGTTGCATGCACCCCAACTCAGAGAGGACCCCAAGTCCATGACAGATCCTCAGCTTTGCAGAGTGAGAAGAACACATGTTGCATTTGTAAATGAGTTCTGTTTTTTTCTCTTTCCAGTTCATCTGTCTTTGCTACTTTAATTTGCATGCCTTGGTGCTAGAACCTAAGAGGCTGGAAAGAAGGCAGTGGTGAAGGTAATGTTCTACATCCTGGTCCGGTTAAGCGGATGGATACACATGCAGACATTCACTGAGCTCTGTTTTTGAGATCTGTGCTCTTTGCAGTATGGAGGTTACACAATCTTAAAAAATGACAGGCTGGGGGCACCTGGGTGGCTCAGTGGGTTAAAGCCTCTGCCTTCAGCTCAGGTCATGATCTCAGGGTCCTGGGATCGAGCCCCACATTGGGCTCTCTGCTCAGCAGGGAGCCTGCCTTCCCCCTCTCTCTCTGCCTGCCTCTCTGCCTACTTGTGATTTCTGTCTGTCAAATAAATAAAAATAAAATCTTAAAAAAAAAAAAAAAAAGACAGGCTGATCCCTTCGGTTATGACCAGGCCATGATCGCCATTAGCACAGAATGGGGGAGGGGACCTCTGCCCCCCACTGTGGTGTGAGGGAGCCCATGGCCATCAAACCCCATGGTGGCCTTTGCAGGGTTACCACTTTGCAGGAAAGGGAAATAACAGACAAAGACGGTACCTTGTGGGAGGTCGAGAAGATTATGTGCATTCGAGTTGAATTTCCCTGGACTCCAGATCTGAATTCTATCCGCTGTGCCTCCCAGCCCCTCCTGTGTTTAATGGGATCCTGCCAGCTTGCCCATCTCAGATTATTGTCACTTGATGCCACGCCTGATCTGGAAAGGCTCGATATTTCCCACACCAGACACACACCCAGGCCGTATGTGCTTGGAGCAGTGTGGGCTGGGGAATGGATCAAACACGATGAGCAGGGAGACCCCGTCCGAGGGGCTGTGGAGACCTCAGCCCAGCTAGAACTCCCCACGGAGCCCCTGGGGTGCCTGTGGCTTCTCCAGGAGCCACCGAGGTGCTGACCTGAAGGCTCCAAAGCCTCTAACGTCCTAGAGAATCAGGAAGGCACCAGCAGGCACCATCTCCTCTCCTGTGGCAATGTGAGCCCAGAGCTGGGGCTTTCTCCTCTGTCACTGGGCCTTCCAGCACATCCCACCAGAAACACTGTCCACCGGGAGGGGGTGACAGGGACCAGAGAGACGTGAGGGTGTGGTGGAGGGGCAGCCTCCTGACCCGCAGCCAGGTCTCCCCAGCAGGGAGGACTGTAACAACGAGCGGCAGCCCCACATCCCCAGCACCAAACAGTGACTCTTTTTTTTTTTTTTTTAATCTATTTATTTGACAGAGAGAGACAGTGAGAGAGGGAACACAAGCAGGGGGAGTGGGAGAGGGAGAAGCAGGCTTCCCGCCGAGCAGGGAGCCCTACGCAGGGCTCGATCTCAGGACCCTGGGATCATGACCTGAGCCGAAGGCAGATGCTTAAGAACTGAGCCACCCAGGTGCCCCCAGACAGTGACTCTTGTATGAGCTTCCATGCCTCAGGCCCCCGTTTCCATGTGTGTGTGATTTGTCACTGTGTACCCATTACAGAGCCCCGTAATGAGAAGTCGCGGTTAGATTGTGTTTGCCTCAAGCATCCATATCACACAATCGAGGCGCTCAAAGGGGACTGTGCACATCTCGGGTCACCAATGTAAGCCCCTGATTTACCAGAATCACCTTCTATCCTCTCTGCATTGACCACACAGACGGCCCCAATGGGAAAATAAGCTTTCAGCTATGTTTCGAAGCAACTTGCTTATTATCTTCCCAAAGGCTACTGCATTACTCCACCCATTTGAAACTCACTCTTTGGTGGGGATTCGGGGAAACATTTGCTTTCTTAGTGCTGATTCTGCATTTCCTGCCAAAACTGAGCTCTCCGCTTTGAGCTGTCTTGCTGAAAGCTGAGCCGGCCGCACTGAGCCCTTGGCCAGAGTCTGCATCCTCTCCCGGGGAAGATGACCGGGTGAGGTCATCATGCATAGGCTGGCAGCACAGACGTGCAGCCTTCCAGAAACGGAGACCAGACGTGTGCCTCACAAGAAAACATTCTGGAAGCCAGTTTTAATCAACAACATTAAATGAATCAAACAAATCACGCGTTTTTTAAGGACTGGTACGTTCCAATGGTAGTCTATCTGGATTTGTTTTAAAACTGAAAATAAAAGTTTTGCTCGAGAAACGAGAATACCTGAAAACACCAGCAAATCCAGTCTCTGTGACGGTGACCACAAGAAGTAGAAAAGCAAATGAAACCCTCGACGTCTATCTCTGTCAAAACTGTATTAAAGGGGCGCCTGGGTGGCTCAGTGGGTTAAAGCCTCTGCCTTCGGCTCGGGTTGTGACCCCAGGGTCCTGGGATTGAGCCCCGCATCGGGCTCTCTGCTTGGCGGGGAGCCTGCTTCCTCCTCTCTCTCTCTACCTGCCTCTCTGCCTACTTGTGATATCTGTCTATCAAATAAATAAATAAATAAAATATTTAAAAAAAAAACTGTATTAAAAAGAGAAACACCTCCACGACTGCTCACCTTCTGCTCAGGACAGTGCCTGTCAGACCCCAGGAGCGGCTCAGGGCTGTGCCACTCCCCCCGCCCACCGACCCCAGGAGGCTGGATGGCGCTCATGCAGCCTGGGGACTGCAGGTCACCGCGTCAGAGGGGACTGTGCCATCATCCCACGGCTGTAGAGTGAGAGCGAGAGTCCGGGACCCTGCGGTCCCCCCTTATCAGATGGTGTGGAGCTGGAGCCTCTATGCAGTGGTCCCTGAGGCGTTAGGATGCCCAAACGCAGACCCTCCCTGGTGCATTGCTCTGTGTTTTAATGGATTCCATTCCTTGGAGCAGCGTTAGGTTCCCAGCACATTGAGGGGGAGTACGGAGATTTCCCGTAGATGCCCCTGGCTTCCGCAGAGCCCCTCCACGGTCAGCATCCCACCCGACGGCGCAGCTGCTGCGGCCGACGATTCCACACTGACATGCCGTCCGCCGGAGCCCATGGTTTGTGTTAGGGTCCGTCCTCTCTCTACGTTCTGTGCACTTTGACAAGTACGTAAAGACAAGCATCCATGGGGCGCCCGGCTGACTTAGCTGGGGGAGCGTCTGACTCTTGATCTCAAAGTTGAGAGTTCAAGCCCCGCCTTGGGTGTAGAGACTACTTAAAAAAAAAATAGTAAGACACGCACCCACCGTGACAGCCTCATCCAGGTAGTTTCACTGCCCCAGCAACACTCCGTGCCGCACCCGCCCACCCCTCTGCTGATGTCAGTGTCCCGGGAAGCAGGCGGCTGGAACACGGAGTACGAGCCTTCTCGTACTGGCTTCTTTCACTCAGGAATAGAGGCACTGCTTTTTGGAGCTTTTCCATCTCCTGGTTAATGAGCAGGGTCCCTTATTCAAAATTATTAAGAATTTCAATACGGCCACAGCAGGACACTGAGTGAGTGGGGGCCTGGGGAAGCCTGCAGGCCTCGGCCCGTGGCATTAGCCCTGGAGTATATATCAAGGGCAGGGGTAGAAAGCCTGTTCTCAACGTGTGACTGGGTCCTTGGTCTTTTTCCGGATCCCGAAGCTGGAGCATCTAAAATGATCTTTTTTTTTTTTTAAAAGATTTTATTTATTTATTTGAGAGAGAATGAGTGAGAGAGAGAGAGCATGAGAGGGGAGAAAGTCAGAGGGAGAAGCAGACTCCCCAAGGAGCTGGGAGCCCGGTGCGGGACTCGATCCTGGAAGTCTGGGATCATGACCTGAGCCAAAGGCAGTCGCTCAACCAACTGAGCCACCCAGGCGCCCCCGAAGCTGGAGCATGTAAACGGAAGACCTTACTATTGCTTGCCCAGGGTTTCCACGGGGGCCGGCATCCGATGCTTTCTCCAGCTGCACGGCTCGGAGGACGGGAGGGCCGGAGCCAGGGCCAGCTGCTTCCCCTCCCGGCCTGCCAGTGACTCCACCATCCACAACGGGCTCCTGCGGTCCCCACGGCGGTCCCCACGGCAGTGCAGGGCTCTGCGGCAGAGGCCCTTCGATGCCCATTAACTGACAATGGACGGCTCTTCCTGGTCGAAACGAGGCGGGCACCCCATTTGATGGCAACATCTTGAATTACCTGATTGATGACTGAGCAGGTTCCGTGTGTTTCCTGGCAGCAGGATATCAATTCAGAGACGCTGCAGATAAGGGGGCCGGGGGGTGGGGGTGGGGGTCAGCCGGTTTCCCGCCTGCGCAGTGGCGCGGTTCCAGAAGGTGGGAGATGGAGGGCTGGGGTGCATATGCCCCGGCCTGGTATCTGTGGCTGCCTCTGAGACAGCCTGTTTGTCCCGACGCCCACGTTATTGTGTAACGAAGCGCTGAGCCTCATGCCCTCGCTCCCTTGCTTTCTCCGAAATACTGTTCCTTTAGAGTCCGGGTCGCAGAGCACAGAGGCCCCACCTGGACAGCGCTGGCCGGAACTGGCGGTTCGATGGGGTGGGTGAGGGCTGCAGAGAGGATGAGGACACTAGACAGACCGTCCTCGGGTGGCTCTGCCTGTCACCAGGATACACGGTGGCCAGGCGTGTCAGGCAGCTCCAGGGCACCGGGGGCTTCAACATCGGGGAATTTACCACCTCCCAGGCCTGCAGGCACGAAGTCCGAGGTCTGGCCTGGGCAGGGCTGGGCTCCCCTGAGGCCTCTTTCCTAGGCGTGTAGATGGCTGTCTTCCCTGTGTGTCCTCACGTGGTGGCCCCTCTGTCCTTGTCTGTGTCCGGATGCCCTCTGCCTATAAGGACCCAGTCCTGCTGGATCAGGCCTAACTTTGACGGCCTCATTTTAACTTAATCACCTCAGTAAAGACCCCTCTTGAGCACAGTCCCATCCTGAAGTCCTGATGAAATGTGTCCTTTATTCTGCGTTCTTGTCTTCTTGTCCCATTTATATTTCCAAGTGGAATTAAATGGTTTGAATTTTCTCTCTTTTTTCCATCCCTCTCATAAGTCCATAAATGGGCTCAATGGTTGGAGGTGTCTGGGTGGCTCAGTGGGTTAAGCGTCTGTCTGTGGCTCAGGTCATGATCCCACGTCCTGGGATCGAGCCCCACATCAGGATCCCTGCTCAACGGGGAGCCTGCTTCTCTCTCTCCCCCTGCTGTTCCCTCTTTTTGTGCTCTCTCTCGCTCCGTCAAATAAATCCACAGAAACTTAAAAAAAAAAAAAATACGGGCTCGACAGTCAAACCGCTTCCATTCTTCCGTTTACCTGTTTTACTATTTAGTAGTTCGGTAGACAGACATGTAGTTAGCAGAGCCAAAGTCCTCTCCCTCGGCTCGACCCTGGCTCCCTTCTCCCTGCTGCATGGCCTTGGGCTCCTGGCATAACTTCTCTGAGCCTCACCTGTAAAATGACAGACAAAGGTACTCATCTCGTAGCATCCCTGTGAAAATCCAGTGAACCGACACAGTAAAAATGCCGACCTCAGGAAAGCACTCAGTGATTATTTCGTGCTACTTTTACACCCAGGTGTTACATTACAAAGGGTACATACCAGATGGCTTTGCAAAGTGGTTATCCAAAAGCAACGCATATTTTTATCAAGTTAACCACATTCACATTCAACAGGGGCTATTATTCTTTGCAAACAATAAGCTAATTGAAACAATGTGGAATAGTATCTTTATGTGCTTTTACATTTTATTTATTTTTCTTTACATTCTTTTACATTTATATTATTTTATTTTCAAGGGAAGTTGAGATTTTTCCCATATTTTCTGGGAAATGTTACTACTTTTCGTTCTATTTTTGTCCATTTCTTCCCGTTTATTCCTTCTGTCACCACAAAAGGAAGTATTTGAAAACATTTGTTCTCTCTAAAGCAGAATCTAAGCCCTGGGAGAAGTCGCCCCTTTATGAAATAGAATAAACTCGCCCATGATGGGGAGATGGCTCCTGTGGGGCAGGACACCAGAAATTAGGGGTTGGCAGCCGTAAGGAGAACAGGGGAGGCCAGGAGGTGCCCTTCGGAATTATGAACTATTAGGGTCAAGGGTGGTGGAGGCCTTCGTTGGGGGACCACGGAGGCTGGACCGTCTCCCTGGGGCTGCGGGGGATCGCCCACCCCGTGGCCCCCTCACTGCCACCTCTTGGTCAAACTGTCCTGACCAGAGAGGCATTGTACCGTGGCCATGCCTCGCTTAAAAACTCCGAGAATAAAATCGGAACAATGGTTAGGGGACTGCGTCGCCAGCCCCTCAGCAGACAGGCGTCGGCCTGACGCGCCACCTCTCAGCGGCGGTTCTCAGCAGCTCCGACGAGGGCTGAGTCTGGGCGCGCGAGTTTGAGTTGACCTGATGGAGTATGTGCCGCGTGAGGAGGGTCTTCATTTTGTGTCATTTCTGGCCCTGTTAGGGTACGGAGTCGACCACCCCTCAGTGCGGCAGAGAACATCTGGATAATGCAAGTCACACAGCGAGGTTGATTTCCAGCCGGCTGGCGTCCAGGTATCCCCCCGGGGCAGCGGGTTTCAACAAGGACCCCCAGCACTCGAAGCCAAGGGTTTATATAGCGTTTTCAAGGCACTTTTTCAGAGCTACATACGTATCTTGTGCCCCACTTGGACCGTTTAACTTTGTTTCACTTTTTGCCACCCGGCGTCACCCTGGCGGTTAAGTGAGATTTAGGTTTAGAAGAGATTTAACTTTATTTACCTTTCCCTCCGCCTCAGCCTCCTTCCGTTTTATGGTGGGGAGGGCGACATCAGGCCTCAAGGAACTGAGCCATTTGTCTCTGGAAATTGGGCTATTGAGAAGATAACTTCTTCGTTGTAAATCACTAGGACATTTGTAAACCGAGGGACACTCCTGTCTTGCAGGTTTGTGGTCTCTGCAAGTTAACTCTTTGTTTTTCATTAACATGTGGTCCCTGGTGGTGTATGATTAAGTTGCTTTTTCAGGTTTTAGCTAGTTCCTCTTATCTCAAGTCACGTACGCAGTGTGGCCGGTTAGGGACGCTCAGTCAAATGGCTTCCCGGCCTTCAGGACGGCCGTTCTTACGCTCACCCACTCTTACAGTGCAAGGTGCCAGCTTTTGCTTGGCCAAGATGGCTGTACGTATGTCAGGGCTAGACTCGAGGTGGGTACGGTCTCGTTTTTCTTGGCCTCCACACCTGGAGCTGGTTTCCGGGATTTGTTTTTAAGTCCCCTGGGGGAAGGGGAGCAGGGACCGTTTAAGGGTTAAACAACAAAGTTCTTGTTTAACCTCAGTGGAAGCCTCTGGCTAAAATAAAAATATGAAATAGGGCCTTACAGCATCAGTCCTGTCTGCTATGGTGGCTTATTCTTGTACTGTCGCGTGGGTTTGATTTACGCAACTCATAGGCAGAAAGCAGTGGATTGGTGGAAGGCAGCCTCTGGGACACCCCAGGGATTACCACCCCCCGTGTCTGCGCCATCGTGTAACTCCCTCCGCCGCGCGGGACCAACCCGGACTTGTGCTCCTAGGGAACAGATAGGCAGGGGTGATGGTGTCATCCACCTCAGGTTCCAAAGAGACTCTGGCTTCCCTCGTGGGCACCCTCCTTCCACTCTCCCTCCTTTGCGGGAAGCCCACGCCGTGTTTGAAAGACGTGCCCTTTGGAGAGGCCAACACGGAGCTGTCTGCCAGCCGGAACCCATGGCTGATGCCGCACAAGGCAGGGGGAAGCACACCATCCCCGGAGCCCTGAGCCCTGAGATGACCCCAGCCCCGCCAGCACCCTGACTGTGGTCTCGCCTAGGAACCCACCGGCCACCCCGGACTCCCCACCTGCAGAGACCCTCGGATAACAAACGTGTTGAGCCACCAAACTTGGGGTTAATTTGTTATAGAGCAATAAACATTACCACGGTCTTAACTAAAATTGATCTATAGTTTTGGAGTTGGGGGAACTAGAGGACTTAACTTTTGGTAAGTACAGAATTCATCATTAATGAGTTAGGGAGGTTTCTAAAATATCTTTCTATGTTGAAAT
Source organism: Meles meles (assembly GCF_922984935.1). NCBI lineage: Eukaryota > Metazoa > Chordata > Mammalia > Carnivora > Mustelidae > Meles > Meles meles. The sequence continues at coordinate 95,902,187 of NC_060076.1, forward strand.
GATTTATTCCTTCAAACTTTCAAATTTGCACTTGCAAAATCATTCAGGAGTGGAAGCTTTAGTTTTTAAAAGAACTCTATTAACTATTTCAATTTTTAGATTGTTTTTGGTATATTCAGACATTTCTTCCTGAGTCAGTTTTTTTTCTGGAAAATTATTCATTTTATTAAGAGCTTTCAAATTTATTAGCATGGATGCACACACCCTGTTCTGTTCTTGATCGGGTTCTATAACACCGTTTGTATTTCCAATGTTGATGACTTCAGTTCTCTTCATCTGTTGCAAGCTGCATCCACGCTGTTTTGTGTGGCGTCGGGGCCAACATCTTCTCTCCTAACTCCGACCTGGTTGTCTTGTGTTCATAACGGTGCCTTGCTTGTCGACAGCATTTTTTAAAGTAGTTTGCCTGGATCCTTCTTGGTTACTATTATTGCTCGTGATAAAATTCTCGGAGGCTGTTATTATTGTTTCTCAGGTTAGGGTTTCTTTTTTTTTTTTTTGTAAAGATTTTATTTATTTATTTGACAGACAGAGATCACAAGTAGGCAGAGAGGCAGGCGGAGAGAGGGGGAAGCAGGCTCCCTGCTGAGCAGAGAGCCTGATGCGGGGCTCCATCCCAGGACCCTGGGATCATGACCTGAGCTGAAGGAAGAGGCTTTAACCCACTGAGCCACCCAGGCGCCCCCAGGTTAGGGTTTCTACATCGGCTTACTTCCTCTTGGACACACTGCTCCTACCGAGTGTTTCATAAATTCCTGAATCCTCAGCGAGCACGCACACCTGTGTGTATGCGCCTGCGTGTGTGTGTGGTTCATTTCCAGCTTTACGTGCACTGTGATGGAGGGCGACCGTGGCCCCGGTTTTCCCAGGGTCCCAGTTACACTTCGTGGGGAAGTAAAGCCTGGACTTCTGGGCACTGCCGCAGAGCCCCGCTTCCTGGACTCCTCATACACCGCGAGGACCACAGCTCTAGCCGCCCGGCTGGTGATTTCTTTGATCCGGAAGGATAATACAACTTCCCTTGTCTCCCCAGAAAAGCCAATATTACAGCTCAACCTAAGTCCCTATGCTAAACCCCCCAAAGGGCAAAGAGAGGAGTGGCCACCTCCCCAAGCAGGGACATTTCTAAGAAGAGTGAGCCTCAGCATGGAGGGAATTCCAAGTCTGAAAGCTGAGACACACACATCACACACACACGTGCACCATATACATGCACACATCACAGCACACACACAGCCCCCACATATATCACCATCACACACATACATATCACACATGCATGCACACGTCTCACATGCATAGTCACTCGCCCACCACATCACACACATGCACGCACATGCACGCACACGTCACACACACGCATATTCACTCGCCCACCACATCACACACACACGCACATGCACGCACACGTCACACACACGCATAGTCATGCCCACTGCATCACACGCACACATGCACATGCACGCACACGTCACACATGCATACGCCCTCACACATCACACACACACCCCCACGCACGCATGTCACACACGTGCATGCACGCACACATCACGCACATGCACACACACCTCGCACACGTGCGTGCACACACACTCCACACAGACACATCACACGCCCATGCACACATCACACATGCGCATACGAACTCACATCACAAACGCACACACCACAGCACACACACCACACGCACAGACACCCCACATGGCTCTCTGACTCCTTATTTACACACCAAAGTGTTGAATTAAAGACTCAGGCCTGTTGTGTTTCCAAGGAGACCCTCTCAGCGGGGCCGGGAATAGGTGCCTTGATCCCTTTCTAAGAAGATAAAGCAAATCATTGTCCCTGTCCCTCCTGCACAGAGTGTCCTGCTGCTGATGTTAGAAACACTCCCACCAGCTTGCTCACATATGCTGACACGCCCATGAGCTCCCGGTGAGGGGCCTGTCTCTGGTCTAGAGAATCTTGTATGCAGTGTGTCAGGCTTCCGTTCCTCGTAACAGGAGGCTTAAGGTCACAGAAATGTTTTGTTTTGTGTTGCTGGGGGCCAAGAGTGTGAGATCAGGGTGTTGTCGGGGCCTGGCAGCCATGCAGCCCCCAGGGGCTCCAGGGGAGCTTCTGGCCCAGCTGGTGCCCCTTAGCTCAGGCAGAGCGATGGCGCGAGCTGCTGCTTCGTCACGGGCAGTCTCCCTGCTGCATGCGTCCACGTGCAAACTCCCCTTTGCTCACCAGGACACCGGCCACTAATGCAGTCCACCTCATTCTGGCCTGATATATCTGCAAAGACCCAATCTCCAGAGAACGGGACATCTGCAGTTTCCAGGTGGACCTGATTTTGGCAGTAATTATTCAGCCCTGGCTAAAATTAATAAAGATGTACATTAAAAGCTCAACACACCTGTCATCTGGGCATAATTATGAGTAGCTCCCCCTCTGGGCTGAAAAATGGTAAGGTCACCTGAGGGACAGACATTCCTAATGGTCATCCATACCCAGCCCCGGCTCCACTGCTCTCCTGAAGGTGGGTGTGGTCGCAGCCCAGTTGTAGTCAGTACGTGTGAGAAGCGACCCTCCTCCACGGCCTCGCTGTGCCATCAGACCAAACCTGCACGTACTAAAATAATATACGGAGGCCAAGCAGACCGTATCCCAAGACCGCAAGGATGTTATCTGTGAAGGTAATAAACCAGCAGATGAAAAGAGGGGAAATGACCACCTTAACTGATAATGAAAAAACGAGATTCAACACATATCTGAAATTTGGGACGGGGGAAGACTCTTAATAAACTTAGATTAGAAAAACCTTGAACTTGATACAAAAGTATCTGGCAGACACCTCTGAACGCTTAAGCAGAAATACCAGAATTCTCATTAAATTCTGGGACACAAGGACGGTCGCTGTCATTTCACTGCTCCACAGGATATTCGAGGTCCTCCCAGAAGAAGAGAAATGACATCCATGTTGTCAACAAAGAGGAAGGGAGCCACCTGTTTACTGCCTGTGATCATCCAGCCAGAAAATCACAGGGACCCCAAAAAAACTTTTACGGGCAGTAACACAACTCAGCAAGACGATCAAAATAACATGTACGGGGGCGCCTGGGTGGCTCAGTGGGCTGGGCCTCTGCCTTCAGCTCGGGTCGTGGTCTCGGGGTCCTGGGATTGAGCCCCATGTCGGGCTTTCTGCTCGGTGGAGAGCCTGCTTCCCCCTCCTCTCTCTGCCTGCCTCTCTGCCTGCTTGTGATCTCTCTCTGTCAAAAATAATAATAATAATAATAACATGTACGTATAAAAATTAGCATCTTTATATACACTTTTTAATGTCTTGGGAATAAAAGGGATCCATCCACAATGACACAAGTTACAAAATCCTAGGAGCCTCATAAAAAATACGCAAGATTCACATGAAAAATTACAGTTTACTCAAAATACAAAAGGCCTTGAAGGGAAGGAAAAAACCTTCCCTTACTTCTCATAGTCCTCCGGCTGGACTAAGAATCAAATTTACATGAGGGAGATTAACAGGAGAAATAGCCGGTTTATTATGTGCACACGGAGGCCCAGGAATGAAACTGAAGCTTGCAGAAATAACCATGGAAGTTTGTGATACTTTTCCACAAAGAGATAATAACGCTGTGAGGAATTGACAGAACAAAGAACACTTAACTTTGGGAGCTTCGAGTAGTAGGGATTCTAAACAGCATTTGGACTGGGATAGTAACTTAGTAAAAGTAACAGGGTTGGGGGTGCCTGGGTGGCTCAGTGGGTTAAAGCCTCTGCCTTCGGCTCAGGTCATGATCCCAGGGTTCTGGGATCGAGCCCCGCATCGGGCTCTCTGCTCTGCAGGGAGCCTGCTTCCTCCTCTCTCTCTGCCTGCCTCTCTGCCTAGTTGTGATTTCTCTCTGTCAAATAAATAAAATATAAAAAAAAAAAAAAAGTAACAGGGTTGTTTATATAAGCTTCTGGGCTCCAGATCCCCCATCTGGTGACAAGGATGTCTCCTTCCCTCCTGGCGCAGGGAGGGCACCTTTCACATGGGAGATTTATCTCCTAATTTCAGGGAAGGGTCTGTGTCTTCTCACACAGACTGTGTCTTAATAACTTTTATTGAAAATAATCAATAGGCCAAAGTGGTGTATTTTGGGGCTGCCTGCCCTTGGCTCCTACAGCCTATGTAAATGAGTAAATGACCCACACAGTAAGACTCAGGGTTGTAGAAACAGAAAACCCCACAAATGTAAATTCATCTTGTTTAAAATGATAATTAAAACAATAACTTATGTGTGGTCACCTGTGGGTGAGGTCGTTTAGTAAGAAACCTTGAGAGAAAGAATCAGCTCATCCTGGATTTGACTTAAAGGCCGGCATTTAAGATACTTAGCTAGGAACTAAGATAAAGAAGAGTAGAGGGGCGCCTGGGTGGCTCAGTGGTTTAAGCTGCTGCCTTCAGCTCAGGTCATGATCTCGGGGTCCTGGGATCGAGTCCCGCGTCGGGCTCTCTGCTTGGCGGGGAGCCTGCTTCCTCCTCTCTCTCTCTGCCTGCTTCTCTCCCTACTTGTGATCTCTATCTGTCAAATAAATAAAATTAAAAAAAAAAAAAAAAAAGAAGAGTAGAAACGTCTTCATCCTGTGGCCCTGAAAAATTGACAAATATTTGTAGAGCAAAGAAATAAGATTCTTCATTTTAAACTTACACAATCACATTTCTTCTTAAATGTTTAATAAGTAAGAGTAGAATGCCCCTGTAATATTCAATTTATAACTAAATAGGTTGCTAACCTATAAACTCAAGGATGATCTATATTTACTGGCATGTTAGGGTGTTTGTTACATACAAATATAAATTATATTTATATGCTGAAATCTAGAAAGAACATTTGTTGTAAAATATTGAATTTGTTCCCCTACGTTATCATAACCTACCTACTGACTTACAACTCTACCAACATACAAACACTATAAATTATATGGAGAATGAGGGAAAGTACCTCTAGATCTTTCTCCCTGGTGATTTGTTGTTCATGAATAATTTCAAATCTCTGTAACTTAATTTATAAATTTAATACAACCTCATGAGAATATTTAATGAAACTGGACAAGATAATTCCAAATTTAATTAGGAAAAGAAAATGTAAGGAAGTAGCCAAGAAAGTTTCCCAAGAAGAAACAAAGGAGAAAATGTTCCTGCCAGATAGAAAAGCATGAATAACCATATGTACATATATTTTACATGATACATTACACACATCCTAGCAACTGAAATGTTGGCACCGAGTTGACGCATGAAGCCATGGAACAAAATAGAGATTCCTGGAACAGTTACAGCAGAAAGTCAGATCTTATCTCAGGTTGTACAAGAAACAGGAAAAAATACTTTGAATTGTGCAGAGAAGCAGAATTTATAAAACTGGGTACAGAAGACCTTCTTTTTTTTTTAAAAGATTTTATTTATTTATTTAACAGACAGATCACAAGTAGGCAGAGAGGCAGGCAGAGAGAGAGAGAAGGAAGCAGGCTCCCCGCTGAGCAGAGAGCCCGACCCGGGGCTCGATCCCAGGACCCTGGGATCATGACCTGAGCCGAAGGCAGAGGCTTAACCCACTGAGCCACCCAGGCACCCCCAGAAGACCTTCTGAAGAGAAACACAAAGCACGAACAGGATAGGACCGTGGTCACTGAGGCTGCACCAAAATGTAAGACTTCGGCCAACAAAAGACGGTAAACCGAGAAAGAGGACCAGAGAGCACGTGCCTGTGTCCACAGAGGGTTTACTCTGTAAATACTGTGTAAATACTGTGTATTTACTTCAACACCTCTAAGTCGATAAACAACAGACAAACCACCTAATGTGATTAGACCAAGTTTACCGACGGTTGAAAAATGGCCTGTAAACATACACAGAAAAAGGTTTTCACTTACACTAAGAATCCCGGGAATTATTTAAAACATCAAAGATGCAGGGTGTTATCTCTCTCGGAGGAACTTCCTCGGTTCGATAACACATCAAAGCAACGAGAGCGAGCGGGACAGACTCCAGGAGCGCTTCGTGGCACGTCTGCGGCTAGTTTTGACCAGTGGACCCGAAGAGGATGCATTCCCGCTGCACACCCACCCCGATTTCTGGAAGAGGCGTCCCTGTCTATCGGCCACATGAGACCCCTAGGACCTTGCCTTAGGCCGGGAGCACGTCCTCATTGTCGGGCCTAAAATCTCAGGTGATGCCTTGACATCTTTGAGCCTCACGGGTCTAAGCGTGAGCTCCTCTGCTCTCCCCAGAGAGGCCCTAAACCAGCAGGAAAGCCTCCTTGCCTTCCGGCTGCTCCTCCACCTGGTGGGGTCCCGCTCCCTGCCACACTGATCTGCGGATTCGAGACGATTCCTACCAGAATCACTGCTGACTTCTTCACAGAAACTAACGAACCGATGCTAAAATTTGCATGGAGAGGCACCTGAGTGGTGAAGTCGGGTAAAAGCTTCTGACTCTTGGTTTTGGCTCAGGTCACGATCTCAAGGTCATGAGGTCAATCACTGCACGGCTCTCTGCTCTGGGTTTGGAGTCTGCTTGAGACTCTCCCTTTGCCCCACCACCCGGCTCTCTTACTCTCTCAGATAAATAAATAAATCTCCAGAAAAAATAAAACTTGCATGGAAACTCAAGGGCCCAAAATAACCAAAACCATCTTGGAAAAGCAGGGCATCGTCGAGGACTTGGGCTTCACAATCTCGAACTTACTACAGACCCAGAGTGATCAGGACAGTGCCACGCTTGAACAAGGAAAGACAGAGATCGATATTCTATTGATAGAAAAGAATTGGGAAACCAGAAATAAATCCTTGTGATTACAGTCAATAGAATTTCCATGCAGGTTCCAAAATAATTCAGCGGGGAAAGAACAGTCTTCTTAACAAATGGTGCTGGGAAACCCGACAGCCACGTGCAAAGAATGAACTTGGACCCTCATCCAACACCCTATACAAAAATCGACTCAAAACAGATCAAAGAACAAAACCTTAGCCCTAAACTGTAAAACTCACAGAACCAAACATAAGGGGTCAGTCTTCACGCCCCCGGATCAAGCAGCAGTTTCTTTGATGCGAAAGCACAAGCGAAAAGAAAATAGTGGGGCGTCTGGGTGGCTCAGAGGGTTAAGCCTCTGCCTTCTGCCCAGGTCATGATCTCAGGGTCCTGGGATCCAGCCCCGCATTGGGCTCTCTGCTCAGCAGGGTGTCTGCTGCCCCCTCTCTCTCTGTCTGCCTCTCTGCCTACTTGTGATCTCTCTCTCTGTCAAATACATAAATAAAATCTTTTAAAAAAAGAAAGAAAGAAAGAAAATAGACAAGTGGGACATTACCAACATGAAAAACGCTTGAGCTTCCAAGGACGCCATCAAGGAAGTGAAAGCACAACTCAGGGAAAGAGAAAATGTGAACATTGTAGCTCTGGGGAAGGTCTTGTATGTAGAGTCGAAAAAGAATTACCAGAAATCAATAATTAAAAAGAACGTAGTAGACATTTCTCCAAAGAAGATTAAAAAATGGCCAAAAAGCAGAGAAACGCTCATGCCCCGCTGGTGGGAGGGGGAGGGGAAGATGGTGCAGTGGCTTCCAGCCACCAAGGTGAAACGTGCAGCTCAGGGAACCGGTCATCCCGCTCCCGGCCGTGTGCGTGGAGAGAGGAAAGCACGTGTCCGCACAAGCACCCGCACACGCGTGTTCAGAGGCAGTATTCACCGCCCCCGAAAGGGGGGATAAGCTGCATACCCGTCAGCAGACGCAGGGATGGGTAAAATACCGTATGCGCCGTCGAAAATTATTTGGCGATAAATACCACAGCATGAGCGACCTGGAGAACAGCACAGGAAATGAAAGAAGACAGTCGTGAGAGAGAGGGGTCGGCGGGGGGCGGGGAGGGAGCAAGGGAGAAAGTACAGCAGAGTGTGCACAAATGTCCCGACTTGTGTAAATAGGCACGTGTGTGTGCAAGGTGTGCGTGGCTGTGCTCGGAACACCCCCTGAACACCGGGGAGCACTGAGACCACCTCAAGGGCTCCGTGAGCTTGAAACTGGGTCCACAGTAACACCAAGACACCCTCGCTTCTGTGCAGAGTTCCTGTTTCCACCCATGGTGGGAAAGCAACGGAGGGTGACCCCACCTGTGCCTCCATGGGGGTCAGGACACAGACCCCTACCGAGCTGCTACCCTCCCTCCGTGATTCCGGGTCCCTTGACTCTTTTTTCTTTTCTTTTTTTTTTAAAAGATTTTATTTATTTTTTGACAGAGAGAGATCACAAGGAGGCAGAGAGGCAGGCAGAGAGAGAGAGGGAAGCAGGCTCCCTGCTGAGCAGAGAGTCTGATGTGGGGCTCGATCGCAGGACCCTGAGATCATGACCTGAGCCGAAGGCAGCGGCTTAACCCACTGAGCCACCCAGGCGCCCTCTTTTCTTTTTTTAAAGATTTTATTTGACAGAGAGAGAGAGAGACAGCCAGAGAGGGAACAGAAGCAGGGGGAGTGGGAGAGGGAGAAGCAGGCTCCCCTCTGGGCAGGGAAGCCGACCAGGGGCTCCATCCTAGGACCCTGGGATCATGACCTGAGGGAAAGGCAGACGTTTAACTGACTGCGCCACCCAGGCGTCCCCAGGTCCCTCGACTCTTGACGAATGAGTAGGGAATCCCTCCACCCCACGACTGGGCACGTGAAACCTGCTCCTTCCAGCGCCCTCTCTATTCTCCCGTCCAGTCCACTGGTGAATGAACACATCCCCACTGTCTGATGGGAAGGAAAGAGTCGTTTCCGCGCCTCCTTAGGATTCTGAACTGGGGTCCTACAAATCAGGCCGAACTAAGAGAAGCAAACAGTTCATGACGGCCTGCAGCCCGCACTCAGAGGGGCACCTGCCACTTGGGGCTCAGGCGCGGGTCAGCAGAAGAAGGGGGGCCTGCAGAGGAGCCCCAGGACCAGGGCAGAGGAGCAGCCACCTCAGGGCAGTGTGCACAGGGCACTGTGGACCCGGCGTGCATGGTCCCCGTCCTGGGGCCGGCTCACCGTGGTCACCGCCTGCAGGCTTTCCCGCCAGGGGCATCCACGGCAGTCATTCCTCAGGAGTGGTGCTATGGGTCAGAAGAGAGGAGCTCAGGGAAGGCGTCCTTCCGCACCTGTCCGTTCTCATCTGGCTCCAGCTCAAAACAATCCTGACAAATGACACACGTGGGTGGCATGTTCCCATCCCCCAACTCCCATGATGAAGCTGGGTTGTCCCTGACAGTGTCCCAAACCTGGAAGCCATCTCCCTGAGACATCCCCCCCTCCCTGTGGTCATGTCCCTCCGTCCACTGTCACCTCCGCTAGGATGCTCTCAGCTCCCCGGGGAATCCCGCGTTGTGACTGATGCCCCCTCTCGCCATGTCCCTTCTGCCGCCTCCAGGGCCTCCACCTCCCTTTCGACTCACCCTCGACACTGATGTTTTCAGCATCCTTGGTGGAAAAGTCCCTCCACTCAGATGACCTTCCCAGTTTGCTCAAGGGACAGAAGCTGAGGCCTGAGGAGGCAGCGGGCAAATCCTTCTGGCTCGCAGCCTGTGTGATAGCGCACGTGCCCAGACCCACCCGGGTTTCTGGCCCTGCTCCTGGGGCCTCCGCACCAGCCCTGCGCACATTTCCTCTGTGAAGCATTTGGTGGCCAACCAGCCCAAGGCGGCTGCTATTGACAGCGTCTGGGGGACACAGGCGACGCCACCAGACTCCCTCCCGTCCTGCTTCTGCAGGTGGTCCATCGACGTGGCACGAAGCCGTGGAGCTCATGCCCACCAGTGGCCTGCTGCGACCAAGAGCCATGCCCCACCCACTCTCGTCCGTACACAAGCGTGTTCTCCCTGATGGAACAAATTCCAGCATGTGGTTTTCACACGTAGCATCGTCTGGTCCCTGAAAGTGTCCTACATAGGGGCGCCTGGGTGGCTCAGTGGTTTAAGCTGCTGCCTTCGGCTCAGGTCATGATCTCAGGGTCCTGGGATCGAGCCCCGCATCAGGCTCTCTGCTACGCAGGGAGCCTGCTTACCCCTCTCTCTCTGCCTGCCTCTCTGCCTACTTGTGATCTCTGTCAAATAAATAAATAAATAAATAAATAAAATCTTTAAAAAAAAAAAGTGTCCTACATAAACTGGAGGCCAGGAAGGAGGCAGGAGTGACCCGCAGCTGAGAGTGGATGTCACGAACATGTGAGGGTAGGGGAGACTTATCCCTCCACACGGGATCCCTGGCACCCGCTGGAGACGCGGAGATTAATGTGGGGTCCCCCAGGCCCCTGCTGGAGATGTGGAGCTGGACGCGGGGTCCCCCACCTGCCACACACGCGGAGTTGCAGGCTCCACCCTTGAGCTGCCGGGTTCAAACGTCTGCGGTATGGAGACCCCAGCGGCCCGAGGGTAGGCTACAGCTTGAGGACCCGGGTAGTCTCAAGGGCAAGTGGGGGCCCACGGAGGAGGGGAGGGTCCAGAGGCCGAGCTGTGTGGGTTCTTATCTGGCTCTCTGCACCAGCCACAGGTCCCAGATCATCACCTCGACTGACCACCCCACCCCCACCCTGTGCTCTCCACCAAGGTGTCACTGATAAGCAAACAAGAGACACTCTTGTCACCACGGACCCCCAGGGTTTTAGGTCAGGAGCCAGGAGCCAGGGACACAGGGCCTGCCTCTACCCTGTCCTCACTGGGGTCCCTGAAGTTTGTCAACTGACTCAGGGAGAGGGACGTTTCTGTCCTGAGCCTGGGCGGGAAATGCCTTTCCATCGGCAGGTGCGGCGGGCTGTCTGCCTGTCTGTCTGACAATGTCTGACCTGCACACTTCGGCCGTGCCGCCCAGCTACCTCCTTCTGCTGCACGCTGGTTGGCTGCAGGTTTCTGCTGCGTACTCTAGGGACTGTGGCCTCCGTGTCTGAGGCCTTTGGCAGCAGAGCAGAGGGGCTCCCCGGTGAGGCGCTGCTGTCCCCCCTACCCACGGGCCCTGTGGGTCTGCCTCCTGTGAGACTCGGGGGCCACGCCAAACAGCTGGTATCCAGGCCGCCCCGGGCTTGGAACCAACCCCCCACCAGCCTGAAAGGCAAACCCATGTTTAGGGGTTCCAAAGTTCCATTTCTGGTGGAATATATGAAGAGGCCTTTTTTTTTTTTTTGCTTGAGAAACTTTTCCAAATACAACCCCTGGCCCCATTCCTGAGACAGGCCAATGCAATGACTCATTCGTGGTGCCACCAGCAACCTGCGCGGCATGTGTGTGAGGACACGGAAGCCTCCGGCCGTCGGAGGGGTTGTCCAGGGGTCAGGGCTGTGTGTCATGGAGACTGTGCATGCGTGACAACTTCAGGAGCGCAATAATGACCTTGTCATTAGGATGCTTTTGTGCGTGGTGCCTACTCTGGTCTGGGATGAACTCTGGCATCCTTCCTCTCTGTCCCTGCAGACCAGGCAAGACCCGTGTCTGCCCCAGCCCACAGCCCACACCGGCTTCCAGCTGGCCTGGCTGCTGCCCCCTGGATGGCAGAGTCTACCTGCGGCCCAGACCACCCCGCTTGGCCAGGAACATTCCTGGGGCTTCTAGGAAGTGGGGCTGGGCTGGTGGGATGGCTGGTCACCCAGCCATGAATCCAGATGACTTTGGGACCACCTCAACCCTCGCACCATGCTGAAAGGGACCAGGAGCTCCAGACTGGGCCATAAAAGGACATGGTGCTTCATCCACGTCTCCTGGGGAATAATCAAGCTTTTTATTGTCTGTGTCTTATGGAGTTGTGACATCTTAAACAGCTTGCTGTGGGAGAGGCAGCCCTGCCCAGGGCTACCCAATTCGGAGACAGCATGGCATTCGAATGCGAATCAGCCCCGCCCAGGTCCGTGCCCCCAACCATCCCTTACCTGACACCCGCACACAAGCAATACTCCCCCAGCCCTAGGTCACCGCAGGGCCAGGCTTATAGCCCAGAGCCAGAACTGTCCCAAGAGCCACTCCCAAGCTCTTTGCGGCCCTGCCTTGCCTGTCTGTGGAAACCAGGACAAGTGCTAGAGCCCACGCGCCCCCTCATGCCTGCTTCTGCCTCCTCACCAAACCCCCAGGCTCCCTCCGTGGCCCCATGGGGTGGCCCGGCGTGGCCTGCTCCCGCCCCTCTGGAAACGTTCATAGTAAATTCTTCTTTGAATGGCATTAGCCTCTCCAAGTCATCGCATGGTCACCTCCATAAATTAAAATGTCTTGGGTACAAGTAAGCCATCGAAGGATGCTAGCCCTGAGAAAGGCAGCCGCCGTGTAAGATGTCCCTGGGACCACCGGGCCGGAGGGGCCTGTGCACAGGAGGGGACTACGCTGCCCGATCCCACCCTCTAGCCGTCCCCGCTGAGATGCATGTGGAGAGAGACTTTGGATTTCCACACCAGCCAGCATGCCGGCCTTGAACCCCTGAGTGACCTCCACGGAGGCCACGTGCCATGGGAGGTCCAAAAGCCGTGCCGAGCCCAGCCCGGTAACCACCCCACGGCAACTGCGAGCATCACCCATGGCCCCGCCGGAGGCCCTCACCTTGGAGCAGTGTGCAGTTTGGGGCGTCAGGGGAAGCCGACTCTCCTTACATCATCCGGGGGTTTCAGGATTTGCTTTTTTGGGGACCGGGGCTTCTTTGGCACTCAGGGCTGCACGGATGGGCAGCGGAGGGAAACACCTGCCCCCACACTAGCCCACCACCCTGCAGCCAGAATCGCTTTTGTCCCTTTTAGTGATTTGTCTTCCAAGGAAAGATTTCCCACAAACAATGAGATTCTCCAGAGCTGAGTGTTCTTAGCCTTATAAACTGGGGACTCCCTTCACTGTACAGAGGAGTAAACTGAGGCCCAGAGAGAGCAGTTGCCACAGTAACATAGCAGGAGCTCCCTGCTCACTAACCTCCACTTGCCACTGTGGTTGTTCCATGGCCAGACGGCCACCGTGCCCCGAGGACCGAGAGAAGGAATGCGCTGCCTCTCCCGCGTGCCTCGGTTCCCACGTTCCAGACTGAGCCCATTGGGCGGCAGCTCGGCTCCGCCGGGCCGGCTCTGAGCAGTCCGCCTGTGGTTCTCATGTCAGCTCTCATCGCCACGGTGTCGACACTCCCCCACTTTTGGATCCGATTTTTTCACTATGTGTAATGACTTCAGTGTGAGCTAAGAAAACGAGGTTATTCACACTTAAATGCGTGACATCTAAAATCCGACTTAGTAGTTCTTACTGTTTGTTCCCTTTTCCAAGCTGGAGGGGCCTCACGACGACGGGCACGTGCCGGCTGCTCAGTCCGCAGGAATGGGTGCTTGCTGAGATGGGACCGCACGTCCGAAGCTCGCTGTCATGAGGCTAACGCAGCTGTCCGTATGGGGGACACCCGAGACACCCAGAAATACTGGAAACACTACGTTCCTTGGATCACTGGTGAACATGCGTTTGGAAATGTTAACAACGGCTTGTTGAAAGTCCGTTTGCTGGATGCAGAGATTCTGAGACGCAAGCACCCAGGGCAGCACGTGGCAGAGAAATATTCGTGAAGTGAGTCCACCTCCAATACAGCTGACCCTTGCGCAGCACGGGGGGTTGGGACGCCGACCCCGCACAGCCGAGGACCCACACGTAGCTTCGCGCTCTCAGAACACTTAACCACTCGTAGCTGCTGTTGACTGGAAGCCTTACCAACCACCTCAACAGTCAGGTAACACATAATCTTTGTGTCATGTTATTATACCCTGTTTCCTCACAATAAAATCAGCCAGAGAAAAGAAATGGCATGAAGAAAGCCATCAGGAAGAGAGATTATATTTACAGTTCTGCACTGTGTTTATTGGGGAAAACTCTGCATGTTAGTGGACCGGAGCCGTTCAAAGCCTGTTGTTCACGGGCTCCAGTACAACCTGACCTTTGGGGCATAAGCCTGGGTCGCCCTGGGGGACGGCAGTGTGGCTACCGTCATATTTGGCAATCAGGACGCGGAGAGGAGGTTCCTGCCCCATCCACGTTCTGCAAGCGCAGATGGACGACAGGCCTGCGAGCCGCGGCGGCCCCTCGCCCACTACCCCGAGCCCCAGCCGGGGAGCACTCGGCCTCAGGCAGAGCACAGGGCTCTTATCACACATCTTCTACTTGGACGTCATAGGCCACCCTGGATGGTGGTCAGGCGGCCATGGGGAGCAGACACCAGGCTCCCCTCTTCGACCACCTCTCGGTGCTGGGAGTGCTGGGTTCACGGTCGTGTGCCTCCTCACCTTCTGTGGCCAGGCCCAGACGCCATTGAGCCTTCTGTCCTCCCTCCTCATTCCAAGCTGCAGCCGTCTGCAGAGTCCGCATCTGAGCTGTGGCAGCAGACGATCCCAGCTTCCCTTGTGACCTGCTGTTACGGAGTCTTTGGATTCCCAGGGTCTCCTTAACCCCGGATCTAGACGCTGGAACTGTTGTGACTCTGCACGTGTACGTATTAGTCCCAGGACTTTTCTTTCTTTTTCCATTGCTCACGGCGTCCTCAGGATAGCAGTCCCAGGATTCAAGAAGCGCCGGGCCTCAGCCCGATGACCTCCAGTTCCCTCTCGGCTCCATGACCCCTCCCCGGACCCACAGCTGCTCCGAAGGGCCTCCAAGCACTCAGCCTTCTCTAAATCCTTCCCGAGGGTCCGCCAGCTCCCGGGCGCGCTGTCAGCCAGCAACTCTCAGCTCATTAAAGCAGATGCCCCTTTGTCCTCGCTCTGGTGGCCAATAAACGTTGGTTGATTGATTGATCCCATGAGGTCCCTGCACTTAGAGAAAGTAAAATGACAGAAGTGTCCACGCGGCCACTGTCCACTCCCCAGGTGTCCCCACTCTCTCTGGGCCTGCTCCCTCACCACCCAGCTGCAGCCCAGGCCGGCTGAGCTTGGGGTCTGCTGCGGACCGCCTGACGCGTCACGGCTCCCTGCCGTGCCTTCCGCGAGCCCAGGGGGCAGCCCTCACTACCTCCGCAGTCACATGCAGCCGCGTGTGTGGGGCACAACGCGGGGCACCAAGCTGGTCTTCAGTGAACGGTGGAGATAAGGAAGCCATTCACAGGATCCGATTTTAAAAGGCGGAGATAAACCAATTTTTCCTCCTCCAAACAGCAGGCGTGCAGGCGTGAGGTTTATTTCTGTTGAAAGGCTCAGATTTTGAAAGGGAAAACGAAGCCGAGCGTTGCCCCTGGCCTGCCAGGCATCCTCGCCCTTTCTGTGAAGAGCCACTGGCTTGCGCCTGGCGCCCCCGCGTCCGGAGCCGCCCGGGAGATGTAGGTCACCGCTCAGGACGGAAGGAAAGCACGAGAAAATGGGTTGGCTAAGTTAAGAAATACGACCTTAACAGGCCACAACAAGAAGCGCTCTGCGGATGGCCGTTGGGAGAACAGTAAACCGAGATTTTACGGTGCAGTTACTCGGGAAGAGAAGCATCATCTCCAGCGAAACGGGGCCCTTGAATGCTAAAGGGGTCACACTCCCCAAATTTGCTCCTGTCGGGGTGCGCCTCAGAGCGTCAGTGCCGGACGGCGTGGGGCGTGCTGGTGGTTGAGTGCTGGAGGGTTCGGTGTGCGTGACCTTTAACACAGCAGGGTCTGGCGGTTGGCCCGGTGGAGGAGGCCAGCCGGGACTTGCCATTTCTGGAGGCTGGTGAGGAGGGAATTGCTTGCGAGACGGGGGTGGCCCAGGCAGGTTCTGTGGGCTTCCAGGGGGTGTGCTGACCCGGGCAACAGGGATGGATACCGTTCTGACCCGGACGCTGGCCCGGCGCCGCCCTGCACTTTGTGCCCTGAGCCAGAGTGTGACTGTAGGCCTCAGCCTTCGTTTAAACCACACAGACCAGAGAAGTTTACACTCAAAATAGCCAAGTAGTAGCTATTTGGAAATTACGCATAAAATAGATTTCTGTGGGGCACCGGGTTGGCTCAGTCAGTGGAGCGTGTGGCCCTTCATCTCAGGATGTTGAGTTCAAGCTCCATGTGGGGTACAGAGATCACCTACAAATAAAATCTTTAGTACACACACACACACCTGTATTTTGAGAGTTTCCCAAATTCGCACTGTATTTAATCAGGCCAAAGTTACAATATGCTTTTTTTTTAACAGATTTTATTTATTTATTCGACAGACAGAGATCACAAGTAGACAGAGAGGCAGGCAGAGAGAGAGAAAGGGAAGCAGGCTCCCTGCTGAGCAGAGAGCCCGATGTGGGACTCGATCCCAGGACCCTGAGATCATGACCTGAGCCGAAGGCAGACGCTTAACCCACTGAGCCACCCAGATGCCCCTCAGTGGTCTTTGTTAAAGCAGCCATAAGAAACTAAAATGACCTGTAAGAAATTTTATTTTGGGTGAAAGAGAGGAAGAGGCTGAAAATTAAAAACCACAGAATTTTATGGCCTTTTTTTTTTTTTTTTTTTTTTTTAGTTTTGCTTTTGTTTTCCATGTCAATTTTTCAAAACCCCGCATGGAGGTTTTGAGAGAAGCTTTGAGGTTTTCTTTTCTCCAGGTGTGGGCTATGTCCTCCTGTGCACAGACTGGCAGCTTGGGTCTCGGCTGGCTATTCTGGGCTCTCTGGGATTTGCGTGGCTGCTGGGAGGTGTCTCTGCCCCTCTTGGCAACCTCCCCCCAGGGATTGTTCTGGGGTCTTGATGCACTTTGGTTCTCCCACTAGGGACTCTGTCCCTCCCTGTATCTGTTACTGAAAAGAGTTAACTCTGAGTGTTCATTCTGTGTCCAGCCAGGGAAGCTGGACCCTATGCACGAGGCCAGCGACTTTCCTCATTTTGGAGAAAGGAGGCATTTCTACGCCACAGAATGTTCCCAGAGCATGCACCCAGAGCATGACGTAGCAGGGGGATGGGGATGAGTGAGCTTTCTCAGAGTCTTCCCCAAGATTCTTCTTTTCCCCAAGTGCTCTTAGAGGGATAAGCACCATGTCTGTCCATCTGTGTCCAGGAGGCACTTCTCCAGCTTCAGATGAGTAAGTCATGCACTGGACAATGTGGGAGAGGGAGAGAGGACGAGCCTGTAAGACTAGAGCCAGATCCCCAGTCAGTGAGAAGGTCTGAGCCTTGATTCCCTTGATTCCTGACTGTGCAGTGGACCCTGGTCTTCGCCAGCACGTGTGGCTGGCCTCCCTGATGCCACGGAGCCCGGAGGCTGCCCCATGGGGGAGCCAGGGCCCTGAGGTGGGACCCTCAGAAAGAAGCTTCCCCTTCGGCTTTCCTTCCACCTCTGCCGCACCGTCAGCGCACCCCAGCGGCCCGATTTCATGGAACGGAGTCAACACAGAGAGTAGGGGCCAGCGGGAGAGACCCTGAAAATGGCCGTGTTGCAATCAGACTGCAAATTTTTTTTAAAAGATTTTATTTATTTATTTGACAGAGAGAAAGATCACAAGTAGGCAGAGAGGCAGGCAGAGAGAGAGGGGGAAGCAGGACCCCGAGACCATGACCTGAGCCGAAGGCAGAGGCTTTAACCCACTGAGCCACCCAGATGCCCCCAGACTGCAAATTTTTATGCAGAAAAAGTTATTTCTTCACTGGAAGGTAGAACTCTTACAGAGATGGAAATTCTACCTAATTTTTAATTTTTTGTTCACTTTCTATATAGAGATTTTTTATGATGACTGGTGTTCCGTGAGAATGCCTTGGGGTGTTCATCACTCAGAAGCCCATGGGTTTGCTGGAGGAGGGTCCACTGACCTGCGGACCCCACCAAAGCCAATACTCGGAGCACCGAGGACCCCTTCCTTGTCCAGCGAGAGCAACAGGCAGGCTCGGGACCAGCCTCCTCCAGCAGACCTGACACGTCCTGGCTGGTGCCTGACTCTCCCAAAACCCCAGGGGTCAAGCGCACACCCAAGTCCTGGGCGATCAGAGGGCGCAAGCCCAGCCCACCAGTGACCCCCCCCCACCCCCAAGCACCACAGAATCCAAGATATGGAGGCCCTTCCGCCCTGCATGGGGCTCATCTAGGTGCGTTCCCTCCTTCGTTACTGTAGCTAATTCCCTGACACAAGTGAGCTGTTGGCTTCACGCCTTCCCTAATGGGCCAGAATGTTCCCCAACGCTGACCATTCTTCAGATGGTTAACTGGGACAGACATCGCAAGGGAATCCTCTTCCTTTGTAGGAAACCGTCCGAAGCATTCACTGAGGGGTTTTCCGCCTGTTGTCTTCCCTCCTTGGTGGAGAAATCTGTACTGTATCCACAGCGGGGGCAGTGGGCTGGGATGTGGGTGTGTCTGTCCGTCCAGCGCCCCATCCCGAGGGACAGACCCTCCCCCATCCACCCGGCTGGCTCGCCCGGCTGTCACACTTGCCTTTCGTCACTACACGGAAAATAAGAGGATCCGTTTCTGTGCGACGCTGAGCAGTCTGGGGTGGGGGAGACACATTTGTGTCGCAGCAAACAACGTCGTTCCTCCTGCGCCTCGTATTTCTGCCTGCAAGTCCCCCGCAGCCTCCAGTGTGGGGGGGAGATGCCCCGCTGCAGACTTTCCATCCCACGTAATGCTTGAAGGTGCTCCGCGGGGGGTTCTGCTGAAGTCCCACTCTGGAGAAGTAAACAGCGGTAGAACTGACAATGAATTTGGGAGCACGAGCCAGGCCAGAAACAAGCCCCAGGTGGTTCCCGCATCAGTGAGGCCGTTCCTTTAAAAGTAAAAAATCCAGGGGCGCCTGGGTGGCTCAGTGGTTTAAGCCTCTGCCTTCGATAAAAATAAAATAAAAAGGAAAAAAAAAAAAAAAGCCTCTGCCTTCGGCTCAGGTCATTATCCCAGGGTCCTGGACTCGAGTCCCGCATCGGGCTCTCTGCTCAGCAGGGAGCCTGCTTCCTTCTCTCTCTCTCTCTCTCTCTGTCTGCCTCTCTGCCTACTTGTGATCTCTCTCTGTCAAATAAATAAATAAAATCTTTAAAAAAAAAAAGTAAAAAATCCACAGAGGACTGTATGGACGAAAACAAGTCTTTCGGACTGAGGTTTGCTACCATGGTTTTAAAGCTTGAGACAGTGTCGTGGCTGTGACACGTGGCAGGGCCCCGCTCCGCCACCACGGCCCGAGCCTCCATCACCCGCGTCGTCTCCTCTGACCTTTGGGCCAGAGTCCAATGTCCAAGTGCAGGCAGTGGGGGAGGACAAGGCCTCCTGCAGAGAGTAAACGAGGGGGTGATTCCACGTGAATAAAGCAGAGAGCAGGTTGCATTCGCTCCGGGAGTCTGGACGGATTCAGACCCAGGAGTGGGGAGCCCATGCCGTCCACACCCCCTGGAGCTGCCTGGGGGGGGGGGAGGGGACACAGCCCAGGTGGCCGGAAGAGCCACGTGGATGATGCAACGGAGACACTCACGGCCATCAGACCCAAGGAGCCCAGAAGCAACAGGGCGAGGGAGACCAGGAGTGGGGCCACCTGAGAAGCTAGATGGAAAGGAGAAACCTGCAGGGTGCCTGCTGGTCCTGCCGCCCTGCCGCAGGAGCCCAGCTGCCCACAGGAGCCGTGCGCTCTCCGCCAGGACGAAGACCCCGAGTTCTCCTGCTTCGTGTCGCCACGGGGCTCCATGCAAGACAATGTCCTCATTGCCAATATGGTGACTGATTTTTGTAGCTTATGGAAGTATTTCTGTCCCTGGGATGCTGTGGATTTTGTGTTTCAGAACTGAGAATGTGGACAGCGGGGCAGGTGGGGAGGGGTGTTCGGAGGCCTTCAACAGACCAGGAAAAATTACATGATGTCCTGTGTTGGAGCATGTCATGTCATTACTGATGTTTTCTTCTTTCTTTCTTCCTTTCTTTGTTTCTTTCCTTTTTTTTTTTACCTGTTTACAGTGAGTATTTCAGAATTTGAAACTACACATTTTATTTTGAAGATTTTATAAAAATAAGATTGTCTAATTTAGAAGGTAGAATTTTCAAATGCAGTGAGAGCACAGCATGCTCGAGGTCCTTGCTAATGCAATAAGATGGGGCAGAGTGGGGGGGAGGAAGCAAGAATAACGAAGTGGTGATTGTCTTACATACAAAATTTTAAATGATCAACAGGGAACCGAGTGGAAGAAGCAGGGAGTTGGGCGAGCAGATACGGTTCCAGCAGATCATAACCACTAGCTTTTCTTTTCTTTTTTTTTTTTTAAGATTTTATTTATTTATTTGACAGAGATCACAAGTAGGCAAAGAGGCAGGCAGAGAGAGGGGAGGAAGCAGGCTCCCCGCTGAGCAGAGAGCCCGACGCGGGACTCGATCCCAGGACGCTGAGATCATGACCTGAGCGGAAGGCAGCGGCTTAACCCACTGAGCCACCCAGGCGCCCCACCGCTAGCTTTTCTATGCATGAGAAACAACCCGTTAGAAAATGTCATGTAAAATTGTCCCAACAATAACTATGAAAAACTTAAGAAATGTGATCAGCAAAGACAACCCGTCCTCAGCCTGGTGGAACTTGAAAAGTGAATCCTAAAATTCTTCTAAAAGAGAAAATACATAAAATTCACCAAGACAATTTTGTCGGAGAGGAGGCATGAGGGACGCCGTCCTCATGTCCGCTTTGCGGTGAGGACAGTCAGTGTGGCTCTGGCCCCACTGGACACAACCTGACTGTGGGAATTCTGCACGGGACCAAAGTCAAGGTCCAGAAATGGGGGGAAAGAATGGTCATTCTGTAAATGATGTGAGACAGCTGTCTCCACAGAGAAATGAGGATCCTTCCCAGGTCAACAATCCCATATTCTTTAAAATATTTTTTTACTGGGGTGCCTGGGTGGCTCAGTGGGTTAAGCGTCTGCGTCTGGCTCAGGTCATGATCTCAGGGTCCTGGGATCGAGCCCCACATTGGGCTTTCTGCTCAGAAGGGAACCTGTTTCTCCCTCTCTCTCTTTCTGCCTGCCTCTCTGCCTATTTGTGATCTCTCTCTCTCTGTCAAATAAATAAATAAAATCTAAAAAAAAAATAAAATAAAACAACTCAGTGTGTGTTGGGGGGCACAAAGGATATTAGTGGGTGGTTTACATAATGAAAAATACAAATGGTTAATAAAAATGCTCCCCCTTAGTAGGTATCAGGGAAATCTAAATTAAACAGTGAGATAGCATGTAAGGTAATCACACGGGCATCAATACTGAAGATTAATAACATCCAGTGAATGGAAAGGAAGACTTTTTTTTAATATTTTACTTATTAGACAGAGAGACACAGCGAGAGGGAACACAAGCAGGGGGAGTGGGAGAGGGAGAAGCAGGCTTCCCGCTGAGCAGGGAGCCCAATGCGGGGCTCCATCCCATGACCCGGGGACCATGACCTGAGCCGAAGACAGACACTTAACAACTGAGCCACCCAGGTGCCCTTGGGAAGACCTATTTTTTTCTAGTTTTTATTTTAGAGAGAGAGAGTACGAGTGTGAGCAGGGGGAGGGTCAGGTCTCCAGGGGTGCCTGTGCCTTCTTCACCCCAGGCTCCCTGCCCACACACTCTAATGTGACCGTGCTGGTGGCCGGTGGGCCCCTGTGCTCCTGCTCAAAGTTCACTGGACAGACCCCTGGGGGGACATGACCTCTGTCCAAAATAAGTGCAAAATTCACCTGCTGCAGAAAAAAGAACCAACAGTTTGCAAGAGAAATACTTCTATAAGCAAAGGGCTGGACCGGGTGGGAGGGTATCATTCGGGAACCACATACAAGTTAGAAAGTCTCTGACATACCTGGAGAGATTAAGATTCTTCACCACAAAATACAACCTGGCGAAACGGGGAGCTGGTGTTGAACGGGGACAGAGTTTCGGTTTTGCCAGAGGCAGGTGTTCTGTGGGCGGACGGTGGGGTGCTTGGGGTATGTGAACGCATGTACTGCCCAGCACGGCACATGCGAAAAGGGCTAGGACGCCGTTACATTCCCGCATTCTGCTACCTCTGGAAAAGTAAAACCAAGACTCTTTGAGAAACGAAAAACCAAAGACAAAGAACAGCCCCGTCCCCATTCAACACCAGCTCTCCGTTTCGCCAGGATGAATTTTGTGGTGAAGGATCTTAACCTTTCCAAGTATGTTAGAAATTTTCTGACTTGTATGTGGTTCTCCAAATTAATTAATCTGGGTATTTCCCACCAAATAACTACAAATTCACTATCACCTTGAAAAAAAGATTGATGGGCCCCTGGCCTGCTCTGTCGGGGGAGCGCACGGCTCTTGATCTTGCGGTCATGAGTCTGGGCCCCACGCCAGGTGTAGCGAGTACTTAAAAATAAAATCTTTACAAAGAAAATCTAGGTGCTTGTCTGTGTTCAATAACAAATTCAACTGAGTAATTTTTTTAAATATTTAATTTATGTATTTGACAGAGAGATCACAAGTAGGCAGAGGCAGGGAAGGAAAGGACAGAGAGCCCAACATGGGGCTCGATCCCAGGACCCTGGGATCATGACCTGAGCCAGAGGCAGAGGCGCCCCCTCAACTGAGTAATTTAAAAGATCAAATTGGCTGTAATAAACAACTCATGAATCAGACAGCAAGTGGAGGGGAGCAAGTGCACGGGGCTGCAGAGGAGAAAAGGGTTTTCAAGGCAGAGAGGGCGTGTGAAGGGGGAAATTATTAGTAAAGAATGCGTTGTTGGAGGCGAGCAGCCCTCCTGTCTGCCAGCTTCCCAGGAGGCTCGCGTGGAAGGTCCCATTTCCGGGAGGTTGAAAGTGCCTCCAGGTCAGATACCAAGTCCTGGCTTGCGGATGGGAGGCTCTTGGCATAAAGGATTCCAATCTGAGCCTGCAGTTTCTTAACAACTGTAGGGGTTTGTTTTGTTTTGTTGGGGGGGGGGAGGCGTTTAACCAAACTGGTATTTGTAGATCTTTTTCCCCAGTGAACAAAGGCTGTGGTGTTAAGGCCTCTCCTGCCTTCCCCCACTATGTCGCCTTTCTCCCGGTTTTCCTTGACAGCTGGGCCCTTGCTCTGAGCTCCAGGCCGAGAAGAAATCGCACTCTAGAAAGATGACCTAAAACATTAGTTTATGATTGTACAGTTTTCTACTCTGGGTTTCACAGAAAACTTTTAAATCCATAATGCACAGTGTGTTGATGTCAGCAGCTAGACCCCAGGACCTGACCTCGCTGCTCCCCCAGCTCATGCTCTCCGTCTCTCAAATAAACAAATAAAATATTTTTTTAAATGAATACATACATACTCATCCTAATCCTAAGTAGAAGGGACCCATCCAGCCTTGCTCAGGGGTCGCGGCTTCGGAGGTGATTCCCCGGGATCCCCTTATTTGCAGCAAGCAGTGTCCTCTGCGCGACAGCTCACTGGCCGTGGTTTCCATCTGGGACTTGGCAAGGAGCGGATTCATGTGGTATCGGTGACATGGGATTGTAGTAACGTGCGGACTCCCCTTTCCGATAAATTGTCTTGACATCCAGGGGCGTTTAGCTGTAGCGGTCACATGTTCCCTCCACGGGGACCCTCGAGCCTACCTTCGTGCTTTCCTTCAAACGTGAAGCCAACCGGGGAGCGAGACCAGCAGCTCTCGCAGGGAGGGGTGAGTCAGAGCGGTGGGTGAGCAGAAGCCACGAATCTTTTGGGAAGAATGACCCGTGGGCCCTTGCTGTTTTCCAGGCACGTTCAGGGGCTCTGCCCTCTACAGCCCCGTGCTGTCTCTGTACTTGGGGGTGAAAGCCAACTTAGGTACCTGTTTCACTATGGCCTATTGCCTGACTGATGTGTTTCCTTAATGGCGTGACGTTTCTGATGGCAAAGTGGTCAAGTGATAGCTGATGTGGGAACAAAGGCAAAAAAAATAATTAAATGTTCTTACTACCTACGGTGCACTGGCAAGTCCTCAAAACAGGCAGAATGACATTCCTCTAGGGGCTCAGCTGCGTCAATGTTGACACTTTGCTAAGGGCAACGGGCAATCCTAGCCCTCCCCCACCCCAGGATCCTGTAAGTGTTCTTTAACATATAAAAATTTCCTTAGAAATTTCCTTTATCTCAAAATCCCCCAAGATAGTTGTTGGCAATCACCCCCCCCCCAAGCATATGGCCCACTGATAGACATCTGAAGGGTCTCATGACTAAGGTTTCACTAGATGGTGATAGATGACCTTCTCCCAACAACAGTGAGCCCCCTCAAGGTCCTGGAAACCTCGCTTCCAAATTCCTTAGAGACTCATGGTCTCCCTAACCCCCTCCCAGCTTGAAAGTATATAATAGGCCACTGCTGGGGTGCCTGGGTGGCTCAGTGGGTTAAGCCTCTGCCTTCGGCTCAGGTCATGATCTCGGGGTCCTGGGATCGAGTCCCACGTCGGGCTCTCTGCTCAGCAGGGAGCCTGCTTCCTCCTCTCTCTCTCTGCCTGCCTCTCTGCCTACTTGTGATCTCTGTCTGTCAAATAAATAAAATCTTAAAAAAAAAAAAAATAGGCCACTCCTCATGACCCCGGTGCTGCCCTTTCTGCCCATAGGTCCTGTCCTTGTATTTTTTTATTAAAATACCTTTTTGCACCAAAGATGCCTCAAGAATTCTTTCTTGACCGTTTGCCCAGAACCCCAACATTTCTATAGCAGTAGTGACATATTTCTATCTGATTTGTGTGTTTGTGAATCAATCTGACTCCTATTTCCTTGTCTCTTTGCAGAAAATACTGTTAAATCAAACAAAATAAGTAAACAAAGGGGGAACAGAGGAGCACCCTAGGTCTTAACCAAGATAGTAGGCTGTGCTGGAGGGAGGCCCACAGTCAAGCTCCAGGAACATCCCCCCAACACCAAAGGCCAATGGAGGGCCCGGCAAGGCCACTCTGCGGGAGAAAGAAGCGACGCCTTCCCGCTGACCACCGCGTTGGCCTCCGGACAGAGGCCTGCCCCGCACTTTGGTCTCCTGTGCTCCTGGAGCAAAAAAAAAAAAAAAAAAAAAAAAAAAAAAAAGGAAGCAATTTGGGTGTACAGCCCCCGCTTCCCACCAAACACAGAACCTAGCCGCTGTCCCCAGGGTCACTCTGGTACAGTCTGGCTGTCTTAGGAACAGAACAAGAAGAAACGCTGAGGCTCCGTCTCTCTCTCAAGCTAAAGCAAACCCGCAGTTACCAGACGGGGAGGAGCTCTTCGCTCAAGGCCATCCTTCGAGAGACGTTGGGCGCAGCGGCGGGCAGCAGGAGCACTGGGGTGTGTAGTCAGGCCAGGTGGGGGCCGAGGATGGACCCCGCGCACACACCGGGGTCGCCGTCCAGGTGAGGGCTGCAGGCCCGCGGGGCGGGAGGACGGGGCGGGAGGAGGAGGGCGATGCCCTGGGGCCCGGGGATCCGGCCGCACCGACTCTGCAGGATTCTTGGCTACGGACGGTCACCAGGGCCGGGGCGGGAGCCTGTCCTGTTCGGGCAAGCGGAGCCTTTGTGAAGCAGCGGGTGGCACGCGGGCAGCAGGTGCGAGAGGCCCCGCCCGTCCCGCTCCGCCCGCGCCCGCGTCTCTCGTCCAGGCTGTCGGAAGCGCCCCACCCCCCGCTGCAGGGACAGGCCGGCCTGGGAGACCCGGAGCGAGCCCAGCGGGGGGCGGTGGCCGCGCACACGTCTCTGGGTCCCAGCGCAGATGCCGCGCGGGGTCCGGGGCGTCTGCAGCTGAGCCCCTAGGGCGGGTGGCCCTCCGTCCTCCAGCACGTCCGGAGCCCCTGCTCTGAGCCGGCCGCAGTCCCGGGGGAGCGGGCAGCTGCGAGGGGCGAGGGCGCGAGGGGGCGACGGGGCAGGGCAAAGGGAAAGCGGGTGGGGCAAGGGGGGAGGAGGAACCGACCAAGAAGCCTGCCCGCCTCGCTGACCTCCCTCCTTCCAGACCGCGGGATGGGTCGGCGGCGTCTCCCCGGAGCTCCCCACGCCTGGCCCTGTTAGGGTACGGAGTCGACCACCCCTCAGTGCGGCAGAGAACATCTGGATAATGCAAGTCACACAGCGAGGTTGATTTCCAGCCGGCTGGCGTCCAGGTATCCCCCCGGGGCAGCGGGTTTCAACAAGGACCCCCAGCACTCGAAGCCAAGGGTTTATATAGCGTTTTCAAGGCACTTTTTCAGAGCTACATACGTATCTTGCGCCCCACTTGGACCGTTTAACTTTGTTTCACTTTTTGCCACCCGGCGTCACCCTGGCGGTTAAGTGAGATTTAGGTTTAGAAGAAATTTAACTTTATTTACCTTTCCCTCCGCCTCAGCCTCCTTCCGCTTTATGGTGGGGAGGGCGACATCAGGCCTCAAGGAACTGAGCCATTTGTCTCTGGAAATTGGGCTATTGAGAAGATAACTTCTTCGTTGTAAATCACTAGGACATTTGTAAACCGAGGGACACTCCTGTCTTGCAGGTTTGTGGTCTCTGCAAGTTAACTCTTTGTTTTTCATTAACATGTGGTCCCTGGTGGTGTATGATTAAGTTGCTTTTTCAGGTTTTAGCTAGTTCCTCTTATCTCAAGTCACGTACGCAGTGTGGCCGGTTAGGGACGCTCAGTCAAATGGCTTCCCGGCCTTCAGGACGGCCGTTCTTATGCTCACCCACTCTTACAGTGCAAGGTGCCAGCTTTTGCTTGGCCAAGATGGCTGTACGTATGTCAGGGCTAGACTCGAGGTGGGTACGGTCTCGTTTTTCTTGGCCTCCACACCTGGAGCTGGTTTCCGGGACTTGTTTTTAAGTCCCCTGGGGGAAGGGGAGCAGGGACCGTTTAAGGGTTAAACAACAAAGTTATTGTTTAACCTCAGTGGAAGCCTCTGGCTAAAATAAAAATATAAAATAGGGCCTTACAGCCCCGCGTGGACGCCGGCCGCCCAATCACGGGAGTTGGGTTCAGTGACTGAACAAGGGCTTCCTGCCGTCGGGATGTGCACAGAGGCACCCGCTGTGGCCCGCGAGCTTCCGGCCACCTCCTCTCTGCTGCTGCTCTCCCGTAGTCACCCCCGGGGCCCCAGGACACGGCTGACGATGCCCAGCAGCCTCGGAGGAAGGTGTTAGCTCTGGGGGCAGGGGACATACTTCCCGGTATCCCCACCTCTGGGGGGCTCTCCCGTTGGGCCCGCAGGTCACCCCCACAGAAGCCAGACTCACAGAAGAAAAATCGCACAGGCGTTGGGGTTTGCGCAAGCAGACTCGGACACTCAAAGGGGTGGTCCTGCAGGGGTGGGGATGGGGCATGTGCCTCCTGACACCCGTCCACCTACTGGGACGACAGGAGGCTCAGGAACTGCTGTCCTGGCTTCCCCCAAGTGCTGTTTGGGGGTTTTTGTCATGTAGACTCTCTTCCTGCTGTCTCTGGAGACACCTTCACAAATGGGGATTTGCCTCCTGCTTTTAGGCGGAAGGGGAGGGCAGAGATCTCTGATTCCCAATTGTCTTTAGCTCAAAAAATCCTTATACCAGAGGGGCCTCTTTCTGGGTGCTGTTCTGATTCCCTAGCGCCCTTAACAATCCCGAATTTTGAATGGTGGCCGAATAAACTGCAGGACCGTCGTGGTAAAGGGGTCTGTGTGGCGTGGGGATGGCAGAGTTTCGGGTCCCCGCTCTGTCGCTCTGGGCCGAGGAGCTGTGCACAAATGTGGAAATCTCTGCAATCACTCACTACTCAGCAGAGCCGAGAATTATGCGGGAGTTAGCAGGGGTGAGATCCTCAGCACATCGCCACACCCAGTAAGCACTCCATAAATGCCAGTGTCTGTCACTCAGCTACAAGGAGACTTCAGCAATAATCCGCAGCCACAGGAACTCCGTGAACTTTGGGGTGAGTGTCTTCCTTTACTGGATTCTGTGTGGGTGAGGAAGCTTCAACCCTGCAGACAGAAGCAACCGACTTTAGTTCGTCGGAGACAGAAAGCTGCGGGCGGGGAAAGCGTTGCACAGCAGAAGTGGGAAGGAAGGGGGAGAGAAAAGAACTTTGAAAAAATGATGATACAACTTGTTTCATTTGTCCAGTTGCCTATTAGGTTGATGTAAAGACCTATTTAGCCAGAGCGTGTCCATCAGTTAAAAGATAACTTTGTTGTCTAAAACTTAAACTTTCCCTGCCCCCCTTCCCCCAGGGGACTTACTTAAAAACAAGTCCTGGAAACCAGCCACAGGTAACAAAGCCCAGATACAAGGGTGGGCCAGGCCAGGTGGAGACACCCGATCAGTGGGGGCGCATACTGTCTCCCTAGTTACCAAGGAGTATGGGCCCTGCCCTTTGGGAGCCTTTTGGGTGCCAATTCTAACCAAGGTGATAGGCTGGTTCAAATGTCTACTATAGGGTAAATTGTAATTCAATTGGTCACTTATGTGTGACCTAACATGACTCTGGAGTTTCCTCTGTGTGTTACAGTCTCATTGGCCACCTGTGCGTGGCCAGGCCCAACCACATGGCCTTTGCCCTTAAAAGCTCATCTGTGAAACGGGGAAAGTTCGCCCTCTCTTGTAAGAGGTGCGGCCCCGAACGTTCGCTTTGATTCTTGATGCTTGGCGCGAAATAAAGCTTTGCTTGACCTTCGCTTTGTATCAGTCTCGCTCCTTTAATCACGGACCCGTTATTGGGGGACCCAACAGTTGATGCTCTTTGGAGAGCACGCGATGGCCTCTCTCAGGGGCGCCCCATAAATGTCCATCTGCCCATCAGGGTTCTGAGCACCTGTAGAACTAGAACCACGTGGCGCACACAGCCCTGCGCTTTGGTAGCCCTGCCGCCTGTGGGACACCTGCCTTCGGGGCTCGTCCCCCCTTGCAGTGAGGGCTGGTGGGAGAGAGGTTTCGGAAGAAGCTAGTGTTCCAGAGAATGGAATGTTCCTCTATGCTAAGAGGACCATCCAGCGGGGAAGCTGCGACGGGCAGTTTGTGGACATCTTTGTGTCTAACTCTTAATTTTGTTGTAAATCTACAACTGCTCCGAAGCAAACCAAGTCGCCTCTACGGAGTGCGTGGGACACGCAGAAGGACGCAGGCGACAGCAGAGAGCGGCTCATGGTCCTAGTGCAGCTGCTCCTTTCCCCAGAAGCACTCATCCAGACAGTGTTTTGACAGATGCTGGTGCTGGCGCCGAAAAGACACACTCAGGTCGGAACCTTCTTCTTCGAAAGGCCGTGAGGGACTGTGTCTCAATGGCAAGACAGGTCCCCCGAACCTGCTGTCATCGCTTCATAGAATATGTGAATCAGGCCATCCTGCTGTGTGCCTTAAACGTGTGCAGCGAGGTATGGCAATGACTTCTCAATAAAACTGGAAAAACAGAGAAATGAGACAAAAGGAAGAGCCACGAGTTCACGAGGGAGGACCAGCGGGCGCAGACGCTCTCATACGCAGCTCCCCTGACAGAACAGGACGAGCAGAAGGCGGTGTTTTGAAGAAAATCCAACAAGAAGGTTAGACAAGGATGTGGCGAACCATGGCCGCCTGCGTGTCGTGTGCGTGACGCCTGCGGGGCCACCCTTGCTCTCCATCACACATCGGAGCTGCGGGTTTCATCACCCTCCACGGGGCCGGGCGTGGGGTCGGGGTGGTGGGGAGCACGCGGGCACCCCCCCCGAGGACACGCAACTCTGGTCACTGATGACCCAGACTCAGGGAGGGGAGGCAGAGAAGACAAGACCGCTGAATCCCTCCCTGGGGTTTCCCGCTCCCATGGGTAGGTTGCTCCAGATTTCCCTGCGGCAGAGCACAGACCTGCTGTTAGGGCATGGCTGAAGGAGGTCAGTGGTTCTACTTAGCTTGGGTGAAGAGACATTTCTTAAGGATAAGACCACCGTCCATGGCAGCATTAGGGGATTCTTTCTTTCTTTCTTTTTTTAAAGGTTTTGTTTATCTATTTGTCATAGAGAGAGTGAAAGAGCAGCAGGCAAAGGGAGAGCAGGGAGCTGGTCTCAGGACTCGATCCCAGCACTCTGGGATCACGACCTGAGCCACAGGCAGACACTTAACCGACTGAGCCACCCAGGCGTCTCCAGGGGCTTCATTCTTATCAGTCCTTCCATTAGATACGGGAACATGGTATTTGCCCCAGTGAGAAGACCAAGTGCCTGACCATTGCCACTGACCATGACCTCCCTCCCCGCCTCCAAAGGACCATGCCAGCCTCTTGCTCAGACTGTCCACCATCGGCTAGAAAGGCCTCCGGCCACTGGGAGCCGTGGGAAACATCCCCATCTACCAGAGCCACCACGGCCACGCTAACAACGCTCTGGGTGACGTGGACGAATTCAGCATTGGGAGTCCAGCCGCCGGGACCCGGTGGTCCTTTTCCACATGCTCTCACCGGGACACCAGGCAGGCCAGGCAGGGTACTGGTTGCCAGAAGCACCATTCTGTGCTGCCGTCCATGTGGAGGCCAAGAAAAGCAAGGGCTGTGCCCACCTCGAGTCTAGCTCTGACATAAGTACAGCCATCTTTTTTTTTTTTTAATATTTTACTTATTTATTTGACAGACAGAGCACAAGTAGGCAGAGAGGCAGGCAGAGAGAGAGAGGGGAAAGCAGGCTCCCTGCTGAGCAGAGAGCCTGATGCAGGTTTCCATCCCAGGACCCTGGGATCATGACCCAAGTCAAAGGCAGCGGCTTAACCCACTGAGCCACCCAGGCGCCCCTAAGTGCAGCCATCTTGACGTTCCAGATTATCACAAAATATTTCTTGGGTTCTGATCTATTCAGGTGAGTACTTTAAATGGTCCCTCTCTCCTTTAATGATTGATTTAAACCCCTGGACTGGAAAAGGTGGTTTTTTGTTCTTGTTGTTGTTGTTGTTGTTTTGGTCAAATAGCAAAAAAACTTATTTGAGCTTCATTTTCTTTTTGTAACACTAATCATGTTTTGCTATTTTCTCCCATGTCTCCTCACCTGACTCAAGTCCTTCACTGTCATAACTTCCACAGATGATCCTTTCCACTTGGGAAGATCACCTGAGCAGTCTCCCCTGCACTCAGCTGCCTCTTTCATATCTCCCCTACACATTCCCCAACTGACCAGTGTTGACCCGAGTAGGTAGGGACAACTCTACACCCCTATTCAGCAGGAAGAAGTTACAGAAGACGAGACCGTCCACCTTCAACAACCTTAAAGATATAAGGGTCAAAATTGTTCCGGGGGGAATGATGTGGGAAACAGAGACAGAAGAAAATCATTAAAATTCCTTACCTACTGACAAGCCCTTGAAACAGACAGAGTGGCTCTCTCCTGGGGACTCAACTGCCCTCACTTTGAGGTTTTGCTAAGGACAATCCTAGCCTGACCGACGCCCTACCCCAACAGGTCCAACCAGGATCCTGTAAGTACACTTTAACAATTCCTTTAGGAAACTTTATCTCTAAACCTCCAAGATAGTGTCAACAATCATTCCCAAGCATATGACCCACTGATACACATCTAAAGGGTCTCATGAGAAGATTTTTATTACTGGTAATAAATAACCTTTCTCCCAACAATAGCTAGCCCCTCAAGGTCCTGGAGACCTTGCTTCCAAAATTCCTTAGAGACTAACATCATCCATGATCCCCTTTGTCCTCACCCACCGCTGAGTCCACCCCTACTCTGCCTTTAAAAACTCTGACTGTAATCCGGTTTGGGGTCCAAGTCCCTACTCCACTGTGTCGGGAATACTTGGGCCCAAGCTTAAGTTTGCCAAATAAACCCTCATGTGATTGCATCGGTGTTGGCTCCTTGGTGGACTCTCGGACACGAAAACTCGGGTACAACAGCCATCTCTTGCTATGGGCCCTACAGTGCCAAACCTCAGGATAGAGGCCAAGCTCGTTCCTCTGGGATGGGACGCTGTCCTCCCAACCGGGTGTGGCTGCCTTGTGGGACGGGGGCCGGCGTGGCTGCAGATGCAGGAAGGCCGGGCTGGCCAGTGGGCTGGCCAGTGTGCGCGAGCTCCGCCACATGGAGCCCTCTGGCTGGCGGGGCTGGTACACACCCCACAGAAGAGGCTTCACGGTCCTGAGAAATACAGGAAAAGACATCCTCCATCCTCTTTTCTTTCAGAACGTACTTGTCTATCCTTCTTAAATGTACGAAAGTCTTTAATAGCCAAAGAAGCCCTGGGAGGGGAATGGGCTGGACTAGTCACCTGACTCCAGATAGCAAATCTACCCAAAACGTGGCTTGTCTGCCGTTTCCTTCTGTCTCTGCAACACTGTTCCTGGCTGCCTGATGATCCTCACGTCTGGCTTTAATGCTTATGTCTGACAACATTGTAACAACATTGCTTTCTTTCTCTTCTATTATTACAGAGCGATTTTCTGGGGCACAAGAGGATTTTGTTCGCAACTGTATCTCCCCACCCCTGGCCCCAGACAAACCCAGTGCGGGTGCTTCAGAGCACCTGCAGACTCTGCCCCCCCCCCCCCCCCCCCCCCCCCCCGGCCCCTGCCCTCCTCCCCAGGCACCAGCAGTGCTCCAGTGGGAGCCCAAGCCAATCACCAGCAATCGGAATTTCTGGGGTAGGGCTGGGAAATCAACACGCTTTGTTTTGTTTTGTTTTTAACTTCCCAGGAGGTTCCAGTGTGTAGGCACTGCTGAGAGTTCCATCCTGGGAGACAAACAAACCCAACTCCAGCAGGAATTGGAGGCTGCAGCCGTAAAGGAGCTGGGTCTCTAGACTGCCTTCTGTTGGGGAAGAATAAGTTTCCATTAATTTAATTTCACTTAAGTTAGTTCACCATGAAAAACCCAATATAGCTCTTCTAAGGAAGCATGAGGGATAAAGGAATCTTCCCGTGACCTTCTCAGGGTCCCTGGCTGGGTCTGAAAAGTAAGCTGACAGAGACAGATGACACAGATGGGCAGGGGAAAAGCAGACGAATGGATTTACTGTAAGTTTTACAGGACACGGGAGCCTGCATAAGGAAATGAAGACCCAAGAGAACAGCTAAGCATGAGTGTTTTTGAGCGAGGTTTGATGAAGAGTGTAGGCAGGTGTGGGCAACAGCCCAGGATGGCGGTGTGAGGGCAGTGTAGTAAACCAGGGCAAAATCAAGGGCTGTTCATTCAGAGTCCTCTTAGCGTCCCTCCTCCTGGTGCAAGGAGGGCACCTCTTGTGTGAGGGGCTCATGCCCTGCTTCAGGGGAGGGGGTCAGAGAACTCTTTCAGCACCTGTCATTTCTCAGATCCCTTCAGCTTAAAATATGGAGTATGCCAAGGTGCCAAGATGCCTCCAATTCCATGAGAAGGAATCATTAGTCTGAGCTTCATAATGAAAAGTCTAACCATGAGTTAGATTTTTTCCTAACCTCTCACAGCTTAGACCAACCTGGTTAAGACCATGGTCCTATTAAAGAAAAAATTATTCTGACACTTGTTGAAACAGGGGATGTCTAGCCACCTTCATACTCATGTCGGGCCAGTTTTCCCTCTTGATTGGTTGGTTTTAATATCCCAAATGTTCTGGGGTGCCTGGGTGGCTCAGTTGTTAAGCGTCTGCCTTTGGCTCAGGTCATGATTCCAGTGTCCTGGGATCCAGTCCCGCATTGGGCTCCCTGCTCAGCAGGAAGCCTGCTTCTCTCTCTCCCACTGCCCTTGCTTGTGTTCCCTCTCTCGCTGTGTCGCTCTCTGTCAAATAAATAAATAAATGTTTATTTGACAAAAAACAACAACAACTAGATTTTAAAACATTATGTAACTGTTGCTATGATTAGATTGTCAACTATTTGTGGGAAGAGACCTTTGTATAGAGTCAACAACCCGCATGGTGCCTGGCCCCCAAGTAGTTCCTCAAATTTAATTTAATTAAACATGAAGACATACATTCCTTTGAAATAAAATAAAAGCCCCCTCCCCCCAAAAAAAGAAAGAGAAAAGAAAAAGAAAAGAGAATGAAGTAAATTTAGACTATAGCTGGTTGATTACAAGGCAAAACTAAACTCAGGGGACTCCCCACGGAGTCACCCCTCGGGTCCCAAGGTCCTCAACAGCTGGCCTTCTTCTCTGCAACTTTCAGAGTCTTGTCATGTCTGTTTCGTGTTCAGCATCCAGTGGTCTGGGTTGTATTTAGCAGGAGAGACAGGGAAACCACCATGACTCTCATCGTGGAGTGGATTATTGGAATAGCCATTAACTACTAAGAAATGGAGGCCATAATTTAAAACTCTCAAAAAAGAAATATTTAGGGCCAGATAGTTCCATTGGAGACTTCTACCAAATGTTTAGAGAATTAACCCCAATTGTGCATGATCTATCCCAGAAACTAGCAGAAGTGGGAACACCTCCTAAATCATTTTATGAAGTTAGTATTACCTTGATACTAAAACCAGACAAAGAAAACACAAACGAACAAACAAAAAAACCACAGACTAATATCCCTCATGATAGAGGTTCAAAAATCCTTAAAATATAAACAAATAGAATTCTACAGTGTATTTAAAATTGCACACCACTACCTGTAGCGTTGGTTCTAGGAATGCAAGACCGGTTCAACATCTGGAAAGCAATCAGTGTAATCCACTAAACTAACGGTGTAAAGAGGAAAACAAACCCGTGACCACGTCAAGCAGTGCAGAAAAGGCTTCTGACCAAACTCAACGCCGGTTAGTGACCGATCTGCCCGACGGAGTGTGGAATGGACAAGGCATCTCTGCAGTCCCTCAGTGTTGCTGCGGGACCTGGCGGCTTCACTCCCCAGCACCAACTGGGAGAAACACAGGGTGGGATGACACAGAAACTCGTACACAAATGCTCTGAGCAGCATCTTTCATAGTAGCCTCCCAGACAGAATAACCCGAACGTCCATCCACTGATGAGAGAGTAGACAGAATGTGATCTATGCGCTGAACGGTTCTTCTGTGAGAAGGAAGGAAACACTGACATTTGCTACCACATGGACGAGCCTTAAAAACACGTTGAGTGAAAGGAGCCAGATGCACAACACCACACCCTGCAGGATTCTGTTAATGTGAAATGTCCAGAACAGGTAAAACCACAGAGGCAGGAAGTCTGTCAGTGGTTGCCACACGCTGGGGGAGGAGGGAGCAGGGAGAGACCGCTAACGCTGTAAATAGGTTAAAGTGATCGTAGTGTTGGTGGCACAACTCTGTGAATACAGCAGGGCTATTTAATTGCACACAACTGGGGGTGCCTGGGTGGCTTGGCAGGTTGGGTCACTGCCTTCGGCCCAGGTCATGATCCTAGGGTCCAGCGATTGAGTCCCGCATCCGGCTCCCTGCTGCGGGGGTGGGGAGCCTGCTTCTCTCTCTGCCTCTGGCTGCCACTCTGCCTGCTTGCGCACACTCTCTCTCTCTGACAAATAAATAAATGGATTTCTTAAAAAAATAAAATAAATGGGTAAGCTGTTTGCTATGGGAATTATATATCAATACGTTTTTTGAAGTATGCTCTCTTGGACATTTCTCCTGCCTTATTCCATGTTCAAAAGGCCAAACCTAAATTAAAAATACAGTGAGACCTTTTTGGAAAAGTGTTCACCCAAGTTTACTTAAACATAGCCAAGTTCTAAGAAGACAAAGAGGAGCGCCCCATCCAAACTGTTCCGGGCTTATCTGCACCACACGCACTCACAATTCTAGGGGATTCATGCTTGGGTAAATGTGGTTTCCTACCTCTGAGGCTCATCATGTCTCTCAACTCGAGAGACATTCAGGTGCCCAAGGACACGACTGTCACACATCTCATGCGCGCAAACAAGCTTCGTACTTTTTTTAAAAAGATTTTTATTTATTTATTTATTTGACAGACAGAGATCACAAGTAGGCAGAGAGGCAGGCAGAGAGAGAGAGGGAAGCAGGCCCCCTGCTGAGCAGAGAGCCCGATGAAGGACTCCATCCCTGAGATCATGACCTGAGCTCAAGGCGGAGGCTTTAACCCACTGAGCCACCCAGGCACCCTAGCTTTGTGCTTTTTGTCATAGCTGCATTTCATTATTTTTAGGCATTTTTCATGTCTTCTTAAGTGCAATATCCTTGGCGCCTAACAGCGCCTACACAGTCAGTAGTGCAGCCAGTAAGTATCTGTTGATTGAACAAGGATGGAGGACAGTGAGTGGAGTCTGATAGAAGTAAATTGCAGACTCTGGTATTTCTATTCCTTTGGCATAAAAGATTATCAAAAAAAAAAAAAAAGGGGGGGCAGCATCTTCTAAGGATCTCCATGCCAGGGGATGACACCGTTTACAACTTCTTTAGGAACAGGACTACCGCACTTAGGACATGAATGGATTAGTGATTAAAATGGATCCACAGCGGCTTCCCCGACTTTATGCACTCATCTTGTTTCAGTGTTACGTTGAACTTACCGACAAGATGCTTGGAAAGATCTGACCTGCGTAAAAAACACGCCTGCTGCTGGGACGTGTTCTGGTGAATCTTCTACCCTACCTTATCCCTTTGTTTGCTTGGGGTCGAGAAGCCAGGTAAATTTCCATTTTCTTTTTTTCTTCTTCTTTTTTTTAAATTAAGTTTTATTTATTTGAGAGAGAGACAGAGAACAAGGAGGGAAGCAGCAGTAGAGGGGGAGGGAGAAGCAGGCTTCCTGTGGAGCAGAGAACCCAATGAGGGCCTTGATCCTGGGACCCTGACATCATGACCTGAGCTGAAGGCAGATGCTCCACCAACTGAACTACCCAGGCGCCCCAATTTTCAATTTCCTACCACAAATGAGCTGCCCTCTCATTCAGTTAAAATGCTATCTGAGTGACTAACATGTTTTCTGCACCCAAGTGGGAAGCCAGCTGTGTGGTGGCCGTCACTGTCCACTGTGAAGACATGAAGAGATGCCTGCAGCCCAGGGCTGGGCTCTCTCTAGGATTAAACAAGCTTTACGGGGGTGCCCGGCTGGCTCAGTCAGTGGAGCAGGTGACTATTGATCTCAGGGTTGTGAGTTTGAGCCCCACGCTGGGTGTAGAGATGACTTAAAATTAAAAAATCTTAAAAAAAAAAAAAAAAAAAAAGCTTTACTAGCAAGAATCGTTTTACACGAAAACCAAAATAAGACCAACAAAGAGCAGGAACTTTTGCCAAATTGGATAAAATGAATAAGGGATCAAGAATCCTATAATAATGAGAATTTTGCAGAGATTGTTCTAGACCAAAAAGCAAGCTAAACAACACAGCATCTGTTCAGGCCATGGACAGGGCTGTTATTTAACTAAAATCCCACCGGCTTTTGTTTAAACTTGACTATGGATTTTATTGCTCTTAAGTTTGTTTCCTGGAGTAGCACACAGCTGGTGTATGAAGTACCAGGAGAGGGGTTTAAAGGAACAGATCACAGACAGCTCCAGGACTCTGTCTGCAGAGACCTGACCAGGTTCTGCAAAGTGTGAGCACCTGCAGGGATGAAGGCCAGAGAGAGATCGGCCATGTGGCACAATCCCCAGGGCGAACTCACCTTCCACCAGCTGGCCTGGAGAGACCCCCAAGAAACCACATCTTGAGAAAGGTACTCAAAAGGGTTTTTTGTCTTGGTGGGAGTGACTGGCTCCAGAGTAAACAAGTCTCAGAAGGGTCAAACCCTCTCCACCACCTTCAGGGTGCACTCCAGAAAAGGCTAAGAATATCTAAAGGGATTTAAAAAAATCCTGCACCCAAGGACATATTTACTACATTTGTCAAGCAATAAAATATTACATATGCAAAGAAGCTGGAAACTATAACTCACAATTAGTAGGAAAGTCCATCTGATGAAGTTCTAGAACCTAGGTGAGTTTCCGTGGGCTGAGGTCTGGAGCCGATGACCAAGAAAGAATTCTTGAGACATCTTTGGTGCAAAATGGTGGTTTATTAAAGCCCATGGGCAGGTTCCGTGGGCAGAAAGAGCTGCTGCCCCGGGTTGTGAGGGATGGCAGGTTATGTACCCTGTGGTTGGGGGAAGGTGAGGGAAAGGGAGGTTTCAAAGGAGTTTTCATATGCTAAAGAGGGCCTACAAGGTGCCTGGAGTATCCCGGAGGTCTTCTGGGATACCCGGAGGTCTTCCGGTGGTTTGATCAATGTTGTCTTTTGGCAAGCCGTTAACATCAAGATAGTTGGGACATTCCTGGTGGAATGTCACATTTCTGCTATCAAATAGGTTCGGAAGAGAAATTTCCTTCTACCTCAGCCTCCTTCAGTTTTGTGTATGGAGAGGAGGGCTTGAGGAACTGAGTTATTTGCCTCTGGAAATTATCAATAGCACAAGGTAACTTCTTTGTAGATCTCTAGGACATTTGTAAACCAAGGGGAACTATTTGTTTCTCGCTTATGGCGGTCAGGGGTGCCTGAGGAAAGTCACACATATTACGGAGGGGAGCGGGTGGAGAGGGGGTGCAAGGTGCCAGCTTTTGCTCTGTCCTCAGCCAGCCTCCTGCTCCCCATCACATCCGTAGAGACGGGTGCAGGAGGCCACCAGTGCTGGAACCAGGGACCTTGACGTTACAGCAGCTCTGAGGACCACACTCCAGAGGTGCAGGAAGGCCCGCCAGAGATCTAGAAAAAGGGACCCAAACAGAAAGACCTTCCAGAAATGAAAACACAACATCTAGCTTGAAAACTGCACTGGATGGGATTCATGGCAACTTAGACAACGTGGGAGAACATTGAGGACAGAGCAAAACTGTCCAAACTGTGACCACAGCACTGGGCTGCGGGTCACAAAAGCTGCCCAGTAATGTGGTGATGTGAGCCCGGCAGTACGGGGCGGGGGGGTGGGGGGGAGCGAATCCTATAAAACCAGAGCTCAAACAAGAACAAAACCCAAAACTCAACAACCCCCAGCAGAAGGAACATGGAGAAAATGACTCCAAGTCGTATTGTAGTAACATTGCTTAAAGCGAGGGATGAGGGAAAATCTCCCAGCATGGGGCAAACACCAGCGCGTTGGACGCAGGCAGGTCAACATGGTGGGGTGCCCAGGGTAGGTGGGGAGGGGACCCTGGGCCTGGAGGGCCTGCCCGTTTTCCCCGGGGCCACCGAGGTGCATCTGAACCCCTGTGGCACCTTCTGGGCTCCCTGCACCTGCCTCTCTCCAGACTGGGAAGGTGTGCTCGCTCGGCAAGTGGCAGGGAAGCAGGGGGTGGTGGGGGAGGCAAGACCTTCACCTGCGCCAGGCTCCAGGCCCCGGTCTGTGAAACAGTCTGATGGCGGCTGGGACGCAGAACAGAAGACATACATTTACAAATCTAACATTTGTTAGATTTTAATATTGCGTGAATGGGTGTCACGGGGTAAAAGTGAGTGTCCCAAAGGCAGTGGGATGTGAGAGCTTCTGTACATCCTGATAGGGGCAGGGGAGGGGGCCTCTTAGGGGAAGGAAGGATGATGGGACCCTTGGAAGAAAGGCTTAGGAACAAAATAAAACAACCACCGCCAGGACGGTGTCCCTAAACCACGGCTTAACACCCGACCAACTGCAGGTTCCAGCTCGCCTAAAGGCAGTCTTGACCAGCCAGGCAGGAACGCTCTTCGGGGCAGCAGTGAGGAGATCCGCTACCGGGGCGCACGCCACCCCCAGGGGAAAGGTGAGGGGGGTCTGCGCTGTAAGACTCCTGCCTCCCCCCCCCCCCCCCCCCCCCGCGCGCGCAGGGAAGGTGACCTTCTCTGGAACAGCCCTTTCTCCCTTTTGCTAATTGCTCTGCCCTAGAGCTTGTGGGAGACCCCCACCTGCTGTGTGGCCTTCCGCCCTGGCCAGCCAGAAGCTCAAGAGAAAGCCAAGTAGATCTGCAAGCTTACTAGGCTCCATTTTTGTTCTTTATCAACAGTTTGGGACAAAGTCTGGGTGTGGTCGCTGGTGGCTTCTAGTCTCCTCAGTTCCGGTCTTCCGCCGTGCACGGAGCCCTGGGGGCAGACCCCTGCTGAGCTGCTCTGTGCACGGAGTCCTGGGGGCAGACCCCTGTTCAGAAAAAGCTTCTCCCGGCATTTACTCTTTTCAAGAGCCTTGGCTCAAAACAATATACCAAAGAGGCATATTTCTGGGTGGCGAGTCTGGAACTCCTTCAAGAGACCGTAGAATTTGCAGGTGCAGAGTAAGGGCCTCGGGAAGTACAAAACCCAAGAAATGTCATTTAAATATCTTACAGGCACAAAAGGCAAAAACGCCAAATGCAGAAAAGGTCTGCCACTGTCTTCAGGGCAGGCTTGAGAGCAGTACGGATAACGCCTAACCTGAGTCCTGCAAACGTGGGCTGGGCGGCCCTTTGTTCAGAAATGTTTCCCCCGTTTTGAGGAGGGTCAAACGGGTTTCTGGAGCTGAGGGATCAGCACTGCTCCAGAAGGGTGTTCTGGCCCCGCTCCGCGGCCTGCTGGGCGAGCGCACTTTACTCCAGCGAGATTTAACGTGGGTGCGCCCAAGGGCACAAAGTGAACCCAGTGTTAGTATTCTCTGGCGTACCTGGTATTTTAAGTATTTTTAAAAAGTTTAAGGATTTGGGGCACAACAGTCTCATGATTTCAATTTAAAGCATGTAAATAACTGAACGGACTTTTTTTTTTTAATTTTAAAAGGAAATCTTTCTCTTCATAAACATTATTACACTTGGAAGCGCCTGCAATGTATGAATTTGTGACGGTTGCTAACCACTCGGGAACGTTTTTGTTCATTTATTACACAACGAAAGCTCTTACAGAGGAAATCTAGTATTTTGCGAAATGCTTGAGGGAACTTCAACTTTGTCTCAAAGCCCTTCCTTAAAATGGATGCAAATGTTTGTTAGACATCGGGAGTAGTAAGAATTATAAGTTTAAGTTGGAGAACTAGGTTTTGACATTTTTTTAAAAAGATTTTGTTCTTTCTTTGACAGAGATCACAAGTAGGCAGAGAAGGGGGAAGCAGGCTCTCTGTTCAGCAGGGATGTGGGGCTCGATCCCAGGACCCTGAGATCATGACCTGAGCCAAAGGCAGAGGCTTTAACCCACTGAGTCACCCAGGCGTCCTGGTTTTGACATTTTTAAAATTCATAACTTCGTATTCATCCCTTTGGTAAAGTAAATACTGATTTAAAAAACAAAGATTGCCCCACAAAGTAGCTTGAGTATGGGGAGCCTCTGTTAGGGATATCCCACACTGTGCTTTGAAGACAGAAGTACTCTGGAGCTTAGCAGGAGTGGTCCCTGAGCTGTGGAGGGAGCTCCTTGTACACACCTCCCTGGCATTCCTCGTGTCTTTCTTTTCTTTCCTTAAAGATATTATTTATGTGGGGCGCCTGGGTGGCTCAGTGGATTAAGCCGCTGCTTTCGGCTCAGGTCATGATCTCAGGGTCCTGGGATCGAGCCCCGCATCGGGCTCTCTGCTCTGCAGGGAGCCTGCTTCCTCCTCTCTCTCTGCCTGCCTCTCTGCCTACTTGTGATCTCTCTCTCTGTCAAATAAATAAATAAAATCTTTAAAAAAAAAAGATAAAAAAAAAGATATTATTTATGTATTTGTTAGAGAGGGAGAGACAGAGCACAAGCAGGGGGAGCAGCAGGCTGAGGGAGCAGCAGACTCACCGGTGAGCAGGGAGCCCGATGAGGGGGGTGGATCCTGGGGCCCTGGGATCATGACCTGAGCCAAAGCAGAGGTTTAACCCACTGAGACGCCAGGCGCCCCGTCTCTCCCGTACTGCTGTGCAGCAGTGTGTACAGACACTCCCGTGAAGCACACTTGCACGTGGGGATGTGTGGGGCTTCAAGCGGCCCCATCACACATGTTTGAAATTCACCTGTTTAGAGCATGCGCACGCCCCTGCCTCGATGGAGGGGTGTCAGAAGAGCTGAAGAGAACAAAATTCTTGCCTTTTGGAGGGCAAAGTAGGCTTCGGAGGTCTCAGGGTAGAGGGTGTAGTTTGAGACAGAAATGGAAGCCTAGGAGTCAGGTTTGAGGCTCAAACTCCATTTCCTAAGGACACTCAGATTTGGGAATGTTGGGGGGAGAAAAGGAGGTCAGCCCTGCCCTCCCCAGATCAAGAAGCTCTCCTTCTCCCAGGCCCAGAGTCTGCTGATGCCAGGAAAGGGCCCAGGAGGACTTGGCACAGATCTTGGCACAGGAGCCCTGCGGCCCCGGGCTGTGTAGGTCCGTCCTTGTTCTGGCCGCGGGCTGCATGACGGGGACGACCCTGCACCGGTCCTGTCTGCTGGAACGCAGGTCCTCACCGCCGCGGGCGCGCAGACTTCGCTCAGCCTAAGTCACCCTCACAGCAGGGAGAGGCATGGCGAGGACCAGGAGCACCCTTGGTGGGCACGAACCTCACACACCCAAACTGAAGTCAGCAGCTGGGCTGGAAGGTGTGAAAGTAACCTGTCACTCAGGGCCATTGTTTGCAAGCACTGGGGCTTCACATAGTTAATCTCTCCCATTGTATGTTAATTATTCCCATTTTTCAAATCAAAGAAAGCTTTGGAGGCGAATAGGGCTAGGGGAAGAGAGTGCTGGGCTCTGTTTCTAAACACACACACACACACACATGCTTGTGACCCTCAGGAAAGCGTGTTTTGGATTTCCAGGGTAGTCATCTCGGAATGATACAGACTAACATTTAAACATGATAGAGGATGAATGTAAATGGTTTTGGGTATTTGACGATGAAAGTCACATTGAAAACATGGGGAAATGTTTATAGACAAAGTCAAAATTAATCTTTTCTAGTGCTTAAAGTTATATCGTATCATTCTAACGTCCTAAAGAACCCGAAAAAGAAAAGTTTCTGACTGTGAGAGGAAAAAAAGCATTATTTCATTATAGGGAAGGTCTTTCCAAACATGGTAAAAAACATGAAGAGGCAACATAACAGCACCAAATCCACTTGTACAAAGTTTTTAAACCTTTGCAGGAAAAACAAAACAAACAAAACAAAAACCAAAAAACAAAACCACCAGAAATGAAATAAGAAGCCCAACGAGAAATCGGGTAAAAATTTTGCCAGCATGTGAGTAAGGACTAATATTCCTCAATGTGCAAAGAGTTCCTATAAACAAAGGAGAAAAATAAAACAAAAACCCAAGTAAAAGGGTAGACCGAGGCCACAGACAATTCACAAGACCACAGCCATCAGTGACATTTTTCTGTCTTATTCCTTTATGTAGCAGCTTGTTTTGAGAGAGAACACACAGCAGACAGCCCACCCATTCAAAGCTCGTCTTCCTGCCTCCACGGATTTGACTATTCTGGGCATTTGTATAAATAGAAATATACCCTCTGTGGCCCTTTTGACAGTTGATGACATCCGATGTCTTCTCCAGGGCTTATTGGCCATCTGCTTTTCATTTTGGGAGAACTATCTATTCGGACCCAAGGCCCCTTCTTAATTGTTTGTTGTTTTTTTATTGTTCTTTATGTTGTTCTGTACATAAGTCCTTTCTCAAAAGGTGATTTTCAGATATTTTCTCCCATTGTGTGGGTTTTCCTTTCTTTTCTTTTCTTTTTTTTTTTAAGAATTTATTTATTTGACAGAGAGAGATCACAAGTAGGCAGAGAGGCAGGCAGAGAGAGAGGGGGAAGCAGGCTCCCCGCTGAGCAGAGAGACCCATGCAGGTCTCTATCCCAGGACCCTGCGATCATGACCTGAGCTGAAGGCAGAGGCTTAACCCACTGAGCCACCCAGGTGTCCCTCTGTGGGTTTTCTTTACATACTTTTTAAAGGTTTTATTCATTTCTTTGAGAGAGAGAAAGAGAGCAAGATGGGGGGTGGTAAGGGAGAGGGAGAAGCAAATTCCCAGCTGATCACAAAGCCCGATGTGGGGCTCAATTCC
Source organism: Meles meles (assembly GCF_922984935.1). NCBI lineage: Eukaryota > Metazoa > Chordata > Mammalia > Carnivora > Mustelidae > Meles > Meles meles. Next base: position 95,945,788 of record NC_060076.1, read on the forward strand.
CTGACCCCGCGACTGAGACCTGAGCTGAAGGCAGATTCCCAACCATTTGAGGCACCCAGGTGTCCCCCTTTACATATTTTTGATGGCATCTTTGTGTTAGGTCGCCCAGTAATGGGTCCATGATTAAAGGACCGAGAAGCATACAAAGCGAAGGTCAAGCAAAGCTTTATTTTGTGCCAAGCATCAAGAATCATACTGACCGGACAAGGTCACACCTCTTACAGGGAGGGCAACCTTTCTGTGCTTTACAGACTAGCTTTTAAGGGCAAAGGCCAGGCGCTTGGGCCTGGCCACGCACAGGTGGCCAATGAAATTATAACACACAGAGAAGGCTGCACAGTCATGCTAGGTGACCAACTGAATTACAATTTACCCAAGTAGATATTTGAATTAGTCTATCACCTTGGTCAGGATTGGCACCCAAAAAGCCCCAAAGGGCATGGCCCATACTTCTTGGTAACTAGAGAGACAGTATACATCCCCCACCACTGATCGGATGTCTCCACCTGGCCTGACCCACCCTTGTATTTGGGCTTGTTACCTGGGACTGGTTTCCAGGACTTGTTTTTGAGTAAGTCCCCTGGGGGGAGGGGGGCAGAGACAGTTTAAGGGTTAAACAACAAAGTTATTGTTTAACCTGGAAGGAAGTGTCCTGGCTAAAATAAGGTCCTTACACTTTAGAGCTCAAGTTTTAATTTTGGTGATCAACAGTTTACCTATTTTTCCGTTGACTGTTCATGTTCTAGGGGTTGTATTTAAGAAACCACTGTCCTTTTTTTTTTTTTTAAGATTTTATTTATTTATTTGACAGAGATCACAAGTTGGCAGAGAGGCAGGCAGAGAGAGAGGGGGAAGCAGGCTCCCTGCTGAGCAGAGAGCCCGATGCGGGGCTCGATCCCAGGACCCCGAGACCATGACCTGAGCTGAAGGCAGAGGCTTAACCCACTGAGCCACCCAGGTGCCCAAGAAACCACTGTTCTAACCCAAGGTCACAAAGATTTACATCTGTATTGTCTCCTAGCACTCTATAGTTCTTACATTTAGGTGTTTGACACATTTTGTGTCAATACTTAACACACAGTGTGAAGTGGGGGAGGGGGTTCCAACCTCATTTTTTAACATACGGATATACACTTCTCCCAGCACCATTTGTTGAAAAGACTGGCATCCCATTACACTGTCTTGGAAAATCAATTGATTTCCCTGTGGAAAATCGATTGATTGTAAATATGAGTGTTTATTTCTGGGCGTTTTCGTGCCTCGACCTGCAGCTCTGGTCCTATGGCAGTCCCACCTCTCTGTTCCTTAGGGAGGTTCAACAATCGAGAAGTGTGTTTCCTCACGCTTTACTCTTCTTTTTCAATATTGCTTTGGCTATCCTGGATCCCTTACATTTGTACACAAATTTGAGGATCAGCCTGTCAATTTTTGAAAAAAAAAAAAAAATCAGCTGGGATTTTGAGAGGGATTGCCCTGAACCCTAAGAGCCATCTGGGAGGTCCTGTCACCTGTAAGCATGGAGTCTTTTGGTCTATGACTCAGTTCGTTCTTTTCAACACTGTTTGGAGGTTTTCATTGTATGAACTTTGCACTTCTTTTATTAATTTTATTCCTGTTTTATTCTTTTGAAATCTTTTTTTTTAAAAGATTTATTTATTTATTTGACAGAGATCACAAGTAGGCAGAGAGGCAGAGAGAGAGGAGGAAGGAGGCTCCCCGCTGATCAGAGAGCCCGATGCGGGATGCGGGCTCCTGAGATCATGAGACCATGACCTGAGCGGAAGGCAGAGGCTTTAACCCACTGAGCCACCCAGGCACCCCTGAAATCTATTATAGAAGGGATTTCTTTTTAATTAAATTTTTTCCCCATTTTTAAAAAGTAACATGTACTTGACACGCAATGTTGCATGATGTCCGGCGTGCAGCACAGCGACCCGAGTCAACGCATTCCACTGCTCTCCCACAAGTCCAGCTGCCGTCACCGTGCGACTCTGTCCCAGCGCCACAGACTGCTCCCCAGGCTGTGCCTCGTATTCCCGAGACAGTCATCCCCCCTCTCTGGGAGCCGGGACCTCCCGCCCCCCTCTCCCACTTTGCCCATCCCCCACCCTCTCCCTTCCTGGGACTGTCAGTTTGCTCTGTCTTCACGGGTCTGTTTCTGCTTTTTGTTTTTTTATTTTTATTTTTTTAAGTTTTTTTTTTATTTATTTGATAGAGATCACAAGTAGGCAGAGAGGCAGGCAGTGAGAGGGGGAAGCAGGCTCCCCACTGAGCAGAGAGCCCGATGGGGGGCTGGATCCCTGGACCCTGAGACCATGACCTGAAAAGGCAGAGGTCACCCACTGAGCCACCCAGGCACCCATTTAGTTTTTTAGATCCCACATATAAATGAAATCATACGGCATTTTTCTTTGACTTATTATAATACCCTCTAGGTCCATCCATGTTGTAGGAATGGTTTCCTCAATCTCACTTTTAGTTTGCTCATTTCTACTATCCTTTAAAACCACAATTGATTTCTGTATATTGATCTTATATTCTGCAACCTTGATAGATTCATTTGTGACTTCTAATAGTTTATAGTGGATTCCCTAGGACCAAGTGACTTTTAAACATATGAAAAGAGACAAGTTTCTCTTATGATGAGAGAAATGCAAGTGTAAACTACCACGGGTATGGTTTGTTCACCTAATAAGTTGGCAGACATCTGAGATTCTCTCACTGCATAGGTGTTTTATCAGATAACACACATACGTCGTCCACAGCGCCCACTTCGAGGGGTGTCGCCTACAGCAGCTGTCTTCCGGTTTGTGCACAGAGTCCCTGGCACATGTATATGATATTGAAGGAGTATGTGATGGGCAGGCGTGTCATTGTTTCATTCCATTTATATAAAGGTCAAACACAGGAAAAACTAATCTATTGAGAGGAATCAGCATAATTTTATTGTCCTCATAACATTTAATTAAAATTCTTCAGGTTTTTTTTTTTTCTAAATGATGAGAATTTCCTCCCTCTCAACCTGACATTGTGCCATCCAATAAAGCCGTAAACCCCTACCATCCAGTGTCCAGTGTGCTTGGTGTCTGGAAGTTATATCATCCTTTCCATGAGCATTCCATTCAGCTCAAAGCTGTCCCCCAACATCATTACCATAGCCTTCTTCAGTCTCCTGTAGTTCATAATTCTCAAAAATTCTCCTCCAGATAGGACCAGATCGATTCAACAGCCGCCCCACAAACCCCACCGAACATCTTTAGCCGTGCCTTCCTGGATGGTGAAACTCCCTTCTGCGTGTACAGGGCTGTCCAGAATTTATTTTGATTCTTGATATAATCCTGTAAGAGTAGGTAATGAGAATTTAAATTGCCTGGTGTCCTGGCATTTGAATCCCTTCACAAGCCCTACGTCCTGATAAATCCACATGATCCAGTATTCCCAGAACAAGTCATACGTTCATCTATAATCAACAGTTGCTGAGTCCTTACTTTCCTTCAGGAGGTATACTGGTAAGGACAGATCTTGTCTCTGCCAACTGGATTTCATAACGGGGTGGCAGACGGGCAATGTACACATAAACGAATCAACATTCTATGTGACTGCAAAGGAGAATCAGTGCTCTGAAGAGAGACCCACAAGCACGTACGTCACAGAGACCAGAGAACAATCGACATGTGCAGGTGGTCATGGCAGGCTTCTCAGGAGACATTTGAGCACGTTTATTTGCCCACTGTGCAGAGAACGACCTGGAGGGGCCCAGGAGTGAACCAGGAGAGGAAGTTGCCGGTTGACCAGATGGCTGAACTCAGCTCCTGCCATTTCTCTTGGAGCCATTCTTTCTGCAAACACTTCCTTCACACCATGTGACGTTCCCTCCACGAAGTGTAAATGTTATTGTGGCCATGGACGTAGTGTCCCCTCCAGAGGCTAATACAGTGCCTGGGCTGTTCAACATTTGTTAAGCATTTGTTAAGGGGCTGGAAAGGCTCTCGGGGCTCTCTTATTGGCAGGGCGCTCAATAGTTTTGATGGCCCAAGAGAAGCTGGCAGGGGCAGGCGCTCGAATTTGTGATTTCACTGAAGTTTCAGGAGCAAGTTTTCAAGCCAACAATGCCTGTGGAGAGACAGGATTCCTAAGGGGAATGGTCCTCTGGCCCTTCTTGTCCCACTGCTGCCAGACTTCCAGGGTGAGGGGATTATGACAGGCTGCCTCCCTTCCGCTTTAAAAGCAGCTTCTGTGTAGGATCTACCTGGTCTGAGGCTTCCTGGGAAGCCAGGTGGCCAGGCCCCTTCAATCAGAGTGAAAAGAGGGGATTTACACCCTCCCAGTTGAGGTGGACCCTGGAGGACCCTGGGTGTGGGGAAAGGGGTCAGTGGCCAGGGTCTAGGCCTGGGACTGTGTGGCCCTCCAGAGCCTGCATTAGCATTAGGCTGTTTTTTTCCTGAAGGATTACTTCCCCTAGAAGAGTAGCATCTGGACTGAAATTGTACAGCAAACCTGGGAAGCCATCTGTAGACCACAAATGGTGTGCAGGATCCTCAGTGAACCCCTTGCTCACTCTGCTCTAGTCCCGGCAGTGGACATACAACAGAGAATGGAAAGAAAGGGTCTTGCAAGAGATCAACTGACAGGAGGGTGAGAAGAGGCTTGGAGAATCCAGCCTTCAGGGGCCCTGAGCGGGGTATATACCTGGAGAAGTTCCAGGCAGAGGTGACCCTGCCCCTTCCTGAGCTTTCCTTCCCCCTCTCCCCATTTCTGGCCCTATTGTCGACCATGCAAGCAAGCTCTGGTCACCCCGCATCAGATGACAGTGTTAGACCTCATGCATCCTTCTGCATAGTGTGCATCAAGACAGCTTTCAGTGGCAGATGAATCCCAGTGCCCTATCAGCACCAGCACAGAATAGATGCCCTGTCCTGGCAGGGCCGCCATCTAATCAGGACTCATATGCTAGGGATGCCTCATTAGCACAGCCAGAAATCTGGAGCCACAGGTGGGAGTGGATGGGCCAGCCTGAACTCCAATCATAAGGACCAACATATTAGGCAGGAAAGAAGCCCAAGTGTTCTCAGTTCAACGGCTTTTGCTCCCACTGCCTGGGGGGTCCCGGGGTCCTGGGCCAACTGGAGGATGATGCAGCTAGCCAATAGGGAGAGAGCCTCCCTATCTACAAAAAGATGGGTAGCTCATCAAACTCATCACCTAGAGGCTAAACTAATACAATTATCCTTGTGAACAATGTATACGATACATATTGAATACTTTTTGCTGTGTTCAACAACTGGATTATTTTATAATAAGTATAATTTGAGGGGCACCTTGGTGGCTCAGTGGGTTAACCCTCTACCTTCGGCTCAGGTCATGATCCCGGTCCTGGGATCAAGCCCCGCACTCTCTGCTCAGCTGGGAGCTGGCAGCCTGCACCCCACTCTGCCCCCTCCACCCCGCCTGCCTCTCTGCCTACTTGTGATCTCTGCCAAATAATTAAAAAAACAAAACAAAACAACAAACTTAAACAAACTTGAAAAGGCTTAAGTTTGGTTTCTAACTAACACAACAAGGTCAGTGGGGTAAGTATACCAATACACCAAGGTTTGCTGTTGGTCTAAACTCACCCCACTCCCATATCACAGATTTATTAATCTCTGGGGCAGAAATTTGCTCTCCCCAAGTAGGAGCCCAGGGACCCAGCATTAAGAGACATAGCCTTAGGGGGCCTGGGTGGCTCAGTTGATTAAGTGTCTGAGTCTTGGTTTTGGCTCAGGTCCTTATCTCAGTGGGATGGAGCCCTGTGTTAGGCTCTGTTCTGTGATGGATGTGGAGCCTGCTTAAGATTCTCTCATTCCCTCTCCCTTTGCCGATCCCCCTCCTCCACCCCCGCCATGCTCCCTAGATCTTTCTTTCCCAAGTACATAAATAAAATCTTAAAAAGAGAGAGAGAGAGAAAGAGACAGACAGACAGACAGACAGACAGACATAGGCCTAGTAGAGGCTGGAACTATTAACATGCCAATCTGTATTTACCAGCAACAAAATTGCTGCAGGAGAAAAGATACATGTAGGCTCATCTGACCTATCTCCAGAAGTCAAGTGTGGTTGAGAAACTATTAAAAAACAAAACAAACAAAGCTGTAACTTTTAAGTTTCTGGTAATGCTTGGTTAGCAAGTTGGAAGGTGGCAGGGTGCTCCCTGAGCCTCCCATCCTAGAGATTCTTGACCTAAGTGCGGCTCCACTTTTCCAATTCATTATTTTGAAAAATTTCAGTTTTCCAGAGAAGTTGAACTGGACAGTGAACACACACACACACATTATTTAAATGCACCAATTGTTAATGTTTTGTTACATCTGCTTTATCTCTACGTAAAATACATCTGTTTCTGAACCATTTGAAAGTAAGTTGTGGCCACCAAGAATCTCCACTTATATCTCCTAAGAACAAGGGCAATGTGACAGACATCATCACACTAAAACATTTAATGGTAATTCGGCAGCAGTTTGAAATACATTTCGTATAAAAAAGTCCTCCAGCTGTCCCCCAAATCTCTTTATAGCTTCTTTCCTTCACAGTGGTGTAGGATTGAGGGTCATGTGAAGGACTTGGTTGTGGTCTCTTAGTCTGGCCCCGATCCCCTAGCTTTTCTGGTTTGGTTTGATACTGACTTTTTGAAAAGTCCAGTGGAGCTTTTTTGCACAATGTCTCTCAATGGATTTGTCTGATTTTTTTCCCCTGTAAATAGATTCATTTAAAAAATCTTTTGCAGATTTACATGGCTGATGTACAAGCCTATTTTTGACATTCAGCATGCTAAAGAGCAAAGCTTCTCTGGGGAGGGTGGGTGAGATACTTCTGGTAGAAGGACTTGGTGGTTGCCGGCTTGGGAGGGTGGCCTTTTCCCACATGGCTCACCTCCCTGCCCATGCATTGTTGACAGCTCCCAGTGGTCATCAGCAGAGGCAAAATTTAAACCCCGGGCGTCTCCAGGAGGGACTGGGGTGGGAAAACGCATTTGGCTTTGTCTGGAGACCATTTTGACCGTCATAATGTTGGAGAAGGTGCGTGCTACCGGCATCAAGTGGGTAGAGGCCAACGATGCTGCCAAACATCCCCCTCAAGAAAGAATTACTCAGCCTCAAATACCCACAGTGGCAAGGTGGAGGCACGGAAGGGACAGCACTGACCAGCTGCCTCCTTGACATCTGCCTGTTGCCCATCCCCCCGCCTCCTGGTCTGCTCCATTACCGTCCACGCCAAAAACGTTAAACACAAACCGAAGCAACGACTTCGCAGTGCTTCTTCACTGCTGACTGCAGGGCCACACTCCTATGTGTGTCTAATGGGCTCTCCAGTAGGCCTGTGAGGTCCCCGCGCATGCCACGTGTGCCACCCGAGACGAGCTTTGATTGCCAGACCAGGCACGCACAGTCGTATCTGGGAGAAACGGAAAAGGCGCCAGGCAGATCCCGCGGAGCTCGCTAACTACCCGCTGCGCGCCAGGCCAGAGCCTCCAGCGCTCTCCAGGCCCCGTCCTGCGACCTGACAACGCCGGGTGAGGCGCTTTCCCACGACACGGCCGTGCGACTGCACTCGAGGAACCACAACGGCCCCGCGCCCTGCGGGAGGACGCCGGGCTGCGGGGACCGGGCAGGAACGTTCCTGGCCCCGGGGTGCGGGCGGCGCGCGTAGAGCTCCCGGCTGGGCTGCGGGGCTTAGATTCAACCCTAAGGTCCTGCTCTCAACTCAGCGGGAGTCAAGTGTCCTCGCCGCCTTCCTCTCCCCCTTCCTCCCGCGAACAACCAACACACTCAAGGGGCATCTTGGGCGCAGCGAGTCCACGGGTTCACGCGTGACCGTGGGAAGGCCTAGCTCCCGATCTCGAAGGAGAGCTGGTCCACCTCTCTCGCGGGCGGTGGGCGCCGGGCTCCCAAGGTCACACGCGGGTGGGCGAGGCCGGGTCCGCGCAGACGGGGGCGCCGGGCGGCGGCGGCGCAGTGCGGCGGCGGGTCCGCGCGCGGGAAGCCGGCCAGCGCGGGAGACTGGCTTGTGGGCTGCGGCGAGGCCGCCGCGGCTGGCTGAGCCGGCGTCCCCACCGCCGCCCCGGCCTCCCCCGCCCCCGCGGCGCGCGCGGCAGGACGTCTGGCGGAGCGGCGCCAGCATGAGGGGGGCCGCGCAGCCCGCGGAAGCCCTCCCGCCGCGCGAAAACGAAACTTCCCGGGATGCCTGACTTCCGGCCCCGGGGCTCCGCGCCCCGAACACCGCCGCTTCCCGGCGCGCACCTGGGGCCCGGCCCCGCCCCACCGCCCCGGCAGGTGAGACCCGCGCCAGGCCCCGCCCCTCGGCCCCGCCCCGGCCGCCCACGCCGCCACCTGGCCAGAGCGGCGCCAGGTCTGCCCAGCTCGGTCCCGCACGCCCCGGCGCCAGGTGAGAGCGGTACCAAGCCCGCCCTGTTCTGTTCACCGCCAACCCCGCCGCCAGGTGAGCAGCTCCAAGCCCTGCCCCGCCGCCGGGGCCCGTCCCGCGCCGTCCCCTCGATTCCCCTCGGCCGCCAGGTGAGTGGCGCCACTGCCCGTTCTGCTGCCCACCAAGTCCCGCCCCGCCGCCGATCCCGGTCCGGCTTCATCTCGTCCCGCCCTCCCTGCCGCCAGGTGCGCGGCTCCAGGCCCCGCCCGCCGCCCTCCAGGCCCCACCCAGACGCCAGAGCCCTGCCACGCTCCGTCCCGCCCCACCTGCCTCGTCGCGGGGAGAGTCGCGCCCAGCCCGGCTCCCGGGACTCCTCCCACTGCCACGCCAGGCCCCGCCCCGCTTCCAGGTGAGCGTCGCAGGATCCGGTCCGGGCTCCAGGCCGAGCCCCGCCGCCCTCCAGGCCCCGCCCGGCCTCCAGGCCCCACCCGCTGCCTATGGCGCCTGCGCAATACGGCCCGTCGGGCCGGGGCCGGGCGGCGCGGCCGGCGCAGTCGGCAGGCGCAGTGCGCGTGCGCCGTGCGGCCGGGGGCGGGCGGCGGCGGCCGCGGAGCGGAGCGGGGGCGGGGCGGCGCCGTCTGGCTCGGTCGGGCCGGGGCGGGAGTGTGGCGCGGGACGGCGGGGCCCGCAGGCTGCGGACGGCGGCCTGGGCGGCCGGCAGGTAAGACCCGCGCGTCGCCGGGGAGCGGGCGCCGCTCGGGAGGGAGGGGGCGCGGGCGGGGCGCGCTGCGGGCGGCGGCGCCCGGGGAGTGGCGGTCGGGCCGCGGCGCATTGTCCGGGCGCGGGCGGCGCCTGCACAGCGCCCCCTGCCGGTCGGGCCGCGGGGCGGGGGGCCTCGGGCTCGGGCCGCGCGCCTTTGTTCGCCGCCCCCGCCAACATGGCGGCCGCCCGGCCCGCCCGGTCGCGGGCCCGGCGCGCTTTGTTCCGCAGGCCTGGGCGCCGGCGGGCGGGGGGCGGCGGGGGCGGGGCGCGGGATCGTTGCATAACCCGCCGGGCGGGGCGGGGGACGGGACCCCCGGGCGGGGGCGGGGCGGTGGGGGGAGGGGCGGGGCGGGGCGGCCGTCCGGGCTCCCTCCCTCCCTGCGGGCCCGGGTTGGCCCCGGCCCCGGCCGGGGTCTTCCCTTCGCGCCCCCTCATCCCGGGTGACCTTGAGCGCGCTGCGCCGGGGGCGCCGGGATGAGCCGCACGGCGCGGAAGCTTGCGCAGTGCCGGGGGTGGGCTGGCGCGCTTCCCCGGACCCGGTTTCGGGGGCCCGCGGTGGAAACGGCCTGGAGGTGGGCGCCCCGCGTCTCTTGATGCAGCGGCTTGTATTGGTGTGTGCGCCGGCTGGTTCGGGTTTGGACAGGGAATTTCCGTGCACGTTGGGGCGGCACTCGCGGGTGGTGGGGCTGTGTTGGCGAGTCCATCAAGAGGCCGCGCAGGACACCCTCAGCCCTGTGACGTGCTTGGAGCCGGGGACCACAGGCCTGCCCAAATGCGAACACCTGTAACTTTCTTCTGCTGGAATTTTCTGGAAGGAACTCTGCAGTCTGGAAGGGTGGATGGAGAGGGCAGTCACTGCCTTCTGCACAGCTTTTGTTAGGAAAGCCTGCATTTGGGTGTTCCCAGAGCGGGCCGAGTTCGTGAAGGCCCTTCAGAGGTGGTGGCGTTTCAGGCGGGGTCAGAGGAGAGGGGGAGGCTTCCCTCAGCCTTGGTTGATGGGCAACACCCCCAAGTTATGATCGCCAGAAATTTGCAGAGCGTTCATTCTTAGACTTGATAGCAAGTGAAGGTCGCACAATTTATGTCAAAATTATAGATAGTGGATATTAGTTTCTTGCGAGAAATAAAATAGAATTTTATTTTTCATCCTGAGTAGCGAAGTGATGTTAAGATGCTGTGAAATGGGTAAGGCAAGAGAAGGCCTTCTCCTTAGTTCTTTATGTTTAACATAGAAATTTTTTAAAAAGACATCGGTGGGTCCCAGGAATTTTGCTAGTACTGCCTTCAGTACCTTCAGTTCCCAATTCAGAATACAGTAACAGTGTTTACTTAGTATTGGAATATGTGAAGCGCTGTTGCTTAAGGTAGTGTTTTTTATTTATTTACTTATGTATTTATTTGACAGGGAAAGAGCACAAGCAGGGGGAGCAGCAGGCAGAGGCAGAGGGAAAACAGGTTCTCAGCTGAGCAAGGAGCCTGTTTTGGGGCTCCATTTCAGGACCCTGAGATCGTGACTTGAGCTGAAGGCAGATGCCTAGCCATCTGAGCTACCCAGGTGCCCTTTAAGGCAGTGTTTGTGATGCTAGTTCTAAGAGATGCTACAGGAAAAACAAAGGGTTCCTTGGTCACCTCAGTTTGGGAAACAGTGCTGCGTTCTGTCCTCCCTTAGGGTCAGAGTTAACTGCATCAAATACTGTAGTACTGTTTCCATAGTTGGCTGCAGATATCGTTTTGTTTTGTTTTGTTTTCCTTCAGCACCCATGAAATCCAGGTAACAATGAAACATTGGTGATTGCTCTCCTCAAAGTGCATCTTAGGTAATTTACATACCTGTACCTTTTTTGTGAACTGGGAGGTTGGTGTGGTTTGTGAGTGCGTGTGCATCTCATGGACAGTATCTCAAATCTGACTCTTAGTCTTAAGATCTGAGAATCATTAATTTGACATTGTAAGTGGAGAAATTTAATTACAGTGTTTTCATTTCCCAGTGACTTCACCTGATTGCGCACACATTCATAGCTTGACTTGCTGCACTTCTTAATTTTTAGCATTTTTTCCTGGTACATTAAAAATACGTGCCAGGGGTGCCTGGGTGGCTCAGTGGATTAAAGCTTCTGCCTTTGGCTCAGGTCATGATCCCAGGGTCCTCGGATCGAGCCCCACATCGGGCTCTCTGCTCTGCAGGGAGCCTGCTTCCTCCTATCTCTCTCTCTGCCTGCCTCCCTGCCTCTCTGCGACTTGTGATCTTTGTCAAATAAATAAATAAAATCTTAAAAAAAAAATATGTGGCCAAGATACTGTATCTGAAGAATTAATCACATGGGTTATTTATAGATTAAAAACAATGCTGTTGAGTATATCTTTTAGTTTAGTTAGCAGAGTTTTTATTTGCTGAGAAAGAGCAGTTAATATATATCTACATAAATACTTATATTTACTGATGCCTTAATTAAATGTTTTCTTTCCCTATTCCTTGAATGAGAATAACTTGGAAGAAGGAATCAGTTATTTTGCCCAAGTATTTTGTTCGATTTGGCAGACATTATGGTGTTGTGAAAAGGCTGTAGGCTCTGGATTTGGCCTTGGAGATAGATAGCATGGCCTTCAGCTCTGTTGAGTCTGGGTGGAAATCCAGCCCCACAGGTGACTGGTCTAAAGCCACACAGAAGATCCCGCCCACTTCGTGGACTTGCCATTTCTCAGCTGTGAACTGGGAGGAGACGCGCCCCACAAGGCTGTTGCAAGAATTAAGTGGATTTGTAGGGTTCTCAGGGCAGTCCTGAAATGCAGTCACCACTGCCAGTCATTGTTGATTTCTTTCCCTTCCTGCTTTTGAACTTTGCTGTAGTTACTAGCATGGTGTTGTTAATGTGGAGGTGAACAGTTTACTTAGTTATGCGCCAGTATTCAATGTAATTTTAATTCTTATTGGGTGCTTATGGCCTTAAAATTGCCATAAGTTCTTACTAAAATGGGTCATGTGTGGGCATAATACATAAAGATCTGCCGTTGTAGACCTTACAGTGGTAGGGAAGATAGGCATGTAAGCCATGAGGGAATTCGATGCTGAGGGCATCTGGAAGAGAAGGCAGTGCTCCAGCAGGGTCAAGAATGTAGAGCAGGAGAGCAGTGAAGTCCAGATGGAGGGACAGGAGCGGCAGAGGCACGTGGAGGGTGTTTGAGACCATCCTGGATTTGAATCCCAACCAAAGATCGACCTGTGTTAGCATTTACTTGTATGAGTGTGTTTGTCTGTTGAGCAGGACGAGCACATTGACTTCATCAAGTGTCAGCCTCTAAGGCTCCATGGTGGGTGCACCTTGAGCACCGATGATGGTGATGATGACGTTATCACTGCTGACATCACCTGTAGTTCACATGGCCTTGTGTCGGATGAAGTCGGGAGCAGCTTTTACATAATTCTGCATACCCCGCCAAGGCAGCTGCTGTGGGCAAAGCCTTTGGAAGGCATTAACCAGCATGAAAGGTGCGCTGGAGGAATCTGCTGGTGCAGGATCTCTAGTCCAGCTGTGGGAGGTGGCGGATGAAGCCATTTGGGACGAGGGGAATCGGTCTGGAGTCACTGGTATGTTAAATGTGTTGAGTTTTGGGGGCGGAAGGGGTGGAGGGAGAAGGATCCATTCAATGTGGATGTTGTTTTAGCCAATGTTGACCGTGTAATTAAAGAGACTAGTAAAGCATTTTTTATACCATTGTAGATATTTTTAGAGTGTAGTAATGTCTTTTTTTTAAAAAAAAAAGGCAGGGACGCCTGGCTGGCTCAGTTGGAAGAGCGTGTGACTCTTTTTATTAATTTATTATTTTTAAACATTTAATTTAATTTAAATTTTGTGTGTGTGTGTGTTCCAAAATTCGTTTATGCACCACACCCAATGCTCCATGCAATATGTGCCCTCCACAGTACCCACCACCAGGCTCACCCAGCCCCCTACTCCCTCCCCTCCAAAACCCTCAGTTTGTTTCTCAGAGTCCATAGTCTCTCATGGTTCGCCTCCCCCTCTGATTTCCCCCAACTCACTTCTCCTCTCCATCTCCCAGTGTCCTCCGTGTTATTCCTTAGAGCATGTGACTCTTGATCCTTGGGGTCATGAGTTCAAGCCCCACAATGGATGTAGAAATGACTTAAATAAAAATAAAGAAGGTGGAACAACTTTTTTTTTTTAACTTAGATTATATTTGTTTATAATAAGTTCAGTTTGCTTATAGTTACATCCTTATAGCGTAGGTATAATTTTTGGACCTGTTTGTGTTTAAATGAGCTCTGTAGTCCTAGATACATGAATCTATGTTTATAGATTTATATGTGAATGTATGTTTATATATTAGCTAGTTATATATCTTACTTAATTAGCTAGTTATATATCTTAATATTGATTAAAAATATTAATTACTAATATTAATTAATCTTACTTAATACTAACAGGTCCTGACAAGTGATCAGAATGTCCTTTTTCTTGTGTACAGGGTTGGGTTGTTGTGAGTTTCTTTTGCTTTTTTCTCTTTTGAAACCACTGTGGACCCATGGATTTTTGTGTATTCAGTGTGTTTTAATCAAATAGTCCTCATTTTCCTCAGCTTTTCCTCACTTGGGCATGGTGCAGTTCCTTTAAGCTGAATCTCTTTCCTTGGATGCCACCCCATTCATCTTTGAACCCTTTCTTGCTTTCTGATACTAGATGTCTAAGACTTTGTGTTTTCCTGATCAGCCAGTTCTTTCTGCTCCTTCTGCTGAGGTTGGAACTTAGATACCAAAATCTGGTGCAGTGGGTCTGTATTGCTGCTGGGATGTCTCTACTCTCATTGCCAGATTGGGAAATACATAAAATTTGATGTTATATTGGTATTTTCCATTTAAATTTAACATTTAACATTGCAGGGTTTTTACTTTGAGTTTATCCTTTTTTCTGTAACATTGAAGATTTGCATTCTTTGCAACTTTGCTATCCTTGTTCTGCAGTATATAAATGATACTTGAAAACACCAATAACAAAGTGTTGTTTGTATTTCATTACAGTTCTTCTGTTCTTAAAAGTTCTTAAAATGTGTCCATGTAAGGATGCACAGTTGATGTTCTGATTTATAAAATGACTTAAAAATACTTTTTTTCTGACTATGTTACCAGTTTAATTGCTAGTTTGGCTTATTTGTATGAAATCTTTAGTTTTTTTTTTTTTTTTAAAGATTTTATTTATTTATTTGGCAGACAGAGATCACAGGTAGGCAGAGAGGGAGGCGGAGAGAGGGGGAGGCAGACTCACTGCTGAGCAGAGAGTCTGATGCGGGGCTCCATCCCAAGGCCCTGGGATCACGACCTGAGCGGAAGGCAGAGGCTTTATTTTATTTTATTTTTTTTTATTTATTTGACAGACAGCAAACACAAGTAGGCAGAGAAGCAGGCAGAGAGAGAGGAGGAAGCAGGCTCCCTGCTGTGCAGAGAGCCTGATGCGGGGCTCGATCCCAGGACCCTGGGATCATGACCTGAGCCGAAAGCAGAGGCTTTAACCCACTGAGCCACCCAGGCGCCCCAAAATCTTTAGGTTTTAAGGATTTCATTAATTTTTGTTTAATGTACTTTTTAAAATACTAGTATATAAAATGTGTGTGTAGTTGACAGGTCAGAGCTGTGGTAGAAAGGTGTGCTCATAGTTCTTCCATTGCTGTCCCCTGCACCTTTCCCATCGTGCCCCCGTTTTATTTCTGATTTATTCTCCCAGTGTTTCATTTTTGCAAATAGAATCCCAGACTCATATTTTTATTTCCTTTTCGTTTTTAAATAGACGGTAGAACTCAACACTGTTCTTTCTTTTTTACTTAATATATTCTGGAGATTGCTTTGTATAAGCTCCTTTCCATTTTTTTGTGCTCGTAGTTTCCTGAATGATGAACATGGATTGTTGATATTCTGTTGCTTTTGTAAATGTTGCTGCAGGGAATAACCTTATGGATATGTTTTTGTATTTGTGCACGTTTAGCTTTAAGATAGTGAGATTGTTGGGGAAAAGAGAAATGTGTTTGAAATTTGTTTAGTGTCAGAAAATTAGAGTTTAAAAAGTTGGATTTGATTATGTCACCCTTTTAAAGCTCTCAATGGTTTTAAGTACAGAACTTGGTGCCGTGATCTCAGGGGTGCACCTGAGCCTCGTCTTTCTCACCTCTGCACATCTCCCCTGGCTTTCCTTGCTCCAGCCATGCCTGTCAGGCTTCTGTGCCCGGCATCTTCTCCACAGAAGGCACTGGTTCTTTTTCCTTTGCCTGGATTTTTTTTTTTTTTTGTCCTGTTTTAGTTCTTCCTAGTCTTCCTTTAGAGTTTGTCTCAAGCATCACTTTTTTCATGAGATTCTTCTTGCGTGAGTTTGCAGATTTTCATGAGAAAGACAACAGTCTAAAGAACCCTGTGTGTCCGTCACACGTTACAACAGCCATCGGTTTTCTGAAGTTCTTGAGTTGTTTTCTCGACTTTCCTGTAGTCAGGTTCACCTGTTAGAGACAGTGCTGTTCTTATTGCTACTTACCAAAATTACAGTGTAAATTAATGTAACAGTGAATTTTTATTTTCTCTAGAAAGTTGAGCTTTATGAAAGCAGAGACTGTTCCTGGTTTTGCTTCTAATTACTTTTCTAGTTCTCAGCTCAGTGCCTTGGTTGTTGAGTGCTCAAACCTCCTGGGCCGTTGTCTAAGGAAAGATGTTGTGTAGTTATGTCTGGTGTGCTGTATGAGACATGTTGGAAGTTGTGTCTGTTCTGTAGCCTCTGACTTTGGTCTTGGAGCTGACTGCACACATGGCCCAGGAGGTGGGGCTCTCAGACGAGCCACCACAACAGCCTTGCCAGGCCAGCCCTACCTGGTCTCAGTGAGGGGAAGCAGCAGGTGGGTGGATGCAGGCTCCAGACGTGCTGCGTGCGGCGTGTGCTGCACCCTCCGCCCGCTGTGTCAGCAGCTCTCTTGGGGCCCAAACCAGAAACACACAGGAAAAGAAGTTCTGGGGAATGTGGCTCAGTCTAGCCAAGTTAAATCATTACAGAATGATGATCTCAGGGTTTTAAATTCCATCTCGGGTTCCACGAAGCTTAACCCACTGAGCCACCCACGCGCCCCCAAAAAGACTATTTTTTTAAGAGCAGTCTTTTTTTTTTTTTAAAGATTTTATTTATTTGTTTGACAGACAGGGATCACAAGTAGGCAGAGAGGCAGGCGGGGGGCGGGGGCGGTGGGAAGCAGTCTCCCCGCTGAGCAGAGGGCCCTATTTGGGGCTAAATCCCAGGACCCCAGGATCATGACCTGAGCTGAAGGCAGAGGCTTTAACCCACTGAGTCACCCAGGTGCCCTTTTATTTATTTATTTATTTATTTATTTATGTGGGCAGAGAGAGATCACAAGTAGGCAGAGAGGCAGGCTGAGAGAGAGGGGGAAGCAGGCTCCCTGCTGAGCAGAGAGCCCGATGTGGAACTCGATCCCAGGACCCTGAGATCATGACCTGGGCCGAAGGCAGCGGCTTAACCCACTGAGCCACCCAGGTGCCCCCAGGTGCCCTTTTACAATTTTTTTTTTTTTTTTTTTTAAAGATTTTATTCATTTATTTGACAGAGAGAGAGAGAGATCACAAGTAGGCAGAGAGAGAGGAGGAAGCAGGCTCCCTGCGGAGCAGAGAGCCCGATGCGGGGCTCGATCCCAGGACCCTGAGATCATGACCTGAGCCGAAGGCAGCGGCTTAATCCACTGAGCCACCCAGGCGCCCCCCAGGTGCCCTTTTAAAGAGCAGTTTTAAGTTCACAGCAAAATTGAGCAGAAAATAAGAGTTCGCCTGTACCTCCCTATTCCCTGACCACCTCTGCCTGCCCAGCCTCCCCCATTGTCAACATCACCAGATGTTGCACCTGCACCAGATCGTAGGTTTGTTAAAATCACTGAACCTTTGTTTACATCTCCATAGTTTTATGTTAGTATTTACTGTTGATGGTGTATATTCTATGAGTTTTGATAAATATGTGGTATGTATCCACCATTATAGTTGTCATACACAGTGGTCTCACTGTTCTTAGAATCCTCTCTGTTCTGCATATATATAAGGATTCAATTTATTTATGGGTTGGGGGAGAGAGCATGTGAGCATGGCGAAGGGGAGAGGGAGAAACAGATGCCCTGCTGAGCAGGGACTCTGATGTGAGGCTCAGTCCTGGGACTCTGGGATCATGACATGAGCTGAAGGCAGACACTTAACCTACTGAGCCACACAGGCGCTCGTCTTTCTATATTTCTATCTTAATTCTGTTGTGGTCAGAACACTATTTAAAAGCTTATGAAATTTTTGAAGCTTGCTTTATAGCCCAGCATGTGATAAATTTTTGTGAATGTTCAGTGTGTGCTTGGAAAGAATGTGCTTCTCACTTTGTTGGATGCAGTGCCTATATGTTAGTTCAACTTGGTTAATCATGTTGAATTTAACATCCTTATTAGCTTTTCCCTTTAGTCTACTGGTTGTATTGCTTAGCAACAGAAATGTATTAATATTGTGATCCTGCATTTATCTGTTCCTCCTTAGTTTTGATAGTTTTTGCTTTATATATTTTGAGGATATATTGTTAGGTGCATACATATTTAGAGTTTGTATGTCTTCCTCATCAGTTGAGTTTTTTTTTTTTTTTTTTGAAGATTTTATTTATCTGAGAGAGAAGAATTAGAGAGGTCAGTGGGAGAAGCAGACTCCCTGCTGACCAGGGCGCCTGATGTGGGACTCAATCCCAGGACTCCAGGATCATGACCCCAGCCGAAGGCAGTTGCTTAACCAACTGAGCCACCCAGGCACCCATCAGTTGAATTTTTTAAAAAACTATTAAGTGTCCCCATTTAAGGCAAAAGTATTGTTAGGATAAAGTTTATTTAGCTGAATGTTAATGTAGTTGCACTATTTTGCCCTTTATTTTCATACTTTCTGTGTACTTGTATTTTGAATGAGTCTGTTGTCAATAATGTATAGTTGGAATTTGAACAATCTAGCCTGATAGTATTTCTTACATTTGGAACCTTTGGTCTGTTGACACAACAAAATCAATGACACAGTTGGGTTTAAATTTTATCTTAAGTATTTTCTCTTTATTACACTTGCTTAATGTATTTTTTTCTTTGGATTCTTTTTTTTTTTGGTTAACCTGGAAGTTTTTTAAAACACCTGCTGTCTTTGATTTCTCAAAATGTAGAATTTGGTTATTTCCCTCTCTTCCTTAAACTCCATTTATCTCATTTTCACTTATATGCCACTGTTGGGTACCTTTAATTCTACATCTGTTTTATCTTAAGACATTATTAATTTGTATAATCAATAACCATTTAGATTTACCCTTTTCAGTCATTGCTATAATTCCAGTCCTCCATCTTTGAACATTGTCCTCCCTGGAGAACACTCTTTTGTTTTTCTTACCCATTGTTATGACTGCTAAAAGTGAATTCTTTGATTGTTAGCTAAAAATTTCACAAATTGATTTTTTTCCCAAGGCATAATTTTGATGTGTATTGAATTGTCTGACTTGTTGGTTTTCTTCTAAGGTGTTCAAAGAAGTTCCTGGATTACATGTTCGGTTTCTATTCTCTTTGTGAGAAGGAAGCTGTCACTCCTGTCTTTTTTTTTTTTTTTTTTAAGATTTTATTTATTTATTTGACAGAGAGCAAGAGCACAGGCAGGGTGAGCAGGCAGAGCGAGAGGGAGAAACAGGCTCCCAGCTAAGCAAGGAGCCCAATGTGGAGCTCAGACTCAGGATCCTGGGATCATGACCTGAACTGACGGCAGACGTTTAACTGACTGAGCCACCCAGGCGCCTGGGATTTCTTTTTTTTTAAATTTAATTTTTATTTTTTATTATTCAGTTAGCCACTGTAGTACATGATTAGTTTTGATGTAGTGTTGAGTGATTTGTTAGTTGTGTATAACACCCAGTGCTCCTCACAACATGCGCCCTCTTTAATACCCATCACCCTGCTATCCCATCCTCCCACCCCCTCCCCTCTGAAGCCTTCAGTTTGTTTCCTGGGGTCCATAGTCTCTCATGGTTCATTTCCCCTCTGATTTCTCCGCCTTTTATGGTTTTGTTTTGGTGTGTCTTTGGTTCTCAGCAGTTTTGCTGTGATGTGTCTAGGTACATATTTTTATGTATATTTCGTTTTCGCAGGTGTAATTAAGTCTGTACTGAAGTTCTGTTCATTCTTTTGAAAAGTTTGTAGGCACCATCTTTTGTAGTGTAGGGACTACAAAAAAAGTTTGTAGGCACCTGCCTAATACCCCCTTTTCAGAATCCATTTAAAGCATATTAGACCCTCCCAGTTTCTTACCCTCTTCAGTGCTTCATTCTGAATATTTTCTTCTAATTTCTCTTTGTTCACTAATTTTTAACAAGGTTAGCCTACTGTTAACGTCATCCATTAAATTTATTGTGCTTTTTTTTAACTTCTGGAAAATCGTGTTCTTTGATATTGTCAAAGGTTCAAAATAGCCAGAGTAAAATTAATGAGTAACGGAAGTTAGTAATTAGTAAATAGTTAGTAAATAATTAGTAAAAGTTTGTTGTGCACCCTCCAGACATGTGTTTGCAAACCAGGAGCGCTGAAATCAGAACATGGAATGAGGGTTGGGGGTATATTGTTATAAAGAAGCTTATATTGTGAGAAGGCAGTGACTGTCTAATTTACACAGTGATTGGTTACAATATTAGAATTTTCCTAAACGACATGGAGTTGATCAGCAGTTACCTCATATCAGCCTTGGGAAACAGTTCAAGTTTTGCTTGTGATTTGCAGAGGCACAAGAAAGGAATGGTCCAGATCAAGTTAGCCTTGCCAGATAAGCTGAATTAAGCTTTGCCTGCATGACTAAACTGGTTCTGTCTGCTCAGGGAATCTTTAAGGCTGATCTCTGCCTGTCCTTGATTTGAACAGATTCCCCCGTTTTGGTCATCCGCTGAGCAGGCGGAGAGTACGACCAGCCGCTCTGACGGGATTCTTGGTTACACCGCTGATGGAGTCAGGCCCGAGAGTAAACACATTAGCGGTTTGCGTTAGTTGATCGTCAGGCTGGAGGTCCATGTGGTCCCTGTCCTCGTCAGTTCATGGAGTTGTTGTTGATATCTTTGAGTTCTTTATCCGGATGGATGGCGTTTGTCGTCTGAGTGGCTGCCGATAGGCACTTAAAACCTTCGAGAGATTACAGTGCACTAGACAGGTTAATGAGATGACTGTGAGAAACAGTAGCCAAAGACTGAAAAATTTCTCAGAGCCAGGATTCCCAGGAGCTAAGATTTAACTAAGCAAATAAATCAAATGGGTTATAATCAGATTCAGGTTTTTCCTAAGTCAGTTTACATTTTTTTAAATGACTATGTAGAGCAGAACACGATGTATAAGCAAACACTTATGTTCAAAATACGTGGGACAGGATGAATGAGAGGATGTTGTATTTCAGAAGGTGGTGTTGTGGGTGGGCTTCCATGTAAATTAGGCCTCTGTAAGCTGAGATCGATCAGGTAATTTAATGAGAGGCATTCCTGTGGAAACAAAAGAAAAACAAAGGTTAGTAGTTGGCAGCAAATTATAAAATTCTGTTTTGTGAACTTGATGAGCTGCGAGTTAAGGGTTCTGAGTGTATTGTTCTGAGCCTCTTTAGATTCGGTGAAGGCAGACAGTGGCAACCTGACGGATTTTCTTGGTTTGCAGCAAGAATGTCCCTGCTGAGCTTTCTGAGCAGTCCCATAGCAATAGGCATGAAAGCTGTCTGCACGTGAGCAGTGTGATTCCTCTGAAGTTTCTGTCCAGTTGTCCAGCCTTAGCTTACATGGCTTTAAGAGAGAGTCAGTTTTAGTTTCGTGGTGATTCCATGTCCAGATAGTGGGAGGAAACTGGAAATGTTAGAGAGTTCTAGCCAAATATTAGAGGAAACTAGAATTCTGGAACCAGTCCACTTCTTTGGTAGGAAACAACAGACTGTAATCTGAAATAATAAAGGTGTATTATTTGATATAATTTTTCTCCTTATATCATTTCCATTTTTATTAAAAATAAGAACTAAGAAAAAAATAAGAACTAAGCCTAATCTTACAGATTAAGTTAGGTTTTGATAAGCTTGTCTTGATTATTTATCTAATTGCAAGAAGAAGTGTCTTGACCATTAAGGCTCTTTTAAAATCTACTTTGCTGGAACTTTTCTTAAGGAATCTTGGATTGAACTTTAAAAGTCTCTTTAGGCTAAAAAGCCTAGCCAAGGACTTGTCTAATTGTTTCCTGTTATAGGGAGAACAGTTTTTTTCTTTTTCCTTTTTTTTTTTTAAAGATTTTATTTGAGAGAGTGTGCATGAACTGGGGAAGAGGAGAGGAAGAGCAGGCTCCCTTGCCCAGCAGGGGGTCCGATGCGGGACTCATCCCAGGACCCTGGGATCCTGACCTGAGCTGAAGGCAGAGGCTTAACCCACTGCGCCACCTGTGCAGCCCGGAAGAACACGTTCTTATTGAACTTGGGCAAAAGTATATACATTGACAGTTTTCTTTTTTTTTACATTGACAACTTTTGTTTAAAAATGTTACTAAAATGCTGTTAAGTCATAGATAGCTTAAAGGAGAGGAGAAAAAGGGGTCCTTTAAATGAGGAAAACAAAACATTAAAGAGCCAGCAATGCTTTAAATGAAGTCATAAAAATTAGGAACATCTTTATCAGCTTATTCAGTCTTCTGTAATTAATTCTTTGTCTTTTGTTAGCAGTTTTATGAAGTCACCAGTTTCTGCGTCAAAGTTTGGAAATTCTTACCCCAGTTCAGTTTTACAATTTTAAGAGTTTCAGAAATCTCTATTCTAGAGTACTTGTCTCAGGGACTTTTCCGTGAATCTCCTTGAAGATGAAGCATTTTTGCAGGCATAGTTCTGTAAAGGCATCAGAGTAAAACAATAATTGTGACAAAAGACTAAAATTTGGTGATGGTTAAAGGTCGGATGAGACATTAGTATAATGTATTTGACAGGAGGGTTTGGTTATTTTTGTATTATGCAGTATTGTAAGACAGCAGCTGGAATTACGACTTACAGCATGTGCCAGACCATTTCAGATTCTTAAGATTTTCATGTAATTTCTGTCATACTTAGAGTATATTTATGGAAGGACAGTGTAAAGAAGGGCTAGTATTACTTCTTACTTGATAGGGCTTGCCACATCTGTTTCATTGCACTCCACTTTGTTGTGCTTTGTGGATTCGGTATTGGTTTTGTTTTTTTTTTTACAGATTGAAGGTTTGTGGCAATCCTTTGTTGAGTCTGTTGGAGCCATTTTCTTTTTCTTTTCTTTGTTTAAAAGATTTTATTTTTAAAAGTATTTTCTGGGGCACCTGGGTGGCTTACTGGGTTAAGCCTCTGCCTTTGGCTCAGGTCATGATGTCAGGGTCCTGGGATTGAGCCCTGCATCGGGCTCTGTGCTCTGCGGGGAGCCTTCTTCCTCCTCTCTTTCAGCCTGTGTCTCTGCCTACTTGTGATCTCTGTTTGTCAAATAAATAAATAAAACTTTTAAAGAAAAAAAAAACGTATTTTCTGTACCCGTTGTGAGGCCTGAGCCCACAACGCCAGGTCTGGTGTTGCATGTTCTCATTGAGACAGCTCAGTGCCCTGGTGCCATTTTTTAAGCAGTATTTGCTTACTTTGTGTCTCTGTGTTACATTTTGATAATCCTCACAATAGTTCATACGGCTTCATTAATGTGGTACTTGCTGTGGTGATCTTTGACCATTGATCTTTGATTTTGCTCTTGTAATTGTTTCGGGGCACTACAGACCATGCCCAAATAAGGCAGTCAACTTCATCGATAAAATGTTTTGTATGTTCTGACTGTTCCACTGCCTGGCTATCCCCCCCCCCCCCCCCCCCCCGTCTCTTGCCATCCCCTGAGACACAACAATATTGAAATTAGGCTAACTAATAACCCTGTAGCAATTCTGCGTGTTCAGCTGGAAGGAAGAGCCACATGGCTCTCACTTTCAATCTGAAGCTGGAAATGACTGAGGAAGAATTAGTAAGGAAGGCGTGTTGAAAGCTGAGAGTGGCTGAAATCGAGGCCTCTCGCACCAGTGAACCAAGCTGTGATTGCAGAGAAAGTTTCTCAAGGAGATTCAGAGTGCTGCTCCAGTGAGCGCATGGACGACAGGAAAGTGAGGCAGCCTTACCGCTGATGGGGAGGAAGTTGGGTTTGGATCGATGATCAGAGCCGCTGCAGCTCTCCATGCAGCCAGTTTCACCCAGAGCCAGGCCCTGACTCTTCAGTTCTGAGAAGGCTGGACAGGGCAAGGAAGCTGCAGAAGAGAAGTTTGAAGCGAGCAGAGGTGGGTTCATGCGGCTCAGGAAAGAAGCTGTCGCTCGGACATGGAAGTGCAAGGCGAAGCAGGAGGCAGCGATGTAGATGCTGCGGCAAGTGGCCCTGAAGGTTTGGCCGAGAGAATCTCCATTCAACAGCATTTTTAGTGTAGACAAACCAGCCTTGAAGTAGAAGTTATCTAGGACTTCGCTAGCTGGAGAGAAGTCCAGTGTGTGGCTTCAAAGCTTCAGGGGACACTGTCTGTCTTGCTGGGGGCTAGTGCAGCTGCTGAAGCCGGTAGTCATTTACCATTCTGAAAATCTTAGGGGTCTTAC
This sequence comes from Meles meles, assembly GCF_922984935.1. Classification (NCBI taxonomy): domain Eukaryota; kingdom Metazoa; phylum Chordata; class Mammalia; order Carnivora; family Mustelidae; genus Meles; species Meles meles. The sequence continues at coordinate 95,969,615 of NC_060076.1, forward strand.
GTAGTATGCTAAATCTACTCTTTCTGTGCTCTCGAGATGGAACAGCAGAGCCTGGAGATAGCACGCCTGTGTACGGCATGGTCTGTGGAGTATATTAAGTCTACTGTTAAGACCTGCTGTCAGGAGAAAAAAGTCTCCTTTCAAAAAACAAATGACTGCTTGTTGACTGTGCACCGGCTCACCCGCATGTTCTGACGGAGATGTGCAGTGAGAGTAATGTCTTCATGCTGGTGACATAGCATCTGTCCTGCAGCCCATGGATTAAGGAGTCATTTCGACTTTGACTTTCAAGTATTATTGAAGAAATACCTTTTGTAAGGTTATAGCTGCTATAGATAGTGATTCCCCTGATGGGTCTGGGCAAAGTCAGCTGAAACTTCTGGAAAGGATTCATTCTTCTAGATGCCATAAAACACATTTGTGATTCATGGCCACAATGTCGGCGTCAACAGGAATTTGGAAGAAGTTGGTTCCAACATTCATAGATGGCTTTGAGGGGCTCAAGACTGCGGTGGAGGAAGTCACTGCAGAGGTGGGGGAAACAGCAGGAGAAGCGGGATCAGAAGTGTGGCCTGAAGACGGGACTGAACTGCTAGAATCCCATGACCAACCTCGAACAGACGAGGACTTGCTTTTTACGGATGAGCAAAGAAAGTGGTTTCTTGAGATGGAACCTCCACCTGGTGAAGATGCGGTGAAGACTGCGGAAATGACAGCAAAGGTTTCAGAATATCACACGAACGTAGCTGTAACGCAGCGGCAGGCTTGGAGAGGATGGACCCCGGTTTTGAAAGAAGTTCTGTGGGTAAAATGCTACTATACAGCATCACATGCTACAGAGAAATTTTTCCCGAAAGATGAGTCAATCCATGTGACAAACTTGATGGTTGTCTTTTTTTCAGAAATGCCCGGTCACCCAGCCTTTAATATCTGATGGATTAATAGCCATCAGCACTGAGGCAAGACCCTCCACCAGCAAAAGATTACATTGTTAATGTCTTTTTTTTTTTTTTAGGAAAAAAAAAAAAGAGTCTGGGTGGCTCAGTCGGGTAAGGATCTGCGTTTGGCTCAGTCGTGATCCCAGGCTTCTGACATCAGGGCCTGCATCAGGCTCTTTGCTCATTAGCAGGGAGTCTGCTTCTCCCTCTACCTCTGCCTGCCTTTGCCGCCTTTAAAAACAGAAGTCAAAAGCTTTAGAATGTTTGATCAAATAGGACTGTAGCGTTTTGTGAAGCGATACTTTGTTACCTGTTCAACCAAAGTGAAAAGATTTCAGTGGTCAGTACATGTAAAAAAAAAACCTGCACAAAATTTAGTTCTTTAAGTAGAGAAGACTTAACTTTGCTAAGAAGTCAAAGACCTGTTAAAGACAATGTGGGACACAGGAAATTATTCTTGTCAGTTACTATATTAAAGGTGTAGAAAAATCTTTGTTTATAATTTCTTATTAAGAGCATATAGGTAGTCTGAAAAGAAGCTTGTCCATTTAACAGAAAGCCAAATTCTAATCTTGTACTAGGGTACTTTTGAAATTAAAATTATTTTTTTTCTTTTAACTTAAGTTCATCCTGATCTTAACTTGACCACACACAAAACATCCTTTTTTTTTTTTTTTTTAAGATTTTTATTTATTTATTTGACAGGTCACACGTAGGCAGAGAGGCAGGCAGAGAGAGAGGGGGAAGCAGGCTCGTTGCTGAGCAGAGAGCTCAACGCGGGGCTCCATCCCGGGACCCTGAGTTCATGACCTGGCAGCAGCTTAACCCACTGAGCCACCCAGGCGCCCACCAAATATCTTTCTTAAGATTCCTTTTTCTATACCTATTTTCTATACCTACAACTTTTTCTATACCTATTTAGGTGTTCGGTTTGGTTTTTTTTTTTCCCTTTTCTTTTTTTCCTTATTCTGGGATAATTATTTTACTTAAGGATGAAATTATTTCTTTCCTTCAACAGAAATGCATCTCCATTCCTCATATCTCTTTTTTCTTTAACAGAAACTGTACCTCCTACTTCTTGTATACGTGTTCTTTCATCATTATTTCTAGTAGTACATATTTGTGTAAAACAAAATACTTTTTTGTTGGTTTGCTGGCAGGATGGCAGAGGAGGAGGGCCTTAAGCTCCCTTGTCCCATGGATACAACTAGCTAATACTACAGCCTCAATGACCGAGAAAATGGCCTGAAGACTGGCAGAACAAACTGCACAACTAAAGGTCGTGAAAATGCCCCATCAGAGAGGTGGGAAGGGGGAGGATGTGGTCTGGGGGCAAAACAGACTGTGGCCATTTGAGGTGGGGAGGGAGCTGGCGGTAGGAGAAGGGCAGTAAATAGACTTTCATACCAAGGAGACTAGAAATAGGGAGGGTGAATCCTTGTAACGTTTGCCTTTGAAAGCGGGAGGGCCTGAATTTGTGAGTTTTTGTAATCAGCAGGACTTAAAGCCTGGAATTTTTAAAGTCAGCAGGCCCAGCTCAGAACCCGGAGGGAAAGGACATTGGTAACGTGCACCCCCGCCCTTAAAGAGCTGGCATGACCAGTGGCAGCTGAGCCGATGCAGCATAGAACACAGTTTGAAGAACACAGGTGGCAGCTGGGAGAGTGATTGGCTCATCTTGAAGTATGGCTCACCGGGACTGATCTTAGGGAGGGGAACCTACCCCCAACCCCAGAACACAGGAGCCGGCATCATTTCCCTCTGCTGCCTCCAGCATGGTAAAAAGGCAACCTTTGGGAACCAGTGTGACACTCCTAGTTAACTTGCTTACACCCGCACTCCACACCCACCTCTGGAACCGCCCCCCCAGCCCCACTTTGGTGGATCTGCCCTTCCCAGTTGTGCTCCCTTCAGTCCCAGCGCTGTGGGCCTCTCACCCAGAAAACCAAGACAGACCCTGCCGACACCATATCTCCTGATCCGCACATCGTGCAGGATGTCAGTTTGGGTGCAGATGTTACCACCACACTCCTTGTTAAAATGCACCCCACTCTGCTGGGGACTGCAAAAAATTGGCAGAGAGGGCCACTGCAGACGACTGGACTGAGGGAAAAAAGTTCCAAGACTTAATAGCAGAGCACACACAGCACACATAGGAGACACTCCCTGAAGTGCCAGGACCTGAGGAATGGGACACTGGACTGCAGGCCACTATAGGACTTCTTCACCAGGCTGTTATCAAAAAGAGAAGAAGTAAGTGACTTTCTTAAGACACAGAAATAGACATAGAAGCTCAGACAAAATGAGATCGAGAAACTCCTCTCAGATGAAGGAACAGGATCAAACCACAGCAAGAGACCAAAGTGAAATGGGGAGAAGTAATATAATTGATAGGGAATTTACAGGAATGATCATATAGTCACTGGACTTGAGAAAAGAGTGGAGGACATCAGTGAGACTTTTGACACACAAAAAAAGAACTAGGCAGATCAAGAACCAAATAAATGAAATTAAAAATACATTTGGTGGAATAAATACGCTGGGTGAAGGGGAGGAAGAAATTAATGACCTAGAAGACAGAGTAAAGGAAACTAACCAAGCTGAGCAAAAGAGAGCAGAGGAAATTATGCATATTGAGAATAGTCTTTGGGAACTTTGTGACTGCATCAAGGTAATAACATTTGCATTTTGGGGTCACAGAAGAGATAGGTAAGGGGGCAGAGAATATATTTGAAGAAATAATAGCCAATAACTTATTGAATCTGGGGAAGGAAACCATCTAGATCCAGGAGGTACAGAGATCCCCTGGAGAACTGAAAGCGAGGAAGTGCACACCAAAACGCGTAGTGGCAAAAAGTAGCAATGAAGAAAAACATTGAAAAGCGGTAGAAGGAGATAACGATATACAAGGAAACTGCATAAGGCATAAAGTAGATGTTTTAGCAGAAAATTTGCAAGTGGGACTCCTGGGTGGCTCAGTTGTTTAGCATCTGCCTTTGGCTCAGGTCATGATCCCGGGGTCCTGGGATCAAGTTCCGCATTGGGCTCTCTGCTTGGCAGGAAGCCTGCTTCTCCCTCTCCTACGCCCCCTGCTTGTGTTTCCTTTCTTGCTGTGTCTTTGTCAAATAAATAAAATCTTAAAAAAAACAAGTTTGAAAGCTAGAAGGGAACTGGGGTGTAATAGTCAAGTGCTGAAAGAGAAACATTTGCAGCCAAGAATATTCTGTCCAGCTAGACTGTCATTCAGAGTAGGAGAGATAGAGAGTTTCTCAGACAAAAACTGATGGAGTTCATGACCACTGAACCAGCCCTACAAGACATAATCAGAGGGGACTGAGTGGAAAGGAGAGCAGAGGGAGACTATGAAAAGAAGAAAAACCAAAAGCAGTAAAAATGAGTATCTTTATAAAAATAAAAAGATCTTTAAAAGGATGTGAAATATGACACCATATGTTTAAAATGGTGGGACGGGAGTCAAGAATGGGTTTAGGGGCGCCTGGGTGGCTCAGTGGGTTAAAGCCTCTGCCTTCGGCTCAGGTCATGATCCCAGGGTCCTGGGATGGAGCCCCACATCGGGCTCTCTGCTCAGCAGGGAGCCTGCTTCCTCCTCTCTCTCTCTGCCTACTTGTAATTTCTGTCTTTCAAATAAATGAATAAAATCTTTAAAAAAAAAAAGTGGGTTTAAACTTACGTGACCATCAAATTAATATAGATTGCTCTATGCAGATGTCACTTAGAAACGGAGTGGTAACCACAGATCTAAAACCAGTCATAGATAAGTGAAGATTAAAGAGGTAAGAATCCAAGTGTATTAAAGCCAGCAGTCCATGAGAGCAAGAGAATTTCTACAGAAGGAACCACAAAGTAAGTTAAAGAAGTTGATGAATACATATCATTAGTAAACGTAAATGTAAGTGGACTAAATGTTTAACCAAAAGACACAGGTGACAGATTAAAAAAAGAATAAACCCATCTACATGCTGCCTACAAGAGACTCTTCAGACCTAAAGACACCTGCAGATTGAAAGTGAGGGGATGGAGGAACATTTATCATGCAGGTAGATGTCAAAAGAAAGCCAGGTAGCAATACTGCTATCTGACCAAATAAACTTTAAAATAAAGACTGTAGGGGCGCCTGGGTGGCTCAGTGGGTTAAAGCCTCTGCCTTCGGCTCAGGTCATGATCTCAGGGTCCTGGGATCGAGCCCCCCACATCGGGCTTTCTGCTCAGCAGGGAGCCTGCTTCCCTCTCACTCTCTGCCTGCCTCTCTGCCTACTTGTGATCTCTTTCTGTCAAATTAAATAAGTAAACTCTTAAAAATAAAATAAAATAAAAGACAATAAGAGACAAAGAGGGACCCTACATAGTAATAAAGAGGACAACTCAACAAGAGGCTATAACAACTGTAAATATTTATGAACCCAACATGAAAGCACCGAAATAAATAAAAGTTACTAACATGTAAAGGAACTAATTGATAGTAATACAATAATAGTAGAGGACTTTAGCACCCTGCTTACATTAATGGACAGATCATTCTAAATAAAACAGTACCTTTGAATGACACACTGGACCAGATGGATTTAGTAGACATATTTAGAACATTCCATCCTAAAGAAAGCAGAATACACATTGTCTTCAAGTGCAACATGGAATATTCTTCAGTATAGATGCACACTCTGCCACAAAACAAGTCTCAAATTCAAATTGAAGTCATACCATGCATCTTTTTTTTTTTTTATTTTTATTTATTTGACAGAGAGAGATCACAAGTAGATAGACAGGCAGGACATCGAGGTCAGACAACTGCTACTAAACAATGGGTCAACCAAGAAATCAAAGAAGAAAGAAAAATTACATGGAAAGAAATGAACGTGTAAATACAGTGTTCCAAAATCTTTGGGATGTAGCAAAAGTGTTTTTAAGAGGAAGTTTATAGCAATACAGGCCTGCCTCAAAAAGCAAGAAACATCTCAAACAGTCTAACCTTACTCATAAAGGAACTAGAAAAAGAATAAACCCAAACCTAGCAAATGGAAGCAAATAATGATTCGAACAGAAATAAATGATAAATAGAAACCAAAAAAACCCAGTAGAACAGATCAGTGAAACCAGTGGCTGGTTCTTTGGAAGAGTCAGCAAAATTGATAAACCTGGCAAGGTTCATTAAAGAAGAGTTGGGTGCCTGGGTGGCTCAGTTGGTTGAGCGACTGCCTTCGGGTCAGTTCATGTTCCCAGAGTCCCAGGATTGAGTCCCACATCAGGCTCCCAGCTCCATGGGGAGTCTTCTCCTTGTGACCTTCTCCCCTCTCATGCTTTCTCTCACTCTCTTCTTTCTCAAATGAATAAAGAAAATCTTAAAAAGAAAAAAAAAAGCAGACCCAAGTAAAAATCACTAATGGAGGAGACGTAGCAATCAACACCACAAAAATACAAACAATTGTAACTATTATGAAAAATCAAATACCAACAAATTGGGTAGTTTAGAAGAGATGAGTAGAAATTCCTAGAATCCTATAACTTAAGAAAACTGAAACAGGAAGAAATTGAAAATTTGAACAGATTGATTACCAGCAAGGAGATTGAGTCGGTAATAAAAAATCTCCCAGCAAACAAAAGTCCAGGACCAGAGAGTTTCACAGGTGAATTCTACCAAACTTGTAAAGAAGAATTAATACCTATTCTCAAACTATTAAAAAAAAATAAAAATAGAAGGAAAACCTCCTAATTTTATGTAGCCACCGTCACCCTGATAGTAGAACTGATTAAAGACACCGGTTGGGGTGGGGGGGGGAGGAACTACACGCCAGTGTCTCTCATGAGTAAAGATGTAGAAATTCTCCAATAAGCAGTAGCAAACTGGGCGCCTGGATGGCTCAGTTAAGATTAAGTGTCTGCCTTTGGCTCAGGTCATGAGACCAGGGTCCAGGTATCGAGTCCCACCTTGGGCTCTCTGGTCAGTGAAGAATTTTCTTCTCCCTCTGCCCCACCCCCCTGCTCATGCTCACCTTTTCTCTCCTCCCTCTCTTGCAAAAATAAATCTTAAAACAAACAAAAACAAAAAACCAACAAAAACTGTATCCCAGCAATATGTTAAAGATTTATTCCCCATAATGAATGGGATTTTTTCCTGGGCTGCAAGGGTGGTTCAGTATGCACAAAGCAGTCATTGTGATACATCACATTGGTAAGAGAGAATAAAAATATTTTCAGTAGATGCAGAAAAAGCATTTGACAAAGTACAACATCCATTCGTGATAAAATCCCCAACAAAGCAGAGCAGGGAACATACCTCAACAAAATAAAGGCCGTATGAGAAAAGCCCTCATTGAACGTTATACTTAATGGGGAAAACCTGAGAGCCTTTCCCCTAAGGTGAGAAAAAAGACAAGGATGTCTCCTCTCAACACTTGTATTCAGCATAGTACTGGATATACTAACCGTAAGTTTTATACAGAGAAAAGAAATAAAAGTTTGGTGAGGAAGAAGTAAAACTCTCACTATTTGTAGGTGACTGTAAATGACATAAATGTGATTGCGTATGTATGATACTGTAGATAGGAAACTAAGACTCCACTGGAAATACTGGAACTGATAAATGAGTTCGGTAAAGTATTTCTATACAATAGTGAAGCAGAGGAAAGTGAAATTAAGAAAACAATCCCATTTATGTTTACATCAAAACCAATAAAATGGGAATAGACAATCTACGAAATGAAAGATCTTTACTCATAAAAGTATAAAACTTTGGTGAAAGAAATGAAAGGTGACACAAAAAAAGAAATGGAAAGGTATTCCACACTCATGAATTGGAAGAACAAGTATTTTGAAAATGTCTATAGTACCCAAAGGATTCTGTCAGTTCAATGCGGTCTTTATCAAAATACCAACAACACTTTTCACAGAACTAGAGCATACAATCCTAAAATTTGTGTGCAACCACAGAAGACCCAGCCAACGCAATCTTGAAAAAGAAATCTGGAACTGCCATAATTCCAGATTTCAAGTTATGTTACAAAGTGATAGTAATTAAAGTTGTAGGATACTGATAGAAAAATAGATGCATAGATCAGTGGAATAGAACAGAAAACCCAGAAATCTACAATTATATGGTCAACTAATTTTTTAAAAAGATTTTATTTATTTATTTGACGGAGAAATCACAGGTAGGCAGAGAGGCAGGCGGTGGGGGGGAGGGTGGCGGGGGATGCAGGCGCCCTGCTGAGCAGAGAGCCTGATGCAGGACTCCATCCCAGGACTCCGGGATCAGGACTTGGGCTGAAGGCAGAGGCTTAACCCACTGAGCCACCCAGGCACCCTAACATACAGAATGTATTAACCGACTGTTTTTATGATAGGCAAGGCCTCCAGTCAACAGTAGCAATTACTGGTTAAGGTGTTGGGGAGTCACAAGTTACACGTGGATTTCTGACAGTGCTGGTGGTCCCAGCCCCAGTGTTGTTCAAGGCTGGATTGTAGTTACCAGAAATAGGAGAAGTTCTTTTAAATACAGATTGTTGCCTGCCTGCAAAACAGCAAGGCAAGAACACGTGAGCCTGTCGGAGAGTGCTCCCAGGTGTCTTGGGGGGCTGTCACTGTGTGTGTGCACGATGGGAAGAGAAGTGGTTCTTGTATTGGTCTTTCCAGCTGGCTGTGTAGACCCTTTTGTTGCTCAGCATACTGTGGTATCAAAGCAGTGGCTTTCAAACATGTGGGATTATTCCACAGCAAAAAATACAGTGTATATTTTGGCCCAGCACATACTATACAAATATTTATATAACCGTGTAAGTAAAATACTTACTTACTAAAGTAAGTAACTTAAATAAAAGCCTCATTAACTGACATGTATTTCCTATTTTCAGTGTATGCCGTGCATGCACTCTTGGCACTTTTTGAAGTTCTTTTATTTATCCATAGATAAATTTATAATTTCTTTATAAGTTGTGGATAAATTGAATATATGTATTATCCATTTCCGTATATAGGTAGCTACAAATAATGTGTATATTTCCTGTTTACTTTTTTAAAAGACCTTAGAGTGTGTGTGAGTGTGGGGAGGGGCAGAGAGGGGAAGAGAGACGGAGGGAGAAAGAATCTCAGGCAGACTCCACGGTGAGCGTGGAACCCGACCGGGGGCTTGATCCCAGGACCTTGAGATCATGACCTGAGCTGAAACCAAGAATTGGGTGGTCAACTGACTGAGCCACCCAGGTGCACCTATATTTCCTATTTAAATAAATGTTTATCACAACTCACTAAGGGTCTGTAAACACAGCTTGGGAAACAGAAGTTAGAGTGAAGTAGTTTGCAGTGAGAGGAAGCTCTAGGGAGCCCGGCCGCCACAGGCCTTGTCTGCGCATGGTTGCGAGGAGTTAATTTGTGCCATTACTCTAGTGTTCTCATGCTTTCTCTGGTGCACTTTTCACTCCCCCTTTCCAGCTTTTAACAGATCTTAACTTTGCTTTCCAGGGAAGACCAGGAGGCGGGCGTTGTGAGCAGTCTGTCATATGTTAGCATCCTCTAGTAGATTAGCAAACCGATACGTACGTTCTAAAATTCCTAGTGGATTCTGCTTCATATAAAATTTTTTTGGGGGTGTTTGGATGGCACAGTGGGTTAAACATCTCCCTTCAGCTCAGGTCGTGATCTCAGGGTCCTGGGATCAAGCCCCACATGGGGCTCCCTGTTCACCAGGGAACCTGCTTCTCCCTCTGCCCCTCCCCCTGTTCGTGCTTTCTCTCTCTCTTTCAATATCAAATAAATAAATCTTAAAAAAAAATTTTCAGGGGCGCCTGGGTGGCTCAATGGGTTAAAGCCTCTGCCTTCGGCTCAGGTCATGATCCCAGGATCCTGGGATCGAGCCCCGCATCGGGCTCTCTGCTCAGCAGGGAGCCTGCATCCCCTCCTCTCTCTCTGCCTGCCTCTCTGCCTGCTTGTGATCTCTGTCTGTCAAATAAATAAAATCTTAAAAAATTTTTTTTTCAGTCTGACATAAAGCACATTTATTAACAGTCAAATGTTTTTTCCCTATAAAAATTTGAAAGTCAGGAATTAGATAAACAGGTTTAGCTTTTAATGTTTATCTAATGTGGAAATGATTTAAATATTCAGTGAACATCGTTAGTTTAACAGTAGAAACTTTGTTCTTATTTATATTTATTTAAATGGCCTGTTTCTAACAATGAGGCTTGGATTAGACATTAAATGATTAACTATCATCTTAACTGTTTTCTTGTTGATACATTCTGTAACCTAGAGACGCAATGAGCTCACTTGATCGGTAAACCTGGGTAGGAGAGTTTCCTGTTTACATCATGTTCATTATTGGTAACTCTGAAGACATGCCTGTTTTTGTTAAACCAAGAAACTTAAACTAGCTTTTATTTATCAGATTTTCCCAGATTAAATGAACTTGAAGAATGTTTGGATTAGTACAGTGTTTCAGAGAGTGTACTTAATTTATATAAATGTCTAATTTTCTTTAAGCCAGTTGAATAGAGCCTTTAAAATTAATTCTGGCAATAGTGGTCAGAGGAGGTACTCACATCTGCAGCGCGCACGTAGGCGTCATGAACCTGCAGGTAGACACGGAGATCTTACGGCTTCTGTTTCAAAAAATTTTAGTCATGTCTCAGATACAAAACTCAAGAGTAGTAGGCTCCTAATCAGGTTTTTGGCAGATGGGGTACGGTAAGGCTGCTTTCCCAGGTGGCCTAAGATTTTACTGAAAGTTTTTTTGTTTCTATGCTGTAGGGACCCTTTTAGAGCTGTCCTTGAGGTCATTTTGTGTTTCCGAAGCTTCCGCACTCCATCGCGCAAGCCTCTGAGAGGGTGGGGCCTCTTCTCCAGCTGGCCCTTAAGGTGGACTGAGCTGAAGAAAGCGTCCCCCACAATGGCCATTACAGTTTCAGGTTATCCAGAAGTGGACCTCTTTTTGGAGAAAGCCACCAGAGCCTGGTCCCAGGACCTCTTCACCTTTGGGTTCCCTGAAACACCTGAACTGTGAGGGCCTTAGTTTCTAACAGTTGTTCCAAATCCCCGGGAACCCTGTGTCTCCCCCTTTGAACAGGATGGGTGACTTACCAGAAGTTTCAACAAAGGGAAACAAACCAGAGAGCAAAGCAGGGACAGAAAGCCAGTGTGCACAAGAAGGTTGGAGGGCTCAGAACCCAGAGAGACTTACCTTAAAATTGCAGGTTTGGGGAGAAAGCAGGGAGCTCAGTGGGCTCTAAGGGCACCAGCACCTGTTTTCTCTGGTCTCAGAGTCACTGGGAGTCTTGTTTGCATTCCACTCTTGACACCGTGAAGTGTCAAAGGCTCAAAATAGCCAGAGTAAGACCAGTGGGTCAGTGAAGTAACAGTCTGCAAAAGTTAATCGCGCACACACTCAGACATGTAACAGTCTGCAAAAGTTGATCGCGCACACACTCAGACACCAGTTTGCAAACTGGGAGCACTCGACTCGGAGCTTCGAGAGAGGCTTGGCGGTGCGGGGTCATAAAGCCTCTGGGAGAAGTCGGTGACTGTGTCATCTTCCCAGGTTTGGTCCTGGTGCTAGTGTGCTTACGTGGGACCGGGAACTGGTCAGTGGTTGCTCATACCAGCCTCGGGAAGCAGTCCGGCTTTTGCTTGCATTTCCAGAGGCACAAGGGAGGGACGACCCAGGTCAAGTCGGTCTCGGACAATGAGCTAAATGAAGTTTTGCCTGCATGACTGAACTGGTTCTGTCTGCTCAGGGAAACGTCAAGGCTTTTTGTCGTCCTTGATTTTAATGAGAGTTTTCTCTATCAGTTTCTCTCTTAGGTCTTACCCTTTGGAGCATGATGCTGACAGTGGTTTTATTTTTCATTTACTAATTTATATTTCTGTATGTTTCTTCCCGCAGCATACATTTAAAGTATGGTTTTGCAACTACAAATACCTAGAAACTCTGGCCTGCTTTTTTCATTCTTATTTATTGTTTCTGTGAATTTTTGTCCCTGTAGGCCAGTTTGTGTGTGTGCACATGTGTGCTCATGCAGTAGATGACGTTTTAAAAATTGTTTGAAATAATGTGGAGTCTGGGATGGTATTCCTGGGGAGCATTTACGCTTGCTTGTGCCAGGCGTCTGAGGGAGTGGGCAGCTCCGAGTGGGCAGCCTGGGTTCTCAGCCCTCTCCTTGCTCTGATGCTCCCCGAGAGCCCTGGGGCTCTGGTCCTCAGCTCCTAGCAGAGCCGTCAGCCTTTCAGCCGCCCCTTGCTCTCTGTGACCTGAGCTGTTCAGGACGTGGGGTTTACCTCCCTGGATCCTGCCCCTGTGAGTGCTCCCATTACATCCTTCGGTGCCTTCTAAATGTGCGTGTTCGAGATCTTGTCATGGAAGTTTTCAGTCTTGTACGGAACTTAAAATGGTTAAGGGAACCCCCTGTCTTTCTGACATCCTTCTGGGGATGTCTTCCTGGCTCCGCCTGTGTGCACTGTACCAGACCTGGAGGTAGCCATTTCTGTAAGAAATCTTTGTTTCTGATAGTTCCTGTTGGGGTATTCTTTTTTTTTTTTTTAATAAGATTTTATTTATTTATTTGACAGAGAGAGATCACAAGTAGGCAGAGAGAGGGGGGATGCAGGCTCCCTGCTGAGCAGAGAGCCCGACGTGGGGCTCGATCCCAGGACCTTGAGATCATGACCTGAGCCGAAGGCAGAGGCTTTAACCCACTGAGCCACCCAGGCGCCCCTAGGGTATTCTTTTAGATTTCATTTTGATTTTCTGGCTTTCAGGAGGGTGTTCTCAGTGATGAGTCCCTCCCTACCAGGAGTTGTGTGTTCTTTACATGGTGCCTGCAGGTGGCCTGGAAAGGTTTCAGAGTTGCTTGTGGCCAGTGGTTGTGGTCCTCTTAGCAGTCTGCTGAAACCTGTGGATGCCTTCTTGTAGTGTTTCTGAATACAGTAAATAAAGTAGAAGGGATCATGGTAGAAATCAGTTATATTTAATGGTTGTAAAACTGAAAATAAATTTAATGGTACATTGGCTTCTTTATTGATATGTTAAATGCAACTTGATATTAATATACGCATCATTTAAATTTTACATTTTAAGATACTTAAATGATGGCTATTTAACTTTTTAAAGATTTTATTTATTTATTTGACAGAGATCACAAGGAGGCAGAGAGGCAGGCAGAGAGAGATGGGGAAGCAGGCTACCCGCTGAGCAGAGAGCCCGATACAGGACTCGATCCCAGGACCCTGAGATCATGACCTGAGCCGAAGGCAGAGGCTTTAACCCACTGAGCCCCTGAATGATGGCTTTTGATGCTCATCCAAAAATAAATTGAGGTGGTCTTTGACTTTTCTCCCTTCACATACTGGTCAACAGATCATCAGTGGGAAGGAAGGCCAGGGAGCCTTGTAGACCTCTGTGTGCTTAGAGCACCAGCTTCCTGGGTGAGGTTGGACGTCAGAGGCTGAGGCGCTGTCCTCCGCACAGCTGTCCTCACTGCAGACCCCAGCCCCAAGTTTGGGGGCTCCCATGGACCTCTCAGATTTGATGATTTACTGGAAGATATTGCCGAATTCAGGAAAGCACTCTGCAGGCGCCCCTCCGCTACTGAGCCTCACGTCGCTGCTCTGCAGACGCTGTTCTTCATAGATGGTGGGTTCACGGCGACTCCGTCAAGCACACAGCGCCGCTTTCTCAGTATTATTCACTCGCTGCCTGTCCCTGCATCGTGCTTCGGCGATTCTTGCGATGTTGCAGATGTTTTCATCATTTGTTATGAGATCTCATCAGTGATTATGACTCGCGGAAAGGTCAGATAATGGTTAGTTTCTAGCTATAAACTTTTCAATGAAGGTATTTGTTTTTTAGATTTAATGCTGTTTTATACTTACTGGGCTACAATATAGTGTGAACATAGCTTTTTTATGCACTGGAAAGCAGTTCATCTGACTTCCAGTGGTCTGGAATCGAAGGCGTGTGTACTTGCGGGAAAGGATCCAAATCAGGACCAGCCGTAAGAGGAAACAAATACATAGGGTGAGGTATGTGAGGGTCTGAAAGGGAAGCGTGTAGTGCTCTTGGTGGGGTCAGGAGGGTTGCCTACCTTGCTTGGGGCGGTGTAGCTGTGTGTGGAGTTGGAGCATTGCTGACTGGGGAGCCCGCCTCAGCTCTGTGTCCAGAGTTTTACTGGGTTTCCATCATGTAAGTGAGGTTGATGGACCACTGCCATCAGGTTGAGCTGACCCCCAGCAGTTGGGCTGCCGTCTTGGGACTCGGTGCCTCAATCCTCTAGTCCCGTGATTGGTCTTTCTGGTGTGACCAGCCCATTCTGAGACATCTTGTTAGCACAAATCATCTCGGGTCCACCATGAATCACAGAGACTCCTGTCACTCCAGAAGCTCCAGGGATGTAGAGGGACTCTCCCTGGAATTTGGACCAGGGCTGGCCCAGCTCCTTGTCTTATGGCATCACTGGTTCTGATGTTTTCACGGTTGGAGGACTGCTGACCCACCAGCTGGTCTGCTCTCGTTCCGTCTGGTTTGTGGCAGGCCATGTGACATCATTTAAAAGTGTTGATGATGGGACACCTGGGTGGCTCAGTGGGTTAAAGCCTCTGCCTTCCGCTCAGGTCATGATCCCAGTGTCCTGGGATCGAGTCCCCGCATCGGGCTCTCTGCTCAGTGGAGAGCCTGCTTCCCTTCCTCTGTCTCTCTGCCTGCCTCTCTGTCTACTTGTGATCTCTGTCTGTCAAATAAACAAATAAAATCTTTAAAAAAAAAAAAAGCTTTAAAAGTGTTGATGATCTTAAAAAGTGACTTTGAGATCTACAACACAGGCCATGGGATGGAAAGATTGCTTCCTACTGAGGAGGTCAGAGGGTCTAGTAGTGTAGTGGATTGTTGCGTGCGTTCACGGTGGAGGGAGGTGTTGTCTTTGAGGTGAAGGTCAGGAGAATGAAGACGGAGATTTCCCTGTCCGGATTTGTGACATTTTGTCCATGCTTGAGAGCTCCTGTATTAGAACATGGTGTTTAGATGTGTAGGGATTTCCCCCTGTTCAGTCATTTTGCTTCTGTTGATACATGAGAGTTTGGGCTTTGGAGGCCTTCAGGTATCCTCTTGGTATTATAGGCAGATACTGGGTAATCAGCAACGCTTTATTCACACTGAGCCCTTCAGTTTAACTTTGAGGTTTGAGCCAAAGGGACAGCCTGCCCCAGAGGCCTTTGTCATGTTGTCTTTAGGTGCCATCCTTTGGATTTTCTCCCCCCCCCCCCACTGATTTATTTGTTTTAGAGAGAGAGCATTGAAGCAAGCGGGGGAAGGGGCAGAGGGGGAGAGAGAGAACCCTCAGGCAGACTCTGCTAAGTGTGGAGCCCATTGTGAGGCTGGATCTCAGGATCTGAGCTGAAATCAAGAGCCAGCTGCCCTCCCCCGCCCCGACTGAGCCACCCAGGTGCCCTCCATTGTGCTTCCTGGTAAATTCTAGGAGATTAATTTTCAGTAAACCTAGGAAGGTTCTCAGCTGTACTCCAGTGGGTTTCTTTCTAGATTTACAAAGTGAAACCACTGATTCTATTTCTCTCTTAACTTTTTATTGTGAAAAATTCCAAGCATATAGAAGAGTTGAAATCGGCAGTTGAACATTTGTATGTTCCCCATCTAGATTTAGGAATTACAGATATTTTGCTTTTTAATTTAAAAATATATTTTTTAAAGATTTACTTATTTATTTGACAGAGATCACAAGTAGGCAGAGAGGCAGGCAGAGAGAGAGGGAGAAGCAGGCTCCCTGCTGAGCAGAGAGCCCAATTCGGGGCTCGATCCCAGGACCCTGAGATCATGACCTGAGGCTGAAGGCAGAGACTTTAACCCTCTGAGCCACCCAGGCGCCCCTTGCTTTTTAATTAAAAAAATTTTTTTTTAATTTTTAAAAAGATTTTATTTTTTTATTTAACAGCACAAGCAGGGGGAGCGGCAGGCAAAGGGAGAAGCAGGCTCCCCACTGAGCAGGGAGCCTGATGCGGGACTCTGGCATCCAGGACTCTGGCATCATGACCTGAGCCGAAGGCAGACGTTTAACCAACTGAGCCACCCAGATGCCCCATTTACTGTTTTTTCAAATCCATTTTAAAAAGTCACATCTTAGAAAATAAGTCACAGACCTTTGAGCACCTACAGTAGACCTGTGTTGTCAGCAGGTCCAAACTTGCCTTTTCTCCTCCCTCTGTTCTTTTTTACCCCAGACTTTTTTTTTAAAGAATATTTTATTTATTTATTTGACAGAGAGAGAGAGAGAGAACACATGCAAGGGGAGCAGCAGGCAGAGGGAGAGGGAGAGGCAGGCTCCCCGCTGAGCAGAGAGCCTGACTCGGGGCTTGATCCCAGGACCCTGAGATCATGACCTGAGCCGAAGGCAGAGGCTTAACCCACTGAGCCACCCAAGTGCCCCACCCCAGACTTTTTTTTCAAATGAGATTTTATTTATTCATTTTAGAGAGAGTGTACGTGTGCACGCACAGGTGAGTGGGGGCATCGGGTGGGGGAATATGAGAGAATCCCAGGCATGCTCCGCGCCCAGCGCAGAGCCAGACAGACACTTGACTCACGACCCAGAGATCATGACCTAAGCTGAAACCCGAGTTAGACAGCTCAACCCACTGAGCCACCCAGGTGCCCCTTCCTGAGACATTTTACTTTTTGTTTTGTTTCATTTCATTTTATTATTATTATTTTTAAGATTTTATTTATTTGACAGAGATCGATCACAAGTAGGCCGCGAGGCAGGCAGAGAGAAGAGGGGGAAGCAGGTTCCCCGCAGAGCAGAGAGCCTGATGCGGGCTCGATCCCAGGACGACCCCGAGACCATGACCCGAGCCGAAGGCAGAGGCTTAACCCACTGAGCCACCCAGGCGCCCCTCCCCCTGAGACTTTTTTTTAATTGTATTTTTTAATTTTTTTTCCCCTGAGACTTTTAAAAAAAATTTCTTTTCAGCGTAACAGTACTCATTGTTTTTGCACCACACCCAATGTTCCATGCAACACGTGCCCTCCCTAATACCCACCACCTTGTTCCCCCAACCTCCCCCACCCCCACCCCTTCAAGACCCTCAGGTTGTTTTTCAGAGTCCATTGTCTCTCATGGTTCACCTCCCCTTCTAATTTCCCTCAACTCCCTTCTCCTCTTCATCTCCCCTGAGACTTATTTATTTATTTATTTATTAAAAAAGATTTTATTTATTTATTTGACAGAGAGAAATCACATCTAGGCAGAGAGGCAGGCAGAGAGAGAGAGAGGGGGAAGCAGGCTCCCCGCCGAGCAGAGAGCCCGATGTGGGACTCAATCCCAGGACCCTGAGATCATGACCTGAGCCGAAGGCAGCGGCCCAACCCACTGAGCCACCCAGGCGCCCCACCCCTGAGACTTCTTAAATGAAATTTTCTATGCACAGAAAATGTGGAACTAGCTGAGTTCTGTCGTGTACCCTCCACTGATCCATTCACTAGCACTTCGCTGCACTGACATTTTTTTGTTGAGCCATTTGAAAGCTTGCAGTGAAGTGCAGGGAGTGTGACACTTTTCAGTGGGATATTTTCCCTTGTGACTATGGTACTTTAATTAAGAGTGTTATCTAGTATTTAGGTCCTTTTCAGATTTACTGTGTATTGTTTTTCATGTAAGTGTTTGTGGTCGTATGTGTTCCTCCCACCCATGTTGAATCATCTCTAACAACGGCCTTCAGACAACTCTTGGCAGCCCAGGCTTCAGCTCGCACTGGACGTATTTTGGCCATTAGTGCTCTCATACACTTTTCTGGTAATTGTCCAGAGGTCCAGACCTCTTTGGGACTTGACATCTTTGCTTGAACAGTTTTGGAGATTTATTTCCTTTTCATAAATAACACTGATGATAACAGCTGGCTGAAAATACTTTGATATGTAATTCTATTTTGTGTTTATTACTTTTATATCTGAAACGTGGAAGCACTCATTTCTGGGAGTAAGATGTAGTGGATTGAATTTTGTGGTGCTCTCTCCCTTTATGGAAACAGTCTCCGTGCTTACGGTTAGCGGAGGACGTTCTCTCTTGGCAGTGCTCCTTGCCGTCTGCCTGCCTGCCTGCCTGCCTGTCCCGTGTAGGCTGCTGCAGCGTCCGTGCTGCAGTGTGGTCCCTGTATGTGCCTCCTGGTGGCCGTGAGGCCTGGAGCAGCCACACGGCTGCAGCGTGTGACTCACAGCGTGTGCTTTCTTTCGGACGGTGTTTTTCTGTGACACCTTTTGGGAGAATCTTGTCCCCTTTAAGATTATTATGGAAGGAGAATTTCAAGTTGGAATACTAAATTAATGACACATTTTATTATTTATTTATTTATTTATTTATTATTATTTTTTAAAGATTTTATTTATTTGACAGAGAGAGATCACAAGTAGGCAGAGAGGCAGGCAGAGAGAGAGGAGGAAGAGAGAGAGGAGGAAGCAGGCTCCCTGCTGAGCAGAGAGCCTGATGCTGGACTCGATCCCAGGACCCTGAGATCATGACCTGAGCAGAAGGCAGCGGCTTAACCCACTGAGCCACCCAGGCGCCCCTAATGACACATTTTAAAGATCGTTTAGCAGAATTGCAAGCCTGGATAGTTGGCGGTGTTCACTGAAGATGGATTTAGCAAAGGAAAATCCAGGATCTTTTCTTCCCCAACTCTTTATTGTGAAAAACTTCAAATTGAAACAAGAGTTCCAAGAGTAACATTAGTACGCCCCTTACTTAGATTTTAGAATTAGTAGTTTGCAGTTTTCATGTGTGTGTGTGTGTATTTCATTTTCTTTCCTGAACCATTCATTTACTTGCATTTACTTGCAGGCCTTCTGGCAGTCTGCCTCTAGAAATGTCCGTGTTTCCCGAGAAGGACCATATTTGGGTGTACCACCCCAGCTTCACAAGTGTGTGTGAAGGGCCAGTGGTAAGGCCACAGTTCCTTGAATTTCTCCGCTTGTCTTGTCACGTAGCTTCCCCTCAAGACGGCGCACTCAGGGCTCCTGTAGTCTCCGGCTGGAGCCGTGCGAAGATGTCCGTGGAGTGCAGCCTGTTAGCCTTGTGGACACTTGCGTGTGGCTCCGTGTCACCTGTGTTTACTGTAAACTGGGGATGAGGTCCAGAGGCCTGATGTCAGCGTTTCTGGCAATGCTGTGTGAGCGATGGCGCCCCGGGACGCTGGCGTGTGTGGCCCTTTCACCTTGCGGTGGCCACATGCGTCGGGCCTCTCCAAACCTAGGACTGCCTTTTTATGGCCCATGACAGCATTTTCTGTACAACTTGAGAAAAACTTTTATAATTCCCTATTCTCATAGGAATAAGATTTTACAATGTCAGCATTTAAATTTCAAAAAAAAAAATTTATCTTTGCTTTGTCTTGTTGACAGAAAACCACTTAATAGAGTAACTTAAAGGTATGTTTAAAAAGGTTTTTTTTTTTTCCTCCTTTTTCAGAACAAATTAAGTTTTCCTCTTTCTGGTGGAAAGAGTGAGATTTGTTCTGGGAAGTTTCCAGAGCATTCCACGGCAGCTGCGGGAAGAGCAACGCCAGGCGCGCATCAGCACCGAGGCGCCCTCTCTCCTGGACTCACAGGGTCAGGGCACGATTAGGCAGTTGGAGGATCAACTGCATCTCAGACAGGGGGAAGAACTCTGCTGGAACAGTGTGTTTCTGGATCATTCCGAAAGCTGGGGGCCGCCTTTCCGCATGCGGCTCTTCCTCCAGCGTGGGCGTGGCGCTGTGTCCAAGTAGAGCAGGTGTGGCCCGTTCATCCCGCGACCGCCCTGACGGGTGTGCAGCGGGAAGCAGCGCCGGGAGGCCGGGTTCCTCGTGTTTAGTTCGCGAGGCACGTTGGTTCTTGTGCAGAGTAACCTGTTCCTCAGTCTTCGGGTCGCTTTGTGCAGAGCAGCAGGATCGCGGGGTGTTCTCCCGTCGAGCGCTGCTGAGGATGCTTGGGCGGGGGGCGGGGAGCCAGTAGGAAAGGCAGGGGAGCGAGCAGGGCGCCGTCCGGGTCCGGCGACTCGAGGGTGGGCCGGCCTCTTGTGTGCGGGGCTGTCCTCCGGGCGTGCGCGCTCGCGTGGGCTCTGAACTGGTCGACCCTGCCTAATGGCGAAGCTGTGGACCGTAGGCAGGGAGCTGGGTCAGGGTTTCGCCACGAAGGTGACAGGACAAGAAGGGTAAGAAAATGGAGAAAAGCAAGGGAGTAGCTGTTGTGGTCGATGTCCAAGGAGTCAGAGCAGTTAGGAGGGCAGTTAGTCCCCAAGGGAAGGCCACGGACTGTGGCACAGTGGTGAGGCCTCAGAGGGAGGTCATGGTTGCAGCAGAAAGTGTGGGGTGGGGGTGGCCGGGTGAGGGACGGGGGACTTGGAACGAGGATTCGGGAGGTGTGGTAGTCCTTGGTGCTGAGAAGGTGCGGACTGTGAGCCTGGACGTCAGTGGTGGTGTCGGGAGCAGGTGGCTGGAAAGGAGGGTGTTGGAGACCTGAGGGCCAACTTGCAGAGGCCTTGTTGCCAAGAACGGGGAGAATGGTGGTGCTGAGGAGGAGAGCGGCCCCGGGGTCCTCAGGCGGCTGGAGGCCAAGAAGTCAGGCCGTGCTGTGGCTGCATGGCTGTGTGGGCGGCAGGGTGGGGAGCAGTATGTGCGTGGGGGGACCCCGTGGCATTCTGCTTTCCGGAAGGCAGGACCCTGCAAGGAAGGGAGTCCCGTGGATGCGTTGCAGGGGGAGCCGGCGCTGAGCAGGAGCGAGGAGCGCGGCTCCCGTGGCTGTGCGTGGACGTGGGAGATGGGCGGCAGCCACGTGTCAGCCTTGGCGTGGGCTCCTCAGGCCTCGGGCGGTGAGGCCGCAGAGCGCTGGGACCTCACCGGGGAAGAGTCCGGTCCAGAAGATGCGCTCCTGCTGGCTGAGGTGTGCCTGCCCCCTCCTTCCTGAGCCTCTGCTGGGGGGACTCACTGAACGCGTGAATTCTCACATTTGGTCATTTTTAAGTCTGTCTTCCTTGAATAATAAAAAGTTTTGTATACTCAAGAATTTTTATTGGTTAAATGGATTCTTCTCTCCCCAACAGCTTTTTAATCATTCTGTTTTGTTACATTTTTGTCTCGAGAAAATTAATTCAGCACTGCCTTCACTGCTTAACACCTGTGGTTGCATGAAACCCGAGTATATCCAGCCCAGAGCAGTCCTGGGCTTCAGTGAGATTTGCAGCATTTTCATGCTTTATGAGACCATGTCTCCACCTGTGTATTACGGCGTGGAGTGAAACAGGAGTCCAGTTTGGCTGAAAGGACAAACGGCTTCGCTGATCTTTTGCTCTGGTTTCCTGAAGCTTGGGAGTGCACAGGGCCCCTCACTCTTTCTCTAGCTCTGGCTGCTGGCTGCTGACCAGTGCCCAGCCAAGGTTCTGACCTGAACTTGGTTCCCGTGCTGACACTCCTCCTCCCTTGTGGGCTGGGTCCTCGTGTCCTGTCGAGGAGATGGGCTACGGCGGGGTCCATCCTCACAGACGCCCCGGCGTCCGCCCTTGACTGCTGGTGGCAGCCCCTGGGTTGGGTGGAGGCGGCAGACGCGGTGTGGTGTTCTGCGCGGCCTCTAGGAGGCGCTGCTGCCCTTGGCGCCCAGGTCTGAGGAAAAGCACTTCAGAGCTGACACCGTGTTTAAGATCTTCTGTGAGGGTACTTTTGGTCTTGTGATGTTCTAGTAACAAACTCTTGCTTCCCTGTCTTACAGAGTCCTTATGAGTCCTCATGTTTCCGCTGAACTGGTAAAAGAGGCACTTGGATGATGGATTAATAGGAACATTGAGATTCTGTGAAAAGTTTGAAATTGGAGAGTATTCAATTTTCACCCTAGTCCGGCAGCTGTGCTGCTCACTTAAATACAGATGAATGAAGACCCCATTCGGGAAGACCCCTGGCCAGCGGTCCAGAGCGGATGCAGGTAGGCCGTGCGGTCCTGGCGCTCTGTAGTGAGTGTGAAACGTTGCGGAAAGCCAGGAGTACCTTCGCGTAGTTCCCCGTGGTTTGCTGTTCTTAAAGCCCTGTGCTTTCCGCTACTCCGGACACACACGTGGGGAGAACAGCTTCCTTCTTTGAAAGGCAGGGACCATGTTCGTATTTTTTCCGTGGTCTTTCACCTTCTAACAAGTTACAGCTGTCCACTAAATTTAGCAAGTGAATTGTAAACACCTACCTGATGGGATTATAAGAAAGGAAGGATTTATTGATTCTTTTTGACAGAAGTGAAAGTGATTTGACTAGAGCTTGTGAGATTTAGGGTATTTATAGTGATTTTTAAGGAGAAAAGCTTTTTGTAGGTTTATTTGAAGGAACCTTATTGGAATGAAATGGATAGAAATGAAACAAGTATTTAATAGAAATTAATTCTTACTTTTGTGGGACACGGGCAATGCAGCTAGAACAGAAGGTTAGTCTTACAGGCTACACTGTGAAATAAGTTAGTGATATTTTCTTTAGGACTTCAGTTCCTCTCCATTCAGGAATACATTTAAATGTTGAAAAAAGTCTGTCATAACATTTTAAGATTCTTTGATAGATGAACCTGAGAGTTATGCTGGTAAAACTAGGAATTCTACAGAAATGGTTGCTCTTTGATTTAGAACTATTTCTTACATTTATTAAGGTAGTATTTGGAATTCCCAGGAATCCCTGTGGGAGAGCCACAGGGATTAAGATGTTTCAGTAACCCTTATCTCTTTTTTATTTTAGCTCCTCTTTTGTAAAGATAATATCGATCTCACTGTTGAGCATTTGTCATTAAGAGTACTTGGGGTCAGAGATGACACTGATGCGGAGGCCCTCCGCCAGTCAAATTCTGTCACATCCCGGCTGCCTCAGCCGCGTAGGCCGCGTAGACACGAGCACCCCGCACGTCTTCTCGAGCCTTGTTTTCTTATCACATAAACAGGGGTGTGCTGAGGTTATTAGGAATGAATGAGCTTGCATGTTGGGGTTCAGCTAGGTGCCTGGCCCATTATAGCTGTTCTAAAAAAAAGCATTGTTATCAATGATTATACTATTTACAGTAAAATATTTAATTTTTTAATGTTCATTTATTTATTTATTTAAAAAAGATTTTATTTATTTGACAGACAGAGATCACAAGTAGGCAGAGAGGCAGGCAGAGAGAGAGGAGGAAGCAGGCTATCTGCCGAGCAGAGAGCCCAATATGGAGTCCAGTCCCAGGACCCTGGGATCATGACCAGAGCCGAAGGCAGAGGCTTTAACCCACTGAGCCACCCAGGCGCCCCTACAGTAAAATATTTTAAATTTTATTTTGTTAATTGCAAAAATTGCTGTTAAGTTTTCTTTTCTTTTTTTTTAACGAACTTACAGAGAGGGAGAATGAGTGGTGGGGAGGGGCAGAGGGAGAGAGAGGGAGAGAGAGAAGCAGACTCTCTGCTGAGTGCCGAGCAGGGAGCCTGACATGGGGCTCAATCCCAGGATCCTGGGATCATGTCTTGAGCCCAAGGCAGATGCTTCACTGATTGAGCTACCTAGGCTCCCCTGCTGTTAGATTTTTTTTGTTGATCAGTGAAACCTCCCATCCATGTTTGTCATTTGAAATAGTAGTTCATTTTCCAGAGTTCTTTCTTTGCACACCATTCCAAATTCAGCATTCCTTTTTTTTTTCTTTTAAAGATTTTTTTTTATTTATTTGACAGAGAGAAATCACAGGTAGGCAGAGAGGCAGGTAGAGAGAGAGAGGGAAGCAGGCTCCCTGCTGAGCAGAGAGTCCGATGTGGGACTCGATCCCAGGACCCTGAGACTGTGACCTGAGCTGAAGGCAGAGGCTTTAACCCACTGAGCCACCCAGACGCCCCAGCACTCCTGTTTTCATCATTGGTCTTGAGTCCTTGTCACCAGGAAGAATGAGCAGATTACACTGATGTGTCCTGAGGTGTGAGTGCCCGAAGGATCTAAACCAAGAGATGCTGTTGCTCTTAAGGGAGAGACTGTTAATCCCAGCCAGTCCTCTGATCTTCCATTTTCTTCTTCCTTGACATTTTTTTCTCCCTAAGGTTTTATTTATTAATTTGACAGCGAGAGAGAGATCACAGGCAGACAGGTAGGCAGAGAGAGAGGGGGAAGCAGGCAGAGGGGAGGGGAAGCAGGCCTCCTGCCGAGCAGAGAGCTCGATATAGGGCTCGATCCCGTGACCCCGGGATCACGACCTGAGCACGACCTGAGCCGAAGGCAGAGGCTAAACCCTCTAAGCCACCCAGGCGCCCCTTCCTTGATACTCTGTAGAGCTAAAGACAAAGCAGGTACTGTGTAAGTTCTCCTCGGCTCTTGTTCGATGTTTGAACATGAGACTGTGGAGTCGCTTGCTTCCCTCTGTTGTGTGATAATAGATCCTGTTTTGGAAGGGTTGCTGATCCCCAGATCAGTACTGTTGATAAAATCGTCTTAAGTCGTCCTTCTTGTTAACACAGATCAAGGCTCTGCTGCTTTTAAACTCCTCTGTCGGTCGCGCCTGTGCCCACGTAACAAATGAAGAAAATTCACCTGAAAGGGTTCTTTTTCTCCTGTAGCGAGAAGCATGGGTGGGTTGGTGCAGCAGGGCTCGGCTGTGCTTGGAGAGAAAGCCCAGGGACTCTTCTCCTCTTCTCTGGGCCTCTAGGGAGCTGGACTGACATGACAGTGTCCCTAGAGTGAGTGGCCCAGAGAAACAGGCACAACTGCGAGGTTCCCGTGGCAGAGTTCGGAGCCTCGGGAGTCCCACCGGCCAGCTCGGGCTGTGTTGCCGGCCCAGGTTCAAGGGAGGGAGCGTGTACTGTGCTCCACTGGGAGGAGGGTGAGGGATTGGAGGCCCTGCCTTAGAAGTGCCACGTGGTAAACAGATCACTGGGCACTCCCTAGTCCTGGGCTCTGTGTTCGACATAGAGCGTGGGGGATCGGTGAGGACTTGGAGATTGAGTGCTTGCATGCCCTTCATATATCTGGTCCCACATGTTAGGAATTTCTATTTTAAAATAACTTAGGTTTTTCCATCTAATTATGTTGGAATTAAATTGGTCACTAAAACAGTAATTTATATACACCTAATGACGGGCAGCAAGTCCTATTTTGTGGCACAATATTTTTCATGTGTTTTCCCCTAGAGTTAGTCTCCGTTTTTACTGGTTTATGTAGGATTGCAGTTTTCCCCCTTTTATGACATACTTTAATGATACAGATAGGTACAGGGAATAGTAGTGATATATATCCATGTGCCTAACACTCAGATTTAGCAACTATTTTTGCTGTGTTTAATTCAGATATTTTTATTTATTTATTAATTTATTTTTTAAAGATTTTTTTTTTTTTTAATTTATTTGACAGAGATCACAAGTAGACAGAGAGGCAGGCAGGGAGAGAGGGGGAAGCAGGCTCCCTGCTGAGCAGAGAGCCCGATGCGGGGCTCCATCCCAGGACCCTGAGATCATGACCTGAGCTGAAGGCAGCTTTAACCCACTGAGTGGGCTTTAACCCACTGAGCCACCCAGGTGCACCAATTCAGATATTTTTAAAACGTTGATTTTATTTTTATCAAATTAATAAAAATTTATTGTTGAAAATGTCAAGTAGTACCAAAGACTTCGAACGGAAAGCAGGCACTCTGTCCCTTTACCTTCACCATTTGTAAATAATATGAGTAGACGCATTGCTCTTGGACCTGACAGTGCTGAGCCAAGGAAGGCAGTGGATTAACTTTCTTCTTCTTCTTCTTTTTTTTTTTTTTTTTGGCATATTTATTTTTTCCTGGAGTTTAGTGATTTCTTAATTTTTTAAAAAAGATTTTATTTATTTATTTGACAGAGAACACAGGTAGGCAGAGAGGCAGGCAGAAGCAGGCTCCCTGCTGAGCAGAGAGCTCTATCCGGGGCTCCATCCCAGGACCCTGGGATCATGACCTGAGCCGAAGGCAGAGGCTTTAACCCACTGAGCCACCCAGGCGCCCCTCTTAATTTTTTTTCTATTTGCTTACATTTCTTTGCAACTTGAAGTCTCTTCAACAACCCCACAGCGTTATAGAACTGTCAGTGTAATATGCCACGTAGCCAACGCCATATAGCTCATCTGTCCGTGGTTTCTTCCGACTCTTGTAGTGCTTTCAGCCCTGTTCTCTGAGCTGCCTCCTATAGCCCCATGGCCGTGCTGTCCTTGGAACTCCTGTTTCCTCTCTAGCTGGATTCTTCTCGTTTCTGGTTGCCATGCCCTCCCTGTTTTCCATGTGTACTGTCACCTTGGAAAAACCTGTACAGCATCAGGAAGCTTTCAGAGCGGTGAGTGAGTTGATGGTTAAAGTGAAAAGTGGAGGGATGCTTGGGTGGCTCAGTTAAGCGTCTGCCTTCAGCTCAGGTCATGATCCCGGGGTCCTGGAATTGAGTTTTGCATCAGGTTCCTTGCTTAGTGGGGAGTCTGCTTCTCCCTCTGCCACTGCCCCTCTCCCCCCCAGCCTCCGCCCCTGCCACTCATGCTTTCTCTAAATAAATAAAAATCTTTTTTTAAAAGATTTTATTTATTTGACAGAGAGAGAGAGAGATCACAAGTAGGCAGAGAGGCAGACAGAGAGGAGGAAGCAGGCTCCCCGCTGAGCAGAGAGTCCGATGCGGGGCTCGATCCCAGAACCCTAGGATCATGACCTGAGCTGAAAGGCAGAGGCTTTAATCCACTGAGCCACCCAGGTGCCCCAATAAATACAAATCTTTAAAGTGACAAGTGGAATGTGTAGTCAGTCATATTCTCTACTTCTCTGCCTGTTTGAAATTGAGGTCTCTAATACAGTTTTCCTAAAGTGCACCTAAGTGTGCCAGTGGTGCCTGGTGGACCAGTATTGGGGCCTCCAAGTGTCTGTGTTTATGAGTATTTTCTCTAGAGATGGGTTTCCAGATTTCCTACCTGTAGGAGGAGAGTATTAACTCTCAGAATCCCTGATTTCTCCCTTAAAGTTATAGTCCTGTACCTTTATGTCTGTTGAAGCCTCGCCACCAGAGGCTGCTTCTGATCACATGAAAGTGGGCTTAGCAGATTTGCTCAGCAGCAGGGACAGGGAGCTCCTGAAGAGGCAGAGCTGTTCACAGGGGGAGTGAGTGAGCTGGTAGGGCTGGGGGCACTGAGTGTGGCGTGGATGAGATTGGTGAGGAGTCCTAGCCTGAATGAGCTGCTGGAATAGACAGGGTCTTTATCTTTGGAAAATCTGAGCCTACCCAAAATTAACAGCTGGTGGAAGGCATGTCTGGGAGCTGTTGCAGGTTGGGTTCTAGACCACCATGATAACGTGAATATTGCAGTGAAATGAGTCAGGTGAATGTCTCGGTTTCCCAGTGTGTGTTAAGAGTTAATGTTTACATTCTGCTGCGGTCTGTCTACTGTGTGCAGTAGTTTATGTCTGTTTGTTTAAATCCAATTTAGAGAGAGTGTGTGCATGAGTGGGAGGAGGGGCAGTGAGAGAGGGAGATGCTCAAGCAGACTCCCCATTGAGCGTGGAGCCCAGGGCTTGATCCCACCACCGTGAGATCATGACCTGAGCTGAAACCAAGAGTCAGAGGCTCAGCCAACCATCCAGGCGCTCCCCTCCTCTTTTTAAAGTAAGCTCCATGCCCAGTGTGGGGCTTGAACTCACAGGCCTGAGATTGAACTACATGAGACTGGTCCAGTAGCATTACGTCTAAAAACAATGTACATACCTTAATTAAAAAGGGCGCCTGGGTGGCTCAGTGGGTTGAGCCGCTGCCTTCGGCTCAGGTCATGGTCTCGGGGTCCTGGGATCGAGTCCCGCATCGGGCTCTCTGCTCAGCGGGGAGCCTGCTTCCCTCTCTCTCTCTCTGCCTGCCTCTCTATCTACTTGTGATCTCTCTCTGTCAAATAAATAAATGAAATCTTTAAAAAAAAAAAAGTTTATTCTAAAAAAATGCCCACCATCTTCTGAACTTTCAGTGAGTCGCAAGCACTGATCACAGAACACTGTGATAAATACTGTAATAATGAGAAGTTTGCAATATTGTGAGAATTGCCAAAAATGTGACCCAGAGACATGAAGTGAGCAAACACTGTGGGAAAAATGACGCTGATAGAATTTCTCGATGCGGGGTTGTCAAAGACCTTCAGTTTGTAAAAAGTCTGGTATTTGCAAAGCTCGGTAAAGTGAGGCTTAGTAAAAGGAGGCAGGAGTGTTTTGGAACAGGCATCTCTGAGTGAGGTGCTGTTCAAACAGCTTGAGGGAAGGTAGTTTTTCTTAGCCATCTTGGTTTAGTACAGTTTAAATAACTTGTGAGTCATAGAACAGTTTATTTTATAAATTTTGGTTCTTTTTTTTTCACATTTCAATCAACAAATAGATGTAGTACCTAGTAAAGGATCTTGTTCTGTTTTCTGTGGAAAGTCTGTGATCCTCAGATGAGTGATGCCACCCATTTTCAATGACAAACTGACGTCAGGGCGCAGTCCACGGGACAGTGTGCATTGGTGACCTCTCCTCGGCAGGCTGTAGCGTGCCTCCTTCCCCCTCTTTGCAGCTGAATGCTATTCATACTCACGTGTTCGGAGGTCGGTTACTTGGACATTAAGGTTGTGTCTCTTCTTCTGTATTAGACATGATGACTGCAGTGAATACACTTGTCTGTTTGTCCTGCCCATGTCTTGTCATTGGGATGGATCTAGGCGACCTGAATCAGATCTTAAATGCGTATGTAATTCTGGGAGGTATTCATGGGTTTTGTATGGATTTAGCCTCATACCAGCAGGCGGTCTGTTAGTGTGTCCCTCCCCAAGTCTTGCCGCTATAGTATGTCATTAGATGGGCAAGAAAGGAGTCTTCAGTGTAGTTGTGAGGTAATGTCACATCCTCTAAGGCCTCTTTGACCTTCCTTTTTCTGTTCTTTTCTCTCCTGATTTTCTTCTACTTTTAGAAGCTCTGTTAAAGTCAGAGTTACCTTGTCTGTGGTAGGAGTTATTTTTTAAACTTGCAGCTGTGTAGTGCCAGCTTAGGGGAGAGGACTTTCCTTAAGTCCCTGGCCTCTTGTTCACATCCACGTGGGTCTCTGCTCCTGTCGCAGAAGTCATGCTGGACTTCTGTGGTGCTAGCTTATGTCTGTGGTTTCTTGGATCCTGTGTGTTTATGAATCTTTTCTCACTTGTTTTCTGAAGAATATCTTCCAGTAACTTCCAGATATTCGTGGGAAATGTAATTTTTGAGCCCATATGTGGATGTAAATGTCTGTATCCTCAGTTGGTAATTTAGCTGGGTATGGAAGTCTGTGTTGAAAGTCCTTTTTAGGGGCGCCTGGGTAGCTCAGTGGGTTATGCCGCTGCCTTTGGCTCGGGTCATGATCTCGGGGTCCTGGGATCGAGTCCCGCATCGGGCTCTCTGCTCAGCAGGGAGCCTGCCTCCCTCTCTCTCTCTCTCTCTGCCTGCCTCTCTATCTATCTACTTGTGATCTCTCTCTGTCAAATAAATAAAATAAAATCTTTAAAAAAAAAAAAAAAAAGAAAGAAAGTCCTTTTTACCTCCACTTTGCTAGTATTGCTTTCTGGTTGTCTAGCTCAGTGTCGATGAAAGAATAGGTCTAGTCTCTCTCTTTTTTTTAAAGGACTTTAAAAAAGGACTTCATTTTTCTTAAAGATTTTTTTTTTTTTAAATTTATTTGAGACAGATAGCATGCACAAGCAGGGGGAGAGGCAGATTAAGAAGGAGAAGCAGACCCCTGCTGAGTCGGGAACCCCATGTGTAGCTCGATCCCAGGACCCTGAAATCATGACCTGAGCCAAAGGGAGATGCTTAACCGTCTGAGCCACCCAGGCACCCCAGGACTTTATTTTCTTAAAGCCGTTTTAAGTTCACAGCAAAATTGAGCAGCATGTACGGTTCTCATGTACTCCTGGTGCCCTTCCCTCAGCCTTCGATACAAGTAGTAGCCCCCACCAGAAAGTACATTTGTTATAGTAGATGGACCTGCATTGGACACGTCCCACAGTCCATTGTTTATCTTAAGATTCACTCCTGGTGTTGTACATTCTCTGGGTTTGACAAATGTAATCACTCAAATCCACCATTTTAGTATCAGTCAGAGTAGTTTTACTTCCTGAAAGACCACTGTTTTTCAGCTCTTCATTCCTCTCTCCCCCTAACCCCTGATAGCCACTGACCTTTTACTGTATTCATTGTTATGCCTTTCTTGGAATGTCAGAGAGTGGAATTTTATGTAGCCTTCTCAGATTGGCTTCCTCACCTAGCAGTATGCACTTGAGTTCTTACATGCTGTTCCATGACTTGATAGCTTGCTCCTTTCCAGTACTGAGTAATACTCAGTTTGTGGATATACCATTGTTATTTATCCAGTCACCCACTAAAGGATGTCTTGGTTGCTTCCAAGGTTAGGGAATTATAAATAAAGCCGCTATACACATCCATGGGCAGGTTTTTCTGCGGACTGGTTCCAGCTTCTTTGGGTAAATACCAAAGACTGTAATTGCTAGATCATATGGTAAGATTATGGTTTGTAAGAAACCACCAGACTGTCTTCTAACACAGCTGCACCAGTGCGCATTCCCTCCAGCCACCAATGAGAGTTCCTGTTGCTGTATATCCTTTGCTGTGTTTGGTGTTGCCAGTGTTCTCGATTTTGGCTATTCTGTTAGATGTGGAGTGGTATCTCACTGTTTTTAGTTTGCATTCTCCTGATGACATTATGATGTGTAGAGCATCTTTTCATACATGTTTTTTGCCATTTTGTGTTAAGCTCTTTGGCCCATGTTGAATCAGGTGGTTTTCTGGTTGAATTTGAAGAGTTCTTTGTATGTTTTGGATTAACAGTCCTTCATCAGGTATGTTTTCCAGGTATTTTCTTCTTCTGGTTGTCTTCCCTTTTTAAAAAATTCTATCTTATTTTATTTATTTTTGAATTAAAAACCCCAATGAGTAGGGCTGACATTCAGTAGATCACAGCAAGGGAGCTGCTCTGCTATGTACGAAACCCTGACCTAGAAGCAGGTTGTCTGTGAATGGTTTAGTACCAGGTTCCCCACTAATGTTTGTTGCGTGACTGGTGAAGGGATGGCCCCCTTTCCAGCCGCGCCTGTTTCCCTGGGGACAACAGGCCCTCTGCACCAGATCCTGGTCCCTAAATGCAGTGGGCTCCTGGTGGGGACAGTGGGGTCTGGCTATCTGAGGCCAGCCAAGGCTCCTCAGTGCTTCCCTGTTGTTCCGATGGGTAGGATTCTGACTTAGAGGCGTTCAGTCGTAATCCCACAGATGGTAGTTTCACTCCATTGGCTCCTCAGCCAAGCACATGCAGCCAGATTATCATTTTCTTGATAGTGTCTTTCACAGAGCAGAAGTTTTTAAATTTAATGAAATCCAGCTTATCAGTTCACTTCTTTCATAGATTGTGCCATTGTATTATCTTAAAAAGTCATCAACATAACCAAGGTCATTTGGTTTTTTTCCCTATGTTAACTTCTAGAGAAGTTTCATACTTTTGCACTCTGCACTTAGGTCTATGATCCATCCAGTTAATTTTTGTGAAGGATGTAAGGTCTCTGTCTAAATTTATTTTTTTTGCAGGTGAATGCGTAGTCATTCCAGCACCATTTATTAAAAAGACTTTATCTTTTCTCCAATTTATTGCCTTTGCTCCTTTGTCAAAGATCAGCTGACCATATGTGGGTCTTTTCTAGGGTTCTCCATTTGATCTGTTTGTTCATTCTTTGGCCAGTACCATCCTGTCTTGATTAGTGTAGTTTTATACTGTCTTAAAGTCTGATAGTGTCAGTTCTCCAACTTCGTTCTCCTCCTTCAATACTGTGTTGACTGTTGTGGATCTTTTGCTTCTCCCTATAAACTTTAGAACTGGTTTGTTGATATCCACAAAAGAATTCACTAGGATTTGGATTGGGGTTGCACTGAATCTGTAGATCCAGTTGGGGAGAACTGACCCCCCCCTCTTTTTTTTAAGATTTTATGTATTTATTTGAGAAAGAATGAGTGAGGGTGAAAGAGAGAAAACGAGGGGAGGAGGGGCAGAGGCAGAGGGAGAGGGAGAAGCAGGCTGTTGCCTGAGCAGGGAGCTCCATGTAGGGTTTGATTCTGGGGCTCTGAGATCATGACCTGAGCTGAAAGCAGATGCTTAACTGACTGAGCCACTCAGCAACATCTGGGAAGAATTGACATCTTGACAGTACTGAGTCTGTTTGTGAATGTGGAATATCTCTCCATTTAGATAGTTGTTCTTTGATTTCTTTCATCAGTTTTCCTCATACCTGTTTTATATATGGGGTCTGTAGTGATGTCTCTTCTTTGATTTCTCACGTTACCGATTTGTGTCTTTTTTCTTGTTAGTTATCCTGGTTAGAGATTTATCAATTTTGATCTTTTCAGAGAATGAGCTTTTGATTTCATTGATTTTTGTCTATTGATTTTCTTTTTAAAATATTAAAGATTTCTGTTAGAATTTTTATAACATCTTTTTTTTTTTTTTTTTTAAAGAATTTATTTGCTTATTTGATGGAGAGAACTCAAGCAGGGAGAGCAACAGACAGAGGGAGCGGGAGTGGGAGAAGCAGATTTCCCGCTGAGCAGGGAGCCCAATGTGGGGCTCAGTCCCAGGACCCTGAGATCATGACCTGAGCCAGAGGCAGACACTTCACTGATTGAGCCCCAGGTGCCCCTATCTTTATAACATCTTTTGCTTACTTTGCATTTAATATAGTTTCCTCTTTTAATTTCCTGTGATAGAAGCTTAGATTTTTTATTTTAGATCTTTCCTCTTTTCCAATGCATGCATTCAGTGGTATAAATTTCTTTCTACATGGTGCTTTCCCTGCATCCCACAAATTTTGTAGATTGTATTTCTATTTTTATTTACTTCAAAACATTTTTTGATTTGTCTTGCAATTTCTTCTTTGAACTATGTATTTAGAAGTGTGTTGTTTAATCTCTGAGTATTTGGGGATTTTCCAGCTATTTTTCTGTTATTGATGTTAGTTTGATTTTATTGTGGTTTGAGAGCTGTTGCAGGATTTCTGTTCTTCTAAATGTATTAAGGTGTATTTTATGGTCTAGAATGTTGTTGGATAAAGTGGTCTGTTGATGTCAGTTACATCCATTTGATTAGTGGTGGTTTTGGGTTTGACTGTGTCCTCACTGATTTTCTGTCTGCTGGGTGTGTCCATTTCCGATAGAGGGTTATTGACGTATCCAACTGTGATAATGGATCTATCAGTTTTTCTTGGTAGTTCTAACAGTTTTGCCTTCCTTAGTTTGATGTTTTGTTGTGAGACACACACACACGTTAAGGATTGTTATGGCTAAGGATTTTATCTTTATCATAATGTATATATTTTTTCCTGGGTGACTTCCCTTGCTCTGGAATCTCTCTGAGATTAATACAGGTACTCTCATTTCTTTTGATCTGTGTTAGCATTGTGTATCTTTCTCCTTCTGTCTACTTTTAATCTAAATAGATCTTTAAGCTGGATTTCTTGTGGACAATGTACAATATGGTCTTGTTTTTTGTGCCACTGTGACAGTCTTGATATTTTAATTGGTGTATTTAGACCGTTGATATTAAGGTGATTATTGGATTAATACCTGCTGTATTTATTACTGTTTTCTATTCATTGCCCTTATTCTTATACTTTTTTAAGAGACTGCCCTAGAGTTGGCAGGATGCCTTCATAACTAATCCGGTTCACTTACAAGTAAGCTATAATCATCTAATATGTTGTTGCTAGTATTCTGAACAAATGTTACCAGTTCTGTTAAGAATAATAAAAATAGAAGTTTTTGTTTTATCTTCACTGATTCCATCTCTAATGATCTTTCTGTAGATTTGAGTTTCTCAGCTGTATTTTTCTTGTCTCTGAAGAATTTCTTTTCCCATTTCTTACAGTGCAGGTTTCCTGGCAGCAAATTCTCTTACCTTTGCTTGTTTGAGCAGGTCTTCTCCTTCACTCTTGAAGGGTAACAGAATACAGAATTCTAGGTTTTTCATTTTTTCCCCAACACTTTAGGTGTCTCAGTCTTCTCTCTGCATGTGTGATTTCTGAGGAGACGTTGGATATAATTCCTGCCCTGTTCCTCTGTACACAAGGTGTTTTTCCTCTGGCTCTTTCAGGAATTTTTCTTTGTCCTTATATGTGGTTTTGGGGGCATTTATCCTGTTTGGCATTCTCTTAACTTCTGGATCTCTGGTTTAGTGTTTGACCTTAGTTTGGGGAAATCATTAGTCATTATTGCTTCTAATACTTCTTCTGTTCCTTTGTCTCCTTCCTGGCATTCCCATTGTACATATTACGTCTTTGTAGTTGTCCCATGGTCCTTGGATATTTTGATTTGTTTTTTCCTGTTTTTGTCTCTTTTCTCTTTGCTTTTCGGGTTTGGAGGTTTCTGTTGGCATGTCCTGAAGCTCAGCGAGTCTTCTCAGCGGCCTCTGGTGATTGCTGCATTAATGTCGGCCGGTTTCTTACTGTCTCTCTGTTCTTGCCCCGTGCTTTCTTGCTTTTCCCTCTTCCACTTTTCCCTGCCTTTTGTGGTTTTTAATCAGGCACTTGCCATGATTCTGCTTTCTCCATCATGAGTCCCCCAGACACATTCTTCAGTTCCGTTACGGTGTTTGAGCTCTGCCATGTCTTTCGGTTTTTCTCTCTGCTTACATCACTCATCTTTCTCACACGTTGAATACTTCTTTTTTTTGGGTAGAGCCCCTAGCTTATTACTGATAGTCACTCAAAACTCTTGGTCTCATGGTCCCACCATCTCTGTCTTACCGGAGTCTGGGCCGGATGCTCGCTGCCTCTTCACACCACGTCGTTTGCTTTCCAGCGTGCGGTGCCACGTGTGGCTGAGACGCGGGCGCGTCGCGGCGGCCTGTAGTGTGTGCTCTGGCGCGTCTGTGCCGCGGGCCACCTCCTCCTGCAGGGCGACCGGACGGCGGCTGTGCTTCGAATTCCTTCCGTCCGGCCCGAGGTGGAGCTCTTGAGGGCAGGCCTTGCTGGGAACTGAGCGCTTCGCTGGATTTCTAAACGGGGACTTTCCCCTCCCCCTGCTGGAGGCAGGAGGGGGTTTTTCTCTTATCCTGGAGAACCCCGCAGCGCTCCTGGACGTGAGACGTGCCAATGCGTTTGTGCCCTGCGCCCCCTTGGCACGGTTGGTGGCCGGAGGCTTCGTCCCAGCCTTCCCATCCGGAGGCCCCGGCCGTTGGGCAGTTGCTGCTCGGCCCTTCGTGCTGAGCTGGTGCGGTCCGCACCTGCGGGTGGCCCCTGGCTCGGGACGGCGGTTTGCTGGGACTTGGCGGCTCTGACCAGCCAAAGGAGACTGGTTGACTCTTCGCCAGTTCAGCTTCTGTTTGTTGGGGTGCAGCACAGAAATAGCTCGTTCTCCCTTTCGTGGCGTTCAGTTTTCAGGAGCTCTTTGCCTTCCGTCTCGGTAGCCTCTTGTTCCTGTGTGGTGACCGTGATAACCCTCAGTCTCCATGAGGACACCTGCTCTTCCCTTCATCCGTGTGGCTCGGGGATCATTTCATAAACGGTTGCTCGTCCGACAGCACGCCTGCGGTGGAGGCGTTTCCTGAGTGATCGCTAGCAGACGGTTTCTGCCAGGGTCCCCTCCGGCTAGGGACGAGAGCTCTGTGAGGACCCATGGGGATTTGCGGGCCAGGGCTTTGCTTGGCATGCGGGGACGGGGCAGCCCAGATGCTGAGTCCGTTGTCCTGACCCGGTGTCCTCGCATGGGAGGGGAGGGCGCACTGACGCCTGGGGCAGGCCCAGCAGACCCTGAGCGAGTCCTTCCTGTCTGTGTGCATGTGCACGTCTCTCCTCATCCTTCCACCCCAAGCCTTGTCATGTTCCACAGCGCTCCGGGGGACTCTGCCCTCCTTCCAGGCTGTGTCCTCCTGTCATCTCTGAGCTGTCTGCGTGGGGAAGGAGGACGGCCCTGCACGGTTAGCTGGGAACAGTGATATATCATCCTGCAAAGACCAGTCGGCCATCTCTACCCCTGTTCACTTAACTTGACAGTTGTGAATGGGATACTGGGAAGGAAATGTGCGTTTAAATCACACACTTTCATGTAAGGCCAAGGAGAGAGAACTTTGTGGATAACCTGCCTGCCTTCAGCCTGGGGAACCACCATGCTGAGCCTATGGTCAGGGAGTCTTTGTTTTCTGTTTATTTTTGCTGCTCAGCGTGAATTTGGATCACTGTAGTAAGTACCGTGTTTGCTGCATTCCACGGATTGTGTTTCCATTTTTTTTCAAGATCAAGTTTCATGGTGGTTTTGTCTTTCAACTGTGGACTTCTGGAAGATTGTTATTTAATTTTCAAAAACATAGGCATTTCCAGATACTATTTATTTCTCGTTTAATTCTCATGTGGCCAAAGCACAAACTTCTTACGATTTCATGTTGTTTTAAGCGCATGGAGGGTTTGTGTTATGAGGAGCAGATGGTGTGTGGGTGAATGTCTCATGTGAACTTGGGAAAAAGTGCGTGTTGGCTGTCTGTGGAGTTCAGGTCCACCGATTTTCTTCTCATGGTTATGTCCGTTACGGAGAGAGGAGAGTGCATGTGCTTGGGGGTGATTCCGTCCTGCCAGCCCCGTCCGGTTTTGCTTGTGTCCTTCACTGTTCTGGGACGAAGTCCACACACATTTGGCCTGGGGTGAAATGTAGGGGCTTTTTGGTTCTTTGGCTTTTACCATCTTGAATGTCGTCTTGATCCTCAGTGACTTTGTCTTGAAGTTAACTTGTGGGGTGTTATCCACTGTGCCGTCCTTTCCATCTTGTCTCTGAGTTGGTGCCTGTGGCGTCTGTGCTCACTGTGGTTCTCCGTTCCGTTGGCCTGGGAGCCGCCGGGGCTGAGTGTGTGCTGAGTCCACAGGGTCACCCCACTGTCTTCTGTCCTGGCTCCGCTGTTTCTGACAATGAATCTGGAGTCAGTATTGCCTTTATTTCCCTACATTTAAGGGGTGTTGCATTGTCAGGAAGTCTTAAAAGTCTTTTACTATTGGTTGCTGGTTTTCAGAGATGGGATGAGGACGTGCCCTGGCGTGGCTGTCTTTGGTGTCGTGAGCTCGCTGGCCATGAGGTTGCATACTTAGCACTCTGGAGGGCCCAGTGCCGCCGCTTCTTCCGAGTTGTTTCTTCTTTCCCGTGCCGTCCTCTCTGTCGCAGGTGCAGTTCACTGAGCAACCGGCCGCCGAGGCCGTTCCTGTCCCTGCTATTCCTTATCGTGTGGAACTGGTCTTTGTGGGATCTGGTCTGTGGTTCACCATGTTCGCTGATCTTCATTTCAGACCCTGTGTTTTCCACCAGTTTCATTCCAGTCCTTTCTTTCTTCATTTTTAAGTGTTGTGTGTGTCTTCCTTTAAATATTTGAGCGTATTTATTACAGCACTTTTAATATTTTTATCTGTTACTTACGTTGTCTGGTGATAACCCATGGGCGTGTGGGGTCCAGTTTGCCGCTCCGCATTGGGGATGAGCTGTGGCGCGTCGTGACCCTGTCGCTGCCCTCTTTGTTCCTGTCCACAGATGCCCGGATGGGCTGTAGCAACTTTGATTCCTGGGGCTCCTTCAGCCTTCCTGCTGAGGGGCCGTCTCTGTGGTTTTTACCTCCTGGGTCCAAAGAGGTGGCTCACTGGACTTTGAACGCCGTTCAGACGCCTTCCTACCCCCAGATACGCCATACCTTATGGCTAAGATTGTTGCTTATTTCTGTGGGTTTTGTCCATGTGGTTTTGGGTGTTTTTTATGGGTGATCTGGGGAGATGAGCTGTTGTCCCTGTCATTTTATCTTCCCAGAACTCCTTTTATCTCCTTTTAAAGAATTAGATAAACAGATGGCATTCTACATGTTGGCTTGTTTATGGTTTATTTTCATTTCATGCTTTATGCAGCACTTTTTCAGAAGTTAGTTAATTTTTTCCAAGTTCTGAAGTATTTTCTATCCAGTTTTTATTGACTTATATTCACTTCTCTTTTAGGCCATGCTGGTGTGTCTGCAAGTATGATGAAGAAAAGGACGTCCCACAAGTAAGCACCCCTGAAACTTGCTTTTAGATAGCAGGTTGTCACCGTGGGTGATGTAGGGTCTGAGACGCAGCGTGATGCCCTCTCCCGTGGGTTGAGAAGGTCTTGCCTCACTGCGTGTTGCCTCCCTTGTCCTTGGTCTGGCCTATGGCTGCCTAGGCCTGTCCATCGACCTCTTAAAGCCTCTGGGTCATGATTTCCCCTCCAGCTCCGAGGGGCTGGACTGACGGCAAGAGGTGTCCGCTGAGGGTGGCAGGTGCGCGGTGAGCCTCTCCTGCTCCTCTCCTCGGAAGGGCTGTAGGCTCTTGGCATGCAAGTTCTTTCCTCAGTCTCTGATCTGCTGGACAAGGAGCTCCTTGTGCACAGAGGCCTTTGCTCATGCTTGAGGGTCTGGCTAGCATGCTGACGGGGTGCGCTCACTCACCGCTTTAGAACATTTTCAAATAAACGAAAAGCTTGTAATTTAGGGAACACCTATGCATGTTGAAAGATAACTAAAAAGCCATGCATCTTAAGTGATCAGTATGTTATAAATCCTAAATCCTGTAGATACCAGAGTAAAGAAGCCACTTTTTCTCCCTTCAATCTTTATGTATGATATAGTCCATTTACAAAGAAAATTGGGATACTGTCTTAAATGATAATACTGTGCTTATACTGAATTACATTTAATAGATTTCACAAGTACCCACCAGGTTCTGGTTGCTGCTGTCGCACCACGGACATTGCTCTAACGAACCAGTTCTAATTGTGTTGAGTCTTAATTGTAGACCGTTAACTCTGGAAGAGGCCCTTTGACCCCAGCCAGCACATCCTGAGCCTCTCATTATAGCCTTTCTTTCCAAATTATTCATACTGAGAGGCTCATGAGCACCCAGCACCACCCTGTGGGGCTGAAGAGCACGAGGCGCCCATTCACAGTGGTCGGTGGTCAGTGCACACGCGCCTCCTGTTTCAGAGCACACATGGACATGTAAATATCTGTCATGTGTAGTTCAAGAAATGACCTGGAATAGGAAGGTGTGACGTTGAAGTGAGTGTATGTGTCCCTGAGGTTTGAGAAAGCATTTCCCAGATTCAGTGGATTTGCCCCTACCTTCATGCTTCTGCCACGCCCGGGGACATGGTAGTTGATGTTCTTGTCTCCCCTTGTTGTCCTGACTGCTAAGCCGTGCCGTGGCCTCAGCGGAAGGTAACCAAACGAATACAAGCCTTAAATAGTAGGTAATGCTAGAAACGTAACTACAGTGGAAGAGAGGCAAGGGACATGTTAACTTTGCAAGACCGGAACAGTTCATGCAAGATAAATTTTGCCAATCAGTTAAAAATAATTGGCTTTAAGGATGTAATGCGCATTCAGTTTTAGCCATTTTACACATTGCCGGGTAGGACTGGAAGGTCCTTTAATTAGGATTTTGGGCCTTGCTGGGTTTGTCCAAGGATTCACAAGCCTCACCTGAAGCACGGTGGTCATCCGTTAACTCCTGTTTCCGAGGTGCTGGTTGTTTCTCCCCCCGGACAGAGCACAAGGAATAAACACCTACTTTTAAAACTGGGCTGTTGGTATGTGTACCAGCTGAAGGCGTCTGACCCCTGTGTGCTCCCGTGTGCGAAGCTTGACCTGGTGCTCGTTCCGTTGAGAGAGTAGAGGGCTGTGACCCAGGTACTCTGTAGCCAGAGGGAGCCGGAAAGAAAGGGAACGCTGCTGCTCCCGTTGGCCGGTGTCTTCTCATCTCTGCGCACATCTGGAGGCAGTCGGACGCAAACACCGAGGACGCACAGGTCTGCACAAGGCACTACGAGTGGCTGTGGCTCGCCGCCTCTGGCGGGGCCTCTGCCCGGGAGCTGGCGCGAAGCAGGACGCTGGTGGCTCAGCTGGGCGCCTCGGCACGTTCCTCCCATCTGCCTGGCCCCGTGCTTACCGGGCCCCAGAACGCTGACGTGGACCGGCCGGGCCCTCTCCACAAGTGCAGTGTTTGTGGAGAGCACACGGGAAGGGAGGCCTGGAGCCATGCCCGCCTCCATGTGGGCCTCCAGCAAGCGAGTCAGGCACGCAGGACTGACCCACGCCTCAGTCCAGGGGGGCTGAGCAGGAACCCCGTGTGGACGCCTCTGCCTGCTGGAGGGAGTCCCAGGGACACTCAGGAGACGCGTACCGGTGGGGACTCTACTGTGTTGGAGCACCGTGGCGCCCAGAAATTGTGTAGTGGTGGCTTGTTTCTGCTTTTTCCAGTAAACGGAATAAGCTTCCGTGCCTCCTGGCGGCCGGGCCCCCTCACTGCATTTTGGGAACAAGCTGGTGACAGGCGTCTCCTGGTTTCGCAGGAGGTGATTTGGGAAACGCGTCGCAGTGAACAGCCTGGGCCGGACCTGCACGTCCACATGCAGCTGCATTTATTTCTGTGAACGCGGGACCGTGCCGTGTGTGTGTTGTCTTCCTTAGGATGTGTTCGTAACACTCTCCTCCAGGCTGCTGGACGGTGAGAACGCTGTGTGGAGTAGGGGCTAGCTGACTGTTCTGGGCGTCAGGAAGGCTTCTGGCCAAGCTGTTAAAGTTGGAGGGAGTCAGAAGTTACACCCACATTTTCGACTGTGTGGGCGTCAGTGCCCCCAGTCCCGCTTTGTTCGAGGGTCGGCGGTGGATTTTGAAGGGAAGGTGCAGTTGGGTGGCCTCTGAAGTCAGTTCACCTGTCGTAGTTCTGTTTCCGGTTCTCAGGTGGGAATCTGCTGCTTTCCTCCCCTAGTCGGCGTCGTGGAATGCGTTTCTGCTTCCGGGTTTTGGTGTATTGCCCCTGACGCACATTTAGAGAATGGGCCGGGGCTTTTATGCACTGAGTAGAGAGATTTCCGGAGAGCACTGTTCTGTTTAAAACGTTAGTCACTGACGGTGACAAGGACCGAGAGACACCGCCTCCTCCTCTTCCTCAAGTCCCTGGGTGGCTGCCCTGTCGAGGAACCCTGCGTCCTTCAACGCACAGAGGCTAACGAGCTAGTCTTGGCTCCTCCACGGAGGAGTGAGCGAGCGAGCGAGGGCTCACAGATTGGCGGCAGGATTCTCGAGCACACGACGCCCACACCGTGCGTGCGCAGGGAGCGTGTTCGTGGCCCGTCTGCAGAGTGGTGGTGTCTGTGGGGAGCACGCGGCCTAGTTGAGCACGGAGCCTGGTGCCGCCTGCCTTCAGCCCATCAAAACCGAGACGATGTCTTCTCAGCTTGTGAAGAACTGCTCTCCACACCAGGGAAGTGGGCAGCGTTTGCAAGTCCCTTGGCTCTGGGAGGCTTCCGTGGACAGCTGTTCGCGTGTAGACGGAGTAACCCAAGAACCCGGAGCGATTTGGGTGGAAGACAGATGCTCGCGGCTCTTTTTCTCTCCTGTTGAGCCGGCAGTGGCGGTTCTGCCGTAGAACTTGTGTTAAGCAGCACATCCCAGAAAAGCAGCTTTTTCTTCTCCTTGCTGGTGGGCATCTTGTGAAAAGACAGTCACTTTGATTTAATCAGTATTTTCTGCTGAAATGTGCTGGAACACAGAGTAAGGGAAAAGCTTTTCTAGGACGGTACTAAATAGAGTACGGGAAGAGGGGCAGGCGTTGATTATACGACGACGTACGTGGCGTGAGACAGGCACTTGCTGGTTCACAGCAGAGTTGTGGTGGGTGGAATTTGAGCAGGTGTGGCCTCTTTAACTGCTGGCTATCAAAGTAAGATCTTCCAGTCCTGGGGGGCAGTTTGGGGGTGGGTCTTAGGCACTTAGGGAGTCTGGCTAAATGGTGGACGGTCTTCCCAACACAGAATTTCCTTTGTGGACGACAGAGTGAGTAGTGTGGTCGGGTCAGAACTTACTCGAAGCGTTGGAAGTGCTGAGCAAGGTACAGAAATGCCCCCTGCATTTGCAGCTTACCTTGTTGGGAACGTGGATGCGTAGACATGAGCGTTGGTTCTGAATCGTGCTCCCCAGCTGCGGTGCCTGGGGTAGAGAGCCTGGGAGCCTGTTAGGTTAGAAGGTCTGGGATTGTGGACTCGGGTCTCTGGGGCCGGCGTGGGCTTCCGCATATGCTCTGGGTTGCCATCGCCTGCCCGCGGCTGCTCTCAGGCTCATCGGGGAGCTGAGCGGGTCCTTCGGCAGCAGTGAAAGTGGTTGCTGAGGGGCCGGCCCCCATCCACTGTCCCTGCGGACTGCTAGTGGCTCCCAGCGGCCCTGGAAGCCAGTCGTTTCAGAGGTGGCTTCTGGAGAGAAGGAGTCAGCAGCGTGACCCTAGGGGTTCACCTTGCTTCTGTACTTTACCCGTGAGTCATTTGAGTGGTGACAGCAGCTCCAGCCACCTCCCCAGAGCAAAGCGTCGGGGCGTCCGTCTGCAGACACCCTGTGTGTCGGCCTGGCAGGTGGTCGTGAGAGCACAGGAAGTTGAGAGCAGTTAAAAACCTGGGCGTCCGGCGAGGACCTAAGTCAGCATCACCACATTCAGGGAGCCCTCATTTTACAATGAGAGAAGCTGTTACCACTGGTAACGGTCACGTCTATGTGCTGCTCTTTGAACCACCCAGAGATGACCCGAGGGCGTGTCCCCCAGGAACGGGACACATGGCTTTTCGTTTGCTTTCATACGTACTGTTTTGGCATGTGAAAATAAGCTTTAGTTTTTGTTATGGTTTCTGTTGATTATTATCTAAAGTAGCAATTAGCAATTAAAATAAGTTTTTTTTAAAGAATTTATTTATTTGACAGAAAGAGCACAAGTAGACAGAGCGGCAGGCAGAGGGAGAGGGAGAAGCAGGCTCCCCACCAAGTAGGGAGCCTGATATGGGGCTCGATCCCAGGACCCTGGGGTGATGACCCAAGCCAAAGGCAGCCGCTTAACCGACTGAGCCACCCAGTCACCCTGCAGTTAAAATAAAATCTAAAAACTTGTTTAGGATATAATTTTTAACCTTTCTGGTCATGAGCAGTTTAAAATGTTCACAAAAATAGAGTAACAGTAAGTCCTGAGCCCTGTCAGCCAGCTTCAGCGGTCATCAGCGTTTTGCCTGATGATGGACACTGAGACGATACCCGAGCGGACCACTTGTCACCCAGGGGAGTTCCCAACCTCGACGCCTAGTCGTGCTGGGTGGAAGAACTTAAATGAGCTTACAAACAACATGTATTTGTGCACGCTTACTGTGAAATCATACGTGACGCTCTAACACGTGTAAGGACACTTTAGAGCCCTCTTCTGTAAGCCTCGGCTGCGAGAGCCTCGGGCAGAGTCCCGTCCTCATGATTGGGGAG
Organism: Meles meles; assembly: GCF_922984935.1. NCBI lineage: Eukaryota > Metazoa > Chordata > Mammalia > Carnivora > Mustelidae > Meles > Meles meles. Next base: position 96,012,858 of record NC_060076.1, read on the forward strand.
CTTGACTTCCACTTGAAACACAAGCGGGTCACTTGAAGTGCTCGTGTTTGCCGTCAGTGCTGCCGTGGGGAAGACGATCTCTGTCACCTCTGTCTCTTCGGCCCGACCGCTAAGGAGTCGTCACCTTCCTTTAGCGCCAGGGACACGGTGCTTCGCAAGTAGCAGTGCCCCGACTAAATGCAGGCACAGGAAGTGAAGTTTGGAAGTGGTAACACGGAGATGTGTACATCTGTTTTTGTGTCCAGCTTCCTGCGGAAGTAAGATACTCAGTGCATTAGTTTAGTAGTACTTACATTAAAAATGGTGCTTCACATGCTTGTAAAACTGAAATGCTTTTAAGTCATCCTAGGAAGACTCGAAAGCACAGGTTAACCCAGAGGAAGACAACCTAAGTATTTCTTGTGCCGCTCCGGGATTACTCACAGCTGCTGGTGCTGTACCGAATGTTTTTCGGTGTCGTCTTCTCCCTGTCTGGGGGTATTTGTATGTGCACAAGTTTTTCATGTCCTATTTTCTACATTTCTCATGGATCGATAGCTATGTGGTCCGAGCTCCTGCATCCGGGGTGCGAAGTGGGGGGCGCGGTGAAACGTGCTTTATCTCTCGTCACAGACGCGGCTCAGAGTGTGGCAGCTGGGTCTCTGCCCCACTTTAAATAAATTCCCGGCCCTGGAATCACTGGGACAGCGGATTGCCGAGTTTTGCGTAAGGAGGGCTGTATCCCTATCAGAAGCAGAGAGAGGGTTGTACATCACCATAATTTGCATTAAAATAACTTCCCAAAATTGGCAGTTTTTGTTGTTACTGAGCTAGAAAGTTCATCCTACCTCATCCTGTTGGCAGGCCAGAACATTAGAAATTCCTGGGAGACCTAAAGCATGTTGGAACAGATTTATGTAAAAATTAAGCCAAGCTGAGGAACTCTGCCACTTTGAGGAGAAAAGGAGGCTATGCGAACAGTGACTGCCTGGGTAGGCTCTGGAATCTGCACAGGTTGGACACCACCAGGGCTGGCTGCAGCTGAAGAGGAGAGACCGCTGGCCAGATGCTCGCCTGTCCCGGCTGCCCTCCTGAGGTTTCCGCTCGCTTACCTCCTGGCTGCCCCGCAGCCCCCGCCAGACGCCAGGGCTCTCCTGGGCCTGAGGAGGTGCTTCTGACCACTGATGCCGTGACCCTGCCTTGCGTGGAACATGGGAGCCCTGGGAACCAGCAGGCACCTGAGGAGCGCTGACGGCAGGAGAGACCGTCGCACAGAATGGGGGAGCTAACTGGGGATCCACATGGCACCCCCAACACGGACAGGGCCGACCTGCAGAGTTCTTAGAGGAATCAGGCAAGGACCCGAACGTTACCCCTGATGTTGAAAGACTCGGTAATTGAAGAGACACTGTTCACGAGAAGATCAAACCATTAGTATCTAGAAATTAAAGATGCTATATAAGATACTCAGTAGATAGGCTGAAATTTAAGCTTGTCTCTTTTACCTGCTTTTACCTGATTCAGGAACACTTGGTCTGAGGCTTTCTGGAAGGTGAGCAGCATTGGGGAAGGTGGGTTGTGGAGGACGGACCTGGAAAGCCTGTGTGTCTCTGCTGCAGAAGGGATGGAGGGGGAAGGATCAGGAGTAAATATGGGAGACAGTTCTGCACAGTTCTCTCTGGACTGACCAAGTGCTAGTAGAGGGGTGATTAAAAACACAAGTAACAGGTTCTGGTGACATTTCTGATTGCAGGAGCAAAGAAACTTCTAAAAGCAACTCAGAAAAAGCAGTCAGAATGCAGAAGGATCGATTGGCATCTGTTTCTGTAATTTGGAAGCTGGGAGACAGTGACACAGGCTGAGGGGAGAGAAGGGTCTTGAACCTGATGTGGAGACTGAGGTGGTTCGGGGACGTGGGCCCCTGGACCGCGTTTGGAGGCGTGTGGGAGTGAGTACTTGCCTCTGAACCCGGTTGGAGGCATCCGAGTCACCGCGGGGTGTGTCCGGAGAGACAAGAAGTAACAAAAATCTTTCTTTTCTTGTTTGTTTCTAAATAAGGTAATGTTTTTACAGAGTTACTCAGATAAGAATGAAAACCAAATTTGGAACAGCAGCCCACATATGAGCAGTGTCAGGTGGGGTCACTATGTGCCAGGGTGTTTTTGTTTTTGTTTTAGAAATTTTCCTTCTTCTACTATGAATTTTTTGCTTGTTTTTGGTCATGTTAGAGCTAGGAGAGGGAAAATCGAGGTTTTGATTAATTGTAGATTTCAGTAGAAGAACGTTAGCTACAAATGCAGCAGCCTACAGGTTAGAGAGGTAGGTTCTGTGAGACCAGAGCTAACACAGAAGCCTCTGTCATCCCAGCCGCACAGACCAAGGGAGACATGGGGTGGGTGGGTGGAGGCATACGACGCATAGACACACAGAAGGCGGTGTCCCGTGGACGGCAGCAGGACGTGCTGCTTCCGGCTCCCTTAATGAAGGCAGAGGGAAGGACCACTGTGTTTCGGGGTAGAGGGTACGTGAGCCACTTTGGAGAGGGCAGCTCTGAGTCCCCTCCTGCTGGACACAGCTGTGACGAGGGCCTCCTGTGCAGAAACACGGCCACGCATGGTGCCATGCTCCCTCTTCCGGAACAGCTACGGGCCACAGCGCAGCGCTGCTCGTGAGTGTACAAGGGACGCATAGCTGAGGTGGAACACTGCTTCTCTGAGTCTCCAGCTGCCCCTTTGTGCCCTTAACCTGGCCAAGTTAGGGTGGTTTTGTTGAGAATCACAGTAATAGAAGATGTCGTGCTTCGGAGTCTTGGGTAGAAGCTTTTCTAGCAGTGCTCTTATTCTCCAAGGAGACAGAACCAGTGATTATTATGTGTGTGAGTGTGTGTGTAGGTGTGCATGCACATGTGTGGACGGAGATTGGAGCCCAGGGAAAAGGGAAGATTGCACTTTCATATAAGAATACTTTTTTTAGTCCTTCAGCTGATTGGATGAGGCCCACCCACGTGTGGGGCCATCTGCTGATTTCCATGTCGCCTAGAAGAATGCCCTCACAGAAAACGCTTGGGGCAGTGATCGGCCACGTACTGAGTACTGTGGCCTGGCCACGGTGATAGCCGTGGCAACACTGGCACAGCTGCAGCGTCAGCCGTAATTTCGGTAGTGACAGCGGAGTGTTCGTGTGGCTCGCTGCAGTGCTGCGGCGGACTGCATTCCTTCCTTGCTGGGATTCGGGAGCCAGCCTCTGCCCTCTGTGCAGAGAGCCTGACCCCGTCCGCACTGTGCATCACTAGGACTTCTGCCTGAATGTCCCACGAAGTAGGTGATGGACCGATGGGGGGGAACACCACGTTGGCAGGATTCCAGCCGTTTCCCCACACGGCGCGCTCCCGGGGGCTGCAGAGAGGCCTGAGGTTTGGGTCACCGGGGTTGAGCAGTGCTCGTAGCTGCAGGGCACGGACTCAGTGGTGCGCAGTGTGGGCCTTTTCTCGACCAAGCTGCACGCTGCAGAGTCAGGGAGGATCTGGGGCTCCTTGCTGTGCGCAGCGCTGAGTCCAGGCCTCACTCTGCTTTCTCCCCATCGAATAAGGGGCCGTCGGTCTCAAGTGCTCTCTGTCCGCTCTGCCGTGCTTTGTGTCTTCTCCCCGCAGGGTAGCTCTGACTCTCATCCCTGCAGACCGCAGCTGCATGCCCCTCTTCCCTTTTCCCCACATTTGTGTGCAGTTGGAGGTGCTCCCAGCCTGCAGTCAGCCTCTGCAGGAGCTCCGCTGACTTCTCAGGAGGCGCTGACCAGGACCTTTCTTCCTGGGCCTTGAACGGCAGCAGAGAACCCTCAGCTCACATTTCCCTGCTGAGAAACCTGAACCCTGCCCACACGCTGTTGTCTGGTGGCCCCAGCTTCACTGTCCCGTTCTGTTTTCCTTACATGAGATGTGTCCTTTGTTTGGATACCCATGAGATGCTCCGTTTCTGAAGTTCGTTTGACTGGAATGTTAGTGTCCGTGGTTGAAGGTCCACTTTCCCAAGGTGGCCTGTGCACATGTCTGTCTGCTATTTCAGGGAATTTTTCTTGAGTTGTGTTGGTGTCCTCCTGTTACACGGAAGCTGGAATTCATGTCTGTCCCTGTCTCTGTATGACTATTTTGCCCCTGCTGTCCCCTTGTCCTCTGTCACAGGCGTGCCCCATGGTGTCTGGTAGCTGGGTTCCTCCAGTTTCTCATTTCTGGGCTCTTCTGTTTCTCCTTCCTTGTCCTGGCCTCTGTTGTGTGCCTGATAGTGGGTGTGTTGTCTTTGGGTGTGCTTCCCTTTCAGTCCCGTTGCGAGGCCCCTGTTTGTGAGAAGGCCTGGGGCTCCCCTGACGGCTGTCCTCCCTGCCGAGCCCTGAGCCCTTCTGTGTGTGTGAGGCCTCTGTGGGGTGTCCCCATCGTCCCCTCTGAGGCCCAGCTCCTTTTTCTCCAGCAGCGCCCTGCTCCTGGAAAGGATTGCGTGCCCTGTCTTGCTGGGAGGCAGGTTTGCTGGGTGCCTCTGAGCCTTGGAGGGGGGCGCTGCATGATTTCGGGCGACCCATGATTTCGGCTGTCCTCTCAGCGCTGCACAAAACCTTGGGACCCTTCTACAGCCCAATGTGGGACGATTTCCTCCTGGGCCATGCCCCCTTCTTGCTGAGGTGAAGGCCTGCAGCCACCCGTCCGGCCTCGTCGGGCAGCTGTGGTGTTTGGTGGAACCTCTGTCTCACAGAACCAGTGGGTTTACCAGATCGACTGCTTGAAATACGTCCCTCTGTGTACGTCATAGCCACAATAAATGGTTTTCATCTCAGAGTTGTGTGTACTCCAGTCGCTCATCACTTGCGCTCGCAGTGAGGCAGCTGAGAGCTTTCTGCCCGCTGGAAGCTCTCCTGGCAGCACGGGCGGGGCCTGGCCCTCAGCTTGCATTCCCGCCAGCCCCGGCCTTGTGTGCGGACTCCCGGGGGGACCAGGATTCCTTCCCTGATCACAGGACCCATGCGTACTGCTTGTAAACAAACATGGTGTGTAGATTTTTCAGTTAATGATCTGGGAAGAACGTGGTCTGGTGTTGCTGCAATAATTTTCACATGATGTTAAGTACTTGTCACAAATACAAGTGTGTAAGATTCTGTGTTTTCTAGAGAGAACTGACGGTACAACATGGGGATCCAGCTGGCCTGGACTCCTGGCCGGGGGTGGGGGGAGGAGGAGAAGCTCCATGTCTAGTATCTTCTCACTCGCTGATTAAGGTGGTGGGGGCTCGTGGTGTGGGTTCCCAAGCGGGGGAGATTGAGCGGTTTGCCCATCCCCGTTAGACGAGGAACGGGATCACGTGCATGTGTGCTCACTTCCCGGGCTCAGCCCTTCTCTTTCTCTGATTAACTGGGGTCACCGTGAGTTGACTCATGAGAGGGAACGGGAATGCTGAGGACGCGGTGCTCGTGCTCAGTATGGGGGCCAGGGTTGCCCAAGGCAGCAGTGCTCTTCTGCCCGGCACAGTGGGTGTACGGGGAGCCCTGTGGCCAGCACTCCGTGTGCACACACGGTGACCCCGAGGGCCCACCTTGAGGTGCTTGGACCAGGAGTGTGGCAGCACTAGCTAGTGCAGGCCTGGGAGAACCCGTAGGAGAGCATGCTAGTCAGCGGTGGCATTGGATCGAGGGGTGGGTGCTTCTGAGATGATCCCTTACGTGTATATATGTGTGAATGCAGAAAACATCGGAGCAGTGTGGGGCCGAGCAAACCCGTTTCCCAGCCCCGGCGGAACATCGTAGGCTGCAGGATTCAGCATGGGTGGAAGGAGGGGAATGGCCCTGTCACCCAGTGGAAAGGAACCGTTCTGGACCAGGTGCCTGTAAATCCTTCTTTGTATCTTATAAAATACGATGGATTTGACTGTGTTTATGGACTAGAACTTAATAAAGATGAAAGAGTTTCTGCGCTTGAAGTCCTCCCTGATAGAGTTGGTAAGTTCTCTTTACTATTTGTGCGTTGTATGCTTTAAAAATGATTATCGAAATGGATGCTTTTTGATGATTCTTTTGCATTATTGGTATTTTTATTTTTACTGGAGTGCAAGCACTCCCGATACACGGTGAAGTCTCTCAAACCACAGTTCGAGGGACTGTGAAGGTATAAAGATGTATGAAGTTATTGCTGAAGAAACTGACAATCTGATAATTTCTAACATGGTTATTTCCCACATTTTGCTCACTGTTCATGTGGACTCTGATGGGTAAGAATATTTTCTTATTAGCTCAAATGTGTTGTGTACTTATTTCGATTATAGTAGCTTATGCCTTTATTTTAGGATCCTTATGCGAAGTGTATCTCAGCGTGTGTATTACTGTGTAAGTGATACTGCACTTTCAGCCCTAATTCGGGCCGCCAGAACCCATGGGCTTGCTCGTGCAGTCTTTAGAGTTGTTTGCACAGTGACAGGGAGGGGACGTGAGCACCCCCTTTTTTTTAAGTGTCATACAAACGTGCTTCACTTTCATAACCTAGTTCCTTAAGGCATAAGTTGTCAGTTAATAATAGTAATGACTGATTCTATCTTTAAGAATAAAGTAAAATGTTACTGTTGTGGTCAGTGGGATGCATCACCTTCTTCAGCGTGTTCACTCGGAGATGTTTTTGGACGGCGGTGCTACTCGTGCGTGAGTGCTGGTTTATGCTCTTGGGCTGGTGTTTAGAAGCCTCCGTGTTAACAGACGCAGTTCTGGCAGAGGTGGACTTGGCGGGCGGAAGCGCGGGGTCGGGTTGTCGGTGCCCTTTGTTTCTGCTGCTGTGCTCTTGGCACCCAGGTGCTTCCCCCCATGCTCACGCTCTGCCAGAGCAGTAGGTCCTCTGTTGGGGTTCCCTGTGGGTCGCGGGGTTGTGTCTGTCTGCATCCTGTTTAAATGCAGGTGTTCTCCCAGAAAGCTTGCTTTCCATCTTTTTTACCCATTGATGAGAGGTAGCTCATCGGGCCACGCGCCATCTCTGCCAGCTGTCACAGCATTCCTGTCCTTCTGGCCACTGCACCCCTCTCTCTCCCTCCCGAGACTGGGCCTCAGTTTCTTCTTGGTCTTGACGTTCGCCCGTTTCCAGTGTGAGGAACGCACGTGGAGGAGTCTTAGCCTGCAGGTCTAAAAGATGTCTAAACGCTCTTCTCCATTGTTCGTAGGAAGTAATTGTCATGTGTTCTTCTGACCCAGAGGTTTGGTCTGCATCTCTCCTGGGGCAAGACTGTCCGCTCCCGTGAGATTTACTCCATTTTGCTGCGTGGCCTGTGCCCATTCTCCTGAGTTGTTCTGCCGTCGTAGGGCAGGAAAAGACCTTTTATTTTGGTTTGACCAAAATACCCTGAAATCTGTAAGTATCTCTGCTGATGGGCTTCAGAGCTGTCTAGTGTTTTTCTTAGAAGTTCCCAGCAGGAGGCGGGTTGCTTCTGTAAACAGCAGAGCATTTTAAAAAGGAAATCCAAAGGCTTCTCTGCAAACCAGCTGTGTCTCCTACACAGACTTCACTTAATAGCTGATTGTGGTATCCCTGCGACGCCACAGTCTGGGAGTCGTGTGGCCTTCACTCATGTCCCACGCAGGAAGGCTGCGCCGTGCGCGCCGTGCGTCACTCAGCACATGCAGTGTCTTCTGTGTGGGATCGCGTGTCGGTGAAGGATCCACTCGAAGGCAGACCGACTGTTTATTTTGGTGGGAAGAAAAACGTGACCTGAAATGTCCTGCCTTGACCGTTTTTTTTTTTTTTTAAATATTTTATTTATTTATTTGACAGAGAGAGAGGTCACAAGTAGACAGAGAGGCAGGCAGAGAGGGAGAAACAGGCGCCCCACTGAGCAGAGAGCCTGATGCGGGGCTCGATCCCAGGACCCTGAGATCATGACCTGAGCCGAAGGCAGAGGCTTTAACCACTGAGCCACCCAGGCGCCCCCTGCCTTGACCGTTTGCAGTGTCCATAATTCTGCTGGCACTGAGCGCGTTCGCACTGTGGTGGAGCACGGCTCCACGTCCCTTCATCTTGTCAGGCCGCAGCTCTGTCCCCAGTGAACGGCAGCTCCCCGGCCCTGCCCCGCCGCGTCTGCTCTGCGCTCCCGCCACGTCGGTCACGTTCGGACCCCCTCAGCAGGACTGAGACTGTCTGTCTTTCTGTGACCGGCTTCTTCCTCAGCACAGTGTGCTGGGGGTTCGCCCAGTCGAGCCGGTCTCCTTCCTGTCAAGGCCGCGTGACACCGCGCTGCTCGTGTGCGCCCCCTTCCAGGCACCCCCATGGACGGACGCCTGGGCCGTGCCCGCCGCTGGGCTGCTGCCGTGGATGCGGCGGTCAGGTACTTTGGGCCGCTGCTTTCCTTTCCCCGGAGGATTGTCCCGGCAGTGCAATTCCGTGTTTGACTGTCTGAGGAGACCGCGCTCTGTTTTCCACACGTTGGTGACATTTTGCTTTCTGGCCACAGGGCACCGGCTCGGGTTTGTCTGCCGTGGCGCCAGCCCCTGTCCTTCACTCTGGCTTTGGATTTGCGTTTCCCTGACGATGAGTGATGTCGGGCATCTTCTCTCCTGCTTTCAGCCGCTTGTCTGTCATCGGTGCAGAAGCGCCTGTTTGGGTGCCCCGCCATGTCTGAGCCGGGTTATTCCATTTGTGTGGCTGCTGCGTTGTAGGCGCGCTCTGCCCGTTTGGGAGAGGCTGAGCGAACGTGCCCGTGTCACGGGTCCGCGGGGACGGGTCTCAGGTTCTGCGCTGGGCGTCGGCATCGGAGCTGCCGCCTTTGTGTCCTGTAGCGTCACACGGGAGCGTCTCCGTTTCCGGAAAACGCGGACAGGAGACGCGCCTTTGCAGCAGCAGGGGCTTGTGAGGCTGGATTTCGTGCGTCCGCCGGGAGAGCGCGTTCGGTCGAATGTGGACGCAGGCGGAGAGCCGGGCTGTCCTCCGGGAGGCCGGACCGCAGAGGCTGACAGTCGCAGAGCCCCACCGCCCCCGCGCTGCGTGTTCGTTAGGAAGTGTGTTTCTCGTGAGAGATCCGTTGTGTGGCATTGTCGTTTCTGACCTCTGACACAGCAGTCTCGTAGTTGTTCACTTTCGGATCCTCCGAAATGTTTAAGCATCATGTATGGGAGTCCGGAGAGTGACGAGTTTGAGACCTTCGAGACCAGCAGGCTTCACTTCGGTGTGCAGTGTGGGGTTCGGTGCGGTTCAGAATTGTTGCCTGTGGGAGTAGAGAGAGCCACCGGGTGTGTTTAGAGTGTCTTTCTGGTCAAAGTGGGTAACGGTGTCTTTAAAAAGAAATTATAATCTGTGTTCCTTTGAATTTTATTTTAACAGAGATAGACACACTTGTGAATGAGTAAAATAGAAGTGCTAATAGTTTTTAAAGACAGTTGTCTAAAACGTGAGGACCAGAGAAACCTTAATCATTAGGTTCTCTGTAATTTCCCAGTGTTAAATAAAAGGAAGGTTGTGATTTTTCCGCCTGCCTTTTTTTTTTTTAAGATTGTATTTATTTATTTGACAGACAGAGATCTCAAGTAGGCAGAGAGACAGGCAGAGAGAGAGGAGGAAGCAGGCTCCCTGCTGAGCAGAGAGCCTGATGTGGGGCTCGATCCCAGGACCCTGGGATCAGGGCCTGAGCCGAAGGCAGAGGCTTTAACCCACTGAGCCACCCAGGCGCCCCTTCCGCCTGCCTCTTAAAGACCGCAGAGCAGGGCTGAGGGTTAGTCTGTAGGGCAGTTGTGGACGTCCTGTGATCTCAGGGTTGGGGGACAGATGGGAAGGGTCCTGCTTTCGTCACGGTGTCTGCGTGGTGGCAGATGTCATTAGGGGATACAGTGGGAGGAGGCGACAGTGGCTGGTGGTCCCGCAGACGGGGGAGCCTGGTGGGGAGAAGGGAGAGCCTGTGAGGGCAGGGACAGGCCACGAGGGGAGGCCGGCAGGCCCAGGGAAGCAGTTTGTTTTTCACATGGCTCAGCGGAAGCACAGGGCATTTCATGCCAGGGCGCCGGCTGTGTGACCACCACGAGGCGTGGTTTGGTCGCTGTTGAAAACACAGCGGATGTAAGGATAACCTCTCGGGCCTGGCATGAGTGCATTTCTTAGTTTTCATCCCTGGCCTGTGATTACGTAGGTGTTAATAGAGGGAAGGTAAGTGAGGCTGTGTGGGAACGCTCCTGTTCAGTGTTTCAGCCCTAAGGCTGTCCTTCCCGCAACGTAGAAAGTAACTGTTAAGACAGGACGCACGCTGTGCCTCCAGCAAACCATGAAAGTTCCAGTTTAGACACAATACCAAGGACAGGAGTTGAGAAAAGCGCACAGAAGAATGGCAGGTTCTCATGGGATCCCATAGTCTGGGGCCCGCAGGGCTTGGCATCGTGCGGCCTCTGGGACCGCTGGTGTGGCATGTGGTCGACCCTTCGAGCCTCCCCCTTGCGTGAGCTCAGCCTTCAGGGTGTGTGTCCAGTAAAACCCAGAGTGAACTGTTGTTTGCTTCTCGTCCCCAGCGACCTCTCGGATCAGCGATGCGCACCTGGCCGACACGATGATCGGCAAGGCGGTGGAGCACATGTTTGAGACGGAGGACGGCTCCAAGGACGAGTGGAGGGGGATGGTCCTGGCACGTGCCCCCATCATGAACACGTGGTTCTACATCACCTACGAGAAGGACCCTGTCTTGTACATGTACCAGCTCTTAGACGATTATAAAGAAGGCGACCTTCGCATTATGCCTGATTCTAGTAAGTGCCTTGAACTTGAAGGTTAGAACGAGATGTTTGGTGAGCCGTTTTGTAGTTGTATCTTGTTTATTTTGATTACTGTGGTTGAGTGATCATTCTTTTCACCATGCGCCAAGCGTGCGTTGTGAAACTTTGCACCATTTGCCGAGTGTAATGCATTTTCCGTGCAGTTGCACTGTTTTAGGTGGCGGATTTGCACGTGGACGAGTATGGTAGGCCCCGTGTGTGTGGTGTCCTTACTCAGCTCAGCGTTTTCAAGGCTCGTAGTGTTGTGATGAGTGTCAGTGCTCCATCTCTTTGCATGCCGCATACAGCGGCCCTGTGCACACCGTGTCCTCCGTCGCGGGTGGGCGTGTGGCTTGTCCACCTCTTGTTGATGGTGAAGATGCTGCGGTCAGCCCTTGGGTGCGGGTTTCTGAGCGGATGTTTTCAGTTCTCTTGGGTGCGTACCGAGGAGTGGGATTGATGGGTCTGTGGTCACTGTTGAATCACCTGGGGGCCCGTTGCCCCTTCTTCGTGCACGTCAGCCGCGTGCGAGGGTTCTGACACACACACAGCCTGTTAACCCATGTTTTCACTGTGCCCTTGTGGTTGCGAAATGCTGCCTTGTTGTGGTCTTGGTTTACATTTCCCTGATCACTCAAGATGTCAGGCATCCTTTTGTGTGTTATTGGCCGTTTCTGTGTCTTTTCTTTCTTTCTTTCTTTTTTTAGATTTTATTTATCTATTTGAGAGGGAGAGAGAAAACACAGAGGGAGAAGCAGGCCCCCCACTGAGCAGGGACCCTGACATGGGGCTCAACCCCAGGACCCTGAGATCATGATCTGAGCCACGATCTGAAGCAGATGCTTCACTGACTGAGCCACCCAGACGCTGTCCCCATTTCTGTGTCTTTTTTGGAGAGAAGTGTGTTCGTGTTGTCTGCCTGTTTCCCAGTTGGGCCCCTGTTCTGTTGCAGCGTCAGAGTCTGGATCTTGATGTGGGTCTCTGGACCCATGTAGGATTTGCAGACACTTTCTCTTATTCTGTGGGTTTCCGTTCACTTTCTTGGTGCTCGTTGAAGCACAGAAGTTTTTAATTATGATGAAGTCCAATGTTTTCTTTCGGAGCTCATGCTTCTGGTGGTGTGTCCAAGGTTATGACGATTTACCCTTTTGTTTTCTTTGGCAAGTTTTACAGGTCTTGCTCTTACATTTAGATCTTCGATACATGTTGAGTTCATCTTTATGATGTGGTGGAAGGGTCTCCCTTCGTTCTTGTGCGTGTTATCTGAGCACCATGTTGTGGAAAGACTTTCTTTCCCTGCCAGCTGGTTTCGGCGCCAGTGGTGAAAGGCAGCTGGCTGCAGACGGACGGCTGTGCTCCTGTCTGCCGGGGCACGTGCCATCTCGGTCGCGTGGCTCTCGGGTTTTGACATTGAGAGGTGCCGGGTCCTCCTTCTTCTCTCAGAATTGTTTTGACTCTTCTGGGTCCCTGGCAGTGTCCTGAGTTTTGGAGTCAGTTTGTCAGTTTCTGCAAGGAAGTCAGCTGGGTTCTGATGGGGATTGTGTTGACTCTCTGATCGCCTTGATTCTGTGAAGCCTTCTGACCCAGGAGCCCGGGATAATTTCCCATTTATTGAGAATTAGAGATCTTCAGCAATAGTATCTTGTAGTTTGCAGAGTATTAGTTTTACACTTTGTTAAGTGTAAAATACTTTGCTTTTTTTTTTTTAGATTTTGTTTATTTATTTGTCAGAGAGAGAGAGAGCGTGAGCACAAGCAGGCAGAGCTGCAGGCAGAGGCAGAGAGAGAAGCAGGCTGAGCAAGGAGCCCGATGCAAGACTTGAACCCAGCACCCTGGCATCACGACCCGAGCTGAAGGCAGTTGCTTAACTGACTGAGCCACCAGGCGTCCCTACTTTGCTCTCTTTGATGTGGTTGTGAATGGAATTATTTTCTTAGTTTCATTTTTGGGTAAACCTGTTCTTTTTTAAACTACTCTATAGCCTTTCCTCCAGCACAGGGTTCCCTGGGCCCGTGCAGAGTGACCCAGGGCTGTGATAGCACGTCTCTTGCGTCGACAAGTCCGTGAACCTGCTTGCAAGGTGCTCTTCCAGCCCTGACTCTCCACCTTCTTTGTCTCTGGCTCTGTGTACTTTGATCCTAAATCTGTAAAGGGATGTATTTATGGGCAGGAGTTTAATTATCAGGAGTGTTGTTTTTTGTATGAAGTTGATTTTTAGGTTTTTTTTTTTTTTTTTTTTTTTTAAATATTTTATTTATTTAACAGAGAGAAATCACAACCAGGCAGAGAGGCAGGCAGAGAGAGAGCAGGAAGCAGGCTCCCTGCTGAGCAGAGAGCCCGATGTGGGACTCGATCCCAGGACCCAGGAATCATGACCTGAGCTGAAGGCAGCGGCTTTAACCCACTGAGCCACCTGGGCGCCCCTGATTTTTAGCTTTTTTGTAGAGAAAGGTCCACAGTAAGAGCTGTTGCCTTGCTGCGTGAAAGCGTAGGGGCATTTGGGCCATCTGGGCTGTCCGCAGAATCTCCCAGTGCCCCCTTGGCCCCCCATTACCCCTTCCTCAGCCGCTCAGCCCCGCCCCCGCCCGCCAGCTGGTTTTGCGAATGTGGAAGTGCAGCTGCCACCAGCGATGCTGTCCTGGAGCCGGGCGCTTGCGGCGGCCTCTGTGTGAGGCTCTGGCATCTTGGCTCAGTCGCCGGGAGAGGCCCGGCTTTCGTGGCTTTGGAATGCTCTGTAAGCGTGCAGCACCCCGAGGACGTGGGGGGCTGGCGCCGCTGCTGAGGAAAGAGCAGTTTTGAAGAGAGGACGTGAGCTTTGGGCTCGGCATCGCTTCCCTGCTCAGAGGAACTGATGACGGCTGGACTCGGCTCATGGCTGGCGTCGTGCGTGATGTCAGCACCCGCGGTCAGACTAGCCCAGTAGGGCTGTGTCCGCAGGTGAAGGACAGATGTGCTCGGGACTGCAGCAGGTTGCGTGCGAGGCTGCGTGCTCCTTGCAACATGGCTCGCCCCATGCGGGACCTGCAGGGTTTTCTTGAGAGAGGGTGGTAGCCTCCCAGCCCCATCCCCTGCTCCTTGGGTCCTTGTTGCTGGAGGTTTGCTCTGGTTTCTGTGCTCCGAGAACACCGCATAGCCCCTGCTGGCTCAGGGCAGGATTCTCCGGCACTCAGGCTTTGCTGCGGACCAGTGCCGTCCTGGAGGTCCTGTCATGATTAGTCTGGGCAGGGGTTCGCTCAGCACCTATCTTCAGAGCCTGGGAAATCTTATCCGAGAGCTTGGATAGGAAGACCATGTGAGATGCAGCGAATGTGGGGAGAAAGAAGCTTTGAGGAGTTACAGGAAGACGACCAGGGATGTGTTGGAGCGAAAGGCATACTCCCAATGTCCCCGGAGGTATTGTCTGTTTTGAAGGCCTGTTTCAGGGTCACATCAGCTTTTGAGAAGTTCTGTGCATCCAGGCTCTTCCCCGGCCTTTCCTTGCCTCACCCCCTCAGCCAGTCTCAGCTGTAATTAAATACAAGCCACAGGGATTTCTGGTTATTTTTCAAAATTCTTGACACGTCTACATCCTGAGGGGGCAGGGAACAGCACACTGTTTTTGTGAATAAAGTTTTATTGGCACACTTTTCGGTTCTGTGCCCCTTGCAGCTATTCTCACAGGACCAACAGGGCTGAGCAGTTGGTGGGTGCAGAGACCTATGTCCTCAAGCCTCTGGCCCTTGAGGAAAAAGTGGGCTGACTCTTGCTCTAGATAATTAGGATGAATTTGGGTGTTATGTTTTTAAATACTATTATTGAAATAGACATGTGAGTTGGTACTTATATAAAAGTTGACTTTGAATTCTTTCTTCCGCCCTCTTCCATCCAGATGATTCTCCTCCAGCGGAAAGGGAGCCGGGAGAAGTTGTGGACAGCCTGGTAGGCAAGCAGGTGGAATATGCCAAAGAGGACGGCTCCAAGAGGACTGGCATGGTCATTCATCAGGTGGAGGCCAAGCCGTCGGTCTATTTCATCAAGTTTGATGACGATTTCCATATTTACGTCTACGATTTGGTGAAAACATCCTAGATGTCATCATGGACTTGGCCAAATTTGTGGAACTATTAAATGTATAATTTGTAGACATAAAGACTTGATTGCTTTCCAGTTTAATGAAAGCTTAAATGTCCCTGCGAACCCACAATCTCTGCCAGCAGAACCGGTTTGTTCTGAATAGTACAGATTGATGTGAACACAGAGCATTTTGTGTAAGAACTCCTTCCTCTTACGAGAAGTCTGTGTGTCTGGAGGGGAGTTACAGGCAAGTTTGGTGAAGTTAAGATAGCACCGCGGTCATGTAAACTGGACTGGACCGCCCCAGCTCCCCGGCACCGTAGTTCTCCCCACCTGCTGCCACGCCGCAAGCATGGTCTGGTACTGTCGGTACTGCCTTCTTCGTTGAGACGCACACGGACCTCTCTCTCCCTGTCCGCATCTGTGCATGTCCGTGCGCCACACACCCACACACACCCACACACACACACACACACACACACACACACACACACACGCTTCCTTGGCAGTCCTTTCCTTGTGGATCGGGGCGGGGGTTCAATAATATTCTCCAGTTTAACAGGAGTGCTTGTCTAAGTCAGTCCGATTTCGTATATTACTGCTGTTTATTTAAAAGTAAATGTGGGCACAGGAGACACAGTTCACACAGTTCAGCGTGTTTTGGAAGTCAGAAGTTCAGACGCCTTTTCAGTCTGGAGGCTTCACACCGTGAGTCCAAATAGGAATCATTTGTGAACAGTTGCTGGACCCACAATAGAATTTAACAAAACAGAAAGCTGGGTAAAAAGCTGCCTTTAATTTCTAAGCTTTGTAAATTTTTGTTTACATTTTTTATCTAAATACTTTTTTTGTTTTAAAGCAAAGCCCAGGTACTTGGTCCACACGGTGGATGCCGGGGTGCTTTGGACGGCACAACCTGGTCTTTTAGTCCGTACGACCAGCAGTCTGCATTCTGGTGCGTGACTTGAGAGGCAACAGTGGTTTGTGTGCGTGTGGTAAGTTCCTGGCGGAACCTAGTGCTTTGATCGAGAGATACAGGTTTGAGAGTGGTGTTGCGGCCTTCTGACAAGTTCTCTGGGACACTTACTTTTATTACTGTTCTTACTGATACATGGTTGTGGTCAGAAGGCTTCCCCCAGCTTTTCCCCATAGCGAGGATGTAGACATGAACGGCCTGGGTCCCCGACACTTTCTGTGGTGCTGAGCGCTCTTGGCTCCCGGTGTTCTGCTGACGCGGACTCTCCTGTCATCGTGCTAGCTTGTGGGTGTGACTGTGGCCCTCAGCCTCACAGCCCTTTCGTGGCTTGTTCCTGCAAGGTGGTTTTGGCCAGAATAGAATCACAGAAGTGGTTGGGTGGCCGCGCCATGGTCATCTGTCATGTCATTTCAGATGAGCGCTGACGGTTTGAAAGCCAGGAGAGAGGCAGTATGGAATCCATGTCTTGTGGAAGTTGGAGAGCTTACCCGAGGTTCGGGCAGAAGGCTCAGTGCACGTGTGGCCAGCCGACTACCAGCGGTCTGTGCAGCCTCTGTCACGGCTGTTCTCAGTATCGGAGATTCTGTTGTTGGTGGCCTTACTGTGCGTGGGCCGCGTGGTACCCGCTTTGCCTTCGGAAGGCTGTGCGTTGTCATGCTGTTGGACGGTGACCCCTGCGCTCTAGAATGCAGTGCCTCCCCTCGGGCCGCGGGAGGAGCTTGTCTGCCTCTGCGCCTATCCCTGCGGTGCCTGCCTGGTCTCACACTTCTCTGGCTTCAGCAGGGGTCGTGCTGCACGACTGTCTGTCACCTTTTTCCCAGTGGCTATGGTCAGGAGTCCCTGCATGCCAGTCTCCAGGCTGAGTCTGCTCCCCGAGCACAGGCAGATATGTGTGCCCCGAGCATAGGGCGTCCAGTATGTGCACTGTGCGAACGTAGTACAGTGGCTTTGGACTAAAAACCAGTGTTCTTTGGAGTATCCTGAGGCCTGGGTCAGTGGCAACCATCCCAGCGTCACTTGACGACCTGCGTTGTGGTTTTCCTGCGGGTACCTTGAGCACCTTCACTACTACGTCGTCTGCCACTCCCGACGACCGTGACACGTGATGATCACCTTTATTTCCATCGTTTCCATTTGCTGCCTTCAGGGCGGAAGGAAGGGGAAGGGGCTTTTTGTTGTTTTCCTTTCTCCCCCCCATTCTCTTTTCTTTTGGTGGCTTAACCCACACTTGCGCGGTGACTGATTCCACTCCCTCGCCCGGTACTTCAGGCTTTGTTCTAGGCTCACGTTTCAGATCTGCATGCATTGCTTGCCTTTTCCTGGTATCAGAATGTTGGTTCCTTGTTGTAGGAGCCCGACATGAGTTTCCAAAATTATGGGACTTGTGACTGCACAAGCCCTGAACCTGTATAAAATGTCCCGGCCTTCCTCACTGACCTGCTATCGTGTTCCCGTGTCGTGTGCGTGTGACGTCCGGCTGCCACGTGAAGCTTCCGAGGAGAACCTTAAACGCAGACCATCCTTTTTTGCATGCTCTATTCTAAGTAGAATGTTCAATGTAACTAACTGAACTTGCATGTGAAAGATATTTAGGTTTTTTGTTTTCTATCTTTGTTTTGATTTGTTTTCTGTTTTCTGTATATTTGCTTCCTGTGCCGTTGTAGTGGTTGTAGGATGAGAATGCACTGGCGAGCCAGCGCCAGCAGAAGGTGATTTCCCAGCTCTGTCTGTCGTGCAGCATTTGAAGGGACTGTGCATTCTCGAAGCGCCCAGTCGCCTCTCAGCCAGAGTTCATTCCTATTCTTGTTTTATGTGCCAAACCCCGCAGTGCATTGGGCTCGAATCTCTGAACCCTGTGGACCCATTAGAAGACTGTTCTGATTGTCACAAATTGTAGTGCCTGAAAACATGCGCAAGCTGATTGTCTTAAAAAAAGAAAAAAAAAAGAAAAAAGAAAGTTCTCCAAAGATAAAACAGGAACAATTATTATAACAAAATAATTATGGTCGAAATGTCTGTGGTTCCTTGGAAATGCTGCGCTTTTTGTATTTCCACCATTAGTGCGGTGTGAGCGGATGTGCATAGTTCAGAGGTCTTCGTGTTCGCATCTTACAGTTAGGTAAATGACCTCATCTTTCAGGCTTGAACTCATTTTTAATTTTATTTTATACGATGTGTAGACAGTTCCCTGTTCTCTGCATTTAGAAGTATAAACAATATAAATCTGTTAATTCTGTAAGTAATTTTTATAATTATGATGTAACTCTATCCTATCCTTAAAACATTTAAAATAAACCCTTTATGTGCAACTTCTGACTGTAAATTTTGTGCTCATGAGCAAAATGTGATGTGATAAACCCGCTCCTGGAAACATTTTTTAAAATTTGACTCTAACATTTTAAGTAACCTTTTACTCTCTCCACCACATGTGAACCATCCGACACGTGCGGAAATGGAAGGAGGTCCGGCTTCTCGCATGTGGTGACGCTCGGTTGTCCCGAGGGGAGAGGGGCAGTGAGCAGGAGTCAAAATACTCAAATTTGTGGATTCCTTATGAGGAGAAAATATATCATAAAGTTTTAAACTTGATTATTTTAAATAGAATTGAATAATGTGTATTTTTAATTTTCATATCTGCTTCTGCTTTATACACTGTCTGTGACGCTCTTAGTACTTGAGTACCGCCGGCGAGCGTGGAGGGGGAGGACCTCCATTGCCCGGTGGTGGGACGAGGAAGCAGAGGTCACGCCGTTGACAGGTGCGTGTTCTGTGCTTTATCTTCGTGGGTAATTTTAACAAGTCAGGTAAATAGATTCAGGATGTGCCTTTAATTAGATTTGTTTTCTGGTGTCTCCCTGTTGATTTGGGCCCATAGATCCATGGTTCAGTCTGGGGCTGCGTGGAGGCACAGGCAGGTGTGGGAAAGGGACGCCCGGTTTCGTGCCTCCCAACAACGCGCCAGCCCTTGTGCCGCCACCGGTGCAGCTGCCGAAGCGCGTTCCCTGGAGCCGACGGCAGGTTGCGTGGGAGGGTTGGCGGTCGCTGGCCGCTGTCCGTAGGCTGGCGACTGGCTCTGTTGGGAGCAGGCCCTGCTGTGAGAGTGCTGGGTGGGCCTGCCCGTTTGCTCGTCGTCGGCGTGGCCAGAGCGCTGGTGGTGCGTCAGGGGTGGCAGGTGTTGCACAGCCCTCGGCTGTTGCCACGTGAGACCCCTGGTCGCGGGAGGCGCAGCTTTCATCCGTGGCGCCCATGAGGGAGGCGTGGGGGCGTGTGGGGTCCAGGACGACAGCAGCCTTGGTGCGGTCTGGAGAACCCACAGCCCAGCGTAACCTTCTATCCCAAGTCGCTGGCAAAATGTGTGTTGTCTTAGCTTCCACTTCCATGGAAGAAATCGGCCTTTCCGTCCCGGGACTGGGGGAACTGTTAAACCTGTCTCCTTACGTCCCCAGTACACGGTCTCCCTCCTGGTGTCTAGCAGTTGGTTCGTCCTCTGCCCTGTGTCTGTAAGCACTCGGGCTGCCGAGCCCCAGCGAGCCAGGGGAGTCCTTGCGCTATTCTGCGGGCGCGCTCAGTTTCTGTCTGCGCCGCAAAGCCCTTCAGCCCCGTGAGCCCGTGGCGGACGGCGTTAGGGTTATTGTCGGCACGTCTGACCCTGCGTTCCTCCTGCGTAATGTTTTCTTGAGGACGCTGGGCCGGGGGCATGTTGACCCAGCTAGCCCAGGCGACGGCGACACTGACATGCGGGCCCTGGCTGGCCTTTCATTTTGGCGCTGGCTGTTGGTGTCGGGTGAGCGGGCTACCATCCGCTGTGTGGGCGCGTCCCCGCACGTCTCACCCCCGCGCTCCGGGCTTGGGTGTTCAGGGAACTAGCCAGGACCCTTCCCAGGATCGCGTGCACGTAACTTTGAGACTCTGACTCGGGGCTGGGGCAGCTGTGGCTGATGCCACCTGAGCAGGACCGACAGACTGTGGTGCTGACCTAGAGCTGGCGACTTGAGATTGAAATTCCGGAGTCTGTGTGGACTTCGGGGGCAGATGGCAAAAGCAGCGTTAGAGCTTTGCCTTGACTTTGTCCCTCCAGGTGTGTAAGCGACTGGCAGATGCTGCCCAGGCACCATGTGCGCGTGTGTGTGACAGGCGGCCGGCGTCCTCTCCAGGGAGTTGACGGGGGCTCTGATCCCGGAATTGGGTCTCTCCTGGGGCCGCATGGGTGTGCGGGCTTGCGTGCAGCACGCAGCGGGGACCATATTAGCAGAATGTTGCTTGGGCTAAGGTCCGCTGTGTTCAGCCCTTGGTTGTGTCCTCTCCGGAATGGCCCTGCGGGGAAGCAGTCGGGTGCTGAGAAATGCCTCTGAGGGGACAGAGCCCACAGTCTGCATCATCCTGCAGCCGGAGGGGCGGGGTCTGTCTGCCGGATTCTCATATGTTTGCAAAATGGACGTGTCCTCACCAGCCTTCTTTCTGTGCTACTTCGTAATTCCAGTTTTCACTAAGGGTCGTTTTCTGATTGACGAGGCCTGTGGGAAGCCATGGAGGGCGTGTTTGTGCAAGCACTCTGCATACATGTGAGGTCGCGTTGCAGCAGCAGCTAACACGGGACGGGATGGGGTTGTTCACTTAGCAGCTGCTCTCCCGGTGTTGGAGGCTGGAGGTCAGTTTGCAGACAGGGCAGGGCTGGCGTCCCCCAAGGCCTCTCCTTGCTGTCTAGATGGCCGTGCTCCCTGTGTCCTCACGCAGTTGGCCCTCTGCGTGTAGTTGTGTCCTGATCTCTGCCTCTAAGGCACAGCCGTATTGGGTCAGTCCCTCCTGTATAATTTCATTTAACTTTAGTAATCTCCTCAGAGGCTCTTTCTCTGAATGCAGTCCCATTCTGAGGTCCTGGGGGTGTAATCTGGGGGGCACATGCAGCCCACAGCCCATGTTGAAAGTTAGGGGGCGTGCTTACTGTTCACACTGGCAGAGAAATCTTACTGGCAGGGCATTCTTTCTGACGGACTATTTTTAAGGTGGTGACTAAGGTGCTGTTCTGTATGAGAGGGGTGGGTAAGTTTCATGCACGGAAAAGTGTGAAGTCACGGAATTCTAGGTGCGGCTGCCGCTTCTCCCGGCGCTCGTGGGCAGATCAGCTTTACGCTGCTCTCACTGTGCACCGGGAGAGCCCTCTCCGGCTCTCTGAGGTCCCGCCTGTGTCCAGCACAGTGCAGACCTGAGCCTGGTGCAGAGGCCACACGCCACCATGTGCAGGGCCTGCCTGACAGGGCTGTGTGGTCCTGCGGGCCTTGCCGTGTCCCGCTCCCCATGCCTGACGTCGGCTCCCGTGTCCTGCATTCTGGGACATCGGCAGGAAGGTTCTCGTGGGTCCTTCTCCCGAACAGTAGGGTCCACGTACGTCGTCGCCATAAAGATTGTGGAGGTGTTGGTGAGCTGTTGCTCAGTCTGTTTGATCCTGACTGAGGAGAGTGTGAACCGAGCCTTCGTGCATAAAGGTGCACATGAGTCTTGCGTGTATTTTCACGTTGTCGCAGGGCCCGGAATGCCACGCTGCCTCCTCACTGCTTTCAAGACGCGGTGCTGGAGGCTTCGGCGTCCTCTGGTGGCCTGATCGGTTGTTAGTTAAAAAGCAGGTCTTAGTTCAGAATCTGCGGCTGCCACACGGGAGGCATTCTTCAGAAGGCATACGCTTCTGGTCTGTGTGGTAACTGCGGGTGTACACGAACAGTTTCACAGCGCCCTGGCACCTGGAACAAAACGGGGTATTTGTCCTGGAAGTTCTCCATCCGTCAGTGGTGAGCTTCTCAGTGGTGCCGTGCAGGACTGCAGATAACACACGTGCGTGCGATGTGACCCCCTCCGAGCGCTGACCTCTGAGAGGCGGGTCACCCGGAAACCCTCCTCAGCTTCCTGGCCACCGGTTGGTGTGTTGCACGGTGGCTGTGATCTGGGGGCCGCAGGGACTATGCTGTGTGGCAGGTAGATGCCGGGGGCCAAGGCCGCCAGACCCAAGAAAACCAGCCTGGCAGGGTTTGGTGTCTGGTCTCCGTTTTTTGGAAACTTCTCTGTGTCTCTCCTCGCAGGATTTGCTTTAACCTCTCCAAACTTCTACTTTGTTTTTCTAGAATAACATATTTCCTGTTTTTTTAAAGCACTTAGGAAAGATAAGTGGCGTTTCCGACAATGGCTCGGTAAGTGGCTGTCTGTGGCGTGTATACAGCCGTCAGGCTGTCCATGCTCGCCTTTCAGCGAGTGGCCTCACACCAGTTACGCCTGGGCGTTGGCCGGTGAGCACTGCCATGTAGACATTTTACTTCTCTGTGAAACCAGAGAGCCGTGTGGGATGCGGTAGAACGCAGATTGCAGCCTGTCCTCTGTAGGTGTCATTCCCAGCTGTCCAGCGGCCACCGAGTGTCAGGGCTGTGGAGTCCACGGGGCCGCCGGGCGGGGCATGTGTGCACCCTGGCGGCTTCGGCGTGGGTCCCAGAGAGAGCTGTCACCTCGTTTCCCAAGAGCAGCAGAAAGGCCCGAAACCTTTGTCCTAGTTAAGGTAAGTGTTCTGGAATTGTGTGTCTCGTGTTTTCATGTTCTAGTTGCCAGTGCCGTGTAGGCCGTGGGGCGAAGGGCTGGACGTGGTTTCGGCCGGACGCCCATCCTGACAGCAGCTCCTGAATTTCCCTCATACGGTTCTCTCTGCTTCCTCTGGAAAAAAAGACCAGCCTTCCCTTTCTGATGGAGATACTGCTCAGTTTGGTGGATTTCAAAAAGTTCAAATGAAAGAAACTTAAAATAGGACTTTAGAAAGCCAAGGCACTTGGGCTTCAATGTTTTCCTTCTACTGTGGAAAGACTGCTGGGTTTTACAAAATCGATCACATGTTGATTCATCACTGAACTGAAGGTAAATTGGAAATTCTCCAGAATTGATTTGAGAGGCTGTTATAATCAACTGCTTTAGTTTGAGACCAGTTGTTAATTTTTCTAAGAAAATGAAGTTCCTTTTATAAGTAAACACATAAAAATCCCTTTGTACTTTGTGAAAACTATAATGTCTGTATAGTGATGAAATTATGCCTTTAGCTAGGGATCCTTTTTAAGGATCACAGTAACATAATTTTGTGCTTGATTAATTTGTTCTTTATCGTTCTGAAAGATTTTAAGAGTCTTGCCTCATGGATGTTTTCAGATGGTTACGACCTAGGTCACTGGGAAATACCGTCCAGAGCATTCTTCCGAAACCGTTCTGGGTTCGAGTGACCAGAGAAGAAAATCAAATCCTCCCACAGGGACACACACGGAAGTGCTTTGCTGGAAGAAGGACCATCATTCACGCAGTGCCTGTGGACCTTGGCAGGAATGCTCAGAGCAGGTGTGTTGGGGGTCCCCCGGGAGCCCATCTTCTGTGCTCCCTGCTCTGGTCAGCTGCCTGCCAGCCTTGAGTGTGTGGGTATTCCTGCGAATCGGAGTGCTCAGCCAGGAGTCTGGAAGTGCCTGTCCTCTGGGGGCTCTGGCTGCCGGCGAGCATTCCCGTGACGTGTGACTGGTATCCCAGGCCACCTGAAGGTTGGTGCCATCTCCTGGCATAGCCTCCTTGAAGTCCGTGCTGTGGCCAGGTGGCCAGTGTGAGTGTAGTTCCTGGTGACGGTGGCTGTGTAGTCAGCGGGGGGCGCAGAGACAAGAGACGCTGGACATTCATCTGCCCCGGCCCCAGCCGTCTGGCTTCCCCTCAGGCCGCTTGGCGGAGGGAGGACGATGACCGAACTGGTTCCTGTGCCTAGACAGGTCGTGTAGATATTCTCTCCATGACGGCCCAGCTGCAGGCAGTTGGGGTCTGTGAGGAAAGGGCGTCACAGACGTACCAAACCCCAGCCCCAGTTGGCCGTGCTGGATTGCCCGCCTCGGGCTGTGGCCATCCGGGCCTGTGGCTGCCACACACTGCTGCGTGCAGGTGGGGCTCACCGTGGTACCTGGGAGCAGGTCCCCCGTGTGACGTGGAGCTTCTTTCTGAGTGGTGCCTGGGGAGCCATTGCAGGTCTCCCTGCCCAACCAGAGCTTGCAGAGCATGTGGCCGGTGGGCCCCGGGCTTCATGTTGGAGCGGGTGCCTGAGCAACGTCATGTGTGGCAGCAACGTGCCTGCTGATGGGACTGATCCTTGCACAGGTGGGGCTCAGTCTTCATACCTTCGTCGTCTTCATGCTGTGACCACTTAATGTACTTTTTACAAAGGCTGCTGAAAATGGTCATCACAGGACCTTCCGGAAAATGCAGTTGCTACCCCTGTCTCTAAAACGTGGCTCTTGTGTGCTTTTCCTTTGGTGTCCGACATGGCTCTGTGGTACACGGGTCCGAGAGCCGAGAGAGGAATTCACTGCACACAGGTACTGCTCATCATCACAAGTGGGCGTCTTTGGGACTGGCAGTGAGAACGAGATGCCAGTGCACCTTGGACTCGTGTTCCTGAGTGCACTGTGAGGTAGCCTCTGGATGTGGCGAGGTCTGGGTGAGGTGTAGTGGAAATGCAGAGTCCTTGGCTTCTCTGAATCTGGGGCTCAGGAAACTGCAGTCTAAGAAAACTCCCCAAACCAGAGTAACGGGATACGCACTCATGTCGGAGACTTGCTGCCTTGGGGCTCAGGGCTGTGGAGAAGTCATGGGTGTTCCTCTTTGTTAGTATTTGCAGAGCTCGATTGCTGGGATGATGAGAAAATGTTTCTAATGACTATGATCTGACTGTCTGTTTTAAACCTCCCGGTTACGTTTTGCATCAGTTCAAGAACCTTACTCTTAAAGGATGTTGGAACTCCTGAAATGGTTAAAGCTATGTTTGGAGTTTTGCGAATGCTTTCTGTGGTTGCTCAGATTATCGGCACGTTGGCATGCCTGTGTTTTGCCATCCGTGAGTCAGGCTGTGGGCTGTCCCCGTGACTTCAGCCAGGTGGCCGTGGTCTGCTGCTGGCCCTCATAAATGCCTTCCGGGTGGAGATGGGCCCTCCAGCATCGGCATCCTAACCATGTTGGTGGCTCCATCCGAAATGAAATGCAACTCCCTTCCAGATAGCTCCATTGTCTTCCAGGAAGGATGCCTGCTAAGTTTCAGAGTAACACACGAAAACCTGCAGGGTGGGCAGTACCTGGTACCAGAATCATGTTTAGCTGCAGGATGCCCTTGCATCCTTGTGTTAACTTTGGAAAGTGGGTTGATGCTGTTTTATAACTTTGGATGATAATGTATTATGTATTACAAGAAACCACCGCTTTACTATAGGAACAGAATAATATGTTTATCATGGTGGGTTGTCGTCTATTCTTGGAGATGCACTGAGTAATCACCTTAGCTCTGCATTCTATAGAACTCATGTTTGTCTTTCAGAGGCTGGAACTCGGTCCACAGACTGTCTCAGTTATGACGTGGGTGTGCGCGCAGTGGCGTAGTAGCGAGCACATCCCTACTGACTCTCCAGACTGCACATCGGCCGCATTCCGGGATTGTGTGCAGAGGAAGTGATTGTAACGTGCTTAATGTTAGTTCTCTGCACACGCAATACAGAGCTTGAATTAGTTAACTGATAATCTAGGTCTTATATTGAATTCCCTGATACCTTTCGGGAAGGGAGTTTGACTTTAGCAAGACCTGTAACAAGTGGTCGTTAAAGAGGTGTTTGTAAACTGGATGTGACTTCCTAGTTAGGTGTTAATGACAACACCGCACAGCAGAATATATGAGGAGCAGGTGACTGCCCACAGGGAAGCTTACAGCTGTAAATACGGAAAAGACTGCAAATCCATAGTCCAAGATTCTACTTTAGAAACACTGGAGAAAGAGGAGCAGAATAAATCCAAAGCAAACAGAAGGAAAGAATGAAGGTTAGTATGGAGGTAGTGAGATAGGAAGCAGAGACAATGGAAAGAAATCAACGAAACCAGCAAGTAGCTGGTTCTTTGAAAGTCTGCACAAGTTTGGTGCACTTTCAGCTCCAAGGACAAAGAGACGCGGATTGCCGTTATCAGGAGTGGAGAGGGGACGTTACCACCAACCTTACGGAAGTCATTAGGGTTGTAAGGAAATAGGTGCACAGCTTCCTACCAGCACACTGGGCCGCTCAAGGGAGGTGGGAAGATCTTAGGCACAAACAGCTGAGACAGTCAAGAAGAAGGGGGAAATTTCAGTTGGCTTAGAACAAGTAACGAAACTGAAACAAAATAAAGCCAAGGGCCAGACAGCTTTGCTGGTGAATGGCCCCAAATGTTTGCAGAAGAAATAATGCCTGTGTTTCACAGCCTCAGAAAAGAGAAGAGGAGGACTGCCTGCCAGCTGTGGGCTCTGAACCAGACAGAAACGTCACGAGCATGCTGTGGGCCAGTAGTATCCTTCCCGAGTTCTGAGTAGAGATACAGAATCTTCAACCAATCCGGGACCCAGGCACACTCCACCATTCTGCGGTTTCTTTCCCTGATAAAGTAGCATCACAGTACAGCAAGTTAGATGAATTTTCTGCGGTTTCTTTCCCTGATAAAGTAGCATCACAGTACAGCAAGTTAGATGAATTTTCTGCGGTTTCTTTCCCTGATAAAGTAGCATCACAGTACAGCAAGTTAGATGAATTTTCTGGCTTCCCAGCACATACAGAAGTTCTGCCTACACCGTATCATAGTCTCTTTAAGTGTGTAGTAGTGTTGTGTCTAAAAATACATGTACGTACCTTAATTAAAAAATACAGCTAACAAATGCCGAGCACACCTGAGTTTCGAGGGGGTCCTAATTACTGATCTCAGATCACCATAAAAAATAAAATGATAATGAAGAAATTTGAAATACTGCAAGAATTACCAGAACGTGATGCCTAGATACAAAGTGAGCAAATGTTGTCGGAAATACCAGTGCGGGGTTGCAGAAACCTTTGATTTACGAGAAAAACCGCTTAGTTGTGAAGTGCTATATAATGATGTGTGTCTGTCTAGGAAGGTTTCAGCTACACAGCCAAGTGAGATTTAGTGTCAGAAGATCAATGTACATATTCCATTCCATTAATAGGTGGAAGGACACAAGGCACAAGTCCGTTCAAAGGTAGGAAAAAAGCCATTTGACAAAATGTGGTACCTAGTTCCAATAAAGTCTGTAGAAACACGGTATAGGAAGACAATTTCTCAGTCTGATGTGGGTCTCCGTAAGAAACCCACGGCTGGGATCCTGGCTGGCTCAGTTGGGAGAGCAGGTGACTCTTGATCTCAGGGTTGTAAGCTGGAGTCCCACATTGGGTGTATCGATTACTTAAAAACAAAACAAAAAAAAAATTTTTTTTTTTTTTTAAAGAAATCTACAGCTGACATTGTGCCCAACGGTGGAAGAATGACCGTCTTCTCGTAGGATCAGGAATGTCAAGGGTATCCACTCTTGTCCCTTCTACTCAACATTGTACTAATGCAGTCAAGTGAGAAAAAAGTGTGCATCCAGACGGGAGAGGAAGAAATACACCCGTCTGTATTTGCAAATGACACGATTCTGTGTTAAAAATGTCAAGGGAGAGGCGCCTGGGTGGCTCAGTGGGTTGAAGCCTCTGCCTTCGGCTCCGGTCATGATCCCAGTCCTGGGATTGAGCCCCACATCGGGCTGTCTGCTCGGCAGGGAGCCTGCTTCCTCCTCTCTGTCTGCCTGCTTCTCTGCCTACTTGTGATCTCTGTCTGTCAAATAAATAAATAATTTAAAAAAAAATGTCAAGGGATATACACCCAAAACTTGAGAGCTAACGAATTCGTTAGTTGGCTCCATAGGTCCATATACAGAAGTCAACCCCTTCTCTGCAGACAACACGGTAGTGATCTATCTGAAGTGAAATTAATTCCATCCACAACAGCATCAGGAAGCTCAAACTGCTTGGGAACAAACTGAACAGAAGTGAGGCTGGGCACTGCACACTGCAGCCGTGGCAAACTGCACGCTCATGGGCTGGAGGAGTCCTCAGTACTATGGCGATCTCTCCTAGAATCCTGCCCGGTTTGTGGCAGAAATTAGCAGGCTGCTCCTAAAATTTTTACAGACGTACGAAAGGACTCCAAATATAATGATAATAAAAATACATTTTTATGTGTGTGTATAAATAAAATAGCCAAAAGAATGTTGAAAATGAAAATTGTTAAGTTCTACTTCCTCATTTCGGAGCTTACTATAAATTTGCAGTAAGTTCGTACCAAGATAATGTGGTGCTAGTATCAGGATCCGTCTCAGACACAGTGGAGAATCCTGAAATCGCCTGTACGCACGGTCAGTTGGTTTTTCTCTGAGGCACAAAGACAACTCTCTGGGGAGAAGGTGGTCCTTTCTGCACATGAGGCTGGAAGAATTTGATGTCCACATGTAAAAGCGTGAATTCAGAGCTTTTACTATATACAAATACTAATTCAGAATGGAGCGTGGATAAACCTGAAGGTAAGAGCCAACACTGTAACACTGTAACAAGCGAAATCCCAGGTGAGAATCTTCACGGCCCTTGGGTGGCAGACTCCTGTGGGGGCCCTGAAGCCCGGTGCGTAAAAGGCAGGGCTGACGCAGTAGGAATTCTTCAGAGTTCAAATGTGTGCGTTGTAAGCATCTGCCGATAAAGCGAGGGAAGCTGCAGATGGGGGGCCATGTTTGCCGGGCACGTTGATAAAGGATTTGGTGTCCAGAATCTAGAAGGAACGCCAGCAAGAGGACAAACCTAGTAAAGGAAAGAGCTGAGTGGAAGCTCGGAGAAGATCTGCGGGAGATAGTAAATGCAGGAAGGCTGCTCAGCGGCCGTGGTCACTAGGGGAAGGCAGGTGAACGCAGAGCTGCCATTTCTCACTACTGCCACCTCCATCCCACATGTGACAGGTGGTGACAGGTTGGTGAAGTCAGGGAGGATGGTGTTGTGGTTGCCTGAGAAGTTAATGCAGACTAGGCATCTGACGCTGGGTTCCTGAAGGATCTTGTGAGAACTGGAAGCCCTTGTCTGCAGGGAACTTGGGAGCCAGTTGGAGTCTTGTCTCTGAGAGCCCCGGAGGGATGTGTGCCTGGGTGGACAGCGTGGCCTGTGCCGGAGGGGCTGCAAGACAGTGTGGGGGGAGCAGACGGAACCAGCACAGTGTGTGATTCCGTTTATAGGTGCCTCATCTGAGGAGGGAGGAGGAGGTGGAGCGTGGACTCCGGGCTGTGGGGCTGAGCGGGGCAGGCTACCTGCCAGTGGGCGGCTGGATTGTAGTGTTGGTGGCCGGTGGATAAATCTTCTGAATGAACGTTCACTGGAAGTGACTGTTCTTGGTGCGTGTATCAACTCTGCCTGCGTGAAGCTGTTGTAAGACGGCCACGTGAGACCTGAAGTCTGAACCAGGTCAAGGCTGCCTGGGAATCTGTGGAACACTCTGATGGAGCTTGTTCCCGTGGAAGTTGGGCTGGATCAGGGGCGTGGTGACCGCGGGCGGCTGTGACTTTGAGTGGCCTGTGTCTGTGCCCAGGATGAAGGCTGGGGAACTGTGTCTGGCCTAAAACCATGAGAAAGTAAGGTTTTTCCGTTTCCGGATGTTGACTGGGCGAGGGGGTCCTTACGAGTGGATTCTCCTGCGCAAGGCTGGGAGGGGCAGGAAAGGGGAAGGATGCCCCCGTGGGTGGTGGGCCGGGGTCCTTGGGGAGACCCCTCTGGTGGCCGTGGCAGGTGCACCCGCCGGTGTTGAGCCCCACGCCTCTGCCTGGGGCCCTCTGACAGCTTCCAGCCGGCCGAAGGGGCGATGGGCTGGGGCGGAAGGCAGAACCAGAAGGGGAACTTGCAACACAGGAACCAGGGAAACGAAAGTGGAAGCAAGTCGGACGTGGCTCCTGCGTTTTGTTTTCCTTCTTCACTCCCCAGAGCTTAGGACCTGAGATCTAGCCCAGGGGAATGAAACAGGTCACTGGGTGGGGACCCGTGGGAGGTGGGCCCAGAGCTCTTGGCACCCGTGGGGTGTCGCCGCGCCGTCTTCCTGTGGTGGGTGAGCGGGGTCAGGCGGGCGCTCGGGCCTCGACTCCGCGGGACCCCAAGGACGGGCACGCGGCCGGCAGGCGTTCCAGGCCGCAGAGCGGAGGGCTCGGGGGAGCGAGACGAGAGCCGGGCGCGGCCGGGCCCGGGTCTCCCGCTTTGTCAGCAGTTGGTGGCAGAGGTGCCACGTTCTGCTTGGAGCGGGAAGCCGGGCTGCGCGGCTCCTGCTCACTCGGGCGGGTTTGCGCGCCCGGCGCCGCCATCTTGGGCGTGTGTGGCGTGAGCGGGCCTCGTGCGGCGCGGGAGGCCGCGGAGCCTCCTGGGAGCCGCCCGCGCTCCCTCGTCGCTGACCTCTGGGCGCCCCCGAGAGCCCGCTGACACTCCTTCAGGACCGCGCGCGGTGCCCCCGCGGCGGAGCCGGCACGGCCCGGAGGCTGGCGTCGGCGGGCGCGCGTTCGGGGTTGCGCGGTTGTGCGGAAGCGCGTTTTGAGGAGAATCAGCCGCGGCGGCGGAGCGGAGGCGCGCGGGTCGGTGTCGGTGGGAGCCCCGCAGAGCGCTGTGGTAAGTGCGACGCCGCCCCCAACTCCGTGGAAGGCCGCTGCGCGGGGCGCGTCTGCGGGCGGCGTCCTGTCAGGCGGAGCGGTTTGGGCGTGTGGCCTGCGGCCGCGCGGGAGCAGGAGCCGCGGCGGGCGGTGCGGGGCATTTCGGCCAGGCCGCCCAGCGTCTCCCCGGCGAAGCGTCCTCTGACGCCCTGACGAGGTGCGGGCTGCGGGGGAGCCGCGGGAGCCGGCGCGACTGCCGGGCGGGCTCCCGAGCGTGGGGCCTCGGGGGTGCCATGGCCGCCCCGGGCGGAGCCCCTGAGGGGTAGCGTCCTTGGAGAAGGCCCCGGGCAGCCGGCTCGCGCCTCCCTCCCCGCGGGACGCGGAAGACGCCGTCGGGGCGCGGGGAGAGGAGCCTCGGTCGGGGACCGCCGGTGGGGTCGCCGCTCGCGTCACTCCCGGGTGACCCCGGGGGCCGTCTGAGCGTCCGGCGGGTCAGGCCGCCGTGGGGGACGCCGGGCCAAGCGCGGAACCGTCTGACGAGGGGACGCGCCGGGCAGAGGCTGCACTGCCGTGACCTGCGGCCCGTGGGCCTCCGTGGCCGCCTCCGTGGCCGCGGCACACGAGGCGCTGGCCGTCGCCTCACGTGGTGGCGGCCCGTGTCCCGCCGCTCCGGGCTGTACGCGGACCCGTGCCCTGCAGAGGCGGCTGGGGCCTCCCTCCCGTCTCCCGGCAGTACAGCGCGGCGCTGGCCGGGGCTTCGCTCGGCGTCAAGGGCCCTGGTTCTGGGAGCCGCGAGACCCCGCCTCTGCCTGAGCCTGCGGGAGCCCTGTGCGGAGAGGCGGCGGGGACAGGCCTGGCTGCCCCCCGGCAGAGGCGGTGCCTTCTCCATGCCTGGGGAGGGGGCCGGCTCCGGGCCGCCCCCGAGGTCCTCCGGGAGGTCCTGGCCTGCTTCCTGGCTGCGCCCCAGAGACCGCGAGCCCCAGAGCCCCCGAGCCCGAGCTGCCAGGGCCCAGCCCCACTGTGAGGAATGGTCACCCCCTTACCACCCTTGGTCCACGCGCAGAGGACAGGGGCCCTGCATGGCCGCCCCCCGAAGAGCTCCTTTGTGCTGTCCGGAGGCCATCGGCCCGGCATCAGACCCAGATGGAGCACTAACACAAACCCTAACCTGGTTCCCGGGGAATCGAAATCCCACGTGTGGTGTCCGGCCCCCTGCGCTCTGTTTGGATCTGAGGAGCCTCGGTTTTCCGGCGCCAACCTTTGGCAGTCCTGTGAAAGCTCCTCCAGGACCAGCTGGTCCCGGACGTCCCCCTCCAGGGCGAGATGGCCGTGGTGGCTGTGCTTGGGAGCTGGCCCCTCTCGATGGGCTGCAGGGGGTGGCTGTCCTGGCCCAGGGGACTCGGGCCTCAGGGAGTGTCTGCTGTGGGGGACTGAGCTCAGGGGAGCAGCAGCACTTAGGTGCGTGCAAGTGTGCCCTGGGCTGGTTTGTAGAGACTGGTGGGGAGGGGTTGCGCCTTGCAGAGGCCCCAACGCACACCTGAGCTCGGGGGTCTGTGTGGTTGTGGACACCTGCCTGTTGGGGGCAGTGCAGGGCTGTGCATCTGGCCTCCCTGTGTGCTCACGGCCGCCTGTCCACGTCGGGCACCACCCCTGCCGCTGACCCGCGTTTGTTCCCGTCTCAGTATAGATTGACCAAACAAGCTTAACAGACGAGTTGAAAAGTCCAGATCTTTCTCTGAAGCGAAGATTGTGTCTTTTATCCTAGGTTTTACAGTGTCCATGCACCTGGGCATCAGTCTTATTTTTCCTTGTTCCCCACCAGTCCCAGAGACTGGGGACAGGATGTGCGCGTGTACGCAAGAGGTGTGTGAGTGTGTGTTGAACTGTGCGTGCGCATGTGTCCCATGTCTAAGAGTCTGTGCACGTGCACGAACGAGTAAGTGCATGAGTGTGTGAACACATGGGTGAGTGTGCACGCGTGCAGCAGGGGGCTATCTCTGAGGGCTGGGATATGAGAACACGTAGGGAGAGTGAGGAAGAGAGTGGCTGGTGAGGAGAGCAGGCTGGTTGGGGGTGGGGGGGGAAGGCTGATATACATGGACCCGGCCTGGCACCCAGAGAGCAGAATGTTCCTGACTGGGCTTCTGCTGAAAGGGAGATGTGCCCCCAGGGTGCTCTGGATTGGTTGGTTAGTTGGAAACTATGGGATGGTGCCCGGTTTCCCGTGGAGGCGTGACATGCAGGGCCTGATTCACGGGGTCTGGTGTGAGGCCCCAGAGCCTGCATTTCTAAGGAGCGGCCTGGGCAGCTGTTGCCCCAGGAGTGGCCGGGTGTGTAGAGGAGAGCCAGTAGAGGAGCAGGAGACCCAGGGAGGTGGTCGGCCTCTGGAGCTGTGGTCGGGACAGTCAGGTGAGACCCCTGCGGCCGAGGGGCTGGTGAGAGCGGGTGGGGAGCCTTCTTGCTGTCAGGACATTGGGACCCCCTCCCAGGGCTGAGCAGGTAAGCCCCATGGGGTAAAACCGCAGCAGTGGCATGGGTATGGCTTCTATGGGAATGAACCTGGAAACATCTCTTGGTGTGAGAGAAGCCAGGCCTGGAGCCCAAGAGTCCTGTGGTGCCATTTCCGGAGCGGTCTCTAGAGCTGGGAAGCTGGTGAGAGGTCGCAGGGCAGGTGGGCTGGGGGAGTTTTCAGCGGGTCTGGGCTCCCGGGGGATTCTGAGCACATGGAAGTGCACGGTGGTGATGCTTGCACAACTCTGTGGACATACTTTTGAAAACCACAGATTTGTACTTTTAAAGGGAGGACTTGATGGAACATGAATTATATCTCCATTTTTAAAATGTCTGCGGTGGAGCTGGGGAGGACAGAGGCCACAGCCCTACTCGCTGAGCGGAGCCCATAGGCCCCGGCAGAGAACTCTTGGGGATGGCAGCTGACTTGGCATCTAGGCCGTCCTTCCGGGGACTAAGGACCGAGGACAGAGGTGACCTATCAGCTTCTGCCCGAGCTTTCCGCCAATGGCGCAGGGTGAGGAGGTGATGGAAAGCTGGCACTGGCATGGGAATGTCCGGAGCGCCAGCTGTAACAGCTGTGCCCGCATGTGGGGCCCTGGACCCCCAGAGAGAACCGCCTCACCCCCAAACTTTCCAAGACAGGCTCTGCCCTGGAGAAGCATTGGCACGTGCCAGAAGGAGGATGTGGAACAGGGACTGGAACGTCATGGTCCTGCTGGTTGCTAATGTTCACAAGAGGACAGAAGGAGCCAGGGGCTGCTCTGAGCAGTTTGTAGAAAAGTGTGTTTAGGTGACGTAGCAGAGTAAGGTTCTGTGAGCAATGGGCAGCTGTGAGCTGAAGAAATGGGACTCTGAAGGCAGACGACACAGTACCTGTGATAAAATCTCCAACAGATGTGCTGAGAGCAATCGGAAGTCCCAAGAGAGACATCATGAGCTGGACGCAGGTGTGAGCAGCCGCCCCAGGTGCCTGGGGGGAGAGCCAGAGCGAGAAGACAGGTACATGTCCAGTGATGGTTCCGAAAGGTGGGCACACAGAGCATGGGTGGGGCAGTCCTCTCAGGATCAGTGGCTGAGAATTCTCTAGGGCTGGTGAGGGGTGGAGCCTTATATCCATGAACATAGTCAGACCCAGACCCCATAAACAGATTGATAAACCAGCATCCAAATTCAGCTGGATGAAGACTGAAAGAGTGAGGAAAAGCAGACCGTTCGCCTGGCCAGATTGTTCGAGAAGGAGGGAGAAGAGAGGACGTTTTCAGAAGAGCAGAAGGAAGAGTACTTCCTGTCACACGGAGGCCCCTTGTTGAAACCACTGGCTAACAGCTGAGCAGTGTTCATCAGTAAGTGGCAAGCAGAATGTGGCACAAGGAAGACGGCGGAAATGAGTCTCGATTTGTGGTGATCATGATGCATGCAGGTGGTTAATCTCGTCCTTCAGAAGTGGGACGTTCTAAGGCTCGAGTCAGAAGTCCAGGTTCCTTCCTCTTTGCAACACAAACACCCAAAACACCGTCACAAAAAAGGTTAAAAGCAAAGGAATTTAAAATAACAGGATAAAAGAGACCAAAGCTCTCCAGAAATGGACAGTGTAGCTGTGGCAATATCAGACAGATCACATTCCTTAAGTTAAAAAGCATCAGTAAGAATAAAACAAAGTCATGACTTCGTGACTTGGTGACCAAAGAAGAACAGTATAGAGAATGCCTGAAGATGTCACCATGCAGAGACAGCACACACCCTCAAAACACGTAGGAGAAGGAGCACAGGATCTCTGGGAGGCTGACAAACAGCAGAAAAATGAGACGTGCTTCCCTGAGAAACTGAGGGCTATGTTGGACAGGAGTCGTAGGGCAGAGAAAATCTGAATAATATGATTAGTGAGCTTAGACCCCGGCACCAGGAGAGTTAGCTGGTGTGTCCTTGTCTGTCGAGCACACGCAGTGCTGTTACAAACACCAGCCAGGTGTCAGGCGTGGGAATAAGCCCCAGGAAGGCCTTCGGGTCACAGCACACAGACCCCAGCCCTGAACAGAGTGAGACAGAATTAGTAATCAGTGACAGAAGCCTGACACGGCATAAGAAAACCATTATCCTAATATCAAACAAGTGAAAGAAGAATCCATAATAAAAATTATGTGTTTTGACTTCAACAAAAATTGCCTGTCGAAATTTATGGGATGGTCTTAAACCAATCAATTTTAGTGGATATTCATGTAGCCTTAAATCTACCTGTGAAAGAGTAACGATTGAAAACTGATCAATATTTAAGCCAAGAAAATAAACCCAAAGGAAGCAGCTAGAGGGATGTGGGCAGACAGTGAGGAACAGTTGGAGGAGGGAGTGTGGCCAACGTGAGGACAGAGAACAGGGCTGATAGAAGAAAGGAGAAGCTGCAGACAATTTTTAATTTAGAAGACCCAATTATGGACAAAGTTGATGTTTTTAAAGTTTATGAGATAATATTATGAACAACAGGTTGCTTCTGACGACATGGACGGTTTCCTAGAAAAATAACCCAAACTCACTGAATAAAATAGAGAATCTGAATAAACCTCTAACCACTGAACAAGCAATGCATGGCCAACAATCTGTGTGCAGAAGGGAAGCTGTGATGCTGCTGTTGGACGTGGATGACCTGCCCTTTGGGGAGTGGATCCTGCGTAGCTCCTACCACTGTCTCTGAGGATGATGAGCAGGAGGGGCCCTGCGTCCGTCCCGCAAGTGCAACACAGGATCCCAGGTATCTCTGCTCACGGAGTGAGTGACTGCCACCTGATGATTGAAGGAGGGCTTATGGGAGCCAGAGAAACGAGTAAAAAGCACTATAAGGTTTTCATTTGAGTTGGGTGGAAACATCTTTTAAGAAGTAAACGATTTGTAAAGGTCTTATTTCTTGAATGCACAAGTTTGATCCACAGCTGGAAGGGTCCTAAAGACAGAAGAACCTCAAGGAGATCCTAAACTGTATTCAGGTGGGGACTGACCTCTCGTAGCACTATTAGTTACTTTGAAGCTATTTATAGTGTAGAGTTTATCAGTAGTTTCGAGTCATGGATTAAAGCATCATCAGGCAAAAGGAGACAGATATAGGTATAAAGTTAGAAATGGTGGTGTGGAGTCAGGGTTTGTTTTTGTCTTTTCACAACACACATATTTCCCGGCTCTGTCCGTGCCAGTGCGAGTTGCTCTCCACCAGCGCAGTCCATAAACATCCCTCAAGCAGGAGCCGGGCTCTTTGGAAAAATGCCTGGTTCTATATCTCAGGCAAGAAACAGACGGGAGAGGCTACTTGTGCCCAAAAACAAAGGCTACAGGGGTCACTTTGAAAGGACACAGGAGTGAACTTGAATGGGGTCCCACTGGCGGAAGATGTGGCAATTTGAGCACTAGAGAGATGACTGCAGTGGGCTGGAACACATCAAATTTATAAAAATCCACCAGTTCATTATAATACTTGATGAAATTGACCTGTTTTCTTCCAAGGTTGCCAGGCACCAACTCATGGCGAAAACTGGTGAGGAGAGAGTCAGGTGTTCATCCAGATTTTTCTGCTTGGAGTACATCTCAGAAAACCATTGTAGAGAAAGGGTAGGGTTTTGTTTGTTTGTTTTGTTTTGTTTAAAAAAAAAAAAATCTGGTTTGTGAACCCAGATCGGGGGTAGAATTAGGAAACTGCCATTTACAATACGACGAAGTAATGGATGGAGAGGAGAGTCATCAGTGGGTGCTAAGACCAACTGGGGAAGGTCTGGTGGAGAGCTCTGCACCGGGATGGGGGTGTCCATACCTGGACCACCAGTCCATCCATCGATATCTGCTGAACTGAAACCCCATGGCATCAGCTGGACAGTAGTCTCACCAAAAAACATGACCATCTGCCTCAAAGCAACATTTTCTAGGAAACCAGGGACAGAAAAATAAACTCACCACAAGAAAGCATCTGACATGGCTTCAGTAGTTAGATAACATGGACAACAGCAGGGGTGAGGGGTGGCGCTTTTATAGACTGGGATAGAGTTCAGGGGCTGACTCTCTGTATTTAAAGGCAACTCTTCTGTGGGTCCTGACCTGAGCAGACCAAGTATAAGAAGAGGACATTTTGGGAAATGTGAATGTGGCTTGTCATTTGATGTTATCAAAGACCGAGTATTTACTGGGTGTGAGAGTGGTGTGGCCGTGTGTGTTTAGAGACATACACTGAGGTGTCCTTGCCTGGTTGGAAAGGGTTCCTGTTCATGGAGGAGGAGAGGCAGCGGGGCAGTCCACGGGGCAGACAAATATAAGCCCCTTGTTTGGGTCCATGAGGTGAGAACTGTGGGTTTGACTTGAGGGACGGGAAAGGCACCAGAGAACCTTCAGGATCCTCTACTTTCTGGTGATAGGAGGTCCGGGCCAGGGGTGCCCCTGTTCTGTTCTAATCACGGCATCTGGGAAGTATGGCTGCAAAATCAGCAGGACGGGGCTAGTGACCCCAGAATGTAGCCCCGGCAGCGCCTTTCCCGTTCCAGGAGTCTTCAGTCCTGTAGGACATAAAGTGGGTTGGGGTTGTCGGG
The DNA here is from genome assembly GCF_922984935.1 of Meles meles. NCBI lineage: Eukaryota > Metazoa > Chordata > Mammalia > Carnivora > Mustelidae > Meles > Meles meles. The sequence goes on from NC_060076.1 coordinate 96,050,170, forward strand.
GGCCTGTGGCTGGGACGGCCCTCCTCCTGCCACCCGCTGAAGTTCTTTAATGGTGTTCCAGTGAGCCTGGCAGCCCTTCTCCCGGAACCCCTCACCCGCCAGAGGACCAGCTTTCCCGGAACCCAAGTCAGGGTTCGGAAGCACGTCCGCTGCTTGGTCACTTGTGTTGGTGCCACAGCCCCATTTCACAATGCAGTGGCAGCACGAGGACAGTGATTCCTGCGTCTTCACACTTCTTATCCTGGTAGGGAAGCCTATCTCTCTGTGCAGACGCGGCTGCAGATGGCGTGTCTTAGAGCAGAGGCTTCGTATGCATGCATGTGTGTGTAAGTGTGTGTTGTGAGCTTATGTGGGGGCTGGCCTGGAAAGAGACACGAGAGGCCCAGCGGGAGGAGGAAGCCCCTCCTGCTTTCTGGTGGGAACATGGAGTTTTCCCATGGCCTGCATTCCTGTGTGTCGTGGACCCTCTCTGGGCTCCTCAGCAGGGTAACTTCCTCTCCAGCTGCCCCAGAGCCCCTGTTGACTGTGGTTAGACGCAGCTTCCAAATGAGCAAGCCTGTGACCTGCTCAGCTGGGAGGCTGCAGCCCCAGCCCCCCGGCTGTGACCGGCGGCGCCCCGGGCATGATGGGGACACTGCCTCTAGTGGGCACTTGTAGCAGCTGCTGGCTCATCGTGGCAAACTGAAGGTGGCTGCACACGGTTTGTCTCTGGCGAGGAAAAAGGTGCACGGTTTTCCACAGCTGTAGTTGGGGGTCAAGAAGTATCAGAGCGGATCCCTGCATCAAGAGGCTTGGAAGGAGACAGTGGGGCATCTCCCAACATCCAGTATGGACATAGTGGGCGGGAGCCCTGGGCAGGGACTTGGGTCCGGCCTGGAGACAACCTGCAGGTGGCCATTCAGATGGCTGGCCGCTCTGCTAGGGTAGGAGCTTTCGGTACAAGCTGCCAGCATCCGTAGTTGTGAGGCCGCCCGCCCTGCACAGGCCTGGGCCTTCTTTGTTCCCAGCAGACCCCGAGGGCCATGTGCTGGCACGTGACCCCCCAAATCATGGCTGTTCCAGCAGTAACTGTGCCTTCCTGTCTTGTGTGGCCACTGGGGAGAGGGACAAGGATGCTGGATGGGCTACGAGGAGCAGCTCACCCCTGCGAGCAGCCCTGAGCCGCAGGTGGTCAGGACCTGAGGCTGGAGGGCCCCTGCAGACGCCGGAGCTGCTTGGTGACCTGGGTGGGGCTGCAGGGTGTTTGTGTTAAGGGAGCTCGTTGAGCTGCATATTCTTTCTTTGTGGTTTTCAGAATTTCTTACTTTACAGTAAAAGCTTAAACCCCAGGGTAAGCTACAAATGAGCAGGAATGGCATATGCATGGGCACTGCAGCGCCACAGCTCCTGGGTCACGAGACACGGCGGCCAAGATGTTCCATGAAACACACTGGCCTTTGTCTTTGACCTTGTTGATGAAGACTCGGAAACATGTTCCTTAGTGGCGGATGCCCTCTGGCCTCTGGTGTCATTGTTCTGTGTTGGGGGCTCACTAAGAAGATGAACAGGCCCAGCAACTTCATGGTTTTTCTCATTAGCCAGATGCTCTCCCATGAGGCCCCCAAGTTGGTCTGCGTGCGTGTGGGACTGCGATCAGTATGGCGCCCGTGAGCTCTCACTGATGGAATCTGGGTTCCCACCAGCTCCTCAGGCGTCTTGCTGTCGGGGGCTGGGCTCCCCGTCAGCTCAGCGGGTCCTGTTCTGGAAGCATGCCTCCCCACGGAGTGGCGGAGCTGCTGGAGTGCTGTTCTCTGTGCAGCCCTGGGCCTGCCTCTGCTCACCTGTCACCCGCCTCCTGTCCTGTCCTGGAAGGACTCACAGCGACAACCAGAGACGTTAAAAAAGCACAAAGGAGGTGTGGGGGAGAAAGAAGGACACGGCCTCCAATTCTGAGCCCCGGGGGAGCGGGGACCCCTCTGGTCAGACTGGCACTTAGGAATTGAAGGAGCCCTTGAGTTGAGTACCTGGGGATGGGGGGACGTGGCAAACACTCTTTATGAGTGGTGGAACCAGTGAGTTCTCCAAAGTTGTGTAATATTGGGTTATAGTCAAGGAACACAAGAAGGAAAAGCATTTGGGCCCCAAGCTGTGCGGGGCCGCAGAGTCCCCGCCATACCCTACATGGAATTTTCCTGCGGCTCCTGTGTCCTCAGACCCGCCCTGTGGGACATTTGGACTGGTTCTGCTCTGCAGTAGCGGTCGGTTGCACGTTATTGAAATAGGATGGACACGGTGGGACACGAGGTGTGAACGTCCCCAGATTCATCAGCCAGGGGCCTGGCTACAGGCCACAGAAGAGCTTTCCCCAGGTTGAGAAAGGAGGGTGCCTCCGGAGGAACGGCAGACAGGTTGGAGACTCTTGAGGCCACGGAAGGCTTCCAGGACCCTTGAGGTCCTGCCCCCGAGGCCCAAATTGCCAGGCAGGTGTTTGGACGCTGGGTCACAGATAGTGAACATATACACACTCCCACCTTCGACACACTTCCACACACGTGCACACACGCATGCACTGAGTCTACTGTTCCAAAGTGTAGCGCTTCTAATTCAGCTGTGGTGAGACGAGGCCACGGAGGGAGGGAGTGATGGTGGCCAAGACGAGGGGACATGCCACGCTGCACGGGCAACATGGGAGCATCCGTGTCACATAGGCAGGGGAGGGGAGGAGTGTGGGAGAAACAGTGAGGCTGGGTGCATAGGCTGGGGACTGGCCAGTTTGATTTTGGTGGGCTCTGGGCCCAGGGCTGCTCACCCCAGGTAGATAGGGAATGTATGAAGGAGGTGGCTGGGTTGGTCGGTCGGTTTGCGCCCAGGCCGTGCTCCCCTCTCTAGGCAGTTGGTGGCACTGCAGAGGTGGGGGCTATCCCTCTAGGTCAGGAGGGCCTGATGTCAAGCATCAGAAACACATGGTTGATCCCCGCCTCCCGCGCTAAATATCTGTTAAGGACTAGGTTCTAAACCCTCACCGTGGACTGGGGCTTCCTGCGATTTCCTGACACAGTTCCCAGGTGGCCTCTGCTGGCTGTGCAGCGTTTCATTGGGAAACGGGGGCGGGAGTGCTGCGTGTCCGTGGGTCACCCCTGTCCTGTGCCACACTGAGCAGCAGCTTGCAGGTGCCCTGTTAGGTTTTTCTGAAGAGCAGTGGGCAAGATTACTAACTCCTACAGTGTTGTCATGAACATTAAGTAAAATAGGCTTTTTCACAGGGAACGCATGTAGGCAAAGAATATGGTGGCCTCAATGGATGGTTTGGTGCCACTGGCTTGATTCAGGTTGTTCCAGCTTTATCCCACTGCTCCCTGTGCCCCATCAGAGTGAATGTCAACACACATTCCATCTTAGTGTTCTCAAGAAAACAGTTTCGACCTGCAAGCCATCTGAAAGGATCTTGGATCTCCCAGTATCCTGCAGAACATACTCTGAACACTGCTGAAATTCAAGGTTATTTTTCTTGTAAGCCATCTGTAAGCCTTCTGGGATGGTAATGCTGGTTTGGGTTCAGTAGCTCATAATGTCAGAGGATGAGGCAGGTGTCTCTCATATTCTCTTAGCCTCTTCCTCACAGCCTCAAGGTGGCTGCAGCAGCTCCAGGCATCATGTCCTCACTTAGCATTCAGAGTCAGGGAGAGAGTTAGCACCAGGCAGGGGTTCTCATTCCCTTCAGGTCAGGGAAAGGAATACCATTCCAGGAGAGCCTTCCATCTCCCTGGGCAGGCACTGGGGAGGAAGTGTTTGGATTGTCCCAACACCTGGAGGGTGGCAGGCAGGGAGGATGGGGTCAGCAACAGGTAGCCTCAGTACCTCACCAAGTCCAGTATTTTCAGACTTAATAGTCTCTTGTTTTAATAAAACCAAAGCCCACATCTCTGGTTTCTTAGCTTCTTTTTTCAAAGAGAGGCGCTATGTACACTACTTTGTTTCTACCACACCTCGTGAGTCTTTACCTGCAGGTAAAGCACTTAGCACGGTACCCGGCACATAGCCCTGAATAAACCGGCTGCCCAGCCCTCCGAGAGCTGGTACAACCCACCTGCCCTTGTCCTCTCTATCCGCCCTCCTGCATGTGGCCGCTGCAGCTGGTGGACATGTTTGCTCTTCCCTCTCTCCACCCGACTCGAGCCAACCACCCACCACCCGGGTCCTGGGCTTGCCCTCTGTCGAAGACTTCTCCAGCCCTGCTCTTCCAGCAATTGTCCTTCAGCACTTCTATTTTGAGTTGAATTGTGTCCCTCCAACAAAGATATGTTGGCATCCTGACCCCCAGAACCTGCGAATTATTTGGAAATAGGGTTGTTGCCGAGTTGGGAGCAAGGCCGTTTCCTGGGTGTGGACTCCTGCAATCTGGGGGACCCCACCTTCAGCTTGGGCCTCAGTGCTCTGCTCTGAGAAGAACCATCTTGAGGTTCTTCATAATTTTATCTTTGAACCTGTCTTTGGTACATGAAGTCTGACAGGCCCTTGGCTCATGCGTGGTCCCACCTCCCACGGCCTGCTGCCTCCTGGGGATGGGTTCCAGAATGCTCCATCCTCTTGGTGTCCCTAGTGTCCAGCTCCACCTGGCCTCCTGTCCCCACCACTGGGTGTTCGGTGCAGAGGGTCACCTTGGAACGTGTGAGACCGGTGGTGTCTCAGGGTGGACACGGTGGTGGGGGGAACAGCTGACAGGGCAGGAACCCAACAGTGGTGGGGCTGCTCATCGGCCAACTTCCAGGGCAGGACCCCCCGGCCGGGGTCACGGTCAGTGTTCACCCTGTGCCCAGCACAACGGGACATTCAGCAGCCAACAAGACGCCACGACAGGCCGAGGCAAGAGAGAGAGCCTTGCAAAAGGGGAAAAGCTTGTGTACTGTAGCATCTCCTCTAGCCCCAAGTTTTCATTTCGTGCAACCCACGAGCTGCTGTGGCTGGCCCTGCTGGGAGCCACAGAGAGCCACAGAGAGATGCCCCAGTGCAGAACTGATACATAGATCCGCCAGCTGCAGCCTGAGGCCATTTCTGGTGGCTTAGAGCGGGGCAGGCAACCTCAGGAAGACACAGGTGCCGGGGAGGTGGTCATGCTCCCGGGGGGAGGGCGGTCCAGCCGCCAGACCTCATACCCTGCATGCAGGGTCAGCCAGGCTGCTCCTGCGGAGATGGGGCAGGTGTGAACCTGATTCCACAGCCCTTGGCACGGGCACCCGCAGCCTGGCGCACCCCTCGGCTCACCAGGCATGTTTCTGAGGACAGTTTGGCGGGATGTGGTATATGGGGGGGGGGGGGGCGTCGTTCAAGAGAGGAAGTGAGACTATACCATGGGTAGCACAGAGCTTTGGTCTCACATGATGAAATTCCTTTCAGTCCTGGCAAACAAGCTGTTCTGTCCTTGTTGACCCCCTGCCTCCAACGCAGTGCCAGCAGCCTGTCCTGGGCTTCACTGTTGGCCAGGATGCCCACAGGCTGCTCCTGGCCCGCACATCTTATTTCTCCTCATTCCCAGGGCCCTAGAGCCTGGGATCTCTCACACATGGGACCCTTAAACAATTAGGCTAAGGGATGTGTCATGCTCTGCCTCCCCCCAAAGCACTGTGTGTGGGCTGAGCCTTGTCCCCAAATCCACATGCTGAAGCCCTAATGCCTGGTGGGACTGTCTCTGAAATAGGGTTTCTAGGAGGTAATTATGCATCAACAAGGTCCCTAGCTGGTAGGACGTAGCTTTATAAGAAGAGGAGGAGAGCTCTCTCTGCCATGTGGGGACACAGAAGGTGGCAGCCCAGAAGCCAGGAGGGGGCTCCCCAGAACTTCACTCTCAGATGTGCAGCCTCCAGGGCTGTGCGGTACAAATTCTGCTGTCCCTGTCTGTGTGGCTTCGTTCTGGCAGCTGGAGGGGACTGCACACACTGCCACCTTCTCTCTGTGCTTCAGACCATTGGCGGGGGCAACACAGGTGCTTCTAGAATCATCTGAAGCATCCCTGGGAAGCCACTGATGGGGCCAGGGAGCACTTCCTCAGCCCGAAGCCACTGTTTTGACGAAGTCTAAACATGAAGGTATCCGTGGGAAGCCAGGCCCCGGGGGGGTGACTCACCCATGGCCCCAGTGGGTCACTGAGAAAGCCAGACTTCTCTTCCTCACTGGGCATCATCTTCCTGCAAGGGGCCCAACCAGCATTTTGAAAGTGAGTCATGAAGACCTCATGATTATTATTCCCTAGGAACAAATATTTAACTACGGGAAGATAAGTAACTCCAGTGTGACTATGGAAAGCCAGGAAATTCAGGGTGTAATATTTGCACACCAGGATGTCTAATTTGTTTGCTATGCTGATCAGAGCAGAAAGTTTCCATGAGAATATTTGTGCATTCATAAGCAGTGGTAGAAATGCACGAGTCATTATGTGTGCATCTTGTAGTGAAAAGAAAAAGTCCGTTTCATGTGAAGTGGGCTGGGGTCCTGTTTCCTTCGTGTGTCCCTCCGCGGTGTAGCATCCAAAGGCACGGTCAAGAAGAGGTGCTCTGGCTGGGCTTCCCACATACGCTCACTCAGAAAGAGGAAGTGAGACTATACCACGGGTAGCATGGACACATGTCTGTGGTGCGGAGCAGCCTCATTCAGACGTGTGGGGAGCTTGCACGCTGACCACAGAAGGGCAGAGCCGTGGTCACGCTGTAGCGTCTCCCCGGGGAAGCTTTGGAGACGTGTGTGCCAGCCAGCCAGCCAGTGTCAGTTGGCAGTGCCCTGGCTGGAGCCAACCAGGGTGTCTGGAGAAGCAGAGCTGGATACTGGTTAAAGGCTCTGGGCAGATTTTATTCCGTTCGGCTGTGGTGGGGAAGGAGCTGAACTCAACTCTGAACTCTGATGCAGAGTTGGGGTTTACCACCAAGGGAGAGGGTGTTGTGGGGTCTGTGGATGGAAAGCCACTAAGAGGAGACCCCAAGGGCAGGGGATTGTTGCTGAAGGTAAGCCAGGGTGGTCAGTTCAAGGATGCAGGACACTGGCTTAACAGGCAGGGGACAGGGAGGGTCGGGGGACCCACCAGGCAAGAGGAGGACTCAGGAGAGTCTGATCATTAGACAGGAGGACATGCAGAAGAGACTGCTTCAGTTTGGGTGAGGACTGGATGATAGGGCAGAATAGAGGTCACAGACTTCAGCGTGGTGGCAGAGTGCAGGGAGAGGGCGCTGGCGGTGGGAGGCTGGGGTGAGCCAAGAAGGCCCTCATGTGGCTGTTCACAAGCTTCAGGAGTGGGAGCAGTGTGCGGCTGGGCTGTGGTTATCTAGGGCACATAAAGCTGATTAGCAGGTGCCTGGAAGGAAGTCCAGTAGGAACTGACCCGAAGCGTCCCAGCTGGGTTAGGGGCGCCTAATCCTGGTTCTGGGACTCCATGTGTGGCCGTCCCTGCATTAGGTGGGGGAAGGTGTGTAGGAGACTGGGTTCCAGCAGCGGTGGGGGGGGGCGTGGGGGCTGTGCTTCCTTCTGCCTCTCATGGCCCTGTAGCCCCCTCCCACCTTAAGGAGTGGCCAGTGGGATGGGGTCATAAGCCAATGACACAGGCTCATGTGGCAGGAAGGGCCCTTGAAGACTGGTGGAGCCAGGGAATGAGCTGGACTGGACTGGTGTCCCTTGCTGGCCCCAGGACTTCTTGAGGGCAGGTCCTCTCCACACATACACACACATAGAGCAGCCACAGGAGGGTCCCCGGGGGAGAGGGCGTGTTCCCTCAAATTACCCCTCCTCGGAAGAATGCCCAGGCTTCACCATGGTCTCAGGAAGGCTCCCACAGCAGGACGCAGTATTTATACAAATACCTGGAAATTTCCCCCGTGGGAGGGTGTCACTAAAAGAAATGTCCTTTATTTTCACTGTTGAGATAAAAGGAAAAAAGCCCAAACAGGTCAAAATAGTCTCGATGACATTTAGAATTTAGGGCCATTCCATTCTGCCTGAGTTTTGACAAAAGTCAGACCTCCACGTGCAAGGGCCCCCTCAACCATCTTTCTCCGGGTCGCCTGTATGTTACCCAGGTGTGCTGATTGGAGGGGCACAGGTGGACAGAACCTCCTGGGGCTGGGATCCCGCCCTTATTTACATGTTTTTGATGTTTTGTGCATCGTGAGGTTTTTGCACTGACTTTGAAGTTTTAAAGTCCTGTCATAGAATGTGACATATTGGTCACTGAGTTTTTTGGCACTAAATCCCTTAAATCTGCCGCCTGCCAGAATGTCTTCACCCTCAGCTTTACCTTCCGCTTCCCTGCCCTTGCCCAGGCAGGAGCTGAAATTACTTTGCTCCTGCCTGGATCCCCAGGGCCTCCATTGTGCCGGGTACATTAATACTGTCACTTCTTGAGTCAACGGGATGCTTGGGGCAGGAGCAGGGGGTGCGGGGGGGGGGGGGGGGCGCAAGGAGTGGGGATCCCGTGCGCGGGGAGTGCAGGCCAGTCCCGGCGCGGAAGGGACAGTGGGGGAGGGGAGCAGAGATAGAGGGCTGGGGCAGTTCCGGGAGGCGGCGACTGCGACGCCCGCAGAGTGGAGGCAGTGTGTGAGGAGGGACTGGGCGGAGGGCAGGCAGAGATCCCAGGAGGGTGTGGAGGGCGGAGGCGCCGGGGCGGGCCAGGCAGCTCCGCCTCCTGGAGGCAGGAGCTGCTGCAGACACCGCTGCTTCTGGGTTGCGGGTGTCTGTGAGTCCCCTTCTTCCCCCGTGCGCTCGCCTCTGCCCCAGCGAGAGGCTGAGGCCCAGGCTGGCTGGAAGAGCAGGTGGGGCCCCAGGTCCCCGCACGGCACTGCTGCCCCGCCCCCGGCAGGGATCTTCCGGCCGCAGGTGTCCGCCCCCACCGGTGTCTGTCCCGTGCAGGTGTCCCTCCTGTGCAAACGTCCGTCCGGTGCAGGTGGCCCTCCCGCGTAGCAGTCTGTGCGCTCCCGCTCACTGCCGCTCCCCGCCTCCCGCAGGTGTCCCCCACTCCAACTCGGCCATGGTGGACGTCCTGGGCGGCCGGCGCCTGCTGACCCGCGACGGGGCGTGGGTGGAGGCCGAGGCTGCGCTGCAGAACAAGGTGGTGGCTCTGTACTTCGCCGCCGGCCGGTGCGCATCCAGCCGCGACTTCGCACCGCAGCTCCGCCGCTTCTACGCTGAGCTGGTGGAGGAGGCGCGGCCTCCTGCGCCCTTGGAGGTGGTGTTCGTGTCCGCGGACCGCAGCGAGCAGGAGATGCTGGACTTCATGCGCCAGCAGCACGGCGCCTGGCTGGCGCTGCCCTTCTACGACCCCCTCCGGCAGTGAGTGGGTCGGGGCTGGGTAGGCCCTCGGATCTCTCCCCTACCGCGTGCAGGCCTCTCCCCTGTCCGTCCCCAGTGCTCACCGCTCCAGCCACCCAGCGGCTCCAGTGGGGCTGCTGCCTCTCCCGGGGCTTGGGGAACCTTGCTTTGTTCCCCTTGCCAGGCCTGGCTGCTGTGGCTGCTGCGGGGGTCGAGACCTCCCTCAGAGGGGCTTGGGGCTTGGGGAGGAGTGTGGAAGCAGGAGAGGGAGCCTCAGGAGGCTTAGGTCAGAACTGGGGACACTGGGTGCTGCCGCCGTCAGCGGCCCTGGGGGGAAGGGGGCAGCAGGGTCACCAAGGCTGGAGGAACGCCCTCCCTGCTGGCCTGGGTGCAGTTTGACTGTGATTTCCAAACTGTAGAAAGAACCAAGCCTCTGGACTCCCGCAGAGTTAATGGCAGAGGCCAAGAAAATTCACCAAGGAGAGGAGGGAAACAGTGGGAGAGGGTGAGGAGGGGGGACCTGAGGTGAGGAGGGAGGATGTGGTAGGGAAGAGAGAGAAGGTGGGAAAGCGAAGGAAGGAGAAAGTGGGATGGAGGACTTGGGATGAAGGAGGTGGGAGGGAGGAGGGAGGACAGAGAAAGTCGGATGGAGGAGGTAGGGAGGAGGTGGGGGTAGGGGGAAGGACACAGAGGGTGGGAGAGAGGAGGGAAGGACAGAGAAGGTGGGAGGACAGAGAAGGGGAGGGAGGAGGTGGTGGCGAGGAGGAAGAAGGCAGGAGGGAGCACGGTGCGGCTCTTGGCAGGGCTGGCAGAGTGGAGTGAGCAGGACACTGATTGTCCGTTGAGGTCTGTGCTGTGGCAACAGCCTCCAGACTTGGGTGTACATAGCTCCTCGCAACTGTGTTACCCCAGCAGCCCTGTAACAGATATGGAGTGAGTTTCTGGGTGTGTTTTCCAGGGCCATGCTTTTCTCTGGGGGCTGTTAGTCAGTGTGGTGTGACACCCACCACCCCCCCCCGTCCCCCTTAACACACAGGATGGGTGATGGTGAGGACGTGAGTCTCAAGCCTCCCAGGTGGACGCCTCATTCCGGGAAGGTCTGACTGATGGTTGGGGTACGTGACAGTGAAAGTAAGTCTGAGTGGGGATGTAGCGAGGATGGGTCTCAGGGATTTACCTGGCAAAAGATGTGTTACCGGGTCTCTTCTAGTGGTAGTTGTGAAATGGCCCTGACCTGCTTAGCGCTTAAGTCACTTGCAGCTTTTGAGCAGAGACACTCAGTTTGGAAAGTGACAGTGTGACCGTGTGGGTAGTCAGGCAGACCTGGGGGTCTGGGCAAAGCCCGCTCTGGGGTTTCTTGAGTGGTGATGGAGGCGAGGCGTTCTCTGCCCAGTGTCACGGTGTTCCTGTGTCTCATTTGTGAGTTTGGAGCTGTGGTGGTGGTTGTGTGCCCCATTTCACAGATGCGCTGCCAAGGCACTGAGGGGGCCTGTGCTCCTCACTCTGAACCTGACTTTATGCCCTGGTGCTTCCTTTCCTCTTCCTCTCCCTTCCAAGGGGTTCCAGGGGACCACAAGCCTCTGCTCTGCTCAGCCTTGCCTGGGGAGGGCCTGGCCGGGTTCCTCCTAGTTCTCCGGGGATGTGGTCACAGCCCCTGAGGTCCACTGCCTGCGCCGAGCAGTTCGGGGCCCGGGCAGCCAGCCTGGTCTCTGGAAGAAGCCAGCCTCAGTTTTCCTTCTATGAGGTTAGCTCCTTGTCCTTCCACTTCCTGGACGGGACCTCATTAGCGCTCCTTGCAATTTCTATGGTAGGAAGTGGGCTATTCCATGGGAATGTTTGGAGCTGCACCCCGAGTTCTGCTCATTCCAGCCTGAATACTCAGAATCAGATCACAAGCAACATGGAAATAACTCGCACAGGGACGCCTGCAGGCAGCCTTTGGGGAAGTTTCTGGAGGTGTGGAACACAGCACACTCTGTGGTACCTGGGGAGGTGGGACCAGGAAAGGAGTCACCCGGGCCCCACTCAGTCATGGTCAGGGACCCTAGGCTGTCTTCCCTAATGGCCACCCACTGCGACTGCTGACCTGTTGCGTCCGGGATGAGGAGGAGAACTCAGCAGAGAGCCCGCACGGGGGTTCCCTGGGTATGGTCAGTGGCCCGGATGGCTGCTGGGCGACCACAGCCCTCCTGCCTGGGCACACACTTGCTTACTGACATCCCCGCAGCTGGTGCCTCTGAGCAGCCTGAGTGTGGGGATGACACCATGTCCCGTCTTCCTGCCCTTTGTTCCCGGCCAAGTGCCCGAGCCTCCAGTTCTGCGTCTGCCGGCAGGAGTTCCTGTCTTCCACTGTCACGTGCAAAACCCATTCCATGGCGATTTTCATGGGAGTTATGATCGCTCTGGAACTTCAGCAGGCCCCCAGTCCGCTCAGCAGGCCCCCAGTCCGCTCTGGCTTCGATTGCCCCTGCCATGGGCCCAGAGGATGGGTGCTTCAGCGTCCAGGCTGACAGGTCTGCGTTGGACGGAGAAGACAGTTGGCTGTGGCTTCATGTCTTGGGTAGAGAATGGCCCCATTAGAGCTGTCCCTTCGGTGGGGTCCAGTGGGTGCCGCTGCTAAGCTTCTCAACAAGCCCTATGTTCCAGCTCCCCCGGCCTCCTGACTCGGTACGTCCCTGTCAGGTGCCGATTCTGCTGAGTCTGGTTTTCTCCTCCTTGCTACTTCCCTCACTTAGGGCCTGGACCCCTGGCATATTCTCACTCATCCCCTCTGCCTCAGTGTCTGCATCTGATGAACTCTTTTTCTGGAACCTGCCGCCTCTCGTCAAAGGCAGTGTGGTCCCACCGGGGCTACCCCGGCTCTCTGGGGCTCAGTCCATGTTTGTCTGCCCCACACTCACCTCCTGTTGCCCCCTTTGCACCTGTGTTCCCGCCAGACTGGACAGCTGGTGTTCCAGAATACCCCCTACCTTTCCCACCTCCAGAGCTTGCCCAGGTGCTGCAGCCACCTGACCCTGGAGCCCCCATTCCCCGCTGGCAGCCCCTCCCCATGCCCCGGGGACACTACCCACTGTGAGGGGTGCCCCCGCAGTCTCTAAGCTTGGGGGAGACCCTGTTCAGTGCTTGCTGCCTGTGGGCTGTGTCTTTGGTGGGTGGTTGGAGCAACAGGAGAGATTCGCTGGCCCACAGTCTGCTGGGGGGGCCAAGATGGGAAGAGGCTGGAACTGGAGTTGCTATGGCAACCTGGAAGGGGTCATGCCAGGGAGGAGGAGGCGCTGTGTTTGGTGAAGGGAGGGATCCGGGACCGCAACAGCGCCCAGTGCCCAGGGCTGGGAGGAACTCGGATGCCCCCAGACAGTCACAGTGCTCTGAGTTCTCACACCTGCGATGTGCGCGGCTACAGGGCTCTCCTTTCCAAGGCACAGCCTGTTAGCTGGGGACACAGTGGAGATGCTTATGAGCCTCACTGGGCGGCTCCAAGGTTACGGTTGTCCCCAGGTAGAGGCTGCCAGGGCGGGGATTTGAGGGCCCAGAAGTCTGACTCTGAAGATATTCTGGAGCAAATGTCTATTCCAGACTCCACCTCACTCCCCTAAGCCCGGCTTGCCTTGTGCTCCCACCAGCGGTGTCAGAGCTGGTTTTCTGTTGAGAGGGATGAGAACACAGCAACAGCTCAAACCTTAAACAGCGAAGGTTGTTGATTGGCTTATCTTCAACACCCTGCAGCCAGGAGCCAGTGTTGAAGGGGTAGGGAGGCCAGTGAGGACGGTTTCCTCGGCTTTCTGCCATGTGTGCTCCGTGCTCAGGCTGCCCACAGTGGCCACCGGGCAAATCCAGTCCCTCCTCGAGGGATTAGAAGGGTTGCTGCGTCTCAGGCTGCACACCCTCCCACTTTCTCTTCCCTGGCACACACACAAGTGCTGTGTGGAGCCTCACGGGTTCTGAGTCTGCTGGGTACCCATCCCGGGGCTGGTTAGTGGAGCCATTGGACAGTAGCCCGGCTGGAACAGGCTGGGGCTCCCCATCAGTAACAGCTAGTGTTTTTTGAGCATTTATGTGCCGATCCCTTAGTGGAGCTGTACGTCTATTTACCATCTCCCCTTCCCAATAACCCAGGCAGGAAGGTTCTGTTTTTCCCATGGTGTAGGTGAGGACTCTGGGGTGCAGGGAGGCTGGCTAGCTTGCCCCTGTGCCTCAGCTCGTTCATGCCAGAAAGTGCAGGGCTGCGGATGGCGGGCAGCAAACCACAGGCTCTGCCCACCCACGCTGTCAGGGGCATGGTTCTCAGCTTCCCTCCTTGGGCTGCCTGGATGGCAGAGGGGGCGAGGGATGCGGGAGACTGGCAGGCCTGAGCCCCTGCGGGATCGTGGGCTCCACCCCTACTAGCAGGAGCAGGAGACTCTCCCTGCTGAGGCAGCTTCTGCTGGTCGGGTCCCCATGCCCAAAGCCCCACTCCTGCCGACCAGCTCGTCCACGGTGGGGCCTGGATCAGGAGCAGCTGCCACATGGGGAACCTGGCAGGGTTGTGGGTGCAGAGTCAGGAATGGCTCTGCCAGGAGAGGCCCTCACCACCCTCTGGGATGCCCCAGGGACCCCTGGCCTTGAGGGTAAGCCCCATCGGGACCATAGTGAGACAGTGGGCACGCTGCCCACAGCAGAGGCCCAGACAGAACCTATCAGCCCCGGCTGCAGGACAGAGCCTCTCACGGGCCACTGCCGTTTGCTGCAGTGGTTACACCAAGGGCTACCGGGAGGTTCCTCTTTTCTTCATGTTTGTTTTATGCTTTGGGGGAAAGCTAATTTGTTTCAAACTTCTGGGATTGTACAGGATTCTGAAAACGCTGGGGGGGGGGGGTCGTCTCCCCCCCCCCCTTACCTGGGTCACACCGTGTACTACCCACCCCCCGGCCCCACTGCCCCAAGTTACCAGAACTGCGGGCTGGTGAGCGAGGTCTGGGCTTGTCCCCCGGTTGGTGTCTCTCGGCATCTGTGCCTTGCCTTTGTTAGGCCTGGTGTCTGTGTCAGTAATGACCACGTGTGTGTGGTAGCTGACTTGTTTCTCTCAGACATTTGTGACTCCTCACGTGAGTAACTAGGGGACCCCATGCAAACCGGCTTCTAGAAGCTGCTGGAGGCGTAGTCAGACCAGTGCGGGATTTCTTGGGGAACCTGCAGTCTGGGCAGCGGTGGGGTGTTGCAGGAGTGAGTGCGCCCACCTGTGGGCCTCCACGGGCAGGTGGAGTCCACCGCGGGCCAGGACTGGCCACCGCCAGACTCCCAATGCTCCCGTGTCTTCCATTCTCCCTCAGGCGGTCCTGGCAGAGCCTGCTCCATGCGTCTTCCCTGGAGCCAGGTCCGGTTTGTCTGTGACTTCTGTGTTCGGTGTGCCTTTCCCAGCGTCTGCTGTGGCGGCACTGGGCACACTTCTAGGATCAAACACACGGTTCGTCTACACAGATACTTGTTCAGAAAAGAGTGTTTAAGACCACAGCTTACTGTGTCTAATGGTGTCTGCAGCTGGGAGTCCAGAGAATATTCTGCATTGTTCTCTTCTATTGGGGTTGTAGTCTGAGCTGCTGTTTTACAGGTAGCATACCGTTATTTAGTTTTTAAACTCATTCTAAAAATTATTTCATTTGGTTTCCAATTTCCAATTAGCACAATTTCTGTGTGCTATTGATTATTTGAAACTTATTTATTTTTTAAGATTTTTTAATACATTTGAGAGAGAGGATGAGCATGAGCAGGTAGAGGGTCGGAGGGAGAAGCAGACTCCCTGCTGAGCAGGGAGCCTGACCAGGGTCTTGATCCCAGGACCCTGACCAGGGTCTTGATCCCAGGACCCTGAGATCATGACCTGAGCCGAAGGTAGATGCTCAGCCAGAGCCACCCAGGTGTCCCTGATTATTTGAAATGTGTTTCAAATAATTGAACACCCTTTGTGGCTGAGAGTATGCTGGTTTTGTCGTTGTCTTCTGGAGGTTTGAAAATGAGGCCATCTCTGTTGGGTGGAGATGGATACATTTTTTCCTGCTTGATTTAGGCTTGTGTCTGTCTGATCTGGGAGCCGGAAGGCAGCAGGAGGGCCACGGGCTCCACCGGGAGATGTGGCACGGGCGGCTCTCACGTGCGTCTTTCCTTCCACGCAGACCACAGTCTTGAGGGGGCAGATCAGGGAGATCAGTTACTGTTTGTGGGAGCCCTGAGCGGGCTGGCCTGGGAAGTGGGGAGTGATTTCCCTCAGCCGCCCTGTCTTGAGGATAGTAATCCCGGGGAAGGTTACGGGGAAGAATCAAGAAGGTGGACGTTCCTTCCCATAAGTGAACACAAATAATTTGTAAAAAGGTCTCACAGGGCTGCATCTGACAAAAAACAGAGCCAAGAAATGTGTCATAACGTTGATCAGCCTGTCCTCGAGTTTGCTGGGCAGAAAGTCTCACACGGCTTTGCGTTGGTCTAGAGCTCACGGAGTGTTCACTTGGACTGCTGCGTGTCCCCGATATTTTTCTGCTTCTTGAATGTAGGAGGGATATAAATTGATTGGGGGTGTCTGTGGTTTTAGAATTGCACTGTCCAGTATGATTGACACCTGCCACGTGTGACTACTGACATTTAAATTAGCCGAGATGAAAAAATCGTTTTCTCAGGCTTGCAGCACCGTTCAGCTGCTCCGAGGTCCCACACAGCTGGGGTTGGAGCAGCTCAGGTCTGGAGTCCCTCCCTCCCTTCTGATGCTCCTCTAGCATAGCCCTGGCTTAGGACAGGCCGGCAGCAGGGAGAGCAGGTGCAGAGGGCATGGGGGAGGGTGAGCCGGCAGGCTGGGGCAGAGACTTAGCAGCGTCCGCAGCCCTCGGGGAGGCCCTGGTTCCCTCGAACGTGCCCGTGGGGACCTGTGCGGCTCCTGCTGACCTGGCCCTCCCCACCCTCTTCTCTCCCGCAGTGAGCTGAGGACCAGGTACCACATCTCGGTCACCCCCAGACTGGTGGTTGTGAAACCGAGCGGGGAGGTCATCACCGACAAAGGGCGGAAGCAGGTCCGTGAGCAGGGGCTGGCCTGCTTCCAGAACTGGGTGGTGGCCGCCAACATCTTCCAGAATTTCTCCGGATGACATGGGGGTCTCCAGGCCCAGGCAGGTGTGCAAGCACGGGAGAAGGGGAGCTGGCTGGTTTCCAGTCTCTGCCTACCCTGGGGGAACTCATGTCAGAGCAGGGGTGCAAACACCGCCCAGAAAGAGTGCCCTCAGGCAGCCTGTGAGGAGTTACAGTGATTATTAGCATAGCGTTCTCAGCGGGAGCTTGAGCTTGAACACGCTCATGAGGAGCTCCTAGAAACATGTATTTATACCGGCTCTTTAGGTGAGATGATACATTTATTGATACATTGTCTGGAGCTCTGTATATGTTGGTGACTTGCTCTCCCCCTGCATTTATTGCTGAGGTTTGCGGAAGCCACGTGCTTTAATAAAGAAACCTGTTTCCATCAGAGCCTCTGATCTCCTTCTTCCTTGCGGCAAACCAAGTGCGCTTGCGAGGGAGGAGTGCTTTGGGAGCACCATTCTCAAACGCTTGGTTCTGTTTCCAAGTCCCTGAGCTTTTCCAAGCTGTGTCTGCATCTTCAAGATCTGATGTGCGTCTCGGAGAAGCTGCAGGTGGATCCGGGAAGCAGAGGCCCACGCACTGTCTTTGCAAAGAAGAGGAGGAGGTGGTCTGTCTGGGGTTCCTCGCCAGCTCCTGCCTTCCCTTGTGCTCATGCAGCTGGGATCCAGAAATACCGGGTCCCCTCTGGCCCAGTTCCTACCTGCTCCCCGGCCGGGACCCTGGGCTAAGGGTTTGCGGCGTGGCTGTCCCTCGGAGGGCACCACACAGACACACCACATACTAAACACACACCACAGAACACACACACACACACACTGCACAGACACACATGATACAAACAACACATGCACACAGCACACACCTCAAGTGTGTTCTCTGAGTCCCTTTCCACCTCCCTCCTCTGTAGCCTTCTGCTCTGGGTCCATGGATATACAGAAAGTGTGTGGTGTGTCTGTCTGTCGGGACAATTTTTTTAAAAATTTTTTAAAGATTTTATTTATTCGAGAGAGAGGGAGAGACAGAGGGACAGGGAGCACAAACGGGGGGGGGGCGGTGGGAGAGGGAGAAGCAGACTCCTGGTGGTCGAGGAGCCCAATGGGGGACTGGATCCCAGGACCTGAGATCATGACTTGAGCTGAAGGCAGATGCTGAACCCACTAAGCCGCCCAGGCATCCCAGGACAGTAACAGGAGTTTAATGTCTTTTTTCTGTGTAGTTTCTATTAATCTGAGTTCTTTCCCTCCTTGTTTATTGAGGAGGACTCCAGGGCACCCTGGCAGGTTTGGGGGATTAAGTAGAAGCCCATCGGTTTTCAAAGATTGAAGGGACCCCATGGGGTTGGTGAGACCACAGTGGGGTTGGGCTCTGAACTCCCCTCTAGAATGGTCTTACTGGTTCATTTTGAAGGTGACCCCTGCGCTGGCCATGTCTGTCAGGAAACCCCCTCCCTTGGCCCACTGTGGGCAGAGACCTGGCCATGGCTCCTCTGGGCGCCCTGGGTACAGTCCTGATTCACCTGGGCTCCCGTGCGCTAGTCCCGTCTTTGGCATGAGAGGCCTCACAGCCACCTCTGGATGCAGGTGTGGAGGGTGTCCCTGGGGCAGGTCTGATGACTCCGACTGTGGTCCGTGGTCCTTGGTGCCGGCACCAACTCGCACGGCTGTGGTCCTTGGGGTCGGCACCACCTGCTCCCACTAGGCCTCCCAGCACGTCCTACTGTTGTTTGCTCTTGTGTTTCCCCAAATTTAAAACCCCTGTTCTGATTTCACTCTGTGAGGCAGTGCAGTTGCATGTGTTCAAATGGCGGGTTTGCTTGAACCGTGAGAAGTTCATTTTCAGTGTGCAGTACCACAGGGAAGGTTCCTTTTTAAAATTTTTATTTAATTTAGTGAACCAACCAAGTGCTGCGTGAGCCTCCTTTTCTGTCTTGAATGGCATCTCTCATCTTCCCAAGGCCCCCAGTTGTGTCTGCGTGTTTTCTGTGACCTCTGCGTCTGCCTGACATGGTCGTGGAGGAAGAGTGTGGCTCAGGACTGTCTCTGCACGCTGAGGGTGTGGTAGCAAGTCACCCTGGATAAATCTGGATGTGGGTTAGAATCCTGGACCACATCTCTCTGCACCACAAGGAAGCTCCCTGCAGCCACGGGCTCAGTCCTGCCATCAGAGAACAGCAGTGGGTAGATAGTAGGATTTCCACTGGTTACCTGCCTCCTGAGACGCCACCTGCTTCTCCCCAAATACAGCTCTAGAATCACTCTGTCTCCGGCCCGTCCTCTCTCAGTTCCTCACATACGGTGTGTTTAGTGTCTGGGTTCAGTCTGCTAGGTTCCCTGGTCCTCCTGATGCTGCATCCCGGACATGGGGCCTCACCCTAACCCACTGACTGAAAGAAAGCCCCAATGGGACAGGACCAGGGGATGGGGTGGACTTGTCCATGGAGCAGGTTCTTAGCGAAAGAAATTTCATGAGACTTCTGGAAAACAGGCCAGGAAGAACATTTTTCCCAGCCATGGCAAAGCTCTCTGCTGCTGCCAGGTTTTGTAAGACTCTCTGCGGGGTCCTCTCTCCTCCCTCGCTCCCAGCTTCAGAAGGAACCCACTACCTGCAGGCGTGGGGGGCTCCCCTTCCGGTGGGCATGAGGGCACCCCAGGGCTTCTGCTGTGGAGGTCTCTGCTGGAGGGCCTGCTGCCTCAGGCTTCTGGGGGCTGTTCTAACAGCGCAGTTGGTTAAATGCACACACGAACATAAATGGCCTGTGCAGTCGGAGCTCATCCCGAAGTGCAGAATAGATGGATTGGAGAGGTTCTTTCCTGCATCCCTGCCCACCGTCCACCTGGGACAGGTGCCTTCCCCGTGGCCCTGAGCCTCCCGCACTCAGGTGCTCTCTGCACACTCTGCCTCTGGTTGCCCGCCTGCTTTAAAGGCCCAGAGGGTCAGTGCAGGACCTCGAGGGTTGGAAGGAACAGGCCATGGGGAGGAGGGACCGCTCTGGGGCTGTGTCAGGAAAGCCCTTCACGTCTGGATGATAAATAGAACTTGTATGACTCGGGTTTACATAAGAAGTGACTTTTTCTGTGACAGGACTAGTGGACAGGTGACTACCAGAGCAGACAGTTGACCCAGACACACAGGGACTCCTGCCCATGTTGTCCATGGAGCACCCATGAAACGGGAAAGGTCAGCAGGGACCTGCAGAAGTGCCAGCAGGCTGAGCAGGGCCCCCGGGCTCCCAGGCCGCCAGCCAACGCCCACCCCGTGGTCAGAGCAGCCACGTGGGCAGGCCTGTTCCCACAGAGCGCGTTCTGAGCGCTGAGAACATACAACACGCTCTGGCTGAGGGCTTCCTGTTTGGGGCGGCATGGGTTCGAACTGGCCCCCTGCCTGTCACTTGGATAGCCACCACGGTCCCTGTCTGGGCTCTGGGTGTCCACCCCCCACCTCCTAGAATGTGAAGTCCACACAGCAACGAGGTCTGTCCTTCACGTGGAAATCTGGTCGTCTTATGTCCCTACTTCCCAGTGCCTCAGACTGTGGCCAGGTCTTCCTGGGACCGCCCTCCCATTTATCTGGGTCCACTCGCTCCTCCCAGACAAACCCCTCGTCCTTCCTCCCCATGAGTGTCCTGGTCACCTTCTCACCATGCTCAGGCTGCCTACGTGGCTCCTCAGAGGCTCCTTCCCTGACCCTCCTATGCAGATGGCACCCCCCTCCTTCTGTGCATCACTGGCATGGACACCCTTCTCTGGGTTTCCATCTGTCTCTCTAGCTGTCTGTCAGTCATTCATCATATCTGTCATCTACCACATTGTTCTAGTGTGTTTGTGTCATATCCATTATCCATCCATCCGTCCGTCCGTCCATCCACCTATCCATCCATCATGTCTATCTACATCTTTCTCCCTGACCAGCAAGTAACTACTTTGAGAGCAGAAACCGCATTCATATCTGGTTCAGAGAACCGGTGCATACTCGATGCTGCATGACTACTTGTTGACTGAATTCCCAGATTCTATTTATTTATATTCATTTATTTGAGAGAGAGAGTGCACGAGTATGAGCTGGGGAAGGGGAAGGAAAGGATCTCAAGCAGACTCATCACTGAGTGCAGAGCCGACGTGGGGCTCAATCCCATGACCCTGAGCCAAAATCAAGACCTGGGCCAAAATCGAGTCAGACACTCAACCGATGGAGCCCCCCAGGTGCCCCTGACTTACTGGATTCTAATGTCTACTGAGCATGACTGGGGGTGGCCCTGTAGAGTACTGTGTCCAGCCACAGAGCAGTGGGCTCAATGCTGATCTTGAACCGTTGCTGTGTTGAGCGCCCATGTCCAGGTGACTCCTAGCATTTCTGTTGGAACAGAAGGAATTTGTGCATGAATTGGTAAAGAGTGAAGGAGAGATAGGTCTCTCCCTTTCTGAAGTGTGTGTGGGGAATAACCTTTCTCTGCTGGTTGGTCATGGCAATGGCTGCGCTTCGACAGCTCAGGTGTCTCTAGTCCGGGTGACAGCACAGTGGAGCCCTCCTGAGGCCAAGTGCACCTGCTGCTTCCCTGGGCAGTAACTGGCCTGAGTCTGGCGGGGTGCCCACACTCTCTCTGAGCTCATGGCAGCCTTGCCTCCTGAGCCTGAGTGCTGAGCCTGCCTACAGGCTCCCTGTCTGAGTCCAGCCCCGCCTTAGGGGCCGCCACTTACTGTGTGGCCACAGGTGGCCCCTGTCACGCCAGGCCAGGCCCCCCAGCCAAGGGAACCTAGGAAATGTTGGGAAGGTGCCAGGTGTACGGAAATGCACATCCAGCCCATTGTGATGGGCTTCTGCCGGGAGGAGCTGTTTGGCGATGTTTCATTGTAACTAATTTATATCCCATCAAGTGGCCACCTGTGGCTTCCAGCTGCACCTGGGACTGTGTCAGTGATGGCACACTCAGCTGCCCAGACTCGGTCCCCTGGCTGGCCCTAGTGGACAGCTGGTGCCGTGACGCTGGCTCTGAGCGGGACTGTGGCTGGTCCGAGGACCCGGACAGCCTTCCGGCCCTGTTCTCTCTGCGTGCTTGCACGTGCTCGGTCTTCCTGGCCTCACACGGCAAGCACACTCTCGTTTGGCATGTTGGTAGCTAATCTTCCCAGGCTTTGTCTTAATTTTCAGAATTCTCTTGGGTATTCTCCAATATGTAGTTTTTCCACAACAAGCTAGACATTGAGACCCAGTTTGGAGGAGAAGCTGCTGAGATCCGTGGGTTCTCGGTCTCTCCCCTAGCTGCCCTGCAAGCTTGTTCCTCTTTCCATGTGTTTGGTGCTATTGCCTTTGTAAAGAGCATGCTTTCCTCGCTTTTTATCCCTGTAACTGGTTTCTCTTTATAGAAAGGAGGCCCCTTCAGCACGTGGATCAGTCCTCAGCCAGCGTGTTGCTTTTCCCCCAGTGCTCAGTGCACACAGGGGCACCGGCTTCCAGCAACAGCCCCGTTTCCTCCTTTGTTTGGATTTGCTTCTCTTGTGCTCATCTCTCTCCTTAAATGGACTTGTAGCCACAGCAGGGACGTGGTGAGAATGTGTCTGGTTCTTCACTGTCATGTTTGATATGTTTTTTGGGTTAAGGTATCCTTTTTTTGTCATAAAAATATTATTTTCTTTCTTTTGGAAGAAACTATCCACTTATGGTAAGTGTTTTTAAAATTCAATCAGGAATGAATACTGAATTTTTTTTTTCTTAGTAGGCTCCACGCCCAGCAGGGAGCCCATTGCAGGGCTTGAACTCAGGACTGTGAGATCGAGACCTGAACCGAGATCAAGTCAGACACCTAACCTACTGAGCCACCCAGGCACCCCTGTGGAACTTTGTTTTAAAATGCCATTTTAGCTTCTGGGCAGACGATGATGTGGTTTTTCTTTTTGGACTTATTCACCCTGTGAATTTGGTGACTAGACGTACACTTTGAACTATCCTTGCCTTCCTAAGGGATGGATCCTACTTGGCCGTTTCTTATTCTTATTTAATGAGATTTAGAATTAAGTTTGTTAATGTTTTTGGAGGCTGTTTGCAGAGATATTCATCTGTAACACTGCTCATTTGGTGCTGTTTTTTCAGCATTATCTGCTTTTGTAGAGTTGGGTGCCCGCCCAGGTCATTGTCCACTCGCTCGCCTGGTATATGCTGGGTGGTCTTACATAGGGTGGAACTCTGGGCTTTGCTTGTACTTCTCAAGATGTGTTTTTCTTTTGGCAAATAGGGAATATGGAGCCATGCTCCCCAGGATTCAGTCTTTTGTTTATAAATAAACTCCTGTGTGCGTCTTCACCTGTAAATGTGCAGAAATGCCATGCACACATCTGTAAGCTAGATACTACACCTTTCTCATCGGCCATTGGGAGAGCGGATTACACACACACACACACACACACACACGTCTAAGACCAGCATCCAGCACACTGTAAACTGTATGTAAGTGCTCTTGTTACAAATACTCTTGCTCATTTGCTAACGAACCAGAATACCAAGTTTAGGTGACAGAGCCCAGTTGCAGCTTAATGGCCCCAGATGGTTGGAGCTCGAACTGCCGGTGTGTGGAGGGGCCCCTGCGTGTGGGCAGGAGCACCAGGGCCTGCAGGTAGGACAGCCTTACACACTGATGAAGTAGCTGGCGGGCTCGGCACCTGCCTTCTCTTGGTTGGTTGAAGCCCTGTTTCCATGTGTGAAAGCTGTATGTTTCCTGGGAGTGGATATCACGTCTGACTGGAGACCACGTGCCCTGCTCCTGGTGAGGTCCCACAGTGAGGAATGCAGGCACCCGCATGGGAGTGAGCATTCGGACAAATCGATGTGTCTGCACAGACTTTTCCCTGAGTGTGGATAGGGTGTCATGAGACAGGAGACTGGTAAACCCGTCCTGCTGACAGTATGTACTGGACATGTGGACGGGAACCATTAAGGCTGCCCAAGCCCTCACGGATTGTTAACTCCAAATGGTATGGGTTAGACACTGGAGCGCTGGTGTGGACAAATCCTCTGTATGGTACATAGCCTAATGTGGGGTGTAGACGAGCCTCATGATGGAAGCCTGTGAGTACCATCCACTGGCTTCTACTGGGACTCTGGACTGGAGAGTTTTCATCCAAGGGGCACTGACTAGCTTGCTGTCAGACTGTGATTGGAAATGCCATCACGACCGAAGGACATACAATAATCTTGAGCCTGAAATACCCACAATGTCTGAGCCACGCTCCCATGGGCACTCCCCAGGGTCAGTGCCCGTGAGACTTCGAAGTGTCTATAGACAGGTGGTTGTGTTTGGTCGTACAACCACTTGTTTGTAGACAACCACTTGTACATACACACTGAGGAGGACTGAAAATGTATGTCCATGGAAATACACGTGCACAAATGCCTATTGTGGCACTGTTCATAAATATTCATGATTTGTAAATAAGTACTCATAAATGTTTGAAGACTGGAAACATACCAGAGGCCATCCACTGACAAACAGATGCACGAAACGTGGTCCATTAGAACTCTGCTGTTACCCACAGCAGAGGGGTGGACGCACGGCGCACGCCATAGCGTGGATCCTTGGAAAGACCCTTGTATTGACCCACGTTGAGATGGGTCAGTAGCTTGTCTGTAAGGCTGTCATTGTCCCCATCCTCTGCGTAATGAGGGTGCGTACCAACACTCATCTCTGAACGTGCTACTTGGGACATCTGATGCTGGGTCTTCCTGGCCTGCTGAGCCTTGTGAAGAAGCTTCCATCCTCAGGGCCTGCCGGCAGGGCGGGAACACATGCAGCTGAAGAGCAGGGGGAAAAAGGGGGCCGATGCAGGACTGGTTCGCCATCAGTACCCAATTAACAAGCTCCAGAATGGGGGAGCTCAGGCAATCGACGCAAATAGAACCACCTTTTTCTGGTCCTAAGAGTGAATACAGATGATTTTTTTCTTTTTGAAGATTTTTATTTATTTATTTGAGAGAGCACAAACCAGAGAGGGAGAGGGAGAGAGAAACTCAAGCCGAGTCTGTGCTGAGGGGAGAGGCCGATGTGGGGCTTGATCTTATGACCCAGAGATCATGACCTGAGCAGACACCAAGAGTCAGATGCCCAACCGACAGAGCCACCCGGTGCCCTGAGTGCAGGGATTTAAGGGAAGTGACCGTTTGTTTGTGGAGGCATTGTTTGCAGATCTGCAGAAACATATTTTAAGTGAAATTCCTTGAGCGCAGCACCTGGTGTCTTAGAAGCTTTTCTCCATGGTTGGGAGGTGGCTGGCGCCAGGGAACGATGGCCCGCGGGGAGCAGCAGTGTTTGGCGAGTGTCCTTATAAAGGGAGGCCCTGACTTCTTCTGTTACCCCCTCCTCCCCAGGGCCCCTTGTGCGTGCTCACTCACTGGTTTTCCGTCCCTCACCTGGGCTCTGGAAGGATATTTGAGTTGAAGCTGGTTTTGCGCCTTGCTACCCCTGGCCACGTCTTTGTAAAGAGAAGCAAATTTTGTGTGGGGAAGGGGAGGCTGTTCTTATGTGGGATCTGCACAGTTAGTGTTTTCTGCAAAGTTCAGAGGAGTAAAACACCATCTTGTTTTCTTCAACTTACAAGTCCAAGAACTAGTAGGGCCAACATGGTGGCCTCTGCTGGGCTGTCCCATTGTGCCGTGGCCAGTGGGCGGAGGGCAGCTGGGCATATGGCTCTTGTCCCCCAGCAGGCACATCTGGCCTCATTCTCATGGGGATTTGGGGATTCCGGCAGGTGCAGCTCTGTTCAGAGTCACATTCGCTATCTTCCCACCTGCAGTTCTGCCCAGAGTCCTGTGGGGGAAGCCACCTGAGCGTGTGAGCACGAGGAGGCCCTGTTTGCAAGCTGTCTGCCCAGGGTGAGAGACAAAAGCCACTGCTGATGTGGCTTTAAGCACCAAATTTTTAATAAAATAATGAGAAAGCCAGCCCTCTTCATTTTATCACATCTGTGTTGTACAGCTCTGTCCTTTCTCAGATAAGTCCACATCAGAAATACGTCCCAGTGTGCCAACAAAGGTCCCATTGACAAGCTAGTTCTGGAAGCTTTTCTGAGCCAGACGTTCCACTTACAGTTTAGATGAAGCTGAGATTCTGTCATTGTTTTGGAGAACGGTCAGTTCTGTGCAATATTCCCATCACGGGGATTTTCTCTCCTGAGAAGCTGTGTTAACATTCTTTTGAACCCCAGCAGATCTTTCCAGTCACAGACAGTTTTCTGCAGTAAAGGTGTTTATTTTCACTGTTGGGATTTCATTTCTCGGGCTCCTGAACCCCCGGGCGTGTCCTGCTCACGTGCAGGAGCACAGGGTCCACCCCCGCCACGTGTCTGGGAACAGCGGGAGAAGGCGTTTCCCAGCACCAGGGAGGAAAGTAAAAAACAGTGCTGCACCTGACAGGGCTCCTCTGTGGGTCTGAGTAGGCCCTCCCTGCCCCTCCCTGCAGGGTTTAGCTCCAGCCTCCCTCTCTGTCTTCCCAACCCCACCCCTGCAATCCCCACAGGTACACATTGGCTTGGTGGTTACTGGAAATATTTATTTATTAAAATGTAAAACATGCTCGTAGTCAAAAGTGCTAAACATAACTGAAAGTCTCACATTGACAATAATGGAAATGAATTCTAATTTTGGACAAAAACCGCCCATGCTCTGGTCCCTAGAACATGAGCCACCTTCAGAAATGCGCTTCACAAATGGGATTTAAAACTGCCCCAGGCAGGGAACAGCCCCTTTGGTTGCTAACAGAAACTGCAAGTTTATTTTATGTACGCAGATGAGGGTGGCCAGCCCTGTTCAGTCCGGGGTGTGGGTCGGGGTCCAGGCCTCCGCGTCCCCACGTGTGTGTGTGTGCTCACGCGTATGTATGTTGGGGGGAGGGGGACCTGTCCCCAGATCTCCCGTGAGGGTGGGTGCTCTGGTCCCCCTGTCCTGGGTTGTGCATCTCTGGTCCCCGCCAGCAGGGGGGGCAGGTGCTCCAAGAAAGTTATTGCACTGTATCCCCAGGGGCCCAGGGAAGGGCCTGTCACACTTAACACAATGCTGTATGTCACTTCTGTCTCAATAGAACTGGAAAGAAAGGAAAGCTGTGCTCTACTGATGGGCGTTACTGAGGTTATTCACACAACGCTACTGCTATCCCGACTAATCCACCAGCCAACCACCCTGCATTCTGACCCCGACAGTCTGCCGGGCACTTGCTAAGCATCTATAAGCGGTAACGGGGTGGCCGTGTCCTCCAAGTGTGGGGAACTGAATGCACGGATGGGGACGTCATGGTTCCCTTGAGGGCTGTGTCCCACAGCCCAACATGGAGCCTGGGGCAGTCCTTGCCCCGGACCCAGCTTCTCTGAAGCGACCACGCTGTTTCTGCCACGGGTTAGGCGTCAGTGCCTGCTCCTGGGGGCTCGGGCTCCTCATGGCTCACTGTCCCCTCCAGCAGCTGTGATCCCTGCTATTTCATTAAGAAAATGTTCAGACATATAGAGACATTGGGGAGCCTGGGTGGTTCAGTCATTTGAGTGTCTGACTCTTGATTTTGGCTCGCGTGGTGATTTCAGGGTTGTGAAATTGAGCTCCGCGTCAGGCTCTGCACTCAGGGAGGAGTCTGCTTCTCCCTCTCCCTCTGTTCCTCCTCCCACTCGTACTCTCTCTCAAATAAATAAATAAATAAATAAATAAATAAATAAAATCTTAAAAAACCCCAAACCATACAGAGATGTTGAGAGTGGACACCCAGACGCCTGCCCCTGGATTCTAGGAAAATGTCCAATTCTCGTGGGTGTATTGGGGGGGGGGGTTGCCATCCATCTTTGTCTTGATCTATTTCACTTTGTTATTAACTAAACTTCATACTTTTTTGGGTTCTTAAATTTCAATTGTGGTAAAATACCTATAGAATAAATTTACCATGTTAATCTCTTCTGAGCGTACGGCTGAGTGGTGTTGAGTACGTTCACTTTTTGGTGACATCATCGCCACCATCAGTGCCCAGAACTTTTCCTCCTTCCTCCCCTGCAATTTTATGCCTGTGGAACAACGGCCAAATCCTCCCTCTCCTACAGGCCACCATTCTGCTTACTTTCTCTACAACTCTGACAGCTCCCAGTGCCTCATCTGGGTGGAAAAATGCAGGATTTCTCCCCCCGTGACTGGCGTCTTCCTATTAGCATCATGCCTGGCGTCCACATTGTGGTGCATGTCTGAACTTCCTTTCTGAGGCTGGATAATTTTCTCTGGCGTAGGTGTACCTGGTTTCATCTTTTGATGCACAGACCTCAGAGCGGTGAGGGCACAGCTCCCTTCCTTATGGCCCATGTTTGGTTCTCTGTTATGGCTGCAATGGGAACCTGTACTATGACCGACTGTGGTGTGTTGAAATTAATCCCAGAAAGGACCCGAAGGGGCCTTCTTAGTTTGTTGCTGATGGGGCCAAGTTGTGACCTTTACATTAAAAAAAAATTAGGAACCTGGGGAAGATCCCGCAGGTTGGGGACATCTAGTGGCAAGGCTGCAAATATGGTGGCTAGGCAGCACAGTTCCGTCTCTGACCTCACCAGAGTTCACACGCCCTGGTCTACATCTCCCCAGTGTCCAACCCCGTGAGAACTGCCGTCCAGATGCGAGGTCCTGCAGAAACTTAGAGTGTGTCGGTCACATGCATGTGGCCATGGTCTGCTTTGTCGCTCTATTATTGGTAACCTTCGGAATGGCCCCCGATGTCCTCCTGCCTTGTCTTTCTGATCTGAACTAGAGCATACAAGTGAGCAAGGGAGGCCTGTGTTTGTCCAATCCACGGGTTCCTTCTGGAACGGGGAGATGACACATTGCTACCCTCCCACCGCAGAAATTGGTGGATATGGTGCCCAGGACATCATACCAAGGAAGTAGTTGGATTTGGACCCGTCTGTCCATCCGGCTGGGCTGTGGGACAGGTGCTGCTGGACTTCACGTCCTACTCTGGGGTCACCCTTGGGAAATGGGCCTCAGGCTGTGGACTCAGATACCCCATTGCAGAGTACTGTGTATACCAGGTATGTGTCTATACAGCGTCCCCTAGGGACGTCGCTGTGCTGCCCTTCAGGCTCCCAGTGGAAACTGGGAGGGAAGCCGGGATTAGAGATTGACTCCCAGGTCTCATCTGTGTGGATGCTGCAGCCTCCTTAGGGCACCCTGCATCCTGTGGGGCTCCCTCAAGTCATAGGGTTTCTCTGGTGATTGTCAGGAATGAGATAGACAGTCAAGGGGTCAGGGCGGGGGTCCCCAACGAGGAAACACAGAGTCAGGACTTTGAAGAGCAAACAGCACTGCCATCCTGTTCTGAAGCTAGACAGGACCACACTGACTTTCTGCTTTGCAGCTGTTGCAGAAATGACTTCTGCCGAACATCCTAAGATAAGACAATAGGTCATAGTAGCATTTGTCAGTATCATGGGCAAGAGGCAGTTAAGATCTGAGCCCCCAGATGTCAGCAAAAGAAAAAGACCATCAGCTCGTGGACAGGAACCTAACAGGTAGACAGATACATGATGAAATCCTTGACTGGTACAACTTAGCATACCCTGATGGCTTAAGAAAGTTCCTCAAAGGAGCTCCTAAAAACCCCTACACTTAGCAATTCTGTGGGCAATGCACTCGGGCCCCCTCCCTCGCCTGGCTGCCCAATCAGCCTGGCTGTGCTGCCCACCACTCTCTGTCTGATCCACTGCTTCCTTCTTGGCAGCAGCAGGACTAAGAACCACGGGTGATTTTAACTCGGGCCACACTATGTCTTCTACAATGGCCGTTGCCATTGCCTCTTTCTCTAATTCCTATGAAACTAGAAGACCCTTCAACCACCAGTGGGAGGCGTGGGCACCACCCTCGGCCCCGTGCAATCACAGTTGGTGAGGGGCCGTATGGAAGAGGGAGGGGTGTCCGCATGCTGAGTCTAAACTGTAGCAGCAAGACGGGCTTGCCTGGCAGCTGCCAGGGGCAGAACCATGATGCCTGTGAGACTGTGGGCACACGTGTGGCTCCGGGGAGGGCTGTGTGGGGCCCAGTCATGCAGTCAGGCAGAGCAGGGAGTTCGGGGCCAGGGAACAAACAGCAAGTACGGGGCATGCTTATGTGGTGCTGAGGAGCCCCGGGAGCCTGGGACGCTCGTACTCAGCTCATTCAGTGGCTGATGCAACACAGCGCGGGGGCTTTGGGGGAGACAGAGGTGGACACCTGAGCCCCGGGTCCACTCTGAGCAGCGGCGTGTGGAAGATGGTGCCCCACGTAACTTGGTACCTGGGGGGCCCTTCCCTGGGCCATGTGACTCCCCAGCATGGGGGACACACGGGAGACTCAGTTCTGAAAGGTGTTCTAGGAGACAGTCATGATGGAAATGACCACTGGGCATCTTGGCTGAGCCGGTGGCCTGGCACGGGGGCTGATGTCCCCCCAGAGAGGGTCGTGCTGGTCTGCCTGGGCTCCGCAGGGGCGGGGGCATCTACCCACCTTCCTAGGGAGACACCCACACCCTCTACCTCTGTCGTCCTAACAGTCACTGACCAAGAGCCCAAGACAACCGGGTTGGTGACACCTTCTGTTCTAGAGAGTCTGGATTTCTCAGGCTCAGGGCTGGATGGACGTGTGGTGGGGATGTAGGGACACGTTCCACCTACCTCTCCTCACATCTCCTTCAGTGATGGGAGTGGCTGGGGAAGAATGCACACACAGAAATGCAGAAGGTACAGAATGAACCCCCCCAACTGACAAGCAAGGGCCTCAAGTCAGGGGCCTCCCTGCCCAAGGGAAAGGGGCTCTTCCAGCCTCGCTCGGGGGCACTGAGCTCAGGGAATAGAATGCTCGGAGTCTCATGTACTTTGCTGTCTTGTGGTTGGAGCCAGAGCAGGAATGGAGGATTTCATAATGATGGGGGCTTATTTTGTAAGTGGGAAAACAGCACACACATGTACTGTTTTCTTGGACAATTCTGAAAATACTTAGAGGTCCCTCTACCAGCAGGGGCCCAAAACTCCAGGCTAGGAAGTCCCTAGGACATGCGAAGGGCAGGAAAGCAGATTGCAGGAAGGAAACCACCACCCACGTCCCCTGTAGCGGACATCTGGCTTCTCCTAGGTTTCCTCTGATGTTTGTGCTTCTGCGACTGCCACCAAAGACGCTCCTCACGGGCTGTTTCCAAGAGCTGCGCATGCCCCCTGTGGAGCATGGTTTGCGGTGGGTACTCAGACTGCTCCCACCTGCTTCTACCTGCTTCCATCCACGGACGCTGTGGTGACATCTCTGTGCACGCGGTTCTGTCTCTTTCTCACTTGATTTCCCTTGTGTATATTCCCAGAAGTATAATTATGAGGTCAGGGGATTTCGGGAATTTTTTGTGGTTTTGGCACACAGTGTTAAGTTCTGATTTTCAGACACCTGTTCCATCTATGATTCCGGCAGCAACGGAGGGAGGGATGGGTCTTGCATCCCGTCCTTGCCACTGCAGGGAGTTGGCACCTGCTGTATTCGCAGAGCATGCCTCTCTGATCACCGATGACTCATTTGCATGTCAAATGTCTCCAAGGGTCTGCCTCTTGTCCTTGTTTGGCTTATGTTACTTTTCCAGTTTTATTGGGGCATCGTGGACACATGGTGCCGGGTAAGTTGAAGGCAGACGGGAGGACAGCAGCTTGTGAGACTGTTAGCACCCAGCATCTCATACAGCTACGGACATGTGTCTGTCCTTGTTATGAGAACTTTTAGAATCTTAGCAAATGTTTATTTTAGAGTGACAGACAGAAAGTGAGCACACGGGGATAGGGAGGAGCAGAGGGAGAGAGAGAATTCTCAAGCAGACTCCCCTCTGAGCACAGAGCCCAGTGTGGGACTGATCTCCTGATCCAGAGAACATGCACTGAGACGAAATCGAGAGTTAGATCCTTAACCAATTGAGCCACCCAGGTACCCCAACAAGTGCACTCCTTAAATATTCTTTACTGGGCCCACAATTACTGCCTTTTGGCACCTATGAAAATAGCCCAATGTCTCTCAATTCATGATGACAACTGTGGGGAAGACCCTGGACAACACTTTGTGCATGAAGTACCCACAGACTATTGACTCAGACTCTCTCAGGCATCTGACCCCAGGTACTGTTCTAGAACACTCCTTTGACATGGAAGTCTGTGACCCACTGAGTTAATTTTTGCATATGGTGTGGGGTATGGATGAAAGTGGGTATTTTCTACATATGGGTATTTAAATATTTCAGCACTGTTTGTTGAAAAAGACTGTCCTTTCTCCACTGAATTGCCTTGGTGTCTTTGTAAAGAATCAGTTGCCCATATTCATGTGGGTGTGTTTCTTGGTTCTCTAGTGTGTTCACTGACCTATTTTTCTAACTTGACATTAGTTCCACGCTGTCTTGATTACTACAAGTAATAGAGGACTTGAGATCAGGTAAGTCTTGACCCTCCAATTTCATCTTTCTTCAAGTGTTTTTGGCCATTCTAGGTACTTTGTATTTCCATATAAATTTTAGAATCAGCTTGTCAATTTTGGCAACAAAACAAGCCTGTTTGGAGTTTGGTTGGACTTCCGTTTTATCTACAGAACAATTGGGAGGGAATTGACATCTTAGTAGCATTGAACCTTCCGATCCCTGAACAAGATATATCTCCCCATTTATTTAGGTATTCTTTAGCTTCTTTCATCAGTATTTCATGGTCATCAGTGTATAGGTCTTGCACAGTTCTGTCAGATTTATCCCTAAGCATTTTATATTTTTTGATGCTATTATAAATGGTATTATCTTAATAATTTCAATTTCGGGTTCTTTGTTGCTAGCATATAAAGGTAGAAATAACAGTTGTAATTGACCTCAAACCCTGCACACTTACTAAACTCAATTATTTCTAGCAGATTTTTTGTAGATTTTATCAAGTTTTACGTATAGGATTATGTCATCTGTGGACAAAACAATTTTAATTTTCCTTTCCAGTATGATTGTCTTTTATCTCTATTTCTTACCACTACGTCAGACAGAACCTTCAACGCAGTGTTGACTGGGTGTCCTGAGAACAGGCATCTGTGTCTCTTGATCTTGGGGAAAATGCACCCAGTTATTTCCACTGAGTGTTATGTTTGCTATAAGTTTTCTGTAGATGTTCTTTATCACCCTGAGGCTGCTCCTTTCCAATCCTAATTCTCAAAGACTTTTTTTTTTAAGATTTATTTATTTATTTGACAGAGAGAGAACACAAGCAGGCAGAGAGGCAGGCAGAGAGAGAGGAGGAAGCAGGCCTCCTGCTGAGCAGAGAGCCCAACGTGGGGCTTGATCCCAGATCTCTGGGATCATGACCTGAGCCGAAGGCAGAGGCTTTAACCCACTGAGCCACCCAGGCACCCCTCAAAGACTTTTAAAAAAAAAATCAGAAATAGATGTGAGATTTTATTGAGGGCTTTTCCTATACCTATTGAAATAATGACATAGTTTTCTTATTTTTTAATATTTTATATCTTAAAGCTTATTACTATGTCCAATTGCATTGATTTTCAAGTGTTAAACCAACCTTGCATTCCTGGTAAACCCAACTTGATGATAATGTATTTTCTCTTTTGTACAATATTAGCCGTGATTTGCTAAAATTGTTTTTAGAATTTTTTCATCTACATTTATGTGGACTATCGATCTTCAGTTTGCTATTCCTTTAATGTCCTTATCTGGTTTTGGTACCAGGGTGTCTGGCCTCATAGAATAGGTTGGGATATATTCCCTCCTCTTTAATTTTCTGGAGTTTTCCTTTGTGGGAACAGTTTTATCTACAAGTTAAATTTCCTCACATGGGAATGCCTTGGCCAACTTCATGAAATGGGCTTGTTTTCAAGATTTAAATTAACTAGCAAGCTAATGCAGAAGCCAGTCAGCACATTCAGACATTCTGGGCAAACTCCAAAGATTCTGAGTCTCTGAACCTGCTTAGATAGAACAGCAAGTTTTATATATCTTAACTATATGGCTTTTATTTATTTTAGTTCTATTAGGTTCTTTCTTCTTTTCATCTGAGTCATCAAATCTATTAGAATAAAGTTGTGCATAGTTTTTCTGTATTATCTTTTTAATATATGTGGGTTCTGTGGTGATGGCACTTCTAATTCCCAATATTGATAATCTGTGTCTTCTCCATCAAGTAATTAGGGATAATGCCTTGTTTTGTTATTCCAGTGGTTCATTTAGGGTTAGGGGCGTACATATGAGGGTTTACTTTCAAGTGATGTTGTACCACGGTCATATGCTCCCACTTCTCCCTCCCACCCTCTATGGGGTTGTCACCAGACATTTCTAATATGTATGTTAGAAATTGAAAAATCTATAGTTCTTATTTTTGTTGAAACAATTATCTTTTCAAAAGTTGAAGTAATATGAAGAACTCATACCTATGCATTCATGTAGTCCCCATTTCTGGTGCTTTATTCCCTTGTTAGATCCTGGTCTCCCTCTGGCATTGTTATCCATCTGTCTAAAGGATGTCCTTTAACATTTCTTGAAGTATGGGTTCACTGGTGAAGAATTCTGTCAGCATTTGTAAATCTGAAGTAGTTTGAATTTTGCCCTTTTAAAATTAAAGGTTTTTTTTCCCCCCTGGATGTTGACTTCTAGATTAACAGGTTTTCCCCTCCAATATTTTGTTGATGTTATTTCACTGTTTACCAGTTGCATAGTTTTTGATGTGAAATTTGCTATTGTATGTACCATCTTCCCTCTGTACATACTGTTTTTTTTCCCTCTCACTTAAAAAAAAATCTTATCTTCATCAATGGTTTTTGAACAATTTGATTATGATGTAAGTTGGTGTCATTTTCTTCTTGTTTCTTGTGCTTGGACTTAATTGAATCTCGTGCATCTGTGCATATTTATGAAATTTGGAAAATACCGTTCATCATTTCTTCAAATTTTTTTTTCTGTCCTCCTCACTCCCTTCTGCTTTAGGGACTACAACTAAGTGTATATTAGGTCTTGTGAAGCTGTCCTATAACTTACTGATTCTTTCTGATTTCCTTCTTTTAAAAAAAATCAATTCCCCCCAGTTTCAACTTGGATAATTTCTATTGCCATGCCTCCAAAGTCACTAATCTTTTCCTCAGACGTGTCTAATCTGCTGGTAGATTCAACTATTTTATTTTTTCCCAGAGACATTATAGTTTTCACATCTAAAGTTTGACCTGGGTGGCTTTAAAAATATATCTTCCATGTCTATACTTATTTTTTTACAACTTACAGAACACATTTACACTGTTTTAACGTTCCTTTCTGAAAGTTTTCCCCCATCTGTTTCTGTTCTGGGTTGGTTTAACTGATTGGATTTTTCTCCTCGTTCTGGGTTATATCTATGAGCTTCGTACATACCTAATACTTTTTGGTTGAATGTCAGGCGTTGTGAATTCTGCCTTGTTGGGTGCTGGATATTTTTGTATTCTCATGAATATTCTCAAGCTTTGTTCTGGGACAGTTATATTTCATGGACTCAGTTTGATTCGTTCTAGTCTTTTAAGATTTGTGGTCTTCGCAGTGTTGTCTAGGGTGACTTATCCCCCAGTTTTGTGGCAAGATTTATCTGAGCGCCCCTACCTGTGAAGGTATGATCTGCGGAAGCTTCAGGCCTGGCTGGTGGAGTCACATGGCAGTTCTGGGCTTGTGGGAGCACTGAGCGTGGTTCTCGCTAGCCTTCAATCCTGGAACCAGCCTTGGGGAGTACCCTGCACACATGATGGACACTCAGGGAAACCCTCTGCAGGTCTCTGGAATTGCCCGTTGCTCTCTCTCTGGTACCCTGTCTTGTGAACTGTAGCCACCTTTGTCTCCCTGGGCTCTCAGCAGTGTCTCTAGGAAACCCATAAGCTGCTTCTTCCTGGGACCATCTTCCCTGCCGCATGTCTGATAACTACCTCATGTCAGTTCTTGGAGGACTCACCTTATTGGTTTTCCACTTCTCAGATACAGTGGTCTTCATTACCTTATGTCCAAGGGAGGCCGAGTAACTTTGCTGAGAACACAGAACGCGTAAAAGGTGGAGAAATGCCAGACTCAGTTCTATTTCAAGGACCTACTCTTGTAACCTCTACACCACAAAGCCAGTGAAAGAGCAACTTTTTTTTTAAATTAGAGAGAGAGTGTGAGCAGGAGGGTGGGCAGGGACAGAGAGAGAGGGAGAGAGAATTTTAAGCAGGCTGCATACTAAGTGCGGAGACTGATGCAGGACCTCACAACCTCACAACCCTGAGATCATGACCTGAGCCGAAATCAAGAGATGCTTAACTGACGGAGCCACCCAGGTGCCCCAAAAGGTCATTGTTAAGAAACAGATATTACAAGCACATTTCTATATAAATCCTTGCCCTTGACCGTGATTTTCAGCTACCTGTGCCAACATGGAGCTCACTTTGAATTCTTACATACGGAACAAGAAACTGGATGAAGCAACAACATGTTTCATTGATATGGGTGGCTCCCCAGGCAGCAGGAGGGATATGGTGGTGGGTCTGTGTGGGGACAGCAGAATCAACCATTACTGTGAAATCTTGGCAGGCAAGAGGCATGACCTCCATTCCAAGCCTGGAAAAGAACATAGTCCCAGGCTCCAGCTGTGCTCTGGACTGGGGTCTGGCTGAGAAGTTCAAAAGGCCTGATCCCATTCCTGAGGCTTTCTAATTACAGCCATTTTCAGCCGAGTTCCATGGGAGAATGAGGCTCCAGGGGAGTCATTTGGAGGACTGTTTTCTCAGTTTTCCCGAGTGCTCCGCAGCTAGTGCCACTGTAGGAGGAGAGGAGATCCATTAATTAATGACACATTTTGCTGGCCATAGGGCAGTAGGCTCTATTCTGCTGGAATCCTTGTTGAGAAGGGGCCATGGAG
Organism: Meles meles; assembly: GCF_922984935.1. NCBI lineage: Eukaryota > Metazoa > Chordata > Mammalia > Carnivora > Mustelidae > Meles > Meles meles. The sequence goes on from NC_060076.1 coordinate 96,086,409, forward strand.
GTTTCCAAGCTAACCTGGCTTGTGGTAGGAACACACAGGCTGGGCTGGGGTCTCAGATCTGTCTGGCAAGGAACATTGAGCTGCATTTGAATGGTCACAGACCTTGGAACTGAATGAAGCAGCCTGGCCTCAGTCAGTCGAGGTTCGACGTGTCCCTCTCTTATCCTGCCCTTCTGGAATCCTGGGGCAGGATGCTCATCCAGGCAGGCAGAGGGCCCAGCACTGTCTGGGGAAGGCACATCTTCACCCTGGGATAGGTCAGGCTGTGCTCCCTGGAATGCATATGTCAACCTTGTTTCGTCCGACATGTGCCCACATCCCCTACCCAGCTCAAACGCAGTTGCCATAAATAGGCAGGGAGCTCATTCTCCCTGGCCTCATTCCAAGACCAGGGCACTTAGTTCCCAAAGTCTAACTTGGCTCAAATATCTTTACCTACTAGGGTTATTTTTCTACTGCTGTGATGGAATTTGCCATTTTCAACAGCTGCGAAAAATCCAGAATTTATTTCTCTCAGTGGGAAATAGCACAGTGAGGTCGATGGTTACTGGAAGCTGTTATTTGTCCATTGTATGGATCCTTAAACAAATGAGCATAGTTAATATTTTAAAGGGATTGATATTCTACAGGATGCAGTCCATGGAGCAGATAGGTTTATAGGAATAGAGATCTCTTGTCCATTTTAGTTCTGTATTTTTATAGCTTTGAGGCATAATACAAATGGACAAGGAACCATAGCAGCAACCAAATATAGTTCCAACAGTGGGGTTTATTACTGCCTCTGGAAGTAAATCATGGCTGATGTTCTGGGTTGAGTTTGCTCTGGGCGTGTGAACTCACTCCATCAGATCTTGCCAGATGGAGACTCACAGAGGAGTCATGGCAGAACATCGATAGAAGCTACACCTGCTCTTAGGTGTTTGTGTCCTTTTCAGAAAGTGATGAATTCGTCCTGGCTGCCTCAGGAAAAAGCAGAGGGTTCATCCCTTGTTGATTTCTGGAGGGAAGCTCAACTGCTATGAAAATACATCCCAAGTTGCATCTGGATTTATAGAATTTTAGGACAAAATTCTACTCCCCTCTCCCCACAAAATGTACCCTCTTCCCTTACCCCATTACATGTCACTCTTTATGGAGTTATCAGCCAGGATTATTTAATGGCAAGAAATATTCACAATGATTCATCTTACTGATTGTTCTCTGACCTATAATGTTTATCAAAATACCAGAAAGGTTCAGGATTGGGAATCTGGCTCAACCCCTGACCTCAATCCCAACCTCTCGGTGTCACCACCACCTCCAGAAGAAGATAACACAGATCCTTCAGAAGGACTGAAAACGCCCCTGCTAATCAGGCCCTCAGGAAACAACTCTCCCAGCGATCCAGTCAGGTTGTTCCACCCTAAACAGGTTCTGCTCCAGGGAAAGGCTTTCTTGCCTCTAACAGAGTCCTTCGTGCTGACGTTTGTATATTTTTATTTAACCTGTTTTTTTTAAGTTGCCGTACGACTGACATAGCATCACATTGATTTTAGGTGTGCAGTGCAATAGTCGATATTTGTATATATCACTCTTTGCCAAGCGTGGGTATAGAACCACAGAACACTGGCGCTGCAGGAGGGCTCAGTGCACAGCTTTGTGATGTAGCAGGAGCAGAAGCCCGGGCCCAGTGAGGGCAAGTTCCCACAGATGGTTGACAGCAGAGAGGCCTGGTCTCCTGGGCTCAAAGAGCATTTCTTTTCACCATATGGAATTCATTTGAAGATACATTTAAATCCCTCCCTAGACTCCATTTCTCAAGTTGAAGATGATCTTTTAACCTTTCCCAAAACTTCAGATATTTTCTTCTTATTTTCTCTGAGTTCTTGGTACACAGATTAAATTGTGCTGAGGAGACCATGCTGTTCTCAGAACAAGTGGCAGGCTCTACTGTTAGTGTCTGGATAATATTTTTATCCTTACAATCCATTAATAAAGCAAAAATATCTTTTGAGCTCTTAGGCACTACATGTCAGACAGTATTGTATACCCTGAGTATACAAGAACGAACACAAGAGCCCACTTCAAGGGCCTTGGAGTTTGAGGGAGATGTTGATAGCTTAGGAGTTGACTGAGGTATGAGGGAGGAGATGTGGAGGGGCAGTTTGGGAGTGGGTTTGTCATCATGTCTGTGGGGCTTTAACAGAAACTTTAAGGGAAATTTTTACAAAAAGTGGGGTTTTTGCTGGCTCTGGAGGAAGGCAGTACTTGGTGGGTAAGTGGAGCACCCATTTTTAGCCTTCCCTACTTTGGTGTTGAAGCACCATTTTTAGCCTTCTAGTATTCAGCAATGTTTAAGCACCAAGGCAATGTGTTTAGCATAGTGTGTTTACCAAAGTAATGTGTTATATATGTGTGTGTGCACCTGTGTGCAGGCACAGGTGTATATGTGTGTCTTCAGTAGCAGTATTTGGGGTAACAAGATCACATTAATTTTGGAAGAATCACTTTGGTTGCAATGTGGAGACTCAATTGAAGGGAGATAAAGAGGAAATCCATTTAGGTGACTAAAATAATAGTCCAGAAAAAAATGATGAAGATTTGGATGAGGTAAGGACCGTATCAGGAGAATAATCCACAAGATTCAGTGGCCCCTTGGATACTGGGTGTTGAGGATGAGGGTGAGGGCAGCTGAGGCTACCAGGATTGTGCTTTGGATGACGGGGTTGGATGGCTTAATAATAGGTTTGTAGTTCTTCTGTTACATGTATCAGGGAATGTGGGCAGAATAGGAGGTTTGCAGTGGAAAATGAGGAATCCAACGTCAGCTGTGTTGAACTTGAACAGCTTGGGAGTGTCCAGTTTGCATCATCCTGTGGGCAGAGAGACACATGACTCAGGAGAGCAAGTGGGAAGCCCCAGAGAGATAGCAGGAGGGGTGGAGTGGACCCAAGGAGTGGCTGATTAGATCCAAGGAGACATTAGGGGGTGAGAACACAACACTTCTCCAAGGGTGGGCAAAGGCAGTCATGGAAGAGAAGGAGACATGCCTAGACAGGCGGGAGAACAAGAAGCACGTATGTGCTCAGGTTCTGTCTGGTGAGAGGTCTATTCCTGGTTTGAATGCTGATGGCTAAGATCTCTCTGTGCTCACACAGCCTTTCCTTGGGGCATGTGTGGAAGGAGAGAGTTGGGGGGAGAGGGAGATGGGTGGGGGAAAGGGAGGGTAAAGAAGAGAAGGAGGGTAAGGGAGAGAGGGAGGGTGAGAGGAAGGGGGCTGGGGTTGGGGGGAGAAGGTGGGGAAGGGAAGGGGTGGGGGAGAGAGGGGTAGAAGGGAGAGAGAGAGAGGACTAAAGTGGAGGGGGGAGAGGGAGGGAGAGTGGAAGGGGAGGAAAGGGTATTGGGGAGAGATGCATGAGGGGAGAGGGAAGTGGAGGGGGGAGGGGAGAGGGGAGAGAGGGATAGAGGGAGTAGAGGAAGATCTGTCTTCCCATTTGTTTAAATTGAGTTATAATTGCCATACAGCTCTCTGTGAGTCTAAGGTGTGGAGGACACTAACCTGATGTCATCAGGCTGTAATATGACCGCCACTGTGGCGTTAGCCAACACCTCTACCGTGTCACATAGTTTCCATTTCTTCTAGTGAGGGGAACAATTAAGATCTAATTCCTTATCAAGTTTAATTTTTGTAATAGTATTTTTGGTAGAGCCTGTAAACCCCTGTACCGTGTATTAATTACATCTTCAGGACTTATTTATCCAGACACTGCAAGTGTACATCCTCGAACAACCTCTGAATGTTTCTGCCATTCCCCACCCCTGGCCTTTGTAACCACTCTTCCACTCTCTAGTCTTTTCAAGTTCAGGGTTTTTTTCAGATTCTGCATACAAGGAATAGCATACAGGATTTGGTTTTCTTTGCATGACTTATCTCACTTAACATGATGTCCTCAGGACTCATCCGTGTTGTTGCAAATGGCAGGTTGTGATTTTCTCATGGTTGAGCAGTATTCCACTGTGTGTGTTTATTTTCTTTATTCACCCGCTGATGGACGCTTGATGTTGTTTCTGTATCTTGGCCATTGTGAATGATGCTGCCATAAACATGCGGGTACAGATGTCTCTTTCATAACCTGTTGCCATTTCCTTTGGGTACATACCCACAACTGGATTGCTGGTAATTCTATTTTTAATTTCTTGAGGAACTTTCATACTGTTCTCTAAAGTGGTCAGACTGGTTTACAATCCAAGCAACAGTGAAAAAGATTCCCCTTTTTCCACATCCACACCAACACTTGTTATCTCTTGTTTTCTTGACAGCCATTCTGATAGGTGTGGAGTGATATTGTGGTTTTGATTAAGAGTTCCCTGATGATGAGGGATGTTGGGCACCTTTTCGTGTATCTGTTGGCTGTCTGGATGTCTTCTTTGGAAAAATGTCTATTTAGCTCCTCTGCTCATTGTTTAATTGGATTGTTGTGTTTTCTTGTTATTGAGTTGTAGGAGTTCTTTGTAAATTTTGGATCTTAGCCTCTCATCTATCTATACATGGCTTGCAAATATTCTCTCCCACTGTTTAGGCTATCTTTTTATTTTGCTGTTTCTTTTGTAGTGCAGGAGCTTTGAAGTTTGACGTAGCTCCACTTAATGATTTAGTCCCTTGTTGTTTGTGCTTTTGGAGTCATATCAAAGAAGTCATTGCCAAGACCAGTGTCGAAGGGCTTTTGTCTAGGAGTTTTATGGTATTAGGTCTTCTGTTTAAGTCTCTGGTCCATTGTAAGTTAATGTTTGTGAGTGTTGTAAGACAGGAGTTCAATTTCATTTTTTCCATATAGTTAACCAGTATTCCCAGCACGGTTTGTGGAAGAGACTGTTATTTTCCCATTAGAAGTTCTTGGCCCCCTTTTTAAATACTAGCTAACCAGACATGGGGGGGTTTAAGTTCAGGCTCTCTGTTCTGCTTCATTGTTCTACAGGTCGGTTTTTGTGCCAGTACCATACCATCTTAATTACTCTTGCTTTGTAGTAGCATGAAATCGGTAAATGCGATGCCTCCACCATTTTTCTTTCTGTGTAGCTTTGGTTATTTGGGGTCTTTTGTGGTTTCATACAAATTTTAAGATTGTTTATTCTATTCCTGTGAAAAATGCTGCTGCAATTTTGATAGGGAGAGCAATTAATTTATAACTAGCTTTGGATAGCTTGGGCTTTTAATAATACTAATCTTCCAATCCATGAATCATTTGTTTGTGTCTTCAATTTCTGTCAACCAAGTCATGTAGTTTTCATGTATCGAAATTTCACTTTCTTAGTTAAATTTATTTCTAGGTGTTTTGTTGTTTGTATTGCTATTATAAATGGGATAGTTTTATTTTTTTCAGATATTTCATTGTTAGTGTATAGAAATGCAACTTGTTTCTGTGTATTGATTTCAAAGCCTACAGCTTTACTGAATTCATTGCTTAGATCTAATAATTTTTTAGTTGAGTCTGGGATTTTCTTTCTTTTTTTTTCATCGAGTCTGGGATTTTCAATATACAAGATCACTCATAATGCCAAATTTCTAGTTGGAATACCTTTTATTTCTTTGTTTTGCTTGATTGCTCTAGATGGGACCTGTAGTACCATGTTGAGTAGGAGTAGGAGTGGTGAAAGTGACCATCCTGAGGCTGTCCTCTAGTTTCAATATTTTGTCCGGGTTTTATTTTACGTGATGATAATTCAAGCATTTGAAGGGGGAGGGTCTAATTCCAAACAAAAGGACAGACTAAAAGGAACTCACTAAACTTCTAAAAAGCCAGCTGAGTGACGATCACGCAACAGAAGTCTGCTTTAGATCCCAAGAGTTGTCACCATGTGACTACAGTGACAGATAGTCTTTCCACCTTGCAGCTGGAGCTCTTGGCAGCTATGTCAGACTCTGGCGCAAGGGCGGCAGATCAATAAGAGAGAGAATTAAGTCCTGAGTCACGGCTTTCATTACGTCCACCCGCTCTACCCCAAATGGCACAAAGGAAACAGCTACTTTCCCCTTTTCCCACTTTGAGGAGGATGGAGTAGGAGGTGGTGATGTAGGGTAGAAAGAGGTCATGAAGATTCTGTCTAAAAATTCCTTTCAGATGAGTTTGTGCACAGCATCAGCCGATGAGCCTCTCCTTATTCCAGACAAGAAACCCAGTTTGATTCTCAGAAAGTCACAATTTCATTCATTAACTCAGTATGGATTTACAAAGTGCCTACGTGTTACCAGCTTCCACTGGCGGCCGTTTCTCTAAAAAAGAAACCTGAGCTCTTTGGAGCAGTCACCAAGCTCCCCCCAAGACTACATGTGAAAGGATGTTTTTGGAATCGGATTCCTTATGTACCTTTGTAACCTTCAAGCTAAATCATCTTTAACCTGGCCCTCTAACACGATGTTCAGCAAAACTGCATGCCGGACATACAATATTAAAAGGGACACTAAGTTCCAAAGTTAGCTATGCTGCATAATAGTTTTAAACTGAACAACCATCTGGCATTCATTTATGTTTGAAATTCCAGTCCCAGACCAGGCTGGTGTCCACCTGCATTGACGTTTTTGCTCCCTGGCAGAGCCAACGGCATCAGTTTGATACCTGGCTTTGAGATCTGAATATACCCTAGACCTATCAGGGGTTGTTCCCTTTGGCCAAGAAGCAGGTATCAGGGTCAATCTGATACTTGGCTGCTATTCCAAAGTGAGTGTTACCATTTCCTGCTGTCCAGTTGAGACTGACAGAGATTTTCAGCTTCCTGTTCACCATCTGGCAGAAGCTGCTGCCGAACTCTGTCCTGTCATTAATATTGATGCGAGGCTGGAATTCATCAGTCCTGTAGCCAACTGCAAAGTTGCTCTGGGTCACCTGGGACTTGTGGTCTCAAAATTCATCTTCTTGCCAGCCAGCCAGCCCCAGGAACTCAGCACACAGCACCCTGAATTGAAGCCCCGGTGATGTGGTAGTCCACGTTGCTATGCTTCTGCCTGTATCCTGCCTCAAATTTAGCATCTCCCACCCCACCACCCGCAGGACTAGGTGAGCCAGATGAGTCAAAGGTCACCTTCAGTCCATGTACAAGCTGATCTAACACAGTAATCTCAGTGCCTAGGCATGTGGTCGGGTTCCATTTCTCTGTAATAGTGTACAGATTGGTTTCCAGATTGCGTGAATTTTGTGAATTGTGTCTTTTGAGGTATTTGGTCCATGTATATAAGATACTAAATTTAGGGCTGGAGAGTTCTTCATGGTATTCCTTTGTTATACTTTTCATGTCCATGGGATCTGTAGTGATGGCCCTTCTTTTATTTCTGATAATAGTAATTCGTGTTTTTTTTTTTTTTTTTTTTTTTGTGACTTGGCTAGAGGTTTGTCAATTTTATTGCCCTTTTTAAAGTATTAGCTTTTGGTTTTATTGATTTTCTTTAGTAATTGCCTCTGTCCAGTTTTATAAATTTATGCTCTAATTTTGTAATTCCTTTCCTTCTTATTACTTTGGATTTAATTTTCTCTTTTCTTTCTAGTTTTCTAAGGTGGAAGCTTAGATGATTGATTTAGATATTTCTTCTTTTCTAGTGTAACTTTCAACAATATGAATTTCCCTCCAAACACTGTTTTCCCTAACCTATTGTAAATTGTGTAAGTTGTATTTTATTTAGTTGAAAATATGAAATAATTTCTCTTAAGACTTCTCTGACCCAGGGCGCCTGGGTGGCTCAGTGGATTAAAGCCTCTGCCTTCGGCTCAGGTCATGATCCCAGGGTGCTGGGATCGAGCCCCGCATCAGGCTCTCTGTTCAGCAGGGATCCTGCTTCCCTTCCTCTCTGCCTGCCTCTCTGCCTACTTGTGATCTCTGTCTGTCAAATAAATAAATAAAATCTTTAAAAAAAAAAAAGACTTCTCTGACCCATTTGACATTTAGTGTATGTTTTTTAATCACTGAGAATTTGGAGCTTTTCCAGCTCCCTTTCTGTTACTGATTTCTAGTTCATCCCATGGCTGTCAGAGAGCAAATGTATGATGTGTTCTATGACTCAGAATGTGGTCTATCTGGGTGCATATTCTGTTTCAGACTGAGAGGGATATATTTCCTGCCGTTGCTGGTAAAGTATTCCTTAAATATCAATTAGATCCAGTTGATTGATGGTGTTGTTCAGTTCAACTGTGTCCTTATTGATTTTCTGCATGTTGGATCTGTCCATTACTGACAGTGGTGTGCTGGCATTTCCAACAGCAATAGTGAACTCATTCATTTCTGCTTTTAATTCTATTAGTTTCCGTTTCATGTATTTTGACTCTTTTGTTTTTAGGCACATGTACATTAAAGATTATTGTGTCTTCTTGGAGAACTGACCACTTCATCTTCATATAATGAATGCCCTTCTTTATCCTGATGATTTTACTTGCTCTGACATCTGTTTTGTCTGAAATTAATATCACTACTCCAACTTTTAAAAAAAATTATTTATTTTTCAGAGAGAGATAGAGAGCAAGAGAGAGCATAAGCAGGGGAATGGTGGGTAGAGGGAGAAGCAGGCTCTCCACTGAGTAGGGACCCTGATGTGGGACTTGATCCCAGCACCCTGCGATCATAACCTGAACTGAAGGCGGATGCTTCACTGACTGAGCCACCCAGGCGCCCGCTACTCCAACTTTCTTTTGCTGAATGTTAACATGGTTTATCTTTATCTAACCCCTCACTTTTATTTATTTATTTATTTATTTATTTATTTATTTATTTATTTAGAGAAAGAGAGCACTTGAGCTGGGATGGAGAGAAACAGAGGGAGAGGGAGAGAGAATCTTAAGCAGGCTCCATGTCCAGTGTGGTGCCCCACATGGGGCTCACTCTCACAACCCTGAGATCATGAACTGAGCTGAAATCAAGAGTGGACTGAGCCACCCAGTACCCCAGGCCCCTCACTTTTATTTGATCTGTGTCTTTGTATTTAGAGTGGGTTTCTTGTAGCCAACATGTAGTTGGATCTTATTTTTAAGATCTGTCTGACAGTACTTTATTTGGTATATTTTGATCATGGATGTTTAAAAGGGTAATTTATATAGTTTGATTAACATTGGCCATATTTGCTTCTGTTTTAATTTGATGCTTTGTTCTTTGTTCCTTTGTCTTCCACTCTTTTTCTGCATTCTCTGCTTTCTTTAAAGATTATTTTAGAGAGAGAGAGAAAGCACAAAAGAAGGGAGAGGGGCAGAGGGAGAGAGAGAAAGAATCCTCAAGCAGACTCCCTGCTAAGTGTGAAGCCTCATGTGGGGCTCAATCCCAGGATCCTGAGATCATGATCTGAGTGGAAAACAAGAGCCTGCCACTCAACCAACTGAGCCATCCTGGTGCCCCTACATTCTTTGGTTTTAATCGAACATTTACTTATATTAATTGCCTCTCTTTTAAAATACCAATTATACTCCTTTTATTACTTTTCTTAGTGGTTGCCCTTGAGTTTTCAATGTACATTTATAACTAATCCAAGTCTGCTCTTGAGGAACACTGTGCCATTTCATGAGTACTGCAAGTACCTTATGCAAAGTACTCCTACTTCCCCTCCTACCCTTTGTAACATCACCGCCACTCATTTCACTGAGCGGTAAACTACAGTCACCAAATTTATCATTGCTGTTATTATTTTGAACAAACTGTTCTTTCTTTCATATTAAGAATAAGAAAAAGAAAATATTTTATTTTTACCTTCATTTATTCTTTCTCTAACACTCTTCCTTACTTTATTTAAACCTGAGCTTCTGACCTGTATTTTCCTTTTTGCCTTTTTGATGATCATCTTTTTTTTTTTTTTTTAAGATTTTTTATTTATTTGACAGAGAGAGAGAGCGAGCACAAGCAGGCAGAGAGGCAGGCAGAGGGGGGGGGAAGCAGTCTCCCCACTGAGCAGAGAGCCTGTTGCAGGGTTTGATCCCAGAACCCTGGGATCATGACCTGAGCTGAAGGCAGAGGTTTATTCCACTAAGCCACCCAGGTACCCCAATGATGATCATCTTTTAATGCCTCTTCAAGGCAGGTCTCTTGGTGCCAGATTCCCTTCAGTTTTGTTTATCTGAGGAGATTCTTATTTCTCCTTCACTTTTGAAGGATAAATTTGCTGAATACAGAATTCTAGGTTGGTGGGTTTTTTTTTTTTTTAACATCCTAAATATTTTACTCTGCTCTCTTACTTGTGTGGTTTCTGAAGAGAAGTCCTGTGTAATGTTTTTTCTTTTTCTTTTCTTTTTTTTTTTTTTTAGATTTTATTTATTTATTTGACAGAGAGAGAGATCACAAGTAGGCAGAAAGGCCGGCAGAGAGAGGGCGGGGAGCAGGCTCCCTGCTGAGCAGAGAGCCATAGGCAGTGCTCGATCCCAGGACCCTGAGATCATGACCTGAGCCGAAGGCAGAGGCTTTAACCACTGAACCACCCAGGTGCCCCAACTTTTTCTTGTTTTTCTATGTATAAGGTGTTCCCTCTACCTCTTCCTCTTTTTCCAAGACTTCTTTGTCTTTGATTTTCTGCAGTTTGAATATGATATGTCCAGGCATAGATTTTTTTTTAAGGTATATATCCTACTTGTTGCTCTCTTAGCTGTATGGATTTGTGTTTTGGGGTGCTTAATTTTGCAAAATTCCCAGTCACCATGGCTTCTGTATTTTTTCTGTTCTTCCATTTCTTTCTCCATTTCTTCTCTTCTGACATTCCCACCATTGGCATGGTATACCTTTTGTAATTATCCCACAGATCTTGGATGGCTTGTCACATCCTTGTTATTATTTTTTTTGTCTGTTTGTGTCCCAGTTTTGGAATTTTTTTTTTTTTCAGTTTTGGAATTTTTGATTGACATTTATTCAAGTTTATTACTGTCTCTTTCTTTGTTAGCCACTCTGGTCTATTGATCACTAGCGAAAGACTTTAACTTTTGTTACAGTGTTATTTTGATTTCTGCTATTTAAAATAATTCTTTCTTACCGTTTTCATCTCTCTACTTTCAGTGCCATCTGTTCTTGCATGTCATTCACCTTTTCCATGAGCGTGTTACACATATTAATCATGGTTTTAAACTCTCGGTCTGATAATTCCAACATCTCTTCCACGTCTGAGTCTGGTTCTGATGCTTGCTCTGTCTCAAACTATGTTTTGTCCCTTCACTTGCCTTGTGATTTTTTTTTTCTTTGCTGAAAGCTGGACATGTTGTACCGGGTGAAAGGAACTGAGGTAAATGGGTGTTTAGTGCACAGCTTTATGTTTATATGGCTAGGAGTCAGGCTGAGCCTACTGGCTCTGTTGGCCTTAGCTGTCAGAGGCTGATATTTCCTCTGGCATCCCTGTTGTCTCTCCTGTGTGTTTGGGTTTCCCTAGAGACTTTTTAAAAAAATGATACCTTAAAGATGTAGTTCTTTCCCTTGTATTCCTCAGTTACTATGTAAGAGAAATATTTTATAATCCTATGATTAGAGCTCAGTCTTTTAGTGAACTCCCCCACCCCCAAAGGCTTTGACCTTTCCAAGTGTTCCTTGGGTTTTTACCCCTTTAGATGAGACAGGCTAGAAGGAGCTGGATTGGGGTATTCCCCTTCCTCTGTGGAACGCTAGAGCTAGCTGTGGTGGTGTGTTTTCATCCCCCAGATGATAGGCTTTGGAAAATCCCATCAGTTAGACTCTAGTGAAATATTTTTTCTTGAGAGCTGGTTGTGTAAATAATAGGTACTCTGATGTCCACAATAACCAAAATACAGAAAGAGTCCTTATATCTATTGACAGATGAATGGAAAGGAAGATGTGGTATATATAGAATGGAATATTACTCAGCCATCAAAAGAATGAAGTCTTGCCATTTGCAATGATGTGGGTGGAACTAGAGGGTATTATGCCTAGTGAAATGAGTCAGTCAGAGAAAGACCAATACCATATGATTTCACTCATATGTGGAGTTTAAGAAACAAAAAAGATGAGAATAGGAAGGAGAGGAAACATGAAATAAGATAAAAACAGGGAGTGAAGAGACTCTTAACTCTAGGAAAAACTGAGGGATACTAAAGGGGTGGTGGAGGAATGGGGTAACTGGGTGATGGACGTTAAGGAGGACACTTGATGTAATGAGCAGTGGGATTTAAATGCAATTGATGAATCAATAAATTCTATGCCTGAAACTAATAATACAGTACATGTTAACTAAATTGAATTTAAATAAAAAATTGAAAAAAAAAGAACAGGTGTTTTGGGTGTATTTCAGAATTGCTATTTTTCCTTCTCCTTGCCATAAGTATGAGATGATTTTTCTTCCCGTACTGTGAGAACCTGGCATGGCTCCTGCCTGTTTCCAATTTTTTGAGCAGTGCTTTGGCCCATGACCTCAATGCTCTGATGGACCTAAGAATAGCTGTTGATTTTCAGTTTCTTCTTGTGAGGATAGGAATGATAGCTTTCAGGTTCCTTCTATGCTGGATCAGAAACTGGAACTCTCCTCCAGTTCTGAAGGATAGTTTTGCTGGATATAGAATTCTTGCTTTTCAGTTTTTAAATTTTAGTACTTTGAGTACATCATCTCACTATCTTCTGGCCTTTCTGTTTTCTGATTATATATCAGCTGTTGACCTTATTGAAGAGGGTTTACATGTGATGAGTCAGTTCTCTCATGCTTCTGGATTCTCTGTCTCTGCCTTTCAGTAGTTCGATAATGATATATCTGGTGTGGTTGTCTTTTAATTTATCCTCTTTAGATTTTCTTGTGCTCCTTGGTCAGCAGATCCATGTCTTTCATCAAATTTGGGAAATTTGCAGCCATTGTTTCTCCCAATAAATGTTCTACCTCTCTCTTTCTCCTCTCCTTCTAGGAATCTCAGTAGACATTGTTGGTGTGTCTGATGGTGTCCCCTAAATCCAAATATCTGAGGTTTTGTTAATTTGTATTCATTCTTTTATCTTTTCTCTTCCTCAGATTGGATAACCTTAATTGTCTGATCTTCAAATTCATGGATTATTTCTTTTGCCTGTTCAAATCTGCTATTGAACAATTTTATTGAATCTCCCATTTTAGTTATTGTATCAATTTTAGCTTCAGCATTTCTGTTTGGTGTCTTTTTATAATCTCTTTCTCTTTATTGATAGTCTCTATTTGATGGGCCATCCTCTCCATACTCTAGTTTTTTCACACAATGTTTCCTTTATCTCTTCAAGCATATTTAAAATCATTGATTTTATGCTAATAATAGTAAGTCCAATATCTGGAATTTTCAGTGAGTTCTTACTCATTGATTCTTGTACCTCTGTGTATGGGCTGTACTTTCTTGTTCCTTGGCATGCCTTGTAACTTCTGTTGAAACCTGTACACTTTGTGTATTATCATGGGACAACATTGGATTCTCCCCCTTCCCCAGGATTCATTGTTTGCTTCTTGTTGTAGTAGTGGTTGTTTGTTTAGTGACTTTTTTTTTAAAAAGATTTATTTATTTATTTATTTGACAGACAGAGATCACAAGCAGGCAGAGAGGCAGACAGAGAGAGAGGAAGGGAAGCAGGCTCCCCGCTAAGCAGAGAGCCTGACGCGGGCTCAATCCAGGACCCCGAGACCACGACCAGAGCTGAAGGCAGAGGCCTTAACCCTCTGAGCCACCCAGGCACCCCTGTTTAGTGACTTTTCTGAACCAGTTTTGTAAAGTCTGTGTTCTTTGTCAGGTACAGCTGCTGAAGTCTCTCTGTTCCCTTAGCTCAGTGGTCCACTGATCATTCTGCAGAGATTCTTTAAATGACTGGGACCAAAAAACCCTCCCAGTCTCTCCTGAGGGGCTCTGGGTTGGGGGCATAGCTCCAACAATCAATGAGAGGGTCCACAACTGTTCCTTAGCTTAACTTAGCTTTCACAGAACCTCAAGGTCAGTCACAGATGAGACCTTATGGTCTCTCCTGAGCCTTTACATAGCCCTGGGCATGCATGTGGCCTTCTAGATTCCCAGAAATATGTGGGTTTTTTCAAAGCCCCATTCCCCAGAGCTCCTCATTCCCAAGTCTTTCCACCCTCACCTTTTGGCCACTTTATTGTGATCTGTTTTCCACTACTCATATATCAGTGACTAAAACATTTGCCTGGAAAGGTTTTCAACAAATGGCCCCCAGATAGCAGTTTTATCCTGAGGCCAGAAATCCAAACCTTTGGAGCCTGTCTTCCAGGGACCCTCCAGAGAGATCAAATAACGGCAATTCTTTGCAAATAAGGCCTAGTCTTTCCCCTTGGTGCATGACCCAGGGATGTGGACTGTTACTTTAAAGGCTAACCCTCCTGAGGCCATGGGGGATGGGCTAGGGTAAGTTGAAATGCTGCTTATGGAGATTCCAGCATTTTTCTGGAACAAGTGCCCCCCAGGTTACTGCATGGATTTGCATAGATTCTAGTGTTCCAAGGAGCTTATTTTGCCCATTTTTTTTCCTTTTTTGGTTGTTTCATTGATTTTTTATGCAGATGTGGATTTTTTGGAGGTCCTTACACTGACAGTTGTTCTCATCACTCATGAGTGAGTTTCTTAAGATCAAGTTCTGTATTTCATTTATCTTGAGCAAACGTTTGGTCACAGGATACATGTTTGCTACATATTTGTTGCATGGAATGCATGGATCAGTAGAAATTGAAAATGGAGACATTTGAGAAGCTTGACCATGCCTGGAAGTAGGTATGTGGTGCCTGGAGGGGGTATAGTTTGAGGGAGTCCGTTTTTTTTTTTTTTTTTTTTTTTTTTTTTAAACACATTTTTAGGATGTGGTGAGGAAACCGATGGAGTGGGAACATTAAAAAATCTCTACTTGCTGTATTCACCATCTGTGTTTTGGACAATGGTGTGACTCTGGCCCTAAGTCAGCCCGTGGTTCCCTTCATGCTGAGTGCTTTCCTTTCACATCTGTCTGCTCAGTGTCTCTACAGTAGATGTTAGGTTCTTTTTTACAGTGCTTTTTTGAGACAAAATTCACATACCACAGAATTTTGCTTGTTCTAAGTATACAGCCCCAGCGATTTTTAGTGTTTATAGAGTTGTGCAATAGTGTGTCACCACTATTACCCAATTTTAGAACATTTCCAGTACCTTGGAAGGGTCTCTTATTGCCGTGCACAGTGCACCCCTCACCCCTAGTGTCTGGCAAGCATGGGTTCACTTTCTGTGCTCATGGACTTTAGGTTTTGTACTCACTGAGGGAGTGTGGATCCATGTTCCCTCTCAGGCCGAGCTGAGACTCCCCCCACCCTGTGTGCTCCCACCACAAGCCAGGTTAGCTGGGAAACCTCAATGGGCTCTTTTTTTTTTTTTTAAGATTTTATTTATTTATTTGACAGAGATCACAAGTAGGCAGAGAGGCAGGTGGTGGGGGTGGGGAGCAGGATCCCCGCCGAGCAGAGACCCCGATGCGGGGCTCGATTCCAGGACCCTGGGATCATGACCTGAGCCTAAAGCAGAGGCTTTAACCCACTGAGCCACCCAGGCGCCCCCCTTCAGTGGTGCCTTCTTGACAAGGATACCTTCTAGAATAAAGCCCACTGAACTAAGGCAACCAACATATGTCATAAATTAGCTTATCTCAGGGTGCCTGGGTGACTCAGTTAAGTGTCCAACTCATCATTTCAGCTCAGGTCATGATGTTGGGGTTGTGAGACTGAGCCCTGCATTGGCTGTGTTGGGCGTGGAAACTGCTTAAGATTCTCTCTCTCCCTCTGCCCCCTCCCTGCTTCCCACCCCTATCCCCCTGCTTGCACTCTCTCTCTCTAAAAAAAAGAAAAAATTATATTATCTCGTCTCCTACAGATGCACTAGCTATGGGGCATTCTTGGGAAAACTGAAAAACAGCCCTTCAGATTACTTGTCTGTAGGCTAATTTCTTGTGGAATCCTGATTGAGAGAGCTTTAATGAGAAAGCATGGGGGACAGGATCGGGCCTTCGGAGACTTCTGAACCAGTCATTATTTTAACAAGCCACCTCTCCGCACCCAGGTACTCCACGTCAGGTACTGTGTGGAGCTAAGGGTGCAGGATTCCTACCCTGGCGGAGTCCACAGCCTCTCAGGGGTACCGATGACGGGCTTG
Source organism: Meles meles (assembly GCF_922984935.1). NCBI lineage: Eukaryota > Metazoa > Chordata > Mammalia > Carnivora > Mustelidae > Meles > Meles meles. Next base: position 96,102,467 of record NC_060076.1, read on the forward strand.
CCCATGACGTTGTCTGACAGGAAAGTAGCAGGTCTGCAGGTGGCGGAGAGCTCTCCTTGGGTGGCTCACCGGGGTGGGAGCTCTGTGGTCCTAGAAGATTAAGCAAGCTGGGAGCTAGCAGGCAGACATTGTCCCAATCCATACTCTTCTGGGGAAGAATGTCTTAAATTTCTCCCAGCATACTTATTCGTGAAAGCCAAGGACCGGCATTTTATGGTGGGATATGTAGTGAGCTGGAAGGAGTCTCATCGTCAGTGGTGTGGTCTTGCTCAGGAAGTGGACCTCCAGATGCTCTTGGACTCTGCCGTCCTGCCTTTGTATCTGCTTTGTGCCTGCCGCATGTCCCACGGCAACATGAAGACAGCGGCTGGGCCAGCGGCGACAGCTGCGAGTCCTGGGAGAGCCAAGTCCTATTTGTTAGCCCCTCGGGGCCGGCTGGGCAGCCACCAGAGCCGGCTGACGGCAGGACGAAGAGCCTGCACAGACACAGGAAGGCGTGGAGGGAGGCTGTCTGGGAAGACAGGACACGTTTGGGCGCCTGGTGTCCCCTATCCCCCCCAGAGGCTGCCATGACCACAGGGTCGCCTGCAGGGCCAGGCTGTGCAGGAGAGCCTCCGGCAGGCTGCTCTGCAACCACAGCCCTGGCTGTCAGGCCTGGAAACACAGCCCTGGCGGGTCACGGGAGCTGGTGAAGAGGTACCCATGGCATCGTTCTGGGCACGTGTGCAGGACGGCAGAAGGGACACATGCTCAGCCCATGAGAGCAGATGAGGATGCTTGTCTGTCCTTGTCGCCTCCGGCCTCCTGGTGTGCCCATCCCACGGACATCAGAGCCTCTCCTCCGGGAGCTACACACGGAAGGTGGGCGGTAGCCAGCGCCCATGATGGGAGCTGGAGGGTGAGGGCCCCACGTGAGCTGCTGCCGCCGGGGGTCCTGTCTGTGGGGCCATGACCAGCACCGCGCTGCACATGGGGCTCGGGGAGAGGTAGTCCAGTCTGGCCGTCGCCACCCTGCAGAGCCACCACACCTGCCCCCAAACACGTGCACCACTCAGGCCCAGATGGATCGAACCCACTAAAGAACCACTTCGTTGTTACTTGTACTACGAGACCAGTAGTGGAAGGTTTGGTGTCAGCCCTCTTCTCTGTCAGTGAAAATTACGGAGGATCTCACAGATTTTTGTTTTTGCAGGTTATGGCTATAGATATTCATTATCCTAAAGATTAAGGAAATTGAAAACTCTTTATTTATAAATAAGACTAATAAACCATTACATGCTAGTATCAATCACATCTTTTAAAAAATAACTATATTTTCCAAAATTAAAAATATTTGATGAGAAGAGAGACACTGTTTTACATTTTCAGATATCTCAAATGCCTACCTATTAAGGTTCTTTAATAACTATTAAGATTCCCATTCTGCCTTCAGTCTGCTATGATATTACTCACCCTGTGACCTTGGGAGAGTTCCACTGCACACGAAAGAGAAGAGAGAAAAAGGCAAATAATCTCTCAGTGTTAATATGAGGAAAGCTTTGATTTCATGGAGTCTTTGGAAGGGGACACCACAGGATCTGTGCGCAGAACTTGGCCCTGGAGCCGTGAGGACGGATTCAGAGTGGGCCAGCTCAACAAGGAACCTCACCAGGTTCTAAGGCCGTTTTCAACACATTCCCCAAATTGTCCACGTGGCCAGAGGAGTCCCAGCTGGGCAAGGTGACCTCGTTGTGGGCACTTACAGATTTTGACAATTTCCACGCCCCAGCCCTCCCCTGCCGTATTGCTGGGAGGACCCCAAATCCCATCACTGCACCGGCTGCCTGATTATCACGAGGTTTCCACAGGCCTCTGCATATTTCACAGGCTATTTCTTTTCGAATTGATTAGAAGCAACACTTTTCTCCTAGGAAACATGAATGTATTTATCAAGAATCTCACTGCTGCTCAAAATGATGATGTAAATTCCTGTAACATCCATTTTACAAAACAAAACCTTTATTTGGGAAAAGAATTCTCTAAAAGAGCCACATTTTCTTTTCACTCTGGTCCCCAGTCCAGTTTTTAGAAATATTTTGGAAAGGTGCTAATTTGTGATACCAGCTGCTCAGACATTATCTGGACATAGGCACATTGTCACAGTCATTGCTCTGAAACTTTGTGGAATGAATATGATAGCACGGCTAGTTTTTCTCAAAGTCCTGTGTCCAAATGCAACATGATTTTCTTTGCCACATGATTTCTTTTAAGTCATAAACACATTCTGTATCATGTCTTGTTGTGATTCTGAAACTGATGCCTATTTCTTGTACCCAAACTGGATAATGCAGGATATGAAAAGTCACCTGTAAACTTACTACCCAAACACAGCATTGTAGTGAATGTCCTCCCCATCATTTTTTCTAAGCCTTTATATGCTGACGGTATCATGCATGCATTTACATCTGTAGGACTTTCAAGCGAAATGGAGTGTTCATTCAATGTCTTGATAAACCTCAGGCATCCATTCTGAGTGTCGCAGTGAGCCGAAATGTCCCCTTGCCCACCAGGTCTTCCCAGCAGGGAGGAGGCACCTGGACACAAAATAGCTTTGAGTCCCCATAGTCAGTGAAGGGCACAGGGTGAGGTGAGGTGTGGGACATCAGGCGTTGTGGATTCTCAGTGGATTCGCAGGGAGGAGAGACCCATGCCCACTTCAGCTATTCACAGAGGGGACGGCAGGGCTGGTCACCCAGCCTCGGAGAGGTGGTGGGTCTCGGAGGGCAGTAGTGGACTGGAGGAGGGTCAGACAGAGGGAGCAGCTTGGCAAGCATATGTGTGGTGTGTGTAGTATGTATGTGTGTTATGTGGTATGCAGTGTATAGTGTGTGTGTGTGTGGTTTACTGTGTATAAACAGTGTGTGTGCATGTATGTGGTATGCAGTATGCGTGTGCACGTGTGTGGTATGGCACGCAGTGTATTCATGTAGTATGTGCACGCGTGTGGCATGTAGCACGTGTAGTGTGCCATGTAGTGTGTGTAGTATGTGTGTGATGTGTATATAGTGTGTGTCATGTATGCAGTGTGTAGTGTGTCAGGTGTGGTGGTATATAGTGTGCGTGCATGTGTGTATGCATGTGGTATGCAGTGTATTGTGTAGCATGTGGTGTGTGTGGTGTGTGGTATGTAGTGCGTGTGTGTAGTGTGTGTGAGTCTGTGGTGTGTGCGTGTGGTGGGTGTACTGTGGGAATGGCTCACGTGACCGTGGAGGAGGTTGGGAAGTCCCCTGCCCTGCAGTGGGCATGCTGCAGACCCGGGAGCTGGGACTGTGGGTCTGAGCCTGGAGCTCCAAGAGCCAGAGCCCAGAGATGCACATGCTGGTCCGGTGGCAGGAGAAGACTGTCCCCGCTCAGCAGCCAGCACAGGGGAGTTACTCCCCTTTCTGCCCTGCCTGGGCAGCCATGGAGGCTTTACTAAGGGTTCAGATTCAGGTGTGAATTGCCCAGAATTCTGTTTAACCACATACTGGATCCCTGAGATCCAGGCCAATTGACACGTAAGACTAGCCGTCGCACCCCAGCAGTGAGACAGAGCCACTAGCCTGGAAGCCAGAGCTTGTCCTTGTCTGCGGCTCCTGCTGACCCTCTGTCCTGGTCTAGAGCTGGTATAAGGTGGCCTGAGCCCACGTGGGGGCAGGAGGAGTACCACAAGGGGTAGGAGGAGCACCACATGGGGGTACTAGAAGCATCATGTGGAGAAGCACCACAAGGAGGAGGACCACCAGGTGGGGGGAGGAGGAGAACCACGAGGAGGAGGAGCACCATCTGGAGAAGCAGCACCACGAGGAGGAGGAGCACCATCTGGAGGAGGACCACCATGTAGACTGGCACCTGGATGGGAGACAGGCTGAGGAGGACAGTCCCAGCTCCCTGTGCCTCCAGATCAAATCCAAACTTCTTCCTGGGGCTCCCCCCACTCAGCAATCCACTGGCCACACCTTCTTATCTTTTCATTTGTCAGTGGACAAACAAATTTGGTTTCTGTATCTTGGATTGTGAATAATGCGGCAATGAACATGGGAATGCCAATATCTCTTCTAGATCCTATTTTCATTTCCTGTGGATATGTATGCAGAATGGCATTGCTGGATGCTATCCTAGTTCTATTTTTCACTTTTTGAGAAGCCTCCATACTGTTTTCCAGAGTGGCCGGACCAGTTTGCATTCCCTCCAGTAGCATATGAGGATTCCCCTTTCTCCACATCCTCACCAACACCTGTTGTTTCTTGTCTTTTTGATGATGGCTGTTCTGACAGGTGTGATATCTCACTGTGGCTTTGATTTGCGTTTCTGTGAAGCTGAGTGATGGTGAACATCATTTCATGTGTCTGTTGACCATCTGTACATCTTCTGTGGAAAAAATGACTATTCAGTACCTGTTTTAAATGGGAGATTATATATATATATGTAGATTATATATATATATATTATATATATATGTATACACACACATATAGCAAAAATATATTTTGGTATTGAGTTACATGAATTTTTAAAATATTTCAGATATTAACCCCTTGTCGGATATATGATTTGCAGATATCTTCTCCCATTCAGTGAGTTGCCTTTTCATTTTGTTGAGAGTTTCCTTTGCTGTGCAGAGCTTTTAGGTTTTGCTTATTTTTATGTTCCTTTTGCATTTGGTGTCAAATCCAAAAAGTCATTGTCAAGAAGTTTACCCCCTCTATTTTCTTCTAGGACTTTTTATGGTGTTAGGTCTTATGTTCAAATATTTAATCCATTTTACTGGAATTTTTTTTTTACATATGATATAAATAGGGGTCTCATTCATTTGTATGTGGCTGTCCGGTTTCCCGAATACTATTTGCTGAAGAGACTGTCTTCCCCTCCTGTATATTTTGTCTCCTGTGTCATAGATTATTTGGCCGTATAGCATGGATGTGTTTCTGGGCTCTCGATTCTATTCCATTGTTTGTTTTTATGCCAATACTAAACTGTCTCGATGACTTCAGTTTTGTGATATGGTTTGGAATCAGGCAGTGTGATGCATTGCTCTTCTTTCTCAAGGTGGCTTTGGCCATTTGGGGGCTTTTGTGCTTCCATACCATTCGTAGGCATTTCAGTCCTTGTCTTGTGAGAAATAGTAATCCTTAAAGCAAGGATTGTTTTAAGCAACTCAGATTTTCAGGAAAAATCACTCTGGCTTCAAGGTGGAGAAGAGCCCAGTGGGGCTTCGGAAGGGGAGTCAGGACACTGGGGTACGTTTCTGTGTGAGAGGTGAGCCTGGTTTGTGCTGGGGTCAGAGAGCATGGGGGAGAGGTCGCTGCCCTGAGCTGCTCGATATACACGGAGTCTGCACCCTGTTAGACCAATCACCAAGTTCATGTACGTCTGTCTCTCAGGGGAGAATTGTTTTCGTAGACTGCATACATTTCTTATTGATGTGTTCATAAATAGAGTTTCTTCTCGGAATTCTGAGCCTTGCACACAGTGCCCTAGAAGGGAGGTTATTTATTAACTTGCTCCTGGCAAGGGTGTTAGCCTCTCTCTCCTGCCCAAGAATTCCCCTGAAACATGCAGGAATGAGAGCCCTAGCTCTGAGGCTCTGTTCAGTAGCTCTGGAATCAGCCCAAGGAGCTTTTCAAACAGGCCCCTCTGGACCCAACCCCCAGCATTTCTGATTCAGCAAGTGTACGGGAGAGCCTGAACTTTCTCCTTTGTCGAGTCCCAGGGGCCACGGTGGGAGAAGCATGAGTCAGAGGACGTGGAGCCAAGAGGTGGATTTGTGGATGTGGCACAAAGCACGGCCCACGCTGGTGCTGTGAGTCGGGCGCGTGTCTCACGGGGCTGTGCCCTGCTCTCCTCACCTGGGTCTCGATGAGGAGCAGAATGAAGAATGTCCATGAAGCACCAGGACAGGCACACAGTGAATGTAGATACGTTTCTGTGAGCAAGGAAATGCTTCTTCCATTCCTGGAATGCACCACAATTCCCAGGGCGGAGTGGGACAGATAGTACTTCTAGTTCATTCCTGGAAAACGCTAGTCAGATTCACAGCGGAGCTCTCCTGTCAAAGCCGGGGAGGGACCCCCAGCCCTGCTCCTCCTTCACCTACTCAGTTTTGGTAAATTCCTGGAGGGACTGTGCAGTAGGTAGTTGTCTCCCTCTCCCTGCCCTGCTGCTCCCCACCACCTTGGCACCGTGCCTGTCTCCAGCCAGGGCGGCGTGCTGGGGACCAGCAGTTATAGGGGGCAGAATGCCGACAAACCCGTGTCCGTCACTAACTGCTCTGGGAGTTTCCCTAGGTTGCACGAGGCATGGGATTTCTGAAACAAATGGAAGATCCATGTCTGCTGGCCGCTGGTGACCTTAGAGACAGTCATGATGTGTCAGGAGAAAATGTGGGGAGGAGACAACCCGTGGGAGACCCCGCCATCCGAGTGTTGGGTCCCCCCAGATTCCTTAGCAATAAACAATGCGTAGCTCATCCACACGTTCCACTTCTGAAATGTCCACAGATCCAGGTACGAGTGCTCTTTACCTGGAGCTTGCACATGGGAGTCCAGTAGTTTCCCAGAGTAACCCAAGGGATTGGAAGGCAGAGAAAATGGAAGCAGAAGGCAAGTCTGCTTCTACCCGATTCACACATTGTCAACCTGCAGGAGCGGGTTGAGTCTGAGGAGGCAAGACACAGTCAGCCCAGGCCCCCAAAGAATGCTGAAACTCAGGCTGGAGGCCACGGGAGAGAAAGTGGGTTCAATAATCAGGAGGTCTTCTTGACCCTGAGCTGGAGCCTGGGGTAGGGCAAACCTGCACCTTGACCCTGTCCTCTCTTTGGGTGATGTCCAGACATCACAGATCCTCTCTGGAGTGACCCTCAGCACAAAATGGCCAGCATTTGCCTAGTTCATACGGCAGCAGCATCTTTAAAGCGTGGCAGGGGTCTGACATGGAGGAGTTGTGAGTCTGGCATTTGGGGGTGTGCTGAGGCCGGTCCAGCAACAATTCACCCCAGAAGAGAAGCCCCTGGGAATTCACCCGTTGTTTGTTCATGTCTCCGTGTCATGAGCCGGTCTGGGGGATGTCCCAGCCCAGGAAATGAATATGTCGTGTGCACAGATAAATGGGGTTCGTGATCACTGATGGACCCACAGACTGGAGCTTCTGGGTAGGGGGACTGACCCAGGATTTCCCTGGGAGCACAGGGCTGCAGCATGAACACCCATGGGACTGCAGGTGGTCACAGGGCATCCTGGACATTGACGCCCGGCCAGCGGACAGTCCCTCTTCTGGTCATCTCTGGCTATAGTTCATTTGTGTCCCAACGGGCCATTCAGCTAGCAGACATTCACTGAACAGCCACTCTGGGCCAGAAGTGTGTAAGTGCACAGAACATCTCTGTGAGCAAAAAAGCAAAGATGCCTACCCTCTCACGGGGACACAGGTAGTTATGATAAATGCAAGAATACAGATCACCATCACGTGCCATCAGGTTGTTCTGGAAGCCAAGATGGGAAAGAGTGGGGTGGGACGCTCTGGGTAGAATGTGCTGGGCAGGACGCACCACCAGGGAGCAGCCTCCTCCCGGGTAGACCATGCTCCTCCTCTGGATGCTGGTTCCTAGTGCTGGGCTATGGCATTTTGCCAACGCTGGAGCCCAAGCTTGGTGTCTGTCCTGATATGTGTGTGTGTGAGGGGACACCAGAGGGCCCTAGAAAGGGGAGTAGGAAGTGCAGACTCCTGCTTGACCGCCTGCCCCAGCCCTCAACAAGCCGCTCTCCAGCCTGTGATTCTGGATCGGAGGGCGACCCTGGGTGGGGCAGGCAAACCACCTTCAAAGCCTAGCCTGTCCTTGGAAAGTGGGAGCCAGGAATAAGCAGCCATTCTCTTACAAGTTTTTAAAACCATATCAACAGCTGCTCTTTCAAACTGGGTAGTTAATAACAAATGTTAAGCATATTTAAACACATTTGGATACAGTCGAAGATCTGGAATCAAACTTTAAAAGTAAAGTAACTTTGAAATGAAGAAAAGTCAGAACAATCAGGGAGGATCTTGTTGAGAAAAGTAGGTCCCCTGGCTGGGATGATGCTGGACTTTTTGCCACCAAGAACATTTCAAAGGAGGCAATTAGCAATGAGTTCCATTGATGGGCATTTAAATAAGACACAGACACAGGGAACAATAATTGTTCCCATTCAAACAATGTCATTTCTCGTGCACGCCTGGCAAATGCCTTCCCTCGAAATCTTCTTTTTTTGGTGGTGGTTGCCTTTGCTCTGCATGGCCCGGGCACCTCAACAGGACAGAGTTGCTTCAAAGGGGGTTGATTGTTAACTTCCTGGAGTCGGCTTTCTGTGCAACCCCATTTAGCACACAAAGCAGTGCTAATTTTAAACGTTTGCAGAGTTGTTTCTCTAAGGAGAAACATGCTGTAAAGAAAATGAAAGTTTCATGGAGTGAGATCACAGCAGCAACTGGGGGCTCGCGCAGAAGTGTTATCCAGAACAGTCCCTGGACGACCCGCTGCGCAGAGGTGTCTGCACAAGTTTGGTGTGCTCTGGGGAGAGGGGGTTTCTGAGGAATCAGCACAATGGGAACTTGCTGTTGTCTCGTAAACCCGATGGGAAGTTATGCGCGCGCGCACAAACACACACATGTTTAAATCCGTGCATTAATGGATCACATTGTAATGCTGCTTTTCAAACTTTCCCTTTTTGTTCTTTGCTTGTCGTTTCTGCTCGTCCCTTCTGAGACCCATCCCTGGGTCCTGCATGGGTGTGGCAATTGCGCGTGGCTGGCGGCTCTCAGCGTGTGCATGCTGGTTCTCAGGGGGGGGCTCCTGGCGCGGGCGCTTACCCGCATGCTGGGACACAGAGGACAGGGCCGTGCTACATTGTTCTGAAAGCGGAATAGTAAAATTCTCTGTTCTTCTTAGTCTTCTGTGAACCTGAATTTATTGGGTTTCCCCCCCTTAAAAAGCATTTAATTGAGCTCCACCTTTGGTCACTGTGAATAATGCTTCAGTAAGTACTGGTGTCCTTGCATTTTAAAAAACATTGTATTTTTTTTTTTTTTAAAGCAGTTTTAAGTTTACAGCAAAACAAAGGGGAAGGTACAGGGATTTCCCACTTACCTCCTGCCCACCCACAGCACCCACCACCAACATCCCCACCAGATGGTGCATTTGTCCCACTGAATGGATCTGCGTGGAGGCGTTGTCATCTCCCAAGTACATGGCTCACATCAGGGTCGTGCTTGCTGGTGTGTGTTCTGTGGGTTGGGACACGTGTATGGTAACACGTACCTGGCCCTACGGCGTCATACGGCACAGACTCAGTGCCCCACCTCGTCCCTCCCTCTCCCCAGCTCCTGGCCATCGTCGATCTGTCTGCTGGCGCCCGTGTTTTGCCTGTTCCCGAATGTCAGAGCCCTGAAATCCTAGATGTCCTTGTGTTTTTATTTCTGTGGGGTAAATGAAGGGGGGATGTAGGAGTTTCCGTTTTCAATTTTCAGTTGCTCTTTGCTCATCTTTATCCGCTATAGACGCTGGAAAGGTAAAAACCTACCCAGGAAAGCTTCGCGGCTGGAATGGCGAATAGACTGAGTCGACGGAGGGGAAGGAGCCTTTGCTGAGGCTCTTCTGATACTACCTTCTTCCTGCCTGAAGTGCAGTTGGTGCTGAGCCCGGCACAGAGTCAGGAGAAAGGGAGCCGGCTCTGTAAGTCAGCTGTTAGCTCAGCGAGTGTTAGTTGGGCACCTCCTGTGTTCTGTAGGAGGCCTGAAGGACATAGAGTCACAGACACAGGTGGAGATGCTTGAGAATGAAGAGCCGTGTGTGAATGGTTTGGAGGACGGTGCCAGGTGCCACGAGGCTTGATACAGCAGAGTGACCGTGGTCTCCGTCCAGCGGTGCTCGCACAGGCCTACCGAGGACCTGGAATGGGAAGGGGGGGAGCTTTCCAGGCACAAAAAGCACTGTGGGAGGTGGGCAGGAGCTGGGCCTGTTTCTGGGAACGGAGAGAAACCAGCATGGCTGATGGCCAGCTCTGGAGACACGGGAGGGGCTGGGTCAGATGCGGCCTTGCTGCTCCTTCAAGGTTTTTGAACTTGGGGGTGAGGAATGGATGTTTGAGTTGATAGTTTCCTGATGTAGCTTCCCCCATCTTCAAGTTTATTGTAAAACAATGCAGTGATGACGATCACTTCACCTACTTTTTTCCAGATTTGCCTGATAATCGTTTTAGAACAAATTCTGGAAACAACTCAGAACGGATCCCTGTTAAAGTTTTGCCGTGTGTTCCCAAGCTGCCACCTCCAGCTGCGGTGGGGCAGACGCTCCCCCAGTGGCGGGGCATTGCCTGGACCCTGTCGACCCCACACGGCTGGACTCTCAAGCACCCCCAGTCCAATGGGTGGCAAATAAGTCTTCATGATTTCTTGCACTCCTTTTCTGGGTGTGTGGCTCAATCTGTGATGCTACAACATCACGAAACCCCTGTTTCTCTTTAGAAGTTTATACTTTCCTAAAATGAGCTGTGGGCTTGAAGAATAGGGATAGAGAATGGATTTAGGCTTTCTGTCTTTTTAAAAACCCTGCTTCCTCTGGTCACCGCATGAATCGCTCCTCTCTGCAGATGTAAGATCCCCTTGGAGTGCTCTAGTCCTGCGTTCACTGGGGACCTGGTGATGACACTGAAGAGGGCCAGTTGGGAAGGTGTCTTTAGACATGAGCCACGTGGCCATTGGTCTCCTCGTAGGGGTACGGTGAGGAGCAGAGGACGTGTGGAGAGACCCTGGCATGACACTCTCACTTTTAAGAAGGCTTGGGGCTGCTGGGTGGCTCAGTGGATTAAGCCGCTGCCTTCGGCTCAGGTCATGATCTCAGGGTCTTGGGATCGAGCCCCGCATCGGGCTCTCTGCTCTGCGGGGAGCCTGCGTCCTCCTCTCTCTCTGCCTGCCTCTCTGCCTACTTGTGATCTCTCTCTCTGTCAAATAAATAAATAAAATCTTTAAAAAAAAAAAAAAAAAAAAAGAAGGCTTGCACCAAAAGCTGCTGTTTCTTTCCTGCTATTTGTTTTCGAGATATTTCTGTGGGATCTCTAAGCCAATGAGCAAGTAGGCCTCAATACACATTGTATTGTAGCACTGTGTTTTGAAAAGATAGTCACGTCATCAGCACAAGCGAGATGAAATAACAGGTGTGGGAAAATATGATAACTTGTAAATTCCGTGCATCTTTGCATGGTGTGGGGGAAGGTGAAGGCAGAACCGCATTGTCCACTGTACTGTGGCGCTTCCCCGGTGCTGGGCACTGCGGGGTTGGCACCCGAGCGCATGTTCCCTCCCTGCAGGAATTCCCTAACACCCCCTGAGGTGGACTACGCACTTTACCCTGTGGAAACTGGTCATAAACTTGGAAACTGGGAAACACTAATACGAATGCCCGGACAAGCCAGAGCTCTGATGCCTTGTGTATTCCTGATTCCCCTATCCGGTTGCTCACAGCCATCCAAAGTACCAAGTGGTCAGTACAAACCCAAAACTTCGGGGTATACATATTCCAACAAACAGCAGCAGGAGAAATAACCAAGGTTTTTGGGGAAAATTCATTCCTTGTTCTCAAGAAGAGTGCTTCTGTTCTTTTGAGGGTTTCCAGAAAAACCCTCAAAACAGTGTTCTTCAAATATTGAAATGAACGCTGATTGAATTGCATGGTATTTCCATGTAGGAGGAACTTGGGGCCCATAAAGAATGTTTGTGCATGGCAAGTCCCACAAGCTTGTGACCAGGGGCTCAGGAAACACTTCACCCTCCGTGCTCTGAGCACTGAGAGGAGTGCGTAGGAGGACCACATCTGCACACAGGAGCTACTCACTGCATTGATTTCTCCTGGGCCTGTCAGTTTGCACATGGACCCCGGGAACTGATGATGAGACGGATCAGTAGACGATGAGTCTGGAAACATCTTCCATGAAGCAGTTTCCTTTGGTTCCTTCGTTTTCATTGTGCCGTTAAAGTGAATGAGGAAGTAGTCTGGCTACTGTGTTAGCCACACAAGGACCGAATATTCTTATTGTGGGGACCACGAGCGAGTGCAATTACATTTCCAAATACTTACCGTGTCTTCACAGAAGCTACTTGTTCATTGGTGATCTTGGAGATACTTCTAATGCCTAGGGATAATAAGCTATCTCACCATGTGCTCCAGAAACTTAACTTTGCTGAACATATGGGTTTTCAAAGACAAAAATATAGCATGCAAATTAAAAAATCATTTCTGGGGGCACCTGGGTGGTTAGTGGGTTTAAGCCTCTGCCTTCAGCTCAAGTCATGATCTCAGGGTCCTGGGATCAAGCCCCTCATTGGGCTCTCTGCTCAGTGGGGAGCCTGCTTCCCCCTCTCTCTCTGCCTGCCTCTCTGCCTACTTGTGATCTCTGTCTGTCAAATAAGTAAATAAAATCTTTAAAAAAGGAGCTCCTGGGTGGCTCAGTGGGTTAAAGCCTCTGCCTTCAGTTCAGGTCATGGTCCCAGGGTCCTGGGATCGAGTCCCGCATCGGGCTCCATGCTCAGCAGGGAGCCTGCTTCCCCCTCTCTCTCTGTCTGCCTCTCTGCCTACTTGTGATCTCTCTGTCAAATAAATAAAATCTTTAAAAAAATATTTAAAAAAATCATTTCTGGCCGGCTCCCAATGCCCATTCACTGAAAAGGAGAGTTCAGATTCTCTTGGTTCCATTTCATGGATATGGCAGCAAGTTAACCATGCAAATCAATCCAAAGTAGTAGCTTTGCTTTGTTTCAGTTGTAGCAAAGAGGAGAATGTAAATCAGAATTCTCCCGAGAAGCAGAACTGATAGGGTATTTATAAATATTCCTTCCTTCTTTCTTTCCTCCCTTCCTTCCTTCATTTATTATTTATGAAGAATTGACTTGTGTGATTATGTAAACTAAGTCCAAATCTACAGTAGGGCCCCAGCAAGCTGGAGACCCAGGGAAGCCAACAGTATAGATAAAATCTAAAGGCCATCTGTCTGCTGGAGAATTCCTACTTACTCAGGGGAATTTTTTGTTCTACTCTTGCCCTCAACTGATTGGATGAGGCCCACCCACACTCAGGAGGGCAGAGTTAATGTCATCCAAAAGTACCAGTCCAGAAACACCTAGAATAATGATTAGCTAAGTATCTGGGCACCCCATGGGCTGGTCAGATTGACACATAAAATTAAACATCATGGAAAGGATGCCATGTAAACCTGGAAATGGGGGAGCAAAGGAAGATAGAGTAAGTCTGAAGAAGGCTCCATGTCTTTCTTGCATGAAACCCTCATGCCATTAGAACCTCACACATGAGGAGGGCTGGCCAGTTGGAGGCAGTTCAGTTTGGGGCATTAAAGGAAATCTCTCAGGTGGATTGGAGAGCATGGGAGGTCAACCTTCTCCAGTTAATGCAATTACTCAATTTTTTATTCTAGATTAAGGCATCGCTTTGGTTTGTCTTATCAATTCTGGAGAAAAAAGAGAAATCAATAACTTTGGATTCCTTTTTCACTAATTTGCTTTTCTCATTATTGTGTTAATATAGAAGTGATGGGAGTTTTTTAGGAAACTATTCCATATAGCAGGTCCTGTAAAGAAATTAGTGATTATTACTAAACACCCTGAAGCCTGCATATCCCAGTGGGTGCCTTTCCTTTACATGGGTTCTCCAAGGGACACAGCGCTTTCGCCAGAGCTGCTGGCAAGGCTCCCAGAGTACCTGGACGCTTTCAGGAATTACTTTCAGAATGTGCACGGATGGTCTGAGTGCTTCACTGTTCCCCTTCATCCTGTAATATGAGTTTGAAGTTAGAAATAGTCGAGTCTTGGGTGCTTGGATGGCTCAGTCAGTTAAGCATCTGCATTTGGCTCAGGTCATGATCTCAGGGTCCTGGGATCAAGTCCCACAGTCCTGGGATACTTCTCCCTCTGCCTGCTGCTCCCCCTACTTGCACTTTCTTTTTCTGTCAAGTAAATAAATAATCTTAAAAAAAAAAAAAAAAAAAGGAACAGTCAAGACTTCATAATACCAAGCCTTATTAAGAAGGATAGTCCTGAAGCTGGGTAAACAAGTCGAAGTAAAACAAATAGACTAATGTTTCATCCTTGACCTATAAACTGGTCACAGAGTTAGACCCACGTGAGGACACTCATGTAAGTCACACTCGGCCTGGGGGGTGAGGAGCTCTGGAAGGTACTCAGCAGCTTCTGTTTTATTGCGAGACCCTAGCAGAACATTTAAGTCTGTGCTTCATCTAATGCGTCTGACGTCCAGTTTGAAGACCAGCCGTACCTGCTGAGTTCCAGGACAGTGGGCATAGTGTTAGCGTGGGCACTTGTAGTATCTCTGGGTGAAGATGAAAAACCAAGGCCAGTTGTAGCTTGAGTCCTATGTGTGAGCCTCAAGTTCCTTGCAGTTCTGTTCCTGGTGAGTCTGTCCTTGGCTCCTGGAAGGGAGGGCTGGTCTGTGGGGAGAACTTGGTAGCTACCTGCAGATGAGGGGGGCAGTTGGGTCTCTAAATGTCCCAACCCACCTTCAACTCAAACAGCTTTTCTTTCATTTGTTTGATGTATTTTGTATCAGAGGTCCGTATACAACTTTATTTGGGAAGAAAAAGCATATGCCAAGTAAGAAGCAAAAATCATAATTAAAAAGAAAACATAAAGCTTTGAAACCACTTGTGTAGTAGAAAAAGCTTGTGTTTTGAATCTGAAACCTGGGGCTGACTGATAAATTTTGAGATTTTGATCGAGAATAACAATTCTGAACCTGTTTCTGTAAAAATGGGCACATAGCATATAATTGCTATGAAAAGGAAAAACTGATGTGCATAAAATTCTTAGCATTATATGTGGTAGGAGAAGGTTGTACTAGTTAGGGCTCAGGCAAACTGCTGTAAAAATGAGACCCCAAAATGCAGTGCTTCACAAACCACAGAATGGTGTTTCTCTCCGAGGGCAACGCCCCCAGATGGGAAGGTTCTCAGTGGTGTCCTTTCCCATTGAGGCCCCAGGATGCAGGCCCTGCTTCACTGCTGCCGCCAGCTCCCCTCAGGCCTCCTGCTGCGGTTGGAAGAGGGAGCAGGCATGGAGCAGCTTCCTTTGTGGAGGACGAGTGTGGGAGATTTGCCCCCAACACTTGTGCTCCAGCTCTGTCCCAGGACCACGCTCAGCTGCAAGGGAGGCAGATCCAGTCCCTGCTGGGAGACTGGGCCCAGAGAGCACTGTGCTGGGAGGAGGGCTCTCTTATATGGGGAGGAAGCAGGAAAAGGTACAGTCTCTGTATTTAGCAGCTGCTCTTCCCCGCTCCGCAGAAGCATTCCAACATGGACACCTCTGAGTCCTTTTTAATATTTGATGGGAAAAGTGAAAACCAGACTACAAAATTCCAAAATGTTTTTTTCCAAACCAGCAATAACCAATGACGAATGTACAGACTCCACTGTCTTCATGGGGGAGGAACGTAAGAAACTATAACTCAGCAAGAAGGCTGACAATGAAATGCAGAAGTCATTGAGACCCCTGAAGAGGCACTTTGAGAAGGAATGTCTCTAAATTGCCAACAAACATATAAAATTGTTCAGCTTTGTGGGTCAGAGGGAAGTGAAATTGCGATACCATGGCTCACCTGCCACAGTGTCTCCACTGAAGGTCGCAGACAACTCGAAATGGGAGCACTTGGCCCTGGTAGGTACATGGGCTCATTCAAGGGCTCTGCAGGGCTGCTCAGTGGACTCTCTGGAGCGGACACATTTGGAACTTATGACCCAGTTACTTGACTCCTCGATACACATGTGTGTGCATGTGTTCGCTGAGAGGCACGCACAAAATGGTTCAAAGCAGCACTGCACTGTTTGTAACAGCCAGACTGGGAGCACCGAAAAGCCCATTGACAGTAGCCCATTTCATACTGTGGAGTGACATCTGCAGTCAGAAGGGGAGTGGGGGAGCCTTCCAGAATATTCTGAGTGGAAGAAATACAAAAGAGAGCAAACTATGATTCTATGTCCATGAAGTTTAAAAAGTCAAGACTGACTGGTGGGATTGGAAGGCAGGACAGCTGCCTCCCACCCAGGAGGGTGTGAGTGGGGAGGCGGTGCAGGGTGCTCTGGGATGCTGGCCACATGGGTGTGCTTCATTTGGACATCCGTGGAGCTGCACACTCGGGACTGCTGGACTGTTTGCATGTGTGCTGTGCTGGAGTGAAATGCGTATTTCGGAAAGCTAACGACATACATGGTGTCCATTAAAAGTGCTACGTGAAGCAAGGAGGAAGAAGGAGGGGAAGTTCTCTTGGAAACAGAATCAGCAAAATGAAAAGTTTGATAGGGGTTTTGGAAGGGAAGCCTGATGGATCTCACAGAAAATATAACAAAAGACAGACTCAGAAATTTAAAAAAAATGTAAGAAAACTAGGTAAGTAGACCAGGATGGGACATTTGGGATTGGCTCTTCAAGCAAGACAAAATGAGTAACTCGAAAGGGGAGAAACTCCCAGAGAAGCAAGAGACACTCCAGGTTTGGGGGATGGCTGCCAGGTTGCTCAGATAACCATCTTGCTAAACACAACAAAAACGACATTTAGATTAAAAAACAACAACAAAAAAACCCCTTAAGATATGGAAGAACAAAAGGGAGAGTGGAAGCCCACAGGCCAGTCCTCAGGGAGGACTCGTCCTGGAGGCAGCATGGGCTTAGGCTCTGGGCACACCTGCCCGGAGCAGTCAGGGTGCGGCCACGCCCAGCAGGTGCAGAGGACAGCCCTGCCACAAGGGCTGCCCTCACGGGGTTACCTGATGCTCTCATTCCATCCTTCCCAGATTGTTCTGTAAGTTTAGTGTAGTTCCTATCAAAATCCCCAGAAAGATTGATTTTGCTAAATACAAACAAACTCACTCAAAATTTATATGGCTAATACTCTTTAGAAGAGTAAAAAGCTGAAGGGCCTAGGCTGGTCAGTATCGAGGCCACTGTGTGGTGCCAGTGAGTGGCACAGTGTGGCTCCGGCAGAGGAGCAGAAACAAGGCTCCGTGGAACAGTGTAGAACACCCAGATGCAGGCCTCCACAAGCATGCTGAATCGAGTCTGGACAAACGTGCAAAAGGAAGTCCATGGAGGAAAGGTAACCTTTCCAGCAAAAGTGTGAAGCAACTGGCGAACCCTGGTAAAGAAAAGCAGAAGAGCATCGATCAGAACCTCACATCTTATGTAAAGATTAACTCAGATTGGATGTCAGATCTAAATATAAAATGTAAAACTAGAAAAACTTAGAAAAAGATACGAGGAAACTTTCAGGATCTAGGGCTAGGCAGAGAGCTCTTAGATTTGATGCCAAAAGCATCACCCATAAAAAGAGACTTATTACATTGGATGTCACCAAAATTTTAAAATTTTGCTGTTACAAGGATAAACAATCTATGGACTGGGAGAAAAGATTTGCAAATCACACAGTACCTAGATCTAGGGTTCTAGGACCTAGACACTGTAAGAAACTTGCAAACATGATGGCAATAAGCCAGTCTGATTAGAAAGTGAGTAAAAGCCGTGAAGAGACAGCTCCCCGAGGAGGACATGCAGATCTGCCACAGATGAGACAGCGCTAGATGTCTCACAGATGAGACAGCTCTATCGGAATGAGTAGTAAAACCAATGACAAGAATTCCAAGTCCCAGCAGGGAGACTGGATGGATGCTGACACACTGACGTATGCTGGGACAGCCATGGTGGCAGCCGGCGTGACGGGTCCCTGTACATGCATAAAACTACCACGTGGTTAGCAGCTGCACTTCTGGACGTTTTTCTCAGAGAAAGGATGTTTGTTCTCGCAAACACCTGTGTTTCAGTGCTCATGACAACTTTATTGGTAGTCACCCGACACTGGAAACAATGAAGGGAACCAAGCTGAGTGAAAAAAGAGCCACTCCCAAAGGGTACATGCTGAGAGAGTCCATTTGATAAGGTTGTCGGAATGACACAATTATAGAAAGGGAGCACACGGTGGTAGTTGTGAGATTTCGGGACAGGTGGGAACAGGAGGTATGGCTATGGCGAGCAATGGGAGGGATCCTTGTGGTGATGGGAATGTGTCATTGTCTTGACTGTGGGGGTGAAGGCAGGAGCCTGCACACGTGGGAACATTGCCCCTGCACCTGTTACCACACAGAGGGAGAATCTCCCCACACTTCCTTTCTTTGATCCCACATAACCATTCTGGGCAGTTCATTGTGTTCCGTCCAGAATTCATACGCAAATTATATCCACATATGCATGTGCAAACGAGCCCTCAAGCAATCTGAAACATGTGTCATATGTGTATTTTACAACACGGAAGCTCTGTGTGTTGGTTTTCAACTCTTTTTTCTTTTTTTTAAAGAAAGAACCCCAACCATCTGAGCATTCTTCCAGGTCCTTATGTGTATTCCTCTCGTTTTTCTTAGAGTTGTGCAACCTTGCATGGAGCGGCTGAGCCATTAGGGTCTCACCAGGTGGGCATCTAAGTTACACGGATTGGCTGAGCCAAGACCTGTTAGGGTCCCACTGGGTGGGCATCTAGGTTACACAGAGTGACTGAGCCATGACTGGTTAGGGTCCCCCAGGTGGGCTTCTAAGTTGTGCAGAGTGGCTGAGCCTTTACCTGTTAGAGTCCTACTGGGTGGGCATCTAAGTCATGTAGAGCAGCTGAGCCATGACTGGTTATGGTCCCGCTGGGTGGCCATCTAAGTCG
Source organism: Meles meles (assembly GCF_922984935.1). Lineage (NCBI taxonomy): Eukaryota > Metazoa > Chordata > Mammalia > Carnivora > Mustelidae > Meles > Meles meles. Next base: position 96,121,227 of record NC_060076.1, read on the forward strand.
TGCAGAGGGGCTGAGCTATGACCTGTTAGAGTCCCACCAAGTGGGCATTTAAGTTGTGCAGAGCAGCTGAAGCTTGACCTGTTACAGTCCTGCCAGGTAGGCATCTAAGTGGTGCAGAGTGGCTGAGCCATGACCCATTAGGGTCCCCTGGGTGGGCATCTAAGTCATACAGAGGGGCTGAGCAATGACCCGTTAGAGTCCTGCCAGGTGGGCATCTAAGTTGTGCAGAGCGGCTGAGCCATGACTGGTTAGGGTCCCGCTGGGTGGGCATCTAAGTCATGCAGAGGGGCTGAGCCATGATTGTTTAGGGTTCCGCCGGATGGGCAGCTAAGTCATGCAGAGGGACTGAGCCATGACCGGTTAGGGTCCCCCGGGTGGGCTTCTAAGTCATGTAGAGCAGCTGAGCCATGACTGGTAAGGGTCCTGCTGGGTGGGCATGTAAGTCATGCAGAGGGGCTGAGCCATGACCTGTTAGAGTCCTGCCAGGTGGGTATCTAAGTTGTGCAGAGGGGCTACGCTGTGACCGGTTAGTGTCCTGCCAGGTGGGCATTTAAGTCATGCAGAGCAGCTGGGCCTTGACCTGTTAGGCTCCTGCCGGGTGGTCATCTAAGTTGCTGCCACACTTTTGCCTTTACAAGCACTGAAAAGTGTTGTAGCCACAGCCTTGAGAACGTGTGCAAATATTTGTGAACTGTGGATTCCTTTACGTTTCTTCCATGAACTGCCGCTAGCTCTTTGAATTGTTTTTGACAACACCTACCCCTCAGAACTTTCTTGGGAAGGCTAAGACTTGGGGAACGTGGGCCACTTTCTATTTTGTGTTCAGTGGAGTCGATCCTTTTCCCAGGTGACTGAGCACATGCTGCATCAGGCAGGACACCACAATTCTTAAGTGTGATTTACCTGTGGTTCACGATGAGAATCTGGGACCTGCAGGGGCGAACTCACATTTCCAAGGTTAATACGCCAAATGGTATTAACTGCTAGATTTATTAGTTTTAACCGAAGGTGTGTACTCATGCAAGGAGGAAGTCTGCAACGTTAATGAAAAGAATGACTCCTCGCCTAGCTGGATAGTTTACTAATGTATAAAAAAACCCAAAAGCTTTGAACTCACATTTTTCCTCTTCTGCCCTCCAAAAGGCCTTACCTCAGGGCCATTCCCAGGGTGCAAATGAGTTGCAAAGTTATTCCACGTTCCTGGTGTGATATATGTGTTTTACACCAGACTGTGTGGGTCACTGTTGGCCAGGCTTCCCTAGGAAGAAGGGGCTGCAGGCATGGAGGGAAGGCTCTTGGGACAAAGCAGGAGGCGGTGACCCCCTCAGGAAGAGTCGTTTCCCAGCCCAGGAAAGCCCAGTGTGTGATGAGAAGCTGAGCGGTGTGTGCCCAGTGTCCTTACACACCTGCAGGAGGTGGGCGGTTTCCACCCCAGGGGGGCAATGTGAACGGAGGAACAGAAGACCTTTCAGAATAGGCTCCTCTGTGCTAGGTCCTCAGGACCACCATGTGGCCCCATGAAGAGCTGGGGACAGGTTTCCATGAAGACAGAGATTGAATTTTCCTCCAGCTGAGTGGGATGGAGATTTTGACTCAGATTTCATTTGATTTGGGGGAAAACATGAGACATTTCTAGCATTCCCACATTAATGTTTGCAAGTTCATTTTACTACACAGAAAAAATGTATCTTAGGCAGTTACTATGTATCCAAGGTATTAATCAACAAAAGATGCAAGTGAATCAAATATTTTTAGCTTAGTGAGCACATGGATAAATGGGTACCAGACCACTAGACAATGAGGGTTTGATTGAAACTTTGCATCTGGTTCCTATTAACTGAATTGGAGACAAAATCCTCATTCAAGGTTTCCTGCCAGTTAATTTAAAAAGCAATTTGGATTTCATGGGCCTCAGCTGAAGTTTGGTTTCAGGGATCCCAAAGGCTGGAACGAGCCAGCCAGGCTCCTAATTTCTTTTCCGTATTGTAAGAACAATAACAGTCACCTCTCAAATACGACGTGGAGCATTCCACAGCACATCTGTTGGATGGAGACCCTCATCTCCGTAACTGTTCCCCGTGGTGGGTCCCTGGCATGCTGTCGACTTCTTGCTGCTAGAAATAATGACAGCTACGCCGGACTCTGCTGTGGCTGGAAATCATGTCTGCCTTCTGAGGGGCTGCGCCCTCTGTCCCCCCAACAGCCCCAGAGGGCTGGCCGCGTTGCTTCACGTGGCTTGGCAAACAGATATATCCTTGTTCTAATTTATACTTTGCGATCACTAATGATCCTGAACATTTTCCCATATGCTTATTAACTAGCTGCTTGGCTGGTGTTATGAATCCATTCAGTGGCAGCTGGCTTGTGCCTTTCGATCACTTCTGCCTGATGTACAAGGAAAACGCAGAGGCCCGTTTCCCCGACCTGATCTGGTGTGCTCATGTGATGGGAAAGGAAACTGAAGATTTTTAAGCCAATGGCACCTGCAGCTCGGAGCAGCCCCTTCCGGGGGCATATGCTCAGCTGCTCTGAGGACCCTTGAGCCTCCCTACGCTCCTCTGCTGGTGTCCACGGAGCCTGTGAGCTCCTGGCCTGCTTCTGGCTCATACCACCCCACCCCATGCCGCCCCTCCCCACCCTCAGATCATCTTAGAAACCATATTCCCACACAAAAGAAGGGGTTTATGTGCGGTGGCTTTTGAGACTCATTTTTAACTTTTTTTTTTTTTTAAGATTTTATTCATTTATTTGAAAGAGAGAGAGTGAGAGTAGGAACAGAAGCAGGCGGAGTGGGAGAGGGAGAAGCAGGCTTTCTGACAAGCAGGAAGCCTGATGCCGGGCTTGATCCCTAGGACCCTGGGATCATGACCTGAGCCAAAGGCAGATACTTAACAACTAAGCCCCCCAGGGTCTCTCGATTGTTAGCAATGTCACTAGCCAACCTAAGCTGTTTAGAAGGCTGGTTAAGTTGAAATTTCTACAGTCTGTTCAGAATGGAGGGCTGGATGAGGCTGCTGCTCTGTCTTGAGTGTGAGACCATCACCTGCAGTCTCACTGGGGACAGAGACAAAGCCCCTGACTCAACTTCCCTGAGGTGGTCGGTTTTTATTATCAACTGGGCGGATCTACAGTCCCCGATTAGTCAATAAAACACTCATCTAGGTGTATCTCTGAAGGTATGTTGCAGATGTCATTGAAGACCTTCACCAGCTGACTAAGTAAGGAGGATTAGCCTAGATGACCTGCGTGGGCCATATCTGATCAGCTAAAGGGGCCCCATGAGGAGAGCAGAGGCTTCCCTGAGGGAGAAGAAATGCTGCCATGGACAGCCAGCGGCCCCAGCCTGTGCACAAGAATTCCTGCACTTCCACACAGCTGGCCCAACAGACTTCAGACGTGCCTAGTCAGACTCCAAATTCATGTAAATCAGTTCCTTGTTACAACCCTCTTCATGTGTACTTCCTAGTGGCACCGTGTCTTGGTTGAGGCCTGGCTGACAGCTGCCCCCCATCTCCCTTGTCACCTGCCTCTGCTCCTCCCCTCCGCCCCGACTCTGCGAGTACTCCCCTCACACCCCGTCCTCTAGTTTCCCTGGACCACATGGACACGGAGAGAGAATGGTCAGTTGTGAGAAACCATAAACCAGAGCCATCTTGAAGTTTTCTAACTGTCCCCTCCCATCCAGTATTTTATTATGAGAATTTTCAAACTGCAGAAAATGTGAAAAAAATTATAGCAAACTTCTGTTCAGCACAGATTCTACCACTGACATTTTATTACACTTTTCTCATCTGTTATAAATTCACCCATGTATTCCTCTACTTGTCCATCAACTGCCTTATTTTCCTGAGGCCATTCAGAGCAGTTTGTAGACATTAATCCCTTTCTTCCTCAGTACCTCAGCGTGTACATCATTAATTAGAATTTAATATTTGTGTACAGCTCTTTTTTTTCAAGGAAAATTTTAGACAACTCAATGCACAAATTATAAGCATGCCCTTCACTGTGTGTTTGTTTTCTTTTTAAGATTTTGTTTATTTGACAGAGAACATGGGGGGAGGGCCAGGCAGAGGGAGAGGGAGAAGAAGACTTCCCACTGAGTAAGAAGCCTGAAGCAAGACTCTGGATCTCAGGACCCTGGGACCATAACCCGAGTCAAAGGCAGACATTTAGCTGACTAAGCCACCCAGGCGCCCCATAAAGAGGCTTTAGAAAATATATTTTAATAGATTTTATTTACTTAAGAGAGAGAATACATGTACCCATGAGCAGGAGAGCAGGGCAGAAGGAGAGGGAGAAGCAGGCTTCCCACTAAGCAGGGAGCCCAATGTGAGACTCGATCCCAGAACCCCAGGATCATGACCTGAGCCGAAGGAAGATGCTTAACTGACTGAGCCACCCAGGTGCCCCTTCATTGTGTTTTGACAGGTGCCTCTACCCATGTGGCCTGAACACCAGCAGGACATTCACATCACCCCAGAGTGCTCCCTGTTCCTTACCCGTAAATCCTTGGCTCACCCCAGAAGCAACCAATGGGCTGATTCTTTTTTTCCTAGAGATTAGGTTTCCTGGTTCAAGAAATGAATGAGTATGATCATAAGGTGTGTGGTCTTCTGTATCCGGCTTTTTTCGCTCCCCATAATATTTTGAGACCATCCATCTTGTTGGATATATTTGTTTGCTGCACTTTGCTGCCGAGAAACATTTCATTGTATGGCTAGATCCCTGTTTGTACCTTCTCTTGATGGACAGCTGGGTTGTTCTGGGCTAATATGAATAAAGCTGCTGTGAACGTTCCGTTATAGTCCTTTCTGTGGACATAGGTTTTTCATCTCCTTGATCCTACGTATTAGTCGAGGATGGAGGAGGCTTTGTCACGTGGTAGGTTTATATTGAGTTTTATGTGAAGCTGCCAGACCGTTTCCCAGGGTGTTTGCACTGTTCGACACTTGCTCCAGCTGCGTTTGGGGGTTCTGATGGTTCTGTGTCCTCGCCAACATTTGACATTGTCAGCCTGTCATTTTTAGCCATTCTGGTGGGTGTGTAGCAATAGCCCTTTTTGGCTTTAATTTATAATTCCCTGATGACAAATGATGGTGAGTCATTTTTCATGGTAACACTGTCTTGATCATGTGCTTACAAATCCCTGAATCCACCCCAGCTTTATGTGGGCATCCTGGAGAGCTTGTCAAGAGTTACATTCTGAAATTCTGTTTTAAGAAGTGTCTTCATGAAGTGTAGATGGGATTCTTTTTTTTTTTAATTAAGATTTTTTATTTATTTGTCAGAGAGAGAGAGAACATAGGCAGGCAGAGTGGCAGGCAGAGGCAGAGGGAGAAGCAGGCTCCCTGCGGAGCAAGGAGCCCGATGTGGGACTCGATCCTAGGATGCTGGGATTGTGACCTGAGCCGAAGGCAGCCCCCTAACCGACTGAGCCACCCAGGCATCCCTGTAGGTGGGATTCTTGATTCCAGTGAGGAATCTGGAGACAAAGAGCCTCCCACACATTCCAAGTACCCGGCAGAAGGGGTATCCTAATAGGGCAACAGAGCTCAGGTCTGGAGTTGGGTAAGAGGAAGCTGAGTAAGGGGGTCAGTAGGACTTTGGGGCCAATGGGATCATGGGGGCCACTGGGATCATGGAGGGCCCTGGAATCATGGAGCCAGTAGGACCATGGAGCCAACAGGATCATGAGGCCAATGGGATTAAGGGAGGCAACAGAATCATGGGACCAATGGGATAATAGAGGGCAATAGACTCAAGGGGCCAACAGGATCATGGGGTCAGTGAGGATCATGGGGACCAGTGAGGACTATGGTGGGCAGTGAGGACCTTGGGGACTAATGACGGCATTGGTCCTGAGATTTCTGGGTCTTTTGTCCACCTCTGTGTATCAGCAATGGCTGTGTAGGGACGTTTGGGTTGGACTAACTATATGGGGATATTTTTCCAATTATGGCAATGATTTTTTCTTATGAATTAATATGATACTTATGCAACAAAAATTATAAGCCCTTTCCTGTTGTGCTTACTGTAACGACTCCCGCATTCTGAGGTTTAAGATTCCAGCTTGTCACCTAGTGACCCCCCCATGTTGGGGTGGAATTATGATGGTTTTCAGATGTTTATGTATAGGTTAATGCATAACTTCTCTTGCATCTATCACTCTGCCATTACTCACAACTGTGACCGAGCAAAGACTTTAACTCAGATACTCAGTCACCCAGGAAGACCAAGTCTTGATGGTCAGCAGCCCTCAAAGCAGGGCTTCAGGCTCTGTGAGCACCATGGAAGTCACTGGCCTTTATAACGACCCTATATTCCTTGCCTTCAGAGGATCCAAGCCCCCTGCTCCAAGCAACACACATTATGCAAAGCTAGGCTTTCACAAAGTTACAAAATGGGTGATTTATATATATAAAAAATGTATATATAAATATATATTATTTATATATATAAAATATATATATTTAAATAATATATTTATTTAGAATAGAAGAATATATTTATTTAAATATATTTAGAATATATTTAAGGAAATATATATATATTTAAAGAATTTATTTATTTATTTATTCATTTGAGAGAGAGAGAGATAGAGATTCTCAAGCAGACTCCCAACTGAGGTTGGGGCCCCATGTGGGTCTTGATCCCACGACCCTGAGACTATGACCTAAGTCAGCTTATCAAGAGTCAGATATCTAACTGACTGAGCCACCCAAACACCCCTGATTTTTATATTTTAAATGGATTTTGTTAGGTGAGAGTTCACTGGAGTATTCATTCAAATTTCAAGTTCTTCCCCAGTCAAACGTAATCCGACTGTCAAAAATTGGCCAGGGGACTCATTCCCCCAGGCAGGCACAGACTCCATGAGAACAGGGCCTCTCCAGACACTGGGGTCTTCCTTCCCCAGGAGATGAGACCGAGTCAGGCAGCACGTGAGCTGGGGATGCCCTGGTGCATGTTGGGCCTGTGTGGCTGGCAGAGCTGTGCAGGGCTGAGGGAGACCAGATGCTTGTGTCCCCCAAAATTCACATGTGAAAACCCAGCGCCCAGGGTGATGGGGTGAGGAGGTGAGGTCTCTGGGAGGTGAGCAGGTGCGGAGGGTGCAGCTGCACAGATGTGATTAGTGTCCTGATTGGAGGCTCCTCCCACCCCGCCAGGTGTCCTTCCAGTGCGCACTGCATGGGTTAGACAACACAGATGTACTTCTCTCTGTTCTGGAGGCTAGAGGTCCAAGATCGGCAGCCCCCCAATCCAGTTCCCTAGTGAGGGCTCCCCCTGGCTGTAGGTGGCCACCTTGCTGGGTCCCTCTGTGGCAGGGAGAAAGAGCTCTCTGGTATCTTCTTGCAAGGGCACTAATCCATCATGGGCCCATCCTCATCACCTCATCTAAACCCAATCCCCTCCCAAAGGTCCCCTCCAAATACCGTCACACTGAGGACTCCAGTTTCAACGTATGAGTTTCCAGAGGACATAATTCAATCTAGAGTATTCTGTCCCCAAATCCTGTCCTTCTCGCATGCAAGATACCTTCATTCTATACCACCCGCCCCCAATGTCTTAATTTATTCTGGCACCGACTCTCGACGCTGATGTCTGCAGCCCCATCTCAGTCAGAGGTGGGTTGTACTTGAGGTGTGATTCCTCCCGAGGAGAAATTCCCTCCAGCTGTGAACCCATGACACCGGACAAATTGTGTGAAATAACGCCTAGGATGGCCGTTCCCGTTCCAAAAAGGGAGCACTGGGAGAGAAGGGAGGGGTGATGGGTCCCAACCAGGCACAAAACAAAACAAGGCAGATTCTAGTAGATGATAAGGCTGGAGAACAGTCCTCTTTGGTTTGATGTTCTGCCTTCTGGACCCACGGGGGAGACTGATTCCATGAGATCTAGTATCAGGAATTGGCTTCTGTGGGCACGGAGGCTGAGAAGTCCAAGATTTGCAGGCAGCACGTTGGAGACGGAGGGCAGCCAGTGGTGCGGCTCCAGTCCAAGTCGCAGCGAGAAGGCAGAGAGAGCGAACTCACCTTGAGTCCGCCATGTGTGTGTCATGCAGCCCCTCAGCTGATCGGTCAAGGCCCACCCACTGGGGGACAGTTTGCCTTGTGTTAGTGTGGGTTGTCCTCCTTCCACCCTACCCGTCCCACCTCCAGCCCAGATTCCCATGCGCACCATCGGCAGACAAACTGGGGACTTGCCTGACTTGTGGGTGTGATCAACTATGGGAGGAAGATTTTCTTTGAAAGAAACAGTCTTTTCTTAGACCAGACATGGGAATGAGAGAGAAATCACAACTTAGTGAGCAAGTCCGGACTGTGCCTGTAGTGGTGAGAGGATTGCTATAAAGGACACAGGGGAAGGCATGAATTGGCCCCCACGGCTGCTTCCAGAGAGCACCATGCTTTCTCTTTCAGCTCAGTGGAGTGTCAGTTCTTGGGGAAAAGCAGGCTCTGTCTGTCCTGAGACTCCCTTTGCTTGGGTGGGAGAGCTGAGCTGCACTAAAAGCCTCCAGATGTTTTGATAAGTGGAAGAGACAAGACCCGCACCTGCCTGGTTCTCCAGATTGTGGAAGAGAACGTGGACCCGTGTGTACCTGCTGGCTGTGGGGCCTGCATGCAGGGAGCCTGTGGGACATGAGCCATGTCCTCTGTGAGAGCCACTGAGGCCACCGGGGGAGCCTTGAGAGCAGACCAGATGCTTCTTTCTTATTTCCACTAGAAACCAGGCAGGAAGGTGGGGGAGAACAGTCTCCTCTTCACAGTTGGGGAAACTGATTGGGGACTGATATGGTTGTGGTGCTGGGGCCATGCACCTTACCAGCTTCTGAAATAGGCGCCCGGTGGCTTGTGAATGCCACCTGCCACAGCCGCCTGCCCGAGGGGAGGACTGGCGGCCTGTCAATGGAGGCCCCTGTGTGGTGGTGGGTGGCTCGTGGCCTCAGCGAACTTTGAGGCATTCCGCCCTGGGCCTCGTGTGCATTGGATTCGTGATAGGGGCCTCTCTGCAGAGCTGCCCCTCGAGGGGGGACAGCTGAATGAGGGCCTGTGTGTTCGCTTCACCATGTTTATGAGCCCTTGTTCACACATCGTCATGACTGCAGCATGGCGTGGGAAGGCCTCAAAACCGGGGTTGGGACAAGGCAGAGCGGGCGTCAGTGCGGCAGCTGGCAATCAGGGGAGCTGCCCCAGTGACAGAGGCCACCGCAGGGACCCTCCTCGCCTGAGGCCTGGTGGGTGTCCAGGGCGCCAGGGACTGCAGGTGGTGGCAAGGCTGGCAGTGCTCCAGGGCAGTGGGGAAAGTTCCAGACTACCCGGTAGGAGAGCCTTGTCCAAAGCTTCTGGGGTCCCGTGGCAGAAGCAGTGAGGTTGTCCCTTGGCTTCTGACAGCGTATTCAGGCACATGTCTGTGGCAGGTAGTCTACCAGCTGGAAAACATCCCGTGCGGGCGTGGATCTCTAACCTGATGCCTGGGAGAGCCCTGGAGGGCTGGTTATAGCACAGGCCCCAGGCTCCTGCCCAGGGCTTCCACTCACACGGAGAGGGGCGGGCTGGGTCACCTGGGTCCTGGCTGTGACGCTGCTCTTCTGGGGAGGATGCAGGGCGTGGCTGGTCTGAGGTCCCCCGGCAAGCCTCACACACCCTCTCAAGCCTCCCGAGTGGACAGGTGGGTGGACCCAGGAGGGACGGTTCTCCCTGCTGCCCTCCCAGTGGGGCCCCTCTGCACCCAACAGAAGCCTACTGGAAAAACAGTTCCCACTAAACTTCAGAAAGGTTTGTGGAGTGGAGAATTTGGTTGTGAAGACGGGAAAACAGACTGAGCCCTGGCTGAGGGTCTGTTTCTGGACAGCAGAATCGTCACCAGTGAGTGGAAGTTGTCTACGGCAAGGAGACGCAGTCTGCCCTCCCAGGGCGAGCCCCAGCATCACGGAGGATGAGGGGCAGGAGCAGCTGGGTGCGGGGGCCGTGCCCCGTGGTATGTAGCAGAGGTGGCGGAGTTTGCCATGCGCTGCCTGGGCAGGGCAGGCTCCCATTCCACGGGACCGAAGGCTCGTCTGTACATCTGTCCCCACATCCCGCCTTGGTCTGCATAATCTGCCATCTTTATTCCCCAGCACAGCCGAGACAGCCTCATGAGAAGGCCAGGCCTGCTTTATTCCTGGAACTTAGCTGAGTTGGGAGCACTGGTGTTGGTGTATCTGGGGCAGCATCTCCGGTGGCCTCCCATCTGACCCATGACACCAGCCTTTTCCTTCCCTGGCGATGAGCCGTGTCCACCCCACGCTCTACCCCTCTCTCCATCTGTGGAGGATGGGTTTCTTGGGTCCCTCAGAGCCACAGGGAATGAGTCCCAGAATGCTGAATGGGGAGTGGGGGCTGGGGGATGGGGAAGGTCAGGTGAGGGTGGGAGACGTGTGCACAGAAAGGAGACCCTCATTTCAAGATGCACCTGCTGAGCCCGGATGATGGGGCTCTGGGCTCCCGGGCTGTGGAGCAGTGAGTGTGGCTCTGGTGCCTTGTCACGGGGGGAGGGAGACTCCGACGTAGCCACCTGCTTCACTTGGCGCAGGTCCTTGGTAACGGCCCTTCCTCCCCATGCAGCCAGTGGTCGTCATAAACATCTGCATCCTTTGGACCCTGTGTGGCTGGAGTGGAGTGGAGAGGAATTCCGCATGGGAATGGCTTCTAAGGGTGGAATAGAACAAAATTCCCTTAAACTCCCCTGTGACTCAGATTTTAACCCTTAAATCTGTGCAAATACCTACATATACAAATACAAAGCCCCATCGAAACAATTACTTTAGGGGCACCTGGGTGGCTCAGTGGGTTAAGCCTCTGCTTTCAGCTCAGGTCATGATCCCAGGGTCCTGGGATCGAGCCCCGCATCAGGCTCTCTGCTCAGCAGGGAGCCTGCTTCCCCGCTTTCTCTCTGCCTGCCCCTCTGCCTACTTGGGATCTCTCTCTGTGTCAAATAAATAAATAAAATCTTTAAAAAAAAAAAAAAAAGAAAAAAAGAAACAATTACTTTAATAATAATAAGAAAACGGAGACCACCAGCATGAGAAAATTTACAGGAGAACAAACAAAGACCTTAAAATATGCTTGGGAAACATTGAAAAGGTCATGTTCAAAAGGTAAACCCTTGTAAGAGAAAGAGCTAGAAGTTTAGTGCATCAAAACACAGAGGATCCTGCGTCCTCCTGTGGGCCTTGGGTAAGTGAAAGTGACTTCTGACGGCACCTAGCCCTTTAACACAGAGTGTGTGCTTTGTGATTTATTTTTAGTTGGTTTCCTGGGAAAACTGTAATTTTCATTTTAAAGCAGCACATTTTAAAGTATAATGTTTTATTACAACTCATGGATAACAGTTTTCTGTGGGGAAGAATTTCTGATTTTATCGTGGAAATCAATGTAAAAATATGAGTGAGTTTCCTGAAACTCACTTTGCAGACGTTTCAGGAACTGTTAACCCCACAGCCAGTGGGAAGACTCCAGTGGAAACCACCTGCCAGATGTGGGGACTTAGTCCTGCATCTCAGGGGTGCAGCTTTGTGGTCCCTCTGCCTCCGCGGCCACCGCACCGCCTGCAGACACACGTGTGTCACCCAGGATGCATGGTACCTCAGGGAGGCAAATCCCACCCAGCTCCTTCCAGATGGAATGCCTGCAGGACATGGGGGCATGCAGCATTCCTGGGCAAGCAGCCCCAGGGCCGGGGACGGGGTTTCCCTGGTGACGGTCACGAGGGACTGTGTGACATATTTGGAACACAAAGGAGAGGTTAAGGGAGCCCACGCAAATGACATTCAGATGCCGGGAGCAGTTTCACAGCTGAGACCTCACTGGCGTTTCCCACGGCCCACATTCCCGCAGAGGCTTGGGGCACAACCCTCAGGAGACGGGAGCAAGGGGGTCCGGGGCAGCCAGGTGAGGTCCTTTGGCTCCCGGTCTGTGGGTGACAGCACCTCCCTCTGTGGGTATCTGGCAGCCATCACACCTCACTCCCCACCTCACCCTCAGCCTGCCTCTGGCTTCTGCGAATCAAGAAATCCTCAGGGGTGACTTGAGCCATGACGATGTCATTTATAGCTGCTGTCATGGTAAAAAAGATAAAAGTTATAAAACTACAACTATGACAAAATGGGTCTGCACTGTTTTGGTAGACTCTCTCTCAGCAGTCGGTCCCCTTCGAAAGGGACCAACTGTCCTCCCCTGCTTGCGGCTCTCCATGCTCTGTGCTCCATGCACCCTCTAGCCCCATTCATGATACAAACTCTGAACAAAATGGGGCTAGAGGGAACATACCTGAACAAATATAGGCCAGCGATGAAAAACCCACAGCTAGATACTCAGTGGGGAAAAACCAAGAGCTTTCCCCCTAAGGTCAGGAAGAAGAAAAGGATGTTCCTCCTCTCCACTTTTATTCAACATAATTCTGGAAGCCCTAGCCTCAGCAATCAGACAACAAAAAGAAATAAAAGGCATCCATATTCATGGAGAAGTTAAATCATCCCTACTTGCATGGACATGATATTATGCATCGGAAATCCCAAAGATGCCCCCCCAAAACCACTAAAACAATAAATGAATTCAGTAAAGTGGCAGCATACGAAATTAATACCCAGAAATTGGTAACGTTTACATACATAAACAACAAAGTCACAGAAAGAGAAATTAAAAAATAACACCTTTACTGTGGCACCAAAAAGAATAAAATACCTGGGGATAAACCTAACCAAAGAGGTGAAGGACCTGTACTCTGAAAACTAGAAAACACTGATGAAAGAAATTGAAGGGGACACAAACAAATGGAAAGATACACCATGCTCATGGATTAGAAGAGTCAATATCGTCAAAGTCCATGGTACCCGAAGCAATTTACAGGTGTGAAGCAATCTGTCTAAATACCAGCAGCATTTACCACAAAACTGGAACCAGTAATGCTCATATTCGTATGGAACCACAGAAGACCCCGAACAGCCAAAGCAACCTTGTCCAGTGATGGAAGCAAACCGTCCATGTAATTAACCCCAGGCCAGCTGGCTGCCCACATAGCTGAATGGCACATGGTCAGCCTGCACATCCATGTTTTCTGGTTTCATCTACAGAGTAACTGAGCGAGAAGGTTACTACATTTCCTATTTTGCAGTTGGGAACTCTTAACGCTCAAGCCCATAGCCACTAGGTAAGTGAACCGGTATTTGAAGGCACTGCCCCGCGCACTTATTTCCTCCTTCTGTGGCTGCGTATTTCAGTCCTGACACACGGGAAGTACTGTGATAAACGCTGAGAATGCGGGTGTGAACAAGACAGTCGGATCCTGTTTTCACGGAGTGCATGATTGCACAGACCCACGTTCCACACAGAATTGCACGGGTAACATTGAGTTGCAATTGTTAGACAGGCAACAAAGGAGAGCTACAGAAGGCTGTTAGAATGTGAAGCGGGGCTGGAGCTCTTCGGGAGGCCCTAGGAAGGCCTGAGACGGAGGCCACAGGGAGGAGGCCCAGCCACCCCTGACATCCATCAGCACTGGTCCCTGGCCTCTTGCACTAGTCCCTCCACCAGCTGGAGGTGGCAACACAAGGGACCCAAGGCCAGCAGAAGTCAACCCGCCATGAGGAACACGAAGTGACATTTTGAGCCACTAAGTTTTGGGGTGGTTTTATATACCAGGACAGAATACTGAAATAGAGCCCTGTGGCTGAACAGGAAATCACGTCTCCCAGTTTTGCCCATGATCGCTTGGACCCAAGTGCTCAGCACAGTCCAGGTTTGTCTGGCTGCTGACTCGTAGCTAGGATGAGACAGAACACAGACGTCAGCTGTTCCAGGCCTCAGAGCCTCCGGCTCAGAGTGACTGTGCTGGGCAGATGGGAAGAAGAGGAAGTTCAAGTCCCAACATGCGTCCCTGGTCCAGAACCTTCCTAAATGTGTTGATAGCATCACTCATCTCTGGTCCCCCAGGGTGACAGTAGCTGAAAATCAAAAACAGAATTAGAGCCATTTCCCAAGTGGCAGCGACGGTGGAACAGTGACAGCTAAGCATCCTTCGGAAGCGGAGGCCTGGGACGCTGGGACGGGATGTGGGGGAGGAGGGGCCAGCTCCTGGCGTGGCCTCCGTGGCTCCTGTTGAGGATACTATAATTTTCTTGCCTGAGGGAATCGCCCTGTGGGAGGCAGACGTACAATTACGCCCAGATCCCAGGGATGACTTCCAGAGTCAGATCACAGAGCAGGAAGCTTCCTGCGGCGGTTTGAACACATGTCCTCAGATTCCGTGTGGCCTCCCCTTGAACCTGGGTGGGCCTCTGGTGCCCGGAGAGGAGAGGCCCTATGGCCTGCCTGCTCCCTGCCTGGGACGCTTGCTCTGGGAGCCTCAGGCTGTCCTTTATTTTGGTTTTCCCTGCTTCATGACTTACGCAGCTTCAGTATAAGGGCCTGAGGTGATGATCTGATACCCGCAGGACTTGTGAGACGATCACCCCTCACTGGGGGTTAGCTCCTCACCACCTCACGTCATCACCTTCGGTTTGCAAGTGCGGCGAGAACGTCTGCCATGCACACTTAGCAACCCCGTGGTCTCTGAAGGAGTCCAGATACCCTGGGGCATGTCGTGAGGAGACCACGCAGGGAAATGGCTCAGCCTTTACATGCCCGGCTGAGTTTGCCCGCCTGGGCTCAGACGTGTGATGGCAGCAGCCTGGAGGACGGAGCTGCCCCCTGGTCTCGGGGAGATCCTGCTGAGAGCCGTCTAGCTCCTCTTGCTTGGCACACACCTGAGGATGGGAAGGAGATATGATTGATTTGCTTGAAGCTGCTGTGTGGCGATGATGGTTCTGCACTGATGAAAAACTGGCCCACGTGCCCACAAGTGAATGGCAAAGCGATCCTGCTTTATGTTGGGAACACCTTGGGGGGAGGGAATGTGTGTAAGCAGGAGCTGAGCGTACACACAGCAGGTGCCCTGAGGAGGAGGAGAGGGACATCTCACCAGGACAGTGGGACGGGTCATTTTATGGGTCAGCCTGGCTAGACCATGGTGCCGGTTTGGGGAAACACCAGCCCAGACGTTGCTGTAAAGAGTTTGTCCAGAGGCGGTGAACGTTTACAATCAGTTGGCTTTAATTAGATCAAGTTACCCTCTGCAACGGGTCTCATGCAATCAGCTATAGGCCCTCAATGCAAAAGACGGAGCTTTTCTCAAAAAATGAACTGTGCCACCAGTCAGCACCATAGGAATCCGGTCTAGTTTCCAGCCTTTGCATCCCAAACTGCATTATCAGCTTTCAGCTGAATTTCCAATTGTGTGGTTTTGCCAGCCAGCCCCCAGAGTCACACACCGTGGGGGCCCTGACTGGAGTAGGGTGCTGACCCCTAGGAGACTTTGGGCGTCTTCCGAATGCGCCTTTTGGTTGTACAAGTGAGAGCCATGTGGCAAGAGCTGATGTCTGATGATGTCTGGTGTGGATGCTTATCTTTCCACACAGGAACAGTATGGTCAGAAACGCCCGTGACGGTGACCGGGATAAGGGGATGGGCTGCCTTTGGTCATCGCAGTGTATTACATTGGGGGCCAGTTCCTAAATCTCCCTCCCGTTTGGAGGGATCTGACACCGCGTGGGTTTGGCGGAAGGCAGGCCCAGCCCCTCTGCAAGTTCAGGGACCCCGTTGCTCTCCTCCTCCTGCACAGGCCCACTGGAAGCTCCCATCTGGGGCTTCGGGAGTCACAGGTGCTGGGTCATGGGGGAGGTCACTCGTGGTAGAATCACTGGTGCCAGGAGCCTGGAAAAGGAGGGGTGTTGGGAGCTGGGGTGGGGGCAGCAATGTTCCCGGGAGCTGGGATACTGCTCCCCGAGGGGCTCTGACTGTGCTCTGGGCTCCCGGCCTCAGCTCCTGCGTGCTCTGGGATGGCTCTCAGATCTCCCTCGATCCCGGGAGTGTCTGATGATCCTGGAAGGATGAGCTCTGGTTAGCCAGCGTCTGTTTGCACCCAAGAACCCTCACCAGATCCGTTAACAAGGGCTAGTTCCCTGTCTGCCCCCACCTTTTCTTCCCGTGTCTCCTGCTCTGTTAAACTGGGGTTCATCAGATTTCGTCGGGACATTGCTATGGGAATACCCAGTTCACATGGCCCCGTATGAACACCACATCTGAGTAGGAACTGCTAGCTTCCATGCGGGCAGAGACGGGCAGTTCTCTCCCTGCCTTCTCTGCCTCTGCTTGTGTTGTGGGGCGCCACGGCAAGGCCTGACCCAGGGCAACTTGCTTTGATCCTACGCATGAAAGGGCTTGTATTCTGCTTTGCTGTGATCGCCTCTTCTGCGTCTGCATCTCTGGGGCTTTGTCTGAGGAGCGAGCACTTGGGTAGCTGGGAGGTAGCAGTGACTTCAGGGACCAGCGCCATCCTCTTGTGGAAAGAAATTGCCAGTCGGTGAGGGTGAAAGTTGACAGAGGACAGGGAGGGACATGTCACCCCACAGCAGCTCGGGGACAAAGCTGAAAGGTGTGGTGTGTGTGTGAAATGGGCATCTCCTCCCCGGGGCCACACAGCAGGCCCGGACCTCTGCAGGCCTGAAAGGCAGGGGACTGAGGGATGCAAAGGGGAGGCCCTGACTTGTGACTTACTTCCATCTGCGCTTCAGTAAGCCCTAAGTCGCCTACAGAGGTACTGGCCATGTCCAGGGTCGACACACATTTTCCGAAAGGGGCAGGCAGCAAACGTGATAGACCCAAAACAACTTTTGGAAGGTGTATCTCATCACGACTTTGCTTAGTCGTTGGGTCATGGTGGTGATGGAAAGGAGAATCGTACGAGGTCACCGTCCTGCAGAGTGGCATAGGCGGGTGGCAAGACACAGGAAATGTTCGTGTCTGCCACTGGGAAGTAGCCAGTGGAGGTGAGCAGGCTCCAGGTCGAGTGGTTTCCCAGCAAAGCAGGGTTGGGCAGGTCCCAGTCCGGGATGGTGCTACCAGGGAGCATTAGAGCCATGGCAGGCGAGCCCCCAAGTGAGGGACACAAGCGTGCCAGTCTCAATAGGTAGGCCGGCAGCAGGGGCTAGAGGACCCACCTCCTGGGGTCTGTTAGACCCCTCACAGGCAAGGTGCCAACAGGCCCAGGCCAGGCCGGATGGACATATCACTATTGGACTGGCGACACTTTAACTGGGTCCAGGAGCTTTGGGTTTGAGCAAGTCTTCAAGCAAATGTTTGATTCTAATGGCTCACAAATGCTCTCTATTTGATAGTAAATAATGGGTGTTATAACAAAGCGGGGAGCTCCGTCTGACAGCCATTTCCTCGCTTGAGCATCACGGAACACCAGATTCGCATCTGAATCTGAGCAGGCAGCATGTGGGCTGGAAGGAAGGTCACAAGTGGCTCGTGCCAGGCTGGGGACCGAGGCCCTCCGAGCCAGGGACAGGGTCACGTCCTCAGTGCCTTTCAAGGCCTGACCACCGCACTCACACACACTGGAAGTGGCCCAGCCTGTAGGATAGAACGTGAGATGTGCTGGGTTGGGTGGTTGGGGCGATAAATGCAATTTTAGCTTCTGCAGAGAATGGAGGGATTGGGACATATCGGTAGTTTTCAAAAATCACCCTGGGAGGCTCAGTCGGTTAAGTGTCTGCCTCCAGCTCCAATCGCGATCTCAGGGTCCTGGGATTGGGTTCCCCTTCGGGCTCCCTGCTCAACGGGGAGCCCTCGTCTTCCTCTGATGCTCCCTCTGCTCGTGATCTCTCTCTCTGTCAAATAAATAAATAAATAAATCTTTAAAAAAATCATATTTGGAGAGTAGATGGGGACAAAATCACAGAATCTCGAAACATTTTCAGTTCTGGGTCTGGGTCCCAGCTGGTGGCTCTTCGGTCTATTTTTTAGTAACTCCTAACTGGAGACAAAACCCCTCTTCCTACGGTGATTCCCTTGGAAACTTCTCCAGTGCTTGGGATGCTATAGGTGGGAAGGTCAGTAAACAGCCGGGCTCCGAAGTTGCGTCTCCCAGTGTCTCCCTGGAGGCCTCCTCTCCGGCCTTAGGTTGGGACCCACTGTGGCCTCCTGGCCCTGGCTGGCTGGTCTCTGCCCCCAGGGGAAGTGTGTCATAGAGTGGAAGGCCTGTCACCTGAGCTCTGACTGCACCAGGCAGAGAGGGGTGCCTCCCCTGTGGCCACTGTGACTACCATCAGAAGGCACTGGGAGAGCCAAGGCCTCCCAGGTCCCGGCAGACCCTCACTGTGCCCGCACACACGGCCTCAGCAGCTGTACCGCCCTCATGGCTCCTCTGGGTTTACTGTCGATGAGGAACCCCTCAAGCCAGTTTTCCAGGTGGAGCTGCAGTTTCTACCTCTTTCCCTGGTATTTCTGCAACTGACTCATCCGACTGTGGGAGGCATTTTGGGGGTATCTGCCCAGAGCCGCTGTCCCCCGCCCCCAAGGGGCCATGGATTCAGGCGCACCATGGATGGTAAGTGAGCTGCTGGGAGGCCGGAGGCGTGGGCGGTGGGCTCTGACCCCTGCCCTTCAGCTTTGGAGCAGGGGTCCTTGATCACGGTCTTGGACGTGCCACATGGACCCTGGGGTGTTTGCACCCTGCACAAATGAATAAACAGAGTGGGTCATTTTAGTGATGGGCATCAGGACGGAAGTCACGGGCATGTGTGAATATTGTCCGACATGGTGAAATTCATCATCCGGCATGTGTTCTTAGAGCTTTGTCTTGACCGCAACAGACTTGCCTCCCCCCCCGAGTCCCTGTCCTGCTCTCTGCAGCTCTTGTGAGGCTCATGGATGCACTGGGATCCGAAAGCGTTCACCTCAAGCGCAGGCAGCGCCACACCAACGATCGGGGCCGTCTCGTTTGGGTGACACCAGATGGCCTCATGAGCTTTGCTCCTGATCAGCGGGATGTGCTCATGGGATTTACTCTGTGATCAGGCATCGGCCTTACCAGCCCTTCTGATGGCCCTTCCCAGGTGTTAACGATACAAGAAAGGTTGCGGGGTCCTAGCCTCCCTCGTTTTGTTATGTGTCTTCTGGCAGAGCCAAACTTTTGGCTGTGAAGGTTGTTCTTTCCCTCACCCAGTCCGTGCATGAGGAACCAGGAACATTCCGGCTCCTGGCTTCCCTCCCATCAGGCCCCAGGCGGGGCGTCCCGATGCTCTGGGCCCTTTCACCCCTCCAAGTGCGTCTGACTCCCTGGGCCTCCGGGGCATAAAGGGGCTTTGTCAGAGCCGGGCCTCATTTGCCACTTCAGAGCATCATGTCTGTTGACATTGCAAAATAGCAGAAGAATTCAACAACGGGCCTTTTCAGAGTGTCCATGGTGAATGCACAAAGGACGGCCCCAAGTGGGTCAGCAGCTGGTTTGGAGATCTTTCCGGGTGAGAAATCACATGTGGGCATTCAGCCTTCACGGGCCCTGTCCTGCTCACCCGGTGACTCAGATGGGCAAAGGCAGCGGGTGGCTCCCTTCCCGAGGACAGGCACCGTGTGTGCGGCTTCCTGGAAGGACATCTGACACCCTCTTGCCCTGCGGCATTTTGTAGGAAGAATCCCCAGACCCATCCGCGATCATAGAGGTGCCCTAACCCTCGGCCACCTCATGTTTAGGTGAGCCAGAGGTTCAAGCATCAAGGCAGCAGAACCTTCCTGAGCTTGTTGAGTCCCCCGCCCCAGTGTACGGAGCCAGACAGCCAGGTTGGCAGCTTCTGAGGGTTTGATAGGGGCAGGATGGGGGGCAGATGCTGGCCATAGACCTGTGTTGTGCAGAGGAGGATGGGGACAGGTCCCTGCTCCCTGGTCAGTGTGCGCTGCATAGGGTGACATTTCACACCCAGGGATGAAGGGACGCCATCAAGAGAGACACCTGAAGATCCATCCTAGGAGAATGCTGTCTGCGTGACCTCCAGGCTTCAGGTAGCAAAACGTGCCCCAATTAATGTTACATGTTCCTGGAGGCTCTGATGCTTCATGAGCTCCCACGTCGGTGACACAGACAGCAGTCTGCACGGAGCTGTTGGGCAGAGCCGTTGCTCCCGGCGATGAGCCCCAGAGCTACACTGGGCTGCTTTCCTCATGGCAAGTTAGTTATCATTTTTTTTAAAGATTTTATTTATTCGTTTGACAGACAGAGATCACAAGTAGGCAGAGAGGCAGGCAGAGAGAGAGGAGGAAGCAGGCTCCCCGCTGAGCAGAGAGCCTGATGCGGGGCTCGATCCCAGGACCCTGAGATCATGACCCGATCGAAGGCAGAGGCTCAACCCGCTGAGCCACCCAGGCCCCCCTGCAAGTTAATTATAATTAATGACCTTTTGCAGTAAGGACATAAATAACAATTCATGCCAGACATGAAAACATCTAGTAATACGAATCTCACCTTACTTGCATTCAGATGAATTCACACTAGAAGAAAATGTTCATTAGATTAAATATTTTTTTAAAGATTGTCACCCTCAGAGCTGCCAACCATGTGGAGAAAGAGCCCTATCATATATTTGCTGGTGGGAACACGTTTGGTAGACCACGTTGGAGGGCAACTTTGTAGCACACACCAGTGCGCATAAGTGTGTTCCTGTTTTTCAAGCCAGCAGTTTTATTTCCAGAAATCACCCTGGGGAGACAAATGTGAATGTGAACAGAGCAAACAGTCCACAGATGAGCAATTTAGCAAACTGAAAATGCGGTTTGAGCAAGAGGTGAGTCGGTGCCAGGGTCCAGTGACAAGATGGCTCCATCCTGGGATGGGAGGTGCGGCACACCGACTATAGCTAATAGCACTCTCTTCTGTATTTGGAAGTTGCTAGAAGAATAGATCTTAAAATTTTTTTTGGAATGTTATATGGTGGTGGATGTTAGGCTAGACTTATTGTGACCATTTCACAATATGCACAAATAAGGAATCGTTAGGTTGTAGGCTACCGTGAACGAATACAATGTTACACGTCAACTGTATCTCAATAAACCTGGGGGAAAGTTGTATCCGAATAGTGGGGAGAGGACCAGTCCATCAGAGGTTTTGAGATACATGGCTATCCAAGGAGAATTTTGTATATTAGCAAGAATAAGCTCCCGATGGATTAAAGAGGGGAATGCTGCCTGGAAACATAGTGGAAGGAATTAGAGTAGAAACATTTCAGCCCTTTGAGAGTGAGGAAGGATTTGTGAAGCAAGAAACAAAGCCAGAGCTGTAGTGGAGATGCGCTGTGTGTTCACCAAGTTGTGCCCTGGTTCTCCTGGGTGCATAGGACGCCCACCTCCCCACCCACCAGCAGGGGAGTGAGTTCTGGCTGCTGGTGTGCAGGGACAGTGATGTGTGTCTGCCCACCTCCGTGCGTTGGGGCCACGCTCCACCTGCCATTCACATTGGCGGGGGCAGTGAAGAACTTTGGGATGGTGGGGACACAACGAAGGGACCTCAAATCCCTGAGGCACTGCCTGGTGGAGAGTTGCCAGGATGGGTTGCTGGACTAGAAACGTCTGCATTAGAAATAAAATCCTGTGTGTGTGTGTGTAGACAATGGGGTTTTAAAGCCACAACTGATAATGAAATCATCAGTGGAAACCCTGTCAGCTTTACTCACATGAATGTCTAGGTCTTGTGTGTGGGGGACCAGATGCAAAGTAAAGTTAAACACAAGCAGAGTAGAAAGCATTTCTAAAAAATGACAGATGATAGAAAAAAACACTCCCATAAGTCAATAATGAAAGGTAAAAATAATTCATTCAAAAGATAGACAAAGGTTAAGAGGAGGATATTTGCAGAAAACTAAATATGAAAAGATACTCGACCTCATTTCTGATCGTAGAATACAAATGAGAACCACAGTATACCCATTATTTGCTTACTGGAGTGGGAAATTTTAAAAATTTAATTATATTCAAGGGTTTGCAAGCATGTGGGAAGAAGGCATCAATATACTTTCTTGTAAACTGTTTTAGAAGCATGTTATAAAATGTGCTTCCCTTGAACCTGTCAGTCCCGTGTCCCAGTGCCTCCAGCAGAGGAGAAGCCTAAACAAATTATGGGGACGGAGTGATGCATATTTGGAACATGAAGCTGTGCTCTAAAGGACTTGACCACATACGGAAAGTGGAGTTCACTGATCCATATTGTGAGATAAAATGCCTTGTGATATTGTTAATATAGGATGGTTCCATGTATGTAAACATTCCCCAAAATGTCTTTGGTTTATGTCAATACATGTGTGAAGATGTGGGAAGTGAGTAGAGGAAAGCCCGTGGATGCAGGTGACCATGCCCAGCATGGAAGTGGTGGTGAGTTTCTGCACTTCCGGGGTGTTTGAATCTTTTATAGGAGTCTGGTAAGTATTACATGTAAGATTTTAAAAAAGAGGAACGCTATAAGCTATAAAATGTTCATGGGAATGAAAAATGACCAAGCAAAGGAATTGTTGTAAGTGACAATTATGAGAGTGTATAGTGGATGGAAAATGTGTATGATGTGGTCTCCAAAAGAAATCAAAATTACAAAAGCACCGTGATGGTTAAGAGGGAGACGTAAGTTTCTTTGGGGATGAAAACTGGAAGGAAATATGGCTCCCATTTGCTGTGGGAAAGAACATCCTGCCTTAGCACTTGAACTCAAAACCCTACACTCACCTGTCACTTGCTGTCCACGCAAACTGTGATTTGAACGTTGGGCATCATAAAATCCAGGTTCGGAATTCTTTTACAAGCAGTAATCGAGCTATTGATTAGACATGCCTTCAGTTTACCTGGCTGCTCACAGGCTCTTCTTCTCGCTGCGCAGAACTGTTTGCAAGCACAGTGATAGTGAGATCCTCAGCGTTTTAAGTATCGGATATGGCATCCATGGATAGATTGCACAAATACGGCGACTTTGCAGAGCGCTTACTTTTGTGTGATGCGTCTCTTAAACAGTGGACGCTCATGCACTAGCTATCCAGACCTCATAAACTGTGCCACACTTGCTTCCCAGCTTTTGCTGTTGAAGCCCCACTTGCGCTGCCTTGTTCGTCTGCACCTTTTCCCACAGTGCACTGGGAGATGGCAGGGACTTCTCTGCTCCCTATTTTCTGTAGTTGGAACCCCCTCTTCAGAGACTTTATTATTTATTCCATCAAGTTTATCTTGATGTGCTCATTTATTTTAGAAAACCCTTTCCTTCTCAAAAATAGGTAGTTCCGGGGCGCCTGGGTGGCTCAGTGGTTTAGGCCACTGCCTTCGGCTCAGGTCATGATCTCAGGGTCCTGGGATCGAGTCCCGCATCGGGCTCTCTGCTCGGCAGGGAGCCTGCTTCCCTCTCTCTCTCTCTGCCTGCCTCTCTGCCTACTTGTGATCTCTGTCTGTCAAATAAATAAATAAAATCTTTAAGAAAAAAAAAATAGGTAGTCCCATCCAAGCCTATTATCTGGATATGAGCTCAAAATCACCACCGTCATCATCACTGTCATCACGACATCCCTATCGTCATCATTGTTATCACCTGCATGATCACCGTCACCGCCGTCACCACCATCACCACCGTCACCACCGTCACCATTATCACTGTCATCACCTCCATCCCTATTATCATCATCATTGTTATCACCATGACATGATCATCACCACCGTCATCTCCGTCATTACCACCATCACTGCCATCACCGCCACCGTCATCGCCATCATCATCACTGTCATCGCCACCGTCATCACCATCATCATCACCGTCGCCACCGTCATCACCACCACCATGACCGTCATCACCATCATTGCCACCACCGTCAGCATCATCACCGTCACCACCGTCACCATCATCACCATCACCTCACCTATTCCACGTTTACCAGCACACTTCTGCCCCACTTCAAGAAGAAACAAGGTGTGGGAAGAGGGGAAATATAGAAAAGTTTAGGAAACAGATTGAAAAAGTCTGCCATGACCTCCAAGTATGCAGTTTGGGAAGTGTTTTGTGCATTATAACTATACCCTATTTGTGGGATTCTCGACAGTATACAGTGAAATGTTGAACTGCTGCTTCTAGGGACTGAATTCACTGTTCCAGTGCAACCTAGCACCAAGGTGGGCCACGACACGGCTGGAATGCGGTTTCCTTTGAACCGTCAGTGCTTGCTGAGCACTGTCCGCACAGCAAGAGGTCCTGGCTGTCCTGTCAACAGTGGCTGTAGCAGCCCGTTAGCAGCCGTCCCCAAGACCTGCCTCTCCCTCGACCCTCACATCAGGATTGCCTCTCAAGCCCGCCTGGGCTCCTTTGACCTGCCTGCATTTCTGGGCCCCTCTGTTCTCACTGTGACTCCCCCAGAGCTGGTCCGCATCAACCCCGGCTTGGGCTAGCACTCCGCCACTCCCCGTCCGGTCCCTGCCGACGCAGACGCAGGTTCAAGTCTTCCTGGAGCGTCTCACTCTGCCTCTATCCACGCTCCCCATGAGCCCCTCTAGCGCCCGGCTCTACGAGCACCAACGGCGCCGGTCACTGCAGTGGTCCCTCCTGAGGGCCATGCATGGCTCTCCCACCCACCCTCATCCTAAGGCTCTCATACTAGACTCCTTCACTTCATCTGATGTCTCTCCCTCATAAGCTGTCTGCCTTTCTTACTAGGCCGCAAACACACAGAATGGTCTTTCTCATGGTGGTGTATTCACACCCTTTCTTTCTACCTTTCCCCCAATTTTCCTGGGGCTGTCTTCAAGTCCACCCAACCGCAGCCTTCTCCAGAGACTCCTGTTGCCTCTGGTGGGGAAACATTCTCTCTGAGACACCTTCCTTTAGCGTAAACCCCCTTGTAGACATCTCTCCATCCCTTGTGTCTCTTCTTCCTCCACTGAGGCGCACAGTCGCAGCCCTGCACCCCATCAGATCTCCAGCATCTCCTGCAGGATGGACCCCAGAGCTGCACTCTCACAAGGCTCTGGTTTCCCAGGGGGCTGCCCCCAGCTCCGTAGTCTCCGCCACTCTCTGCCAAGCTTTCACGTTGGCTACGTATCTCCATTTGACTGGAAGTATTGTATAAAGGGTTCACGTCCAATACGACTGCCGCCACCAACACTCTTCCGAGTCGTAGGTCTGGAGCTGTCACTAAATAGCAGGTGCTTATCAGACCCCCAAGTTCTACCCTGACTGCCTCCATCCGTCCACTCACCCGTGCATGGGTCAGGTGCACAGGAAGGCCTCAGCACTCACTGCGCTACCCCCAGGGGGCGGTATGAGCAGAGTCAGCTTGCAAGACGGGCTTGCCTTCGGGTTTTCACTCTAGCGGACAAGACAGAGACGGGACGCAGGATGTGCGGTGCCCATGGCCAGGAGCGCAGGGCACAGGCATCCCTGCACGCGGGCCTGAGGGAGACACTTTGGCAGAGGCAATAGCTGTGTTGAGTCCCTGAGCCTGAGGAGGAGGTTTCCCCACTGACAGCTGGAGCACACAGTCCATTCCAGGCGAGAGCAGCACAAGCTACACCCACGGGGCATGTCTGGGGACAGTTTGTAAGTCCACCAACTGTGGCCTCCGGTGCGGTGTCCTCGGAGCAGACAAGGCAGTGTCAGAGGGCCGTCCCCAGGCCAGGGTTCATTCCAGGAAGCTTGGGGTCAGTGGGGGGCAGAAGTGAGGCAAGGTTCAAAGTGTTGTTCTGGGCAAACACAGCCGCCCTTTCAGTGGCTGTGCAGACAAAGCCTGGGGACTGTCCCCCGAGGGTCAGGTAGCCGGTTGCTGCCTCTGCATACCTTCTGGTTCCCGGGCACGTGGGCACGTGGGCTGAGCTCCTCGAGCAGAGAACGCCCCTGGCAGAGAGTTGCAGAACTGAGATCACGTACGAAGCTGTTCCGGGCCACCGGCAGGATGAGGAGAGGGATGGGCCGGGCTCCTGCCTCCTACAGCTGGTTCCCATTTCTGCCCCCGGCTCACCCCCTGTCTAGTGCTTATCACCAGCTATTAAGGATGCTTGCTTTATTTATCATTATTCATCTTGCTCATTGTGAAAGCCCAGCGCTCACACAGAACCTGGTAGAATTCCATGCGGCACAGATGTGGGCAGTGGCCCGCCGTGCTGCTGACTCCCCGAGACCTGCCAGGGCTCAGCCCTGTCTGTGCCCTGGGCACGCTTTTCCAGGGGAGCCCACAGTTGCCTGAGTGTACGTGGCTTGCAATAATTTCTGCTTTCATCTTCTTACCTCTCCCTGAGCTGCCAGAGAGGTCTGTTGTGAGAAATCTGGGTCCCAGGCCCCAGGTGATTCCTGAAACCCTTCAGCAGCCACACCTGAGTCCTCTGTCTGTCCCCACCTCTGGCAGCTGGTGCAGCCCCGGACCCACCCAAAGTCTTAGCCCAGTGAAATCCTTCCAACTAAAGTCCAGATCTCTCTTTGGCTCTTTGGGTCCTGTCAGCACATCTGCGGCTATAATGACGCCATTTACACACTGTTCTGGCTCTGCTTACCCAGAGTTCTGGTTGATGGTATCCTGACCTCTGCAGGAAGGTGGTCTGGCAGCAGCCGAATCCCCTTGGGCTGCAGATGGAAGGTCCTGTCCTCCTTGGAGGAAGGTGTGTCGAGTTGTATCACTGTCAGGTGTTGGGGGAGTCTCCCTGTGGCCTGCAGCTGTCAGTACCCCACCCCCGGGGACTCTCTGTTGGCCAGGGGGAGGGGGAGCTTGATCCCCGGTGCACTTGCTGACTAGCAGAGGCGCCCTTCCTCCTTGCTCCCTGCTGGACTGTCTACAAAAGTGCTCATTTCCAGGCCTCTGGGAGGCCTCTGGTAAGGTCCACCTGTCGTCAGTGCACTCCTTACGGAGGTGAGCCTGACTTGGCAAGTATTTTCTTGTATCTGTTTTTCTTTTCCTGACTCACCCCATCCCCGCCCCTCCCTACCCCTGCTCCCCTGGGATCCCATTCTGGACCCAAGGGTTGGGCTCCTCTCCCTGGAAGTCGGGGTGGCACCCTGCTGCTGACTGTGGTATTGGGGAGCTTATGAGTGAGGGAGATCTCTGGGCCCTGCCTTACACAGACCCTGAGATTCTACACCCCCCACCCCCCCACCCTGTCCTCCACTGTTCTCCTGGGAAGCGGAAGGGTCATCCCATTGAAGTTGTGGTTGAGTATTGCTGAACAAGGGCGTTGCAAACCATTCCAAAAAGGTGGGGTGCAAACCTGCTGTAAGTCAGGAGGAGAGAGGCCAACTACAGTTCCCCAGAAAACTCACTTGTTTTCTATCTTGTTATGTACATTTCACTAAATAATTATGGAGAAGGCTATCATAGCGGTTCCCAAGCAGATGGAGGGAAGGCTATGCAGGCCATTGTGCAGAGCTCTGGGAAGGTGATGAAAGTGCTCACATTCAGCCGCCAACAAACGCGCGCGCGCATACACACACACACACACACACACACACACACACACACACACACACACACTGATGCTTCGTTACTCTCGCAGGGTGGGGGATAGTTGAAGGCAATATCCCTCCTACCTGCCCTGGACACACACCTGCCCTCGACACACAGCTGCCCGGCTCAATGGCCAGACTTTGCTTGTGGCTAGAAGTGGTCCTTGTACTTGCCCAGAGCTCCGCGTTGCATTTGATGGGAAAGGAAGGGGAGTCAGAGCCTTTCCCTGCTTCTAAGGGAAGTCAGCCCCTAAGCCTTTAATGTCCCCATCAGCACAAAGTTGGGGGGCCGCCCAGGGAGAGGGTCCCCGTGATGCTCAACAGGACGGATTCAGACTCAGCTCTCCTCCTGGATCTGGCAACGGATCAAGAAAATGGACCACTTTGGTCCTGTTTTGATAGTATGTAAAAACCAGCACAGACCTCCAGAAAAAACTTGGTGTCCCTATTGCTTTCATTCTGTTATTCTAGCCCCTTTTAGATGAATTGATGTCATTTGTATAAAAATATCACAGTTGAATATAAACATTTCCCTGCCGTGAGCATTGTGTTTCCTGGGGACCTATTTCCTGGCAGAGAATAAAAGGGCCTATTCTTTCTATTGATCTGAGGCCCAGTGGGGAGGATGGAGAGAACTTAAGTATTGGCCGAAGACAGGCTTCCTCAGCCTCAGTACCCCTGACATTTTGGACCAAATACTTACTTATTGTGGACAGCTGCTCTGGGCCCTGTAGACTGTTGAGGGCATCCCTGACCTCTGCCCACTTGGCCTCTGGCTCTACGGCTGGGTGAGGACATCAGAAATGTCACTGGGTGGTAAAGTCTCCCCAGGTGAGAATCAGTCACATAATATCATCCTTCGAATGGTTGGCATCCACGGTAGTTTGACAAGCCAGAAAAGCAATGGCCATAATCTAATAATCCATCCATGACTGTCTTACTCATTATACTTGTTTATAGGTGTTTTTGAGAATTCATATTTCTTTTTAGGGGGCAAGGGTAGTCCATTTCTCTGACACACCCTACTGACTTGGTGTTTATATTTCAAACAAAACAGCAGTGAACGAAATTTCCAAATAGGAGGGAAGGTCTGTAAGTCTATTCATAAAATGGTATTTTAGGCCTTTTTGAAGGCTGTGAGGGCTGCGTGCTCGCCTGCCTGCCGGGGAGGCTTCACAGACTGCTCACTCTGTCGATGGCTCTTCAAGGGGCACGTTCTGGGAACCTTCCTCCAGCAACCGGGCTCCGTGGGAGTGAGATCACTCTTTCTCTGGGGGACCGTTTTCGTATTAGAGCTTTAAAGACTCACAGTTTTTTGTTTTTTTGTGTTTTGGTTTTTTTTTTTTTTTTATGCAGTCATGCCCATGAATAGTAAGTAAAGAAATAGAGATAAACAAAAATGTTTCCTTCATTTCCCCTTGTTCTGGTTCTTGATTTAGTTCCTTTCGGGTTTGCAGAAACAATAGTTGCCGTAGGAAAACTCTCCCCTCCTGACTCGCTGAATGTATATCTTCTGAGATGTGTCTAGTGGACTGCACATTTTTTAAGACAGACACAGGGATGACGGAGTGTCGTGGGCTCCCACATCACGTGGGCTGGAGCTCGGTCCTCAACTCCTGTCTATACAGTGGAGCAACACCATCTTCCTCCTACTGCTTTAGCTGAGACTCAGTGGGGGCCCAGCCTCAGGAGGTCACCCACCAAAAGGTGTGGTAAAAACCACATGATAAATCTACTGTCCTAACCATCATTGAGTGGATAGTGAGCAGGTGTCCAGGGCTCACTCATTCTGCATGGCTGGATCTCTGTCCCTGGCAATGGCCATGCTGCTGTCTCTGTGAACTGGACTCTTCTGGGTCCCTCATGCAAGTGGAATGGTATTTGATATTTTGTGACTGACTTATTTCACTCTGTACAATGTCCTTGGGGTTTCCGAGGCAGGTGTCATGTGGCGGGTGTCAGAATTTCCCTCCTTTAAGGCCGAAAGATAGCCCACCATGTGCACACAGCAAATGTCTGTTATCCACGACAGACATTTCATCTTGTCCCAAATCTTGTCTGTGGTGAATTACTCCACAGTGAACACGGGGGTGCAGATGTGTCCTCAAGATCCTGGTTTCAATTCCTTTGGATAAATACCCAGTTTGGTCTTTTTGACTCCTTAGACCTGCGATCATAGTTTTATATAAAATTCAGAGACTCTAATCTTTTTCTTTAGCCTGGTCTGAGAGTGACTCACGGTCAGCAACTGTCTTCCTCGTCTCTGTGTTCCCAGCACCTGACTGCTGCTCGGTAGAGCTTGCTGCGTGCCTGGCAAGTTGGGCCAACAGATTACTCAGTTGTCAAATGGAAATGGTGACTTGCACGTGGGGGCCCCCAGTAAATACAGCGTCTCCTTCTGTATCATAGGGCCGTGGAGATAAGGTTGTACTAGGCGCAATACGTACACCTCACTTAATAACGTGTTCTCCGCTACATCTGGGCTACAGACAACCTCCTGGGTCTGAATAGGAGTTTTAAGACAGCAATACCTATTCTGACTATTTCTGTTAGGATATGTGACGGTTGCCTTGTTGGTAGGCACATCAGTAGGATAGGAAACATGAGAACCAGTTCAATACAAGTGTTTATGGGAAGACAGAGCACTACTGACCTGGGTATGCCTGACCAACACAGGAGAGAATCTCTGGTTGCACCTTTGGCCAGAGCACAGTGCTGGGCCCCGCAGAGAGTCTGGTGGCCGTGAAGTCGGGGAAGGTCGGTGTCCACACACTGAGGTACTCGTGCACCCACGTATTACAAGAACTTTCATCCAGCACCACCCGCATGTTTTTTCCCCAGCCTCGGTGCCTTCGTAAAGTTAATGAGCAGTGGGCTGTGAGCCAAACAGATGGCTTCTAGGTCTTGTGAGAAGGGAATCGGTTTCTTCTTTGGGTGGAATCCACAGAGGCATGACCTGGTCCAGTCTCTGAGGGAAGACGGGCACCACTTACACACTCGGGCATCACTTACACATT
This sequence comes from Meles meles, assembly GCF_922984935.1. Taxonomy (NCBI): domain Eukaryota; kingdom Metazoa; phylum Chordata; class Mammalia; order Carnivora; family Mustelidae; genus Meles; species Meles meles. Next base: position 96,151,598 of record NC_060076.1, read on the forward strand.
CGGCTCTGCTCTGGCCCATCTTCTCTGGTTCTGACGTGGAACGTGGCACCGTCTGGGACACCGCTGGGTGCCCTCCCACTCTGGGCCTGACTTCCAGTGTTTCTGCTGATCTTGAATTAGCTGTGGCTTCTAGCATGCAGTATCAAGACAGCAGTGCCCGTCTCTGCCTGACCAGAAGCATGGCATAGATGAGCAACCCTTTCCACATTACAGCCCGAACCAGCAGGCTTTGTGGCTCTCCTTGCTGCCAGCACGAGGTCAGCACACAAGTTTGCCTACAGTACTTCAAGGGGAACCGATGCTGATGACTTCTGGGGCAAAGATGATATAATTATGATGAAAGCCCTTTACAAAGCGGATGTCCTGTTTCATTGGACACTCATAGTGTCCTCGGCGGGATGGCCCTTAGACCTTGGGAGAGTTAGTGGCCACTGCGCACTCTTCCCGTACCTGCTGGTGTGCAGAGTTTGGCTCCCGAGAGGAGGAGCACATGGGGGATCCAGGGGACTGGTCGGGAGGCAGAGGCTGGGAGAAAAGGTGGGCAGGAGCCTTTATTACCATCTCCTTGGCAAGGAACGGGTGACGCAGGGTGGGCAGCCTTAGGATTGGCCAGTTTGGATGACTCCAGCAGGCTCTGGGGTAGAGGGATGTGCTGGGTGTCTGGCACCTGGCCCTGGGTGACCAGGGAAAGTGATACTGGCCCAGAGCGTGAGTGCAGAGGAGGAGGTGGTGGGGCGGGCTCTGGACGGGTTGGCTTGCCTCCGAGTGGTGTGTCTACACGCAAGCCCAGTCTTCTGTCTCTAGAATTGCTTGGCTCGGGGAGAGGCAGCCCGTCCAGGGTCAGCAGGGCCCCAGATGTCGGAGGCACAGCTGGGGCTCAGTGGCAGGTTCTGGCTTTTTAGATCTAAGTGGGTTCAGGATCAATGCAGTGAACTGCATAAAACATGTTACATGCAGTCCAATTCTGGCGCATCTCTCCATCTGTTTAAAAAAGAGATTAGATCATTTTTTTTTTTTGAAACAGATTTTTATCTGGAAGCCTCTCCAGAGCTGACTTTTGGGGCAGAGCTGCCTTTTGGGACCGTGGGTGGCTCAGTCAGTTAAGCATCTGCCTCCAGCTCAGGTCATGATCTCAGGGTCCTGGGATGGAGCCCGCATTGGTCTCCCTGCTCAGTGGGGAGGGTCAGTGGCAGACAAGTATGTCGTGCAGTGGGACTTCTTGGGGGCCATCTGCTGTGGACTTTGGGGACCCAGGTTTTTGGTTATCACTGGTACTTCTATTGGAGGGAAGCCTTAGAACATTTGAGAAGAGAGATTGAATCACTGGGCATGATAGGGAAGTGTGCCCTGGTTTGCCCGCACAATCCGACGGCCACGAAGGGAACTGGCCACATGACAAACATCTTCTGCGGAAGGCGAATGAGAGCCTTCACTTACCCTTGACAAAAGCCAACCCTCATTTGAACAGTTTGGCCTACAGGAGCTAATAAATGTCCTCCAACTTAAGTTGGTTTTGACAGCATCCCAACAGACTCATCAGAAGGGGTGTTGGAAGGGAGAGAACATTCTAGAGATAGGTAAGCAAATGCGACAGGAGCATGTGAGGAGCTTGGCTTGGGTGGAGCTGAGAGAGGGACGGAGAAGTAAAGACGCCAGCTGGAGGACCACGAGGCCTCTGCGTGCTGACTTACCCTCGAGCAGTGGGACACACTCAGGGGCTTCCTGGGGGAGACGGTAATGGCCTCATTTCGCTTACACCCTGGCCAGCAAGGCTCAGATCAGGGAGCAGGAAATTGATTGCGTTCTCAAACACTCTGGTTTCAGGTTCCCCCTTATACTCAAAAATAGAAAGTTTTTGTTTTTATGGGTTGTATCTACCAATATTTGTTAAATTAGAAATCAAGACAGAAATCTAAACAATGTATTTACTCTAGTAAAAATAGCAACGATAAAGTTATTCATTATATATGATTATAGCAGATTTTAATGAAACATAGCTATATTTTCAAAAACCAAGAAAGCTTCAGAAAAAAGAGGGTCTCGTTTTACCCCTTTGCAAATATCTCTAAGGTCTGGCCCAGTGGGAGAAGCAGATGGTTTCCTCTGCATCCACAGTCAGTCTGTGGAGAGTTTTTGGCTGATGCACGCAGTCTGATTTACACAGGTAGGCAGTTGGAAAAGAGATGGATATTTTAATAGTCTTTTCAGATCATAATGCATCTTTTTCTTTGATACTACACCAAAATTCAACAAGTTGTAGTTCCTTGAAGGCTAGCTGCTAAGTGAAATCCAAAAGCATATCCGCACACTTGCATTCTATTACGTTAAAATCGATTGCTCTCTCTGGTGCTTGAATGGCTTTTGCTCATACTTGTTTGTGACCTTGCAGAACCCTGAATGCATCTTGGGGATCCCCGGGGATCACCCCTTGAGAATTGTTTCCGTAAATCAAAGCAGCTCTGCCAGGAGCCTGGACAAGGGAAGTGGTGGAAAGACGGTGGAAGGGGAAGTGGAGGTGTGCGGAGGGGCGGCGTCAGGGCTCCGTGGGAGGGGCGTCTGGGGTCTGGTATGATTTCTGGGAAAAGCAAGTGTGCCTCCAGTTTCTCACCCTGGTGATGTTGTGGGCTTCGCTACATTAGAACACAGGGAGAGGATTACGTTTGGACAAAACGAGGTGGGTTCTTCTGAGTAGGTTGGGACTGGGTGCTTATCAGACGTCTGGGATGTCACAGACATGGGGGTCAAAAGCTCATGAGTGGTCGTGGATCGGAAGTCATCAGCATATGTAATCAAAGCCAGAGACAGGTGAGATGTTCTGAGCAGAGTCTGTGGAGTGTGAGAGGAACACTGAGAGCAGAAACCCGGAAAGTATTGACATCTGGGGGACATAAAAGAGGGAGACACACTCCAAAGAAGACAGGGGGGAAAACCCCAGGAAGATGCCATGTGATAGAAGCAAGGAAGGAAAAGAATGCTTCCAGAAGGAGGTGGCCAATGGGGATGCATGTTGCACGTGGTTAAGGAAGACAGGAACAAACTTGGTCACCATGTTGAGAGCATGGGCCCGTTGGTGCTGTTGGCAGAGCGTGGTGGAGCAACGCGTAGAAGTCAGAAGTTCCTCCCACTTTTCCTCCCACTTGTCTTTATTAAGCACCTGCTGTGTGCCAGGCACATCACACTGAACATGGTCCTCACTTTCATGATGATTATAGTTAATATTATGGGGAAGGGAGAACATCGTTGTGTAAAACCACATGTGTGCTTATGAGTCTGTGGCTGTCCTCAGATGAACTCTAGGATAAAGACAAATTCACACTCTTATTTTCAACGTTAAGCTCCAAGATGCTCTGAAGACTGAAAGTTTTTTTACAAGTCATTTGGTGACAAAGAAGTATAGTAATATACTATATGACCCTCTTATGGAAACTTCTGAATTCCTGATAAATTCACAAAGATTTCAGGTATGAGATCATGGACCTACACTGGCTCCATTTTACAGATAAGGAAACAAGATGCAGAAAGGTTAAGTTACTCCTTCATGTAGACACAGCCACACTGGGCTTCTGCAACTGGTTGACTCCCTACTGGGATGCCCAACGCCAAAAAAGTGGTACATCTATCTATCCATCTGTCCATCCATCCATCCATCCATCCATGCACCTTTCACCTGCCCACCCACACTTATGTTCATCTGTCCCTACAGCCACCCATCTAGGCAGCTAGCCAGCCACGCATCCATCCAGCCATGCATCCGTCTGTGCATCTGTCCACCCTTTCACCTACCCACCCATGCATGCAGGCGTCCATCTATCACCCATTCTTTTCTCTCTCCTAAAACATTTAATTGAGACTTTACTATGTGTGAGGCTGTAAAACATGGTTCAAAGTTGTGGAGAAGAGATGAAAACTTCTTTCTAATAAGCAGGGGTTGCAGAAAGTACTGTTCCCACAGATGTTACTCAGGACCTTTTGGAACTCGAGGTTCAAATGCTGGTTCAAATGCTGATCCGAGTGCTGGCTGTGTAAGGTATTAATCAGCAGGGTCCTTCTAGCCCCCTCACCCAAGGTCAGGGACCACTTCTCATTCCTTCTAGCCTTTGTAATATCCCCAGGAGGCCTTTCTCAGTGTTTGGATACTGTGATCTCTCAAAAAAATTGACAAGGAGGAACTTAATGACCGATTTGCTTTGTGCTTCAGGAAGTGGCAGAATAAAAACCAAGTGGTTCGAACGCGTATCGTATAGCAGCTTGCAAAGGAATCGTAGAAATATTTCTGGAAAACAGAATAAGAGAATCCATGGGAAAGACTGCCTTCCAAAGGAGAGGCAAGACTGTGGGAAAGAACAGTACAAAAACGGTACAACCAAGTGCGAGGGGGCCCATGACGGAAGGGCGCAGCATCAGGAGGGAGTCATTGGCTCTGTGCCAAGGAGCACCCCTGCGTGCATGAAGGAACAGTGGACGAGGACCTTTAATGTGCAGAAATGGGGGCCTGGGGCTCTTGACAAGAGGTGCCCCGACACCTGTCTCTGGGTCACGCCATGGTTCCGTGTCAGGGTTCCTCGCTCGTGTGGGATTCTGGACTCACCTTGTCCACAAGTTCATGGCTGCCTCCAGTCCCAGCTCAGCACCTCTGCCTTGTCACGGTGGCGCACCCCCACGTGAGCCGTGGGCAGGAGGGGTCCTGAACATTGGGGTTCTTGTCTGCTGAATTTTTTATGAAGGATAAGATCGTTACTTAAAAACTTGGGTGTTTTGATGTGTTGTTTTGTTTTTGACTTTCCAGCTGCAGAACCCTTCCCCCACCCCCCACAAACAAAATCTCGTGCCCAGCCACTGTCCTTAAAACGGAGGACGAGCCTTTGTGGTAGAGGGTGGAACGCCACCCCCCATGCCTGGGGGGTGGGGACATGGCCACCTGCTAGGTTACTCTCTTCTTGATTTCCTCGCAAGCCTGCATTTTGTGAATGTATCAGAGGTTGACTTTCACGATGCGCGCGCAGGCTTAGGATATGTGTCCACATTTGTATGTCTGTTTTTCTATACTGTAGGTCATATGTGCACAAAAGATAGAAATATTTCATCGGTTAAAAGAGAAAAAGGACAGGTAGAGATCATAAGTGTGCATTGTCTCATTGAAAGAAAAATAGAATCTGGGCTTTCAGCCGTATGGTTCAGATCACACTCTACTTGAAGGCATTTGAATTACAAAACTGAATCCAAGCAAGGCGTGTGTTGCTTATCAGTTCTTGAAAAAATTATTTAAAAAGTCATGCCACGTTTTTGTTCCTTTTGTAACTGTTCTAATGAAACTAAAATGAACTCTAGTCAGTTTGCCCCACTTTAGGACACTTTACTTGAGCCTTGAACAACACGGGCGTTAGGGGCGCCATTCCCCACACAGTCAAAAATCTGCATATGATTTTTTTTTTTTGCTTGCTTTTTCAAATTTATTTGATTGTATATAAGACTGTAAAGAAAATTAAGATTTTCACACAAAAATCTGCATATGATTTTTGATTCTCCCGCACTTAACCACTAGCAGCCGAATGTTGACTGGAAGTCTTATCATAACATAAACAGTCGATTAACACATACTTTGTATGTTATGTGTATTATATATTGCATTCTTACAATTAGTAAGCTAGAGAAAAGAAAATGCTAAGAAAATCATGAGGGAGAGAAAATACATTTTCAGTATGTCCTGTATTAATTGAAAATAATCCGTGTATAAATGGACCTGTGCAGGTCAAAACATTAGGTTCAAGGGTCAACCATAATTGTTGGAGGGATTTTTTAAGAATTCATCCCGTCTGGCCTCCCCTTCTCTTCTCGTACCACTATTCCTGGCTGAGGGCGAGAAGTAGAGTTTATGGTCAGAAGCAAGGGATCAAAGGAAGACTCCAGTGACCGGAAACCCAAGTCCAGAAGTTATAAAGCCTCACTTTCACAGCGCTGCCCTGCATCAGGCAGGGGGCAGAAGCAGGCACGCCACCAGCAGCCACGCACACACTCACCGGAAGCTCCGTGCTTCTGGGTGTCGTTGGTGTCAGGGCCCCCAGTGCCCCGCAGAGGGTGGGAATGTTTTACAAAGTGGCTGCTCTCCTGCTGTTAGAAACAATTTGTTGCTAACGGGGACACATGGACCCTGCTCTGCTGTGAGACGGTCCCAGGGAAACATGCCTCGTGGAGGGTGTGTGTGCCGTGTCCCTGGTGCCATTGGTGAGTATTGACAGTGCTCATTGCCTCAAGAACTTGCCTTTTTGGTTAGCATTTCCAAGTTATTGGAAACTTGGATTCCCTGCCTGTCAGAAAAAACCAAAATCTCTACTGCACTAAGACTGCTGCATGGGTAATCTCATTTCTCTCTCAGAAACTCCGAGGATATGGACATAATCTCATTTCTCTCTCAGAAACTCCGAGGATATGGACATTTTTTTTCATACGTAGCCAGGCTTTGGAGATATTATGTAAGTTGTCTAAAATCACACAGTGAATATAGGATGTGGAGTCTGGATTCCTACTCAGGCAGCCTTACTGAAAAGCCTGGGGCTCTCAATGACCTCACTAGCCTTACTAGACCTCACTAGTCAGTGAAATATTTCAGTGTTTAGAAACTATATACCATTCTAATTAGTCACTACAATGTGCGGCTCGAGTTGGCAATGACCTCATTGGCTTGTAAGCCTTTGATGAGAGGAAAGTTCCACTAATACAGTTTTCAAAGACGAGATTCAGGATCTCATCAGTCGTGTATTAACTTTTTCCCCCTCGGAATTCACGTAATTCTGTGCTTTGGTTGTGTAAGGAACACAAAAGATTAACTGTCAGTAAAGAGCCAAAGAAGTGGAAATAAAAGAGTAAAAACTGAAAAAATAAATAAAATGGAAAAAAAAAGAGTAAAAACTCTACTCAAAGATGAATGCATCATCAAGAGACAGATAGGAGATTCATTTTTCTTTTGTAGAAATGTAGGGCACGGCCTCTGACCTCTCCCTTACCTGCTTGCCACAGGCAATCCCCCCTCAGCGGCAAGAAGATGCTTCCCCCGTCTTCTCTTTTCACGGTTTCGGCTGAGAAGTCATCTGTGTGCCTCCCCGATGCCCCTTTGAAGTGAGCGGGCCGTAACATTTTTTCTGGTGGCTCTGAAGATCCTTCTCTTTGTTGTCGGTTTTCTGCAGGTGACCATGATGCTCCCTAGGTCGGGTCTTCTTTGTATGCAGCCTGAGTGGGGGTCACCGAAACTCTCACATCTGCGGGTTTCCTGAGTTTTGAGAAATTCCCTTAAATTCTGCTTCCATGGTAATCTCTGTGTCCTCACTAACACTTCAGTGATGTGACATTAGGCCATCCATTGTGCCACTTGTTTCCTAAATGGGTTTTGTCCTTTATGCTCTTTTTTTTTTTAAAGATTTTATCATTGAACATTATATAAAAAATCAATGATGTACTATATCTTGGCTAATTGGAGATAAATAAAAAAATAAAAATTAAATAAATAACATAAAATTTTATTTATTTGAGAGGGAGAGAGAGCACAAGCAGAGGGCAGAGGTAGGGGGAGAAGCAGACTCCTTGAGAAGCAGGGAGCCCCATGTGGGAATCGATCCCAGGACCCTGGGATCATGACCTGAGCCAAAGGCAGTTGCTTAGCTGACTGAGCCACCAAGATGCCACTGTCCTTCATGCTCTTTAAATTCTCTCTGTTTCATTCTGGGTATTTCTATTGACCTCTCTTTCAGCTTCTTGATCCTTTCTTAAACTGTAACCAATCTAATAGTAACCCCATCTGTTGAGTTTCTGATTTTGGTCACTGTGTTCTTTCAGTCCTAGAATTTCCATTTGATTTCTTTCTTATCTATTTAAGTTTTTTTTGCTAAGTCCTCATTTGTCATTTGATTTCTTGAACATATGACTCATAGTTATTTTAAAGTCTGATCACTCGCCTATCTGGATTTGTTCTATATATTTTTTTTCTCTTGGCTCTATCTTTTGGTATATCTGGAAACTTTTCATTGCATGGTAGATATTGCATATAAGAAACTGCGGAAGCCCTGTCTGCTGTCCAGTAGGGTGGCCACTGGGTGCCTGCTGAACCCTTGAATGTGGTTAGTTTTGTGTAAAATACTGGGTTTCAAACATTTGGTACAAAAAAAAATGAAATAACTCAATTTTTATATTGGTTATATCTTGAAATAATGATATTTTGAAGATGTTGGTTAAGAAAAGTACTTTATTTTTTTTATTTTTTATTTTTTTTAAAGATTTTATTTATTTATTTGACAGACAGAGATCACAAGGAGGCAGAGAGTCAGGCAGAAAGAGGAGGAAGCAGGCTGTCCGCAGAGCAGAGAGCCCAATGCGGGGCTCGATCCCAGAACCCTGGGATCATGACCTGAGCCGAAGGCAGAGGCTTTAACCCACTGAGCCACCCAGGCGCCCCAAGAAAAGTACTTTATTAACCTTAATCTCACCAGTTTGTTTTTACTTTTTAAATATGGCTGCCAGAAAATTTAAAATGACTTATGTGTCTCAAGTTCTATTTCTTCTGCACCATGTTCCTCCAGATGGTAACATCCCCTCCAGGAAGGATGTATGGTAGCTAGTTTCTGGCACCCTGGTAGAAGGGTGCAGATCACATGCATTCAATTATAGATCGAGCTGATTTGGAGCCTGGTGGAGTCCTGGCATGATGCCGTATCTTGGGGTCCTAACAAAGCCTAGGAAGTTTGCAGGGACCCTGCTCACAGGCAGGCACAAACTCCAATACCTCAGCATGTGAGTTTGCCAAAATTCTGTTTGGTTTGCTATCTTGATCTGCTCGGCGGCCACAAGAAAACACTACTGGCTGGCCGACTTAGACAACAGACATCATTTCTCACAGTTTGGGGCCTGGATATTGGGGATCAGGGTGCTGGTGTGGTCGGGTTCTGGTGAGGACTCTCCTCTGAGCTTACAGACAGCCCCTTCCCTTTGTGTCCTCACATGGAGGAGAGAGAGTCAAGATCTCTGGTGTCTCTTCTTCTTCTTCTTCTTCTTTTTTCTTTTAAAGAGTTTATTTATTTATTTGACAGAGATCACAAGTAGGCAGAGAAGCAGGCAGAGAGAGAGAGGAGGAAGCAGGATTCCCGCTGAGCAGAGAGCCTGATGTGGGGCTCAATCCCAGGATCCCAGGATCATGACCTGAACCGAAGGCAGAGGCTTTAACCCACTGAGCCACCCAGGTGCCCCCCTCTGGTGTCTCTTCTTATAAGGACATTAACCCATCATGAGGGCCCCACCTTCCTAATCTCATCCCCCCACCCCAAAGGCTATCACGTTGAGGAGTAGGGCTTCTGTGCATGACTTTCATTCCATCACACCAACAAGTATTTAAAGTCTACAAATGTCCCAGGTTAGAACTTGGACCAGAAGGTCAGACTAAAGTCTCTGCATTTTATGCTCATCAGATGACCGGTCTCTCTGGCTCTGGCCCCTCCACCCCACAGCTGTGTCCTACTGCCGAGTCCTTGGCATTTGCACATCTGCACATCCCTGCGGAGGTGAAGCCGTGTAGGGTGCTTGGCTCACCACAGTGTCCGCCTGCTCTGTGGGGCCTTGGTTAAGGCCCAGCAGCCTGTCTCCTGCATCTTCAGACAGGCCGTGGTGCTTTCTCCAGCTTCCCCCGGAGGCCTGGGCAGGAAGCGGCTGCCAGTCCGTTAGAACCTGGAGTGGGTGTGGCAGGTCACCTCCTCACACTGCTTCCTCCCAACAAATGCGAACCCGCTCTCCTCCCTTCATGTCTATCCCTCTCTGAAATTCGCAGCGTGAGTCTTTCCAAAGCCGGTGCTCTCCTGAAGCTAAACCTTTCTGTCCAGGTCCTACCCAGCCTGTGCAGGGCTAGGGCTAGGGACAGGAACAGCTTTGGGGCCTGCTGGCCACAGACATGGGAGTCTGACGGTGGCAGTGACCTTCATGACTTTTGTTATGATTGCTTTGAAGATTCTTGGCTAACCTTGAGCTTATCTCCATGTTGTAGAACATTGGGAGTTAAGTGAGCCCAAAATTACTTGTTCATTGTTTCTAGAATGTTCTTTCCCTTTGAATACCCTCCCTCCCCCCGACCATGTGACCGTTTGTGGCCATTCTTTTTGCCTGGGTTGACATTTCATTGTTCATAGGCAAGCGGTTCCCTCCAGCTGCCACCAGAGAGCGTGGCCTTGAACTCTGTGCTGTTGGACTTCCGATGAGAGCTAAGTGGGGAATGGGCAAGGGGTCCAGGTCCCCTCCTGGGTGGCCAAGAGGCTGCGCCGGATCCATCAGCAATGCCCCTGCTTGCCCTCTAGTAAGGACTAGGAAGCCTTAACTGAATTTTGTGGGGATTAACGCCATCACCTGCCAGGGAGGTAGACGACATGCCTTTTCTGGAATTTGGAACAAAGCTTCTCTCTGATGTTAGGATAAGGAATAACTAGACTGGTCCTTGGAAAATTGTTTGTTTTTATGTTGCAAACCATGAATTATGTAACCAGTGGTATTTTCCTCTGGCACTGGCCACTCACTTGCTCAGAGTCATGCTTACAGCTCTCTTCGAACAAGCGTATGGGGCCCACCACATGTTTCTGCTGTGCTCATCCCAAGTCTGCCTTTGCACTCTTCTCTGACCTTCGTGTTCTCCGTCCACCTCTCGCCCCATCACCGACACTGCCCTAGATCAGACCCACCTCTCCCCTTGCCCCACTACTGTGGCTGCCAATTTATTGTGTTTCCTCCACACAGTCTTACCCCAATATATTACCGACACTCGCCAGAATCGTTACCTGTATTAACTGTCTATGGCTGCGTAACAAATTAGCCTCTAACTCAGTGTTTAAAATAACACATATTTATTCACTCACCATTTCTGTGGGTGAGTCATCTGGACAAGGCTTAATGGAGTGTCTCTGACCCAGGGTCTCTCAAAGGCTTCAGTAGGAGCTGATGGGATCTACGTCATCTGGTCTCAGGGAAGCTCACACCGCTGCTGCTGGCTTCCCTCTGCGGGAACAAGGGGAAACTACGAGAGGCATTCCAGATAGGAGTCATAGGAAGCTGACCATTCTGTCCCCGGTGCTCTATTCTGTCAATCAGAAGTGAGCCACTAAGTCCAGTCCCTACTGAGGGAGTGGGTCACAGGGCCAGAACATCAGGATGCATGGATCCTTGGGCCTGTCACGGGTGCCGTCCACCCCATCTCCTGATGCACAGAGTGTGCTCTGCTGACATTCCTCACATCCCTTCAGTGAAGCCCAAACTCCTTGACTTGATGGGCAGGGCAACCTGGCCACAGCCACCTCTGGCCTCAGAGAACCCCCATTAATCCTTTTTTTTCTAGAAAGAAGAAAATGGGATCCATTTGGCTTCCTCTTTTCTCCGTCCCAGATGACATTTTCATAAAGTAGCAAACTTCTCCATAAAGCATGAAGCAGATGGTTAAACATGTCGCCAGTGTGATGTGCCTTCCAGGAGCTGATCCCTGTGTAATTGGCAGTTGTCTGTCACAGGACTGAAACGAGCAAAGACACTCAGGAAGGCAAGGGCGTGTGAGTGCTGGAGGCGCTGATCAGACGGTGTGCAGTAACTTATTCGTCCCCCACACCACCTGCACACACGCCCTTTCCAGTTCACCAGGGTTGGGCCCCAGAGGCGGGCATGGAGTCCCATCTGCATGTGCTAAGGCACTGTGGCAGATGTTTGCAGATGTGACCTGGCAGGGGCAACTGGAACCATGTTTGCCATCCGCCTTCCACAGCACCCAGAACCAGGCTCTGGGGCTGTTTGGTTCCTGCAAACAGCTTTCATTGGCTACTTTGGAGCATACATAACATTTTAAGAGAAAGGACGGAAACAACAATTTTGCACTATTTTTAACGTGTTTTGGGATTTAACGAATTTGATACTATGTAAAGATTTTTTACTGTTGTTTATTTTACTTTGTTCCCCAAGTAGTCCTTTTGAAACAAGGACATTTAGAGAAAAAATTAAGTTCCTTTGAAATGCATAATTCAGTGTAGGAGCATTTTTCCAGAAAGTTTTCACTCTGGTTCTTTCTTCTAGAAAACATAAATAACCACAAGAAAAGTTGGTAGAGGCAGACTTGTGTTGGAAAGCTCTGCCATCGGGAGCTCGCAGGTGACTCTAATTTTTTCTTACCTGTTTCTTTATTCATCTTTTAGCAAATATGGTTCTTTTTTTTTTTTTTTTTTTGAGCAAGAGAGTGAGAGCGAGCAAGCAAGCATGTGAGCAGTGTTGGGGAGGGGCAGAGGAAGAGAGAGAATTGACGCAGGGCTCGTCTCACTACCCTGGGATCATGACCTGAGCCGAGATCAAGAGTCAGACATTTAGCCAGCTGAGCTACCCAGACACCCCAGCAAATGGGGCTCTATTTTGGGGATCACGTCAGGTGATTTCCAGCCAAAAAGTGACACCGAAATGGGTGGATTTGGGCTGAGGTCAGGAAGCCTCTTAGAGCCAGTGACAAGGTGAGGCGCTGGCGGCTGGGGCGTGTGGAGAGAAGGCAGCCGTCCTTGAGGACCCTCAGGATGGTGCGTTGCTCTGGGCAGGAGGTAGGAGATAAGCATCTGTGTGCTGCTGACTGGCGATTCCCTCCGCCCAATGGCCTTGACGCCTTTCCAGCCCAATGTCTGAACCAGTTACAGTTAACGTTATCTGGAGAGAGATGTGAACCAAACAGCCATGCCCCCTTTGTGAGTATTAACGGGGTCGTCTGCACGTGTTGTAGAAAAGAATGTCTCTGGAAGATCTAGGTCTCTGATAGCAGCACCATGTGGGCCTATCCTTCCAGAATCAGTTGCATCATGCCAGACTGGGAGCGCGGGGGACTTCCCTGCATTTTTCTCTGCCCAGACTCTCCGCTCCTACACACACCATTCTCCCGTAAAGTAGGACTTTTTCACTTGTCCCGCCTACCCCACCCCAAACCAAACCCAATGTCTTTTTTTTTTTTTAAAGATTTTATTTATTTGACAGAGATCACAAGTAGGCAGAGAGGCAGGCAGAGAGAGAGGAAGGGAAACAGGCTCCCCGCTGAGCAGAGAACCCCATGTGGGGCTCGATCCCAGGACCCTGAGATCATGACCTGAGCTGAAGGCAGAGGCTTTAACCCACTGAGCCACCCAGGCGCCCCACAAACCCAATGTCTTAATGCATGCCTTACTAACGGTGAGCGATTTCTGCCGATTACCCTCCTCTTGCAAACTGGAGCAGCACGTGGAGGAAAATAACGTGTCCGTCTCTAACCAGTTCAAACTGGCTGAGTCCAAGGGATCCATGTACCATTTAAAAGTCTGGTTTCCTGTCTCCCCTTCCTAGGAGTTTATTTTCTGCTGAACACAGGTTTAGAGGAGATTTCAGAAACCAGTAAAATCAGGGACCAGACTAACTCCTCTTGCCTGAGGCCCATCAGGTGGCCCAGCCTCTGTCCTGTGCTGGCGAGACCCTGTTTGGAGCGTTCTGTCTTGAATCTTTCTGATACCGGCCCTCCGGGGATGCGCGAGGGCCATCCCTCCCAGCCTACTTTTTCCTCTCCCACGTCTGAGTGTTGCTCCATGGAGAAAGGAAGCTGCTAAAACTCAGTTTAAAAAAAAACAACACAAAAAAAGAACACATTGTGTTCTCACACACCTCATTACACTTGGAAAAGAAGCCCCGTCTGCAAAGGACAGCCAGGTGACTATCTCGCTCAAACCTCCCACCCAACTCGTGACGTGAGGGCCAGTCACACCCACTCCTTAAAGGAGGAGACAGAGGTCCACAGGTGCAAGGAGACTTGCTTGGGGCCGTGGCGTTTGGGGGTCAAGCCTGTGACTAGATGCGAGCTTGTTCCGCAGCCTTCCCGGTTGATCCCGGAGGATATTGCTCGCTTGGTTCAGGGTCGGGCCACACTGGCAGAGTCCTCCATGCTCCCTGCCTGTAGGCCTCACTTCTTTGCGCTTACTCCCTCTCCTGTTCCCACAGTTGCCACTGCCCTGGCCACGTTCCCGTCCCCAACCCTTGACATGGGGCGGTCACTGCATGGCCGCTGTGCAGGAGGGCCATAGGAATGGGAGGTGGGGGTCGGGGCAGAACCAGGGCACAGAGCTACAGACACAAACTTAGTAAGACAGTGTTCTTAGGAAATAAGTCACCATAAGTCATGCATTTCCAGAAGCTGACAAATACCATGTATGTCACAATGTCATAAAAATGACATGTTTTCATAAATCCCCTGTGGAGCACGTGGGAACTATTACTGCGCTGGTGGCAATCTGCATGTTTCCTCCGAAACATGGATAGGGTATGCGTTCACAGCCTGGCTGTTTGGGCCAAGAAATAAGTTCTGATATGTTGCGTTACACGTGATTCTCATCAAAACGGGGAAAATGTATGCTATGTTGACAATTAAGTGCACTGCATTTGGAGCTTTTCTGTGACATGAGAACACTGCTTCTGACCAGCCATCAGTGGGAATGGCCTGCAGTTTATGAGTGTCATGATGGGGAGACTGTGCCTTTCAGACCATGCGTCCCTTCTGCCCCTCCCCTATCCGCCAGTGCTGTAGGGAATGATCCCGGGTCTTGGCACAGTGAGCAGGAGCACAGAAGGTCATTCCTGGCCTGCAGTGGTCAGCACTGAGTTAACCATCCACGGAAGTGATTAATGCCACAAAAAATACCTCCAGTTGGTGAAGCGTCTGACTCTTGATTTCAGCTCAGGTCATGATCTTGGGGTTGTGGGATTGAGCCCCACATCAGCTTTGTGCTCAGTGTGGGGTTCTGCTTCTCTCCCCCTCCCTCTCACTTTGCCCCTTCCCTTGCTCAGGCTCTCCCTCTCAAAAATGAAAAAATAAATGGTGCTGGGAAAATTGGACAGCTATGTGTAGAAGAATAAAACTCGACCATTCTCTTACACCGTACACAAAGATAAACTCGAAATGGATAAAAGACCTCAATGTGAGGCAGGAATCCATCAGAATCCTAGAGGAGAACATAGGCAGTAACCTCTTCGACATCGGCCACAGCAACTTCTTTCAAGATAAGTCTCCAAAGGCAAAGGAAACAAAAGTGAAAATGAGCTTTTGGGACTTCATCAAGATCAAAAGCTTCTGCACAGCAAAGGAAACAGTCAACAAAACAAAGAGGCAACCCACGGAATGGGAGAAGATATTCGCAAATGACAATACAGACAAAGGACTGATATCCAAGATCTATAAAGAACTCCTCAAACTCAACACACACAAAAGAGATAATCACGTCAAAAAATGGGCAGAAGACATGAACAGACACTTCTCCAAAGAAGACATACAAATGGCTAACAGACACATGAAAAAATGTTCATCATCATTAGCCATCAGGGAGATTCAAATCAAAACCACACTGAGATACCACCTTACACCAGTTTAGAATGGCCAAAATTAGCAAGACAGGAAACAACAAGTGTTGGAGAGGATGTGGAGAGAGGGGAACCCTCTTACACTGTTGGTGGGAATGCAAGTTGGTGCAGCCACTTGGGAAAACAGTGTGGAGATTCCTTAAGAAATTAAAAGCAGAGCTTCCCTATGACCCTGCAATTGCACTACTGGGTATTTACCCCAAAGATACAGATGTAGTGAAAAGAAGGGCCATCTGTACCCCAATGTTCATAGCAGCAATGACCACAGTCGCCAAACTGTGGAAAGAACCAAGATGCCCTTCCATGGATGAAAGAATAAGGAAGATGTGGTCTATATATACTATGGAGTATTATGCCTCCATCAGGAAGGATGAATACACAATTTTTGTATCAACATGGACAGGACTGGAGGAGATTATGCTGAGTGAAATAAGCAAAGCAGAGAGAGTCAATTATCATATGGTTTCCCTTATTTGTGGAGCATAAGAAATAACACGGGGGACATGGGGTGATGGTGAGGAGAAGGGAGTTGGGGAAATTGGAGGGGGAGACTGTGGACTCTGAAAAAAATCTGAGGGTTTTGGAGGAGCGGGGGTTGGGGGGTTGGGTGAGCCTGGTGGTGGGAATTTTGGAGGGCATGTATTGCATGGAGTACTGGGTGTGGTACATAAACAATGAGTTCTGTTACACTGAAAAGAAATTTTAAAAAATTAAAAAATGAATAAATAAATCTTAAAAAAAAACAAAGATAAAGAAAAAGAAAAATTGCATGTTAATTAAAAAAACAAAAACCAAAGCAAAACAGAGATGAAATGAAGCATGCTCCCATGATCCCAAATGAGCTTTCCATTGTCTGGATCCCACGTGCTCAGAGGCACATGGATGGTCTCCAGCCTGAGGGGCTGTGTGAGTGAGGGATGGTGGGAGGGAGCGGCCGTGACCCGGTTCTGCTATGGGTAAACCTCTCTCCAAACCCTGCGGAAGCAGGACCTTGTGAAGGGGTTGCTTGGGGCCCATTGCCACCTCGCGGTCCTCAGTTCCACCCAGTCCTGCCTGCATGGGCTCTCTGGACGCTGGGCAGGTGCTGTGGGTTGTCCCAGTACCTCTAAGGCGCTCAAGCCCTGATGCCCAGGACCTCAGATTGAGACTTTACAGAGGTGATGAAAGTAACATGAGGTCATATAGGGGCCCGGATTCGGCCTGCCTGGGGTTCTCATAGGGGACACATGGGGAGGACGGTCGCCTGCACACCAGGCAGAGAGAGTCCTGGGGAGAAACCAGCCCTGTCCATGCCCGATCTCAGTTTTCTGGCCTCCAGGGCTGGGAGACAGGGATTCCTGGTTAAGCGGTACAGGCTGCGGTCCTTGTGGCAGTGGCTCAAGGCGCAAACAGTGTGGGGTGCAATGGGATGTGGCTGCAGGGTTCCAGAGCACAGTAATGTTTTAAGGTTGACTTGCAGTCGAATTTATTTACTACACCGTACTGTCCTAACTGCCGGCAAGAGGAGCGTGTGCACGACAGAAAAATCCTTGCCTCTTCCCCGTTGACTTAGAAGCAAGCCTGAGAACGTAGAAACCCATAAAACTTAATTTCAAGTAAAATGCATTGCGACAATGCAGCTACGTTCTGGCGCAGGACTAGAGAGAACCTGGTGCTGAGGCATGTCTATGTGGGGGTCACAGAGACTCTCTGAATCCCTGACCCCCTGAGGGAGGCCTTGAGGATGCACAGATCACGGGGAACGCCAACACGGAGGGAGGGGACTGAGGGCAGATGTCCTTGGGTGAAGCCACTTGCGTGGGCTAGCCAGGCACACACAGTGGGAAGAGAGTGGAGGCCCAGGACGGTGGTCTGTGATGGTAGCAGGGCAAGCCAGGATGAGCTTACAGAGTCAGCACACGGAGGCTGGGCTGTGTCTCATGACTTGGGTCCCCATGGAGGGCTGGATGCAGGGGCAACACTGTCAGAGTCCCCCCAGAGGAAACAGCTCTGTCTGGTGTGGAGCCTGTGGCGAAGGGCACAGGGGATGGAGGAGGGAGGCCAGCTGGGAGGCTGTGGGGTCATCTCCCTGGGACAGTGGGAAGAGGAAAAGGGGCTTGTTTGGGATCCATTTTGGAAGCATAGCCCATCGAGGGAGGAAGCTGACATTCTCTGGGACTCTCACTGACGTGCGGGAGGTGGGCAGGGCGTGTGGGCCGTGGAGGACACACTCCTTCGGGACCATGAAGTTAGGGTTGTCTGTGGGGAGATGGAGAGGCCCCGCAGTGGCCACCTGATTGGCTGAGTTGGGAGACAGTGATGTAAGCAAGTGACAGTGACGGAACCAGCAAGAGGGATGAGGGTGAGGTCAGAGAGCTTATTCCCACCAGAGGGAGGCCACTGCCGGGCCTCCCTGGGGACGGGAGAAAGACTGTGGGAGCGGAGGTCCCGGTGTGTACCTGCTGCTCAGCGCCTGTGAGGGCTGCCTGTGTGCTTAAGGCCCGAGGGATTCTGTGACTCAGGCTGGAGGACGAGACAGATAGTTTCTCAGTGAGAAGCGATTGGGGGACACTGAGCAAGGGCGAGGAGGGATTAGTGGGTTGACCTGGGAGTGACCAAGAAGGGCGAGGGGCCTGGGAGGGCAGGTTCAGCAGGGGCCCCTCAGATCTTGTCCCGAACGGCTGACAAGGAGGTGGACTCGAAGATGTTCTGTGATCGTCTGGTTGTCTCTGGTATAGGCCAAGGGGATCAGAGCCGTGGTGAGATGAAGTCCCAGGTGCTACAGGTGCCAGCGGCTTGACTCCTGCAGGAGCTCGGAGATGGAACCCCTCCAGCACCAGTGGGGGTCCAGCAGGAAACAGACGGCTTGTGAAGTTACGCTATTCTGAGGGGTGGTTCATGGAAAGGGTGGTAACGAGGGTTGCAGGAACCACAGAGACAGCAAGGGACCCAGGGCGAGCAGCAGGGAGGGGGGACAGTTGCTGGTCCCAGGACAGAGGCAGCTAGAGAAAGCACCTGGAGTCAGTCCAAGGCGGCCTTTGGGAGGAATCGGTGGGAATGAGCTCTCTGATCTCGCTCTCATCACTCTTGCTGGTTCCTGCTGGGGCTTCCCAACCACAGCCAGGGGCGAGGAGCTGCTGGCTTAGCCCATGCACACGCGCCTTCTCAGGCGGGACAGAGGGTGGTGATGGGTGGAGTGACCAGTGTAAGACACTGGGCACCTGTGAGGTTGAATCACCCTGGCTGACCCTGAGCCAACCGCCTGACCTGAACGAGGGGCCATGGAAGTCATCCGGTCCCCTGCCCCGCCATCTGACCTCCGACGGATGTGGGGGTGCAGCAGGGCCCCCACCCATCTGCCCTGCCTGGGAGGATGGTCTCCCCGACCCCAGCACTCTGAGAAGTGACATCTGTCCTTTGAAGCTTTGGGGGCGGTTTGCTGTGTGGCAGAATCCGATTCAAACTCACAAGGGAGCGTGCAGAGTGACAAGAAGAGTGGAGCGTTGGAGCAGAGCAAGGGTTCGGGAAACGCTAGTCACTCCTGACACTGGGCTCCGTGTTCTGTTGCTTTTCCCTGTGAGCACTTCCTTGCAGGGAGGGTCCCTTTCTGTGCGGGAGCTCGGAGAGTCTGGTATCCGTGGGGGGCCCTGTGGGAGGCTGGTGCTTGCTTCTGCCAGGGGACCATGGCTCTTCTCTCTCAGTTTCTCAGCTGGCAATGCCCGTCTCATAGGGCTCATGTAGAGGTGTGCACAGCGCAGGTCTGGGTATTTGATTTCCCACTCCATACTTCTGCCCACCCAGGTCTCAGACCATGGCAAGCTTCTGGGCTGTTTCCCTGAACCAGCAGTGGGGTTTTGCGTGTGCCTCCGTGAGAAACGGCGAGGAGCGCTCTGTGGCTTCCAGCCTGATCTGGGCACCCCTGTCCCACCGCCGGTCACCCCCGCGGGATCGGGGGTCGGGGGTCCGCACCAGTCCTGCCCTGTGCCAGTTTCTGCTCTAAGCTCCATTGTGGTTCTGAGACTATTCCTTTTTGTTCTTGTGAGCTAGGCTAGGCGTTTTGCATTTCTAGGCCATCGTGTCTTCGCCTTTGTCATGGTGGGAAACTCAGATCTGCTCAGCCTGCCGTTGTGTGGGACGTCGCCAGCAGTCACCTTCTTGGCAGATCTCGTGGGTCTTCCTTTTCTCTTGGATGACGTGGAAAATGCCTCCCAAACCTTGACTTTGGAGCCGAAGGATATTGCCCCTCAGAGCTGTCTTCGAGAGGCTGGTTCAGATTTTCCTCATAGTATTTTCTTTTTTTTTAAAGATTTTATTTATTTATTTGACAGAGAGATCACAAGTAGGCAGAGAGGCAGGCAGAGAGAGAGGAGGAAGCAGGCTCCCTGCTGAACAGAGAGCCCGATGCGGGGCTCGATCCCAGGACCCTGAGATCATGACCTGAGCCGAAGGCAGCGGCTTAACCCACTGAGCCACCCAGGCGCCCCTCCTCATAGTATTTTCCCCGGGAAAGCTCGTTACTAGTAATGTAAATAATTCTCTTCAGTGTTGAAACGAGGCAAAGTCCCTTCATGCTGCAAAGCTCATGTCTAGCAGCCCCCCTCCCTCCTCAGCACTGTCCCTCTGCTTCTTGTCCACGTGTTTTGACACCTTCCGGTGGCCATCTCCCGCCTATAAATGACACGCTCACACGTCCTGCTCGGGTTTGGATTTCAGGTGCTCCTTCCTGACTGTGCACTGGGAATTCCAGGCGTTTTCTCCCTCGTCCTGTCCGCCACTCACTCCGCCACCTCCCTCCCTCCTTCCAAATATGATAATTACATCGTATTTTGTGATCTGATTGATTGATTTAAATGACCCACTTGAACTCTGTTCTCCCTCCCAGCCCCTTCCCAGGGCATCCTCACTCTGCCTAATTTGAATACAGACATTAGCGTCTAAAGTTCCCCCAGCTACTCGCTCTGCGACCCATCAAATCCGTCAGCTGTATTTTATGGTAACCCTTACATTCTGTCTTGCTCAAATTTCTGTATTCTGGCCATAGATTGACACTAAGCATTGGGAGGAAAAGCACAGCCTTGGCATTTTGTTTTACGTCACTATTCATTCCCAGTGTTTGCAAGGACCACACATTCTCTGCAGGAGTCTGTCCGCCGCTAGGACAGAAACGCTCCTGCTCAAAAATCAAAAGCCGTCTCTTGTGTCTCCCACCTAGTGCTTCCCACGTGGACCATCGCTACCTTCTGCTTCTCCCCTTGAGCTTCTATGGCCTGTATTTCCTTTCCAAAAGAATAATGTGCTTCACTTATTCATGTGTCTATCCTCAAACATTTATTTGATGCTCACTTTGCCAGGCAGCATTCTGAGAACAAAGAGGCAGCTAAGAGACCCCTGTCCCTGCCTTTCCATTCATGCTCCCGGGGGTGAAGGACGCCGACAATCACTTCAAGAGGCAAAGTGTGTTGTGGACATGGAGGCCGCTGCTGTGGAGATGGAGCGGACAGCCCCTGGGGAGTGCCGTGCCGGGGTGTCTGCCCAGCAACGTTCTCCCTGGGACTATGTGCGGCCTCTTCCTCTGTGAGGTCAGGAGCATACACTGAGTCTACCATGTGGTCCTGGGAGCCCTTGTCCTGGCTGATTATAGGCCATCCATCCCTCTCACGCTGGCCCTCAGTGCCCCGGCTGGCTCTGGTTGCTGGACACGGTGTTTGGCCCGTGGCGCTCTGGCCCCGGGGCTGGGCAGAAACCCAGTGTCTCACCCGTCAGGCGGGTGATGAGGTCCTGCTGGTCTCAGGCTTTGACCTTCCAACTATGGCGTAAGGAGGGGGTGCAGCCTTTTGTGCCCGGCATTGGGATAAGTGAAGCTTTTGCTAAAACGGGTTCAGCTACCCAAAACTGCTAGTTTTCTGAGATATGGTAGAGTGAGGGTAGCAATCTTGGTAAGGTATCAAATTCACATGAAACTGTCCAGTTTTCCTCTTTTATGATAAGAAATACAGTTTTGGTGTCCCAAAGCATTTAGAGGGCCAAACTCGCGGATGTGGCCAAGGACGTGGGTCACAAGCTCACAGTGCCTCAACTTCTTCAGACCATCAGGATTTCTTGTCGAGAGACAATGACATGGTGGGGTGGTCACGAGTCATTTTTATTCTTTTATTTGGTACTTTCTGTATTCTCCACATCTTCCTTAATAAGCACGGCCGATCTTTACAATCAAAGCAAAACAAAAAAGTTTAAAGAAAAAGTTCATCAGATCTGCATAAAAGGGCCTTTGTTACTTTCAAAATTCTGACAGAGTTTGAATTTATGCTTAATTCAATAAAGTGGCTTTTACATGATTCATGGAAAGAAAGCAAGGAAAAGCAGACTCTTAACTGCTGTGGAACATTTTATACCCATCTGGGCACAGCAACGTTTTGTTTGTTTGGGTTTGGACAGCTAGAAAGCCGGGGCAAGTGGACGCGTGGACGGTTGCAGACCCCTCCCCCACAAGTCGGGGCGGAGTGCTGGGCTGTGCGCTGTAGGCGCCTCAGTTAGGGTTTGCTGGTCTGCGCTGAGCTCCCGTTCCATGTGCTCAGAAGACTGCAGTTCCCTCCCTTGAAATGGTTTTGTGTTTCAGAAGGGCCACAGTGCCCTCAGCTCTTGGTTTCCGCGTTCACGTGTGTCTTAGGTGGGGCCGGATCACACAGTCTGCCGCTCCCTGCTGTACCAGCAGGCCCCATAGGCTTTGATGGCAGACTACGTGGCCATCTCTTGCCCCTCGTGGGCAGGGACGGCGCGCTACCTTGCGGAGAATGTCACCCTGGGGGGCGGTCCCACTGACTCCGAGCTGCGGGTTATCTCTGGGCTCTGAAGGATGCACTGTGTACGGGCTGGCCCGCAGCCCCTTGGCCCTTTGGCAGGTGAGACGGTCGGAAGCAGGGCCTCTTGTCCTGCTTGGCCGTGGTGGACCACTCGCCCAGTTCACTGTGGCCTGATGGGTTTGGGCTCTGCTATGGGCTCCTTCCTGCAGCCCAGTCTTGTCAGGGGAGGTGTCCTGCCATGGAGGGAGACAGAGTCTCAACAGCCTGCCCCAGGCACGCCGTGTGTGACCAGCACCGGGCACTGGCTCTCACCCCAGAGCGTGCTCGCCGGAGGAAAGCCGGGGTGCCAGCTGGAGGGGACATCAGGGCAGGTTTTGCGGAGTGATTGGAATGTCTGCAACCCGATGTTTCTTAAAAACTTGCTGCAAAACCCTAATTGTCATGTTTGGTACATTTTTCCCCGTTCCTTAGATAAATTGCACAGGGCAAATGCCACTTCAGAATCTAGCATTTACAGTACAGAAAGTCCCTCTGTAGTGAGCACGCATGTGTAGAGAGAGAGAAGCTTTCTGGAAACCCAGGACAGGCGTGCAGCAGGAGGGCAACGTGGGACGGCAGCATTATGACGACAGAAGCCCCCCCAAGCACAGCGGCCAGGGCCGAGGGCCCGGCATGGGCTCGGTCATCGGCAGGTGTTTGCGTGGGAAAGTCTGTCGGTGTGCTTCAGGACACTAATGGGAGGTTCAGAGGGCACAGGTTTGGGGAGGACGGTTAGCTTGGGGAACACTGGGTTGCACAGCAAGCAGGGTTCTTGTTTGTAGCCGTCTGAGTGTCTGTACTAAAGCCCCAGATGGGGGAAGTGTGTGCACCCTCCTCAGGGTCCCTGACCACGCTCTCTTTGGAAGACAAGACAGAAAACTTCCTAGTAATGGAAAGTTGTTTTAGACTCGGCATGCCTGGACTCACACATGCCCCTTGCCGACTGTTGTGGTATTGGTAAGCCATGCCCTGTGTCCATGTGCTCGTGTAAGTAAGAGACGAGATGGTGAGATGCCACTGTCACTCGGCATGTGTGCCCAGAACAAAGAAGGCGTTCAAAAAACAGGAACTCTTGAAATTATCATCGGAAAACTGGGTTCCAGAGAGTACCGACCAGCTCCAGGCCACCCAGTTGTGTCCCTGGATGGCTTCTCTCCCCCTACATCCCTCCTTCTGCCCTTGGGTGTCTGAAAATATAAGTTCTACGTGAATGTGCTCTTCTCACAAGTAGCAGATGAAACAAGGAATGCCGGATGCTTCCATTTTACAAAGGAATGACGTTTGCGAATGTGTATCAGCGCTCAGACCTAAGACTTCTAGAGAGATTGCTGAATACCAACAGCCATAAAAGGTGTCTGGTTTGGCATTCCAGCATCCCAGGGAAGCCCACACCACCATTTGGTCACATCTGGTCTCCATCAGGCCTGAAGTGTTACATAAATACACATGGTTTATAGGGTGAGGAGGCCTACAGAGACGGCCCAGTCTTTGTTCTGAGCTCTGCAGATGGGTCCAGGGGACAGCCTCACAGCCCAGGCAGTGCTGTCTGAAGGGACAGAGCTCTCTGCTCCCATCCATGGGATAGCCACACTTATGTGCCCATCCATCCAGCTGCCCTCACTGCTGTCAAACACACGGGGAAATCCAGTCTTCCAGTAGAAACCTCTGGTTACAGAGAGCTGATGGAGTTCACTTGGTTAGACAAGAACAAAATACTTTATGACCCTATGGGCTCCACCCATCCACCTACCCACCCATCCATTCCCCATCCATCCATCTACCCACCCACCATCCACCCATCCAGTCATCCACTTGTTCATGTATCTACCCACCCATCTATCCACCCACCCACCACCCATCCATCCATCCATCCATCCACCCACCTCTCCATCCACCCCCATCCATCCATCCATCCATCCTTCCATCCACTTATCCACCCATCCACCCCCCCATCCATCCATCCATCCATCCATCCATCCATTTATCCATCCACCCATCCATCCACCCACCCATCCACCCATCCATCTACCCATCCACCCATCCATCCATCCAGCCACTTATCCACCCACCCATCCACCCATCCATCCACTTATCCACCCACCCATCCACCCAACCATCCACTTATCCATCCACCCATCCATTCACTCATCCATCCATCCATTCATTCACTCACCCACCTATCCATCCACCCACACACCCATCCACATATTCATCCATCTACCTACTCACCCAACTACCTATCCATTCACCCACCCACTCAAGCACCCATCCATCCATCCACCTACCACTCACCCATCCCTCCCTCTATCCATCCATCTGTTCACTTATCTACCTATCCACCCACCCATCCACCCAACCATCCATCCATCCATCCATCCATCCATTCACCCACCCACCCACTCACCCATCCACCCACCTACCACTCACCCATCCTTCTCTCCATCGACCCATCCATCCACTTATCTACCCATCCACCCACCCATCCACCCATCCTTTCACCCACCCAACATCCATCCACCCACACACTCATTGGCATATTCATCCATCCTCCCACCCACCCACCCACCCATCCATCCACCCCACCATCCACCCATCTACCTACCTACTGTCCATCCACCCACCTAACTGTCCATCCATCCACCTATCCAACCATCTATCCATCCACCCCTCCATCCACCCATCCACCCACCTACCATCCATCCGTCTATCCATCCATCCACCCATCCATTCATACATACATACATCAACTCATCCATGCATCCCTGTTCCATCTACCTACGTAATGAATATGAACTCTTTGCATGTGTAAAGTGCTATTCTAGGCACAGGGAATGCAGCAGTGAAGAAGGCAGGTAGGGAACTGACCCTTGTTCCACATTCCAGAGTGAGGGACTGACATTAAATAATTGCACGGTTATTCATTGGCTGGGGTGATGAATGCTCAGAAGGAGAATTTCAGAGTGCTTGGGGAACATGGAACGGGAGATGCCTCATAACTGGGAGACCAAACAGACTTCCGTGCTCTCAGAGCAATGACTGCAGACTCCGGCCCGACTCCGGCCTCTGGGTTGCTGTAAGGCTGAGTCCTGCTGGTCTGACTGCTAATTCCTTTCCTGACAGATGCCTCCCAAACAAGACTCTCCTCTGCGCAAAACGATTCAAGTGTCCTTAGAGTCCGTTCCCTCGAGCGATCTAACTGAAGGGTTGAATCCCATAAAAGCAAAGAGGAGAAAGGAAGGAAACAAGGCAGAAGTCCCTCGTCCTGATGCCCCCCAGGCTCTGCTGGAGGCTGTCCGACCACAGCCGTGGAGCTGTGGACCACCATGTGTGCACGTGGAGGGGCCCAGGCCCGTGGCAGGGTGGTATTTTCCCCCAGCGTCTCATCTCTGCGTTACGCCCCTGCTTGGTGACCCTGACCCTAACAAGCCAGAGGAAAAGAAGTCTCCCTGCTCCTTACCGCGGGGGAGGCAGAGCACTCTCCCTTCCGTGAATGCCTGAGGTCGGGGCGGCAGCCAGGCAGGGCCGGGCCTTTCGGAGGACGGCTGGTAATTACACCGGGGAGGTGGTGACGCCGGCCTTGTTTCTGCTCCCTGTGGCTTTGCCTGGATCTTTAAGAAAGTGAACAAACCCTCTGCTTTGTGCTATGGTGTAATTTCTCTGTAGGGACAGGACTTTTCGGTTACTCCCAAACTGGCTACCTGTTAGCTGTGGCTGCTCATTTCCTTGCATGCAGAGTAGCAATTACACAGCCAGAGGGCATCCACCCCGGGTCTGTTCTCCTCCATGGCAGGCCCTCTGTGAGATGCAGGGGACGGCTCTGCCTTCTGGAAGCCTCTCTTAAAATAAACACACAGACTCCTCCTTGGGTTATCTGCCTGGGAATAGGACGGAGGCCACCACCTCGAGCTGCTCGGGAGCCATGGGCAGCGGGGGCACCGGGGACTGTGTGGAACAGAAGGTGGAGGGGCGGGAGGGCTGTGTGTGCACAGGTGAGCGCGCTCAGGGCACACTCCCCGCACACGGAGCCCAGACAGGCTGTGTCCCCAACTGTCTCTTTAAGCTTACCAAGAAGTGATTTCCACCCAAGCATCACGATGGTAAGACACTGGTGGGCGTGAAGCTCCTTGCCGGATAAAGAACCACATGGCTTGCCCCATGCCAGGTAGCAAGATACCGCACAAGTGAGGAGAAAGTGAGTGTCCTTGAGAATCAGAGCCGTAAGGCACCTTGGACACCCCTCCCTAAATTAACTGGAGGAAGCCGAAGGCCACGGTCGGCTGGATCTTCGAACAGAGTGGTCCCCAACCTCCGCATGCCTGACTCCCAATTCCCCCCGGGACAGGCCGATTCTGCCACTCAGCCCTGGCATCCGGGAGGCCCCGGAACAAGGAGACCTTGACGGAAGTGGAAGAACAAAGGGCGGGGACACATTGGTTCCTTCCTATGGACCTCGAGAAAATTGACTTGTGCTTTCCAGGGGGCTCGACTTCTGCCCTGCCCTCCGGGGACAGGCGTGGGCTTCCCATGCAGCCCAGGAATAGGGGAGCCACAGCTCCGGCCGCTCGCCAACACCCTCCACAGAGAAGTTTGTCCACAGCAACAGTGTCGGCTGCCTATGGGGTTCATGCCTCGAAAGTCCAGCCTGAATGAAATCCTGAGAATTTCAGAATTCAGGAGACGGGGCTCTCCATCCAACACCGAAGTATGCGCTCCTTTCAGACACACCCGATGGCCCTTCCCTGGGGTCCAGCAGCGAGTTAGAAATTCCTGCTCTGCAGGGACCCACACCGACGAGCACGGAGCGCGCCGTGCTGGATGTGATGGTCCCCGCGTGTGCTCCCCTGTGTGGACAAACCAGCACCCAAGCTCCGTGCCCAGTGTGTAAAGATGACCCGGACGGGGACCCATCCTTTGAGGGCTCGGACGACAGTCAGAGAGACTCCATATTTTAGCACAGGGTGGGGAAAACAGGTGGTCAGTCAGCATTCTGGGGGCACATGTCCTCCAAGCTCCTTTCTTTCCCATGAGCTCAGCGAGCCGGATGGGAGGCAGCGGGAGAGTGGGGATTCTGGCTGGGCTCCCGCAGCCTGCACCTTCGCAAGCAGGGGCCATGTGGGGAGGGGAAGGGTCAGGAGGCTCCCGGGGGACCCGGCACTGTTTGGTGTGGACAGACAGCGGCTGCAGGACAAGGCTGCCAGGCTGGTTGGGCTGTGCTCACTGGGTTTAGGGCCATCCCAGCTCTCCCCGCTGCAGCCCCCTCCCATCCAGGAGTTTCTAAAGCAAAGCAGGGTTGACTGGCTGCAAAAGGAAGACCCCAAACCCACAAGGTGTTGGGTTCTGGATAGATGATGAGTCCTCCCAGTCCAGCTTCCAGAACTCTGCATCCCCCTCACCACCCCAACTTGCCCCTGAGCCCCGCCTCGGCCTCGCGGCCCCTCCCCCATCCCAGCGCCATCCAAGGATGTGGAGAGGTGCTGTTCCTCTGGGAGTGGATGCCAAGGGCAACCAAGGGGGCAGGACTGGCTGGATTCCTCCCTGCACTTGTCCCTCATCCTGTCTTGCTGATGCTGGCACCCCACACTGTGTCCTCCCACACCTCGTCTCCCTCATGCTTGGGCCGAGGCCGGAGGACCCCCTCTGTATGCACACAGCAGCTTGTACCTGGGGCACATCTCCACTCCACGACAGTCATAGGGCACGTGTCTTCTGTCATTCACTATGCACAGGGCACCCCGTGCAGACAGCCCAATGGCTCCATGCATGAGGTCCTTCAGAGCACTGACACCCACCCCCGAGAGGCAGGCCACCTGTGTCCTGTTGTCGCTGGGTCCCCAGCGTCCACACAGAGTGGCCTGCGAGCTACCAGCAGCTGCCCACTAAGGACTACATCTGTGGGGGCCACACAGCAGACCACAGAGAAGGCTCGTGTCTGGAGACGACCATGTCCTTGTGCCCACAGACCTGCCCTCTGAGCTCGACAGGGTGGGGGAAGGCTGAGGTCAGCTCCTCAGCGGCCTGGTCTCCTCCAGCGGGAGATGCCTGGTGCGGTCGGAACAACCATGTGCTTCCTTGTACCATGGCCGCTGGGCTCCAAGTGAGCCGGAGAGAGGGAGGGAGGGAGAGGGAAAACGAGGAGAGGGAGGGAAGGGGAGAGAGGAGACAAATGAGGGAGGGTCCTACGGTGGGAGGCCTTGGGGCCCTCATTATTCCCGGACCCGGGGTCAGCTGTTCTCCTGTCCGGCCCCGCACTGGGAAACGCCCGGCTTTCTGCTTTCCTGTGGAAAGGTCATTCCACCTGCCAAAACTCAGGTGAAACCAAGATCTTTTAGAAGCGGCGAGCTTGCCATATGGCAAACCATCCATGCTTAAAAGCGGGACAATGTCAAGAGCAGCATTGGACATGCAGAGGGGAACATGGCTCTGTCCGAGCCTCTCGGGGCTGCGCCCTGCAAACCACGCCGGACAGCGGTGCCCACCAGAGCTGCGGGGGCAGCAGACGCTAGGAGGCACCTCCTGAAATGGTGTTACTGTGAAAACTGTGGGCTGAAGTTTTTGTGCACTGTGCTGGAAAAGGAAAAATACGATTTTCCTTAAGAATTTATCATTGTCTGTACTCAGCCCGAGTCCCCATGACCCAGCATCCGGTTCTGCATTTATTTTTCTAAAGCGAGACCTCGGCGCGGGTGGGAATTCCAGCAGAACCGCCGGCTGAGCCAGGAGGGAGGCTGGCTGTGTGATTGCTGCTGCACTGGGGGGTCAGACAGGGGGAGGGGAGTAAAGAGTTGGGGGGGAGGGGGGAGGCACAAGCTTTCCAGGTGAGGGAAGGGGGCCCAGGGGACCTCATTCTGGGACCGGAGCCCCCATCCTACCACCTGCTGTGGATGGTGCAAGGTAAAGACATACCTGCCTTGCAGAGCGGGGGCCCAGATTCGAGATTCTGGGACTCTGAGGGGAGACTGGACAGCAAGCAAACCAGACCAGGCCTCAGGTGGTCACGGTCACCGATATAAATCCCACTGCCTGCCAGCCCGCGCACTCGCAGCTCTCTGTGGACTTGACTAGGGTCTGTGAGTTGGGGTGAGGCCCCCTCGGGTTCCCAGCACCCACGTCTCCAGGCTTGTACGGCTAGTAAAAGGTCGATGTTCGAAAGGCCCTCCGGATCCTGAAACATAAACACTGCATAATAAGAATGTTTAAAAAAAAAAAAAAAAAAGATGGTTTCCATCATTTTCCCAGCTATCTGAGTTAATGGGCTGCTCCTCTGAGAACCGGGGAGATTAGCCTTAAGAGGAGATGCAGATGGCCAAGTGTGACCCCCGGGGGACCCCGCCCAGGGCCTGTCACACAGCTGTTTCCTGATCCCCTCCCCCTCCAGTAAACACTCCATGAGCTTTGGGCCTGGACTGTCCCAAACCCTTTGATGTATGGGGAGGACGAGCGGGGCGCAGATTTCAGTGAACTCGAAAACCAGGCGGGAACCTCTGTGACCCCAGGGGCTCAGGAAGGCAGGCTGGGCTGCGAGTGGGCTGGGGGCCCTGTGGGAAGACCAGAGTGCAGCCCTCCCCACCCCTGCCCCGACCTCATCAGATCCTGTCTGTCTGGAAGGGTAGGTGGCATACGGAGGCCCATATGAATGAAAACTTTTCCATTCTCAGTTTCCATAATTACAGGCCTAGGCTCCCTGCAAACGGGAGAAATGTTCCCACGCAGGGACCGAACGTTAGGCACGAGGAGGGGTCTCGGGTGTGTCTGGGAATGAGGACTGCGTGTGGAATGGGTGTGTTTGTGCACAGGCCACTGCTGGGGAAGGAGCGCGGGTCCCGTGGGTGACCAGCCACACCGGCGCACGCTGGGCCTCCGCGCCCGAGATCACGACCAGCTCACCGGGGCCTGGCTCTACAGGTCTGATCAGGAAGCATCTCAAGGCCAGGCTGGGAGCGGGAGGGCTAACTGCCCGTGTGTTCGAGTGCTGTGGGCATCTGAATTGTGTTGGGGGGAGACTCCCTTGGGACAGCTGTCTGGAGGGTTGCAGGCGGGCATGAGGGACGTCCCATGGGCAAGTGCGGCTCAGAGTGGACACCGGTCCGTGAGGCCCCTTCCTGCAGTTTGTCTCCCGTGTCTGACTCACGTGTCAGGTGTAACAGCACAAACACGCAGGAAGCAGAACACGATTTCCTGCTCTCCACTTTGCCTTCTTGCTGAACAGTCTCAGAGCATTCTCTTTACCCTGAATCTGCCATAAAAGGTCAACAAACCGTCCTCAAGTCCGGGGAACCCAGCACCTCTGCCCACCCAGAGGAATGGAGATTTATTCTGCTTTCCCGTGTCAGGGCCTGGAGACTTGTGCAGCAGGCGCCCAGTGGCTTAGTGCTGGAGTGAGCGTGGGCAGACGCTGGCGTGCTCCGCCCGCCCCCGGCCATGATGCAGAGCTCTGCCAAGCCTGAGAACCTGCTGGGCTGGAAAGGCCTTACCTGCCGATTCCAATACCTGCCTTTCCTCCATGTCGTAGGTGAGGTCGAAAGACTTCATTGGGCTCTTGGAAGCAGCACCAAGGCCCTTCCCAAATGCTCACACCGTCTCTCACCTGAACCCCCACTCCAGCTTGGGTGTCTGTGTGGAAGGTCCCAAAAGCAGCCCTACCCACCCTGTCCTTTGCCCCAGTGAGTGGGCCCGGAAGCCAGGAAAGGGCTCTGGTTCTTCCCTCAAAGAAATAATGGGGGTTGTTTTAGTAGAAGGTGAGGGAGAGGAGAGTATTTGCCCAGACTTCCTCACCCAAAGCATGGTCTGTCGTCTTAACTCCCCGTCCCCTGTCCGCATGTGATGCCAACGGAGGACCTGGGCTTCTCGGCAACGCGGGCCCCAACCCTGTACCTGCCCAGACCAGCCAACGGGAGATGGGGAGTAGGACCCTCTGAGGGGCAGCCCTGAGGTCTGTGGTAATGATCCACCAGATTCATATGGGAAACTCTTGGCCTACACAAACCCAACAATGATTCATAACGTTAATTCTGCCAAAATAACTCTGATGAATGAACCAAGGGGGAAGACTAGGTGCTACCAAAGATACAGGCTTCCAGGGACGGAGAGAATAACCATGGGGACGGAGGGCACAGCTTGGGGAGTAGAGTCAGGGGTACCGTAATCGGGGTGGGTGGTGGCACATGGCGGCTCCCCTTGTGGGGCGCACAGGGTAGCCTATGGGCTTGTTGAATCGCTTGTGCTATATGCCTAAAGCTAGTGTAACATCGTGTGCTAACTATACCGATAAAAATTTAATAATATATTCTATCTAACCCAATGTACCCCAAATATCAGTTCAACAGGTAAGAATAAAAAAGTTATTGATGAGATATTTGACTCTTACTCTAAGTCTTAGAAAGCACCTGTCTCCGTGCTTAATTTTCCCCTTAATTGCTTAAGGGGAAATGTAGATCTGCCAAAACACTAAAGTCATATTTAATGAAAACAGAAACAAAAACAAAAACTAGGTGCTACTACTAGGCGGGAACCTCCGTGACCCCAGGTCCACCCAACCTTCTTGTTTTTGATTAGTTATCAAACACCAAAAGAAGCCTAATTCAACAATTTATAATCATTTTTAGAACAGATACAACTCCATTTCAATGAACCTCATGGGATGTAAGTTTCTTAGAAGACTTTTAATTTTGAAATAATTCTGGCTTCACAGGAAGCTGCAAACACAGTAGAGAGATGCCCCAGGTACCCTTCTCCCTCTTCCCTTGGAGGGTTACACCTCCTGAAACTATAGTCTGTCATCGAAGCCAGAAAGTGGACATTGGCCCAGCATGTGTGTGGAGTGCCACGTCGTCGATGCTGCCCATGACCATGGGATGTCCCGTCACCATGGAGGTCTCCCTGGCACGCCCGTCTCCACCCTGGCCACTCACTATCCTAACACCCGACCTTACTGGTCTGCGCTTCGTATCCACAGTCTTATCATTTTGAAGTGTTTTATAAGTGGCACAATCTTTGGCTCAGCATGTTGCCCTGAGATCTCGCCACGCTGGGTATCGACAGTTCACTTCATTGTGCTGCCGAGTCATGTTCCGTGATGTCCACAAACCTCCACTGGGTGAACGTTACCTCTGGAAGTGGTTTCTAGTTTGGGGTTGTGAACATTTATATGGAGATTCCCGTATGGAGATTTTTATTTCCCTGAGATCAGTGCCCAAAGTGGCGTTGCCAGGTTTTATGGGAAGTGTATGTTTAGGTTTTTAAGAAACTGCCAGGCTGATTTCCAGGGGGGCTACACCTCCTCACACTCACACCAGCGATGGATGCGAGACCTAGTGTCTCCCCACCTCGCCAGGACTTGGTTGTAACTATTTCAGCTGTTGGAATATGTATAGAAAGACAGATAATAGATAATATAATGTTATCTAATATATGTGCATTCAATATATTACGTATGTAAACTTTTTTGCTGGTTGGTCATCTGCGACTTCCTCCGGGAAATACCTATTCATGTCTTTTGCCTATTTTTCCAGTTGGGTTGGTTTTGTTTTTACTCTTGAGTTTTAAGAGCTGCACAAATGTTCTGTGTGCAAGTCCTGAGTCATCCATCCCAGTCCATGGCTTGTCTTTTCACCCTCTTCACCTTGGTGTTCTGAGACCAAGAGTCTCTAATGTGGCTGAGGTCCAGCTCTACTGATTTTGTCCTCTGATAGATCCTTGTTTTGATGCCATGTTTCTTCATCACTCTCGGCCCCAAAGATTTTCTGAAAGTTTAATAGCTTGCTGTTTCACATTTAGACCTGTTACCCATTTTGGGCTAATTTCGTATAAGGTGTGAGGTTTAGCTCAAGCTTCATTTACCTGATGCATGTTCAGTCGCACCCGCACTGTTGAAGGACTGGGATATAAGACTAAAACATTGTTTTCATTTGTCATTTTATTTATGAATACGTAGGTGAAATCACATTTCTTTGAGATGTGTTTTTTTAAAGATTATTTATTTATTTTGACACAGAGAGAGCACAAGCAGAAGAAGTGGCAAGCAGAGGCAGAGGGAGAAGCAGGCTCCCCACAGAGCAACAGGAACCCGACATGGGACTTGATCCCAGAACCCCGTCATTATGAATTGAACTGAAGGTGGTCGCTTAACTGACTGATCCACTCAGGTGCCATTTGAGGTAGGTTTTGACAGTGAAACTCCTTGTCAAGAAGGCGTTGGATCCAACGTGCGTACATAGGGGTCTGATGTCTATGTCTTCTCAAGGGCAGAGGGATCTTACCCTGGGGCCTCTGTTTGGTGTGTGGGTCAGTTTCCTGTGATGGACAACATGTTAGCGAATGGCTATCTGCCACTGGTTGATGGCAAAATGAAATCTCTGCCTGCGCTTCATGCCATCAGCACTCAGCCAGCTTCTCAAACTAACACAGGGCCCACAACCTGCTTTTCAGGCATGTGGGTGCACATGGGGCTTGTCTGAGGCATGGGGCCATATGGCTGCCATTGGGAGCTCGGGGTCTAGTCCCCAGAGAGTAAGAATCTGTTTTAGGAAACACATAGAATGGATGACTAAATGGCCGGGAGTTAAATCTGGTAAACTTTGTCAGTATGAATCTTCTTCTAGCACATGGCTAAGTTTATAAGGCAGCAACCTTCTCTGCATTCTTTATAAGGAGATTTAATGTAAATTCAGTTTTTTTTCTTTCACCACCAAAACAAGAATGATTCTCTGCTTCTGTTCTGAAGAACTGATATCTGGGCATGCATATGGTGTTTGGACTTGGTGTTGATAGAAAGTAATGAGAGTGAGGGCTTTTGTTCTATTGTCCTATCAGGCTTTCTGGGTCCTTCCCTGTGAGGGCAAGGTTCTGTTTACTTGTCAGCCATCTAATTAGTTTATTTTCACATTTCTGCCCTTTAGGGGGTGAGTCTTCTTTTGGGAACTGGGGGGGATGAGCATCAAGGCAGAACTCCAGTGATAGGACAATCCCTGTGGCTGGGGTCCACCCCTGGATCTGGGCTCCCCACATCTGGCCTCCACTGTAGGCCATGGTAGGACATTTAGGCAGGGAAGATGTGCAGTACCGGACTTGTCTGGAGCCCAGGCAGGGATCCAAGACACCCAGATAAGGTCCTGATAGGATCAAGAGGACATTGACGCTGGCTGGTTGTCAGTGAATCGCTCAGACCTCCCGTCTGCATGACTCTGTCATGGGGACACTGGGATGTTGTTAGATGAGTAGCATGACCCCTCATCCACTCTACCCACCACCCCAGTGCCAGCCAGAGCTGTTGAATAGACTGGGTGCCTGTTTTTTGTCTGGACTGCGGGGAACACAAGGACAGTGCCCACGGCCTTTTCCATCTTACCCCTCTACTTATCCTTTCCTTGGGCAATAAGAAGTCAGAGGACCTTCTGTGGCTACTTCTTGACTTTTACAATTCCAAATAAGTGGCACAAATGAACACAGCAAGACCTCTGGGACGGGAGACATGGTCTTGCTGTGATCTGGGCAGGAGGGCCTTCATAGATCATGGGCACTTAACTGGGGCCTTGAAAGGAGCGTGTGAATTAGGTGGCGAGTCCCCCTTTCCCTTGGTACACTCACAGAACTCTGAACAGATTGTATGTATCAACCAGCATTCAAGGGTTAAACAGCAGAGAGTCCAGTTGTAGACAATGAGATCCAGATTTAGGCAGAAATTTGCATTGAAACAACCCAGGCTTCATTCCCTGGGAAAATAAAGAGAAAAAGGTGAACCTCATCTGGTGGTGCTGGAGAATGTCCCCTCAGAGAGAGACCATCACACAGGGAGGGGCTGGGAGCTGGGCAAGGAAGTCATTACCATGATGTTTCAAGCTTGCAGCTCCAAATCCGGAGCAGATGGAGAGTGTTAGGTTGCATTTCTGAGCTGGATTATAAATCAGCTCAAGGTAGCCTTGGCATTTCCTGAAAACCACTGCAGCCTCACTGGGGGACATTCAACATTCCCCTGCAGAGAGCTATAGCAGACCATGTTGTTTAGAACAATTATAATTGAAAAGAAAGATTGACAGAGTTGACCAAAAAAAAAATGACCCGACTGTGTGCTGTTTATGGAAAACTCACTTTAAGTTTGTCAGCGTAGGTATGTTGAAAATAAAAGAATGGAATAGATATCCCATGAGACTGTATTGATGAAAAAAAAAGCATAGGAGCCCATATTAATTTCCAAAAATGTAGACTCCAGACCAAAGAAAATATCTAAAGACAAAGGACAATACATAAAGGTAAAAAGATCCACTCTCCCAGGAAGACATTACAATCCTAAATGTGAACACAAAAAACAACAAACACTGAAAATACATGAAGCCCAAACTGGTGGAGCTGAAGGAGGAATAAATAAATCCACAGTATGGCTGGGAGCTTCTGCGCCCACATCTCATCGCCTGGAGAGAAAATCGGCCTGGGTAGAATAAGAGCAACACAACCTACCACCAGCATCTAATTGGCATATGTGTAATCCTTGACCCCAGAGCAGCACAACACAACTTGTTTTTCAAGTGCCCACGAACAGCCACAAAAACAGACCATATCCTGCGCCAAAAACAAGTATCAAAGAATGTAAGGATTTGAAGTCATACAGAGAATAATATGTGAGCATAACAGAATTAAGCTTGAAATCAATAACACAGAGACCAAAAAAAAAAAAAAAATCTCTAAAGAAGCTGAAGGTAAACAGCACACTTCTGAGAAATCCAGGGACTCAAGTGGAGGTGTCACAGAAAATGAAAAAAACACGTAGAACCGAATGATGAAAGAAAATGAAAACAAAGTGTATTAAGGAATGTGGGATGTGTTAAGGCAGTTTAGAGAGGAAAATTCATAGTAGGAAATGCTTACGTTAGAACAGAGGAGTCTTGCTTCATAAATCTATGTCCACACCTCCGGAAACTGGAATAGAACAGCAAACAAAGGGAAAGGAGTAGAAGGAAGGAAGGCATCAAGTTCAGAGAAGAAATCAGTGAAATAGAAAATAGGGAAACAGAGAAAATGAATAAAACTATGAGTTGGTTCTTCAAAGGAAAAAAATCAGTAAAATTGATTAGCGTGCTGCAGGTCTCAGCAGCAGCAGGATGGAAACCAGAGTCTTGCAGGCATCCCTCAACCGTTAATGGGATTACAAGGGAAACAGGGAAATGCCATGGATCACTTTATGCTCATACATTTGAATATTTAGAAGAAAAAGGTTTTCTTTGAAAACCTAACACTGCTGAAGCTCACCCAGGGTGAGATAGTCTGCATAGTCTGAGAACGATGAAATAAAATGAGTTCATAATTGAAGATCTCCTGAAAAAGGAGTCTCCAGGCCCAGGCACCTCCACTGGAGGATTCGACTCTATACTAAGGCTTTTGGTTCAAGACATTATTCTTATTATAATGGTGCAGAAAGGGAATCCCTGCTTCTGCAGAGTATCGTTAAGGACTCTTTCTTCTTCCCAGAGAGCCTAGGGCAGGAGCCGCTGTGCTGTGTGTGCTCAACCCTGAGGGTTCCTACTTTCCCATCTCCCAGGGGCCGAGCTCCAGCTTGAAGCCAGACGCCCGCACTCGCCGCCCACAGCACCACCACACTCTCTTTCCCCACTAACTCAGCAAGTCCACAGCAAGCCCCAGGCCCTGGTGGGTTTTCACTCTGTCCTCTAGGGTTTGGGGCCAGAGCCCATGAGTCTGACATACTAAAGGGCAGGTCCGTGAGCAGGAAATCCTGAGCTCAGAGAGACAAGTCTCAGGAGCACCATGGGAGCCCAAGAGCAGGATTAGGGGCGGCCAAAAGGCCAGCCGGGGAGTTCAATGGATGGACCATCTTTTCCTGTTCTCAAAATTTCCTTTAGGATCTGCAGCCCGGCTGCCATGGTTGGGGGGGGATCTGGGGGGAGGAGTGCCAACCCTGGCACTGTGGGCCTGGCTGGTGCTTCTGGTGGGACTCTAAGACCTCACACAGGGGCCTGTCTGGGCGGGTCCCATCCCACACACAGGGAGACACAGAGGGGCCTGTGGGTCAGCGGAGGCGTGTGTGTGTGTGTGTGCACACGTGTGTGCGTGTGAGGCCGTGTGTGTGGGAGCGTGTGCCAACATGCACGTCATCCGTGTTTGAGTGTGTGCAGAAACGGGATGGCATCTGTGTGTGAACGTTCTGTGTGCAAGTAGGTGTGTAAGTGTAGGTATAAGGCAATAGATGTATCTAAAATGTAAAGACCTTTTTAAAAAATACAACCAAAGCCCCATCATCACCTGCAAATCCTAACAAACATTTCTCGTCGCCGCACACCCAGTCGGAGCTCACTCCTCCGGCTGTCTCAGAGACACCACTGCGGCGGCTTGCTGAGTCAGGGGCCTGAAGAGGCGGTCCCTGTGCTGCTGGAAACGTCCCTCTCTGTCCCCCACATTGTTTGCTGCGTCAATTGCTCCTTTATCCCCCCCAGTGTCTCTCCATTTAAATCTGCTTTGGCGGCACCTGGGTGGCTCTGTCGTTAAGCGTCCGCTTTTGGCTCCGGTTGTGATCCCAGGGTCCTGGGCTCGAGTCCCGCCTCGGGCTTCCTGCACAGCGAGACTCTGCTTCTCCCTCCGTCCCTCCCCCCCACTGCTGTGTGCTCTCTCACTCTGATAAATGAACAAAATCTTAGAAACAAACAAGTAAATAAATCTGCTTTCTTTCAGACTTTGCACCCAGAGGTTCTTGTTCTGCGGGTCCCTCTGCCTGGGTGGGGCTTGGACCTAAGGCCACATGGCCTCCGGGTGCAGATGTTCGACAGCAGTGAGCTCAGAGGCTTGTATCCTCCTGGCGAGGGCTGCTGCGTCTGCTGTGTCCTTGGTTGCTGGTCACAGGTCTAGGTCTAGGCTGCCAAGGCCAGGCCTAGAGGGCCCCGGGTGGCCCCGTGTTTATGGGCTGCACGCCCACCTGTCCCGGCTGCACAGTGGGGCCGCAGTGCTGTTGCTTTTATGGAAACTTCAGGGCCAGGAGGAGGGTCCCTGTCCATAGCCTGCCCTGCACGGGCTCGTGGCCCCGTGAGCAGCTTGCGACTGGCGATGACGGCGTGGGCCCCTGGCCCCCACAGACTGTCCTGACAGCTAGTGGTCGGGTGGCGTCTTTGGGTGACTCCTCCTCAAACAATGGGGTCCCCATTATTTCAGCGCTCTGCTTCATGTCCACTCTGGGCTACAGAGTGCCTCGCAGACACCTGGCACAATCTGGGTGCTCTCCTGGCTCCTGGGAAACCACAGCACCGTGGGCAGAGCTGGATAGTTGCCAGACGAGTCTCGGACCTTGTCCTGAACGTTTCCTGCAGAAAGAGATGAGATGAGGGCAATGGAAACTGTGCGTTGCACAGGAGAGGGGATGGCGGGGTACCGGCTGCCGTGACGCCTCTCAGCAGCGCCACCCTCCCCTGTCCCAGTTCTGCTCCTGTCGTCACAGGGCACTGTTGATAAGCTGCCGTAAACGGAGGGTCCAGGGCCTGCGGATCTCAGGTGATGGGTTCTTGTCTGCATGGCTGAGGGCGCAGGCCTGCCCTGCCCTGCTCTGGATGCTAGGGGCATCTAGGAGCTGGGGCAGGACCAGCAGCAGGAGGGGAGGCTACAGACAGCAGGGGGTTTGCCCTGCGAGACAGACTGTCCCTGTCCCTCCCAGAGGAGAGCCCAGTGAGGGGTGTCACCTGCTGGCTGCACTCTTCCAGGCTCGGGGTGATAGCTGGTGTCGCTGGTGCTGGGGGAAAGGCTCACGGCATAGTCCCCGACACACGCGTCAGGGACGGGCCTGACACGTGTCCGTGTGACAAGTCCGTTTCCACCAGCAGTTGTGCTGCGGGAGGCTGCATGGGGGGGTCCGTCGGGCTCCCAGGGCTTCTTCCAGATGAGACCTGGGGGCCACGATGGGCAGGAGCATGAGTGCCAGTTCCTCCCTGGACAGACACTGGCGGGAACGGTGTGTGGCCGCCCTGGACAAGCAGGTGGCAGCAGTCACGTCGTCGCCATCTGGTCCACCCCTAACCACCGGGGGATGGCAGGCGGCCTCCCACAAGATATTTCCCCTTCCCTTTTCCCGTGTCTCCTAAACAGGTTTGGTCAGCTTGACATTTTTACCAAAGAAGACATGGGGGAGGAGTGGGAGCGGGGTGTCCACTCACGTCAAGTGCCCGGCCCCGCGTCACCCCTCGGCCCTGTCCCTCCTTCCGGAAAGCGTGGTCCCACAACGGGACTTCACTGTGACAGCTGAAAGCAGGACCACAGTCCCGGGGAGCCCCCGGCGGGCCTGCCAGAGGACCGCCGCAGACCCCTCAGATGCCACACCCCAGCCCCATCGTCCCTCAGGAAGCGAAGGCCCTGGCCTCCGGCAAGAGGAGGAGGAGATGTTTGCTGTCACAGCCGCGCACCGCGCTGGGAGCAAGACCAGGTCCCGGCAGGGAGCTGCTCCGTCTCCGCCAAGACCCCGCTCCTCGTTGCTGCCGGTTGTTGGCCAGCTTCTCAACGGGAGGTTGCAGCTCGGGCAGCACCTTGAAAGCCAGGGCGGCAAGGCCCACGGCACTGCCTGGAGCGGAGGCGGCTGCAGCCGTGGACAGGTGGGAGCTTTCCTGGGGTTTGCTCACGTAGGACGGCGTTCAGTTGGCTGAGAAGACGTTCCCTTCCTAAGCAGATAGTGCCGAGCAACGCTGGAATCCTTCAGCAGACGTTCCTGCGGTTTGGGGAAGAACATTGCCGGCAGCCTCAGGACGTGGTCGTGTGAGGCTAACGTGGGGGCGGGGTGCCCCTCTTGAATTTCCAGAGCATTCACTGTGCTCGAGGGTTCTGGCTCTCGGACCCACACGGGCTCTCGGGCTGCTTGCTGCTCGAGGCTCTGCTCCCAACCATGTGACATCTCGGTGGCCGCAAGGGACCGTGGCCCCCACGCTATCCCCCTGTGGCCTCCACCCTCGTCTCAGTGTCAGTGAGTGGATCCAGAGTGCCAACAGAGCCTTCGGCAGGCTTCCTGACCTCCCCCCACAGAACGCTCCCACTTACAGAGCAGGCGCACACGCGGCAAGAGAGTGCCGTCCTCCCCCGTGTGAATAGCTCGCACCGCCTCCAGTTTGAAGCTTTCAAAAGCAGAGTAGTTTTACAACGCCATTGACTTACCGAAATGCCTTGCTATAAGGACTGGGCATACGGCGCTGCAGGTGACAGAGGCAAAGAGAAGCATCCCACCCGGGCACCATGGTGGACGGAGCGGGAGCCGGTCAATGGCCGCGGGCGCACACCTCCCCCGCCCAGCCCCCCGGCCTTCCCGATGCCCCAAGGCCCCGGCAGGTGGGGGTCTGTCCGCCGGACCAACACAAAACACAGCTCGGTCACGCAGGGTGTCCTTAACAACATGAAGAGTCACCCTATGCAGAACAACAGATGGGAAGACAGCCTCTTTGTGCCATTGGAACAGGGGGAGGGAGGCGTGTGTGTCTCGGAGGGGCGGGGAGGAGCCCCAGGGACGCCCCCTGGAGAAACTGCTCTCTGAGGACAAAGATGGAAAGAGTGGTATGGGCTGAATCAGCCTGGAAAGCTCTCCAAGCCCAGGGATCGGGGGCGGCCAGGGGAGACCAGGCAAGGACTCAACAGTAACCCACCCAAGGACAGGAAAAGCGCTCGCCGAGGGGAGCATGTAGACTGGCTGTGGGCTCCATGGAGGCATCAGACGCGGTGACTGTTTCAGAATTTACAGTTTAGAAAGTATTTCATGCAGGCCATGAAGCCAAACTCCACCAGTTTAAACCTGCCACCCAGAAATATAGAATAACAGATACCGGCTGCAGGGCGTAACTGCGCAGAAAA
Source organism: Meles meles (assembly GCF_922984935.1). NCBI lineage: Eukaryota > Metazoa > Chordata > Mammalia > Carnivora > Mustelidae > Meles > Meles meles. The sequence goes on from NC_060076.1 coordinate 96,192,634, forward strand.
ATGCTACAGAGTGAGCGCTCAGAAAGAGAAACGTTCTGTTTAGAGACCTAGAGTGTGATTGGTGTGGGGTTCCCGTGCTGGGAAGCAGGGGCCCCTGAATGGGCTGGTCCTTGAGCGGCAGGACCGGGCTGCATCCTGGATTCGCGTGGAGACCCAGCGTCTAGACCAGATCCGCATCAGCTAGGACGGGAGCAGGAGGTCAGTGTTGGTGACGTTCAACCACAAACATGTTCGACCTGCCTGTGTGACCGCCCGCTGCCTGTGCCCACGTCCCTGGAGCAGCTCACTGTGCGCTCAGAACTCAGTGCTGGGGTGGGCGAGCGCTCGCCTCTGAGGTCCGTGGCATTGCCTTAGTTTTGGGGGGCAGGACACCCCACACCTGAGCCTGGACCCAGGGAAACTCATCTTGGTAGAACTGCTGCCCATGACAGTTGGGAGGCTTGTCCCCTGGCTGCCTGAGCGGACAGAGGTGTGAACGGAGATGCAGGTGTGTGGGGGACGAGCTTGGGGACTCTGGGCCATTTGCAAGGACAGGGGAGCTGGGGCAACTCACGGTTGCAGTCTCGTGGGGCTGGAAAGCCAAGTCACAGGCAATGAGAGGTGGACTTGGAGGAGCAGAGGCCAGCGGGAGGGCAGCGCACCTTCTCCAGCGAACAGAGAGAAGAGGCCCACATGCACCTGAGGGCCTCCGGCAGGTCGGGAGGCAGAAAGAGCAGTTTCCGGAGAGCTCTGGGCGTGGTCACTGGAGCTCTGTCCTGAATGAAGGCAGCAGACCAGGAACCCCGTCCAGGTTCAGAGGGAATCACATCTCCAGAGAGACCACGAACAGAGACAGCACCGTGACACGAACTCCCTGCGACCCACAGATGACTCATGGGCTGCCATGGCAGATGGCATCAGCGGCCACACCACCAGGGACGGGTCTGTTCTCTCTCCCAACTCTGGGCATGCTTAGGGCCACGGCGGAACCGCCATCATGGGACGGCCACAGCCAGGCTCGATGGGACGTCAGCGCTGGGAACCGGGTCACTTGAGAGGAGGCCGGGCATCTGGGGACTCAGGTGGTGCAGGGACAGGATGGCTGTTTGTGCAGTCTCCCTGGGAGGGGGCGCATATGAGAACATTCGATGAGTGCATCCCGGGGGGACCCGCTAGCCTGTGACCACCAGGGCAGAGGTCACAGAGACTCCTAGCGTTCATCCAGACCCATCTGTCCCCCAAATTCCCAGACTCTTGACGTTAGCCTGGTCATGTGACGAGTTCTGGCCAGCGGGAGGCGGGCAACTCCTTGCAGACATAGCTCCTGAAATGTCCCGCGCCATCAGCCACGCCTGCCCTGTTTGTCCCTGTGGCGGAAAGCAAAGGGTCCTGACATGCCCAGGTCACTCTGTGAAAACAGCCCAAATTCACATCAGACATGCAGGGAGCAAGATTAACCCCCCACTTTTTGGGGGAATGATAAGCCACTAAGATTTGGGGTTATCTGTTACAGTATTTAGGGTTAATTAGTCTGTCCACGATGATAAGCAAAGACTATGAACAGATACATTAAAGTGGAAAAGACCCAAATGGCCTATAAAAATGAAAAGATTCTCATCACGATGAAAGGCAAAGTAGCACTTAAATACCATTTCCCTGCCCTATCAGATTGGCAAAAAGCCGTCCTCAGACAGTGAGGAAAAATAGAAGCTTTCAACATCGATGGTGGCAGCGCATGGAGCCAGAATTCAGGGCAGGAAACAGAAATGGATACAAGCGCTTTGAGCGGAAAGATTTCCCGCAGATAACAGTGCTGCGCCGCCGGGATCAGAGGAGGGATGGGAGGACGGGAGGAAGGGGCCGCAGGCTGCATGTCCCGGGAACAGAGCCCCTGCCCGCGCCCCGGAGCACACAGAGCCCCACCTGCGGCAGGGGTGTGGGGGCCTGGACAGTGCTGTTGGAACCCCTTGATTCAGGGCCAGAGTCCTCCTCGTGTCCCCGAGGCAGGAGAGCTGGGATGCTGGCCACGAGCACCCCCACACAGACAGACCTCACAGGGCGGGAGGCAGCGGGGGCAGCACACGACACTCCTGTAACTCTATGGACACCCAGAAAGCAGAGCACGTCACCAGCACGACCTCCCCCGGAGACACACGCCCTCGGGGACAGAGGCCCTGCTTCCTGGTACACACGGGGCTGTACAGCCAAGGGGGTTGTCAGTGTTCAGTGTTAGAAACAGTGAACTGTCCCTCAGCATAAGTTGACTACACGATTCATTCTGCTACAGTTAACACTGGGAAACTGCACCGAAGCTGACTCGGGCTGGAGTGGGGGCTAGAGGGGAGGCTGGAAAGGGAGGCTGGAGGGGCGACTAGGGGAGAGGCGGGAGGGGAGGCTGGGGGGGAGCAGCACGACTCAGTGCCAGTCACAAGAAGAACTGGGGGTTCCTGGCCCCCCCAGAGGAAGCGATCTTCAACTGCAGCCCCCAGCCAGGAGAGAGGGGCACAGCGTCTCCTACCAGAGACCCACCAGCCCTGCAGCTCAGCCAGGGAGAAGCCCTCACCGCCCTGGACTCTTGCTTGCCCCCAATTGACTGCCGCTCAAAACAGCCCCCTCCACCCAAACACGCTCTTTCTTCTCCATAGAATCACCTTCCTCTCCTTTGTTTGCGGGACTCGCCTTGTTTCTCCTCGGTTGCAGCCCTTGGCGGAGCCTGCAGAAGCCCCTCGTTGCCAGTAGAATAGTCGGCCTTTTTATATTTAAGCTGAACAATTCATACAACAGAATATTATAGAGCAGCCAAAATCAATGGACCAGATCTACATAACAAAAGTAAACAGCAGAAAACATCGTAATTTAAGAAGGCATGTGACAGGAGGATACATGGCAGCGGGCGTGCAGGTGTCTGGCACATCATTACCTACTGGGTGGGTTAAACATGTTTCCTAATTAAAATGAATTACAAAGTGACGTTAGGGGAGAGGGCTGAAGGGGTGGCCTGCTGTGATGAGCGCAGGTGACGTGAGGAAGTATGACTGGAGTGTGACTTTCTGTGTCAGAAACAGAGCAGCCATGGGACTGCATACCAAGTTTCCAGTCCTTAAAGCCATCAGAAACAGATGAATGGCATGGAAAGGGGGAATCTGGAAGCTTGACGCATGTTTATTTGTAATCAGCAGAAGAGTAAATTCATTGGACAAAAAGCTGGACGGGTCAGAAAATGAGATCAACTTAATTTGCTGTCTATATGGTTTAGATTCCTAATCCACACCACTGTCTTTCCATCGTCACTTAAATTGGTTTTTAATTTACTAAAAAATGAATTTCAGTTGGATTTGAGAGCTAAATGTAAAATCAAAATTATGCAAATAATAGACAATTGAGAATATGAATGACAGAAAATAATCTTTCAGCTTTATTGTTACTTCCGTGGTTGAGGAAAAATCAATGTAAACTGTGCCACAGAGAATGTCAAAGGAGATAAAAAGGAAAAACCCCGGGGGCGCCTGGGTGGCTCAGTCGGTTAAGCGTCTGGCTCTTGATTTCGGCTCAGGTCAGGATCTCTGGGTCCCGGCTCTGCACTCAGCATGGAGTCTGCTTGGGGGTTCTCTCCTCTCCCCCTCCCCCGTATGTGTGCTCTCGTGTGCGTGCGCTCTTTCTCTCAAATAAATAAATCTTAAAAAGAACGGAGATTAGAAAGTATATTCAGCAGAATCGTATACAAATAGAGAACACTGAAAATAGCTCAGATTGTTTGTCCCTGGTGGCGGGGGGGGGGGGGGGGGGGGGGGGAGAAAAGATGACATGTGATTCTTATTTTGTTTTCATACTGTCTTATGTTTCCCCGAGACGCACGCGTAGTGTTTGCAATCTGGGCCCACACCCCCAGCTAAGGAGCAGCAGGGCACTCCCGCCGGGGACAGTGAGGTTTCCTGTAGGCACACATCAGGGGGTACACACTGGCTGGAGGGTGGCGTGTGGGGTATGTGCCCTCCAGTGACATGGGAGGCATGGACCCTGGGGACAGTCGCAGGATAGTCTGGGCAGGGACTGGCCGAGTCCTGTAAATGAGGGCCTCTCCAGCAGAGTCCGTGATCTGATCTCAAGAACATTGGCTTTCATGTGCAGCTATGTTAGATGGGTTTGTGTGCCGTCAGAGAATGTTCTGGAGAGGAGCCGCGGGTTACCGCGGGGGCCAGTGCCATGCTCTGCTCCAGATCGCAAGTAAGACCTTGGAGAAGGAGAATGAACTCAGCTGGTCTGGTTTCCTCGTGCGGACTGTGGGGCTGAGCGGATGGTCTCCGGGACAGAGAGGCATGTTTACACTTCCTCCTCACCCCTCCACAGCCTGACTCCTGCGCAACTCACCTGCTGCGTAGTTTAAAAACAGTCATTAGCTTATAGGAGCTTTTGCTTAGAATCTGTTCCTGATGTTTCTGTTCAAAGACAAGGATAGCAGAGTGGGAAAGGAAGCTAGATTTCCTCTCCCTTCATCCTGCGGCAGGCAAGGCACGGCTGACCGCGTGGTGCCCACAGGCCCTTGGGAGAGGCACAGAACCAGCGACGTTATCAGAGCTGGCCTGGAGTGCAAGGCCGGTAGAGCACAACTAGTCTCTGTGGGGTGGATGCTGGATTCCAGCCGGCTCCTCACCGGGAGCTCCGCCCTGTCTCAGAGAGTCTGCCCTGGGGACACCAAGCCCTGGGCAGGCGGGTGGGGGGGTGGGGGTGGGAGTCTTTGTTTTACTTCACTGATTTTATCTTTTTATGGCAAAAGAGTATGTTTTGAAAAGATTGCCCCTCACCAGGTCATTTCAGGCACCTTCTCTAGCAAGTGTACCTTTTCTCTCTGGCGGCTCCTCTTTGCAGCGCTGGGTTTTCCTGGGGACTTCAGCTCCTCGCCAGAGGCCAGGGAGAAGCTGCCTCCATGTGCAAATGGAACGTGGGTGGGGTGAGGAGGGGTGTGCCCAGCAGGTCAGCCGAGGCATGCACCCTGTGATCCCAGGGTCAGCGGGTCCCTGGGCTCAGCGTCCTCCCAATGCCCCTGAGTTCTCTTGGATGAATTCCGTTATGTCACAGATCCCGAGGGATCAAATGTGGAAGTTGAGGAACTCCCTAACCCCGCATGTGGGGAGTTGGATGAGAGCATCGCAGGCTCAGGAGAAGGACAGTGGTCGTGCCCTTCTGCTCCCCTGCACAGCCTCCTCCTTCCTGGGCATTGGCCCTGTCCCCACCCTGCCCCCCCCATGACAAAACCCACCCTGATAGGCTCAGGGGCCATCTCAGGGCCTGCGCCCGGCTCTTTGGGTTCAATGGCACCCAAATGTGGGACATTTTGTTGCTAAGGAGGTAGATTCTATCCCAGGTTGGAAGCAGGCGGCGTGAAGCCACTGCCGCTGGCGTCTTGGAGACCAGGAGAGGAGCGCCAGCACTGGGAGGGCACGGTGAGAAGTGGAGTGGGGGAAGCGGGTCCTGGCCTCGGAACACCTGGGTCTGTTAGGGCCTGAAGCCATCCCTGATCTGCGTCCTTGAGTTCTGAAGCCAGTAGATGCCTGCTGTGTTTAGCAGGACGATGTAAGTGGGTTCGCTGGGCCTGATCTTGGATGTGGCTCTGGACCAGAGCCCCTCTGCTTCTGTGGCATGATGGGTGTTCACGACTTGGTGTTGGGAAGCCCCAGCCTGGATCTCTTGTGATCAAAGTCACTGGCTCTCCAATCCTCCACACTCATGCATGGCGGTGAGCCCTCCTGGCCTCTCCCACGTAGACCTGCTATGAGCACAGTGAGTGTCCAGGGCACAGTGCGGGCGGCGGGCACCAGGTACCTCCCATGTATGACAGCTGGGCCCTGCCCAAGGGAATGCCCCCAAAGCTACCACCTGGGAGGCTCCAGGACACAGTGCCATGGAGGGAGAAAATGCCCGGCTGTGGGTGGGGGGCCCGGTGCCCCTCATCTGTGCACCCCAGCACCTGCATTTCTGCATCAGGTCAGAAAGGAGTCCAGGAGGGGGTCTAGGGCAGAAACTCTCTGACCTGGCTCTGCTGAGTGTAACAGGAAGGGCATCAGCAACAACACAAAGTGTGACTCCGGATACGGCTCCTCTGGTGGGACTTCTTGACCAGGAATGTCTCTCAAGGTTTCGCTCCTTGACCCACAAACTTGTCTCCAAGAAGCAACTCATCATTTCGGATGGCCAAGGAGTCGAAAGACTTGAGAAAGGGAGAGGATGGCATCAAGCACATCTTCTTTCAGGAGCCCACGTGGCCGACCGCCCTGCAGACTGGCGTGGGTCTCCGAGCTGCCCAGCCTGCCTTCAGAGCACCCGCTGGCTAACCCTCTCTGCGGAAGGCCATGGTGGCTGCACCCCAGCCTCTGCGGCCCGCATGGCAGGACAGGCATCCCCGGACATTCCTCCCTCTGCCAGACGTGCAGGGGCCACGGCTGTCTTCCCTGCCCGCTCCATGACACAGCCCTACGAGTCCCCTTCCCTGCCTCACAAGCCTGGGACGGGACACTGGGAACAGCCTCGAGCTCACTGATGTCATTCCAACTAGCCTAAGCCTGCTTCTGATGTCTCATCTGATCCTTCCTGTGGAAACCACAGGTCAAGATTCTGGCCCATGCTTTGGCTCACTCCCCCTGCCGCCTGACTCCCGTCCCCCCCCCACACCCACGCATGGCCAGCTGCCCTCTCCTCTTCCCCGGCAGTCATCTCTTGAGCTGCTGGTCTTGTCCTATCTCTGGTTTTCAGTTAATACTCTATACTTTTTTTTTTTTTTAAAGATTTTACTTATTTGGGAGATAGAGCATGAGCAAGCAGAGAGAGAGAGGGAGAAGCAGGCTCCCCACTGAGCCAGGAGCCCAATATGGGACTCGATCCCAGGACCCTGAGACCATGACCTGAGCCGAAGTCAGAGGCTTAACCCACTGAGCCACCCAGGTGTCCCCATACTGTATACTTTTGGAGCATGGCTGCAGTGACCACGGTCCTCTCACGGATTCCCAGCTCTGGCCATACTTCCTGGGAGGGGCTCACAGTTATGCATCTCGTGTTTTAAGCTCCAAAGGGCAGAATGTCTCGAATGAGTGGGAAGACATTGTTTGTTCTTTCCATGTTTCTCCAGCCCAGGAGATACACATCAACCCAGAGTCTGGGGATGGAGTTGTTTATTATTCTTGGAAGAGCCAGGAGAGAGGAGGCAAAATCTTGCATCAGTGTGCTTGTCCCCAGAGAGTCGTTACGATGATGGTCGCCCCACGAGGAGGCCGGCTTGTCCGGGGTGGGGGGCAGCTAATCCTCTGCCCCATGGATGTGTCCCTTCTGTGACAGAAGGGAGGTGGGTGGCTGGGCCTGGACTGGACCCCACCGGTGTGGGTGCTCCTGCCCTTGGCTACACGACCCTCTGGCTCCCCCAGCCCCATCCCCACTGTCGCCCAGTGCCCTGACCCAGGGGCCTCTGTTGGACGTGCCCCACTTCAGAAAGCCAGGTCTGAAAAGGCCAAAGTTCAAATACGAGCCAGCTGGCCCCGTCCACTTCTTCCCACAGAGCAGTGCAGTCCACGCTGTAAACTTGTGCGGACACCCAGGGACAGAGCCGGATGAAGCTCCCTGCCCTGGCGCGAACACGTTTGTCTTTCTGTTAGCACAGACACCGCCGTTGGCGTTTTTATTACGCAGTTACAAACAACACCCAAATTCAAACTCAACAGGCTTCCAAAAGACGACTGCGAGGCTGTTGACTTGGGACCAACACCAAAACACAACCAACCAAACGAGGAAGTCAGCCCTGGTGGGGTTGCTCGTGTCTGTGTTACGGACTTGGGGACACGGGGATTCTGTGCATCTTCATAAGTCGTCGCTGTTGCTTCCCTTAACGGGCGCAGAGTGGTGAAACACGAGCATGACATGGGGGTTTGTCCGCTCCTGGCTCCCTGTGAGCTCTGTGAGGGAGGCCGCCGGCCAGCTGTGTGGAATGGTGGGTCCTCACCGCCCGTCCACACCACTGCTCTCTGGAGCTCCACTGAGAACCACGACCCCCCTTTCTACCCTTTAGCAAAGGGAATCCATCTGCGAAGGGCATCTGAGGGCAGCGTGTGACGTGTGACACTTGCTGCTGACCGAGGCCGCACATGCCTTTCCCGCTGCAGCTTCCCGACAAAGACAAGCAGAGGCGGCGAGCTCCCAGAGTGCTCCTGCGTCCCCTGCGGGCTCCCCCCTCAGCCACCCCTCCACGCCTCCCGGCTGCGTCCACTGCACAAATGGCTGCTTGTCCACCCAGCATCTGATGTTCCTCTGTAACAGGATCTGACTGTATTCTGGGTGTCAGCTTCAAGGCTACAACGTGACGCTTCCCATCCTGCACTGCAAGCCAGGAGTGGGGGAGCCGCCCCATCCTGGAGAATGAGAGGTGCGTGGACACAGCGGGCAAGGCTCCCGGGAAAGTCTTTCAAAGAAATAGACTTCGTGTGTCATCCCTTCTCCTTCCTCCGTCTTTCCTCCTTTGTGACTCTGGAATGCAGATATGATGGTTGGAGCGGCAGCAATCATTTGGGGTGATGAGAAAAATGTGAGGGTGGAGGCCGTGGCTGAGGTTGGGGGGACCCTGAGGGTGGGTTCTGAAGACGGCAGATGATAAATCAGCAGTAGACTGGGACACTGAAATAACATGAAATCATTGTGCTACACCAGAACTGCTTTCCTAAGAATTTCACACAAATAGTGTGTGAAATACGCCTTTAATATATAACCACCAGCCACAGTTTGATGATAACCCAGTCCCTCGCGGGCATCTCCCTATCACCCACCCACATCCACGCAAAGACCCTGGATGCTTGCTTCAAGGGGGACCCGTGCTTGACTTGTGTTCACTCCGTTTTCTCTTCCCTTTGTCAGGAAAAGGGACCCTTTTCCTTGAGTGGTTTCCAAAATCTGTTTTGGGTAGAAGAGTCCTTCTTGGGGGTTCCTGAACAAGACAAGCTCTGTGCCCGTCAGTGCCTTCCCTTTCCTCCCGTGTTCCCCATACACACTCCTCCCTGCAGCGTTTCCGACAACAGCCTGCTCATGTGAAGTCTCAATGCCGACCGACTGTCTAATGAAGAGCTCCCGGACCCACCCAGATGACATCGGGGGCCCTTGTCGGTGCTTTCAAAGTGTGTCCAGGAGAGCGGGGTAATTGGCTGCTCTCTGTTGCCCTTGTGGGAGCTGGGAATGCTCCAGAACGTGTCCAGCCAGCCAGCCTCTACTCAGTTCCCGGCTCTTGGACAAATGTTTGTTGAATGAGTAAGTGAGTGGTTGTAGAGTGCACTTGAAATTTAGCTGGATGGATCTGTTGTGACAATATTGGCCATTTGGTTAGATGACCCAAGGAAAGCCCCCAACCTTGACCTGGCCCAATGCCGCTGCTCTTTGGGAGGGCTGTGGAAATGGCATCATCATCTTCAGCTGGATGCATGGGCCACCCAGCCTGAGACCAGCAGAAATCTGTGGTCAGCCCACAGAGCTGTGAGAAATAACACTCAATCCCGGAATGGCTTATTACACAGAGCAGATAGTTGACCTAAGATTCTTTCCCCCTAACTCCCTGTTCCACCATTCACAAGGTGACCTGAGCACTTCCCTGCCTCCGACAAGAGGACATGGGGACAAAGGGCCGGGTGGAGGTGAGGGCTGGCTGGGGACCGGTGTCTGCAGAGCGACGCCAGGCACGGGCTCTGCCTTTCTCTGGACCTGAGTAGTGACCAGCTTCCCTGGGCCTCCATGCCCTCTGTCCACTGGCAGCCCGAGTCGGCTCAGTGAGTTTTCTTAGTGCGCTCCGAGGACCAGTGCGGTGCGTAGCCAGACGCTGGAGGGGCCAGGCCAAGGGCGTCCCCGGAACTTGGGGTGTGAGACTCTCCCCACCTGTTGGAGAAGCTACGCTTGTATTTTCATACATTGGGCTTCTGTCTAAAATTTTATTTGAGAAAAGCATTTACTGCTTTGAACATGTGAAAATCACTGAACTAGATTATTTTCCAGGCCCTTTGGGGACCTCACTGAGTAAGTCGGAAGCCCATGGCTCCAGTGGGAGCCTGCTCTCATTTGGTGTCTTGACGCAAACATCCAGAAAACCCAGTATCCACACACCCTGCGGTTTCACAGGGAGCCAGAGTACGTGCAGGCGTGTGGTGGGAGTCAGCCTGGGGACGTGACTGGCTGGTGGGGTTGTACGCCGCGCCACTGTACACGCAGGTCACTTTACCCATGTTGCAATGAAGTGGTTTTTTTTTTTAAGATTTTATTTATTTATTTGACAGAGAGAGATCATAAGTAGGCAGAGAGGCAGCCAGAGAGAGAGGAGGAAGCAGGCTCTCCACTGAGCAGAGAGCCTGATGCGGGGCTCGATCCCAGGACTCTGGGATCATGACCTGAGCGGAAGGCAGAGGCTTTAACCCACTGAGCCACCCAGGCGCCCCACAATGAAGTGGTTTTAAAGGGAAAAGATACTAGCCATGCGCATGCCTTTATCTTTGGACTACAGCTTGCCCTGTCCCCCTCATGTTCCTTCCCCATGTCCCGAGAAGCATTATTTCCACTGAAAGCGTTAGACAGACTAAGCAATGAGATTTATAATTTTCTTTGTTAAGCAAAACTTTCTTTGGAGTGTGTAAATCTTTTGAAATATGACCACTCCAAGCCCAATGCTGAGCCAGTGCAGCCCCAGGACACTGACCACAGTTAGAGCTTCCATGTTTGCTAGGCGCCTTAGCTGTTCTGTCTGTCTATCTGTCATCTACCTGTCTATCTGTCCATCCATCCACCTATCCATCTGTCCATCCATCCACCTATCTGTCTTTATGTATTTTTAATTTAAGTATAGTTGACACACCATGTAACCTTAGTGTTGCGTGTGCAACATAGTGACTTCACAAGTCTATACATTACAATAGGCTCCCCACAAGTGTAGTTATTGTCTGTATTGCTTTCGAGGCTCCTCAAAAAATTGAAAATAGAAATACCAGGGGCGCCTGGGTAGCTTAGAGGGTTAAGCCTCTGCCTTTGGCTCAGGTCACGATCCCAGGACCACAGGATCGAGTCCCATGTGGGGCTCCCTGCTCAGCAGGGAGCCTGCATCTCCCTCTCCCTCTGCCCCTCCTCCCCACTCGTGCACATGCTCATTCTCTACCTCAAATAAATCAATTAAATCTTAAAAAAAAAGAAAATGGAAATACCATATGACTCAATAATTCTACCGTTGGGTATTTACCTAAAGAAAACGAAACCATGAATTCGGAGAGCTACAGCACGCTCTCTTCTCACATAGCGTTATCTACAGTGGCCAAGAATGGGAGAGCCCTCGGGTCCACCCACAGCCGAATGCAAAAGGAAGTTGTTCTACTGAGACAGTCTCTGCTCGGGGGCCTTTTCTGGTGACCTAATGACCCTATTCTTATAAAGGAGGGGCCGCTTCTGGATTTAGGTGAAAACTAGAGAGAACGATGTCATGACAGAATTTGCAAATGGCGGACCAGAGCTCCCCTCCTGCCCGCGCTGAGGCAGTGTGAACACAACCCCGTGGTTCGTTCCTGCCAATGTGGTTTTAATCCAGAGCAAGGAATTCTGCAAACTTACATCCTGGGCCGCTGCTAATAATAGACTGCCCCCCCCCCTCCCCGCTGGCAGAGACTGCGCGGCCCCAGGAATGCTGCGTCCTGATGCAATCTGCCGGTCAGGCCGCGGCCGCCGCAGCTGCCGCCGATTACGGTTCAGCGGGGGGCTGTGTGTTATTTATGACCCGCCTCCTCCCTTTCAAAATCCATCAGCACACACTCATGGAAGTCAAATTAGAGGCTCTGGACAAGGCCTGGGCTTGGGAAATGCACTTTCCCCTCCTTCTGTCGAGGACAGCCGTATCCAAGAAGGCCACACGGAGGGGCTGGGAGAAGGCCTGTGGCCCCCCGCATGTCTCCGTCCATATGTCCAGGCTAAGAAACCAGATTCTTGTAGACATGCAGGGCCTTTTTTGGTTAAATTTGCTGCCTTCCTGTGGCTCGCCACCCTGCTTACTCCCCAGCTCCAGAGGAAATCTCAGGCCCAGCACTTACCTTCCAACCATTTCTAGTTGGGTCCTTCAAAGTCACAGACTGTCCCCACATACTTCCTGCGAACCCCACCCCCTTCTGTCATCTCAGCCCCTTCTCTCACTGGCCAGAGCCGTCCTGAGACTCGTGCTGACCCCTCCCCACTTATTCTCACTGCCTGTTGTCCGTAGGCATGTGCGGATGGGACCCGGCCAGTAGGCACCCCCGGACAAGCCATCAGGGGACTTCTCCACATGCATTTTCCACAAGATAACCCTGCCATTCAGGTGCGAGCGAGAAAAGCAGTGGGCCAGTATCCAGATGCCCTCCAGCCTATGTGGGCCTGGCCTGGAGAAGGCCCTGGGTCCCCTGGCTGCAGTCAAAGGCCCACGTTTTCCCTGCTTGTTAGGACCCAGTACCGAATGAGGGAGAGACCCCTTGTTCAAGATCAGTAAGAATTTCAAGACGGCAGCAGCGGAGCACCCTGCGGGTGCAACCCTGTGCTCCCGGCCGGCCTATCACTGTCGCTTCTCTTCTGTGTTCTGTGTGCTGTTTTTTTCTCACATAGGAACCTTGTTATCTTCGCCAACCTTCCTTTAGCTCCCAGGAAATGGCGAACAGCTTGGCTGCGTGAGGAGGAAGGCGCTTTCTGAGGGCCAGAGGCCATGGTCGGGGGCGGGGTGCAGAGGGACCCCATCCTCGCCTTGTCTTCCTTGCTCTGCATCAGGAACCTGCCTTGTGTTGCCTGGCTCCAGCCCAAAGAGCTCGATTTCCTGCCCTCCGACTCCCGCAGGCAGCCCCTGCCAAGCTGCTCCTGTGTTCCGAGCAGCCCTCAGACCAGGGGCTGTGCCGGGCCTCTCCAGGCACAGGCCGCTCTTCCTTGCCTCCGTCCTGAGTGTGGGGACGGCAGGGTGGCTGCCCGGGGTAGCCCCCCAGAGACCGGCTGGTGTAGGGGAGTGTGCGTCACCAGGCTGGAGACCCCTGCAGCTGTCTAGACCCCGAGAGGGGGGGCTTATCACAGCACAGCCACAGGACCAGCCTTCAGAGCCTCCTCCCTGCCACGTGTGACCACGGAGTCCCCAGAGAACATGCTCATTGGAAATGCAGGGTGGTGGGATGAAAACCTTGCAACGTGTGTATAATTGAAATCATGTGATTTGTCAGGAGCACAGGGAAGGCTGTGGGGGGGGGGGGCGGTAGGTTCTGTGAGCTTCATCAGACCTGCCGGGTCACGTTGCTGGCCTCCTACGGACCAGGTTGAATGCCAGCCGGCACTCTGCCCTGGGCTCAGTAAGCCCCGTGTTCTATGTCCCCACGGCCCGTTACGTGATCATCAGGAGAGGAAGAAGTGTGCACGCACTGGTTATGTTAGGACGTACGCTGTGGGTACTTGTGTTGGTTTTTCGGGGAAATACATGTTTGCAAATGAAGGACTGGGGAGCTGCAGCCTAAGAAGGAAATAATTGGCCTCCTGTACCTTGAGGTCGGCTGGAGGCGTGGCCCCTGTGTGTTGGGGCAGGAGCGGCCCCAGAGGTCTGGGGGACGCCTGCTTCAAGGAGGTTATGCTCACACTGGGAGCTCTCCTTCCTCTGGGCACATGGGGCTTCTGCAGGGAGCGGGCCCAGGGCTGGAGCGGAACACCTCAGGTGAGGGGCCGAAATGTGAAAACGCACGCCCTCGTTCACTTGCCCCACAGACATCTGAGCCCTCACGGCTGCGGACTGTGGGGTGCCGGGGACAAGGGCAAGGCCAACCCCTGCTGTGGCCGGAGTGCACAGAGAGGGCACAGGGGACTTCCGAGCAGCTGCTCGGGCCGAGACCCAGCGCCCCAGCAGCTCTCAAGCACGAGAGGGACCTGAAGTCCTCAGAGCAAGGAGGAAGCCTGGGGACCCCAGTGGCTTTCCAGGGCCAGGGAGACCAGCACTTGCGGAGGATGGACATGCTGGGGCATCACAGGTGCGGGGTCATCAGGCAGGCCTGGACGCCACCCCAAATTCCCAGGTTTAGTAAGCGGGTGCCCTAGGGTTCTTTGGCAGGAAGTTGTCTGAGGGCCTGAGCAGGGGCGGTGCGGGGACCCCTATGTCACGGGCCGGTGACCCTGTGCCAGAGTGGGGAGTCTGAGAGGCTCCGATTCAGACACTGGCGGCTGGCAGCCCTAGCCTTGGGGCACTGTGAGGATGTGTAACTGGAATCCCAGGGCAAGTGATGCTCAGCAGGGGTAAAGGAGGAAGAGCAGGGGTGCAGGGGAGGGGCAGGTGCCGTGGGAAGAGGGTCCTGATGAAATGCAGGGGGAGTCGTGGGGGGTCGGGTGGGTGGTGATGAGCAAGCCTTCCAGAAAGTGTGCTCTAGAAGGGAGAACAATGGGATTGAGGTTCCCAAATGCGTGTGGATGGAGGGCCAATGGAGGCAACAATGTGGTTGTTTTTAGAGGAACAGGAAGGGAGGTGGGAGAGAAGGGGACTCACAGCCCCATCAGGAGCTGGGGCACCTTCTCCAGAGACGGACTAGACTTGACAAGCATCACTTTGAATTTCTGGCTGAGATGGAGGCAAGCCGGGTGCTCATGTCCAGTTGTACAGGTTGTACATCACAAAGGCATCACCACAAGGCATCACAAAGATGCCTTGCATGGTGGAAGGCATCATTCTTGCAGCAGGTGGTGTGGGTTTATATCATTTTATGGTAAGGGGGACTTCTCCCTAATCTGCCACAATGGGCTCTGAGTGGGGCAGGACCCTAGGGCGTCTGCTGAGTGTGAAGGGAAGGGCCAGGTGGGGGTTTGAAGGAAGATGGAAACCTGGGAAAACTAGGAAAGAGGTGGAGAGAGGAGAGGCTTGCAGCAAGCAGTGAACATTCTCCTCTTTCTCTTGGGACTGCCTGGGACTTGACCTTCTAGACTGTGACCTGACACCTTCCCCCAGGGACAGAGTCACAAACAGGAAACCTCTGAACGGACCTCTGCCATCAGAAGACCTGACGTGCCTGCCTAGTTTTTTTTTTGAAAATCAGAATGAAGTATTTAATTCCTTCGGTATCTCAAAATACTCAGCAAAGCCATTTCCTTCCAGATCTCATGTTAGATTTTTTTTAAAAAGTACTGATGGAATGCAGCTCCTGGCCACATCTATTTAACCCAAGCTCAGAAGTGCTCACCGCCAGGCCAAGGCCACCGCGTTACGCCGGACCTGCTGGGCCATCGGGATGACCTGGGCCAGCCACGTCCCCCTCCCGGAAAGGACATGGTGCAGCCTGCTGTCTCCACTGAGGGGCTCACAGCCTCCATTTCTGCGAGTGCGGCCTCATTCAGGGGAGGAACACTCTTCCCCTGCCGAGTGCACTGTTGGCTTCCCTGAAACTCACGGCCCAGCGGGGAGTTAGGGTATCGTGGATTTGGGGGCGCTGGCTCAGATCCAGTCTTCGTAGGACTTGTGTGACCATTAGTCATTGATGCAACTTTTCTCTGTCACAAGTAGAGCAGGAGAGACAATAAGTCCCTCCAGGAGCTGATGCCCATTTAGATGAGATCACGCTTTTCAAGCCCGGAGCACAGCCTGGCACAGAAGTCAGAAAATATTAGCCACCATGGGTGCCTATTTTTCTTTAGCACTCTTTCCTATGTATGATATCATTACTATTACTATTAACAACAACCTTTACAACACGAGAGTCGCTGAGTCACCCTTGGGGCACTCCTCTGGGGTTCCAGCCAGAACCAGGGTGAGGGTCCTGGAGCACCTGCTCTCCACCACGCAGGTGCCGCCAGGAGGACAAGCCAAGACAGGGAGGGTGAAAGCCCTTCTCCTCCCTCAGGCCATCTGAGGGATGTGCACGCAGGATGGGGGCAAGCAGGCCATCCCGCACCCAGGATTATCAGCTTATCTTCCTCGAGTTCTGCTGAACGTGTCAGGTAGTGAGATGCTGGAACAGAGTCATCTGTAAGCTGGGAGAACCTGGGGCGCTGAGCAGCTCTGGGCCGGCCGGAGCAGCGGGGCGCACCGTCAGTCCCTCAAAGCTCAATACCTTCCCCCACGCCTGCGAGCAGGGCTCTGTTATCACTTGTCTCTGCACTCAGAACATTCCGATGAGCTCACCATGGGAGCCACAGCCCAGCCTCTCTCCCCTGCTGTCACTATTGAAGACAACCTGGGCCGTCCCCCTTCATCACAGTGCGGGTGACCACAGGGAAGGACTCCGGAGTCCCGGGCCGTCCCCCTCCATCACAGTGTGGATGACCATGGGGAAGGACTTTTGGGGTCCTGGGCTGTCCTCCTCTGTCACAATGCAGATGACCACGGGGAAGGACTGCAGGGTCCCGGGCCATCCCCCTCTGTCACAGTGTGGATGACCACGGGGAAGGACTCTAGGGTCCTGGGCTGTCTGGGTGCCTAGGTCTCTTCCCCTGCATCACGAAACAAGCAGCACCAAGCCTGTATTCCCCTCGTGGAGATGAAATGCACAGAAGCAGGGAACTGTAACAGCCATGACTGCTGAGTCCCCTACCTCCCCCAGCGAACCATGAGACGGCTCCTCCGCACCTGGTGCGCTGGCCTGAGTCATGCCGAGCAGAGGCTGCTCCCTGTGTTTGTTCCCATCTCTACCAGGGCCAAATCCCACCGCATTTCTGCTCCCTCCAGCCTCCTTCGCCTGGCCTCTGATGGGTCAGGCTGTGCAAGCTGCTTTCTTCCTGCCGCTGTGCCCTCAGGGACCCTACCTCCAGGTCGCTGGGTGTCAGTAGGTCCCGAGTCTCCTCTCCAGGCCTCTCCCTCCGAAACCTCCCCGAAAAGCCCGGGGCTCCATCACTGTGCTCATTCATTCCTTGTGCGGCTCCCACCCTGGGGGCCGTGGGGCTGGTGCACGGGCCCCGGGATGCTGAGTCAGACCTGGGCTAAACCCACTTCACCGCTTGGCCCTGATGTGCCTTGAATTTGGTCTAACCTCTCATTTGTTGAGTTTGTGCTACACTGAGCTCCTTCCAACGTTGGCAAGTGTTTCTGTCTCCATGTGAGCACGGCTCAGGAAGCATCTTCGCGGGCTTGCAGACCCCGTGATCGGCACGTTGAGCTTACACCTGGGCCTTGGGGCTGGAGCCAGTGCCGTGTGTCCTCTGGATGCCGTGGGTGACTTCTGTCCTGTCTTCCTGAATGAAGTGGGTGGTGTCCCTGCTTCTGGACACCGGCATGGGGAGTAAGTGTGCAGTTGCGCTACTGGGTCGTGGGGTGGATGGGGGCGCGTGAGTGGCCACTGCAGCGTCCCTAGCACCCGGAGCAAGGCCTGATGCCCAAAAGGGTGCTGATTCCCGGGTATCTGAGTGGAACCAGGTACACGGAACCATCCATGCAGAGCCCTCGCCCAGGACCCGGCAAAGCACGGACGAATTGCTGTCGGAGGAGGGACTTACACATGTGCTCAAGCCCGTCATCCGTCCTTCACAGAACGGTCATCGCTGCCCTCTGTCAACCACCCGAGCCTAGGATGGAGCCTGGCTCGCACGCGTCACCTGGCTCCCGTCTGTGCCCTGGGGAGGGTGGTGGCCGCAGGGTAGACGGAACAGCCGGACGGAGCTGACGCCCCCACGGGAGCATCGGACTATTCCGCGCTTGCGGTGTGGTAGGCAATGGAAGCTCACTTTTCTGACAAAAACCAAAGGGCCGGGGCATCTGGGTGGTTGCATGGGTTAAGCATCTGCCTTCAGCTCAGGTCAGGATCCCAGGGTCCTGGGATCGAGCCCAGCCTTGGGCTCTCTGCTCAGTGGGAAGCCCGCTTCTCCCTCTCCCTTTGTCGGCTGTTTTGCCTACTTGTGCTTTCTCTCTCTCTCTGTATCAGATAAATAAATAAAATCTTTAGAAAGGAAAAACAAAACAAAACAAAACAAAGGACCTGGTCCTCTTGTTCTTAGACAAAACTGGGGCTCTGGTGGTTAAGTTGCCCCCGGGCATGACAATCACAGAAAAGTAAGTGCCCGTTGATTAACACGCAGCAAGCGCTAAATCAACGTTTTGATGTTGTTTACTTGGAAGGGCTGTTTGCCTTGCCCACTGGCCCCTGTGGCCGCCAAGGGGGCAAAGTCACAGACTGCCCCCAGGCCCCGGGGTCGACGGCAGGCTGTGCCTCCACAGACCCCCCAGGCTCTCTCTCCCTGACACCGAGCAGTGCCCCAGAATGACCTGGAGGAGGCTGTCCTTGCTGCATCGAAACAGAACAAAGAACATCTGGGGGTCCTTTCTCCTTTCCAAGAACAACACAGGCTGCAATTTCTTTTTCCTTTTTAAAAAAATTAACAGGAGAGAAAAATGCCCCTAAACTCCTAGGGGAAATCCAAAGACAGCTATTCCCACCACATTTTGAGGAAGTCTTGGACCTTTTTCATTGGCGGACAGCAGATTCTCAGAAGGCAACTGCCCTTCTGCAAAAGCCATTAGAATGCTTCATCTGGATGGGGTTTCCAGAACAAAATCCTGTAGCCCCACTGGGCAGCATGCAGAGCCAGCCATCGGAGCCCACGCACGGGCCCAGAGGAGCCCAGCTCTGCAAGTGCGCCACATGCACGGGCCAGAGACCTCCCTGCTCTGCCCCGGCGGGGGAACCTGAGCTGGGGACCCTGCACATTTCTACCCCAGCAGGCCAAGGTGAAGCTCAAGGGGAGTTTCATTTCCCGAATGGACTTCTCCTTGTAGTAGAGGGGAGGAGGGCTGAGCCAGGACGTGAGCCCAGGGCTGCTTCTGAGGTTTCCACCACAGTTGAATATGCTCCGAAACAATGGCACAGGGACAGGGCGCCTGGATGGCTCAGCCGGTGAAGCGTCCGACTCTTCATGATCTCAGGGTCGCGAGATCGAGCCCCACGTTGGGCTCCAAGCTCAGCAGGTGGGGAATCTGCTTGGGATTCTCTCTCTCTCTGCCCTTCCCCATTTCTCTCTCTCTCAAATAAATAAATAAATCTTAGAAATAAATAAATAATGCCCGGGGTGAGCTCCCATTTGCAGATGATTCTGCCGACCGCCTCTGTGTTGTGGGAGACAAGATCACTTAACTAAGGGAGACGGGCCAGAACCAGAGCCCAGGTCCTCCTTGGAGCCACATCCTGTCTGTAGCAGTGCAGGGGCCTCTAACATGGCTCACCGCCCTGTGCCCTGCAAGCCATCGGCCACTGATGCAACATCTCGGGGCACGTGGGAGCCACACCTGCACTCTCGCTGCTCCCCCAGTCTCCATGCACTTGCTGGCTCAGATGAATTCTGGGCTGGGGTAAGGATGGTCTGGGCCTCACATACCCAGATATGTTAAAGCCCTGGTCCCGGCCCAAAGGAGACTACAAGCCAGCTGCTTATGTGCACGTGTGTGGGCGCACCAGCCGGTTCCTCCATGTCTGGGTCAGCCGTTGGGACCAGCAGTGTGTGTTGGAGAGGTGCTAAGGACTCGGGAAGAGGCCTAGTGGAGGTGGGCTTGAGATGTGCACATAGGGAACTCTGTGGTTTAGGGTATCCCCAGCATGATCTAGAAGGAGGAGTGTGGGGCCCAGGTGGCCCCCTGGATGCCTCTGCCAGAAGGGACCCAGGAGGGCAGGTCCAGGGTGGGCCTCTGACGGCCAGTCCTGACCAGGGCCTCTCTAGCTGGGCTGAGGCCAGGCCACCATCTCCTGCCCAGCCATATCTTCTGCTGCATGATGCCAGCCTTTCCAAGCCGTGTGCCATCCCTGGCATATGCCATCTCCTGGCATGTCCCCGTAAACAAAGTTTGTCATGGCCCATTTGCCTAGGATCCTCTCACCATGGCCTCTTGCTGGACCCCAGCCTCCTCAGCTCCTGTGTGGCTCTTACCACACTGTCTCAACATCACTTTATGGTCTGCCTTCTGGACCAGTTGGAGATTTTGTCTGAGCATAATACCCAACACTGAGGTTGTATTTAATCAGTATATTGTCTTTGCTTCGTGCCCGTCCTGGAGAAAAAAGAGATCGGCTTCTGCTCAGGGTTGCAGATGCCCAGGAAAAGAAGGTTAGAGCAGTCTGTGTTTGGATGGTCTTCTCCCCAGGCCAGAAGCCCAGCTCAGTACCATTCCCCTGGGAGAATCCCAGAGAGATGTGTGAATGTCACGTAGTATCACCCAACAAACAAATGTCAGACAATTCCTATGTGTCAGACGCTGGCTGGACACTGACATACAGAGGAGCGGCCGACTGGCAAAAACATGCATCTGGGGCTTACACTTAGTGGCAGCGAAGGTCACTCACCAACCCACACACCTGTGAGCATGGTGTCATCCTGCCATGCCCTGTCCAGTCAGGTAGAGCAGGCCCTTGTGGCTGCTTTGTTCCTGGAGACCAGGGATCAGGGGAGACATTATGCTGAGCCCCAGACACCAAGCAGGAGGCAGCCATGAGCACAGTAGTAGAGGTTTAGGAGCAGAAGGAGAAGCCTTTCTACGTAAGGCAAGGTCAAGGGGGATTTATAGCCAAGGAGCAGGGTTAGGGGATGGAAAATTACTAAGAGGAAGCATCATGGGTTAGGGGGAGGGGTGTTTCTTGCTGAACCAGCCTGACAGGAATGCTGGGGGCAGACCAGGTGATGAGTCATCACCTGGAGGATGGAGAAGGACCAGGGGACTTTGTTAGACACTGAGGGTGACCACATATTGACGGTGGGGCTTCTGGCTACACTGACTTAGCAGGAATTTTACTGAAATTGGGCAGTGCAAAGGTAGATGCAGAAGTTGGGAGCCTAGGCTTATTTGGGAAAACTGTTCAGAGGAACCAGACTGAAGTTTGGTCCGAGAGGGCCTTTGCCAGTAGCTCACTCCTTCCCAGAACCCATTCCCCCTGAGGCCTGAGCACAGAGAGTGGGCAAGGCTGGCAAAATGGAAACACACTGAGCAGCCACAGGCAAGCACTCAAAAGTGTAAGTCATCCTGGTAAAGGCAACACTGCAGACAAATTCAGCTTGCTGTCACACTGTAATGGTCATTTGTAAATTACTTTTAGCCCTGATATGTAAGTCAAAATAGAAACATTTGTTAATGGCTACACAAAAGAAAAAGAAGCAGACTCTGAAAACCAAAACACAAGTGTGTGTGATGGGGAGTAAAGGGTACTTTTACATAACAATGTAAGTGAAGATGTTATCAGTTTAAAATAGGTGGCATATAACAGTAAGATATTTTACGCAAGCCTGGAGCTAACCACAAAGCAGAAAAACCTGTAATAGGTATGTGAAAGATAAAGAAAAATGTATCAAAGCAAATTGCTACCCAAAGCCATCAAATGTCAAAGGAAGACAGTGAGAGAGGGAGTAAACCATCACCAAATAGACAGAAAAGAACAAACAAAATGCAATAGTGAGACCTTACCTATTGATAATTACTTTAAATGTAAATGGATTAAAATCCATCACCAATCAATCCAATCACCAATCAAAAGACATAGAGTGGCCAAAGAAATTTAAAAAAACAAAAACAAAATCCAACCTATGTATACGAAACTCGTTTTACTCTTAAGGACACACATAGGCTTTCCAAGCAAATGGTAAGCAAAAGAAAGCAGTACTTTCTTGGTACTACCTACCAATTGACTTTAAATTGAAAAGTGTCATAAGATACAAAGAAGGTCATTATGAAATAATCAAAGTTCCAGTCACCAGGAATATGTAACGTTTATAAATATACATACTCAACATCAGAGCACTTAATGTTGCAAAGCAAATATTGACTATCTAAAGACAGAAAGAGACAGTAATATGGTAATAGCAAGGTACATCAATACCCACACTTAACATAATGGATAGATCATTCAGGCAGAAAGTCCTCAAGGAATCAATAATTTGGAATGCTGTGGACCAAACGGACCTGTCAGACGTACATAGGATGTTCCATCCAACAGCAGAACACACATTCTTCTCATGTACACCCAGAACTTTCTCTAGGATAGATCACTTGTTAGGACACAAAACAAGTCTTCACAAATTTAAGGAGACTGAAATCACATCAAGTATCTTTTCTGACCACAATGTGATTTCTTCTTTGTCTCATTGTTTGAGCATGTTAATTTCCACCTATTTGTGAATTTTCCCATTTTCCTTCTGTTACTGATTTCTACTTTCATTTCATTGTAATCAAAGAAGATACTTGTTATGATTTCAGTCTTCAAAAAAATCTCCCCTGGTTTATCAAGGTATAACTGACAAATAAAAATCATACATATTTAAGATGTACAATGTGATGTTTTGATATATGTATACATTATCACCATGATTGCTGCAAGAAAGCTAATTAACATACCCATCCCCTCACAGTTACCTTTTTCTGTCTTCATCTTGCATAAGTGAAACTTAATAACCTTTGACCAACACAATCCCACTTCCCCCTCCCCTAACTCCCAGCAACCACCAGTTTCCTCTCTGATTGTATAGGTTTGGCTATTTTGGGTCTCACATATAAGTATTTGTCTTTCTGTGTCTTACTGTTTCACTAATGTCTTTAACTCCATCCATGTTTTGCAATTGGCAGGATTTCCTCCTTTTTTTAGGATTAATAATTCCATTGTATGTACACACAGACACATGCACATATTTTATTTATTTATTTATTTATTTATTTATTTATTTAATTTATTCATCTACCCGTGGACATTTAGGTTTTTTCTGTATCTTGGGTATTGTGAATAATGCTGTAATGATCATGGGGGGGGGGGGTGAATATGCTTTGTATCAGGTAATCTTAATTTCCATTTCTTTGAATATATACCCAGAAGTAAGATTGTGGATCATATGTTGTCTTATTTTTAATTTTTTGAGGAACCTTCATACTGTTTTCCAGTGACTGTACCAATTTACATTCTCACTGATAGTGTGCAAAAATTCCCTCTTTTTCCCTATATCCTCACCAACACTTACATTTCCTCTTTCTAATAATAGCATTTCTGACAGGTGTGAGGTGGCATCTCACTATGGTTTTGCATTTTCCTGATGATTAGTGATGTTGAGAATCATTTTATATACCTGTTGGCCATTTGTATGTCTCCTTGAAGAAACAAATAGTCTATTGCTCTTTTTAAAATTGGGTTATTTGGCTTCTTTGCCTTTTGGTTGAAGGAGTTCCTTATATACTGTGGATATTAACCCCTTATCAGATAGATGGTTTGCAAATAGTTTCTCTCATTCCATGGGTTGCCGTTTCATTCCCTTGCTTGTTTCCTTTGCTGTGCAAAAGTTTTTGGTTTGATGTAATCCCTTTTGTCTTTTTTTTTTTTTTTAACTTTTGTTCCCTGTGCTTTCGGTGTTACATCCAAAAAATTATTGCTCAAGAAATTTCCTCTATGTTCTCTTTTCTCTAGTTTTATGGTTTTAAGTCTTATGTTTAAGTCTTTAATCCATTTTGAGTTTGTTTTTGTGGGTGGTGTGAGATAATGTCATTTTTAAAGCATTTGTTGAAGAGATATTCTTTTCCTATTCTGTGTTCTTAGCATCTCTATTGAATACCAGATAGCAACAAAACTACAATGATGTTTGACAAAGCAAACAAAATCGACACACACTTAGCTAAGCTAAGAAAAGGAGAGAAAATACTCAAATAAATAAGATTAGAAATGACAGGGGAGCTATTATAATATCCATTATTATAAAGTGGGGTGTTGAAGCTCCTTGCTATTATTGTACTGTTATCTCTCTCTTCAGTTCTGTTAATGTTCTTTACATATTTAGGTGCTCTGGTGTTGGGTGCACATATATTTATAATTGTTGTATTTTCTTGATGAAGTGACTCTTTTGTCATTATATGATGATTTTGTCTCTTGTGACAGTTTTTAACTTAAAGACGATTTTGTCTGATATGAACATGTATAAGCACAGCCATCCTGCTTTCTTTCGGTTGCATTTGCATAAAATATCTCTTTTCATGTATTTAGTTTCTGCCTTCTGTGTCCTTAAAGCTAAAGTGAGCCTCTTACAGATAACATATAATTGGATCCTTTTTAAAAAAATCCAATCAGCTGCTCCGTGTCTTTCAATTGGGAAATTTGACTCGTATATATTTAAAGTAATTACTGATAGGCAAGTTCTTACTAATGCCATTTTGTTGATGTTTTATATTTGTTTTGTACCTCTTTTTTTCTTCTCTTTTCCTCTTGCTGTCTTATCTTGGTTTTACATCCATTTTTTTACATCTTCCAACAACATATTGCCTTTTTCTTCAGTCTTGTCACTTGGTTACCACAAGATGGCTGCCACGGTTCGACTATCATAACCTCATACAAATATGTCTAAAGGCCGAAAAAAAGGAAAGGAAGCTCCCTTCACATTCCTTTCTTCTTTTATCAGGGAGGACAAAATTTTCTAGAAATGTTCTAATAGATTTCTCTTCGGATCCTATTCCCATGGCTATCTTTAGCTGCAAAGAAAGCTGGTAAAGTGAATATCTGATATTTTCAGCTTGAATTGTGGGACTGGCCAAAAAAAGAATAGTAACTTAGAGAGTCCGACAGACCAACACCCACTATTTGGCAACATTTACTCTGACAGATTTGGGGGAGGGGATTGCAGAATTCCAGGAATTCCCCATAAGACTCTCCCAAATTTCCTCATTAGTATAATAAGTAAAACCAAGACACTGGTTTCCAAAGGACACCTTGAGCTTAAGAACCCAGCCAGATCATAACCACAAACACGACCATGAGTCTAATATTAGAGAAGGGAGGGAAGCAATATGCTTCCCCAGTTTTCCAGACATAGAAAATGTTAAAACTCAAAATAGGACAAATTCTCAATAGTATATGGAATCAAATGCCCGAAGTGTAAAATATTTCACCATGAGTTTGTGCATTAGACAACATGAACTTCAAAAATTTATGTTGACTCATGCACTTAGTTAAAAAGCCCTGCAATCGCCTTGAAGCTCAGATCAATATTTTCAACTTAGTGCCTCCAAGCAGCTGGTATTTTCACCACTTACATTGGTGAGCTCATTTGTTTCTGTCAATAGTCATTCACAGCTGTGCATGTTAGTAAACAAAATCAGCATCTTGGTAACTGATTAATTGTGTGTTTAAGTTAATGTCCATTCTCAGAAACACCTCTGCAATCACAAATTCAGTCCGCAGAATTGACTTTGACCGCAAATGAGATTTAGATTCTAATGTAAAGCATAGTATGAGGACCCCTAGCCAGAGAAATCAGACAAAATACATAAATAAAAGTATCCAAATCAGAAGATAAGAAGTAAAATTAATCTCTGTTTGCAGATGATAAAATCTTGTGTGGTGAAAACCCTAAAGACTACACACATACACACACACACACACACACACACACACAGACATCTGCTAGACTGGTAACTGAATTCAGTAAAGTTACAGGATACAAAATCAACATACAAAATCAGTTGCATTTCTGTGAACTAACAATGAAAGGGAAGGCAGGAAAATCCCATTTGTGATAGCATCCAAAGGAATAGAACACCTAGGAATGAACTAAGGAGGCGAAGGACTCGTACACAGGAAACTGCATCATCAACAAAATTCAGGAAGACACAAACACATGGAAGGACCTGCAGTCATCGAGTACATGCCTTTCCCTTCAGTCCTGTCTGTCGTCCCCTCATGTACTGTGGGCTCTACTGTGAGGGGCACAGGTGTTTATCATTGTTGTATCTTTCTGGATATACTGGGTGAATTCACTCCGCGATCCTTATAAAGTGTCCCTCTTTATAGTCACTTTTTTTGTTCTAAAGGACTTTTTTTTTTTTGGCCTGATATTAGAGCAATGACACCAGCACTTTTATGGTCGCTATTTAATGACACATCTTTTCTTATTCTCTCATGTTTAGCCCATTTTCTTCTTTTTTTAAGATTTTATTTATTTATTTGACAGAGAGAGAGATCACAAGTAGGCAGAGAGGCAGGCAGAGAGAGAGGAGGAAGCAGACTCCGCGCTGAGCAGAGAGCCCGACGCGGGGCTCGATCCCAGGACCCCGGGACCACAACCTGAGCCGGAGGCAGCAGCTGAACCCACCGAGCCGCCAGGCGCCCGTTTAGCCGTTTTCTACCTTTGACTCTGAGCCGCAGCACCTGCGCACTGCCTAGGCTCGTGTCGTGTGTTTCGTTTCAGGTGAACAGTTTCTGCCTTTTGATTGGATTGTTTCATCCACTTAGATCTGATATTATTGATATTATTGATGTGGTTAGACTGATGTCTGCTGTTTCACATTTTGTTTTCTATATGTTTTATGGCTCTTCCCCCTTTCATCCTTCTTCATTGCCTTTTGTTTAGTTAAATTTTTAGTGTTCGGTTTTAAGTAATGGCGTTCATTTCTCTTCCCTCCTCATACGACCTGACACCCACTGCGAACCTTGACGTTTGCTGACTCTTCCTGCTGTCCTTTCAGAATGAAACGTTACCTCAGACGTTCAGTCCCTCCAGTGAATTCTTCACGTCCGTTCCAGAATGTACATTTCATTTTTTCTCCAGTTTCTATCTCTTTGGGTGATTTTTAAAATCTCTTTGTTCTTTATTTGATGAGATTGTTGTCCTGCCATCCCGTTCTTCTTTATGTTGGTTCCCTTCAGTCCCCCAAGGTAATCATGTACCTGACAGGTCCATGAGGTGTAAAGGCAGTACCGATGCATGTTCCTTCTTGTTTCTTGTCCACTTGCTTAAAAAACAATTGCGTAAAACATCATTCATTATGTAATGAAGCGTGAAGACGTGTTACAACGTAAGTGAGCCCTGAGAGCATTATGCTAGGTGAGGAAGCCAGGGGCAGACTGCCTAGTGCGTGACTGCCCTTCTCTGAAGATCCACGTTTTATTTTTTTTGTTGTTGAAAATCTAAATGAAAATAACATGTATCACCATTCTGGATACTGACCCCTTCACCTACTGAGTCTTGTTGTTTCTATTTGTTTGCTTCTTTGTTTAATGATCTGGTTGGAGGGTTTCACTGCAGTCTCTTTCCGCAGCAGTGGGAGAGCTCTGATGTCAGTCCTCCCAGGGCACTGTCCGGACATTCGCTCTGGTGGCCCGTGTTTCCACAAGGCTCTCTCAACTGTCTCTCTCGCCTCTCTGCTACGCTGTCTTTCTCTCTTGGTATCTCTCCAGTTATTATGTTCCACTAACTGTCAGCTCACTGCTCTGTTATTTTCAAGGATATTCCGAGGCATAAGTTGCTCTGCTATCTGATCCATTTAAACTGGGAGGCCAGACTTTAAAGTTTGTTCCGTTCTCTTTTCCATTATTCTCTGTAACTTAGCTGACCTATGGTTTGGCTCACTGCTGCCATGAAGATGCCGGCTTCTGCTTCATTGCTTACTGTCCAAACCCTCACTATTCCTGAGCGTTCCCTTAGGCTTGCACTCCCCCCACATCGTTTGACGTAAGTCCGTTTCTTTGAGGAGAGTTTTGGAACTCTCTGTTCTTTGGCCTGTCTCCCCTTTGAGCAAAGTTTTGGAGCCATTGACCTGCAACAGGGACAGTGACAGTGATCCTCCTCTCCCGGAATGACACCCTGGTTTATAGGCAGAGCACTGGTTGGGGATGGCAGCCTCTGGTCTTCTCCACTTGTCCTTCTCTGCATGGAAACTTGCCCTATGAGCAAGCGCGGGTGAGGGTGACAAGGGCCTCAGTATGCTTTGTCTGCGTGCCTGGCCAGAGAGCTCATCCTGTAGGAGAGGCTGGGGAAGGAAGCTGCCAACCTCTCGGCTCTGCCAACCTGGGCTTTAGTCTCGACACACTACCCAGAGGGGATGAGTAACGCTGGGGCCTGTCCCTCCCAGGAAGCACCGCAGTCTTGGACGGGGAGGGGGTGACAGAGGGACAGGCGTTCCTGTGTTCTTGGCATCCTGCCCAAAGTGAAGCTGCCATCATGCTCCTCTGGGAGAAAGGAGGGAGCCGCGGACTCTGGCTGTTCTTATCCAAATCTGTTAAGTGTTCTTACGTTAACGTTTCTTCATTTTCCGTATGTCTTTTGGGAAAATTTCCAGAGACCCTAAATGGTTGAGTTTCTAAAATACTTTTCACTAGTTAAGGTTGTTCCACAGGGGAGCAGGTGTGTGGAGCTTCTCAAACTACCGTTCTGGAACCGAATCTGCAGATTATTTTAAAAGTTCAATCCGGGAGTGCTGGAAGACAAAGGAAAGGATTCTCTCAGAAAAGAGAAAAAAAGGGAATAGAAGAGAAGACAAAAGACCTACAGGGCAAATCTGGTAGTCAGGCTACTGAGTGACAGGAGTTCTAGGTGAAAAAGGCAGGAAAAGATTAAGGGGAGGAAATTATCCTAGAAATCATACAAGAATTTCTCGGACCTGTAGGACATGCATCCGCAGATTGAATACATCTTCTAAAGCCTAGTGTTCATAATTTAAAATTTGAATAGTTAAGATATTGTGATAGTGTTGCCACACTGTAGTGAGTACATGTAACGTCAAAAGACGTGGAATCGCTCCGTCGCACACCTGAAACTAATGTAACAGTGTGTGTCAACTGTACCCAAATGAAAAAAACTTAGAAGAAAACGAAAGCAAAGCTACATAACTATGTAATTTCAGGACATAAAATCATAAACAAAATGGTTAAAAGTCAAAAACAGACTTAAAGTGGTGATCGTGTGGCGGTATCTACAAATACGGAGTTGTTACCGTGCGCACCTGAAACCAGTACAACAGTACGTGTCAATTATACCTCAATAATAGAACTTTTAAAATGTTACAAAAGTAACGGAAGATCTACCGCCTTCCAAGGAGCAGCGTCGTAAATGGCAGTCGCTTGAGAGCTGAGGACAATAGAGCTCCCCTCCGAACTCTGGAGGGTCATTTTGAACATTTCTCTAATACCCACACCAAACAATTACATGTACTGATGGAATCAAGACATTTTGGGCATGGAAGAACTTGAAATTTATTTCCCAAGTGACCTGTCTTTGGCAGATAGTTTTGGGTGTATTCGTCTGAAATGAGGTACTGAAGCCAGTCAGAGCATCCTGGGAGCTGGGAGGCAGGGTCTGCACCCGGAGGAGGGCATTCCAGGACGACAGCAGCAACCCGGCAGTCCTGGAAGAAGGCCAACCCCGGGGGAAGGGAGGGGTTCCAGGAGGCACTGAACACTGAGGTTTGGGGAGGGAGTGGGAGTGAGGGCCACTGAAGGGAAGACGTCTTTAGCTGACCAGGCAGGGCCAGGCAGGGTAGAAGCAGCCAGCCCCGGAGACCAGACATGCAGATGGAGAAGTGCAGAAGGCCTTGGCTGCTCGGCAGGAGGGCACAGCTTGCCTGGCAGCAGTTCCACACGGCCCAGGGGAGGTGGGAGGCAGAGCAACGTTCATGACTGCCGGGAGCTGAATGATACACGAGAGCGAATGGATGGGAAACCAGTGCCAGCAGCTCGGTAGTTAAAGAGAACGACTCAAAGAAGCAGCTAAAGCAGTTCACACGCGGTCACCGCTGAGAATCATGGTGCTTTCCGTTCATCGTCAGGAATTTTTGTATTGCAGGCCTTCTGTATGACTTAATATTATCATGATACAGGATTTTGATTTTATAAAAAAGTTTTTACATTTATTTTAAAGTGCTTGTGATTTTGCTTGACTCTTAATTTCTGTGGGTTTTTTTGTTTGTTTTTCAGGGTTTTGTTTTTGTTTTTGAAATGAATGCAATGCCCAGCATAGCCAGGAAACATCCAGGAGCCAGGAGGCCGTGCACAGAGACTGACGCATTTGTCTGTGCCGTGTCCAGTAAAACTTTGGTTTATTTTCCAAATGCAATTATTTCATCTCCAAGTTACTCCCTGGCCATTCCCATTTTGTCATTGTCCCTCAGTATTGGTTGCAAACTTAGCTTTTCTCCTTCCTTTTGTGGTCTGTTAGCCAAAGCCGCCAGGCTCTGTGCAGCAGCTGTCTGTGCCCTTCGGGCTTCCGCACAGCCTGCGGGCCAGCGACCTGGAGCTTCTCCCTGCAGATTAGGAGTCCTAAACTCTTCTCCAGGACGTGGCCTTCTCCTGACGTAAGGAGGAAGGAAATAAGGCCAATCAGAGCCAGAAGGAAAGCATTCCCTGGGAAGAACGGGACCGTGTCAAACATCAAGAAACTTTCTGAAGCTAAATATTCCTACAGCCCCTTCCTTAGTTCATCCTCGTTGGCTTGTTCCTGTGGTTGGAGCGTCTGCTCCATGACTTGCGTCTCCGTAGCATTGGGGCCACTGATGTGACAAAGGGACATCATGGCTCCTTCCCTGCTCCCTCTTCACCTGGGCGGGCAGAGACGCTCACCTGTCCATGCTCACAGCCGCCCATTGCCCAGCTCACACCCGCCACCACCACACACACTTGCCCAACTCGCACCCACCACACTGCACATGCCCATGAGAGAAGTCATTTGCTTTGAGGCTTCGATCTTCCAAATTCCCAATATAGTTTGCTTCCTACTCAAAAGCAACAGAGTTCACAGTGGAAAGGAGTGAGGAGACTCACACTAGCAACACATTCTTATCAGTTGCCCATCTGAGATGAAAGAGACTGAAATTATCGAAAGTCCCAAATTCCGCACAAGCCACTGAGCTGCGGGTAGCCAGCATCAGGAATGAAACCATCGCCACGAGTCTTGAGCCAAGTCACTGAACAAGCCAGAACCAGAACTTAAAGTCAGTTTTGATTTTTAAAAATTAGATCTTTATTTATTAAAATGTGACTGACGCACATATTTAAGTTACTGTTATATTTCTTCCCTTTTTGAACAAGGACCCAGTTTCTTACTGTGTTGGATGCTCCTGTGGTCTTCTCACTGTGGTTTTTGAAAGTGTGCAGCCACGGGGACACCCCCAGCCCGGTAGTCTCCCGAATCTCAACGCATACCTTCAGGAAGCAGAATGATTCGTCTCGAGACTCACATCAGCCCTGAGATTGTGGGAGAATGACTTACAAACAACTCCTGGGTCTATGATACTCATACTATGAGCAATTACATCCACGAATTACATAGTCCCCCCCAGCGTGCAGGGGTGACGACCGTGCCCTGTGCTGCCTGAGGAAGCACACGCCGTCCACGACCTGGGCACCGCTGTCCTGTTCCAGGGTCAAACCACAGCATCCAGCATGCGGTTCACGCTGGAGGACTGTCTCCGAGCCAGCCTGGGTCTGCACAACAACATCTCGGAAGCCCTGTAAGAAGGGGAACATCATATTCTTCTCTTTTACATTTGAAAAGATTTGTCTGGTCATGGAGTGTGTCGGGAAGCTTGGCATGATTCCACATTCCTTTTCTCTCACTTATTCGTTAAACCAAATAATGATGGGAAACATCACACGTGCCCGTCGGAGCTGGGACACCGGTGAGGAGAGCGGGGAGTGACATGGTCGTAGCCTCACGGTCCAGGGCCCGTTTCCCGTCGCCCACACCTCTTCTTGACCGACAGGATGTGTCGGGACACCCGGGAGCCCCCGGCAGTGCCGGAGACGCGTCAGCACGGCCGCGGTGAGTTAGACTTCACAGGAGAGGCGGAGGACCTGTGAGAGTCCTGCGCTCCAGACCTCCAGTCGTTGTTTGTCCAAAACCTTAAGATCCTTTTTTTTTTTTTTTTAAAGATTTTATTTATTTTTTATTTTGATAGAGAGAGAGATCACAAGCAGGCAGAGAGGCAGGCAGAGAGAGGAGGAAGCAGGCTCCCTGCGGAGCAGAGCCTGATGCGGGGCTCGATCCCAGGACCCTGAGATCATGACCTGAGCCGAAGGCAGAGGCCCTAACCCACTGAGCCACCCAGGCGCCCCAACCTTAAGATCCTTTTACAAGCCAGCTGTTTCTTAGCCCGTTAAAAGATACATTTATGTTTCCTCCCTTGTTGGAAAGCTATAGGAGGGGAGAAAAAAATTCCCCTAGAGTTTACCCTCTGTTTTGGTTGACTGTAGGTAATTTATAATCTCAACTCCTGGGAAACCACACCGTAGCACCTCACAAAAATTTGCTCAAGGACACAGATCCTTGTCTTAAGGTCAAGCAGAAACGAGTGAACGGAGGTCCAGAGGGGCTCCCGAGATTGCCAGTGTGCGGAGTCTCTTGTTGGGAATCTTTGGAAAGACGCCGCAGCACCCGCCGTGGACGACTCCTCCTGGGGCCTCGCCAAGGTGTGTGCTCTTCAGGAGGATGAAACGTGGGGCTTGCTCAGTGCAGGAAAAACCAGCTTTATGTCGACCAACAACTGGTTCCCTTTCCTTTTTCTGCCCTAGAGAAGCTTGTCCTAGCTGTCAAAGCCAGACACAGCAAGCTGCTGAAGGACAGAGAGTGCGTTTGGTCTGTTTCCTCCCCCATACCTACCACACAGCGTGTGCTTGAAAGAGTAAAGCAAGGCAAGCAACCCGAGGCTTTCACAGGGAAAACATGAAAATAACCGTATGTATAGCCTCCTCCTTTCCCACCCCGTGCGGGACAGTGTCTGGCAAAGGAGGAAAGCGAGCAAATGTGTTGCATGGAGGAAGACGAGCCAGAACTGAGCTCCCAGTAAGACCGCTGGGGGCCATGTGGGGAGAAGGCGGGGTCCAGAAGGGACCGCCGCGGGTCCTGGGGGGCTGGAGGAGGCCCGGCTGCCCCTGGCTGGAGGAGGCAGAGAAACGGGGCCTTGAGACGGCCCTGTTGAGTGTCAAAAGAAGACTTGAGAGAGCTTTGCTCTTGTCCCTGCATTCCCTGCCCTGTCCAGGGAAGCCCAAGGTGGAGACCCGCACAGGCGCCCGGACTCTGGCACTGGGTTGGTGCTGCTGGGGCGGGTGCCTGGGGCAGGTCCGGGAGCGGGAGCATCCCGGCCCGGCTTTGTGTGGTTAAAATATTTTCAACTCGGCTGCTTCACCGTTGCCACCCTCAGACGTGTGGCCCTGTCACAGCCAAAGCTCACACGCTCCCAGCAAGTAAGTGGGTGTTCACGAAAACCGTCTAGGGCCCAAGGACAGAGGAGTGCGCGCACGTATCTGCTTGAGCCCGGTGATGGCCGGGTACGTGCGTGAGGGCTCCCGAGACCGCAAATCTCATCGGGACCAGGGGTTCACTTTCCGGAAAATGCGATAGGATGTGTTCTGAAACCAGACGGCCGCTTGGGCAAACACAGCAATCCTGAGACGTCCGTCCATTAACAGTGCTTCGCATTTAGTTAGTGTCTGGACAGAATCAAGTTCCAGCAGGTTCGGTAGCTCCTGTCGTAAACTCCTCCAAAGACCACGAGCACCGCACTTCCCATTTCATTTCTCTTCATGGTGAGAACCAGAGGGACAGCACACTGACTTCTAAATGCTCGAGGAGCCCTCCCGCTTCCTGGCGTATCTGGGGGCCTGGGCCCCTCGGGCTGACCGGCCCCTCAGACCTTGATGCTGCCGGCGCAGACCGCGGGGCTTCTCCCCGGAAGGCCCAGGCTTTGCCGCGGAGCACCGGCCCGTCACTAATCCCTGGCCTCGGACCACACAGCTGCTGCCGGATGGCCACAGCATCACAAAGGCATTCCCGCGCCTGCGGCCTCTGAGCTAGCAGCTATGAAGTGCTGCGTCTTCTCTTCCCAGAAACCGGTTAGCGTCCTCCGCCTGACCGGGCCGCCCTGGCGGCTTTCTCAGGGCACAGAAGAGAAGCTGGCGATCCCGCCCCGGGGGAAGCCGCCAGCAGGTTTATGTGAACAAGGGGCTACTCTCAGAGCACACGACAACTTTCTTTAGAGAAGCGCAGACCGCTTGCGTTCAATTTCTTTTCAAACACCACCTCAAAGTAGTGTGTGGTGCACAATGACGCCAATACCGTATTTCTGTAGGACAAACCCCTTGGCGGTGGAGTTGCCGGGTCAAAGACATGCGTATTTAAAATGTTGAAAATTATTGCCAAGTGACTTTCCAAGGGAGGTGTGACACCCGTGTATATTTCCATCAGAAAGGTTACCCGGGCTCTTGTCGGTGCTGGATAATGTCAAACTTTTCGCCTGATAGATATGAAATGGTGTGTCATCATTGTTTAAATTTGCATCTTTTCAGTGAGTTACAAAGTTTGGACCCTCAATTCCTATAAACGGCC
Organism: Meles meles; assembly: GCF_922984935.1. Lineage (NCBI taxonomy): Eukaryota > Metazoa > Chordata > Mammalia > Carnivora > Mustelidae > Meles > Meles meles. Next base: position 96,226,663 of record NC_060076.1, read on the forward strand.
ACAGTTATTCCTTTGTGAGCCACCTATTCAAGTCCTTTGCAGGCCTGACCTAAAGGGTTGTTCATCTTCTTATTGATTTGTCTGAGCTTTTTATATATTAAGGAGATTATGTGTGACGCAAGTAATTTTTATTTCCTGGTGGCATGGCATTCTTTGTCACTCTGTGTAAAGTTTCTGCAGAGCCAAATGTCATGTCTGGAATTTATAGCATATTTAGAAAGTATTTTCACAATTTGGGAAGATCTATAAAATCCACCTGTTTGGTCTATAGTGCTTTTGTGGTTTAATTATTACATTCACTTTTAAAAAAAACTTATCTGAAATTTATTTGAGGATGAACTAAGGAATAAGCATTTTTGTGATTTTCCAAGTAAGAAGCTACCTCCCTCCCTCCCACCCCCTCACGGTCCCGACTCAAACACACTTTTATCTGAAATGCCAGGTGTCATCTACAGAGCTTCCACCTGCCTTCAGATCTGCTTCTGGACTCCCGGGCTGTGGGCTTGTGCGGGAGCAGAGCGACCTCCACCTCCGTGGGTCTGCGCCTGCCCGGCATTGCATCGTCGTGGCGAGGCTGAGGTGCGTGTCACTCACAGATGCGGAGGGTCACATCTCTCGGTTTCTCCTGACAGTGCTAGGGCCAGTGCTCCCCTTCTCGGCACACTTCACCGCCACCTCTCTGTTTCTTTGTTCCTAGTTTTGCCGAAGCATCGAGGACTACATAGTTGCCCTCGCGGTCAGGCATGGAGTCGTATCATTTTGCGTCTTTGTTTCATCATCCCCCTTTCCGTAGGGTCTCATTTCAGCTCTCGTTCAATCGCTTGGTGGAGTATTGAGAACAACATTAGCAAGGGAGGTTTCCATGGGTATCTTTGTCTTATTCTGATTTTAAAGATACTGCTTTCGGGGTTCGCTGCTAAATGGCAGTTGAGAGTTTGGGTTTGGAAATTGCTTTACTTGGATTCAAATGCCAACTCTATTTCCGATCTGGTACGTGGCTTGGGACAAATTCCTTAATAGTTTTTGTTTTTTTTTTAAGATTTTATTTGTTTGACAGAGATGACAAGCAGGCAGAGAGGCAGGCAGAGAGAGAGGAGGGGAAGCAGGCTCCCTGCTGAGCAGAGAGCCCGATGTGGGGCTTGATCCCAGGACTCCGGGATCATGACCTGAGCCGAAGGCAGAGGCGTCAACCCACTGAGCCACACAGGTGCTCCAAATTCCTTAACAGTTTTAAACCTGGAGTTCCCCATCTGTTAGATGGAGATGTTAATATTGTACAACTCTGTGTTTTCATTCTTTCTTTTTTTCCCCCCATTCTCTGTCAAGTATTAAAATCACTCTTACGTCCATTTCACTGTATAAATTTAGAAGTTTCTTGTCTTGGTACAGGCTTCAAACAATGCAAATATCAGAATCACATATTTTTTTGAAAGCAGGAAAGAACGTTGGTTTGGCAATGTGCCTGGTAACACTTGGGAATTTTCACAATTTCTTTTGCTTTTGTTCGTTCATCTCTTTAGATTTTGTTTTAGCCCCTTTTCAAGTCAAATTTTGTCATCTCTATTTTCCTGGAAAATCATCTATTTAAGTTTTGTTAGGCAGTTTGTTTAAAAGGCAGGGCGTCTCTTCCTGGAACCGCAGCTGCCAGACTGCTGGTTGGGACACAGGCCTTTCACGCTTCTGCTGAGCGTTCGCTCGGGAGTCACAAATACTTCCTAGCAAGTAGGCGAATTCACAGATGTGGAACGCACGAATTCTGAGGGTGAACTCTGTCTCTGCTCTGATTTTCTAACAAATCACGATTTTCGTGTCTGTGATCATGAGGAATGCCAGTCTGCCGCTTTCTGGTGATGCCCTTACCAGGTCCCGTGTCAGAAGGTGGTAGCCTCACCTTGGAGTGGAGAAGCATATCTTCCTCCTACTGCATTTTCTGGGGGGAACTTCTGCACGATTTGTGTTGTTTCTTCCCTAAATATCCGGTAGGATGCACCATTGAAGTCATCCTGACCTGGACTTAACTTTGTGGGAGGGATTTGTGTGTATACGTGTATGTGTGGGGTGAGGGGGAGAGTACCGTATTATTTACCACCTTCTTCTAGAATCAACGTTTTGTTTTGAACAGTGCTGGAGTGACGGAAATCTTGCAAACACAGTAGCAGGAGTTCCCCTAACCCTCACCCCCAGTTTCTCCTGTTGTAGTATCTTATGTTACTATGGTTCACTTTCTACCATTAATGAACAAGTGTTGAGAAGTTATTAACAAGTGAAGTCCATTCTTTGTTCCTATTTCCTTCATGTTTACCTAATGTCCTTTTTTTTAGCGCCCCAGAACCCCATCTAAGATATGTAGGAAGGAGGGAAGGAACTTAATTATTACAAAATAAACGTCTGTAATAGATGCAGAGTTGTTTTGTTTTGTTTTTAAGAGACAGAAAGCATGAGTGGGGGCAGGGGGGAGAGATAATCCCAAGTAGACTCCACACCCAGCACAGACCACGAAACCCAGCTCAATCTCGCAATACTGAGATCATGACCTGAGCCAAAATCAAGAGTCACGTGTTCGATGGACTGAGCCACCCAGGCACCCCGACGCAGACCTGTTCAGATTACCTGTTTCTCCTTGAGCGACCTCAGGGGTTTGTGTCTTTCAATAAATTTGTCCGTTCTTCTAGGTTGTTGAATTTATTGGGATAGAGGGATTCCTAGTATTCCCTTACAGGGTATTACTGTCTTGGGACAGTGTGCTATGACATTTCTCCTTTCTGTATTGGTAACTTCTATCATCTTTCTTATCTCATCAGCGAGATTCAAGGTTTATCAATGGTGGGAAGCCTGGTTGGCTCAGTGGGTTAAGCCTCTGCCTTCAGCTCAGGTCATGATCTCAGGGTCCTGGGATCGAGCCCCTGCATCAGGCTTTCTGCTCAGCAGGGAGCCTGCTTCCCCACGCCCCCGCCGCCTCTCTGCCTACTTGTGATCTCTGTCAAATAAATAAATAAAATCTTTAAAAAAAAGGTTTTTCAGTGTCGACTTTCTCAAAGAAAGAGCTTTTCATTTTGTTGATTTTATCTCTTAATTTCCTATTTTCCACTTACTTTTTTATTTTTATTATTTCTTTTCTTTTGCTTACATTTTGTTTCCTGTGCCCTACTTTCTCTGGCTTCTTATGGTGGAATCTGGGATAACTCATTTGCAACCTTTCCCCCCCAATATATATATATTTAATACCATAAATGTCCTTCTACCTAAAGCTTTCGCATTGTCTCACAAATTCTGATATGCTGAATTTTATTCTCAATTAGTTTGAAATACTGTCTGGTTTTCCGTTTTCCTTCTTCTGTGAATCATAGGTTATTTAAAAGTGTGGTATTTAGTTTCCGAAGGTTTGGTGATTTTCCAGATGTTTTTCTTTTGTTGATTTTAATTTAATTCCATGGTGGCCTAAGAACATATTTTTGCATAAGTTTGAATCTTTTTTTCTCTTTAATGTCTTCTTTTTTTTTTCACATAGATGCTTATGTTCTCTTTATTTTATTTTGCTTTATTATTTTTTTGATTTGAGTATGGCTGACACACTAGTATCAAGTAGATATTCCGCGATTTGACATATTTACACATTATGCTAGGCTCACTGCAAGTGTAGCTGCCTTTTATTTTGATGTAGTCCCAACGGTTTATTTTTGCCTTTATTTCCCTTGCCTCGGGAGACACATCTGGAAAAATACTGCTACGGCCGATGTCAGAGAAGTTACTGCCTGTGCTCTTTTATAAGATTTTTATGGTTCCAGGTCTCACATTTAGGTCTTTAATCCATTTTGAGTTTATTTTTGTATACGGTACCAATAAGTGGTCCAGTTTCAGTCTTTCGTATGTAGCTGTCCAGTTTTCGCAGCACCATAGGTTAGAAGAGACTGTCCTTTCCCACTGTATGTTCTTGCCTCCTTCGTTGTAGATTGCTTGACGGTATGAGGGTGGGTTTGTTTCTGGGCTCTGCGATGACGCGTGTATTTTTACGCCAGCACCATACTGTTTGGACGACTACAGCTTTGTTGGAGGGTGACAGCTCCCGCGCTGTTCTTCTGCCTCAGGACGGCTTTGGCTGCTCCGGGGTGGCGTTCCCTTTGTCACTGGTCTCTGCCTCTCGGTTCTCTGTGTCTTGTTGTTTGGTCAGCCCTCAGTTCCTCAGGAGGAGCTGTTCTATGAACAGGTGTGATTTGCCAGGTTCGGGGGAGGCTGTGAGTTCAGGGTTTTTCTGCATCACCATCTGGAACCAGAACTCCCTGCCCTTTCATTTCTCCGACGTTTTAGATTGCAGTCATCTGAATTTTTTCCTTATGCTTAGAAAAGTCTTGTCTTGAAATATATTTCTAGATATATGCAAAAGCAAGTGGCCTTTATTCATGGTGTCAGATTTATTTTTTCCAGCTTTAATACACCTCCAGCTGAGGTGTGACTGACCACTGAAGTGTTCTTCCTGTCCCTATTTACCCCTTTCTCCCTCTCCCTCTGTCCCTCTCTCTCTCTCTCTCTCTCAAGGAAAGTAGCAATGATAAATGTTATTATTTATGTCCAGATGTGACATTCAACATGCTTGGCTCAAAAAAAATTGGAAAGCGGGAAATTTCCTTCCGTAAATCTTTTCGTGAGTGTACTTGCCGGATGCTGGTGAGTAAGGCTGGTCAGATCTAATCTTCAGGTCTGTCTCTGTGGAATACTTTTGAAGACTTTCTGCTGAGTCATGTGCCCTCAGGGTTGTGTTCCCACCTCCCACATCCTGTGGGGCGCTCTGGCCAGCAGCCCTGGTGAGGGGAGCACGCACCCCCAGGGTCCTCGCCTGCCTGGGTATGTGGGTTTCCTTGGACAGTGTGGTCCTCAGCAGCACAGACCAGTGTGGCTGGCCACATGACACTGTGTCTTCTCTTTAATGTTCAGTCAGCAGAGATCAGTTCATCTCAACCCTCTTTTACCCTCTTTCTTATCCAATTTTCTCCTTAGGCCCTTTCCCCCCACCATTTTCCCTGTTGGCTTGTCCCTTTGAGAGCGTGACACAGACATAATTACTCCTGGGGCAGTCGTGTGCAAGTGCAAATACCGGCGTGCAAATCCTGGTTACCTCACCCTCTTCCTTCCATGGCCCACGTACTTTCTGTTTTGCACAGTTCTCTTGGATCCTGCCCCAGCCCCCCGAGTTCCCAGACAGATCTGTGTATTCTCTTTGAAAAATGTCTCATCTTCATCTTCGCATCATGCCTTAGGTCATGAAATTTTGTTTGCTGTGCTGAGATTCATAGTGTGCTCCAGAAAATCTTCAAGTTGCCAGAAGTCTACTTGTCAAACAGTGGCTTCTGTGGGGGCAGTGGGTTTGGACAGAATATCCCAGATATGAAGTTTATCGATCTTCCTGCTTGAAGAATTTGTATTGACATCTTATATAGAAAGTTTTTACCATGTTTATAGGTGTACATGTTATCAGAGGATGGTTTGCAGAATGACAAAAATAATTCCCCTTCAAGGACACGGTCAGCACCTGCCTACCTGTTAGTGGGTTAAGCAGCAAGATGACAAACATGACTCAGAGAAGTTAGATCTCAAGAAGAGATCGCGGAGGGAAGGCTATGGAATGAGGACTCCCAGTTAGATGGGGAAAAGAGGTTAACGCCCTACATGGAGACCAATGGAGCTGTAACTTTAAATTTTCTGTGAAAACAAACAAAACCCGGGGCACCTGGGTGGCTCAGTGGGTTAAGCCTCTGCCTTCGGCTCGGGTCATGATCTCAGGGTCCTGGGATCGAGCCCCACATCGGGCTCTCCGCTCAGCGGGGAGCCTGCTTCCCTCTCTCTCTCTGCCTGCCTCTCTGCCTACTCGTGATCTCTCTCTGTCAAATAAATAAATTTAAAAAAAAAGCACCTATTGAAAAACAAACAAAACCCACCACCACCACCAACAACAACAACAAACCCAGCTTTAAAGAGGTGTAATGGACATCAAATACATATTTAGAATGTACCTCTAGGATTCTATTGACATTTCATGTATGAAACCATCACCATAATCAAGATAACAATCACTCACGCGTCATCCCCAAATGCACTGTCGTCTTCTAACGGGAAATCGAGTGAGAATGCGCACTGAGCCCAACGAAGCTGTTTCCCTGGGTGGTGACCTTGAGCTGCATTCCTGCTCATCTGCTTTTCAGAAATGCCCGTTCAATTTTTTGCCTATTTTTTAAAAAGAGGTTATTCGTCCTCTAATTCCCCCAGGCACGCCAGAGAGTTGTGTTTTGTATTTTGTACGAAGTCTCTAGTTACTTGTGAGACTTTCAGTGTGTTGGGTGTTCACGCCACCGAATTGGAAGCAGAATTCCCCACTCCCTGGTCCTGTATTGATTCAATCAAACCCTACATTCAAGAGATACATTGTTTCATTTCCAAGAAGAAAAGTTTCAAACAGAGCATAGTTTTTCCTTCTGTTCCATTATAACACCAGTGTTTTTTTTTTCCAGAAAATACTGGAACACAGTTTTCTTCATGTTCTTTCATTATATTTTTACTTTTATTTAAATATTAATTTGGTTAATCACCAGTAATTTAAATAACAACTCATTGTTTGAATCTAATCATTGACAAAAAACAATGCATTTTAGAAATATCCAAATTGAGGGGCGCCTGGGTGGCTCAGTCATTAAGCTTCTGCCTTCGGTTCAGGTCATGATCCCAGAGTCCTGGGATCGAGCCCCATGTCAGGCTCCCTGCTCAGCGGAAAGCCTGCTTCTCCCTCTCCCACTCCACTTGCTTGTATTTCTTCTCTCGCTGTCTCTTTCTCTGTGTGAAATAAATAAATAAAATCTTTAAAGGAATCCAAATTCAGGAGTGTAGCAGACTGGAGCCCTCAAGCCAGCTATCTTTGTCCCCGACACGTGGTCCCCGTTGGGATGGTGTTGGACCCCATGCGGTCTGACAGCACACACGCCTCCCTTCCCAGCATTCCTCTTCCGACGCGCTACTTTTAAATGAAAGTCCTAAACGAATTTTAGAAAGTCTGTGTATTTGCCCTTTTCAGGGGTGTAGTTTTGCTCACGGAATACTAGCTTCTTTGATTCCAAAGCCCATACAGGGACTAAACAGAAGGAAACTCTGGAAATATATTCTTAACTCGGGGTTTCAGATTTATACTCTTACTGCCATATGCCACGTCCTGACGCAGACCAACTCGCCAGACAGAGAAGGATTCTACATTCTTTGCCCTCTGATTTGGGCTGAGCAAGAAGGTGAGGGTCCTTAATGGTTTCCCCTGGGGTTCTGCAAGCTCCTGTTTTGCATGAAGTCATTTCTGTTGCTGAAAGATTATAATGGACCAGCTACTGTGAGGGGTTGACATCTCCAAGGACAAGCTCTCTTTCCACGCTCTGATTATTTATCATGTTAATGGGGTCCAGCCACCCTCCAGCGCTCAGGGCCCCCATGAGGGACGAGACACCCATACGTGGAGCCAGTTGGAGGCAGGCAGCAGGGATCAGGGCCCCGGGCCATGGTCCCCGGTCTCCCCTTCAATTCTCATCAGGGAAGCTGCAGGCCCACGAGTCACGCTCAACCTCTGCAAAGGGCTGAGTTGTGAGTGTCTCCAGGTCCATGTGGAGCCCCAGCCCAGGACCCGGGCATGGGACTGTGTTGCAGACAGGAAGCGTTTAAGTTAAAATGCAGTCGCTGGGGTGGGCCCGATGCACCATGACTGTGTCTTTATCAGCAGAGGTCAGGGACACGGACATGCACAGAGGGACAACCCATCCCTGGTGCATTGTTATGGCAGCTGAGCTGCCTGAGACAATGTCCCCAAGCCTGTGTCACACCGCTGGTCCCCCCCAGTTCTGTGCCAGGCCCCCCAGGGACTGCCACCTGCCCTTGTCCCCCATGAGGGGCCACCAGGGCCGCCTCGTCTTCCCCTGAGTGTCTCACCCCTGCCACCCCCTTCCCCGTCGAGCCCTGCCATTTGGGAAGTGAGCACGCCCTCCTCCTTATTTTGAGAACACAGCCACCCTCCCAACAGCTCTGAAACGTCCTAGCAGAGTCTGAGTTACTCTTGTCTGAACGTGGGTGCCTGGCAGCCTGCTCGAAGGACTCCCTGAGTTTCAGAAATGGGACCCCTCCCTCTCTCTGGTGCTGTCTAGAGCCGCAGCGCCCCAGTCCCTGGTGACAGGCCACCGTGGGCCACAGCACGTGTCCATCAGGGAAGCGTATGTAATGGTGATAGAGGGTGACCCCGCATTGGGATGTGCCAACCGACAGTCCGGGAGTTGCTTCTGCGGACAACAGTTGCAGCTGAGGACACAGGGCCCAGGACGTTTAAAGGGCCAGCCTGTCACTGGAGCCTACAGGTCCCCGTCCTCGGCTGCTCACTGTCAGCCAGGCGCTGTGCCAAGTGATTCAATCCCCCTAGTGACCTCGTGAATATAAAATGGCTGTTCCCACTGTTACTGCTCTGGTTCTCTGGGTTCAGCCATCTGCCCAGAGCCGTGTGGCTAAGAGGCTGCTGCCCAGGGTGGACAGGACCCTCCCATCGCGGTCCTGTCTGCCAAACCCTCCTTTCCTGATGTAGGTCCTCGCAGGGCACAGCCGGCTTTCCCGCCCGTTCCCTCCCTCCCCCAGGGAATGGGTGCACCCCAGTGGGGAAAGTGCTGCTGCCCCAGACTTGACCTTCCCGTCCCTGCAGGACCCACCCCCACCGAGGAGAGAACCTCTTCAAACTGTCTTACTGAAGACACTTGAGCTCTGAGAAGCCGTAGCCTGAGCATTCAGCTTAGACATATTTACAAATACTTTCCAAGAAATACAGCTAATCCCACTGGGGATGGGATACCTCCGAGTGTGTTCTCGTTGCGAAAGTTGTGCTCCCCCATCCCGGGATCTGCAGGGCGAGGAGCTGGCGGCAGATCCAGCACCGCCCGGAGCTCAGGCTGCAAAGCCGCACAGAGGAGCCGTCCGGGCTTTGCAGGCGCTCTCGGGAGCAGAGGTCTTGTCTTCTATGTGCGTTCCGTGCACCTCCCAGCTGGAAACACTTTCTCTTCCATGTTCTCGCTGCATGGACACCCCGGCTCGTCCTGGGGAGAGGACTGCCGTGTGGGCCTGGCTACTGGCAAGAAGTTTGGCGGAGCGTCTCCAAAAATAGATTGCTGCTGAGGTGGCGGTGATGACTGTTCTCCCGGCCCTAAAGTAGACGGCGAATCCTCGATGGAGCCAAAGGTGCTCTGCGCGGCTCATCCTTCTGTCCAGACTGTGGCGAGCCAGCCTCTCCCGGGCGGGGTAGGTCTGCAGATGGTGAGCCGAGCTTGCTGCCCAGCAGGCGTTGGGAAGTAGCAGCCCCGCAGGGAGGCGGCCGGTGTGGGGGCCGTGTGACTGTCTCCCCCGTGGAGTCACCAGAGAACTTCAAGTGCTCGATGAGGAGGTCTGTGGGCTGGCCCGTTGCTGGCACAACCGTGCTCCTGGTCCTGAGGCTGACCACTGCAGTGCGCGCGCTATGAGACCACCCTCGGCACTCAGCTGCCCCCACGGACGATGACGAACCCTTCATGAGCCTGGACAGAGCCACAGAGCAGAAGTCTCACCAACTCAGGATCTGCTGAGCCCGACAGCTGGCGGGCAGGCTGGGGCAGAGCATGCTGGGCCCACGGTGTCATCCTGCCGGCCGCCCCCGGGGCAGGGCGCCTCCCTCCCCCAACCCCCCAGGCTGTGTCCCGAGATGCTCCAGCTGGAAGCAGTAACCCCCATGAGTCCCTTCCACAGGGTGGCCGTGGAACCTGGCTTCCGTGATTTCCAGGAAGAGGAACACCAGCTCCACGCTGTGATCCTGTCTGCCTCCTCCAACGTGGCTAAGTGTCCAGGTTCCTTATCTGTAAGCTGGAAATCAGAAAACCCCGACAGGATTAAATGAGAGGGCAGGTGCAGAGCCTGCCCCTTCGCTAGAGGGTGGTATGGACGGATCCCGAATCTGCTACCCCAGAGGGACGGGCGTGGTGCGGTGGTGCACACGTGGGTGTCCCACACGGCTCGCCCCCGAGACTGCTGCGGCTGGGAACGCACCCCCACCACCCCAAAGACAGCTCCAGGGCCTGAATGCAGACATGCCGCCTCCCTGGCTCAGACTGGAGCTCGTTTTGTCATCACAGGACCTTCTTGATTCATTTTAGATACTTTTGTCTGGGAAAGGAGGCAGGCACGGAGGAGTCCCTCTGTGATCCCCGGGGCTGCAGGACGGGAAGCAGGCTGGCGCTGACACGGTCCTGGGGCAGCCGGCACAATGCAAGTTCGACATACCATCCACGGAGAGCTCACGTGTGAGCTCATGATGTTGGGAACGGCTCTCAGCGAGAGCTCCGTAATGAGAAGTAATTTCTGCAATGCAAACTTCTCACCAACCATCCCACCAAATAAATGCAGCACACTAGCACTTTCTGGTTCTTGACTTGTTTTTAAGATTTTATTTATTTATTTACTTATGAGAAAGAGAGCGAGCGAGCAAAAGCAAGGTTAGGTGCAGAGAGAGAAGGAGAAGCAGGCTCCTAGCTGAGCAGGGAGCCTGACAGGGGGTTCAAACCTAGGACCACTGGGATTGATCGTGACCTTGAGCTGAAGGCAGATGCTTAACCCGCTGAGCCACCCAGGCATCCCTGGTTCTTGAGTTTTTTTTGTGGGATTTTTTGTGATGTAAAATGTTGACTGTAGAATGTTTGGAAAGCGCCACGAGGTGTAAGGAAGGACGCTGTAGCGAACTGTGCCTTGGTGCCTGCATGTGTGTGGTAGGCGGGTGACACCAGGGACCCGAGCTGGCCTCCACACAGCTGCCTGGACGGTGGCCCTGCCCTGCACCTATCTGTAAGGGCGATGGGCAGGAAGGGTTCACTTTGGCTGGGGGAGGGGATCTCTGTGTCCTTGCTGGGGGCGGGAAAGGATGGGAGGATAGACCCCTCGTCTAGCAAGTTCCCAGTCCTGCTCTGAAGCTTGGCTCACCAGGACCAGAGGCTGCAGCTCCCTTCTCTGGGATGGTGCAGGGGCATAATGTCAGGGGTCTTGTCCTGTCCAGGGGCTGTGGGAACTCATTGAGGACAAACCCAAAGCAAGTCAGGAAATGAGGCGAACCACGTCAAGATATGTCCTACTCAGGTGACGGCACCAAATTCACCTTTCGAGTGAAAGGACAGCCCTCCGCAGCCCCATTTGACCTCTGGGCCGGTGATCCCAGGACATGGATGTCTGCCGTGGACCATCCCATCCTTTGTTCTGGTCATAGATACAAAATTGTTACAGTTCTCTTACCTAATACTTCACATATAATTTTGTATCTATGCTCTTATTTTGAGGTCACAGTTTTGGTTTTACACCACTTTTTTCTGTTCTAAATTTTCTATGACAAGCATGCTTTGCTTTTATAATCAGAAAAAGTCACGCTCTTCTAAAAAGAGGAGCTTGGTGAGTTGCAGAGTGTCTGTCCATGTAGCAGCTCAGGGAGCCGGTGGTGGGAGGGGGCGGGGCAAGGGGGTGGCAGGTGAGTGGTTTGTTCTGGGACCACGGGATGCTAGCCTGTCTGCGGGAGATAGACCTCATATTTATTGTTTTTAAGGAACAACTGTAAGGTTTACCCTCTTTTTTCCCCTCATTAGCTCCTTCAAGGTGTGAAACCGAGGATGGCCAAGCCGCCGCCAGTGCCTTGCATGGTCAACAGTCGTCAGCCCAGCTGAGCATCGTGTCCTGAGAGAATGAGGACCCTGGCGTCTACAGTCTGCGTGGAGCTGAGAATTTGTCCCCTGCTCTTGAAATCCTTGCTCTCTCGACGGGGGCGACCGAAGCCCCGAGCTCCATTCGGCCACGTTGGAAGCATCAGCAGCCCAAAGTCCTCAGCCAGCAGAGATCGCCGGTGGCTTTCTGGAGCCTTCCTCGTCTGTCTGGTGTTCCCGTTCCTGTGAGGCCCTGCACCCTGCCTCCCCTGCAGGCTCCAGCGCTCAGTCTGGGCTGGTGTCGGCGCAGCAGGACTCCTGGCCACTCAGAGAGGAGCGCGCCCTTCCCGTCCAGGGCCCTTTTCTCCCGTCCTGCTGATTTATTCCCCACCGGCAGCCATCGTTCATTGTATCGTCGCTTTGAAAATCAGATGCACCATGAAGCGTCTTCCTGAGGGGACAAAACGCACCTTCGTCCTGGGTGGACAGACACAGTCTTGTGAAGATGTCGGTCCTCCACCAGCTGGTCTGCAGAGTCACTGTAACCCCAAAAGAATGTCCCGGCAGACTTCTGAATGTTTGATAACTGACTCTGAACACCCCACAGAAGCACAAAATACCTACAAGAGCCACGATAATGGTTGAACCTCGGAACTCCTTTGGAGACACCCCATGATCTGATTTCCAGATTAGGGAGCTTCCGGGAATCAAGACAGTGCACATTTTTGAAAACTATAGACAAAAAAGATCCACGGAATGGAACGAGTCCAGGGCTCGAGCCGCACTATAGGGACGGCTGGTTCTGACCAAAATTCAAAGGCAGTTTGCTCCAGGAATAACAGCCTTTTCCGTAACAGGCACTGCCACAGTCGGACGTTCATACTCTGCAAGACGGCTTCGTTGCGTCTTACCAAGTGGCGACGGCTGGGGATGTGGGCTGCAAGGGGCCAGTGGCCACCACCAGGCCCGACACCAGGACCTTGAATCCTCGGTAGAAACTTGCCAGTGCTGTTCAGTCAACACAAACAAAGGAGAGACGGAGATCAATGATCGTAAAACGCTGCAAACACGTCTACACTTTCAAAATGACTTTTCTCAGAATTTCACATCAGGTGAGATACATATTCGAGGAGAATGGCGGGCTGGTGTCTTATCAAGAGTCGGAGAAGCTTCTGGAATGGGAGGCGGTCCTGGAGGGAGGCGAGGCACCGAGGGCAAGCTGGGAGTGTGTTGGCATGACCCCCAGCCGGGAAGCTCACTCTCCCTGGACACGTCCGGAGGGCCCTAGTGCAGAGTGTGGGGGCTCCGAGCTGGAGGGACAGCCTCTCGCACACACTTCCAGCTAGCCTGTTGCTGGCAGAGAAATAGTATGGCAGGGACAGCCTCAGGGTCCTCCCACCCTTCACACTCACCAGCTTCACTAGAGTTCAAAAGGAGATGCTAGCCGCCCCCCATTTTAGGGAGGAACCTGGTCTCTCCAGAAAACACACCTCATGCCTCCCAGGCAAGTTTGCCCCACCCCGGCATGGAAAGAAACCACTGGGCTCTGTCACACCCTCAGAAGACCTCCCTCTGCGGAAAGCTTGCAGCCCCGCTCCTCCGCCAGAGCCCCTGGGTGGGGGGTGAGGGAGGTCGGTGTGGGCTGAGTCACGAGGTCTTGGCCTCTGTGCCAGCCACCTCTCAGGGGCCCTGAACACCTGCGCTGGACCCCAGACTCAGCTTAAATCTTTTTTTTTTTTTTTTTAAGATTTTATGTATTTATTTGACAGAGAGAGGCATAGTAAGAGAGGGAACGCAAGCAGAGAGGGAGAAGCAGGCTCCCCGGCAAGCAGGGAGCCCAATGCGGGGCTCAATCCCAGGGCCCTGGCTGGGATCATGACCTGAGCCGAAGACAGACGTTTAACATCTGAGCCACCCAGGCGGCCCCCAGAGTCAGCTTAAATCGGGAGGGGAGGGAAGTGAGGGGTTGGATCCCTGTCCTCCTATATGTCTACAGTTGTTAAAATGAGAGAGATCTCAGAGAGGTCTCTGGAGCAAATAGAAAGTCTGCCCCATGAGTCACCGAAACCAGATTCTCCAGAGGAGGTGGGGAGAGAGGGCTGGGGGAGCTGGCGAGTGGGAGGGTGGAGAGTGTTTTCTGTTTGGTGAAGTGGACAAATGGGAGATGAGGTCCTGAATGGTTTTATTGGGCATAATGGGTTGGATTTATGGGGTGGCTTTCTTCTGAAGATCTAAAGCCATTTCCATACCTACTGTTTTGTTTCTGTTCACAGCAACGTGAGAAACACAACCCTGTTGTGAAATAAACACGGAAGCAGAGATGCTGCCTGGAGGGAGGACGCAGGGGCCCCCAGAGGATGGAGCGGCCCGCGGGCTGGGGGCGGGGCACGCTGTGGCAGATGCTCCCCAGACCTGCTCGCTGCCTCCTCCTTGGTTTCCCGCTCCAGGTACATTTGCCCATCGTTTTCCCCCCACCAAAAAAACCAGATTTTAGTCTAGGGCAGTTTTAGCTTCACGCAAAACTCAGGAAGGAGCCGAGATCCCATGCCCCCTGCCCACCACGCGCAGGCTCCCCCACCATCAGCAGCCCCCCCATAGTGGGCATTAGGGGCAAGTGACTACCCTACACGACCCATTGTCACCACCCAGAGCCCACAGCTCACGAGCGGGTTCACCTGGGGACGGGCCTTCTGTGGGTTTGGGTGGGTGTATAAGGACACGTGTCCACCATGTAGAGTCCCACAGAGTCATCCCACTGTCCTGAGTGCACTCAGCCGCCACCCCTCCCCTCCAGGAAACCCCTGACTTTTCACCATCTCCACACTCTCACCTTCTCTCGAATGGCTCCCACACCGCATACCCATTCCAGACGGGCCTCTCTCTGTTACTAAGTGTCTGTAGGCCTCCTCCATGTCTTGTCATGGCCTGAGAGCTTGTTTCTTTCAACACTATTATTCCGTTGTCTAGGTGGACCACAGTTTGTCTATCCATTCCCTGGCGAAGGACGTTATGGTGACTCTTCGAGAGTTTGGACGATTATGAACAGAGCTGCCGTGAACCCCGTGTGCGGATCGCTGTGTAGACCTCCGCGAGGGAGAGGCCCGGGCCTGTGATCACTGGACCCCTCGGCAAGGGCAGGTTAGCTTTTCCGCTATTTTCATCTCTAGAATCCTAGCTGTTTTTCACAATGTTTGCGTGGATCCAAAGTTTGTATCGAAGCAGAGTCTGTAACACAGCGCCAGGTTGGTTTCACATGTCTGACACGGTAAGCTGACAAGTCTGTACGCTCCAAGAGCAGCTCAGTTGGTAAGAGATCACCGTGTTCCATGTTGTGTTCCCTCCAGCCACGAAGGGGAGTCCCTGTGGCTTCACTCACTCGGGCTCAGGCAGATGTGCGACCACGGCAGAGCTAGGACAAGCCCGGAGGGTAGTCACTACCCGCATCTCAGACCTGGGCATGTTTGCGGGGTGCAGAAGGTGTCCGCTGTCCTGAGTCCACCGTGGGGCCCACGGCTGCCGCCGGGGCTGCCAGCACAGATGGCCAGTCCCGTTGTTTCGCTCGCTTCTTCAAGCACCGGTAACAGAGCCCCTGACGCGCGTCGGCCTCCCTGCCAGCCCCTGCAGGGACGAGGCGGGTCGTGGCGCCCCTGGAAGGAGGAGGGGTCCTGGCATGGCTCATAGCCCGCACCTCACAGAGGGCACAATCCCCGCTCCGCTCCCACAGAAGTACGGGTCCTCGGGCTGTGGGCACGGAAGTGCGGAGACTCAAAAGAGTGACCATGTGGGATAGTCTCCGGGAAAAAGAGCGTGTTTCCTCCCAAATAACCAACAAACAAGGAGAGAAATAAATAAGATGAGAGAGGTTTGGGGAATAAAAGAATTCAGTGAGCTCATAATCTGTGCAGAGTCGACCTCACTCGGTTCCAGGTTTTAAAAACCACACGCAAAAAGGCAACATGAGGCTAATCAAGGGAGTTTGGATATCCGCCGGCATTTGCTGGAGGTGGTGACGTCCTGTGCAGAGCTTCTGGTCCCGGGGTCCGCCCACGCGGGCCCTGCATAAAGGGAGCGAGATGGTGGGTGACCACTGTGGCTGGGCTGGGGCGCCGGGGTGTCCGCTTACGGCTGCCTCTACTGTCTCGGCTGGCCGTGGAAACTGTTCAGACGTTGTTTACACAGTGCGGTGCCTGTAGCTTTTCAGAGCCGAGGACTCACCGCCAATTTGGAAGTCTATCCTTGCCCACACCTTCCTCTACCCGAAGCTTCCGTGAGAAATCCCGCAGCAGCTCTAGGAGACATGTGAGCCCCATGTCCCCAGCTTGTCAGCCTCTCTCCTCACACCTGGGCAGAGACTGTGACCGGAGCAGCCCAGACCGAACCTCGGGAGGGAAGGCAGGACCACTTGCCACAGTGGGTGATGTCTTTTAGGAACGATGCCCATCTGGGTCCGCGAGCCATGGAAGCATTTGGTGCTGTTCGGCTGCTCCCCAGCCTCCCCCCGGGAAAGAAAACAAAACAGTGGTTTAAAGGAGAGAAAGGTCTTCTCTTCCTTCTGAGGCCTCCTGAGCTGCTGAGGGGCTGGCATCTGCTACGCAGTCCTCACGCCCCACAGGGCAGCAAAGGTGGGTGGGACGCACGAATCCAGAAGCCTCCCAGGCTATGAGCCCCACCACTGACGTCTTCCCTGGGGTCTGGTCGCCACACCCACAGGGGTGGCAGAGATGCGGGCCTGCGCGCCGACCAAACGGGGACGGACGGGCACAGAGCAGAAAGGGTCATGAAAGGACCACACTTCCCGTCTTAGCACTCAGGACCTGCCTTTCAAACCTGTCCTGACTGTTCTGTCAAGTCTCATGTAAGGTTGCCCAGTGGCCGACTCGGAAAACACAGGGCAAAAAAACACCACGTCGCCCTTCAGCAGAGTGGGCTTTGAGTTCCGATCTCCCAAGCATGAAGAGAGTAGGAACCCAAGGCCTACCCTGTTCAGTGACATATAAGTCCTTGATGTGTGGGGTAGAGACGGGCCCCTTGGCCTGCAGGAAAGGCAAGCAGGAGTTTGCATCTCGTGTCTTCCCAAGAGGGATTAAGTTCGCAATTTCCAGACAATCTGCTTCCTGCAATTTGGTGACCTAAAAATAACCTACACTTCAGCATAAAAAAATCCCTTCTGAGACCTACAGCCCTTGGGGTTGACGAGGCAGGAGCCGTGAGCCTGGGTGTAGGGGACAAGTTTGGAGCTCGCTGAGAGCCCCTCTGCTCATGCAAATGTCCTCTGGGCTCAAGGGGGAGATATCTAGTGAGGCAGGGGGAGGCGGCGACTCTGCTCTGCTCTCCAAGTAGAATTTAGTCGCAAGGCCCTGGCGATCTTTGTTCATTTAAAATGAAATGATGAAGTTAATACATATTCCTGTTGGAAAATTACAAAATGTAGCTAAGAAAAAAAATACTATTTTCACATAAGGTCTGCTAACTCTGTGTGTGTGTGTGTGCCTGTGCGCGTGCACGAGAGAGAGAGAGACCGCATGTGTCACTAGGTATATTCTGCTTTTTTGCAAATGTGTAACTGATTTTAAAGCAAGAACCTGAAGTGCTAATTTTCACACCTTAAAGACTTAAATAATTGAGATTCTGGGGGCAAACCTTAGAAATTTACACTTTGACTCTACTGGGCAGTTCGGGAAGAGACGTTTTAGAAGGACTCTCTAGGTATTGGGGCAAGGCAAAGTCCAGCACAATGGAAACCCTTTTCCCCCCTCCAGTGGCTCTGGGGGGTCAGTAAGACCTCAGGAGTCTGGAGGACAGCTGGCTGGAGGGCTTGTCCTGCTTGGGGCTCCTCCAGCAGGGACCAGGGGCTCTGTTTCCACTGGCCCATGCTCCTGGCTCCCCTTCCCAATGCAAGTTGGCGAGCCTGAGCTCTGCATGTGTGATCCTGTCCTCTCTCGTCTGCGCAGATACAGGGAGAGAAGTTCAAAGGCCTCCGGGGAACGAGTGGCAAAGGCAGAGTCCAGCCCAGGCCTGCCAACGCCCCCGGCCCACGTGTAGCCAGAGTGGGGAGGGGTGCCTGCCACCGCACTTGGGGAAGCACTGGGCCCTCTCGTGCGTGTTCCCGACCAGCACACAGGCTTTCCTTCAATCACACCATGCTGCAGAAATGACCCGACAGTCCCAGGTGGATCGGCAACATGCCCGGTTAGGGCGGCCGGCCTAGAAAACTAGCCACACATACAGCTGTGTCTCTGATAGGTTGGGGCCCGAGGTCCAAACAACACACTTGTAAGGAGGCTTTGAAACCCCACACATTTGGAGGTGAGGCTGGGATGGAAACACAGCAGCATGCTGGACTGGTTATTCACTCACCCCGACCCCTCCCCTGCTCTGTGTCCACTCTATCCGGGCGCAATGACAGACAGAGAGGAATATGGCGGCCTGGCCGACTGGAGGTCCCCATGACCAGCGCTCCCAGGATGCATGTTCCTGAGTGGCCCCTTCCCCCTCAAACGTGGGCTGGGGTGCAGACCTTGCGTTTCTGGGCCGCTGGGCCACCTTATAAGGAGTAAGGCTGTGTCCTGGGTAGACCTCACAGAGAGACCTGGCATGGAGGGAGATTTCCCCAGCCCCTGCATGCCCACGCGCTGGATGGACACGGGCCTGTTTCATCCCAGCCCCCACCACTGGAACGCAGCCCAGCAGATCTGAAGCCCCCACCCCCACCCCTGGGTTTCCCGGCCACCTGTGGGACTCTGTGTTGGCTTCCTTGGTCCTGACCTGCCTCATGGGTCAGCTGTGGGTTTGTGGTTGTGGTCCTCAGAGGAGAGCCCCCTCCCCTCCCCACGCCGGCCCAGGACAGAGCAGGGATTCAATAGTGTACATTCAACAAGGCACACCTGGAAAAGATGACTTACCCTGCGACCCAGAACCTTGGCCACTGGAGGAGAAGGTTAATCATTGAAGTTAATTATGAAAAAGATCACCAAGATAGCCAGCACTTAAATACCTTTTTAAAAAATTTTAATTTTGGGCGCCTGGGTGGCTCAGTGGGTTAAGCCGCTGCCTTCAGCTCAGGTCATGATCTCAGGGTCCTGGGATCGAGTCCCGCATCGGGCTCTCTGCTCGGCAGTGAGCCTGCTTCCCTCCCTCTCTCTCTGCCTGCCTCTCTGTCTACTTGTGATCTCTCTCTGTCAAATAAATAAATAAATAATTAAAAAAAATTTATTTTTATTTGTTTTTTTAACTGAAGTATAGTTGACGTAAGTGTCAGGCGTGCCCTGTGTGGTCTCTGTGCTGTGAGATGCTCACCCAAGTACAGCGGCCAGATGTCCGCACAGAGCACCATGGTCGTCCCACACACTGTGCGCCCCGTGCTGTGCCTGCCATCCCTGGGACTTACTCCTTCCGCAACTGGAAATCTGAACTTCCCTCCTCCATCACCTGCCCCCACCCCTGCCGGGCACCCATCAGCGTGTTCTCTGTGTTTGTGGGTCTGATTCTGTTTTTTGTTTGTTCATTTGTTTTATTTTTTAGATTCCACATATAAGTGAAATCACATGCGCCTTCTCTGCCTGACTCATTTCACTCAGCATAATACCTTCTGGGTCCATCGTGTTGTCCCAAATGTCAAGATCTCATTCTTTCTCATGGCTGAGTAATATTCCTGTGTGTGTGTGCGTGTGTGTGTGTGTACACACGTGCCGCATCTTCTTTATCCATTCACCTATCGGTGGACACTTGGGTTGCTCTCAAATCTTGGCTGTCGTAAATAACACTGCAGATATAGAGGGGTGTATATCTTTTTGAATTAGTGTCATTTTCTTCGAGTAAATACCAGTAGTGGAGTTATTGGATCATATGGTAGCGCTACTTTTCACTTTTTAAGGACCCTCCCTACTGTTTTCCACACTGGCTGCACCTGTTTGCATTCCCACCGACAGTGCACAAGTTTCCTTTAAATAGTTTTAACAGCAAGAGTGTTGTCTGCGCTGCTGACGGCTGAATTTCCTTTTTAAAAGCTGAGGGAAACCATATTGATCCACCATCCTGGCTGATGGTTAGAATCCCCTGGAAAGCTATTTTCAGAGCATTTAAGGGCTTTCAAAAACACAGGTCCCAGCTCGGAGGTTCTGACCAGCATCTGTGTTTGAGAGCCCTTGACCTTGGCGGCTTGTCGGGATGGTGTCCCTCAGCTGGTTCTGTGATTCTTCACTGTTAACGTCTTTTTCTCACCAACTCAAAATGAACCCCAACTGACAGTAAATGACAGAGATGCCGTTTCCAGCTGTAAAAGGAAAATTATGGTAAACCTTGTTATCAATCACCCTATATTTGTAACTTCTTAAATTTTCATTGAAAAAATTGTTCTGTTCATATGCAAGTCTTGGTTTTCAGATATCAATCTTAATTGTTGCTAAAGCTGTTTCTTAATCGTTAGCTGAAGGTTTGAAGAGTCAAAAGGAAAGTACTATTCATTTGTATTTAATATCATGTATGATTTAGAATTCACTTCCACAATAAAAACAGCTCATTTTTATTGAGCTATGGCCAGTCTCTGTGCTGGTGGGAAGCATTTCCTCGGTCCGATAACTACAGGAGAGATCCCGCCGTCGCTGTGGGCATGGGGGGCCAGGAATGCCCGTTAGTTCTCTTTTCTGACTTCTCCGTGTGCTGACAGGGAAGCAAGAGGAGAGAAGCCAGACTGTAGAGCTCGCAAAGAGGAAGCCATCTTGTGCTCTGCGGGCGTCTGGGGGAGAACGAGCCCCTGGGGGCCATGCCCACCGCCTACTGCACCACGAGCCCAAACAAGCCGAGAGCCCAATAAATGTTCGCAGGGTGAGCATCCGGCGCCACCAGCACCCTGATGTTAAATACAGCCTAGCCAGCGCGCCCCGTGCCCCCGGGGAGCCCCTCCGTGGCGCGGTCCCTCCAAATACTGGCTGAGCTGCCTTCTCTTCCCACACTTGGCTTTGCTGGGAATGCTGGAAATGCAGCCGCGCTGTGCGTGCCCTCTTGTGTCTGGATTCTTCTGCTCGGCATCACGTCGGGGGCATTGTTCTGTCTCCGCAGACCTCCGCTCGTGCGGACATTCCTCCCAGGGCTGGCGGCGGTGTGGGGTTGGGTGGGGGGAGCAGGTTCCTCAGTGGGGCTCGCTCCTGGGGCTGGAGAGGCTGGATCTTCCGACAGGTGCGTGTTCACCTGCGCCGGGGGTCGACAAACAATGTTCCCAAGTGGCTGCGGGTATCTCTCCTCCCTGCAGGAGTGCATGAGCTTCCACACACTCATCGCTCATCACTCATTACTGTTCCTCCTTATTGATTTGTAGGAGCTCTTTACATATTCTGGATATGACCCCTTTGCCGAGTTTTTGTATAAACTGCAAATGGCTCTTTTGTAATCTTCGTGTTGTCTTTTGATGGACAAAGCCTGTACTTGCTGTTCTTTTCCGGTTTGCGGGTTATCCTGCCCTTCCGGTCTCTTGGCCCCCCAGGCTCTCTGAAGATCTACTAATGTTATCAGTCTTTTTGCACAACTGGCCAGCAGCTCTGTGGGTTTTCTGTGTCACACGTGTGTTTCTATTATCCTGGCTCCTCATCAGGATTCCCTGCCAACCAGTTTTTTCGCCTTAAACTTGCCGTTTTCTCTGCCTTCTTGAGAGGCACACGTGAGTGATCAACTTCAGTCTTTCTTCTTTCTTGATCAGCGCCTTGGACATAGCTCTAGCGATGCACCTACCACGTGCAAGCTGATCCTGAAACACGCACGGGTGTCGGGAAATGGCTGTGTGGTGGGTGCGCCTCAGCCTCTGCGTGGCCCCGGCCTGCCTTCTGGGCAGTGAGGAACACCACTTCCTTTCTCAGGATTTCAGGGTGGGGGCCCCCGTGGAGCCACAAACCATTGTGTCACCGCTCGGGAAGACGGAAGCTCTGCGCGAACACAGCTGCTTCTTGGGGCCCAGGGCTCCGACTCACTGTGAGGGCGTTGGCTCGTTTGCCGGTAGCAGCCCCTGAGCCGGGTCCCTGGAGATGTCCCCCCACCTGCCTCCGTCTGAGAGAACATGAGCACAAGAGGGGGTGTTAAGAGGGGATGGCGAGTACATCCCCCTCAAGTGGAAAGCAGGGCCGTGAAGAGATGTTGGTGCCCCCGCGTTCATAGCAACATCATTCCCAGCAGCCGAGAGGTGGGGGCAGCCCCAGTGTCCACTGGCGGACGAGGAGACGCAGTGCGGCCCACATGCACACTGGAATACCACTCCGCCCGAGAGGGAAGGACGGCCGGACACCCGCCGCGGCGTGCGAGGGCCTTGAGGACACGATCGGCCAGATGCAGAAGACACATGGGTGACTGTCTTATATGACGTCCCCCGAGGCGTCCCATTCACGGAGACAGAAAGCAGGATGGTGGTGCCGGGGCCTGGGGACGGGCACGACGGGGTTGTTTCATGCAGCAGAGCTTCGGTTTGGGGAGAGAAGAACGCTCTCCCGTTTGGACAGCGGAGAGGGTTGCACCACTGTGTGAGTGTGCTTAATGCCAGTGAGTCGTGCACTTGAAACTCATTAAGATCACGAAGTTTATGTAGTCTGCGTTTTACTGCAAACGTTTGCAAACATTTTTTTTTAATTTTTATTTATTTATTTATTTATTTTTGTTTATTTACAGCATAACAGTGTTCATTGTTTTGGCATCACACCCAGTGCTCCATGCAGTACGTGCCCTCCCTATTACCCACCACCTGGTTCCTCAACCTCCCACGCCCCCGCCCCTTCAAAACCCTCTGGTTGTTTTTCAGAGTCCATAGTCTCTCATGGTTCATCTCCCATTCCAGTTTCCCTCAACTCCCTCTCTTCTCCATCTCCCCATGTCCTCCATGTTCTTTGTTATGCTCCACAAATAAGTGAGACCCTATGATACTTGACTCTCTCTGCTTGACTTATTTCACTCAGCATAATCTCTTCCAGTCCCATCCATGTTGCTACAAAAGTTGGGTATTCATCCTTTCTGATGGAGGCATAATACTCCATTGTGTATATGGACCATATCTTCCTTATCCATTCGTCCGTTGAAGGGCATCTTGGTTCTTTCCACAGTTCGGCGACCGTAGCCATTGCTGCAATAAACATTGGGGTACAGATGGCCCTTCTTTTCACTACATCTGTATCTTTGGGGTAAATACCCAGCAGTGCAATTGCAGGGTCATAGGGAAGCTCTATTCTTAATTTCTTCAGGAATCTCCACACTGTTCTCCAAAGTGGCTGCACTAACTTGCATTCCCACCAACAGTGTAAGAGGGTTCCCCTTTTCTCCACATCCTCTCCAACACACGTTGTTTCCTGTCTTGCTAATTTTGGCCATTCTAACTGGTATCGGGTGGTATCTCAATGTGGTTTTAATTTGAATCTCCCTGATGGCTAGTGATGATGAACATTTTTTCATGTGTCTGATAGCCATTTGTATGTCTTCTTTGGAGAAGTGTCTGTTCATATCTTTTGCCCATTTTTTGATATGATTATCTGTTTTGTGTGTGTTGAGTTTGAGAAGTTCTTTATAGATCCTGGATATCAACCTTTTGTCTGTACTGTCATTTGCAAATATCTTCTCCCATTCCGTGGGTTGCCTTTTTGTTTTGTTGACTGTTTCCTTTGCTGTGCAGAAGCTTTTGATCTTGATGAAGTCCCAAAAGTTCATTTTTGCTTTTGTTTCCTTGGCCTTTGGAGACATATCTTGAAAGAAGTTGCTGTGGCTGATATCGAAGAGGTTACTGCCTATGTTCTCCTCTAGGATTCTGAGAGATTCCTGTCTCACGTTGAGGTCTTTTATCCATTTCGAGTTCATCTTTGTGTACGGTGTAAGAGAATGGTCGAGTTTCATTCTTCTACATATCGCTGTCCATTTTTCCCAGCACCATTTATTGAAGAGACTGTCTTTTATCCATTGAATATTTTTTCCTGTTTTGTCGAAGATTATTTGACCATAGAGTTGAGGGTCCATATCTGGGCTCTCCACTCTGTTCCACTGGTCTATGTGTCTGTTTTTATGCCAGTACCACGCTGTCTTGGTGATCACAGCTTTGTAGTAAAGCTTGAAATCGGGTAACGTGATGCTGCCAGTTTTGTTTTTGTTTTTCAACATTTCCTTAGCAATTCAGGGTCTCTTCTGATTCCATACAAATTTTAGGATTATTTGCTCCAGCTCTTTGAAAAATACTGGTGGAATTTTGATCGGAATGGCATTAAAAGTATAGATTGCTCTAGGCAGTATAGACATTTTAACAATGTTTATTCTTCCAATCCAAGCATTTTTAACGAGGTTGGAAGAGCTGGCTGGGTTCTCCCGCCTTCAGCCCCTTGTGGACGTTCTCTGCCGTGTCAGTGAAGGGCCGGGGTCGCTGGTGGCAGGGCCGCTGAGGGGGGTCTGTCCTGCGGGGCTAGGACTGCGAGCTGGCCTCGGGTGGTCCCGCCCATGTGCTCCTGGGCACGACCAAGGCTGCTGCTGCTGATCGCACCCAGCGGCAGCTACATCTCCAGTATCCCAGGGAGGCTAAAGCTCAGGGCTTCACAGAGGCCGCTGCAGCCGGGTTCCACAACTGAAGGAATGCGTGCGCCGAACGGAGTTGGCCATCTCCGGAGGCCATCAGTCCCTCAGACATGGGCGTTTGTCGCCACGCTGTCTCCTCAGCAGCCCCAATCTCTCTGTCCTCCACGGCTCAGAAGTCCGGGCCACCCAAAGCCCACAGATCTCCTGGAGCCTGTTGGGATCTCCAGAATATTCCAATGCCGTCTGAGGTTGAATGTGCTCTGAAAAGTCCGACGCCTCCACCAGAGGTGTTTGACCGACTGCAAGTGCCGTGGTAGGTGTAGGCCAGCTGGGAAAACAGGTGTGAGGGGCTGGGGTCAGCCCGAGTCCCAGGAAGACTGGCGAGCATGCAGACCCCTCTCAGGGGCAGACGGCTCCAAGAGAAGGCGCCCTGGGCAGAGGACCGCTCTCCCTGGCCGGGAGAAATCACAGCCTTGTGCTGGGGCAGCACAGGAGGGAGCCAGGCTGACACTCCCAAACCCTGCCAGAGGTCCCACAGGGGCGGCCCTGCCCGCAGACCCAGCCCTGTTGTGGGGACCCTGTCACCTCCTCCGGGTGGCACGTCCCGTAATGAGGCCCATGTGGATTCTAAGTTGAATGTCTTCTCTCGTATGGAAGTCATCTCCAGAGATTCACACGTCTGCCTTCAAAGAGACCAAAGCCCAACGTGGAAAACTGGCTGATGGCATCTGTAGGGGACGGACGCCGTGGAGGATTCCAAAGTGTGTCCCGGAGCCAGGCCCCCAGCAGCACAGCCCGGGCCCGACCCCCTCACCGGCAAGAGAAGAGTGCCTTCTCAACGGTTCAGTCCAGCCGCATGTTTAATGGTGTCGTTGACCTTCATCTCTCTTTCATGCACACACACTACACACATACAACACACACACACAAGACACACATACACACATGTGCACACACACATACACACACGCAAACATGCACACCCAGAGACACACACACGGAAGATTTAGAACTTCCATGACCAGCAAAAGGAGAATCTCAGTGGAAACGTACAAATTCCCCACAAATTCTCACCTCGAGCCCGCACACCACCTGCAGTGGTGGAGACCCACTCCCCTGCAGTGTTTTGTTGGGTGAATCAGAACACGCTGGAGATGATGTTGGTGATGTGTAAGACGCAAACTCTGATGATGCTCTTTTCTCGAAACAAAGCAGCTTCAGGACCCCAGAGATTTGCAAAATTCAGCTGCTTCATGAAAGAGTTCCCCTCACTGGCTTCATTGCTGACAGTCGCTTCGGACACTGAGACCCTGTGGGTGCCAAGGATGGTGCGTGTGAGGCCTGGCGCAGAGCCCTGGCAGCCCATCGCGGGTTGTGGGCCCACGGCCCTGCAGGCGGACAGAGCTCCCAGGTCTGCACACCTGCTTTGAGTAACAACGGCGGAGACACTGAATTCCACTAAGTGACCCTGGGCAGGTGGCCCCCGTCATCCAGGCCCTTCCGGATGTCCTGATGAGAATTGATGGGGTCACAGTGTCCCTAGGAGAGGAGCCACACACACCGTACGATTCAGTGGCCAAGGGGACGGCCTGGGAGGCTCTCCGTGCGCATCTACAGAAGCACCGAGCTCACAGGCAGAGGAAGGGGGTGCAGGATGCAGGAGAGCCTGTCGGCCCCCCGCCACCCAGGCCCACTGAGGAGTTTGCGAGGCCCCTCAGCAAGGCACCCCAGGCTGGGGGAGAGGCTGAGACAACAGAAAGCCATTGTCCCCACTCCGCTCTGGAGGCGTGAGGTCCTGGGCCCAGGTGCCGCTGCGCTGGCTCCCTCTGAGCCTGGGAGAGAGGCTCTGGTCCAGGCGCTCCTGTGGCTTGCAGCCGGTGGTCTGCAGCTCACGCAGCATCCTCCCTGTGTGGTGTCCATGTCCACACTGCCCTTTTCTGTAAGGATGCTGCTCATATTGGATTGGGACCCATGTTGATGACCTCTTCTTAACTTGATTGCTTCTGCAAAGACCCTGTCTCCAAATAATGGCTTGTTCTCAAGTGCTGGGGTTAGGACTTCAGCATACAAATTTTGGGGTGGGGGACAGACACAATTCAGCTCATAAACATGGAGAAAGGAGGGTTGGGGCAGCCCAGAGATAGTGCATGGCCCGAGCTCTGGAAACTTCTGGAGTGCCCCTAGCAGCTCCTCTGGGAGCCTGCATGGCCAGACCCCTTCTTTCTCCATGGCTGGGGGGAACAAAGGAACCACAGTGCTCACTGGACTGGGAGGCTGGACATGACCTCGTCTGTGGCCAACTCTGATCTTTGGGGTTGCCCTGCAGAGCGTCACAGGCTGGCAAGGTCACAGGCAGGAGTGGGGTAAGTCCCAGCACCTGAGAAAGCACAGGGCCTGTTTCTGTCTCGAGAGAGTTTGGGACTCCCTGGCCAGGCCCTTCTGCTTCTGCTCTCCTCTCTCATGTGAACGTCACCGCCTGTTCCCTGGGGAACTTTGAGAACAAACTAAAGCCTCCATCTTTTGACGAGCTGCCTCACTCGAGCCCGGTCTAGCAAACGTAATGCAATAGGTGTTTCAGTCTGGCACCCAAGGTCATGGGATGGGACTCTCCGAGGACCCCCGGGTACCTGCTCCACGGGAAGGACTGAAAACGAATGTTTCCTCTCAGGGAAACATGATGAAATGTGGCTCATTTGGTCTGTTGTAAGTTCCCGTGATTCCTGAAGTCTGGATAATCTCCAGAATGACCCCCAGGGTCGGAAACCTACAAGGATCTTGTCTGTGAAGATGTAGAAAAAAACATCTTTTTCTGCCATTTTTAGCTCCGCTGACAGGGCCTCCTTGTGTCTCGGCACATTCCGTCGCCGTGGATATTCCCTCCCTGATTCTTTTTATTCCATGTGGATGTACCGCATATTGTCACTGTTCCCTAATTTGGGACCCTTGCTCATCGTTACACTCGTGCGTCCCCTTATGTTTCATTGTTCTGACCACACACTGGTTAGGAGAGCTCAGAGCAGGACGGTTTTTTTTTTTTTCCGTTCAGTGTCCCAAGACGTGGCCGCCGCACGGGGCTGCCCACACAGGTGCGTGGTGGCGTGGGGTCCCCTCCCAGACGGGAGCAGGCATGCACCCCGGGAGACGCTGTCCACACCCACGGCCCCGGTGCCGGTGCTGCCCGTCACCGGGCTGGCACGGGTCTGTGTCCGCTCCTGTGCCCTGCCTGCGGGTGTGTGCTGCTCACCGGCGTCACCGTGGCTCGTGTGGAAGCGTGGCAGAGGACGCACCATCTGCGAGATTCTGCCGGCTTCCCCCTACATCCCTGACTCGGAGCCTCGAGCGGGTGAGCTCCTTGTCCCTTGCCTTCGGACACTTCACTCCTTCCTCTTTTTCTCTCCCTGAACGTTTGCAGAGAACGGATTTCTTCATCTTCAGGAATGTCAGCCTAATCCTCCGAAACTGGACATTTTCCATTAATCATGAATAAAAGGCCAGGCTGTGCTCCCCACGTGTGTTTCTCTTCCTGCTCCGTTTGCTAGGCCCGCGGGGTTAACCATGTGCGTGCTGGTTTAGCGCCTGACTCAGCACCGTGGCCTCCCAGCGCCCGTGGTGCTGGACAGGAATTGGTGTCACACGTGGGACGACCGGACTGGGAGCAACATGACAGTGGCCCAGGCCAGTATGTCGCTGCTGCTTTTGAAGGGTAGGCTCACCGTGGCCAGGGTCCAGACGTGATCATGTCTGGGAGACCTGTTCCCACGTCTGTAAGGCGTCTGGGACGGGAGCGCCTGTGGGACCTTCGCGGATTAGTGTCTATGTGGCCGCTCACTCCAGCTCGGCTGTTGTGCCTCACTGAAAGCCAGCCACAGCCCGAAGCCATGGGACTGGGTTTCACGTGTTGACACCTGGAAGCAACCCCAAAAGCCTGATGTCAGTGACTGAGTGGGTGCCGCCTCCCTTGCTTCAGAAGGTAAGAGCTAGAAAGGACTGTCACGGGCTGCAGAGGGCTCCGCAGCTCTGCTGTGGACCAGCCACCACCAGGGGCCTGGAAAGCCAGACGACCCCCACGTCGTGGTCAGATGAGAGGGTCGGACGGCTCGGTGTCTCCTGGGCCTTGTGGCTGAGTCCCAGCTGTGGGGAGCAGCAGGCGTGCGGTTCTGACAAACCCTCCCCAGGGGATGCCTGTCCCTGTCCTCTGACAAACCCCACCAGGTGCCCTTGTGGACCCCTTCCGTGGCTTATGGACTATTTGGGGGGCACCCCCATATTTTTGGGTGTGAGAGCCCCCACGTATTTGAGTTTATAAAGAATATTCACACAAATCATCTCATTCTTGGGGGAAGTGAGACCCCAAAGGTCCGTGGTTCATTGACACAGACATGGAAACAATACATGCTTCAGGGACCCCAAGCCGAGCAGTCCCACGCCCACCCCCGGAGGGGGGTGCTTCTCTGGCTGGTGTGCAGGTTCTCCCCCGACTTCCTGACCGCAGCACCAGCACCCGGCCTTCAAACAGTGGAGAAAACCACGTTCGAGCTCCATCAACCTAGATTTTAATTTTTTATTCCAAGTCGAAGCCAATTCATGTCAGAGTCAAGAGCATCTTGGTTAATAAATCTCTTAAACTTAAGATAAATAAAATCAAGTTCCCTTTGGCAAAATGCACCTTAACCGTGTACCCGGTGGGACTTGCCCGGATCGCTGAGCCGCGTATTCCACGGGGGATGGTCTCTCACTGGACGATCTGGGGGAGGGCAAAGGACGATGGCTTCGGGGACTCAGGTCAGGGCTCCGTTCTCAGCCTGTAAGCGTCCCCCAGCCTTTCCTCTGTTGGCATCCCCTCGTAGCAGCCTCCTTCTCCGGCTGGGGAGATGGAGGCCAGCCAGCTGCCTCTTAAGTCTATCTCGTGTTTTCTGTGAAGATGAAACTGTTGTTTAGCAAATCGCACCTTCCATGACCCCGCTTGGGGACACGGACTACTCCCCCCGCATGTGCTCCCCTCGCACCCTGACGGCTCAGCTCTCGTCCCGACTGGAGGCAGGTGAGCAACTCCGGTGGAGTCTCTCGGTCGGCAGACACTCACCAGCAGCCCCAACCCTGTCTACGCCCAGATGTCCCCAGGGCCCTACAGGGCCGTTCTGCCGAATGCTACAGCCTCCAAGCAAAACCATCCTTCCTGGGGACATCTGACGGCAGTTCCAAGCTTGCCTGGAGTCTTTCTTCCTCTTCGAGGAGGAAAGAGCCGGGCTGCGGATGGTGCCGTTGTGAGCCGAGTGCTGTGCCCATGGGAAGCTGCCCACGCCGCGTCCCCTAGGGGAGCAGCTGCTGCTGGCCCTGGGTCTGCTCCTGTCCAGCAGGGGGCACTGGGACAAGACTGTCGGAGGGGCATCTCCTTCGGTTCGGTTCCCGCCCAGCACAGATGCCGTGGGCAGAGGCTGAAGCCATGCCATCTGTGGACCCCTGTGGTGGTGAATCACGTGAGCCTGTTCTCGAAGGAGACATCCGCTGGGCCAATAGTAGAAATAGAAACTGCTGATTCAGAGTGCGGCTGAGTCAGGGGTATGTTTCGGGGTGAAAAGAGAAGAGGCTGATTATGGGGTGTGCAGAGGACAGGTGTGTGCAGGGATGTGTGCAGGGGACAGGTGTCTGCAGAGGACAGCTGTGTGCAGGGGACAAGTGTAGGCAGAGGACAGCTGTGTGCAGAGAATAGCTATGTGCACGGATGTGTGCAAAGGACAGCTGTGTGCAGGGGACAGGTGTGTGCAGGGGACAAGTGTGTGCAGGGATGTGTGCAGGGGACAGGGTGTGCAGAGGACAGCTATGTGCAGAGGACAGGTGTGTGGAGCATGGCCGTGAGCCGTGGGTGGGGGGAGGGAGGAGGACGAGCCGTAGCATGTTGTCTGTAGCGTTTGATGTGAGACAGGGCACAGAATGAAGGCTTTCTATGGTTCTCCCGAAACTCACACAGTCATTTCATGTCTCCATAAACATGAAAACCCTCACATAAAAACTTTCCCTAGTTAATTATGAGAAGCCGCTAACCGCAGGGGAGGTTTTGTGGTGGCGGCAATGGGAAATGCTTTGGGGGCACGTTATTGCCTCACAACAGTGAAAACTGTAAACGCACTGGTCCAGCAGCTCCTGGGAAGCCTTGTCACGAGTCCGCCTCTGCCGCCTCCCAAGAGGTGGAAATGCTGAAAGGGAGAGCCTCCTGAGGGAAGGCAGTGGACAGGGAGAGAGAAAGAGAAATCGGCCCCCTTAAGAAGTTTCTGGCGGAAAATTCGGCTTAGAACTAAGTGGCTCCATTGGGAAAAACAATGTCTCCAGAGATACCCGTAGAAGAGCCCGGGACCTGAGTGAGCGGGGGAATTGGGGGACCTGCGGCCCCGGGGTGTGTGTGGTGTCATCCCCTTCCCGGGTGTGGGTGCACCTGGGGCCTGCTTCCCCCCAGGAGAGCCCAGTGCAGGGGATGGGCGTGCCTGCCCCAAGGAGGTTACAGTGAGTGGACGAGGCTACCTTGTCCTGCAGGATAGACACCCAGGCTCCAGCCATGAGGGGCCAACTTCTGCTCACAACCACGGGAGCGGGACAGGGGTCCCTGAGCTTCAGAGGAACACACAGCCGGACAGGGACTTGCTTGCAGCCCTGTGAGACCCTGAGCTTGGAACTCAGTCCAGCCGAGCCAGGACTCCTGACTACCGATGCTCTGAGATAATGAATGGTGCATTTTTTGTCTTTTTTTTTTTTAAATATTTTATTTATTTGACAGAGAGAAATCACAACTAGGCAGAGAGGCAGACAGAGAGAGAGGAAGAAGCAGGCTCCCCGCAGAACAGAGAGCCCGATGCGGGGCTCGATCCCAGGACCCTGGGATCATGACTTGAGCCGAAGGCAGAGGCTTTAACCAACTGAGCCACCCAGGCGCCCAGTGCATTTTTTGTCTTAAAAACAACTGCGTTGTAATATATTTCACATACATACAACTCGTCCATTATAATTCAGTGCATTTTAGTGTGTTCACAGGGTTATGCGATCATCCCAGAACATTCGAGAACATTGTGATGCCTCCTGGAAGAACCCCCAGGCCCATTAGCTGTCATTCTATATCCCCTCCCTCCACCTGGCCTAAGTAGCCATGGATGTAGTCTCTATCTCTCTCATTCGTCTATCCTGGACACTTCATATATATGGAACCCTACCATATGAGGTCCTTAGTGACGATGTGTTCACGTGCGCTATATCTTTTCAGTGTTGTTAGACTTCTTTATGTATCCTGTGTACAAGTCCCTGGCAGATACGGGATTTTATATAACGTCTGTTTTGTGAATTGTCTTTTCACTTCTTTGATGTACCTTTGGTGGCACAAAAGTTTTCAATTTTAATGAAGTCTAATTTATCTTTTTTCTCTTGTCACCTGTGCCTTTGGCGTCATTATCTAAGAAACCATTGCCTCAGCGAACATCATGAAAAGTCACTCCTATATTTCCTTAACTCTTACATTTAGGTTGATGATTCGTTTCGAGTTCAGTTTGTATGGTGTGAGGTTTGGGACCAAGGCTGGTCTTAAGCATAGAGATACCCAGTTGTCCCAACACCGTTTGTTGAGGAGTATCCTCTCTCCCCTTGAATCATCTTAGCTGCTTTGTAAAAAGGAGTCGCCCATAAGTGTAAATCCTTATTTCTTATGTCTTAATTCTGTTCCATAGATCTGTATGTCTATCATTATACCCTGATTACAGTAGCTTTGTTTTAAGTTTCAAAATTGGGCTGTATGGGTCCTCCACCCTCGTTCTTCATTTTCAAGATTGTTTTGGCTATTCTGCACCTCTTGCCTGTCTATGTGAGTTCTGAAATCAGCTAGTCAATGTCTGCTAAAAAAAAAATGCCACCTGGGGTTTTGATAAGGATCACATTGAATTTGTAGATGGTTTGGGGGGTGTTTTTTGATGATTGTTAAGATGGCAATCTTAACAATATTAACCCTTGTTACCCGCGATATGGAATGTCTTTCCATATATTTAGATCTACTCTAATTACCTTCGACGGTGTTTTATAGTTTCTAGTGTAAACGTTCTGCACTCATTTTGTTCCTAAGCATCTTTTTTTTATACTATTGAAAACTGAAGTTTCCTTTCATTTCTTTTTCACACTGTCCATTGCCTGTACACAGACACACAACTGCATATTGATTTTATGTTCTGACACCTCACTGAACTCCTTCATTAATTCTCGTGGTAGATTTTTATGGTAGATTCCTAAAGATTTGGTGTATATAATGTCATGTCATCTGGGAATATCATTTTTATCTCTTCTCCAATCTGGATGTATTCTTTTCTCTTTTCTTTCTTTTCTTATTTTTTGTTGGCTTGGCTAGGGCTTCCAGGGCAAGGTTAAATGGAAGTAGCAAGAAGAGATATCCTCGTCTTGTTCCTGATTTTAGAAGGAAAGCCTTTAGTTTCTCAGCATTAAGTTTATCTTAGCTGTGAGTTTTTCCATAAATGTCCTTTTTTTTTTTTTTATCAGATTTAGGAAGTTCCCTTCCACTTCTTGTTTGTTGAGTGGTTTTACTATGAAAGAGTTTTGGATTTTTTTCAAGTAATTTTTCTGCAACTACTGATATGATCTTTTTTTGTCTTTATTCCGTTATATATTGGATTACATGAATTTTTGGATGATTAAATCAACTTCGTATGAGTGAGAAAAATCCTTTATGAAATTTAATCAATTTTCTTAAATGAATGTTTCATGACTTGCTGGATGGCTTTAGGACGACTTTCAGGACTTTAAATGATTGTTGGTTTGTTATTGAAGTTGAAATTGTGGTTTTGTTGGAGAAAGGGTCCACAGAGCTCCTTATTGGTCATTTGGAAAAGCCAAACATGGTGGCCGTCTGTTCCGCGGCATCAGAAACCAGTACAGGTGTGACTGGTTCTGGCTGTGTGCTGGTTCTGACCACCAGTCTATTGAGAATGGAAAAGCAGCTGTAGAAAAGCGTAGGGAGAATGCCCCTCCAAAAGACTTCTCCCATCTGGGTCACCACCCAGGAGTAGGGCAGCCGAGGGCATGCACCCCGGAGGCCCCCGCCTTGCCCCCTGTGCCAGCTCGTGGGCACTGGGATAAGCGCAGGTGCAGCGTGGACCCCAGGGTGCGACGGAGCTCCCTCTGCTCCTGCCCACAGCACGGAGCGCCCATGGCCCATTTCTGACCGGAAGCCCCTCTGCTCAGAGCACCTTACCCCTAGCTCATCCCTGAACATGGGGGAAAAGATTCAGGGTGATGTAAGTGCCAGCCCGAGACAGTAGCTGCTCATGTGACTTCCACAGACACTAGAAAATCGTTAAACTTAATTAAAAAGAATTATTAGCAAATAATCATCCTGTCAGGGACAATGGGTGGATTGCATCTCAGTACAGCTGGGCTCCCCACAGTCCTGTGTCTCATATTAGGAAAAGGCTCAGCTCTATAAAAGTAAGATCGACTTCCTCCGGTAATCCAACCACTGGGAAAGACTCATGCACCCTCTTACCCAAGAACTGTCTTAGCCCTGCCGGCAAGGACGGATCTGTAGTGCCAAACCTTCGGGGCATCGGTAACTTACTCTGGAGAGCTGGTGGGACTCTAGACCGTCAGGGACATCACAGTGGATGTGGCCCTGATTCCAAACAGTCAGAGGCCCAGATAAGACTCGGGAGCAATGATTGCTGCTGGCCCTTCTCGGGGGAGCTGACGGCAGAAAAGGGAGTCCATGGGGGGAGCGGGGGGGAAGCTTCGCAGAGAAGGCGCATTGCAGGGGTGTTGGTACCCGTAATGGGCAGAACATGTTTGCCGTCAAGTGGAAGGGGCATGTAACAAGCAAATGATCATGATATGGTGGCAGACAGCCATGGGAAATGGTGTTTTGGGGGTGCCAGGGTGGCTCAGTGGGTTAAAGCCTCTACCTTCGGCTCAGGCCATGGTCTCAGGGTCCTGGGATCGAGCCCTGCATCAGGCTCTCTGCTCCTCAGGGCGCCTGCTTCCTCCTCTCTCTCTGCCTGCCTCTCTGCCTACTTGTGATCTCTCTCTCTCTGTCAAATAAATAAATAAAATTTAAAAAAAAAAAAAAGAAAAAATTTTTTGATGTTTTATGTCATCTTTTAATGACAGAAAGAGAAAATACGAGTTATTCTAACAAGCAGGGCAGAGGCGTTATGCTACACAATCCTAATTGTACCATACAGTACATGCGGGTGATTTCATTTATCTGGGTTGTGCGAACATACAAACACACAGATAGGACATGGGATCTTCCTATGTGCTGCGCACACGGACACACACACAGACACACACACGCAAACACACATGGCATGCACACACACACGCACGCACACACGCACTCTCCTCACACACACATGCATGCACACACGCACACACACACTTTTTAAGGGCCTATGGTGTGCCCCAGCATGCACAGTGCTAAGTGATTTAGAAACAACATCTTGTTTATTGCTTGCAACAACTCCACGAGGGAGGTAAGTACTGGGTTGAGTGGTGTCCTCCCAAATTCAGCCCACCTCGCACCTCTGCATGTGATCTTACTCAGAAACGGGGTCTTTGCCGATGTCATCGGGTGACGACGAAGTCGTCCTGGACCAGGGTGGTTCTAAATCCAGTAACTGGCGTCCTGATAAGAGAAGGCGACATGGGCACAGCCACATGGGGGTGGACAGGCCGTGCAAAGACAGAGGCAGATGCCTCAGTGATGTGCTGGGAGCTCAGGAGCACGCGGGACTGGGGGCCGCCCCCAGGAGCTCGAGGAGGCAAGGGAGGAATCCTCTTTAGCATCTTCAGAGGAAGCACAGCCCCACCAACACCTTGATTTGAGGATTCTGGCCTCCAAAACTGAACAGAGCAAATTTCTGTTGCTTTAAGCAGCCTGCTTTGTGATACTTGTTATGGCAGCCACAGGACATTAACACAGGTACGTTTATCCCCCTCCAATACATCAAGAGAGCAATCAGAACTAAGCGCTCTGTGGGAGCCCCCACATTTGTAGTTGACTGGGCAAAAGACGGGTGTCCTGGGCGCCTCATTTACAGCTGGTGTCAGAAATGTGGGCGGCGTTGCGGGCTGAGCCCCTCACTGTACCCCATGAACTCTGGGTCGGCAGCATCAGGATCAAATTGAATTGAGTAGCTGGACACCTAGTTGGTGTCAGAAAATTGGAGGCTATTTCTTTTCTTTTTTTTTTTAAGATTTTATTTATTTATTTATTTGACAGAGAGAGATCACAAGTAGGCAGAGAGGCAGGCAGAGAGAGAGGGGGGAAGCAGGCTCGCTGCTGAGCAGAGAGCCCGATGCGGGACTCGATCCCAGGACCCTGAGATCATGACCTGAGCCGAAGGCAGCGGCTTAACCCACTGAGCCACCCAGGCGCCCCTGGAGTCTATTTCTTATAAAGTACAAACTAAGACCAAAATGTGATACAAGCTCCGTGTATTTGACTGGCCAAAAAATAAGGAATCTGGGAGTGCCAGCAGTGGGGCAGGCTGTGAATGGAAGGGGCTTTAGGCAGTCCTGGGGATTGCAGATCAGAGGACGGCTTTGGAAGTGACTGACTTGTGTCGCAGAGCTAGATAACCATGTAATATGACTCAGCCACTCTGTTCTTCAGGGTGTGTCTGTGGGAAACTCCTGCACACGGGCCCCAGAGCAACCGCACCGTGTCGGTGCCAGCTAAGACTCTGAGACCGTGAAAAACGACTGAGCATAGACCAGACATAAGCATGGGCGTCAGTAACAGGGTTACTGAGTAACAGGGTTACATTGCAAGGAGCAAGTCCCAGGGGACATGATATGTACAAGATGGTATCCTTTTCCAGAGTTCAAAAATAAATAAAATGAAACTGTATATAGTTGGGGCATACAAACAATTCATCACAAAGCAAGGACCTACCCACGCACATTTCAAGCTAGTAAATACGGGTCTTGAAAAAGTAACCCAAACTGCTGATAACTTAGATCAGGTCCTCAGTTCACCCTTCCACACTTTCCCAGGGAAGTCAGGCATCACTGCAGTTTTAGCAAATTACAATCTTAGGCAATGCTTTGCCCCCAGAGTTTTTCTCCACCAAGAAGATGTGTCATTTCGGTTTTTATTTACTTGCTGATGGGTGTGTGAGAGGGTTTTCTCAGTAAATCCTTGGAGAATAGCCTTTCTCATCATGGAGCAATGTTATGATATTTTATGGCATAATGATGTGAAAACACTTTGTTTGTACAAAACAATTAAGGCTTTTACAGAGTCATTTAACTGGGGATTTCTTTTTCCCTTTTCTTGGCAACAAACCTAGCTAAGCAATTCTGTTGTTCCTTTGGGTGGGGGATTCTGTACACAGAAGGGGTGATGCTTGGACCAGCACAGGTTTGGAACATATAACCCATCAGCTCTGCAAATACGACTGTGGTGAGGGGCCCTAAAGCCCTGGTCATGTCCATCTGTGGGATGAAGCCTTGGTTAGAGAGAAGGCAGGTGGCTGGAGGGATTCAGGGTGCAGCCGCTGTAGCAGCCAGACAAGAGGGCAAGAATCTGGAGGTGCCTAGAAGAGATCAAATCAAGCTCTAGTTGATCTGGTTTGTGGAGGAAAGGCCATGAAACCATGGGCAGGGCATGGAAGAGCAGGAAATGCTTTGAAGTCAGACAGCCCCTCACAGAGGGCTGGGGATCTGATCCGAGTCAGAAGTGGCTTGAAGCCATGACAAGATGGCCCCATGACCTGGGTGCCAAGTGGCGTGAGTGAGGTCATCAAAGAACAGCCGATCTGCTTTGAGCACTGGTGCTCACAGACACTGGAATAATCTAAGATGCTGGCAAGGGTATCCTTGGCTGGTGGGAGGATTGTGTTTAATGTGGCATTTGTCAAAGTCTAGAGATCTACAAAGAAACTAGGTGAAAACCATCAATCTCTTTTTCTAATAATTTTAATTCTAGGAATTTATACCTTTCAAAAATATTATTAAGCATAAGGTTTCAAAGGATGCCACACAGCATCCTATCTTCAGGGTTCTTGGGGCATCACAAAGCTTCTGGATCAACACTTACTTGAACCCCACTCCTATTAATTTAGGCTTCGGATTCATGGCCTCTGTCATTTGAAGCTGCAAATGTTCCAGCAGACAAGGGAGCCATTTGTACCGGGGTGGTTTACGTTTCTAGATCTCCCCCCACTACACTAACTCAGAGTAATTCTGCTGGCAGAAATTAGCCATGAATTTCACCTCCTAAAAAACTCTTGCATGCAAATCAGCTGCACCTTCAACTAAGGAAGGCCCAACAGTTTCCTTCTGGAAATGATAAAGCTATGGTTACATGGAAGACAAGGGAGGGAGATCCACTTTAAGACATTTTCACAAAATTTCACTGTGTAGGAGGCTAGGAACATGAATATTAAAACAACAATCACAAAAATGGAATTTGTTTCCATTATTGAGACCAAGCTACAGGTCATCAAAACATCTGGAAGATTGGCCATGCAGGGGGCAAACGCGGACAGTCACTGTTGGCTGGGGGTGGGGAAGGGGGCAGGGGATTCCAGTCCTCCCAGTTCTTCACAGCCCGAGAGCACGGAGATGCAGACCCAGACCTCAAGGAAAACAAAGGAAACCCAAGTTGGTTTTCCGAAGCTCAAACCCTCTGCTTATCAGCACGCACATCTACTTTCCGGTGTGGATTAGTCTTCTTGACTGTAGAAAATCAAATATGAAACTGTCGTCATCTGTCGTCATATGAGGGGGACCGTGGAGATGGGCAGCGAGCGCCATCCACCTCCTGGGCCAGGGAGTGGATCCAGGCCCCTTAGTTCCTAAAATATCAACTTCTACCCAATGGCACCACAAGCCCCTGGAGATCCGGCTGACCCTAGCCCCGGGAGCAGTTGTTGCGCCAGAAACTGAGAAAGTTCTCAGAAAAGAATGAGAAGACAACGAGGTGGGGCATTCTGATGGCACAGGAGCTGACCTGGAAAATCCCAGAGGCCAATGCCAGAGTGAGCTGAGCAACAAAATAAATAAGGAGAAGATCAGACTGTACCCCAGAGAAGAAACTCAGTATCCGTGAGTGCATGCTGGCACAAGTAAATGATGAGAAGATCAATAAATGGGAAAATGGGACAAGTCTTCCTTCAAGAATCCCCAATAATACATGTATCAGGACTGGGGGGTGGGGGGATCACCATGAGAACCACAGTTAGAAGTGCTGTTGGCAAGGGCCACGGCCAATGCTGAATCAGCAGGCCCTGGCTCGGCCTCAAAGTCCCTACCACAAAATGTTTATTAATGACCGTGGTGGTTGTAACCTATGTGCAGATTCTCTGATCCGCCTCCAGGATCCCACTTCTCCTCCCCTTGAGTGTGAGCCTGTGTCTCACTCATGGAGGAGGAAACAGACATTTCACAGAGACCACACCTGGACCTGCAGATCCAGCATCCTAGCACCAGGGGCTGTCGGGTTGCACGCAGCCCCCGATGGGAGGCCATGAGGCTGCCCCTGTGAGTGTCATCCTCCCAGTCTATAACCCTGGTGTCACTAACCATGGGAAGGCATCAGAGGGACATTTTGCAGAATAGCACAGTCACGAAAACTGGACCTCAGGGGAGTAAGTCATGCGGCAGAGGCATGGGGAACCCTGGGTGGGATTCTGGGGGAGAAGCAGGGCATCTGCAGAAAGACGCGTGGTGTCTGAATATTCTGGAATGCCGTGAATAACGTGCTACTAACATGGTGGGAATTTCTTAGTTTCGACAAATGTCCTGTGGTTACGTAAGGTTGCAACATCAGGGACACGGGGTGAAGAAAAGAGCTCTTTGCACTAGTTTTATGACTCCTCTGTAAATACGACATTTTCTCCAAATGAAACATTAGGACATTTCTAAAACAAGAGTGTGGGCCGTCAGAGGCTTCAGGGTGAGAGGCTTACTGAGGAAACAGCCGTATCAGCTGGTGCATAAGGGACACCCAGAGTGCTGGTTCCCTTCCCATCCCGGGGTCTCCCCCTCGCTGAGGAAGGACACACGTGTCCAATGTCTGCTGCAGTGGGTGGCCATTGGACACATTCTTTCCTCAAGAAGGGCTGTCACCACAGAGCTGTTTGAATGGGATCAATGGTCAGAAGTGGAATTTCAAGCACCAGCTCAGGAGTCACCAAAACGAACGGCCAGTGCTCACGTAGTCACGAAGAAGCGCCTCCGCCATCTGACTCAGCGACCCCATTTCCACTTGGAAATGTATCCTCGGGAAAAAATCCGGTCCTACGAAGACACTCACTGCTGGGTGGCTTCTCCCAGTCCGACAACAGAAAGAGAGCAAACATCTATGTATGAATTCCCTGAGAGAAACTGAAGTCAGACTTTCTTTTTGCAAACGCACCTGCCCAGCATTCCCGCACTTGTCCACACCGGTGTGCCTGGGCTTGGAGGCTTGCTCTGAACAGGTTTATCTTATACCCCGCATCCAAAAAGCCACCACACCTCATCAATACTCTCGAAACTGAGGCCACCTGCCCACCAAGCTCGCATTTCTTTCAGGAGTCACCTCATCTGTCTTTGCAACTTGAAGGCCTGGGTGTGAAGTCACTCATCCACCTCCATACCCGCCTAGTAGAGGCCGGAAAATGCTGGAAACAGCCTTGTTAACCGGCTTGCCCATTCTGAAGAGACACTTCCAGCTACCAGCCAAGTGCTTAGCTGGGAGCTGAGACCCTTCATGGCGGTGTCGGCACCCGGGGCCCATTTCCACACCCCACCGCAGCCCCAGAGCTCACTTTCTACTCAACCTACAGCCATGAAGTCCACTCGCCAGGCCAAGGGTCCCCGGAGATGCTAGGGAAAGCCAGGAGAACAAAGCATTTATCCGGACGTGGAAATTGCCCAGGACATCCCCCTGGCCAAGTTCAGCACCTGGTGCTTCTCCTCCCCTGCCCACCAGAGCCTCCATTACCTCTGACTCTGCTCAAGAGACAACGTTCCCCTGAGAGGGTCCTGCCACCCCAGAGTCCCCAGGCCCCACACACTCCCGACACCCAGGGCTGGGCTGGCTCCCTGTTGCCCTCCCTGCTTTCTGCACAATCACCACCAGTGGGACCCATGGGAGCTATTCCATGATTTGTGCATTTTACAATAACACGTGTGTGAAACGTGCCTGAACAACACGACTCAGAGGAACATTGTACAACTTTCCAAACTGCCACCCACGTGTACTCAGTGCCATTATCAGTTTGAGTTGGTCCAAAGCTTCATGAGAGTATCGCTCAGGGAGACCCATGCTCCCCGATCCCTCGCCCACAAGGAAGCATGTCCTCCGCGACAGGCTGGGTTGGGGATGGGAAGAATTCCACCGCGTAGCTCTTGGATCGCTGTGGCTTTTATTCCACTGTTTCTTTCTCTGGGAGAAAGGAAGGACCATGGCAGAAAGAATATCACAGGACACTAAGGCTTGAACTCTGAGTTCAAACTCTTGAGATAGGCGTATATCCCCCAGAAGGACTTTTCGGGTGGTGAGATCTGGGGAAGACATGGGTGGCCCTGGTCGGGGATGGCCAGGGAGCCATGCGTCAGCAGTAACTATGAAGACCTAATGTGCCCACAACTAAGGGCTTCTTGCCCAGCTAGCGCTCCACCGGTTAGCCAGGTCGAAGCAGAAACTGGCAAAATCCTGTGGGTTTTAAGTTCCCAGACCTGCCTGGGCTCCCAGTGGTATTCTCCGGGCTTTGGGTAACAGAGAGGCTTTGGACCCGCTTTGGTGAAGTAACAATGTGTATGTAAGAGAAGGTGCAAATCAAAACCTCAGCACAACGACCCTTTCAGGTCAGAGCACGCTTGGGAGGACATTCCTCCATCCTGCGTGTGTGTGTGCGTGCGTCCGCATGCGTATGCCCCCGAGCAGATGCGTGTGCATCAGGGCTGCCACTGGCCTCTTCTCCGTGGCTCCACAGGGCACCTCGCTTCCCCAGTGGCTTTGGTGTGGTGGTGAATCCTATGTGGCCAGGCAAACACCTGCAGTGAAGGCATGTTTGGATATCCATAGTCCCCACTACACCGATTCTTGGGTTCTCCATTTTGGGCTTTTCGAAATGCTCAAAGCTTCTGACCCAGTGGGCCTTGGGTGGGCGGTGGGCAGGAATCTGCTTTTCTTTTGGCAATACTGATGCTCCCTGTCCTGGGGCCATGACTGGAGAGCTCCTGTCTGTCGGGATAGATTCCTGAGGATCCACGGGGCTCCTGGACAGAGGGCTGGGTGAACTGTGGTGTATGCTCACTGAGGGGACTGATTAATTGTCGACTTAATCTAGAATCCAAAAGAGAGCCGTCCAAGAAGAGAGGAGGTTCTTGGTGCCAGATGTTCACAGAAGGAGAAGGTGAGGGCGAGCTGTCCCTGGGCCCAGACCATCCCCTGCCACACCTCCGCCGCAGGCGCAAGAGATTTGGTTAGGAGGTGGTTCTTCCCCAGGACAATCCAATATCCCCAGAAAAACTGATCCCAAAGCTGCGATCAGCAGGATGCTGAGAAACACTAGTGGTTCTCCTCTCTCTCATCACCACCCTCCTGCCGGCAGTTTAGGCATGCGGGTGGCAGGTCAGAGGGGTCCCCGTGCACGCGTCCAGGTCAGAGGGAGGGCCCTCTGTGCATACTCTGGGCACAGTCTCACAGGCCACAGTGACCCTGGGCACCCTAAGCCTGCTTGCCTGCCCTCCAGCTTGAGGATGAAACCCCACAACCAAACAGCCATTCTCTGACCCCACAGTAAAACCTGAGATGGTCCGGCTTCTCAAAGCATTGTCCATAGACAAGCTGGGGACATTGCTTAAATACGAGAAGCTGCTTCCTAGGACCATGGGGACTTACCCTTGGTCCCCAGGCATCCTCACCACCTCCCCCACGGCCCCAGTCCAGGCTGCCTCCACCCATTCGGCTCTCCTAGTGATGGTGTGGGGGTGGGAGGCAGGAGAGCCGACAGGCAAGCTCACCCCCAGAAGCCCAGAAATGTCCCTATGAAGAGCTGGGTCCTCAGGCAGCCGGGTGGGGGTGCACCCATGTGGCAGCACCCAGGGGTCTGAAGTCATCTCCGTCTACCAGACGGTGAGCACGGATGGTCTCTCCTCTGTGATGCACTTGCCCTGTCCTCCAAATGGAATCTCACAGCTCCAGGAAGGAATGGCGTCCTCCGTGCGTTCACACCTCAGTGTCTGTAGCGAGCCCCCCACGAACAGCGGGAGACCGTGTGGGAAAAGCCTGCTGAACAGGGAGGGTTCCCGTCTATGCAGACGCAGGGAACTACCTGTCCCTTGGGGCTCCAGAGGAGCTGGGTCTGGGGTCTGTGCATGCTTGAGGGGCCAGCAGGAAACTCTCCCAAGGTGTTTCCATTCTGAGCCCTCTCCGAACTATCCTGGGAGACAGCCTAGAGCTCAGTGAGGCCACCAGACTCGTCTTCCCCTGGGGACCTGGTCCAGCCCATGTAGAAAACCCAATGGTGTGGCCTGGGGGCTGCCCATGGCCTGCAGCCCAGAAGGGTAAAGCCTGGGGTTTCCAAAACCAGCCACGGTGGTTGGGGAGCTAAGGCAGACTCTGCTCTCTCCACTTGGCCCCCCTAAGGGACCCCCGCAAACTTGCAGCTTTGCATCTGGGTGGGGGGGTCAGCATGCAACCCAGGAGCTGGGACATGCTGCTGTGCAGGGCACCTGGGTCAGCAGGGGGGCCTCTGGGCTGGCCCACACATGCTGTCACACCAACACCAGTACACTGCTGGGTTGCTCCGAAGATTCAACGTCATTTCTGAACTCCTTCGGAAGATCTACATCAGTGCTTCCTGACCGGTGGGACTTGGTCCCTCAGGGGACATTTGGGAATGTGTGGCTTTTGGTCATTACAACTGGGAAGACAGGGCACTACCAATAATATCTCAGGGACAGCGGGGGCAGAGGCCAGGACGCTGCCCACACCCAACAGTACACGCGAGAGCCCCTGGAAGGAAGAGTTATCGGATTCAAAATGTCAATAGCGCCAAGGGTAAAACACCCTGATCTACAGGCTTCAGAAAAAACACTGACTTGTATGTAAAAGATTCAGCTGAGAAGCTGTCCCAAGCTTGCTGTGCTGTCTCTCCAGAGGCTGTCTCTTTCCACCCACCTGCCTGCCTGCTGGGTGGAGCCACACACCTGGCCCCAACCTGGCCTCCACCTGGCCACCGCTTGGCCCCCACCTGGTCTCCACCTGGCCCCTACCTGAATCCCACCTGGACCCCACCTGGACCCAGGTTATTCATGTTTGTGTCTTAGTTTTGGTCCTTCCCAAGAAAGATGCCAAGGCAGTGTGGTGGCAGTCATTCATGCGGAGGTGGTTACAGGAAGCTCTTGGTGAGGAGATGGGAGGGGTGCTGATGGAGGCTGGGCCCCTGAGCTCAGTCCTGCCAGGATCCTCCCACCCAGCACTGTCCCCCA
Source organism: Meles meles (assembly GCF_922984935.1). Lineage (NCBI taxonomy): Eukaryota > Metazoa > Chordata > Mammalia > Carnivora > Mustelidae > Meles > Meles meles. Next base: position 96,270,354 of record NC_060076.1, read on the forward strand.
TGGCCGGGCCCCTTCTCCATATCCTGACCACCGGCTGCCCAGCCTGCCCCAGAGCTTCTGCACAAACGGCCGGTGGCCTCTGGGGTGTGCAGGGGGCAAGGGCAGAGCACTTGTGGGGTCTGCCTCAGCCGACCTCCCCCAGCAAACGTGGGCACTGTAACCATTGCTGTTTCCCTATAAATTCCTAAGACTCAGTGATGGCTTCGTTCAGCTTTGTATTCCCAGAGCCTGACCCCTGGCAACCCCCAAGAAATACTTGTTGCACAAGGAAGGAATGGAATGCCTACCACATGTGAGAGACTGAGGACGATGGGTCACTTTACTTCCGCTGACCCTGCCTGGTTTGCCGGCAGAATGAGAAACGCACCAGGAGAGCTGATTGGCCAATCCACTTTGAAATAGTCTCTGGGAATGCACTTGAGCCGATCTGGACAGTCGAGAAGAGGAGAGGGTTTGGAATGGGATCCTTGCCAAGGAGGACAGACATTACCTCAAGGAGACTCATACCTCACAACTTCCCACAGGGAGAGCAGCAGCTCTAGGCGTACCTTCCTGCTCCGTGGCCAAGGCTCAGCTTCCCACGACCAGCCGGGGGAGGAAATCAAAGTCCTGGGGGATTACAAGGTCTTGAGTCCCCATCCCACCTCCTTCTGCCCGACATACTATTGTGAAATGTTTCCAATAAACAGAGGAGCCAAAAGAACTTTGCAGTGAACACCGATATGTGTAGCACTTGGGTCTGCACTCACACTGCTCCTCTCAGGTCCCTCCTCCACGCCCCACCTGCACCTTCTGGGGGCCAGGTGGGGCCCAGGTGTGGCCCTCCACCCCATATCTTCATGGTCACCATCACAAGCTCCAGCTTTTCCTGCAGATTTTCCCTGCAGGACACAGATCAAGAGCTTTATGCATTTTCCAGAGTCACCCGTGGCCAGCTGTCCTCACTCCCAGCTCAGAATCTTGGGGGGCTGTGGGTAGCTTAGAGCAGAACCCGTTTCAAGACTTAAGAGAAGGCTGGGCCACTGGTGGATGATGGGACAAGGCTGTCCCTCCATGTGGGGCACCCAGCACCACCTGCTGCCTGCCATTTTGGGAATCGTGCCCAGGGAACCTCACCAACAACTTACCTTTATGCACTTCAGTTGCTGAGAATTTATTTGCTTAATATTTTGGAAATCAACCTCTCATTTCCATGCACACTAAGCACGTATTATTGAACTGAGTAAGATGGATGCGATTATGTCACAGTGATGATTTCTGAGCATTTATCTACTTAAAGAAGCTTATGAATTTTTAGCAGTTGTTTACCTTAATCCAAGGTTTGAGAGAAAAGAAATATGTGAGACATGACAGAAGAAACATTAAAAAGAAAGAAAAATAGGGAAGAACAAATAGACCACAGACTAACATGACATTTGAAATAGATAAGAATAGAGGAGTAAAGAAATCGATAAAAACTGATACAGAACAGTTAAACACTGGAAAAACGTAGGTCAAAAGCAAAACAAAACGAACATGTAAATAAGCAACAGACTATGGAAATATGAGGAGCAAGACAAAGAAAACACATATGCTACCACAAATACCAGGCAGGGCAAAATCAAATGGTTTTTTGGTTGTTAAGCAGCGGGTTCGGGGTGTCACAACACCAGGAAGGTGGCCAGTTTTGACCATGAGGGTCCTTATAGGGAGAAGCAGGAATCCAGAATCTCAGCACAGAAGTTTTGTCCGATGGGCACCAGCACCCCTCCAACTGGCACCTGTGGGAGGCCCAGTCCACTCCTGTCCTGTGTTGGGTTCATAGGCAGCAGGAACTCCTTCTCATGGCCTCCCAGGAGACTGACCTATGATGAGGCTTGGGGACCACAGTCGGTCCAAAATCCGCTGCACATGTCATCCTCTCCCCAAAACAGGGATCAACAGAGGACCTGCCCCAGCTCCTGCCCCTGGCCTCCTTGCAAGCGGCCTCCCTCACTGTTCAGTGTGGTTCTCTAACAGCTTAATAACTTCTGCTGAATAAGGCAGAGTGTGTGCCTGAGTGTGAGCTGCTGGAGCCAATTTCCAGGCTGTGGTGAAGATGATCCCACAAATGATTTTCTCGTTTTACCAGTGAGCTCATTAACCTGTGCTAATTCACAAGACCAGTTTGCTACAATCATAGTCATTGCCTGTGCCAGCGTCCGTAAGCAGCTGGATAGGACAGGTGTCTGCGCTCCTCGCTGAAGACCATTCCGTGGACAGGAACATTGATTATTTGACATTTAGGCATGTCATGGACGACCTTAAACTGAGCGGAAAAGCAAATGAGACAGACAGCTGCCAAAAATAAAGCTGGGAGCCTCGAATCTCTGGACATTTCTCCTGTAATGTGAAGGGAAGCGGACTTGTACCATGCTCTGAGGCATTTGGGGTTCTCTGTAGAAAGCCCACCCCGCCACTCTCTGCCTGGACAGGTGGTGGGCTGGCATCCAGACCTCGCCATGTTCCACAGGCTCTCCGAACCCGACTCTGGTAAGGACCTCTGCTCACTGTAACTCGTGGGTCCCCAGGTTGGCATCACATTGGGCCAGGAATGGAACGCCTCACCTGCCTAGGGCACCCGTGGGACCACGAAACCCAGTGTTCCAGTGTAGAAACACAACGGTTTTACTTCCCAGAGGTGGTTCTCTCATCACAGCCATATCTTAATTTAATGCCTTGGAATTACGCTTTTGAAAGAGGCAACAAATACTTTGAAGTGGCCTCGTCGGTCCCCACCTGTGGCTGGGGAAACAGTGGGTCTCTCCTTGCCGCACAGGTCCAGGCCCTCAAACCAGGCCCTCAAACGAGAGAAGGAACTTCCCCACCAGCTGCTCCAAAACATTTGACTGACGCTTCAGTCAAAGGCATAATCAATTGAAGGAAAAAATAAGATCAAATCCAAAGAAAAAGTCTAAGACATTTAGTAGGAGGGGTGGGTGTTTCATGAAATCAGGTTGGGTTATAAATTTCAGTTGACTTTCAGGGCTTTCGGGAATAAGAGAGAGGAACCGCGGCTCTGGTGGGTCTCCAGCTTCCCCCAGAGGACAGTGGTGAGGCAAGAAGCAGACCGTCTCGTCTCAGGACTCCCGGGGAAGGGTCTCTGTGGGCTGAGTGCAGTGGGGGGCCTCGTGGAGTCAGTGTGTGAAGCGTTCTGGACACGCTGTGGTGGGAGGCCTTTCTCGGGGCCACTGGCTCCGTGCCGCTCGGTGAATATACCCCAATTCCTCACCCTGACTTGGGACACGGTTTCTTCTGCCCGAGTCTGTCAGATGTGCCGCCGGCGAGTACAGACTGCGAGCTGGGCATCGGCCCAGTTCCCCCTTGCCTCACTGAGCCAAGCAGGCTGTCTGCGTGGAGGGGTCCTCCCTGCTCTGGGGGTTCAGCATCTCCCGAAGCCCTCCTGACACACCAGCCCTTCCTCTGTTCGTGTTTCTGGGTTTCTGTTCCTGCTCGCCGAGCTCGGATCCATACTGCATCACGAGCAAGAGCTGAGTGACTTCAGGAAGGTTCCTCATGGTTCAAGTCCCTACCCTGACCACGTCCTCTGCAGTCCAGCTCCTGCAAAGGGTTTCGGGAGAGGACACGACTCAGAAAGTCTAATGCAGAAGATGTCTGCATGTCAGAGACACAGAGAGGGAGCTTGCGACCCCAAGGGAGGAGAACCCCATCTACACGCCCACAGGTGAAGTTGAATGTCAAGTTCTTGTCTTACAAGCCCCATGCCAAGCATTGCAAATGCTCTTGCTTGGAGGATATCTTTGAAAAGTGTCCAGAATAGGAATCGTGCTGGGTTCCTATATTGACTCTTGCTGTTCATTTTTCCTGATGGCGTTGTCCACGTCCATCTCTCCAAGGAGCCTGAAAAGAAAGCAGCTGTATTCACAATATCAGAAAACAGGCTTGAGCTTGGCTTTGCTGTGATTCTGCACACTACTAAGGCCCTGTGCACTGTGGATAAGCATTCTTCCCGCATTGAAAGGCATGAAAAGTAATCCGTTTTCAAATCTACATTAGGAAGAGGGGATTTCCCCAGACCACGAACCCAGGGGTTCGCCCACTTCCCTCCTGCTGGTCCACCTCGGGAATTTCTGCAGAGTCTGTGGGCCACCACAGGGTGACCGGGGGCCTCAGGAGGCAGCCTGGCCTGGGCCCCCACCCACACGGCTGACCTCATCCGGTCCCGGCCCAGGCCATTCTGGGAGGCTCTGCTGTCCGTTGGGCCCTGAGAGCCTGGGAGGGGAGTCTCCTTCCTCTGGCCCAAGGTGGAGTGCTGATCGGGGCCGGGAGACCCCTACACCTTCTTGGGAGCCACCCAGGGTCCCGTCACCAGAACCCTCTCAGCCATGTACCCACTTGTCACCTTCACTCAACAACAGGAAAGAAGGTGGGTGTCTGGAGCAGGGCTGGTGGCCTGGTGACTGTGACGTGGGAGTGCGTCCACATCCCTTGTGTTCCTTCTGTATCTTAAGTGGGAGAACAAAGCAGTGAGTGACAAGGAAGCCCAGGGCATGGTGACAGGGTTGTCTCTGAGCAAGGACAGGGAGGATCAGGGACGCATGGGCCGCTCACAGCCGCACGGTAGACGGGAAGTGGACGGATCAGTGGGAACTCTAGAATTCTCCCAGCTGCCTTCAGCTACTCGGGCCAGGAGTGCAGTCCAGACAGGGTTTGATGAAACTGCTCAGGGATTTGCCCAAGAGGGCACAGGCGGCCAGCAGAGAGGGCTTGACCAGCGGGGTTGGGGCCGACAGTGGGAATGGACTCCTTCCTCCCCAGGGAGAGGCCAGGACACGCAAGAGATGGACCCAGTACTGCACAGGGCACCCTGACACGGTGCTGGCAGGAGCCAGTGGGATGAGCAGGAGAGCGAGGGGGCCCTCCACGCACAGGGAGATGGAGCCCTGAGGACCAGAAGCCTCCAGATCCGAAGGGCATGGGAGACCAAGGCCGGGAAAGGTCAATGTCCAGCAGCTATACGGGGACGTGGGGATGCAGGCTCAGGTGAGCCGGACCCGCAGGGGGTGCAGCTCCTGGGCCCGGTGGCCACCCAGTCAGCTGGATGTGCTGCCGTCCTGGGCCTGGGCCAGGGGATTGCAAGTTCCTCCAGGCGCTGCTGCACAGGGGTGGGCGGTCCTGCCACTCAGGGCCCCTCACTCCAGAGCTTGCCCGATCACCGGCTGGTCCTTAAAGAGCAGATCCCTGAGGCTCCACCTCAGCATTTCTGTCAACAAGAAGTGAAAGTCACAATCTCTGGGATGTTCCCAGCGAGCAGTCACAGGTCCTGTCAGTTGGCCGGCCGATCCCTGGCTCAGAAGTGAAAGTGCCGGCAGCCCCCAGGGGCCAGCCCAGGCCAGGTCCCCTCCAGGCCTCCGCCTTCCTGCTCCTTCAAGGCAGAGCTCCTCCCTAGAGCAGAAAGCGTGGCCAGCGTGTGTGCTCACGGGCACACTGGCTCAGGACAGCCTTGCTGGGACAGCTGGAAATGCTCAGCATGGCCACAACAGGTGGGACCCTTCCCGCCACTCTGCCGGCCCGAGCTTCCCACCCTGACACCGGCACAGCCACAGACATCAAGTCATTTCTGTGTGTGATGCCCAGAGTGCTTGGAGCCCACCACCCGGCCCTCTGCTGCTGGGGCCCACATGTTGTATCCATTCTGAAGACAGATGGCAGCCCCCTCCTTTTAGAAGCCTTTGTCCCCTTGTCCCCTTTGTCTGGGAGCCCCCAGACCTCAGCCTGCTGTGCCCCACGTGAGAGCCTCCCATGAGAATGTTGCCCCCACTCTGCTCGATCGCCGGCTCCTTGGGGACAGACATGTGGTCCTGTTCTGGCCTGGAGCCATGGGGGTAGCTGATGGATTGAATAAAATATCAGTGAGTTACAGGTGAGCGAGAGGGAGGGGAGCATTTAGGTGTCCGAGCCTGCGTTTTAGAGCTTTTCAAGGCCCTAGAATTTTCTCTCTATGGGACACAGTGCAGGGAAACACAGGCCTGGTGATATCTTTACCAAAGTGAGTCTAAAGGGGTCCAGTATATGCTTGTGATGCTTGATGAAGGCAGGGACCTAATCTTCCACTTGTAGGATGTTCATGAGTACTTGCCGTCCTGTAGACTCAGCCAGCATGGTATAAAAGCCACAGGAATGTTGGAAAATTCTAGGTTAACACAGAAAATACTCTGCCTCATTGTAATCCAGATCAACTCAGATTCAGAGGGGGAAGGAAATAAGGGAGTTTTCTTCTACGATTGTCTTTCAACACTGGTAACAGGACATGCGGTGAAGATACGAGAGACAAAGTGGTCACTAGCATAAAAGATTTAAAAATCATCCTCAGGCCACCGGGCTGCAGAAATCACTCTTAAGCAAGGAGCTCAGAGGGATGACAGGGGGGCCTGCAAACTTGGCCTCCAGGAACCGGGGCTGTCTGTACCTGGGAACTCTGTTCCACACATGTGTGCACCAGCACAGATATGCACAGACACACATGCATAGTCACACACAGACACGTACACACATGCAGACGCACACACATGCACAGACACGTGTACACACAGGCAGATGCACACAGACACATGCACAGACACACAGAGACACATGTACACACATGCAGACAGACGGACAAATACATAGACATGGATAGACACGTGCACACATGTAGACTTACACAGACATACATAGGCAGACACACGTATACACAGACACATGTATACACAGGCAGACACACATGCTGACCCACTACACGCATGCAGACACACAGACACGCAGACTTACACTCTCATGCAGGCACAGGCACTCACACAGTCACGGAGACACATGTACTCATAAGTACACTCTACACCATTCTCAGGGTCATGTGGTGCTTCAGGACCACAGAAGTACTGGGCCCACATTCTCCCATCTCCAGGGTTTGGAATCCATCCAAAGAGGCCGTCTCTTTTCCCAGAGTCCTGGTTCCAGGGCAGATCGGCCTCCTGCCCGCTTGCGTTACGCAATCCATGGTCAAACTTTCTTGCTTGGTGAATCAAAGCCTGGTGACTTGGCAGGGCTGTGAACTCAACGGGACTTTGTTTTTTCTTTGTGTGTCTAGCCTACCTCCGGGGCTCCGACTGCCGGGAGAGTGAGTGAGTGGTCGGCCTGGCTGCGGGGTGGCCCGGCCCCCAGTGCTTCCTGGGGACACGGGGTGCCAGATCCCAGTGCATGGGTCACAAATACTCGCCTGTCCTGGAAGGTGACAGCCTTTATATGTGCATTTTCATCATGTGAATTTAAAAAATAGAAGTATCAGTTCATGGAAGAGATTGGAAAAGAGGGAAATCTCAAAGCGGGCTTGGGAACTGTGCATTTTCAAGGCAGGCACAGGTGAGTCTTCACTTGCATCAGGACTGGTTTGAAGGACACAAAATCCACAGTAACGTGTTGCTAAAGGTCACCTGAGGCCTCTCGATAATGAAGCTTGGGCTCTGGAGGCAGCTGTGGAATCCATGTGGGGAGGGGGGCGATTAGGGGACCATTTATTTCTTCAATGGTCAGGAGGGGACACAGAGCAAATTTGGCACATCGAGAAAAACTTCCTGCAGGAAGGGGCCCTCACCTGGAAGCCAAATGTGTGCAAAGGATTTAATGAGATGCTGAGGAAGGCAAGCACTCAAGGAAGGGAGCAGGAGACACATGTACAAAGGCCCTGTGGTAGGACAAAGAAGAGGTTTCCACAGGCAGAGCTGAGGGAACATGGGCGTGGCCAGGTGGGAGGTGGCAAGAGCCAGGACACTCGGGTTATCGGGCAAGGCAGAAAGAGGGCTGTGTCCTGAATGCTGCTGAGTCGGCAGGGGTGAGGGCTGAGCAGAGGTATGATCTCACTTTCCTTTTCAGAAGATCATTCAGGCTGCAGGGTGAAGGATGGATTAGAAGAATTGTGTATGACTGCTACAGAAATTAAAAATGGGACGGCTCTAGGTCCAGCCCCGAGGAAAGCCCAGGGTGAGCTTCTCATAAAATAAAGCCAGATTTCCCTGCAAAGAAGAGCGAGGGGACATCAGGGAGGAGGATAAATACATGGCCACAGAAAGAAAGGCCACTAAAAAGGTGTGGTCCACATTGACTGTTGGCTGAGGGGCTACCGTGACCAAAAATGAGTACTGGACTTAGCAGCATGGGGGTCCTCAGTAACCCCAGCAGCAGGTGCTGTGGTCAGAGCAGTGGCTCACACCTCCTCTCCTCTAAGAAGCAAGATGGTAGCTGTGGGAGGAGGAGAGTGTTGTCAAGGAAAGGGTTGTTGTATTGTTGTTTAAAGTGAGAGCTGTTTCCCTGGGTGTGAATTCTGTCAGGCTTTCCAGTTGGATGTTTCCCACTGAGCACACTGCATCTCTCCCAGAGCCCCCATCAGAGTGGGGTACACTTACAAGCCTTGGGAGGCAGGAACAGAGAACAACGGAGCAGAGAGCTTAGGGAAAGAGATGCTTGAGCAAACTTTTGGGAGAGGACGCTTGGGCAGAGCTTGGAAGCTGCCTTAGCAAGATGGGAGAAGCTGCAGAGAGGGAGCCCAGAAGCCTTTGGATGGGGACAGGAGGACTCAACTACCTCCTTACCCAGAGATGGCAGCATGTAATGTGGCTTGCAAATGACAGCATTGTAGACCAAGTGGGCATAGCCCGACAGGAACCCAATGTGAGATTCTACGGTTGTCCGGACCCCTGTCAACTCTCCAGTGGTGTGAAAGCCAGGGCCATCACCAGGGAGCCGACTGGGCCACTGCCATCCCAAGACTTTCCTTCTCGGGAAGCTGGGATTCACATTCCTGGGTTGGATTTCTCATACTCAAAGCCTGTGTTGTTCTCTTTCTTCATTTACTCTCTCATTTTGCTGAACGTCTTCTTCAAGTAGCTTCCCAAGATGGTTTGAACACTTGTTTTGTCTAAAAACATGTTTAGGATTCCCTCAGACTTGGTGGTCAGTTTGGTTGGGTATAGAATTCCAGGCTGTACCTAGGAAGCTGCTTTCCAGAGTGACTGCACCATGTTACATCCCACCAGAGCGCTTAGTTTCTCTGGGCCTTCAACAGCACTTAGCATTGGCACTCTTTTTCATGTTAGCTGTTCTCATAGGAATGTAATGAAATTTCATTAAGGCCTAAATTTTGCATCTTTCTAATGGCTAGTCATGTGCTTTCCACCCATATTCCTCTTCGTGCCTTTTGCCCATTTCCTATGTGAATTGTTTTATTTTATTTAATGTCAAATTTCTACAGTTCTTTGTAAACTCTAGATATGAGTCCTTTGTCAGATGTATCATTTGCAAATATTTTCATCCAGTGCATAGCTTGTCTTTTCTTCCTCTTAACAGGGACTTTTGTGTACCAAAGTTTTAATTTTGATGAAGTACAATGTATTGGTGTTTTCCTTTTATGGACCATGCCTTGTTATCATAGTCTAAGAACTTTCCACAAGGCCCCAGGCCCAAAGATGCTCTCCTATGTTATCTTACAGACATTTTAGGCCCAGGCCCATTTTTTTTTTTTTTTTTTTTTTTTTTTTTTTTTTTTTTTGCTTATGGATATCCATTTGCTATAGCATCATTCATTGAAAAGATAATCATTCCTTCATTGAATTGCTTTTGCAAATATCTGTCAAATATCAATTGACCCTACCTATATGGGGCTATTTCTGGGCTCTCTGTTCTGTTTATTGATTTGCCTCTTTAGTCTTGAGTAATGTAATTACATAATAAGTCTTAAAATCTGGTAAAGTGACTCCTCCATTTTATTCTTGTTTTCAGAATTGTTTTAGCAATCCCAGTTCCTTTGCTTTTCCATATAAATAGAATAATTTTGAATATTTAGAATAACTTAGAATAATTTTCTTTATTTGCACAAAAAATTTATGAGGATTTTGTTACGAATTGTGTTAGAGCTTTGGAGAATTGAGTCCTTTATTATGTTGAGTCTTCTAGTCCATGAACATGGTATGTCTCTTCATTTATTAAGATCTTTGATTTCTCTCTTCAGCTCTTTATAATCTTCAGCATACAGGTTCTGTGCGTGTTTTGCTAGATTTTCACCTAAAAGTTTCATTTATTTCAGTGATTATAAGTTGTACCCTATTTTTACTTTTACTTTTTTTTTTTTAAGATTTTAATTATTTATTTGACAGAGAGAGAGAGAACACAAGCAGGAAGAGTGGCGGGCAGAGGTAGAGAGAGAGAAGCAGGCTCCCTGTGTACCCTATTTTTTAATTTCAGTTTTCATATGTTTATTGCTAGTATATTTTAAAAAACAATAGATTTTTATAAGTTAATCTGTACCTGGAAACCTTATTAACTTATTATTAACTCTAGGAATTTTTATTTGTTTATTTTCAAAGACTCTCTAGGACTTTTAGGAAGACCATCATACCATCTATAAATAGGGCACTTTCATTCCTTCCTTTCTGATCTATATGCATTTTATTCCTTTCTTTTCCTTACTGTGCTAGCTAGGACTTGGAGGACTATAATGAATAGAAGTGGTGAGGGTGGGCACCTTGTCTTGTTCCTGATCGTAGGGGAAAGCTTCCAGTCTTTCATCAAGTATGATGTCAGCCGTGGGTTTTCTATAGATGCTCTTGATTAAGTTGAGGAGGATTGACTCCATTCCTATTTTTTGAGAATTTTATCACAAATGGATGTTAATTTTGCCAAATAGTTTTCTCCATCAGTTGATATGATCATATGTTTTTTTTCTTTAAGCTATTCATATTATGGATTATATTGCTTGATTTTTGAATGCTAAACCTGCATTCCATTCCTGTAATAAATTCAGCTTCATCACAGTAATTTTTACTTCTATATATTTCTGAATTCCACTTGCTAATATTTTATTAGGAAATGTATGTGTCTATATTCATGAGGAATATTGATCTGTGGTCTTTTTATACCATCTTCATCTGGTTTTGATATAGGATAATTCTTCCTTTAGAAAATGATTTGGAAAGTGCTTTTATTTTCTGAAAGAGATTGTTAGTGTTAATTCTTTTTTATATGGCTTGGTAGAATTTTTTAGTGAAACCATCTGAACTGGAAGTTTTCTTTTTTGTGAACTCAGAAATGATAAATTCCACTTGTCAAATTGTTTATTTCATATTGGAAGAATTGTGGAAATGTGTACTTTCCAAGGAATTGGCCTGTTACATCTAAGTTGGCAAATATATGTGTGTAGATCTGGTCATATTTTTCCCTTATTATCTTTGTGACACCCTCAGAATGTGTAGGGACAGTCTCCATTTCATCGTTAGGATGCACTTCTGTCTGGCCTCTTCTTTTCTTTGTCCATCTTGCAAAAGCTTGTCAATTTACTGATCTTTCAAGGAACTGCCTTTGTTTCTTTGATTATTTTTCTGTTTCAATTGAATTAATTTCTACTCTTATCTTTCTTTTATTCTTCTTTTATCCTATCCTATTTGGGGTTTATTTTGCTCCTCTTGTTTCATGAGATGAGAGCTTAGACTATTGGTTTGAGACTTTTTCTCTTTTCTAAACTCAGCTTTTTAAGACATATTTTAGCAGTGCTTGGGTGACTCAGTTGATTACAGGTCTGGCTCTTGATCTCAGGGTCGTGAGTTCAAGACCTGCATTGGACTTCATGCTGGACATGGAGCCTATTTAAAATAAATTAGTAAAATATTTTTTAATCAAGGAGAAAGGTTTGTGCATGGTTTCAACTAAATAATATGGAAGGAAAGCGTTTCACACATGTGCATATTTGTAAAAAGTTGTAGGCCTTCTATGATCCATTTAAATACCCAGATAGTTAACACTGTACCCATTGAATATGGTACAATGCACCATTTTCCAGATGGGGACTCTGACACTCAGAATTTCAAGTTTCTTTATTAAGAATTAAGAATGATGATAGAGGGGCGCCTGGGTGGCTCAGTGGGTTAAAGCCTCTGCCTTCGGCTCAGGTCATGATCCCAGTGTCCTGGGATTGAGCCCCGCATCGGGCTCTCTGTTCAGCGCGGAGCCTGCTTCCTCCATTTTCTCTCTCTGCCTGCCTCTCTGCCTACTTGTGATCTCTGTCTGTCAAATAAATAAAAATCTTAAAAAAAAAAAAAGAATGATGATAGAAGCAAGATTCTCCATTCCCCTGCCCACCACAGGGTCCAGCCTGCCCGAGCTGTCCTCATGGCCTGGAGCAGGGGCTTTCAGGAAAGGATCTGAGTAGGTTCCATCCAGTCTCCCCAGACCAGCTGCTCATAGCCCGGAACTGAGAGCAGATGTGGGGACCAGAGTGAGGGTCTGTGGATGGTGTCCATCCTGTTCCCCTTCCTGTCCTCCAGCTCTAGCCAAGAGCAGTGGAGGGAGCAGGCCCTGGGCCATTCCGTAGGCACCCATTCATGCACAACGTCAGGCCAGTGCCTTTCAGGAGGCTTGTAACGTCCAAAGAGTCAAATTAGATGAAGAAACTCCAAATGGATGGAGCATTCCAACTCTGCCACTTCCCAGCTGGGTGACTTTGGGCGAATGTATGATCATCTCTGTGCCTTGGTTTCCTTATCTGAAATACAAGATGATACCGGAGTTGGTCGCACAGCATAGTTGACGAGTGATTCTGTGTGAAGCTCTTGGACAGTGCCTGGCCGGATAAGCACCAGGTCAGCGCTGCTCTCTGCTCTCACGGTCCCATCCAAACTCCTCCAGTCCTTTCTGCCCCAAACCCACAGGCCTTTGATGTTGGAGGAGTGAGGAAATCAGCAATTACTGCTGCTTTCCATGTCATCCTGTCTCCCCACCCCACCCCCAAGCAAACCTTCGCTCAGCCAAGAAAAAGCAAAGATGTTGGGTGTTGCAGACACCTGTTCCAAAAGCCAGGAGTGCGGGAGGAATACACAGAACCGGTCCAAGCAGAATGCGGACAGGTTTACCACAACCTCCCCGTCCACAGCGAGCGCCGTAAGGATTGGATAAACACAACCTGGCATTTTTGTTGAGTTACACTGCAGACAGCGTGTGTCAACAGTCTTCCTAAGCAAGGGCACTGCTCCGGCAAGCCAGCCCCACCGAGTTTCCCAGATGGAGCATCCGCGAAGACTGTTTTGGACTCTGCACTTCTTTGGACTAACACAGTCGAGTCTTCCTAGCACCAGGGCTGCTGCAGACCGAATTCCCGAGTTGGCATTCAGAGGCAGGCATCCCCACCAGCCATCAGACCACTCTCCGGACCAGGCACAGAACCCACAGTGCCTTCCCCAGCCTGTCCTTTCTCCTCCGGCTCCCAGAACACACAAACTTCTCTGGAAAACAGAAACACACCAGACCCTTGCCACCTACCCGGGCTGAGTTCACATTTCCGCATCCGCTCCCACTGAGTCTTCTGCCCCGCCGACCACAAATCGGAGGTTCCCACACCCACTTCAGGTCTGGCCTTTTGCTGGAACAACTCCCAGAAGTCAGGGTAACGCTTTCCTTATGTTTGCTGGTTTATTACAAGGGGTCCCCGTCAGGAACAGTCACCTGGAAGAGAGGCAGAGAGCAGAGAGAGGGAAAGGGGCCCAGAGCCCCATGCCTGGTCTGGGCGCACCCCCCGCCCCGCACATACATGTGTCCAGCCATCCGGGGCTCCCCCAAGCCTCCCCGGAGACGGGGGACTGGCTGGGGGTGCCAACCCTGTGGTCCCTTGGGTGGTGCCTCTGCCAGCCAGCCCCGTCCTGAAGCCGTCCTGAAGACGACCCAGCCACCAGTCGTCTCGCGAATGTGCAAAAATAAACATATGCAAGGATTTCAGGAGCTCTGTGCCAAGAAAGGAACAAAGGCCAAGTCTTTATTTTATATTTTACCGGTGGGTCCGTGTGTTCACTGTGTGTGGAGATTGGAACACATTACCTCCGCCACATGATGGTCCGTCTGTGGCACACACACACGTGTGCACACACATGTGCACACCCCCACATACACACGCACCCACACGAGCACACGCACCTCACATGTATGTACACATACACTGTGCGCACACACGTGCACACCTACCCACATACACACGCACCCCACGCGAGCACACGCACCCCATGTGTACATACACACACACCGCTCACACACGTGCACACCCACATGTGTACACACACGCCACACACGGGTATGAACACACACACTACTTAGGCGCCCTCACAGAATAAGAAACATGAACAGAACAGTTCTGCCGTCTCCACTGGCTCCCGGCCGAGGCGCAGGGCGGGCGGAGCCGGGGAAGCAGGAGACGTGAAGACACAGACAGACAAGGTGGACCTGGAGGTACAGTTAAGGTTGTGAGGTTCGGCTTCGGCAGGTGTCTGCCAGGGTGTGAACACTTGCTGTGCGACAGTCCAGGGACTCCCGAGAATTCACTCGGGTCCGGTCAGGGTTATTGGACAAAAGGCCAACTTGGGGTCTGCAAATCCGTGTCCAGACTGGTGTACGAAAGCTGCTTCTCCCTGCGCTGTGTGAATGACTTCCGTCGTGGCGGGCTGCGGGACAGCCACAAGGCTGAGGCTCCCCAGGGCTTCTTTCTTCCTCCCAGGCACCCCTCCCTATGGCTCACGCAGCTGCCCTTGGCCTCCCCAAGGTTCTGAGCGCAGGGAGCTCACACCACACCATCCCGAGTGCGCCCATCTGGACACCAAGAACCATGGCATAGACGACGTTGACGCAAGCTGAGAGCCAGAGCGGAGCTCGGAGCAGGCGCCTGCTAACTCTGACGAAGGGACAGGGAGAAGCATCCCAGATCCGGGAGGCAGAGGCCAGGAGAGGGAGGGGAGGCAGGGAGCAGGCGCGTTTCCAGGCCCAGGTGTCCGGTGTTGTTAGCCACTCACTCACCCAGCACCTTGGCCCTGCTGGGTACGGCTTCCCTGCGGGTCAGAGCCCCCAGCCTCCCTGCACCTGCCTGCTGGCCCGCAGGCACCGCGGCACTGGGCGAGGAAAGGTGTTGCCTTTTGTAAAGTTATAAACAAGGAGGGATTACACATACGTCGTGACACGCAATACCTTTGTTCACATGATAGTCAGGTTTGGGGCCTGATGGTTTTCAAAAGGATTCACATATAAATCGTGGTATCTTTTAATTTTATTTCTGCAAGCCTAGATTTGGTTTCATAGCCTGAGAACAGAGGCGGAGAAATTTTTAAAGTATTTGGCACCTGACATTTTATTTTTCTCCAGATTTTTTTAATGGAAAATTTCCAAACATCCGGAGAAGGGGACACATCGTACAGCTCCCTGCTGCCCCCACCCCGCTCCAACCACTGATTTTGTCCCGCCGACCTCACTTGCCATACTGCTTTTGCTGAGTCATCTGAAAACAATTTCAGACACCAAGATGTTTTGCCCTGGACAGTTGGTCTCCTGGAAATGAGGCCATTCTCCCCGATGAGCACTGAGCTATTACGCACCCAGTTCATGCTGTCAGCGAGTCTGTGACCTCATCCAACACCCTGTCCATCCCCAGCTGTCCTCCCCATCTCTTCCCCTGCCAGGCGTCGAGCAGGCCCATGCTGGCTGTTAGAAACGCCGCTTCCGTGGGCTGTTTTTATCCTCGGACCAATCCCACCCTTTTCCTGACCTTGACCTGTTTGAGGAGGTCAAACGCTTGGCTCTCTGCACCTGTCGCTCCTTTTTCCCCGTGTCTTTTAGCCGCTGCTCTTCCCTTCTCTTTCCCACAACCCGGAAGTGAAGGCTCCAGGCTTGGCCTTTGGTTCAGGGAAAGTGTCTCAGCAAGGACGCAGCACCGGTGACTCCGGGTGCTGGTTTTGCAGCCGCTGATGTCAGGCTGGCCCAGCACGGGTGGCGCTGAGTTCGAATCCCCGTGAAGGTGCCGACAGATGTCTCCGACGGAAGCGGAGAGCGTTTCTCTTTCCCAGTCGCACTGTGTGATCGACACGTTTTCTTCACACCTTGTCGTCCCGCTCGGTGATTTCACTGAGGGAGGCAGACCGCAGAACTCCGAATTCCCCCATCCCTTCTCCATCTATGAGCCGGCACTCCCTGTGAAGAACTTCCGCTCGTTAATTAGGGAGGCAGAGGAGATTTTATCCAATAGACCCCTAGGGAGGCACTGGGCATTCTCTCTTCTGGAGAGAATATGGTCTCTAGGGGCTGTGTGGGAGCACAGAGGGCCCCCCAGTCAGGGTCTCATCTGCGCCTGACAGTCCTGGGAGGGAGGAGCAGGTGGGCTGGCGCATGGCTTCAGCGGCTTCAGCGGCTTCGGCGGCGAGAGGGCTGTGTGGGGGGCGAGCACTCAGGAGGGGAGTCTATGGGGGAAAGGCGCATTTTCGTAAAAGGATTTTCAGGAATGCCTCTGTGTCAGAACCCTGCATCTCCCTTGGGACACCTGCAGTCAAAAGCCCCGTTGTTTTTCAGGGCTTCAGGAGCCCCCTTCTGAGGCTGGTTTCGGAGGTGTCTCCAGACCTCAGGGTGCCCCGTTCAGTCTGGATTTCAGCACCTGTCCAGCGAATGGAGACGGGACACCAGTCCTGGTGGCTTCAGCCAGTGACCAGTCATTCCACGTAGCGCAAAGCAACTAGTTGAAAGAATTACTGATGAACCAGCTGAGTGGCCAGGTGGAGACCTGCAGGCCGGGACGCTGTACTGTCCCCTGGCTCTGGCAGGTGGCCAAAGCAGCAGGTCTCTCTTCTCCTTGCCTTGGTTTAAAGCTGGAGGAGGCGCGGTCGATCACAGTTGCGGTTGGGACAGAAGTGGCTTCGCAGAGCTTGCTTGAGACACTGAGAGTCCGTTCGGAAGGCCACCGTGCAGACGGGGCTGATGACAGGATTAAGTGGCAGCAAGGACAGCACAGGGGCAGCCCTCCTCTGAGCCCCAAGGACAGGCCAGAGCTCTGCGGTGCCCACCCCCATGCTCTCCAGGGCTTGGGTTTCTTAGTGGGGAAAACACAGAAGACCAGCAAAGTGCAAACGTGCCAGGGGCCCATCAGGGCTCAAACCCACCCCAAATAAGCATTTGTTCCGAGCTCTAGGGGAAGGTGGGACAAGGTTCCTTCTCTGGAAGCAGGAGGCCTCCAGATCGGGGGCAGGTGCCTGAGGGACGCCTCCCACCCCCGCATCCTCCCTCCTGACTCCTGGTGTCCCTGCACCCCTATCCTGTCTGCCCAGGCACGTGCACACTTGCTGTGGGTAACAAGTCTGGGGTTCTCTCCTGCCTCTCCTTTTCCTCTTCCTCCCTTTCCTCCTTACCCCCTGCCTGTGCCCCAAAAGTTTTCAGGGTTGGTTGCTGTGTGCATTCACCAGGCCTTTACTTTCCTTCACTGTTGGAAAATTCTGTAGTGTCACCTCCCCGGGGCATTTCTTTGGAAGCACTTTGTCGAGGCTGTTTTATTCATCCGTGCAAGCGAGTCCATCTCTGTGGGGACAGCAGCCCCCGAGATGGACCCATAGGACCAGGAGCTGGGCCACCCTGTGTGGTGTGGGCCGGAGTCCACAGCCAGTCCCTGAGCGTGCTAAGTCTGGAGCCAGTGGAAAGGCAGTTTCAAAAGAAAATGATCACAATGCTACCACCATAAGAATGATAATGAGGACGTCATCATCATCACTGGCCCAGACCCTCACCGGGAGCTCTCTGGCGGGGTACTGGGTCAGGAGCCGGCCTGGGGCAGGAGCCTGGGACCCGCTGGGCCACCAGGGCACCGAGGAGGGGGACTGGAGGGGCGGGAAGAGGAGCTCAGTGGTGAGGCGGGCGAGCACAGGGGACGAGGGGGAAGGGGCAAGGAGCAAGGAGGTGGGGACGCGGGGAGGTGGGAACTGGGGCGGGGAGATGGGGGCGTGGGGGAGGCGGGGAGAAGAGGCGGAGACTCGGGTGGTGAGGAGCCGCCGCGGGGAGGTGAGGGCCCGCGGGGAGGAGGGGCGGGAGGCAGGGATGGGTGGGGGGCGTCAGCAGACGGGGAGCCCGGAGGACACAGGGACGGGGCGCCGTGAGGGCGGTCGGAGCACGGAGGAGACCGGGAGCTGGGGGCGGCGGGGCGGAGCGCGGGCCCCGCCCCTAAGGGCCGCTGGAAAAGTTTGGGCTCAGGCTTGCGCGCGCAGAGGCTGAGCCGGCGGGTCCTGAGGACACGCGACGGGGACGACGGGGACGCGGCGCCAGCGCGGTGACAGGAGCCCGAGCGACGGCTCCGACAGCGCGGTGACAGGAGCCCGAGCGACGGCTCCGACAGGGACCAATTCACCCACCCCCCAGGGCCTAGACTCTCCCGCTGCCCCCGTCCCGCCGCCGCCAGGGAGCGAGAAGGGTCGCCAGGATGCGGGTGGCCCAGGTGCCCTTCGCAGACGGAGGTGAGTCCGCGGGGCAAGGCGCGGAGTCCGGGGCGCCCAGCCCGCGTGGGTGGGTGGCGGCCGCGGGGCCCACTTTTCTCCCTAATTCCAGCCTAGCCCTGGCGTTACGGTGCCGAGACACCACATCCCCAGCCCCTCCTCCAGGCCGTCGTCGGTGATGAGCCGCGGGGGAGGGAATGGTTCCTTTTTCCGTTCCTGTGCCAAGCCATTGAGGAACCAGAGTCGGGGCAAAGGGGATGGTTCCCTTCGAATCACAGTGAAGTTCAGACTGAGCTGCGCCTTCATGACCTGAGCGAGAAGGTCCCCCCCCAGTCTTGTTCCCCCGAACAACCGAAAAGTCAGGCCCCCTCGGAGCTTGAGCACCTGGGGGCTCTGGGAGTGTGTGGCTGTGTTCGTTCTCCTGGGAAAAGCATTCTTTTAAAATGATATTCGCCACAGAAGTCCGTGGTTTTCTTCGTTTCTTGAAGCAGGCAGTCAGGACAGTCAGAATCAGGGCTGGAGGGTAAAGTCCCGACTTCTGCAGGGAGGTGGTGAGGTTCCCACGTGCGGCACTCACAGCTGAGAGAAGCCTGGAGAAGGGACAGGACATGTCCTTCTTTGGCCTGATGCTAGCTTCGCCGCTCCTAACCGCCCTGGCTCCAAACGGTCTGTCTCTCTCTTTCTCTCTCTTCTGACGCTGGCCACTCCCGGTGACATATTTCTTTGTGGGTTTTTATATTTAGATGTAAGAGAGGAACTTGTTGGAGGTTTAAAGGGAATATATTTTGTTAGGCTGATAAAACGGGGGGAGCAGCACGAACACGGGGCTCTTATGAACGATTATTTCAAAAGTGAAGGGTCCACCCTGCCCACGATCCCCACCCCCAGCTGGAGCTCTGAGGACTTCCAGAATGAGGCATCTTTCTAAAGTCTGGAGGCCAGAGGTTGCAGACCCTCGCTGCAGACACTCATGTCTTCCTCATTCATCTTTGGAACATGGTCTTCTTCTTCAGTGACATTCTTGCTGCATGGTTATGAAAACCAGTTCCTAGAGTTATGGGGCAGGATTAGGTCCCGCGGGTGTGTGATGGACACGATGGCCATGCCCATGGCTGGGGGCGGGAGGGGGGCGCTTCTGGGGACGGGTGTGTTGTCCTCGAGGAGTTGTGGAAGTATCTAGCTCTGTAGGAGTTCTCAGGAAACTGATGCAGAGCTCAATCCAGAATGACGAACTCTGTGGCCATAGGAGGCCCACACAGTGGGTTTTCTCAGTCAACAACCTTCACATCCTGCCAGTCGACTTGCTCTGTCACCTGATCCCAGAGACAGCACATCAGCCCTTCGGAGCCTCCCAAGGACGGGGCTAGAATGGCATCTCCGCAGCTTCATCTTCGGAAATGCCGCTTTCCTCTCTATGTCTCTGAATTCCGTAAAGTGCGTGGCTCCGCTCGTTTTTCTACCGGGTGTGGATAGCAGAAAGTGGCTTCTCCTGAAGAAGGAGTCTCACTCATTCGCCTAACAATGTTCTTGAAATGCAGGGACTGATTTTTCTCCTCCCTCCTTTCTCTGGAAATTACGGCGCTGATTTGACTCTGTGGCGTCTTTTCCCTCCTCCCACAGACACTTCGATACCTACAGTGTATGTATGTTTCTGTGATGGGAAACTGAGCATCTGGGCATGCGTCAACTTGGCCGTCTAGGGGTTGCCCTACTGTGAAGCCTCCTTTCCTTCTGCAGGACTCGGTGTGCAGGGAGCAGCTGTGTTGTGCTTTCTGGGGCCTTTCTGTCCCCTCACACGTGGCTTCCTCCTTCCTGTTGAATGAGTGTGCGACCACTTCTTATGACTCCTTTGCACCCATTTCTGTTGAATTGATTAATTGTCCGAGGAGACATTCCACGAGATTTTGGAGGTAAGAGGACGTGCTTGGTGCACTCTATCCAGTGCCGAGACTCCCACACCCCGGGGACAGTGGTGACGGCCCCGGGCATGGTCAGCCTCTGTTCTGTGTCGTTTTGCCTGTTTCTACGGCTGTGGGCGGCCCGGCAGAGAGTGGGACCCCCAGGGGTGGCTCCTTGCGCTGGAGCGAGGCCTGAGCCCTTCTCCGTGTCCCCGGGGCCAGGTGTCCACGCAGGTCAGCATTCCGGCATTTGGCGGGTCTGCTGGTGATGCTCTTGTCACCTCCGTCGAGGTGAACACCACTGGGGAGGGGCGGAGGCTCCAGGAGACCTGACCTGCTACTGTGGTGCACGGGAGGCAGGGCAGGGGGAATCCGATGACCCGGATCCCCAGCCCAGCCTCGGCTCCTCTCTGTGTACAAATGGCAGATGCCACCGTGGGGACAGACGGGCTGCCTGAAGGGCCATTGTGGGCTGCGTCACTGTGGCTCTGGGAACGGATGGGAGGGACCCCACGGTTAGAACTTCTTGGGCCAGATGTCTCTTATTTGCATCGGCTCTTTGCTGCCTCGAGGAGCTCATTCCCACACACCTTCATTCATCCCACGGCAGTCCGGGCGTGCGTCCAATCCTGTCACTAAGAGCAAGCAGAGAAGGGAGAGTCTGAAAATGGTGGCTGAAGAGCAGAGGGTAAGGCCTCTTGTACCGAAATCGGGTGCCTTGCGGGGAGGGGACAAGCTCGGGGAATCCAGGTAAGCAAGCACAGAGGCAGACCCCGGGGCCTGTGCCCAGGCTCCTGCAGCCCATCCTGCGTACGTGCGCTCGTGGGAGCGTGCCCATCTGTGTCAACAGCCGCACTTGACCTGCCCGAGAGAGTCACATGCAGGAAAGCCACCAGGCGGTGGCACGCCTGCCTCTCCCGCGGCTCTCACGGGGGCCTCGGGGCCTGAGCTCCCAGCCGAGTGCAGGGGGGAGGGGCCGTGTGTGCGCGAGGCCTCCTGCCGGGAGCTGCCTCTGAAAGTGACCACGAGGTCACTCAGAAATTTGGGGCAAGGGGAAATACTCATTAGCCAAGAAATTTCCTGGGGCATCAAAATGGCCAGCCCATTTTTCCTTTCCTACGTTCTTGTGAACAACAACAGCAAAATCCTGCTTTTCAAGAAATTTTGTTGCTTATCAAATGCCTGGTGTTTTAGTTCAGTTTGGAGGATGAACGAGTTGATTTCCCTGGGAAAACGCGCCTTTGACCAATAGCATCCTGCGTCCGACCCGGAGAAGTTCCCCGCTGTCTTCTTGGGCTTCTCTTGTTCGCCATGGCAGAGAGGGAAAGGGAGAGAGACCCCAGACTTTGTGGAAATACTTCCCTTCACTTTTTTCTTTCCCTTCTTTTTATAGTTGTTTATTTTTCAAGTTGACATGTGTAGAGAAAGTGAGTCACTAGCCTAGAGAGCACATCTGGAACCCATCGGCCTCCCGGGCCACCCCTCCCCACAGACGTGCCCCCTTGGGAAGGAGGCATGGCTGGACTCGGTCTAACCCGGGTGATGCACAGTGGAGCCGCCTTCTAGAAGGGGCTCCTCCCGAGGGCCCATCCCACGCAGCAGCTTCTGGGACAGGCCCGCTCCTGTCCCCTCAGCATCAGCCTCTATTTCTAAGTTGTCTGGGGGAAGTCAAGCCGCGATCAGACTCTCACAGTGTAAGTCAGATGGTGGTCTCTGCTGGCCACAGATGCTTAACTTTTGAAAAATAAAGCAAAACGTCAGCATTTGTAATGTGTAAATCTCGCCCCTGTGGGGACTTCTCTAGCCGAGTGCCGTTAGTCTCTGCAGGGACCCTCGGCATCAAAGCCCCTCCTGGATGCCAACACGACGCTTAGAAATCCAAGGCAGCCCACGGACCCACAGGCACAAGCTCAGGAGGACATCCCCACCCAGGCCCCGCAGCACTTGTTAGGACAATGACAGGGAGAAACCCCTGTGTCCACAGACAAGAGTGGCTGGTACATCCGTCTCCGGCGGGAGCAGGAATTACTAGCATCTGAGGACCCGGAGGAGCATCCCATTGGCAGAAGGACCCCAGGCACATTTGCAGGCTATGGGTCCCCATTTACATGAAGGTCAGAAAGAGGCTATGGCCCTTGAGGGGGTAAGAAGCCAGCTTCTGGCCCCTTTGGGGTTTGGAGGTGGCTGGGATGGGTGGGACAGGCTGGCTTCCCAGGAGCTGGTGCTCAGGGTGCCCGGCGCTCCTCAGGATGGACGCGGCCCGAGAGCTGAGCTCTGAACTGGGGGGTGGGAGGGGCAGAGCCTTCTTCCCGAAAATTCAGGTCCTGCCACGCCCCTGAGAGGTGGAGACGGAACTCCTGTGATGCTTTTGACCACGGGTAGCAGCACTCCAACGCATCCACAATCAACCTGGCCTTTGCCCAGCTCGTAACTCTTGAGATGCAGTCTACGTTCTAATGTCGCTAATCCAAAGAAAACAAGCTTTTAGATTCTAAAGAGAGCCAGATGTCTTCCAGTTATGAAAAATGCGGAGTAGCATTTAGCAAGAGATGTTCTGGGAAAAAAGTGCTCTTTGAATGATGAATATTTAATCAAGGGAAATGATAATTCAAGCATTAGCAGGAAAAATACATTCGCCCTCAAAATGCATGGTCTGGGTTGGCTCTCTGCTCTGTCATACACTATCCGCGCTATTCTCATTGTGGTTGCTTACTGCTGGATACTGCCTTCACTGTTCACTCGCTTTCCTCCTCTGCTCAGTTCTTTGACGGCCCTGCATGTGCAGCGAAGATAAGTCTTCACTGGTCTGTCCGTCCTCTTTACGTCCAGGAGGTCCAGATCCAGCGGGTTCATGGGTGCACGCGTCCCTGCCCATGCTTTCGGCCCCGGCACAGGGGCAGGCGAGTGTAGAGGGAGGGACGGACGTGGCGGGGCGCTGTCCTTGGGACACGGCACAGCGGAAAGCTCTAGTTTATTGAGGTTTCCAGAAATTTGGGAGGGGGGGGTGCTGCGTGCAGTCCTTTCTCGCCGTCGTGGTTCGTGAATTCACGAACAATTCACGTTCCTCGCCCTTTCAGGTAACACGCATGTTTCTACAGTTCAGACCGTGTGGGCGCTCACTCACCGTGCTTGTAAGTCCTGCTCGCCGCGTGTGCGCCGTCGTTGTGGGAATGGAAGCCCCGGTGGGGGAGCGGGGCTAGTGGACAGGGTGGCCACCGGCCCGTGGCCCCAGGCTGCCTGGCATGAGGCATGTGGGGCCCTGGGTCATGGACCCGGCACTGGCGGGGAAACAGCCGTTCTCAGGGCGCTGCTCCCTCTGACTCCCGGTGGGGCTGGCTGTTCTCCCGGCTGTGCCCAGGGCCCGGCAAGCAGAGTAAGTCTGTGGCGGCAGCTCCGTTCGCTGCTCCCAGAGAAAGACTCACCAGACAAGCGGCAGTTCAGAGCAGAGCCTTTGCCGGGCACGCGTGAGTGGACAGGCGCCATGAGAGGCCTGGTTCCCCCGTGCAGTGTGAGTGTGAAGCAGGCCCTAGGCGGGCTCACGGGGGGTCAGCAGTAGCATTACTTCGGCTCTTCAAACGACAGCCTGCGAGTTGTTGTAAGGAGTGTCTAGTAGGCGCAGAGAAGCCTCGAGGGGCTGGGCTGACTCCAGAACGTTTGTAGACCAGGAGGGATTCGATGCGGGGTGTGAAGGATGGGCCAGAGTTACAGAAACGAGGGGGGCGGTGGCGGGGGCTGGCAGGACAGCGACCCACCGGGCGGACCCATGTGCTCTAGGGGCTTCTGCGGGCACCCACGACACTGGGGTCCTCCAGAGGCCAGGACCCACGGGGTTTCTGAAACAGCCGCGCACACATATTCGCAGCCTGGGAGAAGTCTCTGCGGCAAAGGAACAGAGCGGTTCTTCGTAACCTCAGAGAACCCAAGCCCCCCAGTGGAGCGGAGGGTCTGACAGCCTCCCAGGCCCCAAGCAGCAACCGCGGGGCCGGGAAGCAGTGACCTAGAGGGTGCCGGGAGCGGGGCACCCCCGGAGTGACCTCTCCTCCTCCGAGAGCAGCCCCCAGCGCTGCGTCCCTGGGTCCTTCCAGGACTGAGACCCTCTCGGGCCTTGCTGGTACTTGGCAGTGTGCTCAGATCCCAGCACACCCCAAAATGCAGACCCGTATCATTTGGGGAGCTGTTTGTCTCTGAACCCCACTTAGGGCTATGACTAGACATTGTATAAGTAAAGAAAGTCATCGCCGGGTACTCATGCAGGGCTGTTTCTAGCTAACCTTATTTGATTGGAGCAGATACTGAAACATATGTTTCTCATTTACAACCAGTGATCCACTGAAAGCCGCGTCCAGCTGTGTCGTCCCATGAGGGGATGAGCGGGGGGCCCCCGGTGAGGGTGGGAAGTATCGGGAGGGGACAGGGGACTAAATCCGGGGCTGCCGAGGGCCTGGCGCTTGGCTTCGCGCCTTCCCTGTCTCCCTAGACCCCCAGGAGTGTTGTTCCTTTCAGCTCACGTGCATGGCTTCAGTTTTGGGGTTCAGACAGTTTGAGCTTTCAGCCAAGTACAGAGTCCAAGTGCTCGTCCCTGCCTCCCCGGTGGACGTCTGGGTTTGGGTTCCGTCGCGCCTCATGCTCCCTTTCCTTCCATGGCCGTGTGTCCCTGTCTCTGGCCTCTCCTGGGGGCTTGGGACCCGACTCTGTCTCCAGCCCTGGTCCCAGGGATGCCGTTGGGACATGGAGCAGGTGCTCCCACCGTGTGGCTCCGGGCTCCCCAGGGGCTTCCCAGGGCCGTCATTCTGGTTCCATCTTATTGTGTTGTCCGGGATGATCCTGTTTGTCTCCAGGTCACGGGGAATCATGGTTTGGCTGCTCCCGCGTCATGCGTGAGGGTGTGTGGTTAGCATTTTCGAGTGCCTTGGGGTTCCCCGAGGGACGTTTATTTGGATCTATGTGTCATTACAGGAGTGAACGATCGTGGAGCTCACATATGATCTCCCTCCTGGGGGGTTGCAGGCACCAGGTGGCTTCCCGTGGCCGCCTCAGCCCCCCAGGGAGCTCTGGGGCCCCGTGTGACCAGACGTTTGCTTACTTGCGGGGTTTGGGGGCCTTCCTCCGACGTTGTTGCTGTGGCTGCTGCCCCTAGGTGGTCTCGGAGCCCCTTAATCTCTGGGCACCCCTGTTTTATCTTTGCAGGCTCCTGCTCTGCCCACTCTGGCTGGGGTCCAGCCGGGGCCACCACGGAAGCCTGAGCCGGAACGTGTTCTCCGGCCATGAACGTGCCCAGGGCGCCCTCTGGTGGGATCTGGCGGTGAGCCTCTGCCGGAGCCATGGCCGTGGTCCCGACCCCGCGGCCCAGGTCCTCCCCTGGGAACCAGACCCTGTACGAGCACTACAGCTATGTGGGCAAGCTGGAGGGCAGGCTGAAGGAGGCCCCCGAGGGCAGCACGCTCACCACCGCGCTCTTCCTGGTCATCTGCAGCTTCATCGTGCTGGAGAACCTCATGGTGCTCGTCGCCATCTGGAAAAACAACAAGTTCCACAACCGCATGTACTTCTTCATCGGCAACCTGGCCCTCTGCGACCTGCTGGCCGGGGTCGCCTACAAGGTCAACATCCTGATGTCAGGCAGGAGGACGCTGAGCCTGTCTCCCACCGTCTGGTTCCTGCGGGAAGGCAGCATGTTCGTGGCCCTCGGCGCGTCCACGTGCAGCTTGCTGGCCATCGCCATCGAGCGGCACTTGACCATGATCAAGATGCGGCCGTATGACGCCAACAAGAAGCACCGCGTCTTCCTGCTGATCGGAATGTGCTGGCTCGTGGCCTTCTCCCTGGGCGCCTTGCCCATCCTGGGCTGGAACTGCCTGCACGACCTCGCCGACTGCTCCACCATCCTGCCCCTCTACTCCAAGAAGTACATCGCCTTCTGCATCAGCATCTTCACGGCCATCCTGGCCACCATCGTGGTCCTGTACGCGCGCATCTACTTCCTGGTGAAGTCCAGCAGCCGCCGCGTGGCCAGCCCCCACAACTCGGAGCGCTCCATGGCACTGCTTCGGACCGTGGTCATCGTGGTGGGCGTGTTCATCGCCTGCTGGTCCCCGCTCTTCATCCTCTTCCTCGTCGACGTGGCCTGCAGGGTGAGGGAGTGTGCTGTGCTCTTCAAGGCCCAGTGGTTCATCGTGCTGGCTGTGCTCAACTCGGCCATGAACCCTGTCATCTACACGCTGGCCAGCAAGGAGATGCGGCGGGCCTTCTTCCGGCTGGTGTGCACCTGCCTGGTCCGGGGCTGGCGCTCCCGCTCCTCGCCCGCCCAGCCCGCCCTCGACCCCAGCAGGAGCAAGTCCAGCGGCAGCAACAACAGCAACCCCTCGCCCAGGAACAAGGAGGACCCTCCCCAGAGAGCCGCCTCACCCTGCATAACCGACAGGAACAAAACCCTGCAGAACGGGGTCCTCGGCAAGTGAGAGCAGCCGCCTCCAAGAGCGGGATCCTCGCACGCCCGCGGGACGGGGCACTCTGCACGCAGCCGCGGTCTTATTTATTGCATGCCTCACCCTGGGAGCTCCAGAGCAAGGACTCAGGAAACCTACTTACCAATAGCCTGCATAGCGTGGACATCACTTAAGGGGGGGACCCGGCGACTTGCCAGCTTAGTCCACGGTAGACAGTGTGCCCTGTCCACTTCGGCTCCAGAGTCTTCTGAATGTCCCTGGCTGCGGACGTGATCGGCTGCCTTCCCCTGAGTGCCAGCGGTCACTGTGGTGCTGGCAGAGGGAAGGTCATGCGCCGCACAGCGTATGGCGTGCCTCGCCAAATGCCACGGTGATGTTTGGGAACTTTACACTACATTGTGCACGGAGTGGATGCTGGTGTTTCTGTCGCGTCCGGGTTACTGAGCACTGGTGTTTCCAACATCTGCCATCAGTGCGTGTCACCGGCTCCCTCGGGCGGAGGGCAGCACATGGCGTGGTATAGGGATGTGGCTGGAAACCTGGCAGAGTCCTGGTCTCCTCAACTGATGTGAGGGCTCACGTTCAGCAGGCTTGGCCTGAATTTCCAGAAATGGCTGCTCCCTGGAGGGTCTCGAGGGTGTGGGTTGGACCCAGAGAGACCAGAGAGCCGGAGAACTCCAGGGTCTGTGTCCCTGCTTCTCCTCTTCTTGTGTCCCTGTGGAATCCTCCATCCAAAGT
This sequence comes from Meles meles, assembly GCF_922984935.1. Taxonomy (NCBI): domain Eukaryota; kingdom Metazoa; phylum Chordata; class Mammalia; order Carnivora; family Mustelidae; genus Meles; species Meles meles. The sequence continues at coordinate 96,297,711 of NC_060076.1, forward strand.
CTCACTAACTAAATCATGTAGTTGTTGGGGTTCCTACAGATCCCAGAAAAGCCAGCCAGGGTCTCCCAGGAGGCCGTCCCCAAGGCGGTCCCCAAGGAGGGGGACCAACACCGTGGCCAGAAGCCGGAGGCCGCGGTCTATGTAACGTGATGGAACGTTTGTCCTGAATGTGGAGAGCTTTACTTGCTCCTGTGTGGAGTCTGATTCTCTTTGATCGGAGAACTGAGTCAGTGGCCCCGGGTTGTCCCTGTGGAGCAGCTGGGACGGTCAGCAGCTCTCCCTGTCCCCCAGCTGAGCCCGACGGTGCTATGTCAGGAGCACGTCTGGGATCCGGCGGTTTGTGTGTTCTTCAAGGAAATGAAGTGAGGCCGTCATCCCCCTCTTCAGTGTAGGTTGGCCCTGCGCCCCCATTTTCAGGGAGTTGCTTAGAAGGTGTTTCTGTGCATGCCTTCCCCATGGATTCCAGTGGCAGGACAAACGGACGAGGAGAACGTGCACCCGTCTGTAAAGAGCTCATAACCACAGAGGGGACGTGCTCGGTTCTTGGTAGAAACAGCACAGAGCAACCTTCCAAAGGACTCCACTTGGGCAAGGCCCCGTCAGAGACTTGGGGTCTTCTGGTTCGCGGGGCACTTCAACCAAGTCAAGACTCAGGAGATGTCCCGATATGTTAGCTCTCGAGAGGCTGGCTCCTCCGTGCTGTCCAATGTACGTTCCCTGATGGAGGAACATTTCTGGGCTCCTGGGCGGTCTCCACGTACTGACCAAAGACTTTCCCCATTTTTCTTATTGAGAGCGAAGTCCTGTCTGTCAGGAGACACTCAGTGGCGGCCTTCGTGTTGGCTTCCTTACGTAATCAAGAAGGAGCTCACTGTCAACTCAGAGCGAACATCTGGAACGCGAGCACCGAGAGAACTAGGCAGTGTTCTGGGGCACAGCCTGGGCAGTGCGTGTTCTCGCAGCGGGCGAAGTGACTGCAGGGCTGTGGGGGGCCCTGGGGCTCTGGTGCTAACGTTAGTGACCCTTGCTCCTTGACCAATTTCCCGTTGAGACAACACAAAACTTTGACGCAGTCTGAATGAAAAATACGCCAAAAAGATGCAGGAAACGGTTACCTTTGATAGCGCTGCGTGCGGTCTCCTCAGCCGCTGGCTGGGGATGTGCGGGAGCCTCAAGGTCCCAGGGAGCCCACGCAGTAGCTCTCCCTCGGTCAGTAGCCTTTACCGTGTCTCCTGTGTGCTGGTCAGCAAAATAAAACTGAAAGCCCGCATACGCACCTCTCGCTGGGGGTCGGCGTGTGGGTTGTTTGCACCAGCCCCCACCCCCCGGTGGCGCCCAGGGTGGCGGCCCATCCTCTCACGTGGCCCCCATGTTCCCCAGGACCAGAGCCACTCTCAGAAGCCCGTGACCGTCCCCCTGCACGCCCCCCCCCCCGGTGTGGGTGGTGTCCAGGAAAGCTTCGGGTGCCAGGTGTGGTCGGCCAGGCTGTTTTGAGGCAGGCAAACCCTTCAACAGAGAAAATGATGCGTCCTGGCTGAAAGAGATGGGCCGTTGGATCTGCACCATTTGCAACAGGAGGGAAGTCAGAACTGGCCCAGCGTCCTCATTGACAGAGGCAACTTCTAGCTGTGTGTGCACGTTTGTGTGCGTATCACATGTGCATGTGTTTGTGTGTGTGTGAGTGCGCACCTGCATGTTTGTGTGTGCGTGTCTGTGTGTGCACACGCGTGTTTGTGTGTGCATGTTTGTGTGTGCGTGTGTTTGCACGTGTGTACGTATATGTGTGTGCGTGTACACGCTGTCCATCCTGCGTTAAACCTGCACTCGGCATAACTCGCCTGGGGCTGATGTTCACGGAGGAATCTCGTGGCACAGCCGAGGACCGCAGCCTGCAGCCGCCACACTTGACTCTGCCCGCCGTGACCGGGCAGCGTGACCCCGAAGCCCGCCAGGAACACTGCGGCCAGGCCACCACGTGGACCCAGTTTGGGGCTATCAGAGTGCCTGCGGTCCATGGGAAGGTTCCAAGCTCCGTTCTCACCCCCGTGAGGCAACACAAGACCCGGAGACTTTTCACACAGCCCTTTATTGCTCGGAGTCCCAGCGACAGCCGTCTGCACGGGGAGCGGAGGAAGCAGAGGAAGCGGCTGTTTCTCTGCCCCCCAGACCGGAGGACATAACGCGCTGGTGAAGAGCCTTTCACGGACATGTAACGAGGCGCATTTTATAGAAAACATCTAATCGAGTGACCGAGTCCATGCTTTGAAATTGTACCCACGAGGACAAAACCTCAACACCCAAATGTTTTTAGTATCTAAGTCAAGATATCAAACGGTCTGCTACATAGTCAGAAATGCACACACCACTATCCCGAAATGAAGGCTCATTTTCTGATAACCAGTGAGAAGGAGACGAGTGGCATGGCCCCCGCGGGGGTGACCCCAGGGGGACGCCACGTTGGCCCCCCACTCAACCCGAAGCCACATCACGTCCTGAAGGAGTGAGGTGGATGCGCAGGGCCAGGAGAGCATGGAGGCCGCTGCCCTCCCCGCTGTGCTGGGGGACCCCTCCTGGTTTCCCCACACTGCTCAGGCGGTCCCAGCTTTTACGGAACAGAGCTTCAAAAGCTTCAGATTGGTGCGGTAATTCACTCCCCAGCATCCAGGTGCTGTCCCAGCGTCAAAGCAGAAAGTGGTCAGTAGGCCACACAACCCGGACAGAGACCTTCCCGGCGATCCGTGTTCCACACATGCTAATGGGAAACAGAACACAAAATTCTCAAATAATATTTATCAATATATAGAATTTGTCATTCAAATGCTTTTTAAAAAGTAATAAATATCTTATTATTACACATGAAATTTACATGGAGTTCTCTCCTAATCCTTGGATCTTAACAGACGTTTAATTCTTGTTTAATTCTGAATGCAAAGAAACATTCACGTACTTAATTTTTTTACAACATTTATTCTGGAACAAGTTTTATTTAAAAGGCAAATGAACAGAGAACATTCCACTTGCAACCGACACATGGTCATTACAGAAAAAGGAAATTTGGTGTTCAAAGATGGATGTGCCCCCCTTTTTTCTGTGTTGATTGCTGCTTGATTCGGCTGGATAGAACATTTGGTTGTGGGAGAAAGGTCCCAGGTGAGCGTGAGCTCATTAGCCGTGACATACAGAACCACACGTGCCCTCCCTGTGCACTGATTTCTGCCTACAGCATTGCAAGGGGTGGGGACTGCAACGTAATTGGGCCCTTTCTCCCATGAGAGTGGTCCTCCTGGCCATCCGGGAGGGGCACCGCCAGCCTCCAGTGTCCCGGCTGACAGCAGCCATTGTATGTGACACTTCCCTGTCCCCTCTGGGCCCTACCCTGTCTGCCCGTTCTGGCACTCCCACCCCAACACCCCCCGGGAGCTCCGGCCCCCACTGTCCTGTGGAACAGGACCGCGTCGGCCATCAGGCTTGTCACATGCTCATGCCCCTGCGTGCTTGTCTCCTGCGACGAGCCAAGCACTGTGCCTGCCACACAGGAACCAATGCACAGCCCAGGCCAAGAGCAGGTTGGCTGGGGATGCCTATAAGCCGGGCAGCCAGCTCTCCCCAGCACACCTGGTGGGGACAGCCTCGCCACGCCGGCCCCTCCTTGTCTTTCCTCTCTGGCCTCTGAGAGATGCTGCACGCTGCCGGGGTAACACCCTTCTATGTACCTCCATCCTCCTCCACTGTCTCCCTCCTTGTCTCCCCCTGCTGGCTTCCCTTCCCTCCCGTCCCTCTGTGACTTCCTCCGGGGCCCTCCTGTCTGTTCCCACTCCCTTTGCCCTCGGACCCACATCCTGCAGCATCCAGGACCCTCCTCCATGTGTTTGCGGATGCCAAACTCTTCTCATCTGTTTAACTTTCTGCTTGTCCCTGTTGGTTAAAATACCAAAACACGGGGAGAAGTCTCGAGGTGTGTACCACCCAGGTGGCCTGCCTGCGCGTGCGCACGCGCACACACACACAGGTGTGCGTCCGTCCTGACCAGTGTAGGTACGTGTGTGTGCACACGGGTGACATTCAAAGGCCTGGTATGAGACTGCAGCTTTCCTAGCTACTGCAAAATGGGCCAGTGTTTAAACCATGCATTTGCTGCTTGCAAACTTATACATATGTATAAACCCCATGATAAATAAATCGTGGCTGGCAGATGGCATTGTAAGTGCCAGCAGCGACGGCCTGGAGCTCTAAACGCGTATTAATCCTTCACTTGGAAAGCCCAGAGCGTGGACTCTGGGATCTGTGACATGAGGTGGTGGGAAAACGAAGTCCTAATTAGAGGGGGAAGCCCTCAACAAGGGGGGATCAGAGGCCAGCAGCTCACACCGCGTGGTGGTTCTCAAGTCCACACTCCCCACCAGCGTCGCTCAGTTTACTAGAAATGCAAACTCCTGGTTCCTGTGCACACCTCCTGGGGTGGGGCCCCGGGGAGGGCCTCCTTGTCGGTCCACTCCAGATCTGCTTAGCCCGGAGGCCAGTCGCCCTGCCTGGGACCCCCTGCCCCATGCTGGGGTGTGCGCAGGGCCTGCTTTCCGCGTGTGATGGGCTGCTGGGTGAATGCTGACGTGTGTCCAGCCCCGTCTCCTGCTGTCCCTTGGCGCCATTAATCTTCCACATCACGGTGACCTGCCTGAGCATGCCCTTGTCCTCAGCTTCCTTCCCTTCCCTGCCCCTGGGGTGTCACCCAGAGAAACGACATACAGTTAGACCACCTCAGGGCCTGCTTCTGAAGCACCCCAGAAGCACTTCCTTATCCGTGTAAGACTCCCGTCTTTATGCCTTTTGTGAAAAGAATGAGCATGAATGCAAACCCAAGGAGGAGGGAAGAGCTCTGCGCCATTTTCCACCACGGCTGAGCTTTATACCCAAACTGTAAAGGACCCTAACAAGTCCCGTGCTCTGTCCGAGATTCAGCCACTGACTGTCACCGCGTTCCAGAACGTCACCTGACTCCAGCTCCCGCACCTCTGCAGCCGCACGTCCTAGAATGCTCCCTCGCTTGTTACCCCTGGGTGGCCCTGGCATGCCCAGGTTGCAACACCTTCCCATAAAGTGGTTTTCCCAATTCATCTCTCTCAGGACAAAGTTTTTAAGTTTGACTGCAGCGCCAGGGATTATCCTAAAACTCAGGACTGAGATCTGTCTGCGACACACACATGATGTAAGCGCAGTGTTTCCACAATTCCCGTCCCCTTCCTATCGGGCTGTGGCCACCCGCAGAAAGGCGTGGATGAACCGCCGGTGTGGGAACACAGCAAGGGAGCCCATCGCACCTGCGCGAGGAGCAACTGTCCTTCCTGTTTCCGTATATTCATGAGCACCCCCCTCCATCTCGCGGTAGGGGTGCGGGGGTGGGGGGCGGCACTCAGAGACACCCAGCAACAAACGTGAGGCCGTGCGGCTCTGGGGAGGCCTGTGATCTTGTGGGAATTGCTTTCACCAGGGGACTGATTCAAGGAAAGGAGGACTAGAACCTTCGTCTCTGCGGGTCACTTATGGGAAGGAGCCACGTGGCATCGGACATGGCCTGAAAGGGGCACTCCATCCCTGCACCTGGGTCTCTGTCTGCCCATCCACCCCAACACCTGAGACGGCGTCCAACGGTGAAACGTGTGTCACAGTGACGCGGCTGCTGGGCCCCTGGGCCTCTTGAGTGTGAGAACGCGGGAGTGGCAGCGTCCGCACAGTCGGGGCTGGGAACGTCTGAATGGGTTGGCCATCAGACAGTCCGTGGGGCGGTTCGGGGCCCCCAGCATCAGGGCTCGCCGAAACCACTGATGAAAGTCCCACTCGTTCACACGTAGTGGTGTGGGTGGGAGGGCGGTGCGTGGCATGGCCGTCGTGGGCCTGCGGGACCATGCCAGAGGCCTGGGCCGAGAGGCAGCATGTCCAGTGCCCCGTGGGCTCGGGGAGGCACATGGAGCAGCAAATGTACCCGGGGATTCGGGGGTCCAGGAACACACAGCCTTGCCTGGCAGAGGTGTGGTCCGGGTCCGGACGAGGGGGCACCCAGGCTGGGCAGGGAGTGGCCGTCTTTGCCTGGGAATCCTGAGCTCCAGGCGCAGCAAAGCCCAGAGACGTGGAGGGAGCACAGCTCAGCGCCTGCCCACTGCATGGCTTAGGGCAGGGTGAGGCGCCCACTGTGCCTCAGTTTCTCCCCTGTGAGTGGGGCTCCCTGTCATGCCCATTTCACGGCCTTGAAGGGGAGCTGCGGTGACCTGTGGGGCCCCAACCCACAGGGGAGGGACGACCACGAGAGAACGGTGGCCATCTGCTGGCCATCCAGCAGCGACAGAGAAGCCCCGATTCCCACTGGCTTGTTGTGTTGTAAGCAATCCTGGAATCCGAACTTCAAAATACATATTTTGAATTAATATTGAAAGAAAATTTGATCGCTTCCCATATTTCTAATTTTCTAAATCGATTCTCATGCAAAAAGACAGGATGTATGTTGCTTATCACCACTGAGCTAACCACTGACCGCACAGCAGAGAGCTCTAAACCGTCCTGATGATCATTTCTCACATCCCCAGGAGGGCAAAGCACACAGGTCAGCTGTGCATGGGCTCCGGGTCCCTAACCAGCCTTTCCTACTTTGCCTTTAAATATTAGAATTTGGGGCCAGCCCTTAAGGTTACCCAGTGGGCCCTGCAGGCTGTCCAGAGACGTCATTTCATCCATTTATTACATGCGTGCACACTCACACACAGGAATGGGGCCTCTATGTGTGTCTGCAGGCTGCAGGGGACGGGACACAGGGGGCTTCCCACAGCTGCCCCCCCAGTCAGCTGCTGCCCTAGCCCTGTTCAGCTCCCATTGCTTCTGGGTAACATGGAGTGGGGTCTCCTCATGCGACTGAAACCAGAGCTGCTCCAGGAGGAGGTGGGTGGCCCTGCATTAGTTCTAACCCATGGCAGAACATTCTAGGAGATCGAAGCCGCTGTCTTCTTGGACTCCTTGGACCCTCAAAAGACAAAAACTCCTAGAAGCCTCCACACAAATCTTCGGACCTGCCCGATGTCACCCATGCGCTGCACCCCACCTTCCATCCTGGACACCCACACCCTGGAAACAGAAATGGGGCTCCTTTAGAAGTAGAACTTTGCAGAATTACTACTCATCAGAATGTTTGAAATCCAGCCTTAACTCCTCATTCTTGAAGCATCAAATTTATTTCTGCCCCACTATTAGTGTGCGGAAAGTCCCGCAGCCCTCACAGGGCCCCCGCGGGCTGTGGGACGGCACAGGACGGGAGTCTGGGCGTGGCACCAGAGACAGGCTGCCAACCGACGGGTGAGCCCTTCACTTTTAAAAGACAGCATCTGTTAAATCACAAGTTAACCTCAACCCGGTGTTTTTTAAAAGCCAGAAACATTGTCACCCCTGTTGGCCCCAAATGACCTGGTAAGAAATCATGGGCCCTTTCCAGGGAGCAATTGGGAAATCTGAGGCAGAGACAGCCAGCCGCGTTCCCCACCAACCACTCGAGCAGCAAAAACCTCAATCCGAGTCTCCAAGCTCCCGAGTGCCCAGCCCGAGACAAAGGTGAAGCTGCAGCAAGGGCCGTGCAGAGGTCTCAGGGCTGAGCGCACGTTGGCGTCTGCCTAGGACGCAGCGTGGAGCAGGGGCGGCGTGCAATTTCCTAGCAGCTACCCCGGCGGCTGTGATCGGCGTGTGGGCTAGAAGGACACAGAAACCAAGACTTTGCCCCCCAGCCCTCTGCAATACTGGTTTGTCGTTACACAGATGACCATATGGGAAGCATGTGCCAGTCAAGATCTTGGTCACTGAGGCCCATTTTGTACCCCCATTTGGCCGTCAAACAGACCCCTGGACAACACTGGTCAAGACGGACAGCATTCCTGTGCCCGGCACCGCCCGGAACAGCTGGGGCACCCCCCACCCCCTCTCCTTAGCACAGCGGCACCAGCCATCAGCCCTGCGACCACCCAGGTGTGAGGCCGACAGCTGGGGGAGACGCATCACGGAGGAAGGGACACCAGCGACTCCAAGCGGCAGCCGCGAGGACCAGCCGTTCACGGAGGGTCATGTGCAGAGCTCAACTGCTCTGGGGAGCAGCCTGCCTTCTTCCACTACAACTCGTTGACTCCCAGCCCTCCTGTCTGCTTCTCTCCCCCGCGCGGGGCTTATCAGATAAAGCCGCAGGCAACAACTTCCTACTGGAATTTTTCAGTAGAATGGGTCAGTTGAATTAAATTTTTGCCTGGACAACTACAGTCAAACTTCTTTTTCCCATTAAAAACATACAGCACAGAACGTTAGTCTTACATCTCTCTTAGTCTTAAAAAATATAAATATAGAGGGATAATTTGTACAGTGTATAGGTATGTACACCTTTAATATGCACATGAGAAAATCAGAACAAGTTTATGAAACTTGCACTTGACGGACACTTTCCTCCTGGGCATTTGGATGAGGCTCTGAGCCCGCGGGCAGCGGTCTGAGTTTCCGGAGCCTTCATATCCATCTTCCGGGAAGAACCAGGACTCCTGACCACCGGTGCGGCGCCAGGACAGGGTGGCTGGCCGGTCACGGAGCCTTCTCCACCGGCTGCTGGAGGCAGAGCTCGCTTCCTGCGGAGACGATGGGCAGGCTGTTCTCCAGGTGGTGGTTGATGAGGTGGCTGATGCTGTCGAAGACCTTGTCCTTTGTCCGGATCTGGGAGGGACACAGAGGGTAGGGAATTGTGACACACAGGTAGACGGGAGAGAACGCATGTGCTCAGAGCCAGCCAGACCAGGGGAACCTGAGTGGTGCCCTCCGGGGGTCCCCACACTCTCAGAGACATGTCTGCCAAGTCCCCAGGCATTGTCACTGGCCAGTCATCTGTCACCCACCTTCAGCACCTACCTAGCCCTCCGCTGCCAGCCTTTTCTCTCCTGCTCCCTTGCTGTCCCTGAAGTATCTGTCTAGCGGCCCTGCACTCCCGACAGGAGGGATCCACACGGCTCTTCCGGCTCCCACCGGAGCATGAGCCTGTCTGGGTGTGGACACTGTTGACCACATGGCTCTGGAGCCTTGGGATGCCCGCCCGCCAGGTTCTCCCGAACAACTGAACACTTGGGCTTGGGGGCATGTGTGTGGAGGGAGGTCCACCGCCTTCCTCTGCTCACTGGGCCTGAGCCCTGGTCCTTGAGCTGCTACACTCCCAGCATAGACCTCGCTTGAAGAAGGTAGATGCGGCCTGGCCTGGGGCAGTCTCCCAGACTTCTCTGAACAGGACCCCCCTGCGGCTGGCTCTTTTGGTAGGGGGTGGGAGACGGGCAGAGAGCAGGTGCCTGGCTACAACCTGCTGGCACTCCAGGCCTTTGGATGGTCCTCACGGTGGCTCTGGGATGCCTTGGGTTCCCAGCCTTATTGCTGGGGGCTGTCCCTCCCCGGCGGCAATCAGCTTTCCCCACCTTTCCCTCAGGGATTCTGAGGGCCCTTCTGTTCTCCTCCTCCGTTATGTGTCCCAGCATTCTCACTCCCACCCCTAACGTGACCCTCTTGCCTCTCCCTCTCTACCAACCCACCAACGGGTTGTCAATCTCTGGGCCTTCAGCCCTGATCTCTTTCCCACCCCCAGTCTATACTCCAGGTGGGCTACTCAAAGCCCCCAGGCCATCTGCTTTGGGCTCTACCGACAAAGGCAAGAGTAGAAGCTTTGACATGAGGGTGTTTTCATCGCCTAGGGTCCCACTCTGAGGCAGGCCTCTGTCCCCACCGGTCTCTGTAAGCACCTGAGAGGAAGGGACCCACTGGACCACGGGGCTCCCAACTCCTGGGCATTGACCCTCATGTAGGAGGCAACCTGATGGGCACATTCAGAAAGAAATCTTTTTGTTAGACTTTGGGGCATCTTTTCATTGAGGTTCTTCAATCCTCTTAGGTTTCTTGGAATTCCCATCCCAGAAAGACCCTGGGGTGACACAGGGCTGGGGGTGGGGGGCTATCTTAGAGGTAAGGGGCACTAAGAACTCAGCTTGAGACTACTATTGGGGTGTTGCTTTGACGTTGACTTCTTTTTCCCACTCATTGAAGTTCTGGGGCAACAGGGGTGAATGAGGACTTATGACAAAAGTGTCTGGGACAGTAGTGTCCACCTGGGCTCACATCCAGACCGCCTGAGTGCATCCAGTAAGCCCCATGCCCAGGTCAACTCCACCAGGAGCTCGTGATGGGGCTTGGCCACTGGGGCATTTCACAAAAACCCTGTGACTCCGACATGCCATCCAAGCTGAGAGCCCACTGGTCAGCATCTTTGGCCACCATAAACACACACACATGCAAACAAAGGTACACAGAAAAGACAAGTCATATAAATTTACGGCCCAAGGAAGTAGCCCAGTTTCCTCCATTCTCCTAAATACTTACTGAAACTCCAGTCTGGCGCTTGGCCAGAGAACTTGCAGCCTACAGAGCTATCTGTATGGACCCCCCTGCTATGTGGTTCAGAAAGGAAGAAAGATCTGAAATCAGTAACCTAAGCTTTAATTAGGAAACTAGAGAAAGAATAAAAAATTAGAGTAGAAACCAATGACATTGGGAACAAGAAATCAATAGAGACATCAATGATCTCAAAGCTGGTCCTTCAAAAAGATTAAAAAATTAATAAACCTCCAGCCATGCTAAGAAAAAAAATGAGAGGACAAAAATTACTAATATCAGAAATGGAAGAAGAGTCATTACTATGGATCTTGTGGACATTAAAAGGATAAATACGGAATACCAGAAACAATGCTAGGCCCACATACTTGATAACCCAGATAAAAATGGTCCATTTTCTTGAAAGACACTATCTCCTAAAACTCTTACAAGGAGAAATAGACTGTCTGAGTAAGCCTATGTCTATTTAAAAAACAGAATCGGTCATTAATAATCTACCAACACAGAAAGCACCAGGCCCAGATGGGTTCACTGGTCAATTCTACCAAACACTTGAAAATTACATTGTACCAAGTCCTTACAATCTCACTCAGAAGACAGAAGCACAAGGAGTACTACATAACTCACTCTTTGAGGCTGCTATTACTCTAATATCGAAAGCAGACAAAGACACTACCAGAAAAGAGAACTATAGACCAACATGTCTTATGAACACAGATGCAAAAATCCTCAACAAAACAGCAAATTGAATCCAACACTGTATAGAGAGAATTACACACCATGACTGAGTGGGATGTGTCCGGGGGTGCAGGGCTTCTACATCTGAAGTCCATTAATGTGCTCCATCCCATCATTAGGCCTAAAGATGAAATACTGCATGATCATATCAATAGATCCAGAAAAGGCATTTAACAAAATTCAACCAATTCCTTTAAAAAAAACTCCCAGGAAACCAGGAATGTGGGGTGGGGGGGGTGGGGGCTTCCTCCACTTGATAAAGACATCTACAAAAATCCTACCACTAACATCCTCCTCCATGATGAGAAACTTGAACAAGGCCAGGATGTCTGGTCTCACACTCCTTCCACCATAGTGGAAGTCCTAGACATGCAGTCAGACAAAAAAGGAAATATAAGGCCAAATACCATTTTTAACAAACGGTGCTGGAATAACTGGACATTCACATGCAAGAGAGAGAGAGAGAGAGAGAGAAAAGAAAAGAAAAGAAAAGTAAAAGGAGCCTAGACCCGACCTCACACCCTCACAAAAACTAAAAATGGATCACAGACCTAAATGTAAAAATGCAAAACTATAGAACTCCTTCAAGATACTACAGGGGGAGGCCTGGATGACCAGGCATTTGGGAAACACTTTTTCAATATGGCGTCAAAGGCCTGATTCATGAATGAAAGAAATAATCCGAGGAACTTTATTAAAATTAAAAACTTCTGCTCCACAAGTGACATAGTCAGGAGCGTGAGAAGAGGAGCCACAGACTGGGAGAAGATAATTCTCAGAATTATCTCAGAATGAGCCGGTATCCAATATATACAAAGAACTCCTCTAACACTAACAATAAGAAAACAAACAACCAGATCTCACCAAAGAAGACGTTCAGGTGGCAAATGAGCACATGGAAAGATGCTCTGCATCACACGTCATCAGAGAAACACAAATTCAAACGGGCTACAACACACCTATCAGAATGGCCAAAATCCAGAACACCGACCACCCCACATGCTGGTGGGGATGTGCAGCAGCGGGAGCTCTCCTCACTGCTGGTGGGACCTGCCACTTTGGAAGATGGTTTGGAGGCTTCTTATAAAACTAAACATGCATGAGGAGGAAGGTGCTGGTGGCTGAGGCTTGGGGGCGGGGCGAGGTGTCCACAGGGCAGTGGGCAAGGCAGTGGGGCCCATGCCTTCTGCTTTAGGCATGGTGGGTTTGAGTTGTCTGGGGAACATTTAAAGTAGGTGCCCAGCAGTTAGAAATACTGTTTAGAGATTGTACATTAATGAGTACACTCCACCAAAGACGGAATGATTATATATGTCCTCTTCCAAAAGGTCACACTGGCTCGGACAAAGCCATCTGGCAGAGATGTTTCCTGATTAAAATCTGGTTCCGCTGGAACAGCCTGCGTCCTCAGACCTGCTGCCCTTCGTCTAATGTCTCAGCGTGGGCTGGATCCACCAGTAGACCCTCCACCCCCAGAGGTTCCAGCCCAAATACAACTAACCCAAGTGGGATATAGACCCATCCAGCCACACTGCCTGGCCTCCCCGAGATTTGAAATTAAGGGGAAGTTCAGGTCCTTCCTAGACCCAATGGACACAGTGCCAAAGAGTGCCAGGCTCACATCAGCCCCCAGGCTGGCCACCCTTGGGGTCTTGTATGCAATTGCTTACATCCTTCCAATCAACACCTTGTCCCACACGAGCACTCATTTTCCCCAACAGCAGGAGGAAAATTTAGAAACTCACAAATAACCCAACCTCCCACCTCAAGACACTAATAGAAGGAAGCACGTTAACCCTGAAGAAAGCAGGAGAAAGGACATCATAAAGATTAAAGCAGAGATAAACAGAATGAAAATATAGGAAATCAATGAAGCCTAAACCCGGTGCTTTGAAAAGACCAACAAATTTGACAAAGTTGGAGGACTCACACCATAACTCCCGATTCGAAAACTAATTACAAAGCTATGGTCATCAAAACAGTGTGGAATGGCTATAAAGATTGGCATATAAACCAGTGGAAAAGAATAGAGAGCTTAGAAATGATCTCTGACGTACATGGTCAAGTGATTTTTGATAGCAGTGCCAAGACCGTTCAATAGGAAAGGGACAATCTTTCCCACAAATAGCACTAGGAAGACTGAATGTCCATGTACAAAAGAATGAAGTACCCAGAGCTAAAGCCATATGCAAAACTTAACTCAAAATGGATCGAAGACCTAAACGTAAGACCTAATATTCTTAGAGTTAAACCTGGAGGAGAAGCTTCAAGACATTGAATTTCTAATGGTTTCTTAGATTTGGTACCAAATACATAGGCAGCAAAAGAAAAGCCAGACAAATTGGGCATCATGAAAAATCATAAACTTTTGGCATTAAAAGAACTATCAACAGACTAAAAAAGCAACCGACAGAATGGGAGGGATAAATTTGTGAACTGCACAACTCATCTAATAAGGGATTGATATCCAGAATAGATAAAGTTCTAAAACTCAACAACAAAAACGAACAATCTGATTCAAAAATGGGCAAAGAACTTGAACAGACATTTCTTCAAGAAGATCTGGAAATGATCAATAAGCACGTGACAAGATGTTCCACATCACTCATCAGCAGTGAAATGCAAACTGAAACTATAGTGAGACGCCACCTCACACCCGTTAGGATGGCTGCTCTCCCCAAACCAGAACAGGCAAGTGTTAGCGAGGATGAAGAGAAATCGGAGCCCTTTGTACAGACTGTTGACAGAAATGGTGTGGCCACTGTAAACTGATGGTTGCTCAAAAAATATTTGTTCATGGATTATCATGTGACTCAAAACTCCACTTCTAGGTGGCTACCTCAAAGTTGAAAGCAGAATCTCAAAGAGATACCTGTGTATTGTGTTAATTGCAGCGTTTTCCACAGTAGTTAAACTGGAAGCAACACAGGGGTCCATCGACGGATGAGTGGGTAAGCAACATGGGGTCCACGCCCGCGACGGAAGCACAGGCGACTTGAAAAGGAAGGAGATCTGACGCCTGCTACAGCGAGGACGAACCTGAGGACACTACGCTGAGTGAGATGGGCCAGTCCCCAAAGGACAAATACTGTGTGATTCTACTCAAGAGGTCTTTAGAGGAGTCAAATTCATAGAGACGGAAAGGAGAACAGTGGATGCCTTGTGCTGGGCTGGGAGGGGACAGGGAGTTATTTAATGGGGACAGAGTTTCAGTTTTGCCTGATGAGGCCCTTTCTGGAGGCGGCTGGTGGGGACGGCAGCTTCACTACACGCACACGTTCTTTACCACCGGACTACACTCTGCCCTGGTTTTGGTGACAAATTCTATGTGATATGTATTTTCCCACAATATAAAAAAATCTGAAAGGAAGGAAGAAAAAAAATTGACAAAGGGTTTGAATAGACATTTCTCCAAAAAGATACATAAAAAGCCAAGAAGCACCTGAAAAGATGCTTGGCATTTTTAGTCATCAGGGAAACACAAGTCAAAATCACAATGGTGTACCACTTCCTGCCCGCAAGAATGGCTGGATTCAAAACGCTGGTTGATGCCAAGGGCAGGAGCAGGTGCAGAGAAACTGGGGTCCTCGGGTACTGTAAGTGGGAACAGAAAATGGGGCGGCTGCTTTGAACAACCATCTGACAGTTCCTCAAGTGACAGATTATAGAGTTACCCTACGACCCAAAAAATGCACTGCGAGATGGAGATCCAAAAGAAATGGGCACATACGTCCACACAGAAACGTGGACATCAAGTTTGCAACAGCATTGCTCGTAACAGTCTAATGTCCACCTGCAAACCCGTCACAAGTCCATGTGTTGTGTTCGTAGGTGGAACAGTCCTCGGCCAGAGGGTGGAATGAGCGGTGGACGCACGCTACTTCATGGACGAACCTGGAAAACACTACACTCAGGACAAGAGGTTAGTCGCAAATTCTACATATTTATGATTCTATCCAGAGGGACATCCATATGGGAGAACCCGGGAAGGTTAAGGGACAGGGGCTGGGAGGCTGGCGAGGAGAGGCCAAATGCCGTCGCATTCCTCTTGTGGGTGATAGACGTGTTCCAGATTGCGGTGACGGGTGCACGCCGCTGTGAATAGACTAACTAGCATGAATCGTGCACTTGAAATGGGCGTGTATGTGAATTAGAGCCCACCGAGGCTGTTTTTAATGCCTCTGTGTCTGTCAGTTTATAGAAAATCCGGGCGTCAGGGAAGCAGGGAAATGAGGCCACAGGGGGCACAGCAGCCCACACCGTGATGTGGGATATTCGGCAGACAAATCCGTATCTGTCGCTCAGACAAATCACTCGTGTCAGGGGAAACAGAAGGAAGATGGAATATGATGTACCACGTGCACCACGTTTGAATTCTGATTCCAACAAAGGTACCATACGAAGAATGTCTTTCAGACAATCAGGGAAATCGGAACTGGTGGAGTAACCATCCTCAGCTTTGTGGGGGGCAACAACGATGTTGGGTTGCTTGTGTTGGAGACGAGGGGGACAGCGGGATGTCTGGATACGCGATCGCTCCTCCCTCCCCTTGCTCTCCACTGCCTCTCCTTCCCGAATGAGCGATCGGTCCAAACACCCAGGAAGACGGGTGTCTGTGCTTCGGGTGGGGGCGGCCCCAGTGGCCCCCCACAGGAGACCAGAGTCCAGGCCGAGTCAGGACTGTGCCGCGAGACCGGTTTGGTGGGGCTGGGGGGGCGGGGTCAGAGGAAGCAGCACCTGGCGGGGCATGCTCCGGGGGACAGGGAGCCTATGGGGAGTGGCTGGGCAGAGAAGCCAGTGTCCCCACAGGGTGAGGGCAGCGTCCACAAGGGGAGCGGCAGCGGCTGTGGTCCGGGCCGGTGGCCTGGGGGGGGGGGGGGCGGCGGGGCGGTTATCGAACAGGGGAGTTAACCAGAGAGTTGAAAATATGAAGGCTGGGAGCCAGACTTCTCATTGCCGGAGAAAGGGTTATAAATGTAGAAAAAGAAGAAAGGAGGATGAGTTCTGTGATAATCAGAGTGGAACTGGAAGAATTATTGTGAATATAGGATTTCTAACGCACAGAGACACAGATACGGACGTGGATATGCACGTGTGCGTGCACGCCTGTGTGCACCACCCTGTCCCCCACGGACTGCAGGAGAACCCCACGCTCACATGCAGTTCCTGGTCTCCCCGTGAGAAAGACCAGGCTGGGGCTCCTTCGGAGAAGCGGCTGAGCGCGGGACCGCAGCAGGGGGAGACGGTGCCGTTATACCCCTGTGTTTTGAGGGAAGAAGGGGCAAAAGAATGAGGCCATGTCAGAGGGACACCGAAACCTGCTTGAAGCAGCAGGAAGCAAATAGGGCGGCCGGTGGGAACCCGCTAAACCACACAGGGAGCCGTGAATCCACACAGATAAAGACATTCATTAGCAGCGGGGAGGTTTGGTTGGGAAGAAGGCACTTGGGTAGCTTCATGGTGCCTGCCCCCAAATATTTAGTAATTACAGGGGAAGGAGCGGGTCTGCTGGGGAGAAGCCGGCCCAGCGCCCCCTTCACCCAGCCTCCAGGTGAACACTGGAGAACACCCCTTCCTGGGGAAGCTGATGTGGGGTGGGGGCAAAGGGGGTCTGCAGGCGGGTGGTGGCGGCGTATCCGGGTGGAGAGCCGAGGGGCAGGAGAGCCCCGCCCCCTGGGTGAGTGGGGACTGCAGCTCAGACCAGCAAGAATTCCCATGTCACTGGTTAATTTAGCACCATCTAGTCCTCCTGAGACAAAGAGAACTTTAAAATAACAAGGCTTTTTAAAGTGGAAGGATGGCGGGGGGATCTGTTTTAATTACTCTCAGAATAAAATAAAATCCTAATAAGTGTGGGGCATTGGACGGTAGCCGTCATTCTGTGATTTCCGGAATGCCAAGCCGGCCTGTGTTTTCAAATGTGCCACGCCCTTGAGGCCACGTTTGGGAAGCCCACGGCACACCAGCCACGGGGGCAGGGGTGCCGGCCACCCATCCAAATGCAAGCAGGTGACCGCCCTAGTCTGCTGGCCCTTCTGGCCAAAGGGACAGGGGCCTCAGGGAATATCTTAAACTCAGGAGGGATGGGAGGGTGATGCCAAGGAAAGCCCACGCTCCAGACTCCCTCTCCCGAACTGCTCCTGCACAGCCTGGGCCGCACCCCTGCCCCGGGGGCTCAGGGGTTCCGCCCCTGCCCTCCTGGTCCCCTGAGACTCCTGCGACCCCAGGAGCCCCCGTCTTGCACGATCAGTGTGCAGTGGGAAGGCACGCAGGTTGGCGTACTCTGCAGTAAATTTAGACTCAGAACCGCTTCGTATCCTTCTTTCTCGGAGTAATCTGTTCTGCCAAGTTTCCCCCTTTATAGTTAGGGACCAACCAATTCCCATGAAAATCAGATGAATAAATATTGAAGAGAATGTGCTCGTCGTCTATTTTGGCATCCTAACGGCAAGGAAGCGACATTACATTTGGGATGAGGTCTTTCTCAGCTGAAGCCCTCCTCCACCGGATCAATTAAACTCGATGAGCCCACCCAGCAAAAAGCCTCCCAAAGGGACAGTTCTCAGGTGTGACTTGCAGGTTTCCTCAGCGGCACTAGACATTTCTCCTCCAAAACTGGAGCCACATGGACAGCACGGCCTGGGGCCGTGGCGTGCTTGCACACCTGTTGTGAGCTCACGGCCACAGCCTGGCCCCTCCCTAACCTTCTCCTCACCCCCGTGTGCGCGTGTAGAGGAGTGGTCATACCTGTCTTTCCCTCATCGTCCTCTTGTCTGTAAGGACCGGGTAAATAAAACATTAACTGTCTTCGCTCTATGAGATGATATACTTTAGATAAATCATGAACTTCTCATCTTCAAAAAATACCGTAAAGTTTTAGCTACAATCTTTATCTTTTCACAGACTTGCTGGGGTATTTTCTTTCAGAAAACAGAGATGCCGTAGCAGCAGCCCTTGCAAAGGGAAATCGCTCTGCACGGATTCTAGACACACACTCCCGTCAATAGCACAGGCCCCTTAGCACCATGTGGCCTCTGGGGCTCTCAGCTCTCGCGAAGTCCCGCGTCCCTCTGTGCCTCACCTGCCACGGGCGTGTCGAGCACGCACGGGGCGCCCAGCACGGTACCACAAGGATTAAGGCTGCTCCCTTCACAGAGATGACCGTCCAGTGGGGAAAACCAATTAATAAGCATGTTAACAAATAAATGAGTATAAATGAGAGCCTGTTTGTGAGAAGGGCTTCAGGGTCAAAATAAATCACGGTGCAGAAATAGGGGCCCTCCTGGGGAATCTGTGTGACGTGTGACAGGGAGGGAGGGTTCTGTGCTCTGGAGTGAGCCTTGCTTGTTGTGAGAGGTGAACAGAACCCGATAGTGTTGACACCCCAACCAGATTAGCAGCACGAACAGAAGGCAACAAAGACCATGAAGACCGACCTCACCTCGCAAGTGCAACTGGGATTGTCCGAAAGTTAGTATTAGATGCCCCAACCCAGCAACGCCGCTCGTGGAGACCACGTTAGGACCACGCAGGGCTTGTGCCAGGGCATAGCATCCGAAAAACCTGCCTGAGCAGATCCCCACCTTCACGGACTCAAGGAAAGACCACACTATTATTCCATTATATCAGGCGATGCGAAGAAGCATTCAATAAAATCCAGTATGACAAAAGTAATTAAGAGATTAATACGTACGAATTACACACAAACAGGAATTGTGTTTTGCACCTGGTTCTCGGCTGTAGCCCAGGTGCCAAGCCGGTGCCTGGCCTCAGGGTCAGTGCACTTTGTGGAGTGAATGAACCAGGCAGTGCCATGCTTTGGGCGGGTGAAGACGAGCTACCAAAAGCTTACATCATCCTTAATGGAACAAAGCTCCCATAGCCCCTTTCAGGCTGGGAACAAGACAAGGGCGCCCTCTACCGGTCACTGCCCATGGGCGCCCGGTGAGCGCGGTGGGGCGGGACCATCCCGTGGGGTGGGTAGCGGGGAGGCAGGAGACGCGGCTGTTGGTGTTTGTCACTGCATAACCACTGTCCCAGAAAAACCGCTGCCATCGGCAAGATTTCTGGGCACGAGATCACACCACATTCCTCTCCTGGCAGCAGTCACTGTTGAGAAAACGTAACCAAAGTAACACCATGTTCAACAAGATTAAAACCAGACCATCTAGGAAATAACCAAACAAAGGAACACAGGAACCTCCTGGAGAGAATTTTTAAATTCTAACAACGGGCATCTTAACGCTAAATAAGTAGACATTAGGCCATGTTCATGGACGCGATGACCAAATGCTGCACGCTGTCGGCGCTCCCCAAAACTCATTGGCAAATTCAACGCCGGTCCTACCAGAATCCCACTCAGTTCTCAGTGGCTGGATAAACGGGCTCTAAAACCGGAACAAAGAGGAGAAAGGTCTGAGAACACCTACGCTAGAGAGCACAGAAAGGAGTTTCACGAGGAAGCCCTGAAACCAGGTGATAAGACCGTTTCAAAGTCGTAATGACCGAGCGTCAGGGCACTGGTACCAGGACAGGAGGTCAGCTGGACGGAGCGGGCGTGCACTCGAGATGTGGCCCAACACGCTGGGCGGGGGGCGTGGAGCACAAGGACCGTCCGCGTGACCCATGTTGGCTCACTGCCTGCAGATCTAAACAGTGTGGGGTCCCCATCTTAGGTCATCTTCCAAGTACGTCTAGTGAGAATTAAAACATAAACATGAAAAACAAAGCTTTCAAAGTCAAACGAAGAAAATATAGAAGAGCAGAGTATGTCTGTGACCACAGGCGAGAAAATCCTCTAAAACTCAAGACCGTGAACCTCTGCACAAGGGAAACTTCTATTTGGTGGAGAACATCACGGACAAAATGATCAGATGCGTGAGAACACAGGAGAGTTTACGTGGAAATTCCATGTCTGAAAACTCAGCGGGAGAGTCCAGGGAGAGGGTCAGAAGAGAAGCGTGGGGGAAAGGCGGGAACGGTGTGTTTCCAGGGGGGACCTGTGGACGTGCAGTCCAAGTACGCCACAGCCAGCACTGAGACATGCTTTCCTCCCCGTCCCACCACCCAGATTCACCACACTGGGAGGACCACATGGAGGAGGAGGAGCAGAAGGAGGCGGGAACCTCGGTGCTCAGCAGCCGTCCCGGTAGTCCAGCCATTCTGAAGCAAACGTGAGCCTCTGGTGACGCTAACTGTACCCATATCCTGTGAACAAAAACCCCAGCCCTGGGATGTGCCCCAGAAGACCAGCGCGGGAAACACACAAGAGGATTCCTAGTGCCTTTAGCCCTTCCTGAGAGATTTCCACAAGTGGCCTGTGACCACAGAGTGGGGGACGCCCGGGAGCCCAGCCAAGCGACGATTCCGCGTATGGAAAGCACCCCACACAGATCTTGTGCAGAGACAAAAATGAACAAAATGAAATGGGATTTCACCTCACTGGGGGCAGCATCATGGTTCCATATTTCTAAGACGCACAAACACACAGTATGTATTTTCCCTGATGTACGTCTGTGGGGAAATCCCAATGACCAAAGAAGATGGGTTTGCACTGCGTTCCCGGGAAGGGCTGTCCAGGTACAGGGCTGAGAGGAGACTCAGGGCTGAGGTACGGACACAGAAGCCGTAAACTAGGTCAGGTCCCCTCCACCAAATTAAATTAAATTGCGATCAAGGCTAGCCAAAGACTGAGGCTTCGTCCCTACCCGTCCGTCAGGACAGACAATGCCCTGAGCTACTATTTGATCATGCTACCCTCGTCTTTGTTTTCACTGGACAACAAGTTTTTAAAACAATCCTGGAATTTATTTAATGGTTCACTTAATGTCATTACATTTATTAAACTTAACCATTCTTGGACTGCGCCAAGATCAAGTCAAATCTCTTTATTGACTGGAAGATGGGAAATGCAGGCAAACCCATAGAGCTCTTCAGACAGGACCATGCTGCCAGGAACGGCCAAGCTCACTGTCACGAGGCATGACTTCCCTGAGCGGGAAAGCAAGAGGCCAGTTAATAGAGCTTTAGGTACAGCCTCATCACGGCAAGCACTCTAGGGACAGAAACTCGGTGACTCAGCTTTAGAGACATTTGAGGTAAATACTGAAAGCCCATGACCCCTGCACGTCCGTATCCACTAAGACTGTACTAGACAAGAAGACTTTCCGGGATTTGTATTCATTCACTGTAAAGGACATCAGTGTTAGCGCTTCTACCCCAGGCCCTCGTGATTTCCAAGCGCAAGCCCAGGGCTGGCCTAAATTCACCAGCCCTCTGCACCTGGCCTCCCGGGTCCCACAGGAGTGGCCACCAGGCCCTCAGCCAGCACGCGTGGGTAGTGGAGGGAAAGTGAGTCACCCAGCACAGAGACCAAGGGGAGTCCGTTCTAAGGAGGCAGGTCGTGTCCCGCCCCGTGCTCACCGTGCCTTCTGGGTCCACGAGCAGCAGGTGCTTGGCCTGGCCGTTGTGCATCCCTGTGAGGACGAAGGAGCCGGGGTTGGTGGCGCTCTTCCGGACCAGGAAGTCCCCGTCGTTCTTCAGCAGCCCTTCGGCCTCCTTCCGGCTCATCTCCCCTTGGTACCAAGGTTCCCCTTCCAGCTCCTCCAGCATCTTGGCATCTGGGGCTCTGGGGGTGACGGGGCTGATGCACTCCACGGAGGCCGCTTTGCTCAGCACAGGCCCCAGGGACTGGTTCCTGAGAGCATCTTCAAAAGGTTCTGTCAACAACAATCACCAGAAACAAGTGAACCCCCAAGAAGCGCAAATAGTAAAACGCACAGTGTGACCGAAGGAAATGCCAAGACAACTTCCGCAAGAAACAAACCTACAGAAACACGATTGGCTGGTAATAAAACCACAGCCCAAACCTTGGCACCTTTTTCTGACTAGTTGGGTTTCGCGAGACAGCCGGGCACTGGGCCTGGCACCAGGGATTCAAACACACCCTCTGTCTCACCGGTTAGGACGACTTCACTTTTGCACGCTGCACCAGGCCACGCATTATACAGACCATCTACTGCTTCTGGAACATCGGCTAGCCTTTACAAATCTGCTTCCTGCTGAATGAAAACCTGCCAGTGCTAACAGAAATGCGTGAAGAGGAAGACATCTGCAAGGTTAGATTTAGTGCAAAACCTGTACCCAGCTGTCAGATGTTTGTTTCAAAATTCCTGCGTCTGGAAAATTTTTAAAAGAGAAGAAAATGGACATTTTCAGGCGCCTTTGTGTGGCTTGGCCCAGGTTAGGAGCGCTACCTCCCCGTGGCCTTCATTTGTCTGTGCGAGTGCTGGAGATGGAGCAGGACCGCACGGCCTTCAGGACACACTTCCCGCCGCAGGCAACAGACAGCAGCAGCATGAAAAGTCCCAAGGACATCTGATGAAACCTCGACTCTCCACTTTCAAAGGAAAGGAGGTAATATGTACAAAAGCTCTCAAAACAGCCCACGATGCCGCACAGTGGCAGTGTAAGGCGTCATGATGACAACACGGGACCATGCCGACATGCAGCACGAGAACGGGCACAGCTACGTCCCCAGAGTCCAGCATCATCCCTGGGATATAGTCCATACCCACAGATGTTCAACAAATGCTCTAGGAGGAGACCAATTGTTAGTAGAAGACGGGCAGGAGTCAGGTGATAAATGAAACTCCCATCAGGGCATTTCGACACTTGTTACACTGTTCACAAATCTGGGAATAAAAGCAGGTTAAAACTGTTGCCGAAAATTAGATTTTCTGTTTTTATCCTATTTTTCCTGATTACCTGGAGTGGTTGAAGGCTGTATTATAACATTTCTACACCAGCACCACCGTCACTATGCAGACCATCCCCATGGTCACCACCGTCGCCGTCAACATCACCATGACGAGCACCAGCATCAGCAGCAGCAGCATCACCAACAACACCCCATCATCAGCATCGCCAGCCCCACCACCACCATCAGCACCAGGAGCAGCCCCATCACCACCACCATCATTATTTAACTCCTGCAGTTTACGGGAAACGACACAGAGTGCTGGCTTAATTCCTTTTCCAGACTTTTCAATAGCAACCAGCCTCGCCAGGGCCCTTTCTTCTCCTTGTCTCCCCTTCTCTGGTTTGGGAGCAGGTGTGGACATGGATTGACAACAAAGGATGGCTCTGGTTCTTATTTTTCCCATCCCAAACCCTCGTCTTATTTACCTTTCCTCGGGCTCTGGAGCCAGAAGTCACTGGTTAATTGACTAAATTAAACAGTGAAAATTGAGTATAAATACTGGTACTAAACTGCCTTTGGGAGGCGTCATTGTAGCTGGAACAGAGGCTCAGAGAGCCTCCACTTTGCCCTGCGTCTTGGGAAAGTGGCTTCCTACTTCTGAGGCTGTTCCTACATTTTTTAAGAGATGGGATTTGATTAGAAGATCATTAAGGTGCCTCCAAGCCCTGAGAGTCTCCAGTTCCTCTGTCGGTGGTGATTTTTGCAAGTCAGAATGGGAATGCACTGTCTGGGAAACCAAAGTGGCTGAGAAGAAATAGACTTCCGCTGGCAGGAGGCCGCCGGGTTGTGGCAGCACTCACACGCTTCGTCCTTCCCACACTGCCCCCGGAGAGTGCACGCCGCACCGGCAAGGCTGCCTGCCAGCCACAGAGCCATAATAACGGTGGCTCCCTGCAGGACTGTGGCAGAAATTGAATGAAGTAACAGGTGCCTAGCCCGTGGTAGACACTTGTTAAATTCTCAAGGAATCCCTCTGGCCCGTGAAAGTCTCAGGGAGCTGACAAAGCAGCGTGAGGATGTGAAGCTCTTTGGGAACTCGGGAAGCTCCTTCGAAGTTCCTTAGCCACAATTCCCACTTCCATTGCCGCGTCCCTGGCTGATTGACGCGTCCCAGCCCTCGTGATGCTGAGGGTCCACAGCATGCGTCCCCGCCCTGCTGAGGAGCTTCCTGTCACACTCCTCATCCTGTCTGGGGGTTCCCCAGGGCACTGCTTGTCACCTGCGAACTCACGCTCCATGGGACCCTCTGTTTGCTCCCTTGCCGACCCCAGTAAGCAGAACGGTATGTGACCCACACTAGATGCTCAACGGAGAGCATACACGAGAGCGAGCGAGTGTGTGTACGCTAGAGCGAGCGAGTGTGCGCACGGGAGAGCGAGTGAGTGTGCGCATGGGACAGCGAGCTAGTGTGCGCATGGGAGAGCGAGCGAGTGTGCACACCCCAGACGGCGGATCACTTCCTTGCGTTCGTGCTGGACTTGGTCAACAGACCGAGGGCTCTGTGAAGCAGGGCATGCATGCCACCTTGGCATCCTTAGCCACTGATACAGAATTTGTCCCCTTACAGCCGACCAGCATTTAAGTGAAAAAACGAGTGCTTTTCGTGTGTGTATCATTTGCCTCGACACACGGGCAGCTCTTCAAGAGGAACGTCAGTTCGAAAAAGAGGGGAAATGCTCTGCCCCCGGACCTCAGAGAGGGCTGTCAGCCCCAAGCAGAGGTCAGCCAAGGTCGAAGCCTCGAAAAGCCCACTCACAGCCCAGAAAAGTGCAGACAGCCATCACTGCTCATCAGAACGCTGCTAGCAGAAAGAGTGTTACGGCACAGGTTTCAAAAAGAAGGCGTCGCAGAAAGCGACCTCAGAAGACAGGAAACCCAGACGAATGGCAACCCACTCATGTCGAAGAGGTCCTTCCGCGGGCTGCTCTCTGCGCTGCTGCCGGACGCCGTTGTGGCCTGAGGCGGGAGGTGCTGGGCGTTCACGTACGTGGGGGCTTCTCCGGGGGCCGCGTGCGCTTTCCCCTCCGGCATGCCGTAGATATCCAGGGACCCTGCAACAAGGAAACGAGCCGTCTCTTTCTTACAACGGGAAGGGTGGTCATTGGTGCATCTGCCTGTAAGCTGCCCCACCCCACCCCGCTCCTCTTGTACGAAGGCGATCCTACAGGATGCTAGATAATTCCTCCCGTGGGTCCCCATTGGCTCAGTGCCCCTCTTCGGACCCTGTTCACTGCTGTGCTGTTCTGACTGGGACAATTTCCCAGCCTTCTTGTCAAAATGCGACGGGTGGCCTGTGAGGGTGGACGCATGATCACTAGGGCCTGACCGAGACCCTGGCCCTGACCCGGGTAGGGAAGTGGAGCAGGCACAGCGGGGCCGAGGCTCCCGGGTCCCCGCACCCCCTTTACAAAGGCCACAGAGCAAGGAGCAGAGCAGAAGAAACAGCCTCATTTCAATTGCCCTATTTTTGCCTTTAAGTGTAAGTGAATGCTTTGTACGTTGACTCCATTCTAGCAGTGCAGGAGGCCCAGGGTGGGTGTGCGGTCGAGGACCCCCGCTGCAGGCTGTGCCTCCGGGGCACCTCCTAGCCGGGCCAAGAGTGTGGTGAGCCCAGCCGGCCTCCCCTTGCCTCTCACCTTGCCTGACCGGTGTTTGCTGCCAGTCCTCGCCAAACGGGTCTCCTAAGTGTCTCCCCTGGTAGTAAGTTTGCTCTTTTCCTGCAAACTACAGACACGTGTAAATACATAAAGAGAAAAAGCATCGTCTCCCCCTTCCCCACCTCTAAACGCCACAGTGCGGTACAAGGGACCCCAGCAGAGAGTAGAGCGCTTTCCCAATTCCTCCCACTTTTCCCTGCATGCTTCACAGTTGGCGTTAGGATTTGGGAGATAGGATTGCGTGGGTGTGAGGAAGAGGCTGCCTCGCATCAGAACTACACACGCCCATCCTGTTTCCATTTTCCGCCGCCGGCCCTCCCTCCGCGTGGCCGAAGATGAGCCCTCTTAGTGCAGCGCCATCACTCGTAAAGTGAACTTGGGCTGGCGCGTTTCTCTGCGTCGGATCACGCCGCCCACAGCCACGCACACCTGGCCAAACCCACCCCGCCCGTCTCCGTGTCACAGCTATTGACACTTGATGTCACTGTTATTTTGTCACTTTCTTAGCATCATTGTTATTTGCACAAAGTAGGTGACATCAAAAAATTCTCTATAATGAAATAGAGATACTACAGCTCTACAAAGCAATCGCCTTACCGGCATGTTGAGTTGGAGGAAAAGTCAAAGAAATGAATAAAAGAGAAGGCTCTTGAAATTCTCGTTATTTTAAGGGCCCACATCCACTCTCTTTTCAGGGAACACAAAGTACCCCAGGCCTTTTACAAGTCTTGAACTCTTTTTTCTTCTCACTGAGCTCCCATGATGGGCTTGTCCCAGGATGGAGGGGACCCCAGACTCATATCTCCAGAATCATAATATAGTTCCAAGATACTGATTAACACCGTAAGATGTTACAACAAAAGCCTCCCCTTCTTGTCTACTTGGTGTCATCGCAGGGGAGAAAACAGGTGAGTTATCCTGTCAAAGACTAGACAAAACGCAGCCTGCCAGTTGAGTGGAAGAAGGCGAAAGGAAATAAAGCTCAGGTGGCCACGACCCAGGTCGGGGTACAGGACTTACCTGGGCGATGTCGGGGGCGTGGGGTCTGGCCTGCAGCCGCACATCCACGAAGCCCCCTGGAGGAGGTGTCTTGCTTGGGATGCTGTTGTAGTATGGGTGGTCTGAGCCATCCCCCTCCTCTTCAGTCCAAGGCTCATCCAGACTCTGCATTCTGTTAGAAGAGGATTTTCCAGAGCTTTAGACAAAAGCTGAGCTTGTCTTCAAAATGAACAAATCTAACATGAGGACCTGCTACCCCAGACAAGACAGTTAGTGACTGTCTCCTCACTCTCTAGATCTCAACCCTGAAAAGCAGATGAATGCTTTGGCCGGATACTTCAGCCTTATTTGCAGTTCAACCTTCTGAAACAGCCACGACAAAGAGCAGCAACAAGAAATCCTGAGGAGGTGAGCTTCTGTATTATTTAAAATTTCCAGTGTCAATGAAAAATTAGACAATATGCAAAGAAATAAGAAAGCATGGCTGATGTGCAAGAAAAAAGGCTATCAACAGAAACTTTTCCTGAGGAAACTAAAATTGGGGACTAATGAGACAAAGATTTTAAAGTGGCTACTTTTAATATGGAATAAAAGAAATCATCAACAAAAAATAAACATCAGACTGCTGTTTCACCAAATAGGGAATATCAAAATAGAGGTAGAAGTAATTTTGTAAAATAACCAAATAGAAAGGCTATAATTTAAAATGTTAATAACTGGAATAAAAAATTCAGAGGCGCCTGGGTGGCTCAGTGGGTTAAAGCCTCTGCCTTCAGCTCAGGTCATGATCCCAGGGTCCTGGGATCGAGCCCCGCATGGGCTCTCTGCTCAGCAGGGAACCTTCTTCCTCCTCTCCTTCTGCCTGCCTCTCTGCCTACTTGTGATCTCTGTCTGTCAAATAAATAAATAAAATCTTTTTTAAAAATTCATAGAGGAGCTCAAAACAGGTGTGAACAGATTGAAGAAAGAATGACAGAACTTAAAGATAGGTCACTTAAGACTATCAAATCACAGAAACAGAAAGAAAAAAGAACTAAAGAGAATGAACAGAGCCTCAGAGACCTACAGAGCCCTTTAAGCAAACCAACATACACATGAGGGATCCCAAAGGAGGAGGGATGGAAAGGGCCTGGAAGGAGACACAGGAAGACCTCCGGGCCAGAAACTTGCCAAATTTAATTAAAATAATTGATCAACACATCCAAGGAGCGAAAAATAGAAAAAAAATACCCCAGAAAGGATAAACTAAAAAAGCTCCATACCTTAACACATCATAATCAAGCTGTTTAAAGCCAAAAAGAGAGAGACTTGAAAGCAGCAAGAGAGAGGCCACTTATCACATGCAAGAGATCCTCACTAATATTACAACTAATTTCTCTTCAGAAGTAACTGAGGCCAGAAGACAATGGGATGGCATAGTCCAAGTACAGAAAGAAATACTGTATGCCAAGAAATCTATATCCAGTAAAACTACCTTTTGAAAATGAAGAAAAAATTAAGACATTCCCAGATAAAAACCAAAGAAAATTCATTACAGCAGATCTTCCCTATAAGAGATACTAAAGGAGGGACTTCAGGCTGAAATCAGGCACTAAACAGAAACACATATCTATATGAGCAAACAGAGAACATCGGCAAAGTTAACTACGCAGGCAAACTTAAAACACAAGATGCGAGAAACTATAGGTAACTACACCAACTAGATGACCTAGCCGAAACAGAAAAATTCCTACCAAGACTCAAACTACCAAAACTTACTAGAGAAGAAATAGAAAATCTAAATAGACCTGGAAAGAGACTGAATTAGTGACAATTAAAAAAACTCATACTCCAAGAAAAGCTCTGAATCATGGCTTCCTCGTGAATTCTATCAAACACGCAAAGAAGAGTTAACAGCAATTCTTTATAACTCTTCTGAAAAATACAAAAGGGAGGAATATCTCTAAACTCAATCTATAAAGCCAGTATTATCCTGAGACCAAAACCAGACAAAGTTATTACAAGAAAAGAAAGCCGTAGACCAATAACTGTTGTGAAAATGGATGAAAAAAAAATCCTTAACAAAATACAAACTAAACCCACTAACATATAAAAAGAACTATACACCATAACTAAGTGGGATTTATCCCAGTGATGCAAGGTTGGTTCAACATTTCAAAGTCAACTGTTGTAATATATCATATCAATAGAATAAAAACAAATACCAAATACTTATCTCAATAGACACAGAAAAGGCATTTGACAAAATCTAACATCTTTGCATGACAAAGATACTCAATAAACTTTGAATAAAGGGACATTTTCACAATAAAGGGCATCTATGAGAAATCCACAGCTAACCAATGGTTAATGGTGACAGACTGGGTGTGGTGTTTTCTTCCTAAGGTCAGCACAGGATAAGAATGTCCCCCCTTCCTACTTCTAGTCCTTATACTGGAGATTCTAGCCAAGGAAATTATATAATAAGAAGAAATTAAAAGGCACTGAAGTGAAACACAGAAGAAAACATGGGTATAAATTTTTGTAACCTTGCATAAGGCAATTGTTTCTTTTTTTTGTGCCAATTAACCTCATCCATTTTTTTAATTTAAATTTCTTATTTAATTCAATTTGTTTAACATGTAGTGTATTATTAGTTTCAAAGGAAGAGTTCAGTGATTCAATACCCAATGCTCATTCCATCACGTGCCCGCCTTAATGCCCATCACCAAATCACACCATCCCCCCACCTCCCCTCCAGAACCTTCATTTTATTTCCTAGAGTTCAGAGTCTCTCATGGTTTGTCTTCCTCTCTGTTTTTATCTTATTTTATTTCTCCTTCCCTTCCCCTATGTTCATCTGTTTTGTTCTTAAATTCCACATATGAGTAAAACCATATAGCATTTTTCTTTCTCTGACTGACATATTTCATTTAGCATAATCCTCTCTAGTTCCATCCACATTGCTGTAAATGGCAAGATTTTATTCTTTTAGATGGCTGAGTAATATCCCTGTGTGTGTGTGTGTGTGTGTGTGTGTGTGTGCATCTGTTAATGGACATCTGGGCTCTTTTCATATGTTGGCTATTGTGGAGTAGGCAATGGTTTCTTACCCATGACACCAAAAACAAAAGCAACAGAAGAAAGAAAATAAGCAAACTGGAGTTCATCAAAATGAAAAACCTTGTACTTTAAAGGACACTCAAGACTACAAAAGACAACACACGAAATGGGAGAAAATACTTGTTGATCATATATCTGGAAAGGGACTAGTATTCAGAATATATGAAGAACTCCTACAGCAATAAATGGGCTACAGATCTGAGCAGGAATTTTTCCAAAGAAGATACAGAAATAGGTAATAAGCACATGAACATGGCTTAATCATTGGTCATCAGGGAAATGCTAATGAAAATCACAGCCAGGGGGGCCTGGGTAGCTCAGTGGGTTGAGCCTCTGCCTTTGGCTCAGGTCATGATCCTGGGGTCCTGGGATCGAGTCCTCACATTGGGCTCTCTGCTCAGCAGGGAGCCTGCTTCCTCCTCCCTCTCTCTCTGCCTGCCTCTCTGCCTGCTTGTGATCTCTGTCTGTCAAATAAATAAATAAAATCTTTTAAAGAAAAAAAAAAAGAAAATCACCGTCAGGGTAAGGTAGGATAGCTGTAATCAAAATGACATAGAGAAATTAGAGTCCTCACACTTTGCTGGTGGAGGTATAAAAAGCTACAGCCACTTTGGAAAAAAGTTGGCAGTTTCTCAAAGAGTTTAGCGTAAAGTTACCACGTTATCCAGCAACTGCAGCCCGTGGTGTTTACCTGGAGTACTGAGCACTCTGTCCACACGGGGACTGTCCACAGAGTCACAGCAGCATTACTCACCCGAGCTAAGGGGTGGGCCCGGACAAATGGGGACAAAATGAAGAATGGCCATCTGAGAGGAGGTAGAGGCGTCCAGTGGAGGGTTATTTAGCCCTAAGAAGGACTGTGCTAGTAAATTCTACAATGTGGACGGATCTGGAAAACATCCTCCTCAGTGAAGGAAGCCTCTCACGGAACTCTGTATGATTCCACTTCTACAAAATGTCCCAAACTGGCAAATCCACGAAGACAGAAAGATTAGTGGTGGCCCAGGGAGAAGGGGGAGAAAGGGGAGAAAACGGAGGTGACCAGTCATGGGCCTGAGGTGATGGAAACGCGCTTGTATCATCTGAACATGTGAAGCATCACTAAATTAGATGCTTTCCGAGAGTCACTGTTATCACAAATGAATTACATATTAACTTTTAAATGCAGAACAGGGAGCATTAACTACATTTGAATTGTTTGTCGTGGTCTTCTCTGGATTTGTGTTGAAAATGACCTTGGATTTCCATAAGAAATATCACAGGAAAAAAAGAAAACTCCCAAGGAAAATCAGACCACACCAAAAAAAAAAAAATCCCCATTCATTTGAAAGAACTATTTTTGATTTCCAGCTGGAAATGGGTGCTGAATCCAAATGAGAGTCTCTCCCCCACTAATGAATACAATGAACAAGAAATAATTCACAAAAAAAGCCATCCACTCACCAACCGCAAAAGAAGAAAGGCGTATTGTGTACTGCAGACATGTTACTGAGATATTTGGGGCAGCCTGGTGGGCCCTAACACTGCCCCACTCCCTCCACGCCCAGCTGTCCACGTCTCCGCTCCAAGCCGTGTGGGCGAAGGAGCTCGATGCACCAAATTCTCATACCTCTAGCTCTTATTTACCAAGCTGGAGAGACTTGGCTTGAGGGAGTGAGATGAAAACCCAAGGAGCACTCCCAACCAACAGAAGCCTCTGTGCTGCTGGTCTCTGGGATCTCGGCAGATCAGGAGAAAAACAAGCCAGTGCCCCCTAGAGTCAGGGTCCCGGGACGGGGGGAGGCAGGGACGGTCCTCTCCCAGCGTCGGCTGTCCCCAGCTAGAACAAAAGTGGTGTCCCCGCCTCTCCGTGCTCTCAGACCTGCTCAGTGGATGTGACAAGTAGCGTGTCAGATAAGGTGACATGGGTGTCAGGCCAGTCCCCTCGTTCCTGTCAACTTTAGAAATTGTATGCCTGTACTTGCGTTTGAAGTCAAAGCCTTTCTCCACAGACAAGATCGCATCTGCTTCACTGTCTTTCCCCCCAATTTTTTCAAACTCAATATAAAAAAATTCTATAGAAA
Source organism: Meles meles (assembly GCF_922984935.1). Taxonomy (NCBI): domain Eukaryota; kingdom Metazoa; phylum Chordata; class Mammalia; order Carnivora; family Mustelidae; genus Meles; species Meles meles. The sequence goes on from NC_060076.1 coordinate 96,329,462, forward strand.
ATTCCTACCTTCGGTACGTTCCCAGAGAAGCAAGGCAACTCCCACACGCATTTTTGTACCTATTTTTTGTACCTATTTTTCATTTATTTATTTGACTTTGATGCAACATTTTCCAAAGTACAGAAAATTAATATAAAAGATACATCTCCCCCGTGGAGATTAAACAAGTGTGAACATTTTGCTCTGTCTGCTTCATTTTTTAAAAAAGAAATAAAATGTGTCAAACTTACTTTGGAAGGATAGATATATCAGATTAACAGTAAAATGAGAATAGAGGAATCTAGGAGATGTTCACTGTAAAATTCTTTCTGGACGTTGGAATATTTTCACTGTGACCGTTAAACCCCGCCCCATCTCCGCCCGGCCCTCAGATGCTGTGCAATTGGCATGTAATAGTCTTACACGTAACCATAAACTACATGCACAATTTTATTTATGGCTTTAAAACCGCCTGGGTGGCTCAGTGGTTTAGGCCGCTGCCTTCGGCTCGGGTCATGATCTCAGGGTCCTGGGATCGAGTCCCGCATCGGGCTCTCTGCTTGGCGGGGGGCCTGCTTCCCTCTCGCTCTCTCTGCCTGCCTCTCTGCCTACTTGTGATCTCTCTCTCTGTCAAATAAATAAATAAATAAATCTTAAAAAAAAAAAAAAACAAAAAACTTCCACAAATGTTTCCTATACTTTTTCACTCCTTTTAAGATTTTTGAGATTTATTCCGGTAATACCCATATACCAATCTCCTTTAATGACTACGTCCCATTGTATGTAAAACTTAAAATCGGCAGAGGAGTATGTGAACTACCAAATTTCTATTCAGTGTGTACAGTTAATGGATAGATGGGTGTGTATAAAGAGTATAAAAACACTCTGTCTGAATTCTGGGACGTGGAATTGACTAACTGGGAAAAATTGGGGTCTTACCAGGCATCTCCCCAACGGGTGTCTTAAAAGCCACTTCCCAGGAGATAAGAGAGTGGATTAAAAGCGTCAGTCATAGGCGCCTGGGTGGCTCAGTGGGTTAAGCCTCTGCCTTCGGCTCAGGTCATGATCTCAGGGTCCTGGGATCGAGCCCCACGTCGGGCTCTTGGCTCAGCGGGGAGCCTGCTTCCTCCTCTCTCTCTCTGCCTGCCTCTCTGCCTACTTGTGATCTCTCTCTCTCTGCCAAATAAATAAATAAAATCTTTAAAAAAAAAAGCGTCAGTCACGAAAGGGAACACGCTCAGAGGGAAGAGAGGAGCCTTCGTGATGACGACGGTAAAAGCCGACACTGCCTCCACGAGGAGGCCACAAAGCGGGGCTGCAGACATTGCAGCAAGAGTGGAAAACAAACTCGGGAGAAATGAGGTTTCAGGGACGGTGAACACGCATCAGAAGGGGCTTTCAGGAGGCAGGCCCAATCAAGGACAGACCATCGCTGTGACCCCGTCGTCACTTTCTCTGGGTGTTTTGTGCTGCGCTGAACGCTCTTCTGTCCCAAGGAGCTCGGTGGTATCTCTCCCAAGGAGAAGGTTTACTCCTCGTGTTTATTCTTTCATCAGACACGAGCGTCAGGCTCTGCCGTTCCCGCAGAGAGAGCTGCCGAGGCTCACCCTGGCTACGGACGTGCGTGCCGAGGGCACAGGAGGCTCTGAGTCCCCAAGCCGCCCCAGCTCAGGGCCTTGAGGCGGGGCCGGGCGTCATGGCCATGCTAACTACGACAGCGAGGAAAAGGCATGTGACACCTGTGCCGTGCAGACACAAGGAGGAGACACACAGGACCCTCAGCTGGTTGCAGAGGAAATGGCACGAAACCTATCATAATGCATTCCTGTAACCTTGGCTACCGTCTCTATAGTTTCTAGAAAATGTTTTCCTCAACATTCACAGCATCACCCATATGTCGGCCTCCATCTGTGGGGCTCCTGAGCCGCAGCCTGGCCCCGCCAGGTGCCGCTGAGCCTGGAGCCCTGTGACTGACCATGTGTGTCCAGACCACACCCTGTGGAGGTCGTTTTGTGATTTTCTCCTGTTGAGTGATGTCGAGAGAAAAGTTTGTAAACTACAGAAAGGCCACTGTGAAGGGTGTCACAGCACTACTCACCGGTCGTGGAATGCGGGCACCTTGGAAGGACACTGCAAATATTGCTTAAAGCGGAGTTCGAAGGCCTGTCCAATGGAGCCGATGACATCCTGGGCCAGCCCGTCGCAGCACTCCAGAATGTGACACGCTGTGGACACAAGTGGCACAGGCTTGTCAGAGACACCGGGGCCACCAGGCTTGGCCACGGGAGGGGTGCATGTTCCTCACGGACGGTCCCCATGCCACTGCTGTAAGGTGCCAGCATGGGGATGCCTCTCGTAACGGCTCTGCTCCCTTAAACTAACGGTTCTATTTGTAAACACATTTTAACATTTTAAATTTCAGATGGATTGCTCTTAAGAATTTCTTAATAGTCTATAAAATACCAACTCAGAACCCAGCAGAGAGAACCAGGGTTTGGAAGGAAACGTTGATGGGTCAGAGAACCTGATCTAACAAGAAGCGAGGCCCGCCAGGGCCCCATGGGCCTGGGACTGGACCTCACCCAGCTCTCGAAGAACGAGACCTGAGCATTGCACAGGGACAGCTGTCCCCGCATCTGCGACACCACCAAACTGTCCTCTGGCTGCACAAAGCCAGCCGGGCTCGGTGGAGCTCCCCCAGACAGTCCCGGACAGCCACTGCCTATCCTGGGAGCCTCAGGCTTCTCTTCCCCCCCAGGTGGGAAGGGGTGCCCTGAGGACACAGGATACCTTGAAAAGAGTGGCATGACGGTATAGTGATTCCAGATCTCGGTGCAAGCCCTTGAGAACGCTAGGGATGGCCAAGACGTGTGTCCCAAGGACACAGATGCTGGCTGTATTTTTATTGTTGATTATTGCTATTATTTTATTTTTATTGTTGATATTGGTTTTTATTAAACATCAGCCCAGATACACAGAGCAAGGCCGTGTACGTCGCTCTTAGAGGCACACGGTTGGGCATGACGCGGTGAGAGTGCAGGTGCCCTCCCGCCTGTAAGGAGGCAGGGGCCCGGGTGGGAGGGGGGGACACCCCGGTCCCCACCTGCCCGTTTCCAGCCAAGCACGCCCACATCTGGTCTGCACCCGCTGCCTGGTCGGCACTTTGGAGATGGGTAGGCTGGGGAAGGGTCAAAACTCAGCAGCTTCCCCTCCTTCTGAAAAGCAGAGCAGCAGGCATGGTGAAGGACGGACAGGATTTCTGCAGAGCCATCGCTGGATCCACCCGCGGGGCCGCTGGTCTACACGAGTCTACCCGGCATGGAGCCGGAAGCCTGCGCGCAGCCTTCTTTAAGTCGGCTCCGAGGACATGTGCAAGGGGCAGGGCTGCGGGGGAAGCTCCCCGTTGGCTGAGGGCCTGTCGGTGGGGTACAAGAGAGCGGCAGAGCCTGCCGATGCCGACCCAAGCCACGTCTCCGGGCTCCGCTCCGGCGCCGTGCTCCCTGGGAAGAGCCCTGAACTAGTGAGCCCTCGCCAGGGAGCCGCACACCCGCCCCCCCGCCCGGCACTCCAGCCCCGTTTCCGGCCAATGCTGTCGTCTGGGAAATCCGCATCCTCCGCCTTGCTCGGTGTTCTAGATCAGGGGCGCGTGCGGGCTCGAGGTCCAGCTACCCCGCACAGATGAGGAATGCACTGCGGCCCGGAGGTGGGCTCGCCAAACTCTTAGAAAGTCATCTCACACCCGTCTGACCGGCAGGCACTTAACCGCCGTGGAGTGGAGGTCAGGCTGGAAGATGGGGGCGGGGGGGGGCTAAGATCTGGTAACCAGAGGCCTTAGAAGCAGATGGCCAGGTGCAGATGGAGACGCACTCAGGGCAGAAGGCCACGTGAAGACTGGGCGCTGGGGCCACGCGGCCACCAGCCTGGACGTCCAGCCTGGCCAGGGCACCTCCAGGAGCTAGGCCAGGCCGGAAGGGTCCCCCTACAGGCCTCGGAAGGGGCCCTGCCTTGCTCTCGGGTCTCCTGGCCCGGGTTATGGGGTACTGAGCAGGAGCCCCAGCGAACCGGTAAGGCAGCCTCTCCTAGGCTAGTGTGGCACCCTCCCCCAAGCACAGAGAAGCCACGGCAAGGTCAAGAGGTGTGAGCTCCATGACTCGGCGAGGGGCCTTGGGGGCGGTCCCCCTCGGGGGGCTCATCAAGACCACCCATACCTCCTCCTCGTCTAAGCACAAAGCTTTGTGATTACCCGCCCTGTGGTTCAGCTCTGACAATCGCACTCACCTATGGGCACCCCCAGACACCTCCAGCTAGGGGAGAGGAAGGCTAACTCCGTAAGATCCCGTCATCTCTGACTTGGAGGAAGGCAGGCGGCCCTGCCACACCTCTGCGGACTAACCCAGGGCAGGAGGAGGACGGATGGAAAATCACCCTCACGCACTTGGATGGGAACGCAGATTTTTACTGCCAGACTGGGTGGTGACTTGAAAGGTACACTGACCTACCCACCAGCAAACCTCCCTGCAAATGCCTGTAGAAGGCGCCGCCCTACATCGGGGTTAAGAACAGGGAAGGAGTCTGTACACGGACCCCCAGGGGGTGGTGCACCTGGCAGATACGTCTCGTCCTAGGGCGCCACCTCACAGACAGTAACCTGTTCCCTGTGGGCTGTCGTGGAAACGTGTCCAAGACACAGCATGGGGGAGGGGGCCGAATGGAATGCTAGGATCTCAGTCACACTGGAGTTTTAACACCAGAGAACGTATGTGTATGTGCGTAGATAAAAGTCCTGTAAAGCAAACTGGGAAATATTAACAGGTGGTACCTTGGGTCAGGGGTGGGAGGAGAGGGGACCCGGGCACAGTGGGGGACGCCCCTTTTGTACTGCCACAAACGCCGGCTGCGATCTTCCTCCGCCAGTTCTACGCACGGGCTGTGGGATGACCTGTATTCAAGGGTAGCGCGGGTACTCGCCTGCCCCCCGGCCGTTAGCACCCATGGATGGGGCTTGGCCTTTGTCCGTGATCGAAGGAATGGGGCTGTGGGTGTGGAGGGTCTAGGAATAAAGGGTCTAGGAGGATGGAAAGTGCTCAAATGCCTCAGATCCCCCATCCAGCCTGTGTCCGAGGCCCTGGCAGCCTTGCGGGCTGTGAGGGGACGGCAAGTGAGTTTCGCCCCGGAGCCCCAGGACTGTGCAGGGCCACGGAGGCTTCTGGGATGGCGGAGTTGGCCACGGAGCTGGAGCTGGGTGGGAGGGCAGGCGGGCTGTGGAGGGGCCCCGGTGTTACGGAGGCCACGTGGTTCAGGGCCCGCGTGGGCTCTGCGATGTGCAGTGCGGGTGCGCCAAGCTGCAGCCACCCGCGAGCAGCTGCGTGTTTGATGCTCACGGTCGTCCAGGGCCTCCCAGCCCGGCCACCTATGCCGCCACACCGGCCTGCCACAAACCTCTGTGGTCGGTAGCAGTACAACGGGACGCGCGCTCACGTTGGCGAAGGGTGCGGAGATGAGGAGCGCCTGGTGCCCGGCGTCAGGCGGGCCGTACGTGAGCGAGAGACGGTGAGCCTCGGGCGCCGCTTACCTCTGCGGTTAACGGGGTCTTTTGCCACGTATGCCACGTAGTCTGTTGTGTCCTGTCAAAGAGAAACGGGACACCCCGTCACTAGTCACAGCCAGACACCAGGGCGCAGACCCGCTCGGGACGCAGACAGCCTGGTCAGGCGCGTTCCTCCAGCCTCTGTGGGCAGGAATCCCTGGACCTCCCAAGACGGGGAGTCTGACGCGGCCGGAGCCGCGGGGCCTGAGCTTCTGCGGTCACCCCAGCTCGCACTGACGCTGACACCGTTGTCCGTGCCCGGCCTCCGGCAGCAGGGACTGGACGGGCACCCCGTTCTCGGCGTGTTGGACCCCCAAGGGGCGCTACCAGCAATGATGCCCGAGGCCCAACTCCAGATAAGCTGACCTCACGGGACCGGATGGGAGGAAGTGCTGAGGCTCCCCGATTGTTCTGCTACGAGGGAGGCTGACAAGCCGGCCCTCAGCTCTGCCCAGCGGCCATCCTCGGTCCGACCTGGCCGCGGCCGCTGTCCTGGGGCTTGTGGAAACAGACTGTGGGGCCCACCTCAGGGTTTCTGATTCTGTGGGTCTGAGATGAGGCCCCCAATGTGCATTTCTGACAAATTTCCAGCTGATGTGGTGCTGCTGGGCTAGAGGCCACGGGGAAACCAGGCGCTGGTGGCAAATGCCTCCCTGGGTGGATGCGATGCGATGCTCTTTTCTTCCCAGACCAGAGCAGTAATTTGAATCCTTCTAAGACGGTCCAACACACGAGCTCCGTGGAGTAGTCTGGCTGTTCCAGGGGACACGCGAGGCGCTAGGCAGCACGGAGGACACTCTGAACTCAAAAGTGGGCTGGGGCCGCCACGGGGGTTTTCGTTTCTAAACCAGCTGAGGAAACATAATTCTCTTCATTCTTCAAAACAGAAAAGTCGTCCTTGCAAAGATGACATTTGCAGCATTCAAAGAAGTCTCGGGGGGCAACTGGTAAAGGTTCACCCATTCTGGCAGATACTTCCCAAATGTCACTGCTTCGAAGGCGCCAGAGTTAACGATGAGCTCCCGCTGAGTTCAGCATCTGACAGATTCTGTGTCGTGAGCTCCTCCGTTATTTCTCTCTGTGGGCAGGACACCCCGCCTTCTCTCTCTCTGCGGTGCTCCAGGAAAATGCTCTGATGGGAGGGGTGAGGACAGAGCGTGTGAGGGTGTGCAGGGGTTACGAGCCCCCCCTGCAGGTGGTGCGAGGGGCTGGGCCCTTGTCCGCATGCCGTTTCCCAGAGTTCACAGTGAAGGCTCTCCCGGCAGCTTCTGACATGACTGGCGTGCAGCCTGCCTACACTGTTCCATCCGCCTGCTCTGACCACTGCCCACTGGTATATTCTTAGACTGAGCTGGAAAGGATGTGGACCTGGCTTCCGGTCATTTCTGTCCAGGAAGATCTGGTTGGGATCTGAAGTCATCTGCAGCTTGGAGCCACAAATGTTCTTCATGGGTTCAGGGGCTGTCGCAAAGGGTCCTATGACCGCCCTTGTGCTCTCAGTCTGAGATCCGTGGAACCCTGAAGCTGGGCAGGTACATTCCCCCTTGTTTGAGAAGCATCAGAGTTTTTTTTAATTCGTGTTTTCATTTCCGTGGTAATCTTAAAAGTTAAGACACGAATATGCAGGATCATCCGAATGACCACTGTGGTGTCAGTTCTGGGTGCGATGTCAGCGCCAAGGCTGTCTGTCGGGTTTCCGATATTACAGGTGCCAGGTTTGTAAAGAACTGGAGGAAAAAGAACACTCAGGCTAGATGCTTTTGCCCCAACTCGAGCAATGAACGTCACATTTACACATAATGATGTATCACTGAAGGGCTTGCTTGAATAGCATATATTAGTGGAAGGACTGAGTCATCCAGGCGCCTGAGGGAGTGGAGAGCTGCTGACCTTGAAGGATCCTGCACCGCGGTGGCCGGTCCCAGAGGCACGCTGAGAGCAGAGATCCCGCGTCAGCAAAACCATCCATCAGAGGAAATTAATGTAACTTTGAATGTTGTCGGCTTTATTGTGTTTATCAGTATTGAAAGTGGACTGGATTGGGGTCTAGCGCTCAATAAGAAGTCAAAACAGGAATCAATACTGGATTTATATTTGTGCATATTTGCGTTACAAAATCCATCTGAGTCAGCACTAGAGGCATTTGCAAGGAAATTCTTCTTTTGAAATCCTTACTCCAGTCTGAGAAATGCTGCTCTGGGGAAGGAAGGCCAGGAAAGAGCTGTGACGTGTCCTGTGCCTCAGACGGTTTGTGGTGAACCCAGAGCAGAGCTCTTCTAATGTCCATATTGATCATTTTCTGGCTCAGCGTGGGGAGGGTGTGTATTGTTATTCAGAACATTGTTCTAGACATCACACAACCACACACTGAACAGCTCAGGTTCCGAGATGGGGTTTCCAGGTGCCTGTCCTGTGCCCATCCTGTCCCCGTTCCTGCTCCCCTAGACTTTCTGAGCCTGGCCGGCATTCTGACACTCCTCAGGGGCCTTGGAACACTGTTAATCACAGTAGATTAAAACTATAGTGCGCCTCTTGGGGCATTTGGATTAACAGTGTTTTCACTGTCTTAATTGATATTTCAAAATGCTGTTTCCTTACTGGGTAAACCAAAGCACAAAGTAGTAAACAGATACACACTTAGTGGCAAAACCAGGAATACAATTTGGAATTGTTAGTTTTATTCAAACGTCCACCAGTTATAATGGTGACAGACTGGTCTGGAGTGGGAACTCATGCACAGCACGGACTCGTATTTGATTGGTTACAGTAGAAAGTAACTGGGTTTATGGTCCTCCTAGTGACATTTTCTGCATCAGAAAAAAATATAAAAATGTTATGAATTTCTTTAAGCATCACTGAATGCTTCCTTTTTTTCCTTTTAAATGATGAGATGATGAGGAAATATGAGAGCAGCTCATAAGCCTGTGTTCATCCTGGAGAGTAACACAATGTTAACACAAGCCAGTGTATTTGGCTTCCAGAATTTTCCATCTCTGTGTGTCCACTTCTGATATCAGCATTAGATGAGGTTTAAGACAAGCTCTTGGATGAATCTGTTGCCACAGCTGTGTTCTCTTTCTTCCTCTTACTTTCCAAGCTGGGTCGCCTCCCAAATTTCAGAAGCTGTGGCCCCAAGCATCATATTGGGCCAGCAGTTAGAGCACCTGTAAGTCGATTAGAGCCGATGCTGGCTCTGGGGGAGGAAGAGGAGGAGGAGGAAAAGAAGGAAGTGGAGGCTTTCTGATGACCCCAAAACTGAGTGCGGATACCACCTCGTAGTGTTCCTGACCAAATGTAGGGAGCAAATTCCCTGTGACCCCACCTTCTTAATGAAAGAAGAAATACAAAAATAGAACATTCTCATCCTGCTCTCTCTCTCTGCCTCCTTCCCTGCTGGCAAAGCAAACCAGTAAGATGACAGCATTAAATTTGGGGAGAAAAATTCTAATTCCAAACATCTATGAATAAACCAGACTAAGTAAATTCACAGCCTTCCAGTTGACTTCAAATAGGAAATCAGAAGGCCCTCGAGGAGGCCCAACGGAAAAAAAGGAACGAGGCAGGACTCACAGTCACCAGACGGGAAACCCTGAGGACTCGGAGCCTGGGGTTGGTCCCATGAGCTCTTCAGAAAACCCTCACAAAGCCAACATTTGGAAGATTTTTGACAGCTTTGGGCTGATGAAATGAAAATTGGTGGTTGTCAAGAAGAGCTCATGGAATCAGCAGGGGGCAGCTGGCATCCCAGTTACCCTTCCCAGGCATGTGCTAAGAGGCACCCCTTGAAGCTAGGCCCCTTCTGGGGCATTCCCAGTGCGGGCACTTACCGGGTCTCCCCCTGACGCGAAGGAGATGGACTGCATATGGTGGTTCGCGATGATCTGCCCAGAACAAGAAACGAGACACGTCATCAGCACCCGGCCCACAACTCTGGTCAGCGGCCCCCTGTAGTGGGCTTTTCCCAACACAGCTGCTGCTGGTCCAGCCGCTCAGCCAGAACCAGGTCACGTGGGTCTGACGGCAGCCCTCAAGAGAGGAAGGAGGGATGCCCACTTCACAGATGGGGAGCCTGAGGCCCAGGGGCGACAGTGGACCGTGGGCAGCACTGGGGGTCTCTGACCCCCACACCGAGACACGTCCACGGTGTCTGTCTTCAGAGACCCACGCGGCCTGCCGCCCAGACCCGCAGCGAGCACAGAGGGGAACCTGTCACCTGCTTGAATCCCACATGTGTACAAATCAGATAGCCCGCGTCAAACGTGGGACCGTCTCGGGCGCGCCAGGAATCAATGGGATCAATTGAAAGGCCAGCGAGGACATTCCAAGTTAATGTTAAACTGGGACATTCCCATTAGCATCGTAAATGGCAGCTTGCGGTGGGATTCAGGACACGCTGAGTAAATTAGAAGCTGTCCTAAATTGAAAAAGCTACGAAAGTTTTCCCTGCTGTTTCTATCACTATTTTTATCATTTTGAAGGCAATGTAATGACCCCGAAGTAAGTTCCAGGGATGGAAAGAGTGGTCCCGCCCCCACGCCAGCACCGCCAGCGTTCTCTCTGGATGGCCCCTCGGGCCCCCGCAGCAGGCGCGGGGAATTACAGAGGCGACACCCCACCATCCCGGGGGCCTCCCAGCCACACTCCAGTAACTCTCCAACCACGACAATGACTGCGCTGAGAGAAAATCAGACAGTTTAAAATGCCTCCTTGGCACTTGCTAAACCGCTTGGGATCTAGGAAGACATGAGCAGGTAACTGGATAGAAACGAGGCTGGGCCTGGAGCCCCTGCGGAGCCCCTCGGTCTTACCCCCTGCAGCTGCGCGCAGCCTTCCAGAACCCTCGTGCCTCCCGTCCCCTGGCAGGAGCCCCCAGGACGGCAACGACCAGCAGCAATCCCCAAGTGGGGATAAACTTCTAAAAGGTGTTGATTTTTGCGTAGTTTTTGCTCACGAGGCAGCTCTCATACTGGGGTCTGGAATTGACGTGGATGTTAGGACTCGGGAAGAAATGGAAATCATTTATGGTCGCCACTATGCCTGACCGTTACTGCATGGCTGTTCTCAGCCCTTGGGGTGAGATGGAAATTAAATGGAGAGCAACAGCTCTGGAGCTGGTGAACCGCGAGCGGTTTTTCCATCCTCATGGGGTTCTGGTGCTTCTCCTCTCCGAGCGCTCTGCAGAGGGGAGCACCGGGCCCTTTCCTGGTCACTCTGCATGGGGCGGGAGCACCAGTGAGGCCAGCCCGCGCACACTCCGTCACGGGAGAGCCAGGAGATGTGGCTGGGACACGCGCCAGCCATCCTGGGCCGCAGTCCTGTCGTCCGGGAGGGTGCCCCCCCCTCTTCTGAGCCCAGCCCCGCACCCATCCTCCACAGACAGTGAGGACAGGACATGGCTGACCAGCCCCCATCCTTTCCGCTCTTCCTCAGTTTCCTTTTTTGAGGGAGGGCTGAGGGAGAAGAGGGGATTGGAGACGTGTCCCACAGGACTGAGGGCATGGCCTGAGCATCCCTAGAAACCTGGAGCAGCCATGCACCATGGAAGCGTGAATAGGGACTCGTGGCTCAGGGCCCAGGGGACCCTCCGTCCTCTGCTGCTGTGCGGAACGAGGGCCTCTGCAGCCTGGGTCGCAGGTGCTCAGCCCCGAGACAGCCCCAGAGAAAGGCTGAGCCCTCTGAACCCTCCTAGCCCACCACTAAATGACAGTTACCCCCCGGTCGGTGGACCAGGGTTAAAGACGGTGATTATCTATAGGGCGGGAAGGGGAGGCATCAAAACAAAGCCCAGATGTTGCCTCTCATTTCTATGCTGGATCTAGAATTTATCTCAACGCCTCAGGTGCGGGGCAGACGAATGAATGAAGCTGGGGTGCTGCTCGCTCACTGGGGGAACGCTGAAATCAGTAAATCCAGATCTAAGTATAGCAACTTAGAGGTGACCCTGGGCACCCCTGGGAACACACAGCCAGAGTCGGGGAGGGTTGTTCGGAGGCCTGGGGCTGGCCCGTCTCTCACCGTGTGGATGCACCGGCTCCCAGCTCACGCTGCCCACTGTGGAGGCCCGGGCCGAGCAGAGCTCACGCCCCTGTGCCTACAAGCGTCTTACCCATGGCAGACACACACGCCTCTCCTTACCCGGCAGGTAGGGCCATGACTTCAGACATTACCCTCCAGGAAAATGTCATTTACAGAAGAATTAGAGAAATTCTGTATTCTGTTGGCAACCTTAGGAGGGGTACGGTGTGCCGGTGTGTGGAGGTTTCAGACGAGCGTGCTCTGCCCTGCACGCCCCTCGTGGGGCTGGGGGCGGGACGCCGAGCACCCACACACCTGTTTGGAGTCGGGCGTCCGCAGGTTCAGGCTGGCGGTCGATACGGTCAGCGAGATGCTCATCCCCGCAAACTGGAGGTTGGTCTTGCCCAGGATGCTGGACAGCATTTTGCTGGGAGGCTGTGAAATCAAACAGTGGGATTTTAGGTTTTGATTCCAGTCATCGCAGCCTCTCTTGGTTCCTGTGGGCCACACCTCCAAACCTCCACCCTCCCGCCCCCTTGAGGCTCAGAGGCTCGGGAAGGAGCCTGTGCCCCGCATGAGCTGGGGTGGGGAGGGGTCTGACACCAACACACGAGTTCTGCAGCAGCAGCGGGAGCGGTAACAGCTGCAGCGCACACACCGGGGTGAGGACGCTCGCGGGATGTCGGCACAGGCAGATGCGTCTCCTGTCCGTCCTGAGCCTGGGGCAAGCGCCACAGACCGGAGCCCGCAACTGTGAGGCCCAGAAATCGGTGTCATCCCACCGGGAGTTAAGGACTCGGGGCCAGAGCAGGAGGGCCCAGTGCAGGGGGCGAAGAGCGTCCTGGGGAGTCTGGAGACGGCTCGCTGCTGTGGGGTGTGGGGCACAAGCCCACTGGCCGGAACTTCCTCCAGGCAGAGCTCACAAGAGGCAGAATCTGCTGGGCCCACAGTCAGCACAAAGACGGGCCACCTGACTCAGCTTAAGTGAGGGTCCTTTGCACAGGGCCTGAGGGATGGCGTCTTCCCACCAAGCCCCTTCCCCCAGGCACTGCCTACACCGGCCTCCCTCCAGGGCCCACGGACCCTCCTTCCCTCTCAGGTTAGCATGTGTCCTCTTCTGATACCCCAGTTAACGCCAGCCCTTCGCCAGGCAGGCCCTGCTGTTTGAAAATAGAGACCCCCTCCGCCCCCAGTTCTGATTAAGTCACACCAGGGGTGGATCCCGGAAACGTGCCTCACTTCCACCACCTTCGAGGGGCTCTGAGAGGGGAGCTTCCCCAGCCCAGCCATCAGGCGCCTCCTAGTGACTGTGTGCCAGGTTCACGATCCAGAGTTCTCCGCCCACAACCCCCTGCCCTGTGGCTTCACCAATGTCCCCAAGCCAGGATGACAAAACCCGCCTGCAGCCCGGGGAGTCGCAGGGGCAAACACGCCACCCGCCTGCAAAGCTCAGCCTCAGGACAGACTCGGAGACTGCAGAGAGGCTCCCCGGATGGAGTGTAGGTGTAGACAGGCCCAACAGTGGGTACGTGGTTAGGCACCTGCTAGACTTCTACCCGGGGAGTTTTTCTGAGCTTTCTCTTCATCTTTCTCTGCTGGTCTAACCACCTCGGAGTGAAAGAGTCGAGTGACCTGGGCTTGAGCTCAGCCGACCACCTACGCACACTGTGGCTTCCTCTCTCTGTGCCTCTGTTTATGCCATCTGTAACGTGGGGATATCCAAGTGTTCTGGGTAATACCAGCTAACGAGAGACAACACTTACATCTGCAGGAATTTTATAGGCTGGGCTTTAAAGGCAGCTACTGTGAAAAACTAATTTCTGTAAACTTACAATGAAATAAGTTGCATTTAAAAAACAAAAAACAGTACTCAAAACCCGTCACATTCTGGCTGTTTCTGCTACATTAATGGTCGTCTATGCTATTCTGGCCATTCGCGTCCATGGCCCCTGGGCTCCAGGTGGGACCCGTGTGGTGCACTCCGGCATTCGTGTCCACGGCGCCCGGGCACCAGGTGGGACCCTGTGCATCGATGTGCGGCAGCACGTCTTCAGGGATTCCCGTTAGAGCTTGAAATCGGCCAGGCGGAGTACACACACCGTGGAAACTGGCAAACACGACTTCTGGTGCTTCTTACGCCGCCCCAAGAGCCGCTGGTTTCATGTACCGGCACAGCACAGCATCTGTCACAAAGCCGCTCTAGTGAAGTGAATTCAGGTCCGTAAGTGCTTAGAGCAGCTCGGGCCCTGTCTCACGCGTCTGTCCTCATCACTCCCTGCAGGTTTAGGTCCACAGGGTGCAACTGCGGTGCTGACTTGGGTCGGCCAGTGACACCCAAGTGCATGGCAGGGGGCCCCAAGTTCTTGTTGTTTTAGAAGTGCCAAGAGCGGGGCACCTGGGTGGCTCAGTGGGTTAAAGCCTCTGCCTTCGGCTCAGGTCATAATCCCAGGGTCCTGGGATCGAGCCCCGCGTCAGGCTCTCTGCTCAGCAGGGAGCCTGCTTCCTCCTCTCTCTGCCTGCCTCTCCGCCTACTTGTGATCTCTGTCTGTCAAATAAATAAATAAAATCTTTAAAAAAAGAAAAGAAAAGAAGTGCCAAGAGCCAGGCAGTGAAAGGGTGCCCTGATGGGTGGGGTGTGACTAATGGTGTCACGCAGGGAGAAGACGTGGGGCACAGTACCTTTCTCTTCCTGAAGGCTCCTTTGGCGCCAGGGACAGCTTCACACACACGACTGATGGCTTCCCTTAAGGGGGCAGAAAGAGAGATCCATTTGTCACATTAATCAGGATTCCGTGACCCAGAGACCACACGCACACGTCCCCAGGGAAAACATCTGCTGTGCACTCAGCGTAGACAGTAGCCCGCCGCCCTGCAGGGGTCACTCAGTTCCCCTCGAATGAATAGGTCATCTTGAACCTCTGACGGGCAGCGCCCGTGCTCTTCTGGTGCTGGGGACGCATCCTGACAGTGTGACAAGTACCGAGGCCACACTCTTCTGTTGTACGTTTGGTTAGGATTCCATCTAATATACCGGTACCCGGACAGTTTCCCAAGAGGATAACTGTCAGGCGTCTAACCTGTGTGACATCCGTGTCTGAGCTGACGGGCCACGACCCTTGGGCCACAGGCCTCCCTCCCGCCTGTGATGGCTTCTGAGAGAGATGGGAACTCCTGGTGTTCCCTTCAAGACCACGGTCCTGGCCCAGACCTGTCCAAGCACTGCAATGGGTCAGCATCGATCCATTGTGGCTGAGGGAGGGGAGGCGCTCCAGCAGGACACAGCTAGGTCAGACATGGGGTCTGTGCAGGGCAGCTCCCCCAGGCATGCATTTACTGAGCAGCTACTATGTGCTGGGCACTGCCCTGAGGAATGGAGGCATGGAGACTCCTCGGTATAGGGGGCGTGACGGAAGGCCTGGGGGTCTCCCGGGGCAAGACACCCTGGGAAGTGGGGAGCAGAGGAATGCAACACACGGAGGCTGCTCCAGTCCAGATGCGGGAGGTGGGGGACGGGGTGCCTACAGTAGGGAGGACGAGGCCGATGGCAGGTGCGTGAAAACAAATAGGTGACTCTCTGAGCTGGCCTCAGTGGGAAGTGACAGGGATAGACCAGAGGTGGCTCTGAAGTCAGGAGCCCAGAAAGGAGCTGGGTGACCATGAACACCTCACCTTGCTCATGGGGGAAGGACAAAATAGTAAGAGAACTGAAAGAAATAAACAGGGATCTGAACATGCCAAATGACAAGACAGTGGGTCCTCAGAAACATTCTGCAAGCTTTCAACGCTAAATACTTCTTGAAATGATTTTCTACTGTCTAGAAAAAGAAATGCCACCACAAGACAATGGTCTTAAGAGAAATCTGTCCTTGTTAAATTAGGTAGGAGACTATTCGGGTAAGCCTCATCTTTGCCGCTAAATTCACTGCAGGGGTGGGGGACGACTATTCTAGAAGTTCAGATGCCATGAAGACTGGAGACTGAATCACCGTGACTCAGAAAAAGTTCATTTAAAAGGAATGAGTGTTTCTGATGTTTGTGCTTAGTCATTTATTTTATAATAACGTTCCAACTGTGTTTCTATCGAAACGATCATCCAAGTACCTTCTAAAAGTAAATTCCTGTTGAAGAAGGTCAAGCTGTCTCTTTATAGACTACAAAAACCCCAGCATCTATATTTTATCTGTTTAATTAAAAAGAAAGTTCACCGCATCTCTGCACTGTGCTTATTACATCAAGTGACAGACTTGGCTAAGCCAAGCAGCCAAGTCTCTGATGGTCTCAGCAGGCCAGAAAGACATCACCGGCAGGAAGCTTCCCGTAAGTCTCTCCTTAAATATCCATAATAAGCTTCGGAGCTCTTTCCTGATCCGCCAACGTGGACAACGAGAGAAAGAAATCAGCCTTGGGTGACAGTTTCCCAAGAGGATAACTGTCAGGTGTCTAACCTGTGTCATCCGTGTCTGAGCTGACGGGCCACGACGCTTGGGCCACAGGCCTCCCTCCTGCCTGTGACGGCTTCTGAGAGAGGTGGGAACCACCCGTGGACATAAGAATGGGTTGGGGAGAGACACAAATAGTAAACCAGTCTGTGAAGCGAGTCCTCCCACGGAGCCAGCCAGCATCCCACAGCACTCAGAGACTCTATCTTTTGTCCTTAAGATTTGCAAATGTCAGAAATTCCAGAAACTTCTCCAAGCTCCAGCACCTAATGAAGTCGAAAGGATCCCCTTGTGAGCTCTAGAAGCCTCCAACACGCTTGCAAGTCAGGCTGCTCTTGGGAAAAATGTCCTCTCTCCATCACCGGCACATACTTGCTCCTAACACTCGTGTGCGAAACTGCATGTGTGGGAACGGTCTGTGCTCCCAGGCTGATGGCGTCCGTTTCCATTCGAGAAAGGGGTGTTCTGTGATATAGGAACTGCAGCCCTTCGATGCTGGCTCCCTCAGGGGTCTGACCGCGGAGGCCACGATTCTCCTCATCCCTTCTTGCTGTCTAGCGCTGTGCGTCTGCACGCGCAGTCCTGTCTCAGTCTATTCATTTAGTAATGGTTACTTAGCTCTGCGTAAGTCGCCGAATCCTGGTCCGATTCTCAGGTGGCAAGAACAGGTGCTCCCTGTCATTGATAACAGAGATTACGCCCCGACCCCACCTCGGTGAGCTCAGCTAACTGGGATCTCTGGCAGCTGTGCAGTCACCGGGACGTAGCTGACGCCTCCCTTTGTCATGGTCCCACCATCTGCCCCGGCAGCATGAAGCTCTCATCCCAGCCAGCCCCGCCCTCGTGTCGTGACTGTTGCACGGAGCGTAGCAGGATTTGAGAACTGGGTCCTTTGGACTCACGAAGCCCCGCTTCGTCCCCATTCATCCATCTCGCGCTGCCCACTCACCCCTCCCCTCGCACACATTTTAGACTAAAATCATAAATATAGATAGAGAGGTAGATAGATAGACCGATGTCCCAAATGGTGATTTTGCTGTAACGGGGTCATACTCGAGCCGGTGGAGGGGCAACAAACACACATGATGGCAAAGTGCGTCCGTGCCACGAAGAAACAACATGGTGACGGGAGCGGAACGTGCCACCCCACGCAGGCCCCGCAGGCCCCGCTGGCATCGGCATTACTCTGCCCTGAAGGCCGCCGAGAAGCAGCAGAGCAAGAAACAGCTCTGCTCTTCCCCTCGTTTGCCTAAAAGCAGGACATAAATTTGTGGGTATAGCCCCCACCCTGTCCACGAAAAGGACGTGCTCGTGTCACAGGACAGCCTCTCTCCCTCCCTTCCTACCCCTCAGAGCCCAGGGAGTGGTCAGCGTGTCTGCCCCGAAGCCATGAGACACAGATGGGCAATGTCACAGAGCCAGACACCCAGCCACGTGGCGAGGACAGAGCCAGGAAGCTGCCCACTGGGGTCAAGGGGCAGAACGACTGGCCCCTGCTCGGTGCCATCCACAGGCAAAGGGAGCCCCATTCCCCGGCGCCTGCCACCCAGATGTCCAAGTATAACCGAACCATCGGGCATGCGCCAAGTCGCACAGTAATCTCGGCCATCAAAAATGCTTCGGACTCAACTTCTACAAAGCAATTTCTCTGGAAAGGGTTGAAACCACCTAAGTCTTCCCAACTTTGTCTGTCACAGGAGTAAGGGACGCCGTGCGTTGGAAGAGTGTGCCACTCTCGAGAAGTCAGCGGGGTGCCAAAGCGACCTTGCCGATGGCTCGTGACGGCGTGGACTCCCCGCCGTCAGGACCCAGGCGTGCCCAGCGGCTGTGCACACAGCAGGTGCAAACCAGTACTTCTGGCGGTGACCCGACACAGGCAAGCTCTACAGGCCCTGTAAGTCCCCATAGAACAGAGATCCTTAATCAGGCCACCCAGTACCCCTAGAATGAAAGATGAAGCCCCAGGAAGGATGGGAAGGGACGGACCCATGAGCGAAGCCTGCCAGCAGCAGAACCGAAGCCGGTATGCCCTTCAGTTAAGGGAACAAAGGTTAAAGTTCGCTTGAGGTCGCAGGGAGCGTCTTCGACAGGTGCGGGGCTTCCTGTAGTCTCACGAATGCCTTCCCCAAATCTTCTCACCGTGGGGTTACACGGGTCCCCCACGTCCAACCCAACTGCTTTGCGATGCTAGCCTGGCAGGAATACCGGGAACGGGAGAAAACCTGACCCCAAAGTCTCTGGCCCTTTGGATACACATACCAATAATAGCAGGGGACACCCGCCAGGCCCTGTCCCCGTGCTCTTCACCCACGGCCTCATTTAATCCACACACAACTGGAAGGTGGGGCCATTCATGCTGCTGTTACAGTTGGGGAAATGGAGGCAGGCGAGCTAAGCCATATGCCCTAGAGCATGCAACCAGCAAGTGCCTGCCCCTCGGAGCCCTGGGAGTGGGACCCTGAGACCACAAACCCACAGCTACAAAGTCCGGCCACATGGAGTTCTTCTGAACTCCAGCCTGTGGACCTCCAGGCGTCTTTCGACCTGCTCCCCAGCAAGGCCATGTGTGACGGACTTAGAATCCCATGATCCTCGCAGAATCACGAGAGCTTGGACGCCTTAGATGCTGTTATAATCCACCGGGAACTCAAGGGGTGAGGGCCAGAAATCAGAATCTGTCCTGGAGGATAAAGCAGCTGCGTGAACCGGTGCTCCATGGCCAAAGGAGCCGGCACGGGTGCGCCCGATGACATGCCTGACTCTAGCGTAGCCATGGCGGACTGTTCATGTGTCGGGTGACCTGCAGGGACACAGCCGTGGGGAGCAGCAGGAGGCAGGGAGGCACCTGCTTGCCTGCTCGGGGCAGGCCTCCCTCCTGGTCCCCTGAGCCACCGCCTCCACCAAACACCGGCCTCCTCTGGTCTCAAATGTTCCTGCGTCTGTACAAGGGTGGCTCCGTTGTCACCTGGCCGTGCCTGTCCTGTCCCGCTCGTCGGAGCTCAGGAGACGGAGGGCCATCCCTGTGAAGTCTTCCCTGGAGCTCCTGTAGCTGGAAGGGTGCAAGTCTGAAGGCCGCTGTGACCACCAGGCACAGGCCATAGGAGGACACCGAATGCAACCCTGTTCAGCAGTCACATGCCACCCAGACATGGCCTCTGGGGTCGTTTGCTATATATTATGAAGTTTGGCATCTTAAAAAAAAAAAACCTTCCCAGCTGGGGGGAAAGGCCCCTCATGGGCTGGCTGATTCTCAGCCAAGGGCGCCCCCGGCACGCCTGCGATGTGTAAACCAATGCACCCAGAACCAGACCTCCTCTCTGGCCTGTCCTCGCACCCAGGACACAGCATTCCTCTCTTGGAACTGCCCCAGGGCCAGGGGCCCGGCAGCTGGGGACACTGTCGCTCGCTCAGAGCCTGGCTGAGATTTTCTGTGCTGCCCTTCCCTTCCCGCAAAACTGCATGAAGCTATGGCTTCGACTCGCCTCTCCTCCTGTCCTCTGCCTCCTGCCCATCCTGGCCCTTCCCGTGGCCCCACATCAGGGCTGTCCCTCCTGTCTCAGGGACATGGGAAGATACTCGACTGTGTTTTCCTGGGCTTCTCCTGTGTCAGCTCTGGTGGCCGTACCTGACTGACCATCACTAAAAACAAAGAACAGGGGGCCTTATGGGTTTCCACGGAGTTTTAGGAACAACAAAAAGTCTGATCCTTCCATGATTAACTATGTGGGGAATGTTCCTGAAATATTTCCATTAAGTCTTAAGGGGGAGAAGTCTCTGTCACTTTCCCCAGGCTCCAGACCCTGGGTTTGCCAGGAATGGAAGCTTTCTTTGCCTGGAGCTGGGACAGAGGGGGACATGACTGGGGTTCGTTTCTCCTTGTCTGTGGCCAACAAGGACCATGCCTTCGGGCTCCATCTCCCAGCCGGGGATGACGGTGTTCCCAGGACAAGCAGGGCACAGTGGGATGGGGGTGCCCCAAATCACTCGTGTCTGGACCTCTAGAGAGATGAGATCAGAAAAATGTCACTGAAGCAGGGACAAAGGGGATTCTGACCTACACCACACACTGTGGTTTTGGGCATTAGGAAGGTGATTTGGGGTTGTTGTTGGTGGATTTTTTTTCCCTTTCTTTTGTTATTTATTTATTTATTTATTTATTTATTTATTTATTTGGCATGCCTCATGTATTACATGCCCGTGGACTCATTAAAATGCACCCCAGCCTTTAGACTTTGGTTTCACAGATCAAAGCTGAAAATGATAAATCCAGAACTTGGGTGACTGTTTACCTTCCGAGCGACTGTGCTCGGGCATCAGACATTCAGCGCCTGTCGGGGGGTGTGGCACAAGTTCCGGGTTGTGAGGTTTGGCAAGTGCTGGAAATCCCACCATTTGGACGTCTCATCAGGGCCCGTGTTTTCTTCTGACTTCTGAAGCTGAGAGGTCTTTGATCACGGCACCAAGCAGCTCTCTCCTTCTGACTCCCACTAGGAGGAGGTTTGAAGAACCCGGTGTGAGAAGCCGCCAGGCAGCAGGCTGGGGTGGAGGGGACCCGGGGGCCGATGCTCTGCTCTGGTCGGCTTCCCACGAGGCTTTCCCAGGGACACAAGCCTGAGGAAGGAAAGGCAGAACCTACCACCCGAAGACACACACTTTCCAAAACAGGGATGCATGGCTCTGTCAGCCCTCGAGGTTGTTAACGATAGAAATGCCTCTGAGTCCCGGCACCGTCTGGGCCGGCGAGGAACAGACACGTGTTTCTTCGCCAATAGGACCCTGTGGATCCCTGCGCCGAAGGAGACTGACAGGCGGAGGTTAGGGTGCACGTGTGAATTCTGCTCCCCACCACTCTGGCCGCGTGAGGCACGCTTTCATGGGCCGAGGGCCAGACGAGGCCATCCAGGAGCCCATGGAGTCTCCTCGCATTCACGGTGCCTGGCACGGGCCAAAGGGAACATTTCTGTCCATGTCCCGTCATCAGTATCCACGACAAAGCTCCAAGAATACGTCGTCCTTCAGGACCGAGAGGAGCTTGGACTGATGGATGCACGCGAACTGGTCCTAAAACTAATTATACGGTTGGCCCCGAACCACACTGGCTGGAGTGGCACAGGGCCACTTGTGTGTGGATTTTTAAAAATAAATGCAGTACAGTCCCGTGCGTGTATCCTCTCTTCTTCATGATCGTTCCAATGACATTTTCCCTTCTCTGGCTTGCTTTAGTCTAAGAATATGGCATATGATATATATAACATATAAAATACGTGCTAATTGACTGTTGATGTTTTTGGTAAGGCTTCCAGTCAACAAGCTATTAGCAGTTATGTTTCTGAGAAATCAAATGTTGTACATGGGTTTTTAACCGAGTGGAGGGTCAGTGCCCCAAGCCCTGTGTTGTTCAGGTCAGCTGTCTCTACGTAATCACATGCATGTGCCGATGTGCACATACAGACAGAGTGAGCGTCAGAGACACAGAGAAGGACATATGTAACGTCCCGGCAGCCTGTTCTGGCTCCAAACACCACGCACGTTCACGTTGACCATAATCGGATTCGTTTGCAGACATATGGTCCCTAGAAACATATGGTCTCTAGAAAACTACGGGAAAATAAGTAGACCCGCGTGTAAGCATGAGCTACTGAGGAGTCCGCTCTCGGATTGTACGGACATGCTAGCCTTAGTCTCCCGCGCCGAGATGACGCGGAGGGCGGCTGGGGTGGCCAGTCCCCTCCGGCGCCGTGGGTCTTCTGTGCACACACCTCTCCACGCACGCAGACACACGTGCATGCATCCAGTGGGCCTAGACATTCTTGTCTGAGGTGCACAGATCCTCAGGAAGTCAGTGATGAAGCAGAAACTAATTTTCCTCTTTTCCAGTTGAGGAGACTTGGATCCATGTAACAGGAACCAGGTTGTCAGCACGGCCGATGCCAGACGCTCTTTCCCCAAAGGAAGGAAACTGTGCTTACCTCCTCACCTCGGCAGGATTTCCCCCTCTGGCCCCTCACATCCAGAGAACCGGGTGCAGATACCCCAAGAGGGAGCAGAGCAAAACAGTCCCGACAGCAAATGGCACTCATGCCTCGTGGCAACTTGGAGTCCCAGCTGGCTCCCCTCCTGATTGTGGGGGGCTGTCCCAGCCACTCCCCACTAAGGACAGCTGGAGGTCGGGGGGCCCCTGGAGTACGGAGTCGGGCCACACCCCACACTCCTGCCACTTCCGGGGGTGCTCCTGGTCACCACGTTATTAATAACGACAACCGTAAGTTATTATACACACTAACTCTGGAAGACAAGGGACGTGAAATTTAAAAAGCCAAAGGACAAAGCCCTAGGAATAAGCACTCCGTGACTCAATGGGCTTCTCTTCAAAACTGCGCTGAATGTCAGGCAAAGAGCTACGGGGCCGTCAGGGAAAGGAGGTGGATGGGCAGAGCCTGCTCCGCAGCATACCTGGCCGGGAGAAGCACAGGCGGGGCGGGGCACGGAGAACCGCAGACTCGGGTCAGGGACCCCGGAGAGGGGCCGGCACCGGGCTTCTGCAGGCTCCCACCCAAGTCCTGCAGGAAGAACCTTGCAGGGAAAGAGCCCATCTGCAAGGCAAGAGAGAGAAGTCTGGTTCGACCGTTCCTCACCGAACATTGCATTCATCAAACCCCTTGGGGCGCCTGGGTTGCTCAGTCGGTTAAGCATCTGCCTTCGGCTCAGGTCATGATCCCAGAATTCGGGGATCGAGTCCCTCATTGGGCTCTGTGCTCAGTGGGGAGTCTGCTTCTCCCAGTCCTTCTGCCGCTTCCCCTGCTCCTGCTCTCTCTCTCAGTTAAATAAATAAAATCTTTAAAAAAAAAAAAAATCGTACCCCTCGTGTGGGCAGCAGGCGCACCTGGAGCATTTACTGAGACGAGACGTACCTCCCTTTCCTCATCACAGTCTGCTCATCCCAGACGGTCCGTCAGGAGACCTTCTGTCCGTATCTACCTGCTTCCACCGAGAGGTGAGAACACGGCCCTCTGACTGCAGAACAGGAGGGGCCCCAGCGAAGCCCAGGAGCCACTGGCCAGCCTTCGGAGAATGTGTCTGTCAGTCACTGGGGGCGAAGGTGTCCTCGAAGGGAGGGCAGAGCCAGAGGGGGCGCCTGGGGCCAGAGGGCAGCGTCCGGGCTCACGAAGACAGACTCCGCAGTGTAGGAGGGCAGCTTGCACACACACACACACACACACAGGGACACACACAGGTCGTGAAGAGCCAGCACCCCGAGGACAGGGACAGCTGACCTGTCTTCATGCCCCTCAACAACCTGAGCCACTTCCCCTGAGAGGTAGGAACTGCTCTTCCCGTTCAGAAAAAAATAAGTAACTAAGATAAAAGGGGTTAAATTTGGAGAAGGTACGTAAGTCTTCCCAGAGCCACACAGTAGTTAGAGGAGTCAAAGTTGGAATTAGATCCTCCGGGGTCCGGAGCCAGGCTTTCCTGGGCTTGAGTGTCCTTTGAGGCTCACGCAATGCACACAGTGGCCCAGGGGCCGCACTGCCCTCAGCTCCCCCATGTGCAAGCCAGCGTGCACCCCCAGGCTGTCCCAGGAATGAGGGGTGCCTTCCGGCAGGACCCCACCCACAGGTCAGGGCAGCACAGTCACGTAGGCCCGGCTGCCTGGCCCTGTTTTAACACCACGGGATTCGGGGCTGGGACTGTGGCCATCTTATCGCACAGTGAGCATCCAAATATAAAAAGTAAAGAAACAGAAGTATTAGAAGATCGTCTGCATCGTCCCACCACGAGGGAGCTCCTCAAGACAGGAAAACGTCTGGAATCGACGTGCTACTTTAACCCTTTCGTTGTACAAAATCGTCCCAGCGCACCTGGACATGCAGAACGCCCCCACGAGTCGTAAGGAAAAAGAGAGGAACCCAACGGAGAGTGGACGCTTGGTGTCACCGGGGAGGTCCTTATAGAGGAGATGAGACCAGCCCGCAAATGTCAGGGACGAGGTGCCAGACGTCGAAAAATCAGCAGCAACAGCTTTTGACCATAAAACTGGTTACGGCACATGACGTGAAGGCCCAGCGCTGCGGCCCTGAGAAGCAGGGGCCACTCGTGCTGGTGGGAACGTCAGCCACGGCCAGGCGGGAGCCCTGGGGGACCGCGCACGGGAACAGAGGCCCACGGGTCCTCGAGGCAGAGCTCTGTCAACTAAGCCACCCAGGACCGGTCGGGTGACCGGATCGGCGCTCAGGCTTCGGAACTCGCAGCTGCCACAGGATGAGTGAGATCCAAAGCTCCCGACCTGCTCACGAAGAAGGACACCCGGGGAGCGATGGAGGGTGGGTGCCTGTGTGTGTGTGCGTCTGCGGGGTGTGTGGGCATGTGTGCGTCTGTGGGATGGGTGCGTGATACGTGTGTGTATGATGTGTGCTGTGCGTGTCTGCATGACTGCAGAAAGACCAGCTACCTGTCCCCGCACCGCGAGTGGGTGTGTAGAACAGGGAGAGACTTTCTCTTTCGTCCTGTACATCTCCCTTGTACGACTTGTTACAAGAATACCGTTTTAATAATGTTTTCAAAAAGGAAAAATATTTTTAAAATAGAACAAGAAACAAGTCCATATTGTCACCCGCATCATTAAGTCGCGGCACAAGGGAAGTGGAGTGGGAGGGACGGTTCTGTCTGCTTTGCGGAGCTGATTAGTGCTCATATACAACTGCCCACACTCATCACAGGGCACACGTACACGTTGCTGAATTTTACTTATGAAATCAGACCTCAGTGACGCTAGGGGAAGTACAGTCCCATAACAATTTTTTAATGAGGCAAGAAGCATAGCCTACCGTTTGCCCAGCAGGGCACCCCCGGGGGCCGTGTCCGGGAGAAACGCGCACACGCGGTCCCCGGAAGACACGTGCAAGAGTGAGCGTCCCTTCACTGGGCGCCCCCGCGCAGGGGAGAACACGCTGGTGGGGCAGCCGAGAGCATGAGTGACGGTCGCAGACAAAAGGACGAGGGAGGGGGAAAGGCGGGTCCAGGGTACATCGCAACTCCCCCCCTCCCCATTACGAGTAGTTCAAGGCAGGCTTCGGGGTCCGTGGGGTGCATTTGGGACCCGTTCGGAGTCCTGGACTGGCTGACGGCTGGCGGGTGTGTGCCGACGCCTGAGAGCCAGGTTCTAGTCCACGGATGCCGAATACCGATGAGAGTCGCAGTCAGATGAGAACAAGAATTTCGCCAATGTACAAAACGGTACCCGCCGATTAGTGGGCGCGGCATGATTCTTGCTTCCTGGAGAAGCGGGACATCATTACTTGCGGGGGTCCTGGATTCGGGGAGCCGGGAGGAGATCGCGAGGCCGGCCCCACCCCCGCACGCCTAAGCGAGGTCTGCGCTCGACTCGGCCCCCTGATGTGGAGGCTTGAGTTCCTCCGCTTCACCACGAGGAGAATCCACTGGACGGGGTGACCCGGAGCGCACATGTCCATACCACACGCAGTTCCTTAACTCACTAGTACTACCGAGTACTCACGAGGACCTGTGGGCACAAAGGAAGAGCCAGAGACTCGGCGAAAGCTCGTGGAACGTGAAAACTGCCCCTTCTCTTCTCGCGCACTTTTGTTTTCTGACGTTTCTCTAGGGACAGTGCGATGTTTATAACGACACACAACCGAGTTTGGGGGCAGGTTAGGGGTGTGCCATGGTTCTGACCTGGAGACACCGGGCAAAGTCTGAAGACTCCCGGTCGTCACAAGGTCAAGGGTGCCTCTAGGGGGTGGAGCTCGGCAGGGGGGCTGCTGGCTGTCCCAAACCGCCTGGGGGAGCCCCCAGCACGGAGCGCGGCCTGGCCCCGGATGGCAGGGACGCCGAGGCCGAGGAGCCCTGGCCTGGAGCTCGGGTTTCATCTCTGTCCAGGGCGCTGGCCGCCGGGACCCAACTCCCACGCCACCAGCATCGACGGGACGGCGCGGGGAGGCACCATTCACACCGGAGAAGGGTGTCCCCGGAAGGAAGGCTGCAGGGACAACCCCACCTTCACCATCAGTGGCTTGTCCTGCAGGTCCCAGGGGTCCCCAAGGGACGTGGTCCCAGCAGGAGGGAGGGTCGGCTGCTACTATGGGCGCCTCCTCACGGGGGTCCAGAAACCAGATCCCTGGGAGTCACCTGCCGGCTGCCTCCCCGCTCGCCCAGGGAGAGGGACCTGGGCTCTGGACAGGGTGCCTGTGGGACAAGGGGTCTGGCAGCCATCTGTGTGAGGCTGGGGCCTGAGGAGGGGAAGAGGCTTTGCTCCACTGAAGGAAGCACCACGAGAACACTGCACGGGCTGGCAGGGTTCAGGGCAGCCTCCTGGCACAGGCGTCCCCCAACCCCGGCGGAGTGGGACAGCTAGGGTCAGAAGACCCACCAGAGGTGGCTCTGCAGAACCGGGGTCCTGAGCAGATGCCCCAGGGCAAGGACACCTGCCCACCCCGCGGGGCACCTGCAGGCATCCAGCAGAGAAGGCTCACTGCCTTAGAACACCAGCCACCGAGCACGACCTCCGAAGGCAGGGTCAGACCCACTGCTCAGCAACACGTCTCTCTCGTATTTTAGCTCATTTGAGTAAATGAGAGCAACCTACAGATGGGCTCGTGGAATTTTCTCTCCAGGCGCTGAAAGGCTTTACTTCACCAGCGGTTATAAATTGCTAATTCTGACATGATCCACGTCTTCATTCTTCCAGGTGGCAAGCAGTAAATAAGAACTTGAAGAGAAAGGACATTACGCCACCATGTCACCCTCAAAGAAAGCTGTGTTTTACCATAAATGACTTTCACACTGCTCATCACAGGCAGCCACGCTGATTTTGCCAGAAAAGGCCCTGGGGGCAGAAAGGAAGGAGAAATGATTTAATAACACCTTTCCCACACGGAGTTTGTCTCACTAATCACATCCTCTGGGCTGCCACTATTAACAATCTGCTTTTTCTGATGCTTCATCTTAGCCATTTCCCCAGACTCCTGCAAGCTTAAGATTTCGACAAATATTGGTTGACCGCCGACCATGTGCTGGGCCAAGAGCTTCTGGAGGGCCCTGCTGGGAGTCCCGTTGCCTCGGCGGGCTCTGACAATGCCTCACCCAGACCTCATCAAGGAAACTCAAACCCTGTGTTTATTTTTTATTTTTTTAAGATTTATGTATTTATTCGAGAGAGGGAGAGCCCATGCACGAGAGCACGTGGAGAGGGGCGTAGGGAGATGGAGAGACAAAATCAGGCAGACTCCATGCTGAACATGGAGCTGGACATGAGGCTTGGTCTCCCGACCCTGAGACCACACCTGAGCTGAAAGCAAGGGTCAGACGCTTAACCAGCTGTGCACCCAGGCACCTCTGCTTTTTATTTGTTTTTAAAGATTTTATTTATTTATTGAGAGAAGGAGATAGAGAGAGAGAGAACATGAGTAGGGGGGGGGGCAGAGGGACAAGCAGACTCCCTGCGGAGTGGGAAACCCAAGCTGGGGCACAATCCCAGGACCCCAAGTTCATGACCTGAGCCAAAGTCAGACGCTTGACCAGCTGAGCCACCCAGGCGCCCCAAACCCTGTGTTTAGAAGGCAGTGGGGCGCAATCCCCTGCCTTACCGGATTCAGACACCCTAGACTTTGTTCTTTCTCGATAATGACCAACAAATATGAATAGATTTTGATGCTGGGAAAATACTTATGATTCTAAAGGAGGATCCATGAATATAAGCTTTTATATACAGTCTGAACATTATTATATCAAGAATGCATACGAAAAGCACCTTAAATAAACCATGTCAAAAGTGACATCATCACTATGGAGACAAGGTGACATCATAGGATGAGAAGGACACAATTTCTATACTGCCAGAAATACATGACCCAAAGGCAACAGACAAATTAAAATTGAAGGAAAGCCTACAAAAAAGTCCAGTTTTTATAAATGTCGAGACAAAGGAAGGTTGGGTATTTGTGCCAGTGGAAGGAGTCCAGAGCCGTGACAACTAGATACAATGGGTGATTCTGGCTGGAGCAGTCTCTTGACATCAAACCAGACAAGGACACCGTGAGAAAATTACAGGCCGGTGTCCCTGGTGAACACAGATGCAAAGTCCTCAACGAAACAACAGCAAACCCAACCAACAGTATGCTAGAAGGATCGTTCACCTGATCAGATAGGATTTATTCCAGGGCGGCAAGGGTGGTCTGCAAATCAAGTACCGTGACACTCCCCGGCTTACAAAAAAGGACAAAAACCACACAATCATCTCAGTCAATTCAGAAGACTCATTGGACAGAATTCAACACATATTCCTGGCAGGAAGTCTCAGCAAACTGCGTGTACAGGGGAAGTACCTCAGCATAATTCAGAACATACGGGACAAGCCTGCTATCACACTCAGTGGGGAAGACCGACAGCTTTTCCTCCAAGGTCAGGAGCAAGATGGGGATGTCCACTGTCCCCACTTCGATTCAACGTGCTGTTGCTTTTTCAAAATTGTTTTGGCGACTCTAGGTTCTTGACTGTTCTGTGTACATTGAAGCACCAGCTATTGATTTCTACAAAAAGGTTAGTGGAACTTCGATGAGAAATGCATTAAATGTATAGATCAGGGTTTTGTTTTGTTTTTTTAAAGATTTTATTTATTTATTTATTTGACAGACAGAGAGGCAGGCGGGGGGGTGGGAGTGGGAAGCAGGCTCCCCGCTGAGCAGAGAGCCCAATGCGGGGCTCGATCCCAGGACCCTGGGATCATGACCCAAGCCGAAGGCAGAGGCTTAACCCACTGAGCTCCCCAGGTGCCCCTAGATCACTTTTTAAAGACTACATTTTTACAACGCTGAGTTTTCTAACCTGAGAATACAATGTTTAGTAGTTTGTTGTATATAAATCTCACATTTTCTTAAAATTAACACTGAAATAGTGTGGAGGTTCCTCAAAAAGTTAAAAATAGAGCTACCCTATGACCTAGCAATTGTACTGCTGGATATTTACCCCAAAGATACAGAGGTAGTGAAAAGAAGGGCCACACGCACCCCAATGTTCATAGCAGCAATGTCCACAATAGCCAAACTGTGGAAGGAGCTGAGATGTCCTTCAACAGACGAATGGATAAAGAAGATGTGGTCCATATACACAATGGAATATTACTCAGTCGTCAGAAAGGATGAATACCCAACTTTTGTATCAACATGGACGGGACTGGAGGAAATTATGCTGAGTGAAATAAGTCAAGCAGAGAGAATCAGTTATCGTATGATTTCACTTACTTGTGGAGCATAAGGAAGAGCATAGAGGACATTAGGAGACAGAAGGGAAAATTGAAGGGGGGAATCGGGGCAGAGGACGAACTATGAGAGACTGTGGACTCTGGGAAATAAACAGGGTTTCAGAGGGGAGGGGTGGGGGTATGGGTGAGCTGTGATGGATAATGAGGGCACGGATTGCATGGAGCACTGGGTGTTCTTTTTTGTTTTTTTTTTTTAAAGATTTATTTTTTGGACAGAGAGGGATCACAAGTAGGCAGAGAGGCAGCTGGGGGGCGGGGTGCAGGCTCCCCTCTGACCAGAAAGCCCGATGTGGGGCTCGATCTCAGGACCCTGAGATCATGACCTGAGCCAAAGACAGAGGCTTAACCCACTGCGCGACCCAGGCGCCCCGGAGCATTGGGTCTTCTATGCAAACAACGAATCATGGAATACAACATCAAAAGCTAATGATGTACTGTATGGTGACTAACATAACACAACTAAAATAATTAACACTAATTCATGTTTTTATGCTATTCTATATGGTCCTTTTAAAATTTCATTTTGCAGTTGATTTCTGCAACCTCACCTATTAGTTCTAGAAGCTTTTATGTAGATTCTTCAGGATTTTCTGTATAGATGGCCATGTCACATGTAAATAGAGACCATTTCATTTCTTTCTGTCCAATGTGTATGGCTTGTACATTGTCCTTATCTTACTGCAAGAAGATCTCGAATACGGTGTTAACTGAGGGCTGCTAAAGTGGGGTTGGTTGTAGGGTTTTGTGGATTCCACTTACAGATTACAGGAGCATCCTTCTACTCCTAATGTGTTGAGAATTTTCATCACAAATGTATATTGAATTTTGTCAAAACCTTTTCTTCGTACATTAAGATTTCCATATTTTTTCCTTAGTCTGCTGATAAGGAGAATGACATTGATTAAATTGTTAATGTTGAGCCAACCTTGCAGTCTTCAGATAACCCTCCGGCATGTGATGTATTATTATGTTCTTGATAAATCGCTGGTCCAATCTGCTACCACACCGTCAGGGTTCTCTGTCTATTTCACAAGGTGTTTTTTTTTTTTTTCTTTTCTTTTCATGCATTTGTCTGGTTTTAGTATCAGATAACGCTGGCCTCACAGAATGAACTGGGAAGTTTCCCTCCGGTTTTCAGGAAAAGACTGTGAAGAGCAGGTGTTATTTCTTCCCAAACGTCTGGTGGGTTCCACCAGTGGAGCCCTGCGGCTCGAGAGCTTCTCCATGGGAAGTTTTGCTTGTTTGTTTTTATGATGATTTTAATTTCTTTAATAGATAAAGGTTTATTCGGGTTATTTTTTTTTCCTCAAGCCACTCTGGTTGTTCTAGCTTTCAATCAATTTATCCATTTCATCTAAGTTATTCGATTTATTGGCATCAAGTTGTTCATGGTATTTTGCTATTACCCTCCGGACGGCAGTGTCTGTGGGACCCATTCCTTCTGTTGGTGACCCAAACTTTCTCCCTTTCCACGACTCATCTCATAGTTGATCAATTTCAGTGTTTTTTTTTTAAACCACCTTTTGGTTTTGAATGTTTTCTCTATTCTTTTTCTGATTCCAATTTCACTGGTTTCCAGTGCTCTTGAAATGGCCTAAAGAACAGTGAAACTTAAAGGAAACACAGCAATGATTCCGAGTCAAGAGATGGTTCATGATATACAGACTCTGAGTTGGAAAAAAGTGTTAGGGATACCTTTTCCGTATTGCTTATGTTTTCCTTTTAACAGATGTACGAGGGTTATAGTGATAGAAATCTGTGCCTTCAAAAATACAAAATAGCTTTTTCGATATATATAGAAATTGATATGATTTTCAATATATATAAAAATTGAAAGCATTGTGTCATATTTTAATAGGCAGTGCTTTTCTTTTAATGCTTTCAAAATAATGAGTGGTTTTTTCTTTTTATAGGAAACAGTATTTTGCAGTGGATGGAATATGGTCTATGTCTTCAGAAGTCTACTACAATGACCAGTGAGGTAAGAGCAATTCAAACCATGTGGTCTTACGGCTCAGGGCAAAAGTGGCCGCTCCCGTAGCTGGATGCTTGGCCTTGAGGCAGGCACCAGGGCCAGGAGAACAAGGTGGAGCAGGTCAGCCTGGTTGTGCAAAGGAAGCCTAACGGGGCATCCTGAGAAGGTATATTCGGGAAGGTAGCTGCGGTGGGTCAGGCAGAACCCTGGCTGCGAAATTAAGAATTTTCCATTGTGGGGCACCTGGGGGGGCTCAGTCATTAAGAGTCTGCCTTCAGCTCAGGTCATGATCCCAGGGTCCTGGGGTCAAGCCCCGCATAGGGCTCCCTGCTCAGCGGGGAGTCTGCTTCTCCCTCTCCTTCTGCCTTCTGCTCCTCCTACTTGTGCTCTCTGTCAAATAAACAAAATCTTTAAAAAAAACTTTCATTAGATTCTGCAGGTAATGGATAAACAACAAAGGTTAATGGGGAGGAGTACGTCCCAAGCAGACTAACCCGTTAGCAGGTGCGCAGGGAACTGAGGGAGGCTGCCCAGGGGGAGCCAGTACGCACTAGTGTCCGAACGAGGGAGGAAGGTCAGGTAGAACCGTCCTGGCTTCTGCTCTGGGAGAAGACGCGGGCTGTAGTCCCCGCAAGCGCTCCAGGAGATGTGAGCTGGGCCCGATGGTCCAGGAGACGGTCCTGCTCTCACGGTGGTGGGAGGTGAGAACAGGAGGCAGAGAGCCGATCCTTGGGACCGAACCGTGCCCAGCAAGACGCAGGTCTGTTTGGCCGCTCTCTGCGCAGGACTCAGAAGATTCAGGGGTGCGGACACAGGTCTGTGGCTTATGCACCCAGATTATTTAAGGCAATGAGATGGCCAACCTGGACAGAATATCATGAACGTGAAAACGTTGATATCCGTGAACACGTCTCGAGCTCTTCTGTGCACTAGACGGCACGTTAGGTGCTTTTCAGATATTAACTCAATCACTTCTCGACCCTATGAAGGAGGCACCATAATGATTCCTGTTTTAAAGATGGAGAAACAGAGACGCAACCTATTTAAGTCACTTCCACAGCTGCCCAGCTGGAAAGTGGTTTAGTGCACACAGAAGCCCAGATCATCTGACTCCAGAACCTACAACACGAAACCGTTCTCTTACGAGAGATCTTTACGGAAGGATATATTGGGGGGGGGGGCAAGTGAACTCCAAGAAAGAGACAGAAAAGGAGCAATCGGAGAGGTACATCCTGACACAAATGTGCTTCTGGCATGAGGATTATAAATAGACACCATGCCAGATGGTCCCTAAGGAGAGTATGGAGTGAATGCCATATACTCATCTCATGGGTTCTATTTAAACCATGCTAAGCCACCAAGTCAACTATGCTCTCCATTTTTAAAATTTCTGGATGAGTGGGATCACTTGAAAAAAAGATAAATGGACTCATTTTCAAAGCTGTGGTTTCATAGATGGGAGTTGCAAATGGCTCGGAAGTTATAGCTAGATCTCTGGTTCTTGCAAATGGCTCGGAAGCTATAGCTAGATCTCTGGAGCTCTGCTTCTCCAAGGGCCGGGCCGGGGGCAGCAGCATCCCCTGGAGACTTGTTGCAAATGCAAATTCTCGGCCCCCACTCCAGACCTGCTGAATCGGAAACACTGGGGGCGGGGCCCAGCCATCTGCCCGAAAATGCTGTCCACGTGACTTCAGCGGATGCCCACGTTTCAGAAGGAGGGCTTCAGAAAATAAGACGATCTGTGCTGTGCAGCCAATCTCCGCAGCCCCACCATGGGTCGGAGCGCTGACCGCACGCAGACCATCCCTGCGGCCCCTCGGCCCAGCCTGCTGGGTTCTGAAAGGAATCAGACTCCAGGGCGCCCAGGTCAGGTGGGGGCCCTCCTTGTGGTACAGTATGCTAGGGGAAACACACAGGTCCTCCATGCCTGCTGCCTTCATCCAGATCTTAGCAGGGTCATGGGCACCCAGGTCTCGCCACGGCAGAATCCCACGGGAGGGCATCGTGACCATTAAGAAAGCTCCTGCGTCCTCAGCACGCCAAGTGTGACATGCCTACCACACAGAAGGTTCTATCAGGAGCCGGCTTAGTAGGCTGCCAAAGAGGTAAATGAACAAACCAACAAATCCTGAGACTTCGCACGAAGCTCTATGAAGTCCTCACCCGACACCCGCAGACACGGCATCTCACCTTTCTCTGCATTCCAGAGACACCAGGGCTCACCCCAGCCACCTGCCCTTCCTTGCCGCACGTCCTGCGAGAGCCTGGCTCACCCGCACAGCCCAGCTACCCCCGAACCTCCCGGCCGACAGCCAGCCCCTGGCTGGACGTGCTCATGCCCACAGGTGGTGACCACAGAGGAACGTGTGTCCGTGCTCTGTACCCGCTTACCAGAGCATTAGGACCACAAGGCATAACCGGCCTGACGTGCTGTTACCCGGGCCTCGAGAGGAAAGGGGATGCAGGGAAGTTGAAGGATGTCTGGGTTGTCCAGGTGGGGAGAAAACGAGAACGAGGCTGGTTTACGCAGTTGTTCAGGGCAAGAAGAGGAAGACACCTGTCCCGGGACGTCCCGGAGACAACGACAGCGTGGCTCTCCGTCCACCTCCCCTAGCCTGCCCCGCCCACCCACCCAGCTCGCCCTTCCTCACCTCCTCTGTCCCTGAACCCCAACCCACCCCACCCCACCTCGCCCCATCCCATCCCCCAATCGCTTTAAGCTAGCTGACGGGGTTAGAGCCTCTCTCCTCTAAACCATCCACGTGAAATTTTTGGTTATAAACACTTTATTACTTTTCCTCCTGTTATTTGGAGGAAGTTCACGGCAGTCGCTGGAGCACAGGATGGACAGCCCCAGGATGGACTGAGGGAGTGGAGTGGGGGCAGAGCCCTGTTTGCAAGTCCACGCTGCCTCCAAACGGACCCCCATACTCATGGCTCTGAAGACCCTGCGCTCCGGTTCCTGTCCTCTGAGCCTGCTCAGGCCATCGTTCCACGGCGGCCAGTAGGGGCATTTGGAACCCGCAGCGCCCCCCCCCCCCCGCTAGTGGCATCTTGGGGGCTCGCCTGGGCAGTCGTGTGCTTCCCAAAGGACGCACCTATCCCCGTCCCTCGTCCCTCGACGGGGCTGCAGCACTCTGGGGGCATGTGGTCTGAGGCCGCCGCTGTGGCTCAGATCTCCATGGCCACTTGTCAGCTTGTGCGGTCTCAGTCTGGGAGAACATTCCAGTCCCATTTCCCCACATCCGGGAGTGCACAGCCCTCCCCAGGGCTCCTGAGCAAAGCCTCACACAAGAGGCCACTCTCTGAGGTCACTCGCCAAAACTTGACAGGGCTCAGCCTTTCATCGACAAAAACGGCAAGGGCTTGTCGTGATGACGGGCTCTTCCCCGCGCTTTGTTCTCAAAATCCAAACAGCGGCCAGACACGGGATGTGACTGACACATGGTTGTTGAACGGACGAATGACACACTCATTGCGAGGCCAGGAATGCAGTAAGTACTTAGTATGAAAGCCATGATTAGTATTATTACCAATTATTATTAGCAGCTGGCAAAGCAGGGACACAATAAAATATAGACAATATTGGCTCAAGTGAAAATAAAGCCACATTATTAAATATTTCGCCCTTTTCAGTAACCTAACAGTTTTCAGCTAGAAAAAAATACCCTGGATTGAATGGATATTGATAATTAGTAATAATATCACGGGGCAAACAATGTTACAGACTAATCATTGTATCAATTATAGTTACAATAATTATACTATCAGTGTTAATATCACACAGAAAACTGGAGAGAGGAAACCGAGCCCAGAAAGGTAACAAGTGGATGGGAACCAGAGCTTGGCCCAGGGTCCTTCGACTCCCCCCCTGGATTAGGAGCTTCATCGGGCACATGTAGGGTTCTGCTAGGAGGGATCAGGACAGGACAGCTGCTCAGAGGGGCCACAACTGAAAAGTCCGATTCAGAATGGACAGGCCGGGAACCGTCATCTTGACGCTCCGGAACCCACTCCGGGTGGGGTCCATCGCCGGTCCCTATGCCCCCATCCTGCTGCCTCAGGAGCCCACTCTGGCACGGGCTGCTCTGACAGAGGCTCCTGCTGCATCCTCAGCCTGGCCAGGGTGCCCCCAAGTTGTGCGCCTCTGTCCTCTGCCCAGGATAATCCTCAATTTCACTTAACTTGGTGGGAGGCAGATGGTGGGGAACGGCACCAGCGTCCCCATCCCTCTGGGAGAAGGAGGCCGGCCGGTGATGGGGCCTCTGTGTGACCCTCTTCCCTGCTCATCGCCCAAGCCTATGAAAGCAATGGCCTCCCTCCTATGCTTCCTAAGAATCGACTGGCTTACATGCTCCCTCCTCCTCCGGGAAGCCTTCCCAGACTTGCTCAGGCCCTGGGGATGCTCTCCCAAGTGTCTGTGGTACTTCTGAAGGCTTACACTGAACACCTGTAGGACTGCCTTGTGACTCCGGGCCTCTCCTGGGGTGCGGCCCGCTAAGCAGCTGTACCCAGTACTTTCTCACACCCGGAAGCTGATGCAGGAGACATGGGCATGGACTTACCCTGGGGGGTGACGGAGAAGGACCCCAGAGCCTGTGCTCTGTGCTCCAGAGCCGGGGGAGCTTGCGCACGGGGAGTTGGTGTTGTCAGAGGGACTTCTCAACTGGGAAGCCACCAGCTCCCTCCCCACCGGCCTCACCCCAGGGGCACAGGGCTGCCAGAGGCCTGGCCCGTGACACGTGTTCAGAACAAGTCAATTTAGAATGAAGCGGTAAGGCTAAAGGCACAAGGGAGTGGCTCTGAGTTCCGCGAATACGCAGGGACGGGTGGGCAGGCTGTCACACCCGCCGTCGCCTTTCTATTTCTGGCAGTCGGCCCGCCCCGGGCCAGAGCGTTACGGATCTGCTCCTCCACGGGCCGAACTCCTGTCGAGAGCTCAGGTGTCTGCGCAGTGGTGAGAAAGGAGCCCAGGAGAGCCTTCATCCAGCGTTCTAACTGGGAAGCTGGGCAGCACCCAGGCGCCCGAGCAAAACCCGGCCTTGCTCTCCGTGTCCCGCGCCACGTGCCAACGCACCTGTCTTAACACGGCGGGTAGGGCAGAGGTACAAACACAGGACCTTCCGAATTACTTCCTCTGGGTTTGCAAAGGGAGAAGCAACAGAAGCCAGCCCCGCCCGCTCGGTGTGGCGTGTGGCCGTCACACCACCGTTCTCAGACTAAGCAGATAGATGTCCAGAGCCTACCATCCCAGGCTCTCCATCGTCCTACTGGGGAGGGTGACGCGATCAGAGCGTCAGTCCCTGGACCGCAGGCGGCTCCCCCCGTGGCCAGCAGCCCCACCCCTTCCTCCGTGCTCATCTCCGGCCACGGCAGCCGCTTAGAGCCTGATACCACATTAGCAGGTGCAGCCTCGCCCCACACCGCGCCGTGCGCTTGCTCTGATCCCCCACCGAGCTCATGAGGAAGTGGCCAAGCCACACAGCCACGCTGGAGGCGTGATGGGACAGGCGCAGGGCAGGTGGCTTGCAGGAGTCCAGCAGGGGCGCAGTCTCAGGGAGGCCCTCAGGCACACGGATGATGGACGACGGGGGGTGGGTGCACCCTGGACTTGGCTCTTTGAGGGCACATAGAGAATGCTGGAGCCGGAAGTGCTGGAGAAGCCTGGCCTCCCAGGTCGACCGGGAGATGGGGGGAGGATAGAGTCTCGAGGCCAGGCTGTGGGCCTCGGGCTTGTCTTTTGGGTCAGCGATGGGCCCCTCCATGTACAGGGTGGGTGAAAGACCAGTCCACAAGCCAGGTGGCACCCTCCACTATCAGGAGCCCCCACGATCAGAGTGCCAGGTCCCCGTGGCCTCTGCCCCCAGTCATCACGTCACCAGGGCGAGTCCACTACTCTGTTCCAGCTCAAGCCCCTGCAGCCACTGACAGCCTGCCCAGCACGTTCAGACCCAACCACGTGGTCACACTCCTGACCACAGTCCACGCGTGAAACCTCAGACAGAGGAGATGGCAACGTCACAGCGTTCCCACCAGCAGGCTGACAGCCAGTCCCGCGCTCACTACCCTCTGCCCCGCGCGGACACGGTGAGGAGTGCGTGGCCGGCCCACACTCATCTGCTGGAAGGGAACAAGAGGTCGGTCACATCCACGCGGGGCTGCTGGAGGAGGTCTGGGCCTGACCAGGGTCTTTGGGGCCCCCGGAAACTACAGCAGCTCCTAAAATAAGAGAAACAAAATCACGAAAGCAGATTGCACTGCCGACTCCACAGCTCGGAAGAATGAGTTTATTTCAGGACCTGGACGACGCATTGACCGTCCACGGGAGGGCCCCAGGAAGAGTGGCCCAGGCGCACGTGGCTGTCGGTAGGACCGTCATCTGGCAAGTCCCAGCAGTGCAGAAGGTCAGCCGGAGTCATTTAAAGCCAACACGGATGGCTGGAGAAGGGCCACCTTGCTGAGAACTCTGGGCTTAAGTGTTATGCCTTTATAGCCTTCCGTGTCCTAAAAATGGCTTAAGATGATTCCCAATAATAGATAAAACGTAACACGATAAATAGCATAAAAATCAGCAGAGGAGGAAATCCGAGGGCAGAAGGAAAGACACGCTGGTCCAGCAGCCAGAGGCACGTGGAGGGCCTCACATTGTGCATGGGGCGCCCAGAAGGCAGAGATCACGCTCTCCCCCAGGTCCTCCCCATCTGACGTGGCTCATCCCGCTGTAACCCAGTTCAGGCCCCTACCCCCACCCCCCGCAACAGAGGAGAACCGGCCGGAGAGAGGACGTTTCAGGGCGGCGAACGGCATGGTCCACTCGGGCGGTCATCTGACCCCCGGGTTCAGGCCGGGCAGCTTCTCTCGGGAGCACTGTTGGTCACCGTCCCCTTGTTTGGAAATCCAACTCGGTCTTCCCTGCTTGCGACTCTCCCCCCCACCGCCTGCCCATCTCCCGGGGTGATGCCAGCCGGAGACCCTCCCTCACGCCCCTCCCCCAGGCTGAGCGGCGCGCTCTGCGGGCCCCGCCCCGTGGGCGTCAGATCTCCACCACCACCACCAAGGTGGGCATCGTGCTTGCGTCCTGTTCACGGGTGTGCAAGCTGAGCCCAAGCTTGCACAGGTGGAAAATGGCAGAGCGGGGCCCCACACGCGCCCCTCCATGCGCGGGCAGCCTCCAGGCTGCACCACCACAGGTGTTCCGGTGTGAGGTGATTCCCCGCCATCACCACGGCTAAGAATACAGTGGCCGGCAGCTTCCCACCTGCTTGGGAAGTTATCTGCTCGGAAGCGGCTGGCAGTCCACAGGAGACCCTGTGGAGAGCGTGACGGTCAACCTCAACTCAGACCCAACACTCAGTTGACCCCCACAGAAGGGCACATGGTTGGCCTCCAAGAGACACTTACATCTACAGCTTGAAACCCTCTACCAGAGGAGGAGGGGCTGGTCACTTGCTCACAGAAATATGTATTTTTATGAACGGGGTGGCCGGGGAGCCCTTGGAAACACGTCTTCCCAGAGCCGGTTGACAAGAACCTCCTCACGGCTATACCCACATCCCACTTCCCAGCAACCTTCAGCAGAGACTGCAAGTGCCGCGGGGGCTCGGCCGGCTCTGGGAGGCAGCCTCGGCCTCAGCACTCTGCCTGGCGCCCCACAGGGCTGCGCAGTCTTCTCCTGGAGCTCTGCAAAGGACCTTGACGCGTCACGACCTTGACGCGTCACATCGTCTCCCAGGCGCGGACTGCAGCTATCCCCTCAAATAAGGACCGTGCCACGTGGTAGAAGCAAGGCAAGAAGCAAAAAGCATTGTGGAGACAACCACAGAGAGTTTTCAAAAAGCCTAACCAAGCCAGAACTCAACACCAAGTCTCCTGAGTCCCAGAACCGCGCCCCCCACCCCCAGCCCATTACGCTGCCTGCCTTTGCCGGAGCCCGAATGTCACGGGGTGCGCACCTAGACCTCCACATCCTCCGGCGTCTGCCCCGCAGCTTCCTGCTACGGTGTTACCGTCGCTCCGGGACCCTGACGGACGGAGCGCCGGGACAGTTCCCGCCCCCCCCCCCCGCCCACTGCTCCCCAGGCCTGTGCCCGTCACGTGCTCTTCTGTCTTTTGCCCATGCACCTTTCTCCCCGGAGCAGGAGCCCGGCAATGCAGGACGGCCCACGCGGGCCAGCACGTGCCCAGCTGGCACGAACCCTCCGATGGACACACCAGGAGAACTGAAATGGAAGGAAGCCGTCTCAGAAGTGAAAGGAGCTACTAAGGGAATTCAGCAGAAAAAGCCGACGGTTCTCTCTCATGAAACCACCAGCACACACGAGACAGCAAACAGTCCTGTGGTCCCCACACCCAGACACGGGCCCAGCGCTCTGCCCGCCGGCGCCACTCTGGTCCTGCCACCACATCTGGAGGATCAAGCACTGGCTCCGTAACCTTCTGCTTCTCTCCCGAGCACTCTGTTCAGAACACCGTTCCTTTGCCTTGACGACTTGCATAAACCATCCTGTACCGACCGGCGGAGACGGATTGTTCCCTCAGTGCGGGTTAAAACGTTGGCGCGTTCCCACCCTGCGTGCCTGGAGTTGCTTCAGAGGGGACAGAAACATCGCTTCTTCTGAACACGGATTTCTTCGGCGAGGAGGACATACCACGGTGGTGTTTACCACAATCAAAGTGTGTACATTATTTAGCCGCTAATGACTACGAATAACGGCTTCCTAAAGTTCGGGCATTAGTTTTTGGCTTGCTAGCCCAAAGATATGCACTAGACTGATGGAAATGCCGTAAGTGGGAGGCATTTTCCGAGGTCACTATTTAGACCAAGTCATTCCACAAACACCAAAACAAACGAAGCTCGTGGCCCAAAGCAATGGGCTCTTTCACGAACCCCTCCTGGCTTTCCAGTTCTCCTCTTCCAGGTGAACTGAAACGGGCGTTTTTCTAAAGGTTTAAGCTCTACAAGGCTACGATTTTATTAGAAACGGTGCCTAACTATGGAACTGGCCCTTGAGGAGTTTAGAGTCTAGTTGACAGTGAAGGACCTCTGTCCACCTGCTGCACCTCACTGACCCCGTCAACGACCGGTGCTTCTGGAACTACTACCGCCATGAACATCTCCGCCCGCAATCCATTTTATTCTCTGTGCGGCTCTCTCCTGACACCTTCATTTTCTCTTTAGGAAGAAATGGCACAGGTTGGTACATTTTCAAATATCAATCTGGTTTAAGAGTTTCACATATAAAGAAACATTCACAGGCTCTACACGCATCTGCAGCTCCATTATAAGGACAGCTTTGGAAGTGGGAACGTCCCCAAGGTTCTTAAGCCTGAGGGACACCTCACAGATGTGGGCAAACATGTGGAAATCCTGAATCCACCGGGCTCTAACCCCAGTCACGGTCACCAGCGCTCAAGGGGCAGACTCTCCCTCTGGAAATTTCTAGGCTGCTGATGCTGCCGCCGTTCCCTCCCGAAGTAAGATCACAAGAGTGCATGCTCAAGAGGGCTTACCTGGTAATCTGTGTTCTTGTGCTGAAGTCAAGAGACCTCATTGAGCGGAGAACTTCAATGCAGCCCAAGTACTGCAAGGGAAAAAACAGAATCATGAGCCCAGGGGCCGAGACGAAGAGACAGCCCCTAGCCACATCAAGGGCATTCCTGGAAGCTGCGCATGCTTCTTAAATCACCTTTTAACTTTATGTGCCTCATGAGGCTTTGTTCTCTTTCTGGAAAAGCAATAACTCACACCCATGAGAAAGTAGCCTCGAAGCCTACAGGCTGCCAGACTTGACTCTCCCAAGATCCTTGAGTATTTGCATTTTATTTAGGAACATATTTTTCAAAAACTTCTGTTGAAGTATAACGTGTACCATAAAGTGCAGAAATCTTAAGTGCATAATTCCATTATTGCCTAAACACGTCCCGGCGTGTGACCACCCCAACATCTAGACCTCATATTTCTAGTCCTTTACCAGGGTCTCGAGGGTTATAATTTCTGAAGAAAGAATGAAAACACTCTAATACCAACATGTTGACCAATATTAGACTTCATTATTTAACCAATATATTTGGGTTCTGTCAACAAACTATATATCCATGACCCTCCTAGTTGCTTTATTTTGGTTTACCAGAAAGCCCTCTTCTGCATTATGTAACACAAACTTTCAGAAGTTTCAATTTACACATCTAAA
Organism: Meles meles; assembly: GCF_922984935.1. NCBI lineage: Eukaryota > Metazoa > Chordata > Mammalia > Carnivora > Mustelidae > Meles > Meles meles. Next base: position 96,370,923 of record NC_060076.1, read on the forward strand.
TCTGTAGCTAAATCTTTAATCCGTTTCACACATGTAAGCGTGTGTGCGTATGTAAATGTGCGGACATAACGAGAGCTGTACATAAACAACTAGATGGTGGAGATACAATATTTGTGTGCCAGAGCCCTTGGGAATTTGAAGGACAGATGTTTTATCCCAATGCCTTTAAATTTAGACTTCGCAGGAAGAGGCCTCATGGTGTAGTACAGAAAAGACTGCATTTGAATTATTCAGAAAACTGGAATTGGAGCCTGACTCTGTCATATCTAGTTATGTAACGTTGAGCAAAGCTTCAAAATTCTCTGAACGGAAGCCTCTGTACCCATACAGCGTGACGGTGGTTGCAGCCCTCGTGCAGCCACGTGACACAGTTGCGGGAACGCCACCGCCACCACCACCACAGGCGCGTGGGTACAACGACCAGCATCATGGAGACACACAAAGCAGATGACCACCGGCACGGCAGAGCCTCGTGACTACAGTGACCAACGTCACAGACTTCTGTGCCTGCCAGGACAAGCGTCTCAGGACCATACGGCTCCTCGCACCACCAACGTCACACAGTTGCACCAATCCCACATCCACCGTCACAGAGTTCCATGAATGACCCACTGGTCATCCTCCATGAATCTGCGAGGCCCGTGAGAAGTGGGAACAATGCTGCAGGGTTGGGGAGGGGCAGGTGCCGCTGCCAGAACGGCTGCACCGATGCCGGCACCACCACGGCAGGGGATGTGACTACCACACGGCTGCTGTCACTCGGATATGTGAAGACCTCAGCCCTCTTCGCAGAGTTATGGGATTGCCACATCCATCACCGTCGCAGCATGGGGACGTCCCAGCAATGTCCCAGAGCTACGTGAGTACCACCACCAGCAACGTTACGAAGTGAAGTCATTAGAATGACCGAAGTGGCAGAATGGCGTCAACACCACCACCGCTGCTGCTCCAAGATCTGTGAACACGTCACCCCCACCACACAGAGTCACACAGTGACTCATCCACAACTGTAGACATACAGGACTACCCCACGACCACCGTCACAGATGTGACTATGACAAGAACCACCACAGATACCTGAGGAGTATGCGCCCATCCGAGAGCTGCTGAATACCACAACCAGTGTTGTCGTTATGTGAACACAACTGCCGCTTCGCGGAGAAATGGGAGTACCGTGGACACCGTCACAGGTATGTGAGTCCACCGGCAAGACTGCATGCTACTGAAGGGATCACAGCCATCGTGCAGGATTGTCTGGATGCGACATCCCGTCTCACCACTGTGTGCTACCACGCCTGAAGCCGCAGAGCCATGTGAAGACCCACTCCCCCAGCACTGCAGCGTGACACGAACGCCGTGATGAGCATCACCGAGTCTGATGGATAACACTCCTGGCTGTGCGTCCGTGGACGTATCCCCACGTCACCACTGCAGTTATGGAAACACGGCACCGCCCCCACTGTAGACTTATGGGATACCACCAACACCACAAATACCCACAAGCACCACTACAGTTCTTGAACACACCACCAAGAGCATCTTGGATTCGCGGAAAGATGATCAAAAGCATTGAAGAGGTCTGTGAATACTGTCACCGACTTCAGAGCTATGTGACTATAACCAACATGGTATGGGGATACCATGACCCCCAACAGAGGGTTATGTGAAGGTCATAGAAGCCCTGAAAAATTGTGGCAACACCGTGACCACCCTTTCTGAGTTCTGTGAAGACCATGAGTGACTCTGCAGAGGCATAGGGTTGGCACAGCCAATACCATCTCGGAGCTATGGGAAGATCACCACTATGGCCGTGTGGAATTTCCAGAATACCACGAGCAGCATGGCGGAGCTAGGCGAATACCACCACATGGCCATCCCACAGACACGTGGACACCACAACTATTGTCACAACTGCCACCTTGTGGCCACCAGGAGACCTAAGTGACTGTCCTGACCAAAGCCACAATCTACACGAATACCACCACCTTGCAGGGATGCACTAATGCCAATACGCCATCCTCGCAGATTGCGTAGACACCATGACCAAGTCCTTGGGGCGTTCTGAATGATACCATCAGCACTGCCACTAGACACACGACTGGCACCATCAGTTTGCTCAGTCATGCCAGTGCCGTGACAAAAGCTGCAGGCTGGTAGGAGCACCGTAATGAGCTTCACAGACCATGTGAACACAACCTCCAGCAACATCGCCAGGTCCTGGGGAGGCAAAATCTCTGTCACACGGTTATTTGGCTACCGCCTCTGCCACCATCCTGCTGGCATGAGAACCATGACCAACCACGCAGCGTCAGCAGAACCACACCAGCAACAACATCATAGAGTCACAGAAATGCAACTACCACAGTTGAAGACGATGTGCACGGAAACACCAGCACCACGGCAAGGCCGGGCGGATCCATGACCAACTCATCGAGCGAGAGCTCCGTGACTAGAGAGCCAACGATGCAGTTATGGGGGTACCACCATCAACACAGCCGTAGAGTTGTGCAACGACCAGGACCAACAAAGTACGGTTCTGGAGACACCATGACCAACACGACCAACTATGTGACCGACATGACCGATCCCACAGTGACATCTGAATGTTATCACCACCACACCACCGCAGGAATGGAACACCAGGACCACCACGACCACCACGACAAACGTCACAGTCACGTGGGCAGCAGCACCCGGAAGGACGATTACACGAACACCGTCACCACCAGTGCTGCAGAGCTGTGTGACTCTACCATGGCACGACACGATGATGTCCACACCGTGACAAATGTGCACACCTCCAGCACCAGCACAGTTCTGTGGCAGCCACAATGTCAGAGAACTATGTGAACACCAGCAAAACCATCACGGCTACATACGTGTCACCACCAACAACACGGCATCCTGTGAGCACCATGACCGGCACGCTTACATGACTACCACCTCCGCAGTAGTGTGCGAAGCGACTTCTCAGAGCTCCGTAGGTACTGCCTCCCCCACCAGCCATGTTGTTACCCTCACCGCTGCCAGAGGTGTGTGAACATAGCCACCACCGCCATCCCAGAGTGACATGAAGGCCACCACGAAGTCCCGTCACACGATGACCACCACCACCACCCTCGAGAGTTAGGCGAGTGCCTCCTCTAGCATCACAGACTTGGGTCATGCCCCCGATGTCTGTCATAATTGCCCCCTTACCGTCAACATGTCAGCAAGCTTATTGCTATCCTTCACAACGCTGTATAGCACCGATCTCTGCATCGTTGACTCTCATGGGCGAAAGTACTTCCTTGCTTTTTTAATTTGGATTTCCCTGATACCAGTAAGGATATGTGATTTTTCTCACATGTGTGTTGGCCATTTTCACTCCTTTTTCTGTTAGCTGTTGTTATCTTTGGCCCAGTCTCCTCTTATACTCCTTATCGTTTTCTTGTAGATTAATGGGATGATAATCTCTCATTCAGTCATTTTTCTTTTGATGGTTTCTACATTTTACCTGACACAAGTTGTTACCGCAGGAGCACTGTAGTAATTCCTGTCATCATATGCCTGTCATGTTCTGTATGGCTCAGGAGGGAACTGTGTTGCTCAAGAAGGTCATGATATCTTCCTAAATTGTACTTAACAGTATTTATTTATCTTACCTATGCATTCACTTCTTTACATGTTTTTAAAAATTCATTTATCTTGGGGGGGGGCATGCACACCTGCAAGGGGGAAGGGGCAGAGGGAGAGAGAATCCTCAAGCAGACTCCCCACTGAGTGCACAGCCCCACACAGGGCTCGATCTCATGACCCTGAGATCATGACCTGAGCCAAAGACTTTGTGGTCTTTATGACATATGTCCCGTACTTTTCTTCTCCAATGTATTCCAAGGCACTTTTAAAAATTTTTTTGGTTACAACTAGGGATAATATTTTGGATTTTTGCCATTGTACGTCTATCTGGCTTTCACCAGCAGAAAGAACGTTATTGATTTAGGGTGTAACCTAGAAAATTCAATCAGTAGGCCCAAGAAATGTACAAAGAACTATGGAAACTGGACAATGGGACCCAGAAAACATCCCAGCGGGGCTAGAAGACAGACATACAAAAGAAACTTTAAAGTCTTGGAGCTGGGATCCAAAGTTTCCTGCACCTGCCTCATACGAATTCCAAGCAAAGGAAAGAAAGAGAGGAGAAGAAATATTCAAGAACAAAGAGAAAAGAATGTGGAGCGTTGGACAAAACAGGAGTGTCTATATTTGCAGGGCATGCAGAAATATGAAAAGACACCCATTTGTGGACGCATGGCAGCTCTGTTTCAGGACTAAAGGGCCCAGAGAGAAACAGCATGCAAGCATTCTGTGAGGGGAAGGGAAACAGGTTCCTCACGGAGCAGGTTCTCTCGTACAGCCAGTACAAGAAGACGAACGCCACCGTCGGAAGCCTGAAGGACAGCGGTACACAGCCGAGAATCTTCGATCCACCCAAACTGGCATTCAGGTGGGAGGACAAAGCGAGGACTCAGAACGTTAACCACCCACAGATGCTCCCTGAAAGAATTATTCCAGAAGAACAATGAAGACAAAAAAACAGGAGGACGTGGGCTAGGAGAAAAATAATAAGGAATGAATCAACAGAAGTCACAGGTATGCCTGGTGCTTCATCATTACTGACACATGAGTTTAAATATTTTTTTTTACAGTGACAGGGAGCTCCATCTCAGAAGACCCCCAACTCGGCTGGCCAGGGCAGACAGAACACAGAGGCTGGAGCTGGGGAAGCATGAGCAGGGGAAACGCGCAGCTCGGAAGGGATTCACTGTAGCCCCGAAAACAATGTACAATTCCATGTATGTAAAAAGACTGTAAACCCGTAAAAAATAAGAATAGGATGACTGAGCTCCAGACTGCTAGAGAATAGAATAGGAGGAAGCAAATAAAAGCAGCCCAGCCAGCAGAAAGAAGGGGAGAGCCAGAAATACACAAAAGACACGGGGAAAACAGAAGTCAGAACAGGAACAGGTCCAAACATCTCAGTAATCATAATCATCCTGAGTCGATCAAACCCAGTGGTTTAAAGTCAGAGCTTTCACCCGGGTTAAGAACAAGGTGCGTTCCATGCAGTGAGTGAGAACGACAAGGTTGACAAGACAGAGCAGGTTCTCGGCCAGGCAAAGGCACAAGGAACCAGAGATCTAAGGGGGTCATTGTCTTGTTTACAAGTGTAGGAAACACAACATGAATTAAGTTTGAGAACTGTGCAAGATCATCTCTGCTCAGCGGGGAGCCTGCTTCCCCCTCTCTCTCTGCCTGCCTCGGCCTACTTGTGATCTCTCTCTCTCTCTGTCCAATAAATAAATAAAATTTAAAAAAAAAGAACAGTGCAAGACGAAATTGAAGAAAACCTTGAATGAAGGACAAATAAGTAAAAGAAAACCTGCATCTGTGGAAAGATACATTGTGATTTCTGGACTCATGAAAATTGATCATTTTTGTTAGAAAAGACATGCAATGAAATACTGTGGAAAGACAAGTGAAAGATTAAGAAAAATGCAATCAATCGAACAGGGAAAAAAAAGTAATGATCAGGCTACTCCACAAGGTTCTGTGAGTCATTACGTGAGCCCATCAACTCAAGAGAAAACAATGGGCAAGAAAACAATTGGGAAATCCAGAGGAAGACAGACAGCTGGCCAACATGCCCCCATAGAGACTAGTATCAGAGGGGTTAAAATAAACCCAAACAGAGAGATCATTTTTCACCCACCTGAGTGGCCAGACTGGGTGAGGAAGCAGGAAAAAGGGCTCTCCCTCATGCTCCCCTAATTTGGTGAAAACTTTTTGGAAGACTGTCTGGAAGTGTCTGTGGAGCTGTGAAACGTGGTTCCCTTTGACCCAGCGACCTCATTTGTAGAACTTTATTCGTGTGTAAGTGCGTGAAATTGTACGTACAAAACTTTCATTGCTTCACTGCCTGCATCGTGACGATGTGAACCCCCTTCTCGAATGTTCATCTGTACACGCTTGGCTAAACATTTCGGACACATCCAAACTATGATTCCGAATTCAGCCATTGTTAAATGATTGAAGCTGAGAGTCTCCAGGAGACAGTCACTGCCTCCACATTGTACTGGTCGAAGTAAGGCACAGGGTCACCCCAGGTTTGAGGGGAGGGACTCAGTTCTCTGCGTCCAACTCTGGAGACAGGAGAGCAGAGATGAAGAGGACGCAAGTGCTCCAAGAGGAGCCATGGGTAGGAGGCCCTACCTCTGGTGCTTCTGCCTTGTTTAAACTTTTTATGACAAGAACATAACCATCTATTCCTTGTACCATTACAGAATGATGAAAAACTTTAAATACTTTCTGCCCGGAAGAAAAGACCATGCTTATAAACATGGACCTCCATGCTATGCGGCAGACTTGGTCACAAAGCCCCCCTGGACATCTGGACACTCTAACTCCAGGGAGCTGGGAACTCCGTCCTTCACCCTCTGGGGCGTCACCTCGCTCAGGTGTGCTGGAGGAAGGGAGGCACTGGGTGAAACCTGTCACGCTTTTCAGATGGGCCTCCTGAATTCCATCCCTGGCCTCAGCCACAGTCAAGGACGGGCGTGGGATCCCAGCCAGGCCAACAAGTCATAGTCCCAGGGGTCTGGCAGGAACTGCCTGCACTGTCTACCATCCAGGAGTGACAAGGTCCAACGCAGCTTCTGAGAACCAAAAATTAACGGGAACCGCTCCTGAGCCACCAAACCTTCCCAGCGGGAGAACCTTCGGAGACTATGTTAAGTCTTGGGTTGTATCTGAATAGGACAGCAATCTGAATCCAAAGCCCCATGTTGGTCCAGCTGGTGGATGGAGCCTGGAGGAGGGAGGGCGGCGATGGCAGGGAACAGAAGGACGGGGCCTTTTGTCTCCTTGGGGCGAGGACACTGATTGACTGCCGACATCAGAGCTGGCGTTAGAGAAATGCTGGCAGGTCGAGTTGCGCGTTTTGTTTCAAGGTAATTTCAAGCGACAGACGCACCGAGGAAAGGTGAGCAGCAGGATGAAGGCACACGCTGGTCCAAGTGAGGATGGGGGCAAATTCTTGGGGGACGGTGCGGCGTTCTCTCCCGAAGCCAAAAGTGCGCCTCCCCGTGACCCAGCACTTCCACCGCGAGGGAGATGAGCCATGTGCCCGCCAAACAAACGTGCGCACATACTCACGGTAGCTCTGTTCGTGAGACCCAGCCCTGGAGGACCACCAGGGAGCCATCCGTGGCGCGATGAACCAATGACAGCAGTAGAGTCCCACGAGGCGGTGGTGATACAGCAATGAGGACAGAAGAGCCACCACTCAGGCCACAGCTCTCCCCGGCCACAGCTCTCCCGTGGCCACTGCGGACTGAGCCCCCACGTGTGCCTGGCCCTCATCCAGGTTCCAGTGGGACACCAGCCGACAGGGTCCGTGACCAAGGATCCGTTCTGGTCAGGAGAGCAGGTGAATCATCGTGAAGAAACGGCCAGTCTGTTGTTCCCTTGCCGTGTGGGCTTTACACGCCACGTCCCCACCCACGCTCCGGCCACACCAAGATTTCATGCCGCCCACGGTCTGTGTCCACATATGCGATTTCCACTGCCTCAAACTCTTCTCCCTCCCATCCCCTCCTTGAACCCTGCCCATCCCTAATGACCCCCCTGAAGATCAGACACTGAGAATCGCGTTCCTGATCCCATGAGCACACAGCCCGTGTTCTGTGCCCATGGAACCCCGCCGTGACCACGGTGCCTCCTCACCATTTGGCCACGTCACAGAGCTTGGTGCAGACAATATAAGAAAGCCTCATTGTCGGGACTCAAAACTGAGAGAAGTAAAACCTGTCACCCCTCCCTGCTTGTCAGTTCCCTAAGACCACAGCTCACCTCCAAAACACCCTGGGCTATGGTCACAGATCTACTGAGGGCTCCAGCACCCACTTACACAGTGTCCCCCAGAGGACGCTGCGGGCTGCATCTTTAGCCCTGTCCACTTTCCTGATGCCTTGCATGTAATGGGTACAAAATACATGTTTGCTGACTGCATTAACCAAGGGCTAACCAAGTTAGAGTTCCTTGCCACATCCCTCCAGTGATCAGAAGCAGATGGCTTACATTTCATTCGCTCGTGCAGGAATCTTGTGAACTGTAATTTCCTATTAATTTTTTAATTTCACCTATTAGCACCAGTCTGTGCTGGTTTGTGGTACGTAATGTATTTGAACATTCTGTTTCTGGACTTCGGACATTGGACCGTGCTGCGGCCTTCCCCCTAGCTGAATTAGTCTGAGTTACAGCTCGAGGGTGTGCACGGGAAGGTCAGGAGCAGTGATGGAGAAATGGGGGGTGCTGATTCCAGTCTCCCAGCATCCCAGCCTTCCCAGAAAGAGGGAAGTAAAAGTACATTATATTTGCAACAAGGAAGTCTGTAATTATCTCCCAAAAAAGTTTAAAAAATATTTTTTCAGGGAAAAGAAACACAGACTCTAACCCTACTGCTATAACATTCAGCATCTGCTCTCAGGTTACCCCGGTGCCCATTTCCCCATCTAGAGCAGAACGCTGCAAACACTGCAGGGAGCCTTCAGTGGGGGCTACAGGTGTATTCCCTAAAAAATCAGTAAGTCGACATTTTCCCAACTGAATCACATGCTTCAAGTTTCCCAACGATTCCTTATCATTTTAAGATGAATACACACTCTACGACGTGATCCTAAATCTGAACATTGACTGGCATGTGGCCTTAGAAGCCAAGTATAAAATAACCACACAAATCAACATGTATTCAGTGTTTTACATGCCAAGCAGGAGACGACAGTTGCTGGTCTGGCAAACGACAAAGCCCCAAAGAGCGTATTTGTGCCTTGCTGGAAGGTTGGGCGAGAGCGGACTTCGGACACACGCAGCCCTGGGTTACAGACCCACTTCAGGGCTGACCACCTGCGCGCGCCTCAGCAAATCCCTGCATGTTTCCAAGTCCCCGTTTCTCCCTCTGCAGATGGGATGACTATGAGAAATACACAAGACGGCGTCGGTTTTAAGCAGGATGATGCCTTGGGTCACCAACACAAGCCTGAGACTCCGTCGTCCAAACCTTGATTCTTCGTCCACAGCGCGCTCCTGTGATGAGCATCTCCAATCAGCTTTTCGTAAAACTTGCACCAACGGGCACATCCACTCTCAGGGTGTGAGGGCCTCTTTCCCCTCTGTCTTCGCCAGCTCGGCAGGATGCTGTGGCGGGTGACTGATTTTCATTTTGTCATTTATCTGAATATCATTATTTTTACAATGAACTTTACCACTTCAGAAAAGAGAATTTACTGACAGTTCAATGCTGCGTCTCTTTCGTCTGATCCAGGGCAACAACGAGGGGCACAGTCAGAACAGGGACCTTTCCCCCTGTGCCCCTGTCACGCAGGCCACCTTCCTCCCTCTGCATCCAGACAACTGCCTCTTGCATTCGGACCTCACATCCTCACAAAGTCGCTTACCCCTGGCTCGTTTTATTTAGCAAAACTGCATTTTTTTGTGATGGTGTTTTATTGATATATAATTCACATGCCATCAGAATTCATCCTTTTGAACTGTTCAATCTTGTCATTTTCAGGAGATTCACAATACAGTCCAACCACCATGACTATTTCATTCCAGAACACCATCATCACCCTAAAAAGAAGCCTGGATAGGGACCCATCAGTAGTCATCCTCACCCCCAGCTCCTGGCAACCCTCAACCCACTTCCTGTCTGCGCAGTTGGTGGCTCTGGACATCGTGAGTGGAATCACACGGTACGTGCATGCCTTTTTGGGTCTGGCCTCCTCACTCGTCACAATGTTGCAAGGTCCATCATGCTGTAGCAGGTGTCAGCATTTAACTTCTTTTTATAGCTGAATACTAATCCATTATGTGGACAGACCACGTTCCGCGTCTCCGTCCCAGCTGGTGGACACCTGAGTGTTTCCAGGTTGGACATTACGAGCGAGGCTGCCGGGGACATCCACCGAGGGGTCTTAGTGTGAATATATGTTCTCAGTTGTCTCCGGCGCGCCCCCGCGAATGGAATCGTGGGTCACGTGGTAGCTCTGTTTACCCTTTTCAGGAGCAGCTGCAGTGTTCTACATCCCTGTCACCGGTGGAGGAGTGCCAGTTACCGATGCCCCGTCATCGCCTATTGTTTTTATTTAGCTGACCCAGTGGGCGTGAGGTGGGACGTCGCGGTGGTTTCAGTTTGCAATTCCCCGATGACGCTGAGCATCTTTCACATGTTCATGGGCCATCTGTAAGTCTTTTTCAGAGAGATGTCTAGTCCGGTCCTTTGCTTATTTTTCAATTGGGTTATTTTTGTTTTTATTGTTGAGGTGAAATAGTTCTTTATGTAATCTGGGTGCCCGTTCCTCATCAGACACATAACTTGCAAATATTTTCTCCCATTCCGAGGTTGCCTTTTCCCCTTCTTGGTGGTGTCCTTGGAGGCACAAAAGTTTTTCATCTTGATGAAGTTCAATGTGTCTATTTTTGTTGTTGTTGTCTGTGCTTTTGGGGTCATATTTAAGAAACTATTGCCTAATTGAAAGTCACAAATATTTACCCTTGTGTGTTTTCTATGAGTTTTAAGGTTTTGCCTCTTACAATTAGGTCTTTGATCCATTTGGAGTTCACTTTTTTATATGATGTGAGGAAGTTTCCAACTTCATTCTTTTCCATGTACACATCTAGTTGTCCCACACACCCCATCTACTAAAAAGATGGTTCTCCGTTGCATGGCCTTGGCACGCTTGTCAAACATCAATTGATCAAAAATGTGTGGGCTTGCTTCTGGTCTCTCAGTTCTGTCTCATGGATCTAGGTGTCTATACTTAGGCCAGTAACATATTTCTTTAAATCAGAAACTCTGCGTCCTCTACTTTGTTCTTCTTCATCAAGGAGGTTTTGTCCATTTGGGGCATTGATGCATTTTATAAATTATCTGATTTGTGGCTTAACTAAGTCTCCATTTGATTCGTTTATTTGTTTCGTGTCTGACTTCTTCACCAGAACATAAGCTGTAGGACAGCAGAGACGACATCTCTTTTTTTATTCCCAAATGTGCCTCAGGATCTCTACGGGGCCTGACATATAATATAAACTCAGTGCAATCTGTTGACTAAATGAATGAATGATTAAATACTCAATTTTTGTAACGATAAATAGGAACGACGTAAATACTCAAAACTAGGACAATGTTTAAGTAAGTTGTAAAAATCAATGGGACAGAATGTCATGCAACTATTAAAAGTCATGCCTTCCAATAATATTTAACGATTTAGAGATTCACTGAGCCTGACCTCAATTTTGCATAAATGAAAATAAAGCACAGGGAAAAGTATGGGGATTTTAATAGAAGTCATCATGGAAGACTGGGATTATAGTTGATTTTAATTTCTTCTTTTGCTTTTCTCTATTTTCAACAATTAGCATGTGTCGCTCCCATAAAAGAAAGCTAAGTACGGGTAACCGGAAACATCCATGGGCATGCAGCTGTGCATGGATGTCTGCACTGGCAGTCAGAAGGATTCCCCTGCTAGGATTTTGCTGCTCATGAGGCCGACCCCTAGTGCCTTGAACGGTTTCAGAGTCCATCATAGAATCAGGGTCGAAGCCCTGGGGTATCGAATCAGTGTTGACAAGCCTCTGCCCCAGTCCATCCGTGACGTGGTGACTCATCACTCAGCAACCTGTGAGGACCCAAGGCCAGGGCAGGCTGTGAACTTCACCTCTTCCAAATCCCCATTTGGGCCAGCGTGTCTGGGCACGTGCAGGCAGGCAACTTGGCATGATGATAGATGCAGCTCGGAGACCCGCGACAGCTCAGCTCAGCTCGCTGGCTTCCAGGGTGGCTGGCAGCTCTCTACCAACGCCGGTCAACTTGGAGCCCAGGGCTCTGGCTGTGGCCGCACAGACCTGCCCACCCCGACCGTGTCTGTGGCCACCATTCAGGCTGCTTCCTCCCAAAGGCTGCCCAGCAGCTGCGGGTTACTACCCAGTCATTCACTCCCCTCTAAGACAGGCCCGTGCCGGCTGCTGCTGTGGCCCAAGGACCATCTGCAAAGGCTGTGAAGTTGAGAGCCCGAGGCAGGGGCCAGGAAGACCACCGGTCCCCGCCGCCGTCCCCCCAGCTGTATCTCCACACCTGCCTGTGGAGCAGGTTCCCTTGTGTCAGGAGGCAGGCTGACCGGTCTCATGACAGGACAGAACTCTCTCCAGTGAAGGAGTCACCTTCTCATGCAAGAAGGCAGAGGTTGGCCCTGACCCCCGGACCCCTGGTGAGCTGAGCCCTGGACTCAAGGACGAGGGCTTCGGGGGCCCGGACAGCCAGCATTCCTGTGCCACTGGCCAGACCTGCTGCCAGCTGCCCCTCCGCCACCGGGGTTGTGCCCTGCCCCACGTCAGACGAGGGACCAGAGGCTCAGAGATGCCCCGGGGAAGGAGAAGGCAAAGAGTTAAGTGAAGCCATCCTCCCACCCAACGGCCAGGGGCACCCGGGACCAGATACATGCTCGCATGACGGGCACAGGGCCATGTGGGCAGGAGCGGCAGGACAGCCAGAGGGGACACGTGGGCTGGCCACTAAACCAGGGGATGACTGGCCTTTAGCTTGCCCGTCTTCTTTGTCAGGGTTCCTCCCAGACAGGGAGGAAGCTGGCCACTTGGGTTCAGCCAACCCTGCATCCAAGCTTCCTTCTCTTTCCATCTTTCATCTCACGGAGAAAATTATATGAACACAAGTGCCATCCAGGCTCTCATCAAAGGAGCCAGGAAGCCTTTGTGAGTGCTGGCTGGTGGCGTGTGTCATCTGTCTCACGTATGGCAAGGACGCTGAGTCAGAGGGAGGAAGGGTGACCGGGGCTCGGTTAAAAGGAAACCGCTGTGCTCCATTTCATCTGAAAATCACAGCAGTGCAAGAGGCCGCATCTGGTCTTCAAAGTCAAAGGAGGCGAGGGGAGCAGTACTCCAGAAGCACACACCAGTGCGTCGGCGAGAGCTGCATCACAGCCGCGTGCGAAGGACGCAAAGCGGACCGGCCCTTTCTATCCAGGTGTGTCCCCATTTACCCCTGTTTGCCACTGTCATCCCCGCTCGGACACCGAGCTAGCTGCTGGTCTTAGAAAGTGCCATCTGTCCCTTTGAGCATCGCTTTTCCTCACTCCTCCTTCTCCCCAAAACAAGCTGGCCTGGGCCGCAGTCCTGGGCCTCTGTCGGACGGGAACACATGCTGCACCCAGCCCTTTGCATGGAGCCGGCTGGATTCCCCTCGCCCCGAGGAAGCAGCCATGGGCTGTGCCTGCGCTGGAGAGCCCTGGGGCTGGCCGGGAGCCGTGGCGGGACCTGCGAGACAGCCCCCATCCCATTCCTGCCACGCCGATCTCGGTCTTCTCTCTTCGTCGCTGTCCGCCTCGCTGTCCGCCTCGCCGGGTTTATCCATCTCATTGATTTCTTCCAATTGATTTTCTGTTTTTCATTTTATCGATTTCTGCCTTTACCTTTGCGATTTCCTTCCTGCTGCTTACTTGCCGTATATTTTCTTCTTTTTTGGCGTCTTGAGAAACACACTTGGGTTGTTGATGGGAGACATGTTCTCTTCGCCCGTGCAAGCGTCTGGTGCCGCGCGTCCCCCCCGCTCCGTTTCAGCGCACCCCGCGTACTTCGATATGTGGCGCCTTCATGTCCATTCAGTTCTGGGCATTTTTCAATTTCCTTTGAAATGTCTCCTTTGTCCTCTGTTATTTATAGGCATGATGCCTAATTTCCAAGTGTTTGGAGATTTTCCCGTTGTCTTCCTTCATGAATTTCTAATTTGAATCCACGCTGGATCTCGGTCATTTTGCTCAGGGTCGTTCTCTGGCTCCAGCTACGGTCTGTGTCTGCGGCGGCAGCATGGACACCTGATAACACGCTTCCTCTGGCGGGCTTCACCGAGCACTCTATGTGTGGCCTCTGGCTCCCACGTTTGAGCGTCGCTCGGTCCCGTACCCCCTGCTGATTCTCTGTGCAGAGCCGGGCAGTGGGCCCGGGCGGGCGGTTGGAGGCTCTGGCCGGGGCCGTGCTAGTCTCTGTCTCAAGAACGTGCGGCGGTGACACGTGTCTGGTTCATGCTCTCTGCTCGCTCGACCCCTCGTGAAGGTCCCTCCTAGTCAGCCACGGCAGGACGCTCCCGCTCTGTCTTCAGTGGCCGCCCGTGGCCACGGGGTGCAGACGCATCAGAACTCACTGCCCACCCCACCCTCACCCCGTCTGTGACGGGACATGCGCTTGGCGGGACAGGGGGCGTCATCCCCAGGGACCACGGCACCAGGCTTCTCCCGTGCAGTTCCGAGCCCTGACGGCAGAGGCTCTGGCTTGAGGCCCACAGGAGTCCGTCCAGCGGCCTGTAGCAGGCAGTGGGCGTGGGGGGTGGGAGGCAGCGTGGAGTGAGCACCGAGCCTTTCCATAGAAGGAAGCGCGACTCTGAGTGAAGTGAATCATGAATAATGCTGCTTGGAGATCACAAGGAACTGGCCGTAAGGAAAGCCCTACCCCCTTTTTTGGATCTCAGGCAAAGACGAACTCACTCTCCCTTGTGTCACCATATGAGCCAAGGCCCAGATTAGCCTCAGGACAGGGCAAAACTCTAAAAATAGCTTGAACAGCAATCCCACCGGGTTCCTTCTACGGGCGGAGTCTTACATGAAATCCACAGCTGGGATGTGAGCAGATCAGAGAAGCCAAGAAACAGTGAGGTCTGAGGAGGAAGAAATGTTAGAGAAATGGAGGAGGGGATGCATACGGTCGGGGTCCTCGCCTGGTGTGGAAGGAGACCCCCCAGCGAAGGCCAGCAACCAGCCAAGGGCCAGCGGCGCAAGGGCCCCTCCAGCAGATGGGGAGCTTCCCGACTCCGCGGCACCACAGCCTGAGCCCCGACACGTGGCAGCCAATGTCTCACTTCCTTCTGACCTGGGCCACCGCAGCGGACCATTGTCCCCGTTCCTGGGCAAATGCCAGGCCCGCTCCCATCTCTAGTGGGTTTCCTGCTCTGACTCCCCCTCCTGGAGCATCGCCAGCCCCTGCCCACCCAGACCCGCCAGTCTCCCAGGACCGGCCCCCACCCCTGCCGGAAGCCTTCCTGCCAGCTCCAGCCTTGCTCCGCCCTCCCTAGGCGACCAGCCCCTTGCTGGCTCGAACCTGTGTTCCTAATGGAGCATCGTCTCCCGCTCAACAGGATCGTGTACTCCTTTGGGAAAATAGTCCTGAACCTCCTTGACAACCTGCCATGCCTTCACAGGGCATGAATGGCCCCCTCGAAACATTTCCTGCATCCACTGCCCCCCCAACTGGTCTTTTTCATAAATCTGGTGCTTTCTTTGGAGGAGGGGGCACCAGGATGTGTTCGGGAGGTTAGCTTTCTGTGTGGAAATGTCCTGGTGAAATCTGGCTCTACAATATTTGACTTCATAATGACCACTCACGGCTTTCATTAAGGCTGATCCTTTTAACGAAAGCTTCCCATAATTAGCTTCAAAGACAACTCGTGGGTCTGCTAATTGAGCTTCCCACCTACGGGACAGCCCGGGAGGACCCTGGCCGGGCCATGCAGACATGCCTGTTCA